>NW_026775573.1:14507000-15918500 GCF_030987335.1 Cornus florida | reverse complement strand
TATGTGTGTCTTATTTTATGTGTGTCTTATTTGGTTTAATTAGGTTTACTAATTATTATTTTGTTCAATTAGATTATTTGTTAAGTATTTAATGGTGAATAGGGTAATTAGGTAAATACATCTAACTAGGGTTTTAATTACAGTATAAATTAGGGATTTATATTATAGCCGTCGTAGGTTTCTACGTTAATTGGATGGGCTGGTTAGGATTGTGAGTTGGACTTAAATAAACCTAGGGTTTAGGAAAACTCTATAAGTATAAGGTAGACGTCGGTGTAGGGTTTTTTTTAAACAAAGCACACGTTTTGTGGAAGTGGAGAAGGAAAAACGCAATTTTTCACATTCTGCCAGATTTCATCAAACATCCGATCCCGCTTCGTCCGTGGTCCGATCGAGCTGAATTTTGGAGGAGAGGTTCAAGACTCAGTGATGCACAATCTGAATGGTGAAGATAGAGTTTGACTTCGGGAACAGTGATTCGTACTCGTGAACAGTAACTGGGTCGCATAGGTTTTTTTCCATTCTGCCCAGATTTCATCAAACATCCGATTCCGTTTCGTCCGTGGTCTGATCGAGCTGAAATTTAGAGGATAGGTTCATGACTCAGTGTCGCACAATCTGAACGGTGGAGATCAGATTTTGAGTTCGGGAATAGTGTTTCGTACCTGTGAACAGTAACCTGGTTTTGGAACTCGCAGGGATTTTTTTTAAGAAGACGACGTTGAAACTTTGAACAAAAGTTTCTGAGGCAAGATTCTTTCCTTACTCTTTCCCTTAGGCTTCATACTCTTTGCACTCTTAAATGATTTCAGGATTAATGAAGATTAAACCAAACTAAAATGATATCTGTTTTGCTATGAAACTGGTAGTTACAGAAGTGTTGTATGCTTGTTCAACCTAGACTAAGCATGTTTGTGGATGCATTGTGGTTCTGTGGTTCACGTTTTTCCTTACCACTGCTAGTATAAATTATTGGAAGGATGGGTCTAGATGATAACTATCTTAACTTCTGTAATAGCAACTGTTGGAACTTAAATACTAGGAGGATTTGAGTTTAACACTAGATCGGTTTTGTGGAACACTATAATTTGAGCATGTCTACATACATACTGTGAATATTGTTTTGATGCTTACATTATCACAGTTAGTATCAACTGTGGAGGTTAGGATTTTGTGATACATACCCTACATATCTGTATGTCATTTGTAAGGTGTTAAATGAATGTTTTAATTAATTCTGTCTTTATATCAGACTAAAGGGAACAACTTAAATTGGGCATGTATATGTTGTTGTTGTGACCCTGTTTATCAATGCTTATTTTATCACTGCTAACATTGAATGTTGGATGTTGGAATTTAGTTGATATATACTTGATTTATTGGTATTATTGACTACTGGAGGATTGGAAAGTAGGCACCGGTATGGGACGGTGGCATACTAAAGATGGGTTTGGTTTTTAAAACAATACCATTACCCACCTACTTGGAATAAGGATGGGATTAACAAAAAGTTAAGTCCCGTGAATTTGTATTGTCATGGCAACTACTTGTTGAGCGGCAATACCAGGGATTTTGGATGGATTTTATATATGTACTGTTATGGTGCCTCGGTATGAGCTTGAGCCTCAGGACCGATGGTTAGGAAGCGTATATGCATCGGGATGTGTAGCTGGCTACGATGGTTGGAGGTGTACCCTATGCCCACTTCGTATGCGTTTTAGCATGTTACCTCTATTCAGGTTGAGACCGGCCTGTAGTCCAGTGAGAGTCCTTTAGTGTGACTATATATATATATATTTACGGACTATTAGCTATTGTTGAATTGTTTAGGATGTACATGCGTATCGGGCCTCTGTTTGGATTGTAGTAGTATAGAACTTGCGCGTGGGCCTGACCCACTTCTATTTTTCAGGTACACGACAGTTCCAGGCTTAGACGTGTTCGTGCTGAGCAGAGGTCTCTATTCACTCTTCCGACGATGTAGGGCTCTCTCTATAGTTTTATTTCTGGACGTTTATTACAGTTGTTCTATCTTCCGTTTGAATGTTTAATAGGGGTCCACTAGAGATGGATTCCCAAGTTGTAAACTGATGGAGTTTTGGAGTTTAGGTTTGATGGATTTTAATAATTATAATATTTTGCGGATTCTATTTTTAGTTCCTTCCAGCTTTAATTTCATTTCTTAATTTATTTTGTATTCCGTGTTCATTATAAAATATTAATTGTTTGATATTCCCTCGGGTTTGGGCCTGGGCCTGATCAACCCGTGTCTCGGATCCGAGGGGTATCTCAGTTGGTATTAGAGCACTCCAGGTTCAAGTGTCTCTAGGATGTTTTCGTATTAAGTCTTCCGCGTAGCGTTTTCTCTTGAATAGAGTTTAAGTTAGGATTCATTGTATTCCTTATGGTTCGTATAGAAAGGGTACTGACATCTATCTTTTCGTGTTAACAGATGGTTAACGCTAGAAATGGACAGAACATGCAAGGAACTAGGAAGGAAAGGAGAACGGCACGTAGGCAACAATATCTCCAACGGCGTCAGCAAATGGAGGAAGAGCAGCAAAGGCTTGGGTTTCAAGATGACATGGATCAGTTTCAGGAGGAACAGGAGAATATTCAACAGACTCTGGACCAGGTCAGAGATCCAGAGATTCTTCCTCACCTCAATGACCTCGTTGCTCGGGCTACAGAGGCTGGGGTAACAGCTGCACTTCGGAATTAGCCTCAGGTACAGCCGGCACCTGTACCAGCACCAGTGGTTCAGACAGATTCTTGGGGAAAGGCTAGGAGCTCTTTCACAAAGGGGAGTCCACCTGTGTTCTCAGGCTCAACCGATGCGAGAACAGCTCACCAGTGGAAACAGGACATTGAGCGTCATCTTCGTTTGGTTCAGTGCACGGAGGTTCAGAAGCAGATGCTTGCTACTTTCAAGCTAGTTGGAGATGCACTACAGTGGTGGGAGTCAGTTACCACCTCAGAGGAGAGGATGACATTGTCTTATGATGAGTTCAGTGCTCGATTTGATGAGAAATATTTTCCCTATGCAGTCAGGGCAGTTATGAAGACCGAGTTTCTAAGTCTGCAGCAGGGAAACATGACAGTGGCGGAGTATGAGCAGCAATTCACACGCTTGTCTCTCTTTGCACCGGAGGAGGTGGATACAGAGGAGAAGAAGCGCAACAGTTTTGTCAAGGGACTGATGTGGTCTATCAAGAGAGCTATTACAGGTAGTCCAGCCTATACTACCTATGCTCAGGTGGTAGACGCTGCTCTACAACAGTATCAGTTGACTGTGGACATCAGACAGGCTCGTGGTGAGAAGCGGGGAGATAAAGACTCTACTAATCAGTCAGCTGAAAAGGGGAATGGCAATGGTCACCGGCAGAATGACAAAGGCAAGTTCCAAGGACAACAGCCTTGGAAGAAGCACAAAGGTGGTTCAGATGCTCACCGGAATGGGGCACCTATTCAGAGGCAACAGAATGGGAGACCACAGGCAGGACAGGGTCAGCCACAGGCTAACCGACAGAGGAGGCCATTTGGTACTTTCCAGGGTAGTTGTTACACTTGTGGAGAGTATGGTCATACCACCAGGCAGTGTTCTAAAGCAGGACAAGGACAAGGACAGAGACAGTATGTGCAGCAGGGACAGAGGGCACCAGTGCCTCTACCAGCTCCACAGGTTCCACGGATTCAGGGACAGACACATCTGGCTTTACCGGCACCGCCGCAGACTCAGGGACAGACACCACAACAGTTGCACTATGGCAGGGTGTATAAACCCATGCCACAGGATGTTCAGGCACCTAAGACTATTGAGGGAAAGTTTCTTATTCATGGTTTGCATGGACGTGTTTTATTTGATACAGGTGCTACACACTCATTTGTAGTTAGGACTTTTGTTGCTTTGTCTGGGATGAGGACGAGGGTATGCACTAGACCTCAGGGTATTTCTACACCATTGGGTGATACAGCTATATTACATGAGAGTGATGGGCCTGTGACACTAGATATTGGTAGACTCAGATTTCTAGCCAATCTATTGGTCCTGGACATGCACACTTATGATGTGATACTTGGGATGGTATGGTTGTCTCACTACCATGCCCAAGTTGTTTGTTTTGATAGATCTATTATTTTTACCATACCTGGTTAGGATATGTATGTAGTAGCTATGCCACGTTCTAAAGGGGGCGGTAGCACCTATTTGTTCCATGTGGAGGAGGAAAATGGGGAGGGGATTACTGTGTTATTGGATAACATACCGATTGTACAGGATTTCCCGGATGTATTTCAGGAGATTCTAGGGTTGCCACCTAGTCGCGAGATCGATTTTGTGATAGACTTAGCTCTAGGCACTGCGCCTATGGCTAAGGCACCCTATAGGATGGCACCGGTAGAGATGAGAGAGCTGAGGGATCAGATTCAGCAGTTACTCAGCCAGGGTTTTACTCGTAGGAGTACATCACCTTGGGGAGCACCGGTTCTGTTTGTAAAGATGAAGGATGGTTCGCTTCGTCTGTGTATAGATTACAGGGAGTTGAACAAGGTTACGATTCGTAACAAGTATCTTTTGCCCAGGATTGATGACTTATTTGATCAGTTAAAGGGAGCCACATATTTTTCCAAGATTGATCTGCGTTCTGGGTATCATCAGCTGAGGGTCAGGGAGCAGGATGTTCCTAAGACAGCATTTCTCACGCGATATGGTTCTTATGAGTTTCGAGTTATGCCGTTTGGGACGACTAATACACCTGCAGTATTCATGGACTTAATGAATAGAGTCTTCCGAGCTTATTTGGATCAGTTTGTTATTGTCTTTATTGATGACATCTTGATCTATTCTCGGTCGGAGGACGATCATGCTAGACATCTTCGCATAATCTTGCAGACGCTTCGTGAGCACCAGTTATATGCCAAGTTCGGGAAGTGTGAATTTTGGCAGCGGGAGGTGAAATTTTTGGGTCACGTGGTGTCAGAAAAGGGGATAGCAGTGGATCCGGCCAAGGTTTCAGCGGTGGTTGAGTGGGGACAGCCTACATCACCTACTGAGATTCGGAGTTTTCTCGGTCTGGCAGGATATTACAGGAGATTCATCCAGGGGTTCTCCAAGATAGCAGGACCACTCACTCATCTGACCAAGAAGGGTGTACAGTTCATGTGGGATGAACACTGTCAACGAGCTTTTGATGAGCTGAAAAGGAAGCTGACTTCTGCACCGGTTCTGGCTACTCCGCAAAGCGGGATATAGTATCTTATTTACACGGATGCTTTGTTGCAGGGTCTTGGATGTGTATTGATGCAGGAGGAGCGACCGATTTCTTATGGATCTCGGAAACTTAAGCCTCATGAGCTTAATTATCCAACACATGATTTGGAGTTGGCAGCAGTGGTCTTTGCTTTGCATATTTGGAGGCAGTATCTGTTGAGTGAGTCCTTCAGATTATTCAGTGATCACAAGAGTCTGCAGTACTTGTTCACTCAGCGGGAGCTAAATATGAGACAGCGCAGGTGGTTGGAGTTTGTAAAAGACTATCATTTTTCTATACAGTACCATCCAGGGAAAGCGAATGTAGTGGCGGATGCACTCAGTCGCCGACCTGTTGGTAGTCTTTCTGCTCTATTCACTACTGAGTGGAATGCTTTAAAGAGTGTGGATGAGTTATCGGATGCTTTTATGGCTTGCATGGTGGTTACACCTTCTATCATTCGCAAGGTTTTACAAGCACAACTCACCGATCAGCAGTGTGTCGACAAGGTCGCAGAGATAGCTTCCGGAGAGGTTCCATTCTACTATGTTGGGGCTGATGGAGGTTTAAGGTACAGGGGACGGTTAGTGGTACCTTCTGCTGATAATTTGAGGACAAATGTGATGACTGAGACTCATCACTCTGAGTTCTCTGTTCATCCAGGAGACGATAAGATGTATCAAGATATGAAGCGGCAGTTTTGGTGGGCAGGTATGAAGAGGGACATTGCTCTTTTTGTTTCTCAATGTAGTACTTGTCAGATGGTTAAGATTGATCATCAGAGGCCGCCAGGAGCTCTACAGCCACTACCAATTTCGGAGTGGAAATGGGAGAGCATATCTATGGATTTTGTGGAAGGGTTGCCAAATTCTTTCAAGGGGCATAATTCCATATGGGTCATTGTGGATAGGTTGACCAAGTCAGCTCATTTCTTGCCTATTTGTACTGACTACACTTCGGAGCAGTTGCCGAGGCTTTACATTTCAGAGATTGTGAAGCTACATGGCATTCCATTGTCTATTATATCGGACAGGGATTCGAGCTTTGTATCTGGATTTTGGAAGAGTTTTCAGCAGGCTTTAGGTACAGAGTTACACCTTAGTACTGCTTATCATCCTCAGACTGACGGACAAACTGAGAGGGTGAATCAGATTATGGAAGATATGCTTCGGTCGTGTATTCTGGATTTCAAGGGCCACTGGGAGGAATATTTGCCACTTGTGGAGTTTGCTTATAACAATAGTTTCCAGAAGACTATTGGTATGGCACCATTTGAGGCATTGTACGGTTGACCGTGTCGGTCACCTGTTTGTTGGATGGAGGTTGGAGAGAATCGATTCTTAGGTCTTGAGTTCATCAAGGATACCTCTGAAAAGATTGCTCTTATTCGAGATCGCATGCGTACTGCCCAAAGTAGGCAGAAGAGCTATGCTGATCGTCGTACTCGGGCTTTGGAGTTTCAGGTTGGGGATCAGGTTCTACTCAAAGTGTCTCCTATGAAGGGTGTTATGCGCTTTGGGAAGAAAGGGAAGTTGTCACCGCGATTTGTTGGTCCATTCATGATTACGGATCGCATTGGAGCTGTTGCTTATTGGTTGGCATTTTCGGATACTTTGGATCGTGTCCACAACGTGTTTCATGTTTCCATGTTGCGGAAATTTCTTCGAGATGAGGATCGGTATCAGCATATCGATGTTGGGGAGATTGCATTGCAGCCGGATGCAACTTATTTAGAGCCACCGTGTCGTATTGTCGACCGACGAGATCAGATTCTTCGTAATAAGGTTATTCCTTTGGTTCGTGTTCAATAGAGTCATCACAATGAATCTGAGTCCACTTGGGAACGAGAGGATGTCATTCGCTCACGGTTTCCTGAAATATTGGAAGAAGGTAAGAGTGAATTCCGAGGACGGAATTCCTTTTGTTAGGGGGGAAGAATGTAATACCCCTAATTTTAAAAAGGATATTCCTGATATTTAATGGTATTTAATTTATTATTTAAGTGCATTTTATTTGATTATGTGTCATTATTTTTTTATTAGGTGCTTAATTGTTTTCTTTTGTGGTGATTTAATTTATTTCTTTTGTGGTGATTTAATTTATTTAAATGATATTTATTTTTAGTTATTTGATTAGAATTACTTGTTAGTGTTTTAATTATTTAAGTGGCATTAATGGTTTAAGTGTAATTGGTTTAGTTATTTGATTGAAATTACTTGTTAGTGTTTTAATTATTTAATTGGCATTAATGGTTTAAGTGTAATTGGTTTAATTATTCTATGTGTGTCTTATTTTATGTGTGTCTTATTTGGTTTAATTGGGTTTACTAATTATTATTTTGTTCAATTAGATTATTTGTTAAGTATTTAATGGTGAATAGGGTAATTAGGTAAATACATCTAACTAGGGTTTTAATTACAGTATAAATTAGAGTTTTATATTATAGCCGTTGTAGGTTTCTACGTTAATTGGATGGGCTGGTTAGGATTGTGAGTTGGACTTAAATGAACCTAGGGTTTAGGAAAACTCTATAAGTATAAGGTAGACGTCTGTGTAGGGTTTTTTTTTAAACAAAGCACACGTTTTGTGGAAGTGGAGAAGGAAAAACGCAGTTTTTCACATTCTGCCAGATTTCATCAAACATCCGATCCCGTTTCGTCCGTGGTCCGATCGAGCTGAATTTTGGAGGAGAGGTTCATGACTCAGTGATGCACAATATGAACGGTGGAGATCAGAGTTTGATCTCGGGAACAGTGATTCGTACCTATGAACAGTAACTGGGTCGCACAGGTTTTTTTTCATTCTGCCCAGATTTTATCAAACATCCGATCCCGCTTCGTCCGTGGTCCGATCGAGCTGAAATTTGGAAGATAGGTTCATGACTCAGTGTCGCACAATCTGAATGGTGAAGATCAGATTTTGAGTTCGGGAATAGTGTTTCGTACCCGTGAACAGTAACCGGGTTTTGGAACTCGCCGGGATTTTTTTTAAGAAGATGACGTTGAAACTTTGAACAAAAGTTTCTGAGGCAAGATTCTATCCTTACTCTTTCCCTTAGGCTTCATACTCTTTGCACTCTTAAATGATTTCAGGATTAATGAAGATTAAACCAAACTAAAATGATATCTGTTTTGCTATGAAACTGGTAGTTACAGAAGTGTTGTATGCTTGTTCAACCTAGACTAAGCATGTTTGTGGATGCATTATGGTTCTGTGGTTCACGTTTTTCCTTACCACTGCTAGTATAAATTATTGGAAGAATGGGTCTAGATGATAGCTATCTTAACTTCTGTAATAGCAACTGTTGGAACTTAAATACTAGGAGGATTTGGGTTTAACACTAGATCGGTTTTGTAGAACACTATAATTTGAGCATGTCTACATACATACTGTGAATATTGTTTTGATGCTTACATTATCACAGTTAGTATCAACTGTGGAGGTTAGGATTTTGTGATACATACCCTACATATCTGTATGTCATTTGTAAGGTATTAAATGGAAGTTTTAATTAATTCTGTCTTTATATCAGACTAAATTGGGCATGTATATGTTGTTGTTGTGACCCTGTTTATCAATGCTTATTTTATCACTGCTAACATTGAATGTTGGATGTTGGAATTTAGTTGATATATACTTGATTTATTGGTATTATTGACTACTGGAGGATTGGAAAGTAGGCACCGGTATGGGACGGTGACATACTAAGGATGAGTTTGGTTTTTAAAACAATACCATTACCCACCTACTTGGAATAAGGATGGGATTAACTAAAAGTTAAGTCCCGTGGATTTGTATTGTCATGGCAACTACTTGTTGAGCGGCAATATCAAGGATTTTGGATGGATTTTATATATGTACTGTTATGGTGCCTCGGTATGAGCTTGAGCCTCAGGACCGATGGCTAGGGAGCGTATATGCATCGGGATGTGTAGCTGGCTACGATGGTTGGAGGTGTACCCTGTTTAGGTATAGGTACATATGCCCACTTCGTGTGCGTTTTAGCATGTTACCTCTATTCAGGTTGAGACTGGCCTATAGTCCAGTGAGAGTCCTTTAGTGTGACTATATATATATATTTACGGACTATTAGTTATTGTTGAATTGTTTAGGATGTACATGCGTATCGGGCCTCTGTTTGGATTGTAATAGTATAGAACTTGCGCGTGGGCCTGACCCACTTCTATTTTTCAGGTACACGACAGTTCCAGGCTTAGACGTGTTCGTGCTGAGCAGAGGTCTCTATTCACTCTTCCGACGATGTAGGGCTCTCTCTATAGTTTTATTTCTGGACGTTTATTACAGTTGTTCTATCTTCCGTTTGGATGTTTAATAGGGGTCCACTAAAGATGGATTCCCAAGTTGTAAACTGATGGAGTTTTGGAGTTTGGGTTTGATGAATTTTAATAATTATAATATTTTGCGGATTCTATTTTTAGTTCCTTCCAACTTTAATTTCATTTCTTAATTTATTTTGTATTCCGTATTCATTATAAAATATTAATTGTTTAATATTACCTCGGGTTTGGGCCTGAGCCTGATCAACCCGTGTCTCGGATCCGAGGGGTATCCCATATATATGCACTATTTCTATTTTCTTTATTCTTTTATTATTTTAAGTGTTACTAACTTTTAACTCTAATCACCTGCTAAATTTTTACCCTAAAACCCTACTAACTTTTACATTCTATTAGCAGTTGAAAATTGGGCCTAAAACCAATTCGATCCGATCCAAATCAACAGATTGAATTGGGTTCAATTTTCACCAATTCGTAGGGATTGGATTGGATTAGATTTAATGCCTAATCTGATCCGATCTGTGGCCACCACTAAAAAGTGGGCAATTGTTAATTTCAAATTGTTCAAAAGTTATTTTGGTACAAAAACAAGTTTAATCCATGAATTAATTGTAAAATATATTTTTACAAAAAGATTCATTGCAATTTACCATTATAATAATTATACATGCAATATATTAATATTCCAATTTTATATAGAATTTTCTTTGGGAGCACCACACTTTAATGTTCTTACAAAAAAAATTGAACTCATGTGAAATAATATTATCGTCCTCAATTCAATGTTTGATAATGAAGCATAATGGACATTTACGTCATTTATTTTTTTTTTAAAAAATAACAAAAACTTGAAGTGCATTTATTTAATCTCACTAAAATTATTAAATTTTACTAAAATTATTAAATTTTAATGAGTATTGAGACTTAATAATTTAATAAGATTAAATTATTAAACAAAGCACACGTTTTGTGGAAGTGGAGAAGGAAAAACGCAGTTTTTCACATTCTGCCAGATTTCATCAAACATTCGATCCCGTTTCGTCCGTGGTCCGATCGAGCTGAATTTTGGAGGAGAGGTTCATGACTCAGTGATGCACAATATGAACGGTGGAGATCAGAGTTTGATCTCGGGAACAGTGATTCGTACCCATGAACAGTAACTGGGTCGCACAGGTTTTTTTTCATTCTGCCCAGATTTTATCAAACATCCGATCCCGCTTCGTCCGTGGTCCGATCGAGCTGAAATTTGGAAGATAGGTTCATGACTCAGTGTCGCACAATCTGAATGGTGAAGATCAGATTTTGAGTTCGGGAATAGTGTTTCGTACTCGTGAACAGTAACCGGGTTTTGGAACTCGCCGGGATTTTTTTTAAGAAGATGACGTTGAAACTTTGAACAAAAGTTTCTGAGGCAAGATTCTATCCTTACTCTTTCCCTTAGGCTTCATACTCTTTGCACTCTTAAATGATTTCAGGATTAATGAAGATTAAACCAAACTAAAATGATATCTGTTTTGCTATGAAACTGGTAGTTACAGTAGTGTTGTATGCTTGTTCAACCTAGACTAAGCATGTTTGTGGATGCATTATGGTT
The DNA here is from genome assembly GCF_030987335.1 of Cornus florida. Lineage (NCBI taxonomy): Eukaryota > Viridiplantae > Streptophyta > Magnoliopsida > Cornales > Cornaceae > Cornus > Cornus florida. The sequence continues at coordinate 15,907,359 of NW_026775573.1, read as the reverse complement.
CTGTGGTTCACGTTTTTCCTTACCACTGCTAGTATAAATTATTGGAAGAATGGGTCTAGATGATAGCTATCTTAACTTCTGTAATAGCAACTGTTGGAACTTAAATACTAGGAGGATTTGGGTTTAACACTAGATCGGTTTTGTAGAACACTATAATTTGAGCATGTCTACATACATACTGTGAATATTGTTTTGATGCTTACATTATCACAGTTAGTATCAACTGTGGAGGTTAGGATTTTGTGATACATACCCTACATATCTGTATGTCATTTGTAAGGTATTAAATGGAAGTTTTAATTAATTCTGTCTTTATATCAGACTAAATTGGGCATGTATATGTTGTTGTTGTGACCCTGTTTATCAATGCTTATTTTATCACTGCTAACATTGAATGTTGGATGTTGGAATTTAGTTGATATATACTTGATTTATTGGTATTATTGACTACTGGAGGATTGGAAAGTAGGCACCGGTATGGGACGGTGACATACTAAGGATGAGTTTGGTTTTTAAAACAATACCATTACCCACCTACTTGGAATAAGGATGGGATTAACTAAAAGTTAAGTCCCGTGGATTTGTATTGTCATGGCAACTACTTGTTGAGCGGCAATACCAAGGATTTTGGATGGATTTTATATATGTACTGTTATGGTGCCTCGGTATGAGCTTGAGCCTCAGGACCGATGGCTAGGGAGCGTATATGCATCGGGATGTGTAGCTGGCTACGATGGTTGGAGGTGTACCCTGTTTAGGTATAGGTACATATGCCCACTTCGTGTGCGTTTTAGCATGTTACCTCTATTCAGGTTGAGACTGGCCTATAGTCCAGTGAGAGTCCTTTAGTGTGACTATATATATATATTTACGGACTATTAGTTATTGTTGAATTGTTTAGGATGTACATGCGTATCGGGCCTCTGTTTGGATTGTAATAGTATAGAACTTGCGCGTGGGCCTGACCCACTTCTATTTTTCAGGTACACGACAGTTCCAGGCTTAGACGTGTTCGTGCTGAGCAGAGGTCTCTATTCACTCTTCCGACGATGTAGGGCTCTCTCTATAGTTTTATTTCTGGACGTTTATTACAGTTGTTCTATCTTCCGTTTGGATGTTTAATAGGGGTCCACTAAAGATGGATTCCCAAGTTGTAAACTGATGGAGTTTTGGAGTTTGGGTTTGATGAATTTTAATAATTATAATATTTTGCGGATTCTATTTTTAGTTCCTTCCAACTTTAATTTCATTTCTTAATTTATTTTGTATTCCGTATTCATTATAAAATATTAATTGTTTAATATTACCTCGGGTTTGGGCCTGAGCCTGATCAACCCGTGTCTCGGATCCGAGGGGTATCCCATATATATGCACTATTTCTATTTTCTTTATTCTTTTATTATTTTAAGTGTTACTAACTTTTAACTCTAATCACCTGCTAAATTTTTACCCTAAAACCCTACTAACTTTTACATTCTATTAGCAGTTGAAAATTGGGCCTAAAACCAATTCGATCCGATCCAAATCAACAGATTGAATTGGGTTCAATTTTCACCAATTCGTAGGGATTGGATTGGATTAGATTTAATGCCTAATCTGATCCGATCTGTGGCCACCACTAAAAAGTGGGCAATTGTTAATTTCAAATTGTTCAAAAGTTATTTTGGTACAAAAACAAGTTTAATCCATGAATTAATTGTAAAATATATTTTTACAAAAAGATTCATTGCAATTTACCATTATAATAATTATACATGCAATATATTAATATTCCAATTTTATATAGAATTTTCTTTGGGAGCACCACACTTTAATGTTCTTACAAAAAAAATTGAACTCATGTGAAATAATATTATCGTCCTCAATTCAATGTTTGATAATGAAGCATAATGGACATTTACGTCATTTATTTTTTTTTTAAAAAATAACAAAAACTTGAAGTGCATTTATTTAATCTCACTAAAATTATTAAATTTTACTAAAATTATTAAATTTTAATGAGTATTGAGACTTAATAATTTAATAAGATTAAATTATTAAACAAAGCACACGTTTTGTGGAAGTGGAGAAGGAAAAACGCAGTTTTTCACATTCTGCCAGATTTCATCAAACATTCGATCCCGTTTCGTCCGTGGTCCGATCGAGCTGAATTTTGGAGGAGAGGTTCATGACTCAGTGATGCACAATATGAACGGTGGAGATCAGAGTTTGATCTCGGGAACAGTGATTCGTACCCATGAACAGTAACTGGGTCGCACAGGTTTTTTTTCATTCTGCCCAGATTTTATCAAACATCCGATCCCGCTTCGTCCGTGGTCCGATCGAGCTGAAATTTGGAAGATAGGTTCATGACTCAGTGTCGCACAATCTGAATGGTGAAGATCAGATTTTGAGTTCGGGAATAGTGTTTCGTACCCGTGAACAGTAACCGGGTTTTGGAACTCGCCGGGATTTTTTTTAAGAAGATGACGTTGAAACTTTGAACAAAAGTTTCTGAGGCAAGATTTTATCCTTACTCTTTCCCTTAGGCTTCATACTCTTTACACTCTTAAATGATTTCAGGATTAATGAAGATTAAACCAAACTAAAATGATATCTGTTTTGCTATGAAACTGGTAGTTACAGTAGTGTTGTATGCTTGTTCAACCTAGACTAAGCATGTTTGTGGATGCATTATGGTTCTGTGGTTCACGTTTTTCCTTACCACTGCTAGTATAAATTATTGGAAGAATGGGTCTAGATGATAGCTATCTTAACTTCTGTAATAGCAACTGTTGGAACTTAAATACTAGGAGGATTTGGGTTTAACACTAGATCGGTTTTGTAGAACACTATAATTTGAGCATGTCTACATACATACTGTGAATATTGTTTTGATGCTTACATTATCACAGTTAGTATCAACTGTGGAGGTTAGGATTTTGTGATACATACCCTACATATCTGTATGTCATTTGTAAGGTATTAAATGGAAGTTTTAATTAATTCTGTCTTTATATCAGACTAAATTGGGCATGTATATGTTGTTGTTGTGACCCTGTTTATCAATGCTTATTTTATCACTGCTAACATTGAATGTTGGATGTTGGAATTTAGTTGATATATACTTGATTTATTGGTATTATTGACTACTGGAGGATTGGAAAGTAGGCACCGGTATGGGACGGTGACATACTAAGGATGAGTTTGGTTTTTAAAACAATACCATTACCCACCTACTTGGAATAAGGATGGGATTAACTAAAAGTTAAGTCCCGTGGATTTGTATTGTCATGGCAACTACTTGTTGAGCGGCAATACCAAGGATTTTGGATGGATTTTATATATGTACTGTTATGGTGCCTCGGTATGAGCTTGAGCCTCAGGACCGATGGCTAGGGAGCGTATATGCATCGGGATGTGTAGCTGGCTACGATGGTTGGAGGTGTACCCTGTTTAGGTATAGGTACATATGCCCACTTCGTGTGCGTTTTAGCATGTTACCTCTATTCAGGTTGAGACTGGCCTATAGTCCAGTGAGAGTCCTTTAGTGTGACTATATATATATATTTACGGACTATTAGTTATTGTTGAATTGTTTAGGATGTACATGCGTATCGGGCCTCTGTTTGGATTGTAATAGTATAGAACTTGCGCGTGGGCCTGACCCACTTCTATTTTTCAGGTACACGACAGTTCCAGGCTTAGACGTGTTCGTGCTGAGCAGAGGTCTCTATTCACTCTTCCGACGATGTAGGGCTCTCTCTATAGTTTTATTTCTGGACGTTTATTACAGTTGTTCTATCTTCCGTTTGGATGTTTAATAGGGGTCCACTAAAGATGGATTCCCAAGTTGTAAACTGATGGAGTTTTGGAGTTTGGGTTTGATGAATTTTAATAATTATAATATTTTGCGGATTCTATTTTTAGTTCCTTCCAACTTTAATTTCATTTCTTAATTTATTTTGTATTCCGTATTCATTATAAAATATTAATTGTTTAATATTACCTCGGGTTTGGGCCTGAGCCTGATCAACCCGTGTCTCGGATCCGAGGGGTATCTCATATATATGCACTATTTCTATTTTCTTTATTCTTTTATTATTTTAAGTGTTACTAACTTTTAACTCTAATCACCTGCTAAATTTTTACCCTAAAACCCTACTAACTTTTACATTCTATTAGCAGTTGAAAATTGGGCCTAAAACCAATTCGATCCGATCCAAATCAACAGATTGAATTGGGTTCAATTTTCACCAATTCGTAGGGATTGGATTGGATTAGATTTAATGCCTAATCTGATCCGATCTGTGGCCACCACTAAAAAGTGGGCAATTGTTAATTTCAAATTGTTCAAAAGTTATTTTGGTACAAAAACAAGTTTAATCCATGAATTAATTGTAAAATATATTTTTACAAAAAGATTCATTGCAATTTACCATTATAATAATTATACATGCAATATATTAATATTCCAATTTTATATAGAATTTTCTTTGGGAGCACCACACTTTAATGTTCTTACAAAAAAAATTGAACTCATGTGAAATAATATTATCGTCCTCAATTCAATGTTTGATAATGAAGCATAATGGACATTTACGTCATTTATTTTTTTTTTAAAAAATAACAAAAACTTGAAGTGCATTTATTTAATCTCACTAAAATTATTAAATTTTACTAAAATTATTAAATTTTAATGAGTATTGAGACTTAATAATTTAATAAGATTAAATTATTAAACAAAGCACACGTTTTGTGGAAGTGGAGAAGGAAAAACGCAGTTTTTCACATTCTGCCAGATTTCATCAAACATCCGATCCCGTTTCGTCCGTGGTCCGATCGAGCTGAATTTTGGAGGAGAGGTTCATGACTCAGTGATGCACAATATGAACGGTGGAGATCAGAGTTTGATCTCGGGAACAGTGATTCGTACCCATGAACAGTAACTGGGTCGCACAGGTTTTTTTTCATTCTGCCCAGATTTTATCAAACATCCGATCCCGCTTCGTCCGTGGTCCGATCGAGCTGAAATTTGGAAGATAGGTTCATGACTCAGTGTCGCACAATCTGAATGGTGAAGATCAGATTTTGAGTTCGGGAATAGTGTTTCGTACCCGTGAACAGTAACCGGGTTTTGGAACTCGCCGGGATTTTTTTTAAGAAGATGACGTTGAAACTTTGAACAAAAGTTTCTGAGGCAAGATTCTATCCTTACTCTTTCCCTTAGGCTTCATACTCTTTGCACTCTTAAATGATTTCAGGATTAATGAAGATTAAACCAAACTAAAATGATATCTGTTTTGCTATGAAACTGGTAGTTACAGTAGTGTTGTATGCTTGTTCAACCTAGACTAAGCATGTTTGTGGATGCATTATGGTTCTGTGGTTCACGTTTTTCCTTACCACTGCTAGTATAAATTATTGGAAGAATGGGTCTAGATGATAGCTATCTTAACTTCTGTAATAGCAACGGTTGGAACTTAAATACTAGGAGGATTTGGGTTTAACACTAGATCGGTTTTGTAGAACACTATAATTTGAGCATGTCTAAATACATACTGTGAATATTGTTTTGATGCTTACATTATCACAGTTAGTATCAACTGTGGAGGTTAGGATTTTGTGATACATACCCTACATATCTGTATGTCATTTGTAAGGTATTAAATGGAAGTTTTAATTAATTCTGTCTTTATATCAGACTAAATTGGGCATGTATATGTTGTTGTTGTGACCCTGTTTATCAATGCTTATTTTATCACTGCTAACATTGAATGTTGGATGTTGGAATTTAGTTGATATATACTTGATTTATTGGTATTATTGACTACTGGAGGATTGGAAAGTAGGCACCGGTATGGGACGGTGACATACTAAGGATGAGTTTGGTTTTTAAAACAATACCATTACCCACCTACTTGGAATAAGGATGGGATTAACTAAAAGTTAAGTCCCGTGGATTTGTATTGTCATGGCAACTACTTGTTGAGCGGCAATACCAAGGATTTTGGATGGATTTTATATATGTACTGTTATGGTGCCTCGGTATGAGCTTGAGCCTCAGGACCGATGGCTAGGGAGCGTATATGCATCGGGATGTGTAGCTGGCTACGATGGTTGGAGGTGTACCCTGTTTAGGTATAGGTACATATGCCCACTTCGTGTGCGTTTTAGCATGTTACCTCTATTCAGGTTGAGACTGGCCTATAGTCCAGTGAGAGTCCTTTAGTGTGACTATATATATATATTTACGGACTATTAGTTATTGTTGAATTGTTTAGGATGTACATGCGTATCGGGCCTCTGTTTGGATTGTAATAGTATAGAACTTGCGCGTGGGCCTGACCCACTTCTATTTTTCAGGTACACGACAGTTCCAGGCTTAGACGTGTTCGTGCTGAGCAGAGGTCTCTATTCACTCTTCCGACGATGTAGGGCTCTCTCTATAGTTTTATTTCTGGACGTTTATTACAGTTGTTCTATCTTCCGTTTGGATGTTTAATAGGGGTCCACTAAAGATGGATTCCCAAGTTGTAAACTGATGGAGTTTTGGAGTTTGGGTTTGATGAATTTTAATAATTATAATATTTTGCGGATTCTATTTTTAGTTCCTTCCAACTTTAATTTTATTTCTTAATTTATTTTGTATTCCGTATTCATTATAAAATATTAATTGTTTAATATTACCTCGGGTTTGGGCCTGAGCCTGATCAACCCGTGTCTCGGATCCGAGGGGTATCTCATATATATGCACTATTTCTATTTTCTTTATTCTTTTATTATTTTAAGTGTTACTAACTTTTAACTCTAATCACCTGCTAAATTTTTACCCTAAAACCCTACTAACTTTTACATTCTATTAGCAGTTGAAAATTGGGCCTAAAACCAATTCGATCCGATCCAAATCAACAGATTGAATTGGGTTCAATTTTCACCAATTCGTAGGGATTGGATTGGATTAGATTTAATGCCTAATCTGATCCGATCTGTGGCCACCACTAAAAAGTGGGCAATTGTTAATTTCAAATTGTTCAAAAGTTATTTTGGTACAAAAACAAGTTTAATCCATGAATTAATTGTAAAATATATTTTTACAAAAAGATTCAGTGCAATTTACCATTATAATAATTATACATGCAATATATTAATATTCCAATTTTATATAGAATTTTCTTTGGGAGCACCACACTTTAATGTTCTTACAAAAAAAATTGAACTCATGTGAAATAATATTATCGTCCTCAATTCAATGTTTGATAATGAAGCATAATGGACATTTACGTCATTTATTTTTTTTTTTAAAAATAACAAAAACTTGAAGTGCATTTATTTAATCTCACTAAAATTATTAAATTTTACTAAAATTATTAAATTTTAATGAGTATTGAGACTTAATAATTTAATAAGATTAAAGCTTATTTCCGACCAAGATTTTCCTATTTGGAAACTAATTTGCTTCTGATGCAGATTTTCCAATTTGAAAGTGATTACAGTTACTTATCACGCAAGTTTCCCAATCTAAATCCGATACTAATACCAGTTTCTCTCTCTATATATACAAACGACTCTCTCTATAAACACACATATACACACTCATCGTCTTTCAGTTTTTACTTTTTTACATCTTAGAGAGTTGTTACGGAAACATGGAGCATCGTGTTCTAGATATCACCGTTATCTCTGCAGAAGGCCTCAAGCACATTGATTTCATCTCTGATATCGATCTTTATGTTTCGTGTTGGATCTCCGGCGACCGGGGAACTCAGAAGATTACTCAAAGCGGCAGGCGTGTCGGAAGCAGCCTCGAATGGAACCAGCGCATGAAATTCCCCGTGGCTAAGAACGACATGGACAAATATGCCCTTTTCCAGCTCTAGTCCGAGCGCATTCTTGGTGAGCGGGACCAGCGGGTCATCGGCTATGTCTTCATCAGCCTCCAGGAGCTCCTCAAAGGCGCCGCTGGAGAACGCGTCGTGCAGCTCAAGGTCTATGATCACAGCGGAAACACTACAGACGCTACGCTGAAATTGTCTTATAGGTTTGATGAACAGTACTTCATTGTAAGGGCACCACCGCCGCAAGGCAAGGGCTGTGCGCCGCCATCTCGTCCACTTTGTTCTATGTGTGGCAGATTCATGTGATTTACTTAATTTTTCGAATTTTACAAGTACCTTTTGGGATTATTTTGTGCTAAAAACCCTAATCACTCTATCTAGTTACGTGCATTTGTTGTTTATTCCATATTTGAATCATTCGTCTACTTTCATCACAATGAGTTCTCTATCAAATTGTATAGCTAGTTTTGTGAATTTTGGAAAAGGTTTTTTTTTTTTTTTAATTTCACCTATCTACTTGAATCCAAATTGAAATATAAGATTTATTCGTTTTGTTTATAGTAATTTTTTTAGTTAATTAGTTGATTTGATTATTGATAAATATTGTATTAATTAGGGATTGATTTGACTGTAATTTAAAAACGACGCTGTGCGGATTTTTAATTGTAACTATTAAATGGGGTATATTATCTCTGTTCAGTGTCACTATTTTGTTTTTCTCTCTTTTGCTTTGATAACCCTAATTAGAGAGATGGAGGTGAAATTCAATTAATAGAACTTGAAGTATATAAGAATTCTTTTATTTTTTTTAACCCTTCAAAAATTTGATTAAATAAAAAAAAAACATAGGGCATAACTATGGCTGTTACAACGAAAGGGACTTTTAGTTCAAAAAAAAAAAAAAAAAAAAAAAAAAAAAAAAAAAAAAGAAGAAGAAGAAGAAAGAAAGAAAGAAAACCAAGTACGAAGTACTTCAATGAACATTGAAGGTCATTTGAGCAATAGTCCAGTTGGTACAAATGCACCTCTCCAAATGAGAGGTTGGGTGGAATTCCAATCCATTGGCTAATTTTTTAATCAAATACTTGATTTTTTTTTAAAACATTGGAAAATTTATATTTTATATATAGTTTAAAGTGACCATGAACTTTAGGGAAGAGAAGAACTTAAAAAAAAAAAAAAAAATAGTTTAGAGAAGATAAGTAGTTATTAAGTGATCATTTAATGATTTATTACCTAAATACCTTCTCTAAATTTTTACTACGGATGGTAGACAATGGGTGCTCTAAGAGATCATCTGATGATTTATTATCTAAATATCTTTTTTATAATAATTTTTCTTAATCTGAATTTGTTCCCAAGTTATATTGGTTCCAAAAAAATATTAATTGTAAATCTCAATCTATTGTTATACGGATATTCATTGCCATTTATTTATTTTATTTTTTTGAAAGTTAAAATTCAATTGTATAAATATAAGAAACATAGTACAGCCCATAAGAAGTAAGGCCAATGCTAACTACAAAAGATGAAGCCGAATAGGCACAAACAAGACAGCATTAGAAGCCCAAGCCTAATCCAAGCAAACAAGTTCACATGACCGTTACTGGTCAACAATTGCACTCCGGTGGTTTCTCTGGTGGACAGATCACTGATTCCGGAATTTCCCATTCAAGTGCAATTCTTCTATCACTGAGAGGCTCTAAAATAGAAGACAAGAGTTTGGCTCTGATTGTTTCCAAGGTGAGATGAAGTACTAAGTTGGCAGTGAGTGATTTATTCTTGCCATTTATCCTTATGGTACGTTGGTAGCACCGAATTCACTATTTGGATTTGGGATTAGAAGAAATCTAATTCAAACTTTGTACTAAATTTCATCCGATTCCAAATTCTAGGCGCTAGTTTACTACTTATAAGCATTATAATAGTTACACAAGCATTAGGTGAATTAATATTCGTACCTTAAATTAAATTCACTTCACTCTAAATGTGAAATGATATTCTCGTTCTTAAAGATTTAACTTCAATGAGATAGCATGTAGAAAGAATTACTCCACATTATACTAGTCAGAAATTCGAATTTTTTTAGAACCATCTGATAGAATTTTTACTACGGGTGGTAGACAATGGGTGCTCTAAGAGCCACCATAGTCTGTGACATTTATTTTAATAAAGTTTATGTCATTTATTTTAATAAAATTAAAACGAAAAACGAAGTGCGTTTATTTAATCTCAAGTGGATAAGAAATTTTATCCAGCGTGAAAACTGGACACTTCATGTAGTATTTGGAAAGTAATCCAAATACTACGCAAACACCAACGTGAGAATGATGACCAGAAATTAACTCAGTTGTCACTCTCTCTATATATGAAGCTATCATACTTGATTCAATTATTGAGAATGAAGTATAAGCTAGGGCGAGCATTTACATTATTCAATTTATGAGGGAAAAAAAAAAAAAGAAAAGAAAAAATGTATTCATACAAAGTTGTACAGTAACCTCATGGTTGTAGTTTAAAATTAAAAAATCTTTTTATTTTTTAAATAACGATATACTTTTAAACAAAACTTAAATCAATATGCCTATTATTTAATCAACCACAAAAAGACATACAAAGTTAGAAGAAACAAAACATTATTCTCATTCAAAAATCTTCAACCAATACCAATACAAAGTTATAAAAAATTATTGTTCAAATGTAAGAGGGGAGGGTAGGACTCGACAGCGTTGGGGAGAAGATCTTTTGGGAGGCTGTACTCGGTAAAGAGTTGATGATGGGTTTGGTGGAGGCATCAAATTGAAGATTAAAGGGAAAGCGCATCCACTTCGTAATGAACTTTTGAAGGGTTTTTTTTTTCCTAACCAAATCCCCAAAACTTATGCAATATATAGAAGCTAAAATATATATTGAAAAAAATATATATATATGAACATAACAAGAAGTTGGATGATGAACATGGTGTCAGAGGAGAGGGTAGGACTTAACAACCTTTGGGAAAAGATCCTTTGGGAGGCGTACTAGGTGAGGAGTTGATGAAGGGCCTGGTGGAGCGTCAAAAATGAAGATTAAATAGAGATCGCATCCACTTTGTAATGAACTTTTGAAGGTTCTTTTTTTTTTTAATCTGATTAGGGTTTGTTTTTTTCTCTTCAAGCAAACATATACATTGATATGTATTTTTCCCTTTGATTTTTTGAACTAATAGAGGCTTTTCAATGCTTTGTTTTCCCTTCAATTTTGCAAAATGGAAAAGAGAGAACCGTGAGTTAGAGAGAGAAATAATGAAGGAAATAGTAGAACGAACATACCACTGTGGAGAAATCAGAGAGATAAAGAGGGGTTGTCAAAACAATTATGTGACAGTTATATGTATGATTCGAACTACGACTAAGCCAATTTGAACGGACAGAATATCAATCCTCTTTATCAAAAAGTGAAAATCTTAGATATTTGACCCAAAAATCGAGGGTGTATGCCCGAAAGTTGTGTGTGCGCACGGCAAGAAAAGGGATGATGGGGTGAATCAAACCTGAGCTCCACACAACTCAGGAAAGTGTCAATTAATTGGGCTACCCATCTTGCCTCATCAAAAGTTACGTGTGAGTGTGTAAAAATATATATATGTATGTATTGCGGTAACTCAAAGATTGTTGTTTAATGATAAGTTCAAATCCAAGATTATAATTTAATGATAAGTTAAAATTGCCTAAAGATAAAAAGAGTGCGTAAATATATCTCCCAGCTAGCTATAATTAAATTTGATTAGAATAGTTAAATTCTATTTAGTGAGATAAAAGTGCCGATTGAGATAATTTATCCAAAAGTTAATCTTGAACAGGAAGTTTCCTAATACAAATCCACACCGCTATAGAAAGTACTAGAAACCCAAATGTACCTCGCCCAAGTTACTCTTTCTTTATAAATACAAACCACTCTCTCTACATATGATCTTATAAATAAACACACGCATACACAACTGACAATTGATAGAAAATCACTACCGGAGATGGAGTATCGTGCTCTAGATATAACCGTTCTCTCTGCAGAGGGCTTAAAGCACTTTGATCTCATCTCAGATATGAATGGATGTTTACGCGGCCGTTTTGTTCTCCGGTGACCCAAGAATACTTGAGTGTAAGACTCCCAGCGCCAGGCGTGGCGCCAACAGCAGTCTCGAGTGGAACCACCGCATGGAGTTCTATTTGGCAGAGGCAGATCTGGCCAACCCTCGTGAGGACCCTTGTGTCTGCTTCCAGCTCCGATCCGAACGCATTCTTGGTGAACGACGAGTCATCGGCTACATCGTCATAAGCCTCCGGGAACTTCTCAAAACCGCTCCCGGAGTACACGCCGTCGAGTTCAACGTCTGTGATCCAGACGGAAAGATTACTGACGCTACCCTGAAATTTTCTTACAAGTTTGATGTTAAGTTCATTGTACTGCCGGCGGCGGCGGCGGCAGAAATTTTTTATCTGCCGGGCATGGGCTGTAAGCTGCCTCTAGGGGTGGCGCTGCCATATCATCCAATGCAAGAATATGCGTTGGGTTTATTGGTATGAATTCCTATGATCGATGGTGGGTTTGGTGTCGCTGGCTCTTGGAACTTGTTATGGATTGTTAATTGTAATTAGGGCATGATTTCAATGTTAAACAATTTCTCTTCATTGTGTTTTTTTCGTTATTTCTTTTCTTCTTTCTTCAATTTTACTCTCTTGATTTTATTTCTTACTCTAATAATAGATGCAATCCAAAGAACAACAAAACTTAAATTTTTTTTTCGGTAATTAACAACAACACTTAATTTCCTCCTTGACTATTTAAGAAAGGACCTTGTTCTTGCTGATAGTTATCTCTGCCCATTAATTCATATATATATATATAATTAAACAATGTGTCTTTTATAATAACTCTTTCTTTTTCTTTTTCTTTTTTATTTATTTTTTTTCTTAATGTTGGTTAAACTGATACTAAATTTAGAGTGGAAACGAATGGTTATTTCATAATTATCACCGAATCTTACTTGGTCAAGTTCATTAAGGCATTTTTAAAGTGTGTGAATTCCATGACATTTTTAAAGTGTGAGAGTTCCACAGTGGCATGCGGTATCAGTCTCTTGCCTCGCAAAGGGAGATGAGGGGTCTCAGAAGAGATATGTGTGTGAGTACCAATTACGAAAAAAAAAAACTCTATTCAATCACACTGATTTCGAACGAAAAATGAATAATGAAGTGCAGAAAATAAAAGGAAAATTGGGGAAAAAAAATTCCTGAAACATATCATGGTGGTTTCCTTAAGTACTGCAATTGATCAAAAAACTCAAATATCAAATCATACATATATATACGCATATAGATATAGGTATGATTGTATTAATATCATCAAATCAGCAAAGAGAATATCCAACAAAAGCATATATATGTATATGTATATATATATATGTGTATGTATATACATGCTCAATAGTTTGTGAGGTTAAAGATGAGTATAAATACTCAACAATTTAAGGTTTTAGGTAAATGGATAAATGTCTATCCGTTACAGTTGGCAGGTTCGGCGAAAGATACCCAATAATAATTCGGGTTTTCTATCATAATCAAATAACAACTAGTAAACTGAATTTTTTTTGCTTAAATTAGACATTTATTAACTTAAGTAATTAATTTGTTAAACAAATTATATACAGGTTGATTAATAGAAGTTACAACCTTATTAAAAAAAATAACTATTTTCTGATTGGAAGAGAATTTTACTCCCGGATCGTGAACAATGGGTGCTCTAAGAACCACTATTGTCTACAATATATATTTATATATATAAAGAAATTTATGTCATTTAATTTATTTATTTTTAAATAAAACAACCCGTGTTTGGTTTTTTTTTATTATTTTATTTTATTTTATCTCAAGTGGATAAGAAATTTTATCCAAAGTGAAAATTGGACATGAAGTAGTATTTGGAAAGTAATCCAAATCCTGCGCAAACAGCATTACGAAAGTGTTGACTATAAATTATCCGTGAGTTGTTACTGTCTCTTTCTATACAAACTACTCGATCTCTCTAAATATTATAAAGTATAAACACACTTTTTCAGTTATTACTTTTTTCAGAGCAGAAAATATCTACTGAAGAGGATTTTGATTCTACAACATGGATTATCGTGTTCTAGCTATCACCGTTTTATCTGCGAAAGGCCTAACAAAAGTTAATACTATATCTGACATGGACGTTTACGTGACGGGGTTGATCTCCGGTGACCAGAGAACTGAACAGAGGACTCCCACCAACAGCCGTGGCAGCGGAAAGAGCCCCGAATGGAACCACCGCATGAAGTTTTCGGTGGCTGAATCCGACCTGGCCACGCCCACCGACCACTTTGTCAGGCTCAATCTCCGGTCCAAGCGCAAAGTTCTTGGTGACCGAGACATTGGCTACGTCACCATCCGCCTCCACGAGCTTCTTGAAAAAGCAGGCCGCGCCGGAGAACGTTTCATGGAGCACAAGGTGCGTGATCCCACCGGAAAGACTACAGACGCTAAGCTGAAATTTTGTTACAGGTTCGATGAAAAGTTTGTTGCCCCGCCGCCGGAGAAATTTTATGACTTCGCCATGTATTGGTGTGCGCAGCCACCTCCAGGGGTGGCACCGCCACATCGTCCACCGCAGTTGTATGTGTTTGCTGCAGAGACAGATGCGATAAAGTATGGAGTTGAACGGATGCAGAAGAAGCACAGGCATTCCTTCTGTTTGGTGTAATAATGATCTATATTTATCATTTGATGGAATCAAACTCTGGTAGTTTTGAAAAAATAAAAACATGAAAAAATAATATTTACCCTTGTTGAAGTATTACTTTTAGGCATATAGGCATGTAGCAGGTATCACTTTTTGTGTTACCGAAAAAAGTACCTGATGCACAAAAGTGGTACCTATATAAATAAAAGTGGTACCTCTATGTTTAAAACAAAAGTGATACCTAATGCACAAAAGTAGTCTGAGGGTAAACAATGTTTTTTTATGTTCACGTCAGCATTTTGGTCAATTTCATTTTTTTGAAACTATGAGATCGACTTTGACTCCATTAAATAATAAATATAAATCATTAGCACCATCTATATGTAATAATTCCTAATTTAAAATCTACACCATGTGGATTGCTAATTGTAAATATTATTTAGGGTTTGATTTGAATGTTACATTATTTCTGTTCAATCTTTTTTTCTTTATTCAGTTTTACTCTTTCAATTTTCTTTATTAATGTAATTAGAGAATGAGGAAACAATAGCCAAGTGTTCATGATCCATTGAGAGAGATTCCATTGTTCTTGTGTGAACATGATCTTCCAACAAGTTGTGGTGCCAGAATGATATTAATCCTAATGATGATGAATAAAAAAGGTAGTCCGACAACAATTGATTTGAATCCATATTCAAGTATATTAATTGATAATGAGAAACAAGCTTTAAAATTTATTTGACAATCATCTAAGGGTATATAATTCTCCTAAATACATAAATATATGATATGGCTGATTTTTTCGGTTGTTTCTTAGCACAATTTGGCAAAAAGGTGATCATTTGTTAATTTCAGATTGCTCACAAGTTCTTTTAGTACGAAACAAACAAATAAATAAATAAAAATCTTAAAGAAGAAAATAATCTCAGCGAATTCCCTTCTTTAAAAAGTTCTTGAATTTATACAATTCAAATTGATGGTTAAACCTCCTATTGATTCCCCAATTCATAGGTGGATTGTATGTGAATGGGACATTCCTTTCTCCATCCTCCGGCCGCCACCGCGACCACCGGATTAGGATCTATTTGGTGAAGAATATCATCACTGCTCCACCTTGTTGCTATTCAATGGCTGCTTTACCGGATTGTGGGATTAACTGTCATGTTTTCTTACTGTTGGAGTAACTGTGTCTTAATTGGGCCTCTTAGGGGGCTGGTCTGCTGGGTCTTACTCTTTATTTGGGTTGTCGCATTGTATCTCTTTTCTCCAGGCCTTTCTCAGGCTAACTTTTGTACTGTACATATTTCTATTTATACAATCGCCTTTTACCTTAAAAAAAAACAACCTTACCCAAAGATTCATTAATTACAATTTGCTCTTAAAATAATTACATTTTGTCAATTAATTTTCCTACTTTAAATAGAATTTTTGTTATTAATATATAGTGGTACTTTTTCACCCTCTAAAATAAGAGTTTTTAAAATCGAGGGTGTATGAGCAAAAGTTGTGTGTGTGTGAGATTTTTTACCTGACACACGTCATCAAAATTTGTGTGTGAATGTGTTAAAAAATAGGTATTGAGGTAGTAAATGCACTCCACTTTTTTTTAAGAAATGACACTATCATCCTTGATTCAATTATTGAGAATAAAGTATAAGGGTGTGCGCATTTACATTATTCAATTTATGGAAGGAAAAAAAAAAAAAAAAAAGGTGAATTCATATAAAGGTGTACACCCAAGGTTATATTTTAGTGGTAGGTTCAAATCGCATAAAGACAAAAAGAGTGTGTAAATATGTTTCTTAAACGAAAAAATAAATAACTAATTAAAGGTGCAATCAGGGCCGGCCTAGGGCGATCTACGCGGTCACCTAGGGCCTCCCATTTGGAAGGTCTCAAAATTTTAAAATTCCTTACAAAAATATATTTCTCTTTCTTCTCCTCTCTCATTATAAATTTATAGTTCTCTTTCTTCTCCACTCAATACTTGTTACTATCAATTTGAACTCATTTTTATTCTATTGAAGAATTTGTAGGAGCATTGGATTGGGGCTTTCTAAATCCAGTTCTATTGTTCTTTTTTTTTTTTAATTATATTTTAGTTTTATTAACTTTTGTTATTATAAATTTATTTATATATATATTTCATATATTTGTATATTTTAACCAAAATTAAATACAAGAATCTAATTAGTAATTTTGTATTTCACAAAGTAAGAATGATTATTTTTAAATAAATATTATTTAATATTAATATATTATTAAAAGGCCAATTTTTAATTTTCGTTTAAGGCCCTAAATTATTATGAGCCGCCCTTGGTGCTTATCGTTCATTTTAATGAAAATTGCACACTTATATATATATATATATATATATATATATTTGCCTTAGGCCCCAAATTATTTCAATCGCTCATTTTAATGAAAATTTTGCACTATTATAATTTTTTTACGCCGGTGAAACTGGGGATAGCAATGGGTCGGTTTGGGGCGGGGATCTCATTCTCCATTCCTATTACCATTTAATTTTTTCACCCCCATAACCGATTCAAAACCCGCCGGATTTTTCAAAGCAGCCTCATCCCGTCCCTATTTACATAATCGGTTTTCCAAAACTACCCCAAATGGAGTGAAGCCATGCCAGGATAAGGATTTTTGCCATCCCTTAATATAATCTTAACCTATTTTAGATATATATTATAGTATATATGTAAATAATAAATTTATAATATATTCGGGACGGGGTAAAGCGGGACAACCATTCCCCAAAACCCAATGGGATTTTCAAAGCAATCCCATCCCCCGTCCCCATTTTACATAATTGGTTCCCCAAAATCGCCCCCAAAAGGGGTGGTCTAAGAAGGGCAAGTGGGAATTTTTGTCATCCATAGATGAAACCTTATATATAGAGGCCTGGCATTTGAAAATTCGCTTAGGGCCTCTCAAAATTTTGAGAATCTCAAAACCGAGCTGGCTGCAGTCAAACACGAATCTAAGAGATTTCTTTTATTACCAGTATGCCTTGATATTTTTTTTCATTTTGATATATATACTTGTAAAAATTTCTATTGCCCCACTAAAATTCCTAAAAATTATCATAATTCCACCCCCCCCACCCCAATATTTTTTTTTTTTTGGGGTTCGGCTGCGGGTGCAGTGCATGTATTTAATCTCCCAATTATTAATTTAATTTGACTAGAATTGTTAAATTCTAATAGTGAGATAAAAGTTTTTGATATAATTTATCCAAAAGTGAGGGATCTTGGAAAGCAAGTTTCCAAAAACAAATCCACACCGATGTAGAAAGTTCTAGAAACCCTAATGTACTTCTGCCCCAAGTTACTCTCTCTTTATAAATACAAATCACTCTACCTATTTATAATGTTATAAGTAAACACACACACACACAATAATCACAAATCATTACAACATGGAGTATCGTGTTCTAGATATAACCGTTCTCTCTGCAAAGGGCTTAAAGCACTTTGATCTGATATCAGATATGGATGTTTACGCGGCCGGTTTGTTCTCCGGTGACCGAAGAATACTTGAGCGTACTGGAAAAGTAACCACTTTCAATAATAAACCAACATTCGAAATTGGTACTAAACATCCAGCTGGTTCAACCATAATGTGGGTGGAAGTGCACCCTAAGAAACAATCGCAAATTTTATTTTATTTTTTTAAAATAATATTAATAAAAAAAAATAAAAACCAAGCATTTGAACAGCTTACATGATATCGTACAGACTGCCTATATGTTTCAGTAACATCACCAGCCCCAACAGCAACGCATTTGTCATCACTGCCTTCTTATTCATAAGCCTCCAATTACAATTTTTACCTCTGCACATTAATTCGACCTCCTAATTGGTTAGTAATGCAATCTCTTCAAGGATCCATTGGTGGATAATATGCCTCCTAAACAAGAACTATCATTGCTCTGCAGCGTGCTGGGAACCATAATCTTTAATCGAGCCACCATCAGCAGAGCAACCATTGCAATAAGTTTTTCCCTCCATAGCGTAATGGTTAAATATATTATTGACATCCTTTGTGTCCCATGCAAGCAACCTATTCGTTCCTAATGGTACTTTCTGCACAAGCATTATTTAAATATAATAAGCAACCATCAAAAATCGGTCACATGCTCCTAATTACATGCATATATTAGCTAAAATATTCTTTCAAGACAAATTAAATTTGTAGCCAAAACAAACCATTTGCAGCAGGGAAAGAATAACAATCAACTGGAAAATAAACTGCTTCGGAGTCCAATCAGACAGGTATCTATGATAACTGTTCCAGCCAAACAAAAAGTACAGTCAAGCAAGAATCAAAAAAAGAAGAAGAAATAGTGTGTAGATCAAATGGCTTATTTATTGGCTCTACCAAACAACTCAAATAAAATTGCAGCAATTCATCATCTATCTTAACATTTCAAGTGCTATATTAAGAGGCAGCAAGTCACCCACGTATTCACCTTCTATGGTTCTAACATCAGTCCAAGCCCCGTGGCAAAGTAATAAGTCAACCATATCATACGAGAAATCTTCACCCACAATATGCAATGGATATAATCCATATTTAAAAAGAACACTAGGATCTACAACGAAAATTTCTCCTTCAAGTAAAGCTTTGGCGCAGTCTACTGCGCCATACATACAAATCCAATAAAAAATATCCTGTACACAATATGGAGCTTCAATAATCTCTAGAAATCCATATATGGATTTCAATAGGGCAACAAATCCAGGCCTGTCATCCACATTAAGGACACGTCTGACTGCATCTTCAAGCTCCAAATCAACAGGTATACAAAAACAAACATCTGGCACATCCAGATCCATCTGTCAATGTCCAGAGGTACCATTAATACACAAAAACACAAACAAACAAAAAAAAAGTGAAATAGAGGTTGAAAAAAAATTGTTAGTACAAATACAAAACAAAGCAAAATAGAAGCACGAGACTAATTTCAAAGGCGCAGAAAAGACTTTAAACAGTCATATATTACTAGCGAACAAAACTTAAGAGGATAATGTAATAAGCAAGGATGTGAAGTTCTATAAGAACACTCCACAACAAAAAAATAAAATAAAATAAAATAAAAGTCAAGTTGCAACAGAAGCTAACCAAATAGACAATTTTTATTTCCTAATATTACTTTAAGAAACTTTAAAAAGGGGAGAGGAACCATGAACAGGAACAAACCTCCTAACCACCTAAAACCACCATTCCATAACAACCAACTACACTGGAAACCACCACTTCCCCACTCCTCTCCACCCTCATTACACTCTTCAGTTCCCTCCACACACAAATTCCTCACACGGAAACCCCCCTTATACCTGCAAAAAACTCAGAATGCTTCCCCAACATATAAAGCTCAAACAGTCAAACAAGGAGGAATCTCAAAATCTGCAGACACTCAACCCTCTCTTGCAAAGATGCAACAAGCTCTGGTCACTTTAGCAAGATCTCTCCCGACCACGAAGAGACTCAACCCTCGCGAGCTGTTTATCACAGGCCTTACTAAAGCAAGAGTTATGAATGCAGTCCAACATGACAAATTCCTTAATCCTTCCAACATGGCCATTGATGATATTATTTACCTTCCGGAAGGCATAGATGCCTCCATTATGGAAGCCTCTAAATTTGAGCTCATTGAAGAAGTAGCTCAACTACTGGGAGTCATGTATAGTTGGTAGTTTTAGGAGAAGGATGCCATACAAGCTCATCTCTGATTGTGCACACAAGCTCTGGAATGGAAGGGGCTTGAGGAATGTGGTGGCCAATTCTGAAGGTATTTTCTTCTTCAAATTTGATTCTATTGATAGCTGTAACTCTATTTTTGCGGGTGATCAGTTGTTTTTAGCTAGAAAGGCCATTTCACTTAGGCTTTGGCACTATGATTCTACCAACCAACCAGTTATGGAAGGAACCAAATCTATTTCAATTTGGATCAAGCTTTTCAATGTTCCCTTTGAACTTTGGTCACCTAAAGGTCTAAGTTATCTAGCAAGCGCAGTGAGTAGACCCTCTTTAGCTGATGTTAACACACAAGAGAGGAGTAGGATTGACTATGCTAAGGTTTGTGTGGAAATCAACCCTCTTTCAGCCCTCCTAAAATTATTCCCTGTTACACTTAAATGTGGAGACATTGCCACTGTTAAGGTTCATTATCCATGGATTCCACCTACTTGTACATTTTGTTCTTCTTTTGGACATTCCAATGATGAATGTGAGAAGCCAAACTCAAGGATGCTTAAGGATGTTCAGAGCACAAACCCTCAGAATTGGCAGATTGTTACTAGAAGAAAAGGCAAAAGTGTTTGTCAGTTAATTCCAAACCCTTTTCCAAATCCCAATTGTCCCCCCCAGGTGGAAGCATCCACTTCAATGATTCCTATTGAAAATCCCTATGAAGAAACTACGAATGATGTTGTTATTGTCTCAAAGAACAATGCCAATGAAACTGATGATATCACCCACATCCCTGAAGTTGTTGCTGTCACTTAAATCCCTCAACAACCATGTAGTCCTATTTTACCTCTACCACATCCTCCTGGTGATTTCATTAGCAAGAGTAAGGCTATAAGCTTTGTCGTTGATCTATCTCAGCATAAACTCAAGCCTCACAATACCATACCAGCTCCCTCTTCACAGATTATGATTGCTAATTCATTTGATGCTCTTTCAAAGGATGATGATAATGAAGATCAGTGTTACCCCTCAGATGAAAATCCCACCGAGAATCATAAGGACTCAGAGCTCATTCCCATAATGGATAAGCTTTTTAAACCAAGAAAACCATCCCATACTAAGCATTCCAAAATTACAAGAAGACCAAGGGTGGCTAAACGGGTTGTTAGTGGTGTCTCCTTAAAAAGGTTTAGGGGTCTTTATAGCCTAGCTTCTTCCTCCAAATGAATTGGGCAGCATGGAACATAAGGGGGTTAAACTATGCCCTCAAACAAATAGAGTGTAGATGTATTATCAGAAATTCTGATTTAAACTTGTTAGCTATATTGGAAACCAAAGTCAACAGTGGTAATATGCATGCAATTCACCAGTTCATTGCTCCTCAGTGGAGTATTACATGTAATTATCTGTCTTTAGTGTTCGGAAGAGTCTGGATTCTATGGAACCCTAAAAAAATTTCTCTAATTTCAGCAGAGGAACATAATCAAGTGATTAATTGCTACATGGAATTGATTGATCTCAAGAAGATAATACTTGCCTTATCTGTGTATGCTGCTAACACAGCAATTAAAAGGAGAACTCTCTGGAGAGCTTTGAACTCACATTGTCTATCTAATGAACCTTGGATTGTGATGGGGGATTTCAATGTTCTACTGCATGTTAATGATTCTTTTGGTGGGGCACTAAGATGGATAGCAGAAATGCATGAATTCAGAGATTGTTCGGAAAGAAATGGTTTGGAGGACTTGAGGTATATAGGGGTTTTTCATACTTGGTCCAATGGGAGCTATGGTTGTGATAACATATCAAGGAAGTTTGATGGGGTTCTGGTGAATTACTCATTGATGACACTGTTTCCACAGGCTGAATGCGGATTCATACCACATGGCATATCAGATCACTCTCCAATGATTGTTAGGTTTGGTAATCTCACCCCAAAGAGAAACATTCCCTTTAGATTTTTTAATTTCTGGACTCTTGACCCTGCATTCCTCCACATTGTCTCTCATGAATAGCTGAGAAATTTTCACGGTTTTAAGATGTTTATCCTTGTTCAGAAGTTGAAAACAATTAAGAAACCTCTCAAACAGCTCAACAAAACAACCTATAGTGATATTTCAACAAGAGTTACTGTTTGTAGAGTTGAGCTTTCTCTTTGTCAAAAAAGCCTTGACCTGAATCCAATGGATGATTCCTTAAGATTAAATAAGAAGGAGCTGGCTTCCAAGTTCTTAGAACTCTCACTCGCTGAAGAGATATTCTTTAAACAAAAAGCACAAGTTCATTGGCTCAAGGAGGGGGATCAAAATACTGCATTCTTCATGAGGAGTTTTAGCTCCAAAGCTAATAGAAGAAAAGTTTTGTCTATCACTAATTTAAATGGTCTTTAACTGAATGGTGAAGATATGAAGCATGAATTTCTAAATCATTTCAAATCCATACTTGGCCAAAGCTATCAGCAGTACATAGGCATTACATCTTTTGCTCACCTTATCTCCAAGCATGTTCTAAACCATTGCATACCATCACTTACCTCAATCCCCACTGACTTGGAAATCCAATCTGCCATCCTCTCTTTTTTTTCCTTCAAAAGTCTTGGACCAGATGGATTTAATTCATCTTTATTCTCTCATGCTTGGCATATCATTGGTGAGGATGTTATTGCTGCAATTAGAGATTTCTTTATCTCTGGAAAAATGCTCACTGAGATTAATTGTTTATATATAGCATTGGTACCAAAGGTCCCGAATCCCTCAGTTGTCAGTGATTTTTGACCTATTTCCTGCTGTAATTTGATTTATAAAGCCATTTCCAAGCTTCTGGCACTGAAACTAGGCCCTATTCTCTCACTCCTTATAAACCCTCGTCAAAATGCTTTTGTTAAAGGAAGACACATCTCAGATAATGTCATTCTGGCCCATAAACTCTTGAATGGTTACAATAAATCAAACCACCCTCCAAATTGTGCTCTCAAGATTGATTTAATGAAGGCATTCGATTCAATTCATTGGCAGTTCATTATAGATGCCTTTCACTTATTTGGTTTTCCTGCAACCTTTGTTAATTGGATATCTCAGTTTATTACCACACCAACATACTTTATTTCCCTCAATGGAGAACTCTTTGGTTTCTTTAAGGGTACGAGAATGAGGCAGGGGGATCATATTTCACCAATACTTTTTGTTTTTGCAATGGAGGTCCTTACTCTTTCAATTAACCACAAAGTCAGGTCTAACCCTTGTTTTAAGTTCCATTGGAGGTGCAAGAAGCTATCTATTACACACCTCACACTTGCTGATGATATTGTTGTCTTCTCCCATGCTAACATTAATTCTATCCAAACCATATTGGAAGCTTTCAATTTGTTTTGCTCATTTTCTGGAATACAAATGAATCATTCAAAATGCAAGGCATTTTTCTCAAGGGTTGATTCACAGACCAAAGCCAACATTCTTGCACTCCTGTAATTTGAAGCTGGGACTCTTCCAACCATATACTTCGGCTTACCACTGTCTGCCACAACAATTAAAGCAAGGGACTGTCAAACTTTAGTTGAAAGAATTACTATAAGAGTTGGGAATTGGGCATCCAAGTTCTTATCTTATGCTGGGAGAGTTGTCCTCATTAAATCTGTATTGTATGCAATCCAATCTTACTGGTCTCAAGTCTTTTCACTTCCAAAGAAGGTGTTGGATGAGATCAACCAAATCCTAAGGAGGTTTTTTTGGTCTGGAACATATTTAAAAAAGAGTAGGGCTAAGGTTGCTTGGGTTGCAGTTTGTAGGCCTAAAATTTATGGAGGTTTGGGATTTCCAGACCTTGAAATGTCAAATAGAGTTGCATATTTGAAGCATATTTGGAAGTTGTGCCAGAGGAAGGAGAGTTTGTGGGTGGCTTGGACCAATTGTTATCTCATCAAAGGAAGAAGCTTTTGGAGCATTAAACCCACTACTTTGTGTTCTGGTTTTTGGAGAGGCATCCTTAAGATGAGGGAGATTGCAAGAGGCATCATAAAGTATAGAGTGGGGTGTGGGAAGGATACAAGACTTTGGCTTGATTACTGGCTCCCAAATGGCCCAATTGTTAAACAATTGGGACTCAATGAATTGGAAATTCTTCAACTGGACACTAGGGACACAGTTGATAGCCTAATTTCCAATAATCATTGGGTGGTTCCTATTTCATCAGTATACTCTCAATATTTTCAGTCAATTTACTTCATATCCTAGTCATACTCCCTCTCTTCTCCCTCGGATCAGCATGACAGCACTGTGTAGATGCCTAGTCCTCCAGGTATCTTCTCATTTTCACATACCACAACATACTTTTCACCTCATTCTCCAATCTTAAACTGGAACAAGCTAATTTGGTTTAAGCATTACATTCCCAAACACAGCTGTATTGCTTAGCTAACAGTCAGAGGTAAGCTTTTTACATTGGACTCCAAACCATTGCTTCATAAGCACTATATAAATAGGTGTTACTTATGTCGTGCTAAGAGTGAGACTATGGACCACTTGTTCTTCAAATGTAGCTTCAGCTCACAGATATGGAGGTTCATACAAGAGATTGCAGGTTTCCATATCTTACCTTGTGGTTGGAATGACTTGATTTAGTGGTGTTCAATTCATTGGACTGCACCAGAAAGCTTAATACATAAGCTTTTACTATCAGCAACCATCTACTATATACGGATAGAGAGAAATGGTAGAGCCTTCAAAAATGTTTCTACTCCACCTCACCATATTGTTTCTCAGATCAAGACTTGCATCAAGTCAAGACTTGCATCAAGTCAAGACTTGCATTAAGTCAAGGCTTGCAACAATCAAACTTAAGAAGAGTACTGATTTGAAGCTAATCACAACTAAGAAGGATCTTCTTGAAATGTTTGTGCAGGCCTGTTCTATTTCATGTATCCATTCTTGGTTAGTCTCATAGGATTTAATAATTCCAATACAATGTTGGGTTAGCATTGATGCACCAGTGCTGTAGTTGTTTACTTTGGGATTTTATTTTGTTGTTTTGACGTTGGGCTGCCTTTTGGTGCAGTTTGTATGTTATTTCCCCTCTTTGGGGCCCATGTTCATTCTCATTTCTTATATACAAGCTTACCGTTAACCAAAAAAAAAAAAAGTGTTGATCAAAAAGAAAGCAAATTTCTTGTCCAACTAGGCTTGTTGAAATGCCTTGGCTATCAACTTTGAACGGGTAAAGAAGAGAAATAAATGGAGTTCCCAAAATAACAGGGGTATTGAGGTCTTTGACAAGAATGAAAGGTATTTTAATATAAAGACCCTGATTACAAACATGGGCTTTGGTTAACTTGTACTGAACAGTGAGTCGTGAACCATTAGCACCTTGAAGCCGTTCTTTGGTTTTCTCAAAGTATTTCGTAGGGACAAGTCCTTCATTGATACAATTGAGATCAGCACCGGAGTCAATGAGAGCCACTGTATGTATGGTATAGTCTTTGTTGATGATAATTTTTAGATTAACATGCCATTTCTGAAATGTTATCTAAGTCAGAAGGTTGATGTAAGTTTCATTGTCCTTGGTGGGATTTTCAGAAACTTGTTGTTCAAGTTTTGCAGAGGACTTAGGTAGTAAGGCATCTATCTGGGATTGTTGAAAAAGGATTTGGCTTCTGAGGGTAAGAATATCATGAGCAGTGGAATCTTTCAAAGCCTTGCCCTCTTGCTTTAGGAGTGAAATCTCTTGCTTGGTTTGTTTGATTTCTTTATGGAGATCTTGTATTGTAATTGGCATCTGGGGTTGTGTACCAAATCTTTCAAAGATATCAGTAAGGTTGTAAGTATTTGGTATAACAACGGGAGCTTTGTCATTTCTTTGGCCAATGCTGTTGGTGAATTTAATCAAGCATTCCTTGCGTTGATCAAGATCTTCTATTTTGTCAATGAGTTCCAACATGAATTCTTGGTCCTTAGTAATCATACAGATGCATTTGGTTTTGATAGGTAGGTCATCCAAAGATGGGTTGGAAGAATCAGAATCATAATCTGTATCAGCATGATAGTCATCTTCTTGAATACCATTGATATCATGTTCGGATTCGTCATCAGAAGAGTTTAAAAGAATTTGCATCAGTTGGCTCCTGACGGTTTCAGGGAGATCGAGCTCATTGATCTTCTGTTTGGCTCTACATGTAGTGACCCATCTTGCCACACTTGAAGCATTTTATATCTGCTTTTGAGGTGGCAGGTTTCTTTTGAAAATGTTTTGGAGGAGGGGCATTTTTCTGTCTATTTTTCTCAGAGGAAAGATATTTATCTGCAAATGAGGGTTTGCCCTTGTTATATCGTGACCTGTTTTCGTATCTCTTGGGAAAAGGCTTGCGGTAGCGGGTGTGACTTTTTCGTTTGGAAGGAGGGGTTAGGTTTTCGAAGCCGAATTGTTGGCAGAAAATTCCTAATTCTTTTCGGCTAGTGGCATTCTCATGCTTGATTTGCTGTTGGAGTTTGAAATCGGTGCAGAGAGCAATTCCTTCAGCTGTGATGGTACTAATGATGTCACCATAGGTGAGGGAGTCATAAGGAATATGGCCATTATGTTTTGATCTGAAATGCTTGCGAATTCTCTCAGCAAAAAGATTGGGGAGTCCAGCAATGAACTTTTCTTTCCAAAAGGCTTGGTTACAATCAGTCCTGGTGAGGACCTTTGAGAGGAAGACATCCTTGTACCATCTGAAATCCTGAAGTTTGCGACATCGAAGGTTGGCTAGAATTTTTGAGGTCTTGTCTCTAACAATTGAGAGGTCACTGAGGAACTGTTTGGTGATAGAGAAAATGAGAGTAGCAACTGCATCTTCTATATCTGCACCTTCTTCTATTTTAATAATTGTTCCTTCAGGAGTTGTTTTGACAGAGTTAAGAATGGCTTGTCGTTTATCTGGAGTGAGGATGTTGTCCCACCATCCTTTGAATTGGCCTGTGAATCTTCCTACAAGGAGTTGTGCTATAGCATGATTAGAAGAGTCATTCTTGGTTTTGTAAGCAGTGCTGACCATTGTCATTTCTTGGAGTGTATTGAGAATGTGGTACTCAGTTTTGCCATCTATGTTCCATTCATAAATGGTACCACCATGATAAGCAGCTTGGGAAAACTGGCCTCGTTCTTCGATCTGGAGGTCAGGGAAAGTTGGCTAGGGATAATAATTTCGGGAAGAAGTTGGTTCTAAAGTATTGACGTGTTGGTTCTGGAAGACCTCGGTAATTTCATCAATTTCAGTATCAGTACCAATTTCTTGGTCAAGAGTATTGATGGCTCTAAGAGATCTGTCAGGTGTATCAGGAATCGTAGTTGTGGAGGTCATAAGGGATTTGATATGCTTAATCCTGTCATGTGCTTCTTCAATGGCATTACGTTTTGATAGTTGTTTGGACAAGTGTAAGGGGATTTCATGGGGTATGAAAGGGGGAGCATTATCAGATTGAATAGGGATAATTTGTTCTTTCTGAAGCAAGGTTTCTACACGAGAAAGCTGATCGCCAAGTGTCTGGAGATGTTGGTTTGTGTAGTTATTTTGTTCCATGATGCTTCGGACATCACGGGTCGTGGATGTGGTATTGTCATTGGCGCCTGCTGTGATACCCCTCAGATCCGAGACACGGGTTGATCAGGCCCAAGCCCAAACCCGAGGGAATATCAAACAATTAATATTTTATAATGAACACGGAATACAAAATAAATTAAGAAATGAAATTAAAGCTGGAAGGAACTAAAAATAGAATCCGCAAAATATTATAATTATTAAAATCCATCAAACCCAAACTCCAAAACTCCATCAATTTACAACTTGGGAATCCATCTCTAGTGGACCCCTATTAAACATCCAAACGGAATATAGAGCACTGTAATAAACGTCCAGAAGTAAAACTATAGAGAGAGCCCTACATCGTCGGAAGAGTGAATAGAGACCTCTGCTCAACACGAACACGTCTAAGCCTAGAACTGTCGTGTACCTGAAAAAATAGAAGTGGGTCTGGCCCACGCGCAAGTTCTATACTACTACAATCCAAACAGAGGCCCGATAAGCATGTACATCCTAAACAATTCAACAATAGCTGATAGTCCGTAAATATATATATAGTCACACTAAAGGACTCTCACTGGACTACAGGCCGGTCTCAACCTGAATAGAGGTAACATGCTAAAACGCACACGAAGTGGGCATATGTACCTATACCTAAACAAGGTACACCTCCAACCATCGTAGCCAGCTACACATCCCGATGCATATACGCTCCCTAGCCATCGGTCATGAGGCTCAAGCTCATACCGAGGCACCATAACAGTACATATATAAAATCCATCCAAAATCCCTGGTATTGCCGCTCAACAAGTAGTTGTCATGACAATACAAATCTACGGGACTTAACTTTTAGTTAATCCCATCCTTATTCCAAGTAGGTGGGTAATGGTATTGTTTTAAAAACCAAACCCATCCTTAGTATGCCACCGTCCCATACCGGTGCCTACTTTCCAATCCTCCAGTAGTCAATAATACCAATAAATCAAGTATATATCAACTAAATTCCAACATCCAACATTCAATGTTAGCAGTGATAAAATAAGTATTGATAAATAGGGTCACAACAACAACATATACATGCCCAATTTAAGTTGTTCCCTTTAGTCTGATATAAAGACAGAATTAATTAAAACTTCCATTTAACACCTTACAAATGACATACAGATATGTAGGGTATGTATCACAAAATCCTAACCTCCACAGTTGATACTGACTGTGATAATGTAAGCATCAAAACAATATTCACAGTATATATGTAGACATGCTCAAATTATAGTGTTCCACAAAACCGATCTAGTGTTAAACTCAAATCCTCCTAGTATTTAAGTTCCAACAGTTGCTATTACAGAAGTTAAGATAGCTATCATCTAGACCCATCCTTCCAATAATTTATACTAGCAGTGGTAAGGAAAAACGTGAACCACAGAACCACAATGCATCCACAAACATGCTTAGTCTAGGTTGAACAAGCATACAACACTACCGTAACAACCAGTTTCATAGCAAAACAAATATCATTTTAGTTTGGTTTAATCTTCATAAATCCTGGAATCATTTAAGAGTGCAAAGAGTATGAAGCCTAAGGGAAAGAGTAAGGATAGAATCTTGCCTCAGAAACTTTTGTTCAAAGTTTCAACGCCGTCTTCTTAAAAAATCCCGGCGAGTTCCAAAACCCGGTTACTGTTCACCGGTACGAAACAGTATTCCCGAACTCAAAATCTGATCTCCACAGTTCAGATTGTGCGACACTGAGTCATGAACCTATCCTCCAAATTTCAGCTCGATCGGACCACGGACGAAGCGGGATCGGATGTTTAATGAAATCTGGGCAGAATGGAAAAAAAACCTGTGCGACTCAGTTACTGTTCACGAGTACGAATCACTGTTCCCAAGGTCAAACTCTGATCTTCACCGTTCAGATTGTGCGTCACTGAGTCATGAACCTCTCCTCCAAAATTCAGCTCGATCGGACCACGGACGAAGTGGGATCGGATGTTTGATGAAATCTGGGCAGAATGGAAAAAACATGTGCGACCCAGTTACTGTTCACGAGTACGAATCACTGTTCCCGAGGTCAAACTTTGATCTTCACCGTTCAGATTGTGCGTCACTGAGTCGTGAACCTCTCCTCCAAAATTCAGCTCGATCGGACCACGGATGAAGCAGGATCGGAGCTTTAATCAAACTTTGGCAGAATGTGAAAAACTGCGTTTTTCCTTCTCCACTTCCACAAAACGTGTGCTTTGTTTAAAAAACCCTACACAGATGTCTACCTTATACTTATAGAGTTTTTCTAAACCCTAGGTTCATTTAAGTCCAACTCACAATCCTAATCGGCCCATCCAATTAACGTAGAAACCTACGACGGCTATAATATAAAACCCTAATTTATATTGTAATTAAAACCCTAGTTAGATGTATTTACCTAATTACCCTATTCAGCATTAAATACTTAACAAATAATCTAATTGAACAAAATAATAATTAGTAAACCTAATTAAACCAAATAAGACACACATAGAATAATTAAACCAATTACACTTAAACCATTAATGCCAATTAAATAATTAAAACACTAACAAGTAATTCCAATCAAATAACTAAACCAATTACACTTAAACCATTAATGCCAATTAAATAATTAAAACACTAACAAGTAATTCCAATCAAATAACTAAAAATAAATATTATTTAAATAAATTAAATCACCACAAAAGAAAACAATTAAGCACCTAATAAAAAAAAATAATGACACATTATCAAATAAAATGCACTTAAATAATAAATTAAATACCATTAAATACCAGGAATATCCTTTTTAAAATTAGGGGTATTACACTTGCCTTTGTCTTGAAAGGAGAAGCAGTAAGTGTGACTGTTCCTGATGCCTTTGTCTTGAATTCGATTGCCTCGGCTGGGGGATGGATGGCTTCAAGAGCCTCACCACGTGATGTTTGCCAGGTAATGGTAGATTTGGTTGTAACATTTAAGGATTTGATTGTGGAGAAAGGAAAATCAATATCGTTGTCGAGACAATATTTTTCAAACCATGTGAAGAAAGGGGCTGAGAACTTGTGTTGTATGCAGAAAGCATACCACTTTTCTCTAACAAGGATGGTTTTTTGAGCTGAAAAGGTTTGGAAATACCATTGTCTTTTCGAACCATTGATCGCAGAGTAGAAATCTTTGCGTAAAAAGTCTTTATCGATCTCATAAACCTTTCTTCATTTCTGTTTCCGGACCTGGATCCCGTTTAGGCTAGGTGTGCCGTTTTGGGTTGGTCGGACGGACGGTCATTTAGGTAAGGTTCAATGAGTTTTTTCAACCGTAGCATGTCTTCGACATCGCCAACTCCTCTTGGAGGAAGAGTGATAGTTAACCAAAAAGAACAGCATATTGATAGTGGTCAGAATGATCAGTGGGATACTTGGATTATACCCAAGGTTCCCATTAGGGATATTTACAAATCTTCGACTTTCAATCTCAAAATAGGATACTAGAAATGCTAAAACCATGCACATCAATCACATGATTCATATTGGTCAACGATTAAGGCATATGAAGCCTTCATTACCATGAGTTGGTAACGGACATTAGAACTCCAGAATGCGGGTGATGAAAAATTGTGTTTTTAGCTAAGCATGAAAAATATTGGGATTTTTTAATAATGATTATTTCAAAATAATTTTTTCCGGTAATAACTTCCTATACTTCAAATAGCCTAAGCTGATCAATTTTATCAGAATTTATGACCAAGTTTACATTGGTCTACATAATGATTCATTTTTACCAAAACTGTCCAAAATCCAAATTTGTACAAAAACTGAATTTTTACATTTTGATTTAGTTAGATTTCAATTTTCTTATATTTTTTATTGAATCCAAATAGGTGGTACTTCCTTATTTATATTGTAAACTTAAAGTAAATGGACATATAAATACTGTAAAGACATTTAGCAAAACAGAGAGTTGAGTTCTCAAATGAGATGTTTTGGCCAACCGAACAAAGGGGTTCAGCAAACCAACAAGGGTTTCACGCAAAAAGGTTCTCAGATTAAATGCATCGGCTGACCGAATTAAGGCATCAGCCAACCAACAAGGTACTTTTGGCCGACCGAAAGTGTACCATAAGCCGACCAACATAGAGACAAATTTGAAATAACGACTAGTCTGACCATTTGACTTCATAGGGACTTTACCATTTTGCCCCCAAACGGATATATTCTTCCAATAGCCTATAAATACACATTGTATGCACATTATGGGTATACAAGAGAGCCAACACTTGAGAGACCTCATTAGGCATCAAAAGAGAGCTTTTGTTCTCACATTTTTCTTTTCATCTCTCTCATTCATTCATATGGTATACTTGAGAGATTTAACCAAGGGTTCAAAGAGCTTTTGCTTTATTTTATACTTAAGAGATTCTATTGAGTTCATAAGAGTTTTTATTCTTCACTTATATCATCCTCTCTCATTCATATCATTTATAGAGTTTGAGCTTCACTTATATTCATTAATACTCTAGTTGTGAGCTAAAATTTGTACATCTATCTTTGAGAAATTTCTTGTACTTCATTATTTTTGTTACTATCTATTATAAGATTTAGTTTGACCCACCATGTTGGTGTGACCCAAAGGAAGACTAAGGGAAGGTTGTTCTCTTAATAAGGTGAAACAAGGAGTTACTTTATGTAAAGATTTGCTCTCCACCCATAAGGAGAAGCCATAGTGGATTGGAAAACTTAAGAGGGGTTTTGAGCCGAGGAATATGAGTTTCTGAAACTCGCAAAAATTGCCATGTTATAGTTTGCAATTTCTCTTCCCTTATCTCTCTTATAATTGTGCTATTTAATTACTTATTTCATATCTTTATAATTGCACAATTGTGTTAAGTAATTTGCTTGAAATTGCTTTTCTATATTGTGAAAATTGTCCATTGTTTGTTATTGACTCTATTCACCCCCCCCCCCCCCCCTCTAGAGTTAATACTTAGGTAACACAAAATGATATCCAATATTACAATTATTAAGTGATTAGGGTTTACCCGGCCTCGTACGAGACATCTCGAGGATTGATCATCCAGTAACAATGCTGCAATGGAAGGAATTGTGTTTTTTGAGATTGTGTTTCAAAGTCAAACACGTAGAAAGGGATAGGTGAAGCTTAGGTAGTGTTTGACGCTAAAATGTGTTTTATACACAGATGTTTGCGTCGCTAAAATGATAAAGGGGGTAGGTGAAGCTTGTTAATAAGGTTGTATTGTCAATATCCCATTGTTGAGATTACGCTTTGACAAGTCAGTGATATGGTGTGTGTTGTCGACATATCATTGGTTGTTGAGATTACACTTGCCAAGTCAGCAACAATCACACTGAAACGGCGTCATTTTAATTAATGGCAATTTGGTAATCTCACTTTTTCCGGTGAGCTCCGGTGAACAAATTTTTCATTTTGTCCTTAATTTTCACATTTTAAATAGTTTAGGGGGCATTAGTTAATTCAGGAGGTTTTATGTTTTTGGCTGGAAGTTCAGGAGGGTTTATTGCCTTTTACTATTTTATTTACGAAAAATAAAACAAAAACGGAGTGCCTTTTTTTTTTTTTTTTGTTTTTTAATCTTCCAAGTGGATATAAAAGAAATTTTATGCAAAGTGAAAATCTTGTACAGTTTAGGTACAATTTGAAAACTGTTCTAGTAATACAAATCCTATACCAACACTACTATTGAAAGTGACCAGAAACCTTCGTGTACCTCACCGTGGTTACTCGATCTCTCTTTATATATACAAACCACTATCTCTCTATAATGTTACAAGCACACACACAATACACTTTCATCGTCTTTTTCACTCGTTACTTTTACACAGCAGTGAGAGAATTTTGATTATTCGTAACGTACAACATGGAGTACTTTGACATGGAGTATCGTGTTCTCGACATCACCGTTATCTCTGCAGGAGGCCTCAAGAACGTGAATGTGATGTCGGATATGGACGTTTACGTGGTGGCTTCAATCTCCGGCGACCGGAGAACTGAGAGGAGGACTCTCACGTCGGACAGGGGTGGCGGAAGCTGCCCGGAGTGGAACCACCGCATGAAGTTCTCGGTGGCTGAGGACGACGTGGCCACGCCCAGCGAGCACTTTGTCCGGTTCGATCTCCGGTCCAAGCGCAATATTCTTGGCGACAGAGACATCGGCTATGTCTCCATCCGCCTCCATGAACTCCTCGAAAAACTCAAAAAAGCAGGAGGAGGCGCCGGAGGAGGGGAGCGTGTCGCGGAGCACAAGGTCTTTGATACAACCGGGAAAAGTACGGACGGTAGGCTGAAGTTTTCGTATAGGTTTGATGAGGTGTTCAGTGCGCCACCGCCGCAGAGATTTAATGAGCCGGGGAAGCCCTGTGCGGCTCCTCCAGGGGTGGCGCCGCCACATCTTCCAGCTAAGGTGTACCTGTTCTCGGCAGAGACGGATGCCATAAAGTATGGAGTTGAACAGATGCAGAAGAAGAATAAGCATTTTCTCTGTTTGGGTTTGTCCCGATGATTTGATTTTGGTGATTGTGGGCTTTGGGAAGTTTAAATTTAGTTTTTTTTTTTTTTGAAAACAATTAATTGTAAATATTAATTAGGGTATGATTTCAATGTTATATTATTTTCAATCTCTGCTTCAAATTTTACTCAATTTGAAACACATATGAATTTCTTTTTGCTTAGGACTGTTTACTGGTAACAATTTGTTTTTAGGTAAAATAGAAACTCTGTTTTTTTTTAAAATAAATCAAAACAACAATTTTAAAATCAAAATTTGTGCCAGTATTTGGATTGTTAATGGGAAATATTAATTTGGGTATAATTTGAATGTTATATTATTTTTGTTAGTTTTTCTTTCTTTTTTTTTCACATTTACTCTTTCAATTTCATTGATTATTCTAATTAGAGATACAGTTGAAAATCAATTAGAGCTTGTAATATATAAGCTTTCTGTTTTGATTAGGACTACTCAATTAGAACTTGAAATTATCATTTTGTAATTTAATAAAATGAAACTTATCATAAAAAAATAAAAATAAAAAGGGTATTATTGAAAAGTTCTTTGAGGATGTACACGGTCAATGAGAAAGTAATACATATACTATTTATAACTTGATAAGCTGATAATAAGAGAAAACATGTCTATTTATTATCCAATAGTTGTTTGTAAACATGATCTATCATGTTAAATTTACACAAAAATTTTAGACTAATTATTTTTAGGTTTAATCATTATTTTATATTTTTGTGTAAAAATATATTTGTTAATAACAACCAACTATATATCATGCCCAAAACCTCACATAACTTCTACAAATCTACTTAACATAGGTAATTATACAAACCTACTTAACATAGGTTGATTAGTTAATGAAATAAGAAAGAGGGAGGAGAGAAAAAATATGTTAATGAAGTTGTGCAAAATACACAATAATTTTACACATTAATAAGGTGACAATGTAAATAAAATAAAATAAAAAATTTACACAAAAAGATCTTTTAACACAAACGTCTCACACTTTTAAATAAAGAACTATCTAATAATATCTAATAATTTCTACCTTTTGTCCATGTAATTGTGACAATCAATGAATATTTGTTTAAAGGGGTTGCCGGACCTTTTATTAAAGGTCTTGTGAGCTAATAGTATCTCCTCTATCTTGATTGTCCATATAATTATGACAATCAATGAATATTTGTTTAAAGGGGTCAAGGATTCTAACATTAATTATTAGCAATAATTAAAAACCAATTAAGTTTCCTCATGGTTGAATATTTTGGGTCCTTAGATACCGAACTTTTTATTAAAGGTCTTGTGAGCTAATGATATCTTCTCAATCTTCCAAAGTAATTAGTTTTTTTGAGATGGTTCAAATCCTCAAAGAAACAAAGGGTGCACTTAATAACATTTTCGTTTTCTGTTTTTGCAGTCTTAAGAAAGCAAAAACATGTTTTTATTTTCTTGAGTGAAAATAAAAAACAAAAATAATGTGTATTAACACTTTGTTGTCACAAATTTGATAACATAAAACAATAACAGTATTTAGTAATACATATTTGTTACAAAATGTACATACTATTCTTTAAATTTTTTATTTTAGTTTTTTCATTTGTATTTTAATTTTTTTTATGACAAGAATTTTAGGGGTTAGTGATTAAAGGGGAGGAGGAGGGTGGATGACTTGAACACGGACACAGGGAACAACCCAACTACTCAGATATGGTCACATGACACTTGCTTCCATTAATATCAAAAGGCCATAAATCTACAAAATTCAATTTAAAATTACAAATCTTAATAATACCCAAGACATTATAACTACAAAATTAGATATACCAAATAAAAACACTCTCACCATTTATGTATATAAATACATGTATATGGATGATGTATACATTTATTATGTGATATATAATATATTTAGCATGTCATAATTTATTATGAATAAAAAATGTTAAATAATATATCTTATATGTAATAAAATATATTCTATATTATAATATTATAAATTAATTATAATTTAATATTTACATATAATATAATATAGATATGATTTATGATAATATAAAATATCTACTGCATAATAATTTAATAACATTATATTCTATATCAAAAAATATTTTGTCACAAAAAATAATTTATATTATTATTTAATATATTATATTTTAAAATATATTTTTATCAAATAAAAAATAATGTACACTATTTAATATATTCTATATTTTTAATATTTTTATTAACATTTAATAAATAAATAAATATACATATATATATAGTTAAAGGATAAGCGTGTATATATAAATAAATGTGAAGTGTACATACAACCCCTATAGGGTGGGAAGCAAAAGGATCAACAAACTTTTGCAACTACAAGGAAATAGATCTAGACCACAGAACACAATAGCATAACAGCAAGACAAGGCACCTGCTCCAAACCTTCTTGCATGACAGTGGTTATCCATGAACAATCCTCACCATTGCTTAGGGGCCAGGGATGTCCACAAGATGTGGAGCAGCTCTGTTGGAAGAGAGTCTGTAGCTGTGAGGGAGAAGAGATCAGCTTCAATTCTGAGCTACTCCTGTCTCCTGAGCTTGAGTGAGACAAGTCTGCTTCTTACACAGTTCTTAATCTGAGCAATAATGTTGTGGGTAGTGGAGCATTAGTCCCTGAATGCTCTAGCATTCCTCTCCATCCAAATGAAGTAAACTGCAGCAGCCCAAAGCAACTTGTGAAGTAAGAATTTTGTTGAAGCCTAGTGTATTGAGCACCAAAGAAGTAAGTCTGACCAACTGTTTGGCATGATGTAAAATCTAGCAGTTTCTTGAATAAACCTCCAAATGTGTGAAGTGTAGTCACATTTGAAGAAGAGATGATCAATGGATTCCCATGCTAAATTACAGAGATAACAGTTATTTGTAGAGCACTAGTTTTGCATCAAGTGTATTTAATTAATCTCCCTCTAGCAGCTAGCCAAAGGATAAGGTTGTGTTTGGGTATGTGGTGTTTGAACCACACCGCTTTATGCCAAGGAAAGATTGGGGATGGGGGGCTAAAGTAAGTAAGGGTATGTGCCATTGTAAAGACCTATGTAGGGCTAGGTATTCAATGTAATCTAGTTCTGTAGAGGGCTGGGGTAATTCATATAACTATGAAATGAAGTTTCTTGTTTGGAAAAAATCGTGCAGCTAGATTGAGTTTGGATGAACCCATTGGTTGTTGGAAATTAGCTAGGCTATCAACTAGAATATTATTATCTAGTTGAAGACTTTCCACACCATTGAGACTCAATTGCTGCTTAGTATATAAACACAAATAATATAAATTTTATTTGAAATGAATAGTGTTGTGTAGTAACAATAATGAAACGATTCTATGCCGAAAATATAAGAAACATCTTTTGTATGTTTCTTCTTCTCTTCACAAAAATTAAAAACATTTTCTGTTATAGAAAAATAAAAATATATTATTGAACGCAATATTTGTTTTCGTTTTGCTTTTTTAGGGGTTGATAATAGAAAATAAGAAACGTTTCTCGTTACTAAACGCAGGCTAATGTATAAAACAATTTTTTTTTTTTTTTTTTTTAAAAAGATGAAGAAGAAATAAGTACACCTCGCTGACTACTAGGTGTACTCCACACACTCTTCTCTCTCACAGTGGTTGTGACATTCATCCCGTTATTAATATTTTAAGCAATTAAAATAAAATATTATACAAGTTGATCAAACAAAGTTACAACCTTAATTTATTAAAAGAAAAGAAAAAAAGAATTAACATTATTTGTGTGGAGAAATTTGTGAAGTTTCTTTAAATAATTGGAGTGCATTTCTACATAATAAAAGTTTCATTAAATATTATTATAAATCCAAGTAACATATGCTCTTAAGCACATACCATACTTTTTTTATAAAATAAAATAAAATAAAATAAAAAAATCATTTGCACAGATCCAAGAGCTCCGCATTGATTTGAACTAAGTTCAAGTTTCTAAATAAATCAACCACAATGCATCAATTAAATTGCAACCAGTTTACGAATGTGCATTTTTGGTTAAATGGACAACTCTCTACATTAACCAAAAAAAAAAAAAAAAAAAAATTATAATTGATGATATAGTGACACCGATTAAGAAATAGGATAGTGTGAAGCGGTGAATTTCAATTTCACACACTCTTCTCTATCTCAGTCGTTTGTGACAATATGACAATTATAGGATTACTGCAACAAATAATTAAACAATAGAAAAAAGATGAAAAAGAAAAAAAAAAAAAAAAAAAAAAACAATTCTTTTAAATTCAGAAAACTACATTTACTACAAACTGCAAAAAGAATTAAAAAACAAACAGAAAAATGCAAAATAGAAAGAGACCCTTATTAGCCTATCAGCATAATGTTGGGATGAACACCACCACTGCCAATGTGAACCTTGATCTAAAATAAATAAATAAATAAATATATTATTTCCCGAACAAAGTAAGTGTACAGTTGTTTGTTAATGAATTATTATTATTTAAAAAAAAAAAAAAAAAACTTACTATATAAAAAATGTGCAAAAATATACCCCTGTAGTTTAGTATGTGTATATAAATCTTTAACATTTGAAAGTATGCCAAAATTACTCAAAAACTAGTGTTTTTAGTTTGTCTTAAGGGCATTCTAAGTAATTCAATCTTCAAATTGAAAAAAAAATTCATTATTTACTCAATTTGAAAAATGTATGAATTTTTTTTAACACTAGGAGGGTATTTGCACAATCTGCATATAACATGGGAGTTTTTACATTTTATCCTTAATTTATTAAGCAAATTATTTACAGGTTGACCAATCCAAGTTATAAACTTTATGAAAAATAAATAAATAAAAAGATAAAAAAATAAAAAACTTTTTTTTCACTTTTTTTTGGGAAAACTTATATTTCATGTTTTTAAGAAGGGAGGTGATATTTGTTCTTTCTTGTTTTTACAATTGCACTACACGATTCTTTTTTTTTAAAAAAATACGTAGTAAATTATAATAAGTAATAAGGTCCCCAAACTCATACATGTATTATTATTATATTTTTTCGATTGTACATAACCCAAACACAATCTTTTATTATTATTATACATATACTTTTTTAATAAAAGAAAACATACATGGGAGAGGCGTATTTAATTATATATTGGGAGAAATATATTTAATGACATTGAGAAATGGGTCCTACAACATTTTGCAAAAAAAGAAAACTCATCAAATATACAATTATAAAATGTACTGTATAGAAAGCACATTTATATGTTTGTATTTATTATCTTGATTAAAAAAATTTAATCTCATTATTATTTTCTTTGTTGTTAGAATTGAAATCCCTTCTAACAAACTCCTTGAAAGTAAAAAATAAAAAATAAACTAATTTTCAATCCATAAGGCTTGGGCTTGTTTGTTGATTTCGTTGCTTACTTGTTGGTCTTTGGGCCGTTAATGATTCCTCTAGCTAGGCCCAAAAGGCCTTAACCGGGGAAGCTTGCCTTTTGTTTGTACATTATACATCAATAGTCAATACTAATCATTTATTGAAAAAAAAAAAAAACAAAAAATTGTGTTCATTCCTATTCCTAATTGTGAATGGAATTACAATATATGTAATTATTTCGTCAATTCTAAAAATAAATTTACAAAAGGGGGGTTAATTGTTAATTTATTATTTAATTTGGTATAAAAAAAATTAATGCAAGAATTAATTGTAAAAATCTATTATTTAATGAAAATTCATTTCCTATATTACAGAAATATGGTAAAAAAATTCTACTTTAAGTAATGAGATGATGTTTGGGAAATAGGAAAAATCTATAATATATATACACTTAAACACGCGTACGTAGGATGTCTCGGGATTGGTAAAAGTATAAAAGAATGTAAGAATAATAAATGTATATCGACGGCAGGGCTTTTTTTTATATATTTTTTTATTTTTTCTAAACTCAATCCTGCCCCTTAAATTATTAGATGGTCCGGGTTCAATTTTACACAACCAAATCAGTCCCTATCCTCTCTTTTAACATCCCATTCCTAGGGGCGGGATGGGTAAATTTGACATTCTTATTCATAATTTTAATTATTGCAGAAACTTGATTAACACATCTTAAACACGTGGTCGTTTTTTTTTCTTAGAACACGTATATCGGTCCCACAACACATGCATTATTCAAATGAGGAGTACGAAAGACCTCAAAGACTTACCTGCAATCAAATACGAACATAAACATATATAGTAATTAACAATCTTATATACAATTCAAATTTTTTTTTTTTATAATTTAAAATAAATAAATAAGTCGCATGAAGAAATTATAATCTGTCAAAATTTTATTGAGCCAGGTCACATTAAGTGACACGGAGAAATAATAATCCGTGTATACCTATAATTGGAAACTGTTTTGCTTCTCAATCGGTTGCTTATAAGTCAAGTTTCCGAATTACATATCATATATATAGAAACCACTAAGAAAGTGATTAGACACTTCATGTGAATCACCTTCGCTGTCTGTCTCTGTCTATATAATGTTTTATAAACACACACATACATGGAGAGAAATCGCAAGATGGAGCATTTATATTACGACATGGAATATCGTGTTCTAGATATCACCATAATCAGTGCAGAAGGACTCAAGAACGTTAATACGTTCTCCCATATGGATGTTTACTTGGTGGCTTCCATCTCCGGAGACCGAAACACCGAGCGCAGGACTCTCACGTCCGACAGGGGTGGCGGGAGCAGCCCCGAGTGGAACAACCGGATGAAATTCTCGGTGGCTGAAGCCGACTTGGCCACGCCGACAGAGCACTTTGTCCGGTTCGATCTCCGGTCCAAGCGCTTTGTTCTTGGCGACCGAGACATCGGCTACGTCTCCGTCCGCCTCCACGAACTCCTCGAGAACGCAGGCGACGGCGGAGAGCGTGTCGTGGTGCACAAGGTCCGTGACGCCGCCGGGATGACTAATAACGGTAGGCTCAAGTTCTCTTACAAGTTTGATGAGAGGTTCTCTGCTCCACCGCCGGATAAGTTTTATCAGTCCCGCAGGGGCTGTGCGCCGCCTCCAGGGGTGGCGCCGCCACATCGTCCGGCACGGTTGTACGTCTTTTCAAAGGAGACGGAGGCCATAAATTATGGGGTTGAACAGATGCAGAAGAATAAAAAGCCTTTTGTCTGTCCGAGGATTATTTGCAATGATGGTGAGTTTGGGAATTTTTAGGGATTGATTGAATCTAGTTTAAAAACTTGTTAATTGTAAATATTAATTAGGGTATGATTTTAATGTTATATTATTTCTGTTCAATCTCTGCTTCAATTTTACTCTTTCGAGTTCATTGATTACTCTAATTAGTGAAATTGAATTAGAATTTGAAATATATAAGAATTTCTTTTTCTTTGAATTAGAACGATTTGTTGTGCCCAAAAAGTTTTTGGAGTTTGGAGGAAAGGTTTGATTTGAATGAAATTTAAATTCGGCAATATTTTGGTTGTCAATTGAAAATATTAGGGTATATTTGAATGTTATATATTTTTTTTGTTTTATCTTTTTTTTTTTTCCTCACTCTTCAAATTTACTCTTTCGATTTCATTGATTACTATAATTAGAGAGAATCACTACTTATTATGCTAATTGGCACTAATTTAGTGAATAATTTTCTTTTTGCCAAAAACTATTCTTCAATGCACTTTCATTATTTCCAATATAATCGGGACCATATGACATTTAGTGGTTGAATTCAATCAAAATCAAAACTTATATTTAGATCCCCGTATAACGGATAGATATTCGTATTAATCGGTGAATTTTTTATTTAAAATGGAACTTTTTATTACATATTCGATAAATATGAATTTTTAATTAATTTGAATGTAGTTTAATGAAACTTTTTAAGGATATTGAGCATGAGCATGAGCATGAGCAATTAACTATTAATGATTCCTAAATTGCTGTCATTATAAAAAGGACATGGTTATTTAAAATTTCAACTTAAATAGGTATGATTATTTTGTTTCCATAAAATTTTCAGTTTTTCATAAGCCCTTTTCTTTAGTTTTGCATTTATGGTTGTATCATCTTCTCCTTTTTCTCTGTTTTTTTTTTCTTTTTTTTTTTTTTTTGTTTTGGTGGTACTCAAATATAAGAATTTGATTTGTACAAAATCAATAACAAAAATTACAATATTTTTTTACAATTTTTCAATATTTTGAAATAATTTTTTTATAAATTGGTTTCGTTATTTTTGTTTCTGAGAGTCAGATAAAGCATTAGTTTTGATCATTATAAAAATTACCAAAGCTTATCAAAGTAATTGATGTATATTAATATTCAATGACACAATGTTTTATCTCTAGAGTATTTAAAGATATTGAAATGTGATGTGTGTGTGTGTGTATATATATATATAGATACACAATTTGATATACATGGAGATTGAAACTTTAATTGCCAAAAAAATAAATTAAGATGAAACCTAAAAAAAAAAAAAAAAATTCCATTATATTTGACACATAAATAGCACTATAAACTAGATAAAGTAGTAGGTTTTTATTTGTCAGGGTTAAATAGGAGGATTCTTATAAAAAAATACTTGGTATTACACCATTTTTGAGAAATTTTCATAACTATATTTAAATAAATAAAATTTATGAATGGTGTAAATGTGAATTTTTAAAATTTCTATACTTTT
This sequence comes from Cornus florida, assembly GCF_030987335.1. Lineage (NCBI taxonomy): Eukaryota > Viridiplantae > Streptophyta > Magnoliopsida > Cornales > Cornaceae > Cornus > Cornus florida. The sequence continues at coordinate 15,864,313 of NW_026775573.1, read as the reverse complement.
TTAATTACATAACTTACATCTAGTACCTTTTTTTATTCACTTTAATTTGATCACTGTATTTTTGCAACACAAACATTAATAGGAGCAGCAAACTATTAAATTATTAATGCTACTTCTTTCCTTCCCAAAACATTACAAGCATCAGTAAAAAAGGAAAAGAAAAAGAAAATAGAAAACAGAAAGGAAGAATGATCTAGAAAAAACAAAGGAAAGAGAGACCCAACTCAGTTAGATTTGGAAAAAGGAAAGGACGCTGTGGTTTCCTATACCCCGCGCCATGGCCGACTATTTCAATGAGATTTTTCGTACTTTAAATTGGACAAATTATTATCAAAGATGATCAGTGGTATGTTTGATTTTTTATTTTTTTTTAATCCTAGCAAGAAACAAGCCAAACGTCATACGGCATCTACAGGCAAGAATATCGGACATACACATAGAACTAAAAAACACCAACGTTCACAGAACTATCCAAATCAAACTAACACCCCTTATAGTCAAGATCATAGCCTCGACAAACGAATAAAAATGTGTCAGATAAAGAGTAAGTACTATCACCACAAAAGAAAGAACCACCACCACACACCACCCCCCTTATAGAAAAAGGCACCGCCATACATAACGACCAAACTACTCAAATGTCTGGCCCACCAGTATCGAAAAGAAACCACATGACCATGCCCAACGTGGTCAACACGCCAACAGGAAATCACAATACTGATGTCAGACAAAAAGACTATCGTTTGAGTGTACAGCAGCCCTAGGCCTTCCAACTCCGGCAATCGAAACGGCAAGGGAACAAACAACTCCCGACAAGGAACCTGACAACGAGTTTGATAGGCAGAAGAAACCCAACTTGAATTAAGAAAAATGAACAGGATCCTGGAATACGTGATCAACGAATTTCCATCACCGGAATCACCAACAACACAAAGAAAAAATCACCAATTACAGCGATGCAGAGAACCCGCTGGAAACATAAGTGTACTTCCCCGGCCAAGACATCCAGCATCACCCAACCACGGACCAGAGTTATTAGCACCAAGAAAAGTCGCATCCCTCATAACCAAGCAATTCACCATGGGTTTAACATCCATTAAAACCCTTACTTTTTCAATTTTTTTTCTTTCATTTTTTTCTCTCTAAGAGTATCTCGAATGACATCTTTAAAATTTGACTCTCCAAATTTGCTATGTCAGCATTTTTCAATAGTTCCGTTAGCATTTTCAAGAGTCACGCCAGCGTTTTTGACTATCTAAATTTTTGCTATTGTAAGTGCTCCAATGGAACGTTTTTGATTTCCAAAAATTGAAATATTTTAATATTTTTAAAATTTTTAATAGATTAATATTATTATTTTTTTTTTACATTTTTCTAATTGTTATAAAGACTATATCATACAAAAACTATTAAACAATATTATGGATTATAAAATTAAAACAATACAATACTGTATGATTTTTTTAAAAAAATAAACAACACAATACTATTATTAAAATGAACTAGAAAAAATAACAATCGTATGGCACAATCATATACATTAATTTTTTTCCTATTTAAAAAGCACTTTAACTCTCCCTTTTTCTTTTTCTTTTTTTAACCCAAAGAAGCTTTTAAGGCACTATTTATGTCGGTCAAACAGTACCTCAACAACTCTTTTCTTTAATTGTGTTATGGGGAAAGGGCTACAGTGATTTGGGCATAAAACAATTTTAAAAAATGGTTGATTACAATGACACCCCCTGAGATTTGAGGTATTGACAGACATATATAAGTTAGGCCTTTTTTTAACAGACCCCCGAAATTTGATAAAGTTGACAAAACACCCCGACACCATCTAGCATGCCTGACACATGAAAAATTGACCAATTTGTCCTTTGACTTGTTTGTGTACCTTTATTACTTTACAATTTAATTAATTAAACCAAACTACCCTCATTACCACTTGATAGGAAAAAAAATTGCATAACTACCAAAATCCGTTACTAACATATTGACATTGTTAATTACAATGGAATTTGCTGTATACAATGGAACTTGCTATACATAACCAACATTTAACATTAATGGAACTTGTAATGGAACTTGCAATATATATATGTCAAAATACTAGTAAAATAGAGGAGAAATAATACAGAAAAATGGCAAGTGGAAGCTTTGTGTCATTTTAAGTAAAAAGCTTTATATCATTTTAAGTACAAAGCTTTGCACCAAAAAAAAAATATATATATATATATATAAAATAAAATAAAATAAAGTAAAAAATACAATGGAATTGAAGTTTTGCACCAAAAAAAAAAAATGAAACTTTGCAATTACAATGGAATTGAAGCTTTGCAACAATAAAAATAATAATAATAATAATAATAATAATAATAATAATAATAATAATAATTTGGTAAGTACTTCAGTTGTCCTTTATACCATTGTGGTCAACAAAAGCTTTGCACCTAAAAAAAAAATTGCAAGTACTTCAGTAGCCCTGAATAAAAATAGCATTACAGTTATTACAAACTTATACAAGTCATTATATAGCCATTATTTGACACAAAAAATTTGTACAAGTCATTACATCATTTGACACCAAAAATTAACCAACTATGATGTGCAGTTAACAACTATGTGTTGGAAACAAGGCATTAAAAACATAAACTTTGGATGAGATTTTGAAAAGATTCCGTTAAGAATTATTTTCAGATCTATAGACGAGTGCATTTCTCTCTGCAAGGAGATGAATGTGGTATATTTAATTCCTCAAATCCGTTTCCGGGTGAATGAGAAATTAGCTCCAAAGTAAGGTATTTAATAAGCCTAAATGGGTTTGCAAAATGTGGGAAATGTTTGCCCCACATCGAAAAAATATTAAAACCAAATTGAGTTCATATAAGCCTAGTATGGGATTTGGGTTTAGGCCCAAGGGCACCCAAATTTTTAAAAGGGGGAGGACCTAGGCAAGCTTGGGTCTGAACCAACTACCACACGCACGCGCCGCCCGCCCGGTCCGGGCTAGGCCGGGCCGGGGCTTGATTGTGAAATATGTTTAATTTTTTATTAAACGAAATTAGGCCTATGTGATTGGATTTTAATATTATTTTGCTGGGCTTATTAAGATGGTCGATTTGAGCCTGTTTGCTGGGCTTCATAATGGATTAAAACAGTAATGGTTTTAATTTAAATTAAAATGATAAAACAGTTTGTTCTGAACCATTATGAACCAATGGTTGCACTCTTTTGCAAAATAAACCACCAGCAGTTTTTTCCTGAACCATTGTGAACCAATGGTTGCACCAATTCAAAAAAGGCACCATCTAGCCTTTAAACACCCCTCCTTGTGTTCATTCCAAATCACACCAAAATTCAGAATTCTTCTCTTCTTCTGAATTTTCTTCTTCCTCCTTCTCTCTCTAGTCTGTGGGTTCGACCCTTAGTATTTGGGTTCGAACCTTAGTCAGTCACTCCGAGTCTAAGTTCGAGTCAGAGAGTACTACACCGAACCGATTCACCTATTCCTTTGGTTTGCAATGCTACTACCAAAGGAAGTCAAGTCGTTGTATCCAAGGAGATAGACGCCACTAAGTCCGTTAGCACCATAACGGGGTGAATCTGTCTTAAGGATATAAAATCAAATTCTAATCTCGACTTTTAATCAGGTTCATTTATTTTATAGTTTTATTTGATTATATTAAACTTTATGTTATAATAATAATAATAATATTTATTATTATTATTATTATTATTATTATTATTATTATTATTATTATATACACACACACACACACATTACATTTTCAAATAATATTTAAATAAATAATACTATAGTATATTGTTTAATTAGACCGTTTTTTGGACAACAATCTTAAGACATAGTCAGCTTATACTATAGTTTAATTATTTAAATTATTTTATTTCTGTAAATTTGATTGTGGTCTGTATATTTAATATACATCAGACAAATGGCAAGTACGAGTACTACTATGCCTAATGTTCCCGTTAATCATGGGGAGAAGCCCAAAAAATTCAATGGGGCGGAGTTTAAAAGGTGGCAACAGAAAATGATGTTCTACCTTACTACTCTGAACCTAAACAAATATCTAACTGAGACTGCCCCAGTGCTAGATGTGACACTCCTCGGATCTGAGAAACGGGTTGATCAGGCCCAGACCCAAATCCGAGAGAATATCAACTAATGAATATATATACGAACACAAATTACAAAACGAATTTAAGAAATAAAAGTTTAAAGCTGAATGAAATATAAAATATAATCCTTTAAAGATAAATACTTAAATCCCAATAATCCAAAACCTCTAATAGATTTAACAACTCGAGAATCCATTTCTAGTGGACCCCTAATAATAATCCAACTGTAATACAAATAACTGATAGAATATCCAGAAGTAAGCTATGGAGAGAAGTCTTACATCGTCGGAAGAGTGAGTGATGGTCTCTGCTCAGCACGATCAAGCCTACGCCTGAAATTATCGAACACCTGAAAAATAGAAGTGGGTTAGGCCCACGAACAAATTCTATCCTACTAAAATCCAAGCAGAGACTCGATACGCATATACATTCTAACCAACTCAACAATATCTATATAGTCCGTATATATTTATATATCCACACTATAGGACTCTCACTGGATTATGCAGGGGAACTCAACCTGAGTAGAAGGCAACATGCAAAGCGCACCTAAGTGGGCATGAGTACCTAAGCCTAACAGGGTACACCTCAACCTAGCATATCCAGCTACGCATTCTATTGCATATACGCACCCTAACCGTCGACTCTGAGACTCAAGCTCACATCGCGGTACCATAAAAATATATTTAAAGTCCTGTTCCATCCATAAGAAATCCAGTTGGCCATTCAACTTGTGCAGCTTCTTTGACTCAACATAGATAACAAATAATCCAGCTAGTCATTCAGCTTGTACAGCTTCTTCAACTTAGCCTAAATATAAGTAGGATTTATTTATAATCCATTCCCTTATTCCAATATAGGTTGGATTTAGTATTTTGAAACTAAACCATTCCTGGTATGTCACTGTCCCACACCGTTGAATACAATCCAATCCATCCAGTAGTTAATAATACAAATATATAAGTAAATACCAACTATTCCATAAATCCACAATTGATAATATTATGTTAAATATAGGCATCAATTGTACCCTATTAAGCATGACAAAATCTTATAATTTAACAGGCTTATACATACTACTTTCCAAGATCCAATAATTAACTATACAGGACATACATGTAAACCAATTTATTTTAAGTAAGCGCAATAGAGTATATAACTTCACAGGCTTAGTTTTCAAGATACTTGAACCCAACATTACCACAAAACCATCCATGAAGATTGCTATACTAAGATTAAGCAATTTCAAATCCTTTCCTCCCAAGAACAGTAACTCAATTTTATTAAAATAACCTTCTGTTCAATTATAGTCATCAAGACAAATAGAAACCTGTATATTTTCATACTTATATGAGATTACTGAACCATATTCCCTGTAATCCATCACTGAGAATTATTGTACTAAAATTTAACTGTTTAAACTCCTTCACATCCATGCACCGTAATCTAGTTTATTTTAACTCTGTCTACGGTTTAAGTAAAACACGCTTTTGGTTTAATTTTCATTAGCCTATTTACTAGAGTTTTAATAAAGCTTAGAACCTCTCTGACTACTCCCAACACAGCCTGTACTGAATCTGTTACCTTCAAGATTTAAGCCCCGAAGCAACAGAGTTACTAGAACATAAAAGAAAACCAAATAGAAAACAAAAAAATAAAGAAAAAAATAGGTGGAGCCGCTTCCACCTTCTTGGAGCTGCCTCCACAAGTGGTGGAGCCGCCTCCAAGACACCTTGAGCCAGCTCCATGATTCCATGGAGCCGCATCCTTCATCCTCTCCTCCTATCTGCTAGTTTCCTTCAACGATGTCTTCTCTGGTGAAGTCCAGTTTTAAGAGTTCTCACTGCTAAGGTTTCAATTGGTTAAAATCTAGTCTTAGTGTGTTCTAGAAATAATTAACCTCTTTGTCTAATGATCCACCAAGATTTAAACCTGAATTAAATATTAAGGATCTAAAACAGACCATTTACAGTTTGTAACCGCTTATCGCTTAAACCATTCAACCACAGTAATACAGATTACTTCTTGTGTTTTCCAATAGGTTCTAGACTATTTAAATGCTTAATACATCAATTGACATGAATTTAAAACAGAAGTTATGCAAAAAAGAAATTAAAACCAACAATACACATCTTGCAACCACATCCAGTTTAAAAACTCAAACATGCATACCAGTTGAATTTTAAACTTTATATAATCCTGGAATTGTATTAGAGATGCAACGAACACGAGCCTAAGGAAAAGAGTTAGGATTAAAACTTGCCTTACACCGACGTCGTTCTAAATTCCCCGATGAACACTTTGTTTCTTCCATCTCTGTTGCTTCCCAGACTTCTCCAAAATTACTTCTGCCTTTACTATATCGTGAACATAATCTTAAACCCTAGGCAAAGCATTACTGGTATATTTATAGGTCACCAATCCTAGGTTCCATTAAACCCTAACTAATTTACCCGGCCCATCAAATAAAAACCTAACTTGACTATATGTGCTACCAATTAACAAAACCCCGTTAAAATAATTAAAACATTTAAGTTCAATTAAAACAATGAGTCACGTAATGAAAATTGAATACACAATTAAACAGTTAACTAAACCCTAATGAAAACCAATTAAGCATTTAAAATAATTAAAATACAAAAATACAATTAATTAAATAAATTAAAACACCATAATGAAAACAAGTCACAATTAAGTCAAATATCAAGCAAATAAATACATAAATAAATTCAAATATTCAAATACACCAGCAATTAAACAATTTAAATTATTAAAAATACAATTAAATAATTAACCAAAATACCAGGACTATCCTTTTTAAAATTAGGAGTATTACATTCTTCCCCCCTAACAAAAGGAATTCCGTTCTCGGAATTCGCTCTTACCTTCTTCCTATAATTCAGGAAACTGCGAGCGAATGACATCCTCCCGTTCCCAAGTGGACTCAGCCGCATTGTGATAACTCCACTGAACACGTACCAAAGGAAAAACCTTATAGCGAAGGATTTGCTCCCTATGGTCAACAATATGACCCGGTGACGCCAAATAAGTTGCATCGGGCTGCAACTCAAACTCCCCAACATCAATATGCTAATACCAATCCTCATCTCACAAAAATTTCTGCAATAAGGAAACATGAAACACATTTGGCACATGATCCAAATGGTCCGGAAGCGCCAACCGATAAGCTCCAGCTCCAACGCGATCCATGATCATGAATAGACCGACAAACCGCGATGATAACTTCCCTTTCTTCCCAAAGTGCATGACACCTTTCATAGGCGACACTTTGAGTAGAACCTGGCCTCCAACCTTAAACTCCAAAGCACGAGTACGCCGATCAGCATAACACTTCTGCCCACTCTGAGTAGTGCGCATACGATCCCTAATAAGAGCAAGTTTCTCAGAAGTATCCTTGAGGAATTTAGGACCCAAGAATCTACTCTCGCCAACCTCCATCCAACAAACAAGCGATCGACCATACAATGCCTCAAATGGTGCCATCCCAATAGTCTTCTGGAAACTATTATTATAAGCAAACTTCACAAGTGGCAAGTAATCCTCCTAGTGGCCCTTGAAATCAAGAACACACGACCAGAGCATATCCTCCATAATCTGATTTATCCGCTCAGTTTGTCCATCCGTCTGAGGATGATAAACAGTACGAAGGTGTAATTCTGTACCCAAAGCCTGCTAAAAACTCTTCCAAAATCCAGACACAAAGCTCGAATCCCTGTCCGATATAATAGATAACGGAATGCCATGTAGCATCATAATCTCCAAAATGTAAAGCCTTGCCAACTGCTCCGAAGTGAAATCAATGCGAATAGGCAGGAAATGAGCTGACCCAAATGGAATTATGACCCTTGAAAGAAGTGGGCAATCCCTCCACAAAATCCATAGAAATGCTCTCCCATTTCCACTCCGGTATCGGCAGTGGCTGTAGAGCTCCTGGCAGCCTCTAATGATCAATCTTGACCATCTGACAAGTACTACATCGTGAGACAAAAAGAGCAATGTCCCTCTTCATACCCGCCCACCAAAACTGCCACTTCATATCCTGATACATTTTGTCGCCTCCTGGATAAACAAAAAACTCAGAGTAGTGAGTCTCAATCATCACATCCTTCCTCAAATCATCAGCAGAAGGTACTACTAACCGTCCCTTGTACCTCAAACCTCCATCAGCCCCAACATAGTAGAATGGAACCTCTCCGGAGGCTATCTCTACAACTTTATCAACGCACTGCTGATCCGTGAGTCGTGCCTTCAAAACCTTGTGAATGATAGAAGGTGTAACTACCATACAAGCCATGAAAGCATCCGCCAACTCATCCACTATCCTCAAAGCATTCCACTCAGTAGTGAATAGAGCAGAAAGACTACTAACAGGTCGGCGACTAAGTGCATCCGCCACCACATTCGCTTTCCCTGGATGATACTGTATAGAAAAGTGATAGTCTTTTACAAACTCCAACCATCTGCGCTGTCTTATATCCAGCTCCCGCTAAGTGAACAAGTACTGCAGACTCTTGTGATCGCTAAATAATCTGAAGGATTCACCCAACAGATAGTGCCTCCATATTCGTAAGGCAAAGACCACAGCTGCCAACTCCAAATCATGCGTTAGATAATTAAGCTCATGAGGGCTTAAGCTTCCGAGATCCATACGAAATTGGTCGCTCTTCCTGCATTAGAACACATTCAAGACCCTGCAACGAAGCATCCGTGTAGACCAGATACTCTATCCCGCTCTGTGGGGTAAACAAAACCGGTGCAGAAGTCAACTTAGTCTTCAGCTCATCAAAAGCTCTCTGACAATGTTCATCCCACACAAATCGTACACCCTTCTTAGTCAGATGAGTGAGTGGTCCTGCTATTTTTTTAGAATCCTTGGATGAACCTCCTGTAATATCCTGCGAAACCGAGAAAACTCCGAATCTCGGTAGGTGATGTAGGCTGTCCTCACTCAACCACCACTAAAACCTTGGTCGGGTCCACCGCTATTCCCCTTTCTGACATCACGTGACCCAAAAATTTCACCTCCCGCTGCCAAAATTCACACTTCTCGAACGTGGCATATAACTGGTGCTCACAAAGCATCTGCAAAACTATCCGAAAATGTCTAACATGATCGTCCACCGACCTTGAGTAAATCAAGATGTCATCGATGAAAATAATGACAAATTGATCCAAGTAAGCCCTGAAGACTCTGTTCATCAAATCCATAAAGACAGCTGGTGCATTAGTCAACCCGAATGGCATCACACGAAACTCATAAGATCCATATCTAGTGAGAAACGCTATCCTTGGAACATCCTGCTCCCGAACCCGAAGTTGATGATATCCCGACCGCAAATCAATCTTAGAGAAATAGGTAGCTCACTTCAACTAATCAAACAAGTCATCAATCTTGGGTAAAGGGTACTTGTTACAAACAGTAACCTTGTTCAACTCCCTGTAATCTATATACAGGCGAAGCGAATCATCCTGCTTCTTTACAAACAAAACCAGTGCTCCCTAGGGTAAAGTACTTCTTCAAGTTAAACCCTGGCTAAGTATCTGCTGAATCTGATCCCTCAGCACTCGCAACTCCACTGGAGTCATCCTATACGGTGCCCTAGCAATAGGTGTAGTGCCTGGAGCTAAGTCTATCACAAAGTCGATCTCGCGACTAGGTGGCAACCCTGGAATCTCCTGAAATACATCCGGGAAATCCTGTACAATTGGTATATTATCCAATGATACAATAGTCCCTTCCTCCGTTTCCTCCTCCACATGGAACAAATAAGTGCTAGTGACCCTGCTAGAATGTGGCATAGCAACGATATACATGTCCTAACCAAGTATGGTGAACACAATAGACCTTTCCAAAATGAATAACTTGAGCATGGCAGTGGTAACCAATCCATCCCAAGTATCACGTCATAAGTGTGTATGTCCAAGACCAAAAGATTTGTTAGAAATTTGAGTCTACCAATATCTAGTATCACCGGTCCATCCTATATAGTAGTATTGCCTAAAAGCAAATATCCTAAGGTCTATTGTGTAAACGTATCACCAACCAAATCTATGGAAATTCCCTGTTTCTGAAAACTCCGTAAAGCAGAACACATAAAGTAAACAAAAATACTCCACAATCTTCCCATTTTTAAACTATCATTCTATCCTGGGAATTCCTCCTTCTAAACCCAAACTATCATATTGATTTACCCAAGTTCTTTTCTAAACTCCATGGTAATCATCCTGTCTCAACACCATGTACTTACCAGCAAATATTTGTTTACCTATTCGACAAACCCAATCACTCCACTATAATAGTCATCTATTATCCCAATATACACATCCCAATATAGTCTAACAAAACCATATGTGTATATTCCACAGAAATGCTATCACAAAACAAAATAAAGATAGCCAAAACCACTAGTTCACTTTATTAAGAAATTTTCCAAATTATAAACTGTCAAATGAATAATCATAAAACATTCTTTAACATAATCCTAGTATACGTGATTAAACTTGTACTACACTTTTACTACTACCTCTTCCACTATTAGTAATTAAAAATACTCTTAAAAGAACAGTCATCCTTGAACTCCGGTGCCCTCCATCTTGGATGCTCCGGTATCTCCTCCATCCTGATCCTCTTCGGGGTCTTCCTCTCCACTTGGTTCAGCTTTGAGCACCACCGAAGTTGTGTTAGGTCCACAGTATGGTGGCCAATCTCGCACACAGGAAACCTTCCTTGACTTGTACTCCGAAGCAACGCCTATTGAAATCAACTCCCTGGTCTCCAATTCCGCCTTCTTAGTCGGCCTTCGTAGGGGAATCATTGGAGCAACCTTCCTCGGCCTTAGGCCCTTCTTTGCTTTCATAGCGGACCACATCCTTTTCCTAGTGCCAAACATTTTGCAATTACAGAATAAGATTGACATCAGTACATTCTAACGAACCGTAAAGGAATACGAGGAATTCTAAACTTAAGCTCTAAACAATAGAGAACGCTACGCGGAAGTCTTAATACGAAACACCCTAGAGACACTTGAACCTGGAGTGCTCTGATACCAACTGTGACACCCCTCGGATCCGAGACACGGGTTGATCAGGCTCAGGCCCAAAGCCGAGGGAATATCAACCAATTAATATATATACGAACACAGATTACAAAACGAATTTAAGAAATAAAAATTTAAAGCTGAATGAAATCTAAAATATAATCCTTTAAAGATAAATACTTAAATCCCAATAATCCAAAACGTCCAATAGATTTAATAACTCGAGAATCTATCTCTAGTGGACCCCTAATAATAATCCAACTGTAATACAAATAACTGATAGAATATCCAGAAGTAAGCTATGGAGAGAAGTCCTACGTCGTCGGAAGAGTGAGTGATGGTCTCTGCTCAGCATGATCAAGCCTACGTCTGGAACTATCGAACACCTGAAAAATAGAAGTGGGTCAGGCCCACGAACAAGTTATATCCTACTAAAATCCAAGCAGAGACTCGATACGCATATACATTCTAACCAACTCAACAATATCTATATAGTCCTTATATATTTATATATTCACACTACAAGACTCTCACTGGACTATGCAGGGAATCTCAACCTGAGTAGAAGGCAATATGCAAAGCGCACCTGAGTGGGCATGAGTACCTAAGCCTAACAGGGTACACCTCAACCTAGCATATCCAGCTACGCATTCTATTGCATATACGCACCCTAACCGTCGACTCTGAGACTCAAGCTCACATCGCGGTACCATAAAAATATATTTAAAGTCCTGTTCCATCCATAAGAAATCCAGTTGGCCATTCAGCTTGTGCAGCTTCTTTGACTCAACATAGATAACAAGTAATCCAGCTAGTCATTCAGCTTGTGCAGCTTCTTTGACTTACCCTAAATATAAGTAGGATTTATTTATAATCTATTCCCTTATTCCAATACAGGTTGGATTTAGTATTTTGAAATTAAACCATCCAGCAGTTGATAATACAAATATATAAGTAAATACCAACTATTCCATAAGTCCACAATTGATAATATTATGTTAAATATAGGCATCAATTGTACCATATTAAGCATGATAAAATCTTATAATTTAACAGGCTTATACATACTACTTTCCAAGATCCAATAATTAACTATACAGGACATACATGTAAACCAATTTATTCTAAGTAAGCGCAACAGAGTATATAACTTCACAGGCTTAGTTTTCAAGACACTGGAACCCAACATAACTGCAGAACCATCCATGAAGATTGCTATACTAAGATTAAGCAATTTCAAATCATTTCCTCCCAGGAACAGTAACTCAATTTTATTAAAATAACCTTCTGTTCAATTATAGTCATCAAGACAGATAGAAACCTGATATTTTCATACTTATATGAGATTACTTAACCATATTCCCTGTAATCCATCACTGAGAATTATTGTACTAAAATTTAACTATTTAAACTCCCTCACATCCATGCACCGTAATCTAGTTTATTTTAACTCCGTCTACGGTTTAAGTAAAACACGTTTTTGGTTTAATTTTCATTAGCCTATTTACTGGAGTTTTAATAAAGCTTAGAACCTATCTGACTACTCCCAACACAGCCTGTACTGAACCTGTCACCTTCAAGATTTAAGCCCCGAAGCAACAGAGTTACTGGAACACAAAAGAAAACCAAACAGAAAACGAAAAAATAAAGAAAAAAATAGGTGGAGCAGGCTCCAAAACAAGTGGAGCCGCCTCCACCTTCTTGGAGCCGCCTCCAAGACACCTTGAGCCGGCTCCATGATTCCATGGAGCCGCCTCCTTCCTCTTCTCCTCCTATCTGCTAGTTTCCTTCAACGATGTCTTCTCCGGTGAAGTCCAATTTTAACAGTTCTCACTGCTAAGGTTTCAATTGGTTAAAATCTAGTCTTAGTGCGTTCCAGAAATAATTAACCTCTTTGTCTAATGATCCACCAAGATTTAAACCTAAATTAAACATTAAGGATCTAAAACAGACCATTTATAGTTTGTAACCGCTTATCGCTTAAACCATTCAACCACTGTAATACAGATTACTTCTTATGTTTTCCAACAGGTTTTAGACTATTTAAATGCTTAATAAATCAATTAACATGAATTTAAAACAAAAGTTATGCAAAGAAGAAATTAAAACCAACAATACACATCTTGCAACCACGTCCAGTTTAAAAACTCAAACATGCATACCAGTTAAATTTTAAACTTTATATAATCCTAGAATTGTATTAGAGATGCAACGAACACGAGCCTGAGGAAAAGAGTTAGGATTAGAACTTGTCTTACACCGACGTCGTTCTAAATTCCCCGGTGAACTCTCTGTTTCTTCCCTCTCTGTTACTTCCTAGACTTCTCCAAAATTACTTCTGCCTTTACTATATCGTTAATATAATCTTAAACCCTAGGCAAAGCATTACTGTATATTTATAGGTCACCAATCCTAGGTTTCATTAAACCCTAACTGATGTACCCGGCCCATCGAACAAAAACCTAACTTGACTATGTGTGCTACCAATTAACAAAACCCCGTTAAAATAATTAAAACATTTAAGTTCAATTAAAACAATGAGTCACGTAATGAAAATTGAATACACAATTAAATAGTTAACTAAACCCTAATGAAAACCAATTAAGCATTTAAAATAATTAAAATAGAAAAATACAATTAATTAAATAAATTAAAACACCATAATGAAAACAAGTCACAATTAAGTCAAATATCAAGCAAATAAATAAATAAATAATTTCAAATAAATTCAAATATTCAAATACACTAGCAATTAAATAATTTAAATTATTAAAAATACAATTAAATAATTAACCAAAATACCAGGACTATCCTTTTTAAAATTAGGGGGTATTACACTAGATAGGGGTGAGACTGACATTACCAAGCTGGGAGCTGTTGATACATGGAAGTATAGAGACTTCTTGTGCAAGAACTACATCCTTAATGGATTGGACAACACTTTGTATAATGTGTACAGTCCAATAAATACTGCTAAAGAACACTGGGAGTCTCTTGACAAAAAGTATAAAACAGAGGATGTTGGCTTGAAGAAATTCGTGGTCAGACGATTTCTGGACTTCAAAATGATAGACTACAAGACAATCATGAGCCAAATGCAAGAGCTCCAGCTGATCCTATATGAGATACATGCTGAGAAGATGACATTGAGTGAAACCTTTCAAGTAGCTTTAATCATTGAGAAGCTACCACCTACTTGGAAAGATTTCAAAAATTACTCGAAGCATAAGCGCAAGGAAATGGGGCTCGAAGACCTGATTGTTAGGCTAAGAATTGAAGAAGATAACCGCACATCTGAAAAGAAAGCCGGGAATTCTTCAATGGTTTCAAAGGCAAATGTAGTAGAAGCTAGACAGAAGAATAAGAAGGAGTACTCTGGCGAAGGTCCCAGCCAAGGAAACTACAAGATGTTCACTGGGAAGTACTTTACATGCAACAAGCTAGAACACTGAGCTAAAGACTGTCATAGCCGCAAAGCACAACACAACCCCAAGAAAAAGACCACTGAGGTGCACATTGCTGAGGAAGATAAGTTGACAGCTGATGTGTCAGAGCTAAATCTTTCAGGTGTGGTTTCTGAAATCAACCTGGTGAGTAACAATAGAAAATGGTAGGTGAACACAGGAGCTACTCGTCATGTTTGCTCTGAAAAGAGGATGTTCACTACCTATGAAGCTATAGATAATGAAGAACAACTATACATGAGGAACTCTTCTACTACAAAAGTTGAAGGACAAAGAAAGATCAAGCTATTAATGACCTCAGGGAAAGAGTTCACTCTTAATAATGTGCTGCATGTACCAAACATCAGGAAGAACTTGGTCTCTAGGTCACTTCTAAGCAAGAATGGGTTCAAGCTGGTCTTTGTATCTGATAAGTTTGTGCTAACTAAGAATGGGGTGTATATAGGCAAAGGGTATTTAAGTAATGGACTATTTAAATTCAATGTAATGACTATTGTACCCAAAGTTATTAATAATAATAATAAAGCTAATGTTTCTTCTGCTTATATGATTGAGTCATCTGATGTGTGGCATGGTAGGTTAGGACATGTTAATTATGATATGATTCGGAGATTAATTAACATGGATTCTATACCTAAATTTAGTATTGATTTAAATCAAAAATGTCAACCATGTGTAGAAGCAAAATTGACTAGAACCTCATTTTACTCTATAAAGCGAAGTACTGAACCTATAACATTAATTCACAGTGATATCTGTGACTTTAAATCTATGCCAACTAGAGGTGGGAAAAAGTATTTCATTACTTTTATTGATGATTGCACAAGATACTATTATGTATGCTTGTTAAGAAGTAAAGATAAAGCCTTGAAAATGTTTAAACATTACAAGAATGAGGTTGAGAATCAACTTGGCAAAAAGATAAAGGCGTTTAGAAGTGATAGATGTGGTGAATACGAAGTACCATTCACTGGCATTTGCTCAGAACATGGTATTATTCACCAAACTATCGCTCCTTATTCACCGCAACAGAATAGTGTTGTTGAACGCAAAAACCGTACCTTAAAAGAAATGATGAATGCTATGTTAATAAGTTCTGGTTTTGTAATACCCCTAATTTTAAAAGGATAGTCCTGACATTTATTTAATTGTTTAATCTTTTATTTAATTGTTTAATTGCGTGTTGGCATTTGTTTAATTGTTTAATCTTTTATTTAAATTGTTAATTGCGTGTTATTCTCTTAATTGGTTATTTTAATTGTGTGTTCTTCCATGGTTTTTAAATTTGTTTTTTTTTTTTGTTTTAATTAATTGATTAAATTGTTTGGTTTTCTTTTATTAAATTATTTTAAATTAAATTGTTTTATGGTGTTTCATTTGACTTAATTAATAATTGATTTTATTTAATTAAATTGGTTTAAATTAGGATTGTGTTTTCTGTTTATTCACGCATTAACAGACATAGGTTATAACTTAGGTTATTCTTGGGCCGACTAAGTGTTGCATTAGGGCTCAAATTATACAAGGATTAGGGTTGGATTACTATGCCTATATATTTGACCTTATGTGGGTTTAAAGTTTGAGGAAAAAATACATAAAACTCTATTCCCGTATACAGTGATACAGAGAGTTGTGAGAGCAGAGAAACAGAGAGGGAACTTGAGTATTATACAGGAGGTTCAAGGAAGGTTGGACGGGGTGTTTTCTGGGTTGAACCAAGAGCGTCGAAGGAGTAAGACAGTAGTCGACGACGTTGACGGACAATTCAGAGACGGAGGTTTAGAGTTTCAAAGTCTGAAACTCAAGGCAAGTCTTTGTTCCACTCTATCCCTTTAATCTGTGTTCTGTGCATGTTTAGGAAGACTCCAGGGATTAAAATAAGTTTTAAATACATCTTGTATGCATGTTAATCAGTGTTTAAAATTATAGAATTAATCTGTTTTGCAGTAGTTTAAAATTTCAGTTTTGAATCCTACAGCCGTTGTTTAAAAAAGAAACTGATGTTTAATTAAATTCAAGTTTTGATTATGTACCATTGTCTTGTGATTAATTTGGAACTGGGATGGAACTTAAAACATGTAATAAAAGTTACCACAGAGGACTGGTACTCACGGGAATCGGAGAAGACGAAGTTTAAACGGACAGAAGGCTGCTAAGGGAGGAAGAAGAGGCTTCCAAAACCCTTGGAGCCGGCTCCCAAAGAGGAGGAGCCGGCTCTTGGTGCACTAGAGCAGGCTCTAGTAAGGCTAGAGCCGGCTTTAGATGGGAAGAGCAGGCTCTACTTTTTTCTAGAGCCTGCTCCCTCTTTAATTGGCCAGAATGTTGATTTTAGGGTCCGTTTAGGCTGAAAATTGGTTTTCTAAAATCATTTAAAAGCTACTAAAGAGTGTAAATCATTGCCAACGACTTATAAAAATGTTGGGAAGCATGGTTACAAGTAGGTATGGAGGATGGAATTAACTCTGTTAACTGGAGGATGGTATGTACCAATATGGGACGGTGACATACTAGGTATGGATTAATTCCAACATTAAGTCCTACCTAATTTGGATCAAGGTATGGATTAATCATAAAGGTTAAGTCCATCATCTACATGTGTCATATCAGTTGTGAATAGAATGACCTACTAGGATTTCAGGATGGATTTGTTGTACATATATCAGACCACTACACAGATGGATGGTATACTGTATTAGGAGGAGTACGGACTTTATATATATATTATATGGTGCCGTGGTATGAGCTTGAGTCTCATGACCACGGTTAGGGCGCGTATATCGCCTAGGATGGATAACTGGACATAGGTGTTGTTCCCTGGTAGGTCTAGGTACTCATGCCCACCTTAGGGTGCGTATTTGCATGTTGCCTTCTATTCAGGCTGAGACAAACCTACTGGACTAGCGAGCGTCCTATAGTGTGTACTATATACTTATATGGACTACTCTAGATATTGTTGAGTCTTCCTATGATGTATCTGCGTATCGGATTACTGTTTAGATTGTAGTAGATCAGGACTTGCATATGGGCCTGACCCACTTCTTTATTTTTCAGGTGTTTGTCAGTTCCAGGGTTAGAGCTTGGACGTGCAGAGCAGATACAGCTATTCATTCCTCCGATTATGTAGGAACCTTCTCTATGTTAGCTTTGGATTTTATTTTTATTATTTCAGTATCTTTTGGAGAATTTCAATAAGGGGTCAAATGGATGGATTCCCGAGTTGTAAACTTATAGAGTTTTGGATTTTTTTTGGATTTCAATATTTATATCTTAAGGATTTTCAGTTAGCACTGTTCCAGCTTATTATTTTTATTTCTTATTTTATCTTGTATTCTGTGTTCGGTTACATATTAATTGTTTGATATCCCTCAGGTTTGGGCCTGGGCCTGATCAACCTGTGTCTCGGATCCGATGGGTATCACAGGTTTAACTTAGAATTTGTGGGGGGAAGCTTTACTTTCTGCTAATTATGTTCTCAACAAAATGCCTCAAAAGAAAACAAATGTGACACCTTATGAATTATGGAAAGGTCAAAAACCTTCCTATAAATTCTTAAAAGTGTGGGGGTGTCTAGCTAAGGTTGTGGTTCCTACTACTAAGAAAGTTAAGATAGAACCAAAAACCTTTGATGGTATTTCATAAGTTATGCACAGAATAGTAGCGCATATCGTTTCCTTGTGCATAAATCAGACATTCCTGACATCCATGTCAATATAATTATTGAGTCAATGAATGCTTGTTTCTTTGAGGATATATTTCCTTGGAAAAATCCTCTTAAAAGAAATCATGATATTGCTAATAGCAATATACAAGAGAATATAGACCAAGAGTCTATAAATGATGAAAATAAGGAATAACCTAGACGTAGCAAAATTGCTAGAACGTCTAAGTCATTTGGTCCTGATTTTCTGACATATATATTAGAGAATGAGCCACAAAGCTATAAGGAAGCTATGTTTTCTCCTGAAGCTCCTTTATGGAAAGAAGTCATAAATAGTGAAATTGAATCCATCATGCAAAATCATACTTAGGAGCTGGTAGATCTTCCTCCTGGTACTAAACCTTTAGGCTATAAGTGGATTTTCAAGAGGAAGATGAAACCTGATGGTTCAATTGATAAATATAAAGCCCGACTTGTTGCTAAGAGATACAGGCAAAAGGAAGGCTTGGATTATTTTGATACATATTCACCAGTCACAAGAATAACATCTATTAGACTATTATTAGCTATTGCAGCATTGCAAAATTTAGAAATACATCAAATGGATGTTAAGACTGCATTCTTAAATGGTGAATCAGAGGAGGAAATCTATATGGAAAAACCTGAAGGTTTTATTGTTCCAGGTAAAGAAAAGAAGGTGTGCAAACTTGTAAAATTCTTATATGGATTAAAACAAACACCTAAACAATGGCATGAAAAATTTGACAACGTGATGTTGTCAAATGGTTTTAGAATTAATGAGTATGATAAATGTGTTTATTTGAAAAACACTCAAAATGGATACGTCATTGTGTGCCTATAAATGGATGATATGCTAATAATGGGTAGTAATGATGTTATAATCAAAACTACTAAAAAAATGTTGACCAAAAATTTCGATATGAAAGATTTAGGCATAACTGATGTCATACTCGGAATCAAGATTTCTAGAACATCAGATGGTCTAGTGTTATCTTAATCTCACTATATTGAGAAAATATTTAAAAAATTTAATAAAGAAGATACTAATCTTGTAAAGACTCCTGCTGATGTAAATCTTCATTTATCAAAAAATATTGGTCCTAGCATATCACAACTTGAGTATTTTCGCATTATAGGAAACTTAATGTATTTGATGAATTACACACGACCAGACATAGCATACTAAGTTAATAAATTGAATAGATATACAAGTAATCCAGGAAAGAACCATTGGACTGCAATAAACAGGGTACTAAGGTATTTAAGATATACCATAAATTATGGATTACATTATCTTAGATATCCATCAGTACTTGAAGGATACAATGATACTAATTGGATATCAGATACGAATGATTCTAAATCCATAAGTGGCTATGTCTTTATTATTGAAGGAAGTGTCATATCTTGGAAATCTTCAAAACAAACTTGTATTGCCAAATCCACTATGGAATCTGAATTTATTGCTTTGGATAAAGCTAGTGAAGAAGCTGAGTGGCTTCGTAATTTTTTAGAAGATATTCCAAATTGGCCTAAACCTGTGCCCGCTATAAGTATACATTGCGATAGTCAATCAGCAATTGGAAGGGCACAAAGTAATATGTATAACGGCAAGTCTCGACATATTCGTCGACGACATAATACCGTTAGATAATTGCTCTCAAGTGCGATAATCTCAATAGATTATATTAGGTCAAAGGATAATTTAGCAGATCCGTTTACAAAAGGTTTGACAAGAAAGCAAATGTATAGTTCATCGAGTGGAATGGGATTAAAGCCGAAAGCTAACGAGTCATCTTAATGGAAACCCAACCTAGTTGAGATCCCAAGATCTAAATTCAAAGGGACAACAGAAATTCTGAATGGCTCACCAGAAGCACTGGGAAGATTTAATCTTTTACCCATTTCTATGATGAGACTGTGCTACCTACAGCGATAAGTAGGATAAGTTATGCTTTTAATGACTCTTATACCTTGAAAATTTCAAGTGGGGTATAAGAGGATACTCTTAATAAGAAGTCACCTATACGAGTGTGAAGTGGGACCGCTTCTATGAGAACTTCTAAGGCTAAGTTTTCTAGAGCGCTTATGAAATACCAGGAGTTGCTCAGGGCCCTATGAACACAACCGTGAGAATCAACTTTCTGCGGGAAGGAACTGTGTGTTTGCTATTGTCTTGGTTTACATCAATGGCTGAATAGTTCAAGACGTCATGTTCACTGGTTAAACAGTAAATCCGATAGTAATACACTCGGGAAGGTTCAAGACCAAAAGTTACCTATCCTGATGCAGTTACTTTCCAATAGTACTCTCTCTAATGTCTGTATCTTCTTCATTTGCAATTTACGCAAATTTCCATTCATGTGGGGGATTGATGGAAACAAGGACATTAAAAACATGAACTTTGGATGAAATTTTGAATCGATTCCGTTAAGAATTATTTTCGGATCTATAGACAAGTGCGTTCCTCTCTGCAAGGAAATGAATGTGGTATATTTAATTCCTCAAATCTGTTTCCGAGTGAATGAGAAATTAGCTCCAAAGTAAGGTATTTAATAAGCCTAAATGGGTTTGCAAAAAGTGGGAAATGTTTGTCCCACATCGAAAAAATATTAAAACCAAATTGAGTTCATATAAGCCTAGTATGGGATTTGGGTTTAGGCCCAAAGGCACCCAAGTTTTTAAGAGGGGGAGGACCTATGCAAGCTTGAATCCGAACCAACTACCACACGCGCGCGCCGCCCACCCGACCCGACCCGACCCGGTCCAGTCTGGGCTAAGGCAAGGCTTGATTGTGAAATATGTTTAATTTTTTATTAAACAAAATTAGGCTTATGTGATTGGATTTTATTATTATTTTGCTGGGTTTATTGAGATGGTCGATTTGGGCCTGTTTGCTGGGCTTCATTATGGATTAAAATAGTAATGGTTTTAATTTAAGTTAAAACTATAAAAAAGTTTGTTTTGAACCATTATGAACCAATGGTTACACCCTTTTGTAAAATAAACCACCAGCAGTTTTTTCCTGAACCATTGTGAACCAATGGTTGCACCCATTCGAAAAAGGCACCATCTAGCCTATAAATACCCATTCTTGGGTTTATTCCAAATCACACGAAAATTCTGAATTCTTCTCTTCTTCTGAATTTTCTTCTTCCTCCTTCTCTCTCTAGTCTGTGGGTTCGACCCTTAGTATTTGGGTTCGAACCTTAGTTAGTCACTCCGAGTCTAAGTTCGAGTCAGAGAGTACTACACCGAGCCAGTTCGCCTATTCCTTTGGTTTGCAGTGCTACTACCAAAGGAAGTCAAGTCGTTGTATCCCGAGAGATAGACGCCACTGAGTCCGTTAGCACCATAGCGAGGCGAATTTGTCTTAAGGGCATATAATCAAATTCTAGCCAGGGCATATAATCAAATTCTAGCCTCAACTTTTAATCAGCTTCATTTATTTTATAGTTTTATTTAATTATATTAAACTTTATATTATAATAATAATTTTATATATATACATTATATTTTTAAATAATATTTAAATAAATAATACTATAGCATATTGTATAATTAGACCATTTTTTGGACAACACTATGTTGTGCAATTAGCAACAAATGCATGTGCAAAAACCAAATTTCTAGTGTCTAACCCAATGAACAAAAAAACAACCAAACTAGTGTTCTATGTGTCATATGTGGCATTTACAAAAACATAAATGTTACTTAACTTCCAAAAAATAACAACGATTTTATAATGAAACCCTCAAACATAAATTAACAACAAATTGAACATAAAACTCTCAATCAGAAACCCAAAATGCAACTATTTTTTAAAATAAATAAATAAATTGATAATAATAATAATAATAATAATAATAATAATAATAATAAAAACCATATATGCAACTAATTTCATGAAATAATAACAAATTTATAAAAACACCCATCAGAAAACCCTCAATCACAACAAAAAACCCCAAGAATCCAACTGTTGATTACTGTAATGACCCGGTCATTTCCTTCCTTTCCTTTTTCCTCAAAATTTTACGGATGAATTTTTTTCGTTGAAATTTCTTTTCTGAGTTCAGTTTCTCGTCGCTTAGTGTCGTCTCGAGTGCTTGAAAATGATTTCTGAGACTCTTTCCTTTGGATTGACAACTTCCTTTGAGGACCGAGTCATTTCCATAATTTTCGTTTTTCGACACATTTCATCATTTTCCCTATTTCGTCTTTTCCCCGTTTGTCACTTTGTTGGCAAAACCTCACTTCTTGTGCTCGGAGTTGGTTTTTGACTTCACGTATCTTTATCGTAAGTGGTTTCCACGAAATACGTATCTTTACTTTTGAAGGAAAGTACTCTAGTTGCTCCCGATGTCCATAGGGGCATGGATGCATAATTTTTTGAAATTAATTTCTTTTCTTGTGGTATTTTTCGTAAATATCTTTTGAAGATATTTTATTTCAGGGGTATCTAAGAAAATATCTTTTGGAAGATATTTTCATTCTGGGGCAGTTTTGCAGTTGACCCTTTTTGTGGGGGCCATTGTGCAATTAATGAAAGTTATTACAAATTATCTTGTTTTGAGCCTGGATCCTTGTACGGGATTCATTTTCACTTTTCATCGAGTCTTAAACTCTTAGAAGTCCCTTCTGGTCGATGTTTTCCAGTTTCTGGGTTTCTGGCCCCCGTTTGCGTCACACTTGTTTGAGGCATAACATTCTGCTCGAGACTCAGTTTTTTATTCCGTTTCTTCCATTATTCTTATTTTCTCATTTTGAATCTTTTTCATTCACAGAATTTCATCATTTGAGCACGTCTGCTCAAATTTAACTTTTCCGGACCCGACGGGGCCCATTCGGGGCACTTTTTAAGATTTCTATAAAAGGGGGATGAGATATTTTATTTTTTCATCTTCCCCACTCTCTTGCACGACCTGAAGCTTCCATGGCAGCCCAAGGGAGGCTGCCACCTTCTCTCTCCTCATTTGAACTTCATTTCTTTGTCAAAACATAGTAGGGCCTTTGCGTTTTGTGTTCGTGTTGACTACGCGCTTCTTTCACCCTTATTAGAACCCGTTTTTAGCCAAATTTTGAGTTCGGGTTTGAAGTCAAGTTGTGATTTTGATGGGGCTTCTTGTGGGTTCATGTAGATCGTGTTGTCCTCGACAAAACCCTTCGGTATCGTTGGATTCGGAGCATTTTTTTCGGTGGGCTTTTGAGATTTTCATCTCAAATTGAGATAGGGGATGTCTTAGGTTTATATTATTGTTGTATTGATTGTTTTATAAGCATATACAACTTGTGAGCATGCATTGTTCAAGTTTTTAGAATTTAATTTATTTATTTTCTTTGTTTGGGATTTAATTCTAATGATGATATATAGTTTAGAATTAAATTATGGCATGCTAGTAAATTAGGCCTTGGTGAGTTGTGTAACATATATTAAATTTGGAGCATTTGAGTAAGAATTGCAAAACTTATTTAATATTTATCTTTTGTGAAAGATTAATTCACATAGTTGTATCAAGTATGAAACCAACTTATAATGTGATATTAAAGTAGGCCTTGGTGAGTTCTTTAGCATATATTAAATTGAGGACATTTGGATATGTTTGAAAATCTAGAGAAAAATTAATTAATAAGCTTAATTAATTTTATTTTAAGTGTGTTGGTCACTTAAATTGATATTGGAAGTAATAGGTTGATAATCCCTTGAAATGTAGTCTGTTTAATCACCTTGTGAGTATGTTACTAATTTAATGTAGAATTAGTACTTAAGACCTCTTGAAATGATAATTGGACTTAGCACGATATAGAATATCATTGACTTGCATAGCTTGTTTAGATATATCTTGTGTAGGTGTATAACTTGTTAGGATATTACAATTGTTTACCTTGGAAGCTAGTTACTAAATTGAGACTTATTTAGTACTTGTGGCTTAGTGTGGTAATGTGGTTCAATTGTTGTAAAATATTCTTGTTTTGGTGTATAAATTGCATATTAGAGGCTTGACATGTCATATGCTATCTAGACTTGAATTACAGGACATGGTTTGTGTGAATTCAACCTTATTTGTGCATGGAAGATGGTTTTATGCATTAGTGGATTTGGTATAAGTTTGGTCTAACTTATTAATTTTTGTATAAGTTTTGGACTTATTGATTTTGGAAAGCTTGTAAGGACATATTTCACATGATGGCTAGGGTTTGGCTCTAGTACAGAGACAAGAGTCTTTTAAGTCATAAATGCGCACTAGGTAGTACCTTGTGGGTCGTAATTGCCCGGATTAACTTATGCATGTGCGCACTAGGTAGTGCCTTGTGGGTCGTAATTACCCGGAAACACTTACTTGGTCTAGTGACCACATGTTCTAGTCTTTCTACTTTGATTTCGCATTCAATTTCAAGTTGTTAATCATGGATTACTTGTAACTTGAGAATTAGTGTTTGCCTATGTATTTTGATCTCATATAGTATACTTGAAACTGTATACTTGAACTTGTATCCTTGTTGGTGTATCTAAACTCTATCTAGTGTATTTACACTTAGTATGCTTGTCATATGTGTGCGGATTTCATTTTTGTATACTTGTGCCATGTATATTTATCTTGTGCGTATGTGTTTAGCTTAGTATACTTGTGTTTGTATACTTGATTTATGAGTACTTTATACATATATCTTATACTTGTATATGTATACTAGATATTGTTTATCCCGTTTAACATGATTTAGTATACTTGTGAGCATGTGTACTTGAATGTCGTGTATCATGTTTTAATACGGTTTAGTGTACTTTAGCATGTATACTTATATGTCGTAGTTCATTTCAATTGCATGAATAGCTTAGGATGCTCCCTGAGTCTCATTTTGATATAGACGTTAGGTGGCATAAGCCCTTTTAACATGTTTCACCATAAGGTGATCTTATTGTAAAATGCTAGGTCGATGCATGCTCATCTCCTACGAGTAGCTTTATGTTACTCACTCACGTAGTGGGAACATTTTTCAGGTACAGGAATCAAGATTCGAGATTCTTATATTGCTTGGATGATTTGTAGCCTTGAAGGTTTCAATTCTTGTAAAAGTTAGCTTGAAATGCCACTTGTAACCTTATATGTCAAAATGTGTATATTTGATTCCAATTATGTAATGTGTACATAAGTACAGTCTATGCAATGTATTTGACATGTATGAGATGAGGCCAATGACATGTATCTTGTATTCTATGCAACTTTAACTTTATGAAATATTATGAAAATATTGAAAAATGCTATGTCATTGCTTCATAACTTTTGCATCGGGTGTGGGAATTCCATTCTTATTCTTTCATAGGGTCTTATAAATCATGTTTGAAGTGTGGCCAAGGGCCAAACGGTAATTTGAAATCATTTGATAATTTTGGTTTTCAAATTTCCCTTTTTTTGTTCATTTTTGCCTTTTTGCCCATTGGGGGGTCGGATTTTGTATCGGTGGTATTTTTAAGCCGTGGACCATTGTAGCATGTCCAAATAGGTAAGTTACGTTTGCGTGCATGGTCGTTTCCGGGCAAACCTTCTTCTTTGGTGAAATGAGCCTCCTATGGACTCATTTTGCAATTTTGTTGCATAATCTGATTTAGGGGCATTCTAGACCTTTCACATCAGTTTTAATTTCTTCTTTCGACATGGTTGAATAGAAAATGTGATTTTAGGGGGGGTTTCTTCTTCGTGTTTTTCCAGAAAATGTTGTCTTGGTATCAAAAATCCCTCGTAAAGTTTCAGCTTCCAGTTTGCATTTTAGCAGCTTTTTGGCCTTCATGACCAGATTTCATGGAGGGGCATTTTGGGCATTTTACAATGAGTTTTTTTTTAATTCTCTCGCGAGTCACGTAGAAAACTCGATTTTAGGGGGGGTTTCTTCTTTGTGTTTTTCTAGAAAAACTCGTCTTGACCTCCGTTTCAAGCCTCAGTTCTGAAAAACCTACTTTGGACCCTTGCTGTCAGCATGGGCATGCCATTGGGCACTGGCGCCGGGCGCGCATGGGGCATGTCATGGCCTTCGTCGAGCCGCCGCGACGTCAAAATTTCAAACACTCGTTTCTCCCTCGTCCGGACTCCAAATCGAGTGAACTTTTTTTTGAACTTGATTAATTTTTTGCTATCTTTCCAACGATATGCTCGGTTGCACCCGGATCTTCCTGAATAATTACCAGTTTACCTTTTTAGCCTTAAGTACTCGTTTTTCTTCATCATGCCGTTTCTCCTTCGTCCGGACTCCGAATCATGCAATTCTTGAGTCCATCTTGATTAGTTTTTCGTTGTCCTTCTAGCGGTGTACTCGGTGGTACCCGAGTCCACAATTTTTAGAAATGACTATTTTGCCCCTGAGGGCTTATTTGTCATATTTTTGATCTTTTGTTTCCATATCAATTCTCAATGAGTTCCACGACCTCATGGAAGGTCACTTTGACTTCTTAGAGTCTTGTTTTCTGTTTTCGCTTTCGCAATTCGGATCCATTATCGGGTCAATCTTCGGTTCATCACAGGATGCACTGGCTTGAAAAACCAGGGTCGTCACAACTACATCAACCAACCAACTTTAACGTTCATGAAAAAAAAAAAAAAAAAAAAAAAAAAAAAAAAAAAAAACAACCCTATCAGAAAACCCTCAACATCTAAAGTTACAGAACAAATAAGCACTAAGTCATCATAGATGCAGCAGAAGAAAGATTAGATCACTTACAGAGAACGTGAAGAACAGAAAAATGAACAACACAGCACAAACCACCAAGAATCCGAACAGTTGATCACACCATGCAACCAACTTTAGCTTTCTAGAAATTTGATAAAGAAAGGAATAAGAAAATATGCACGATTTATACTAGTGCTTCGAACGATGGTTCATGTTTGCAAAAATAAAGGTTCCATTTTTGCAGCAGATAAAAAGTGAGAGAGATCGAGATAGAGAAATGAAAGTTAAAAAACTTTGTTTTTCTTTCAGACACAGAGAAATGGAAAAGTTAGTGTGAGACAAAGGTGAAATAAAGAGGGGTAGGTTGCTATTAACTGAGGGGCATATTAGACATTTTGTCGTGCCTGATATTTTAGGATAAAAGTGATTTAAATATTTAGGGGCAATATCGTCTTTTTGAAATCAATAAAGCCTTGTTTCAATTACAAAATTGACGAGTGATCTCATTGTCCAAAAAAGGCCTAATTTATATATGCCTAACCCAAACTTTATGAGGTGTCGTAATTAACTCTTAAAAAAAATTAGGCAGTGTTGCACAAGACAAGTCGCGATCACCAATCAATTTTTGGCAACCCATTCCGCAACCTAAATTTTCGGGCCCACCAATTAGAGACTCCATTGGACTACTTGAATCTCTAAATTGGATCCAAAACCTCCAAAACTTACACCATTGTACCAGTTCTAAGAAGTCTTAATTTCTTCTATTTATTTCATTTTTCAGTTTCAGTTTCTCTCTATAAGAAATCCGTTTTTCTGCAATTCCTTTTTGGTTGCCTCTTCTTCCTCCCTGAGAAAAATTTCTCCCAATAAACTAAATCTGCCATTCACCAAAAAATAAGTTGATTTCCATTGGTGTACCGGACCGGTTCTCAAAAAACCGGCCAAATTGGTGGCAAAATTGGACAGTTCGTATAATCGTATGGAACCGGCCAATTCTTATGTGAACCCATACACACCGGTTTAATGGAACCGTAGACTATCAAAACAGTTACGAATTGGCCCAGTTCGGCACATTGACGGGTTCTCGGAACCATAAATCGTATTCCTTTATAATATATTTTAAACTCTAAGAGGTCCCACTTTTCTTAACTAAAGAATTTTCAAATGAACTAAAACCACTTGAAGACCGACCATCTTCTAATTTATCTGATGGTCAATGATATAGTATCAATATTTTCCTAGAAATCAATGAAAATTTGTTTAAAAAATGTTCATAATTGAAGCAATAATTTGGGTCCTCAATGGAATGATGAATATGAGAATTCAGTGATGCATAGTTCAAGTATGCATATACCAAGAGTACATTTGTTTATTAATGAAACTATATACAAAGTGAAAACTAAATATATTCAAAATAAAAGAACATTTGCTTAAATATAACATTCATCAAGTAATTAAATACAGTTTTAAGCATAATTATAGAAAGATTAAGGGTGCACACAAAAACAATTAAACCAATAAACCAAATCGGGCAGTAGGTTTGGTTCAATTCAGCTCCAGTTCCAAAATCAATTTCCTAATAATTACAATTTAAATTAAGTGTGCCTATTTAATTGGAATCTATTTATGCATCTGCATTTCCGAAATAAATTAACTAAATTTCACATGACCAAGTATCCAAACAATAGTAAGAAGACGAAAAGATAGGGTAAAGAGTAAAGACCAAAAAGCAGCTTTTCATTCAAGTTCACAAAACTAAACTTGCTACAACTTGCAAAAGGATTCAAAAACCATAACACCAAAAAGCAAAACAGAAGAGACCCTACTGAGCCTATCATCTAATGCTATATTAATTACATGACCAGAGAAGCAGAACTAGGCCTTGTCCTTCTTGGGTGACTTTGGCTGCTTGGTGGTCTTGTCAGATTCTGCATGTTTCTTTGGCAACAGAATAGGATTGATGTTGGGAAGAACGCCACCACTCGCTATAGTCACACCCTGAAGCAATTTCCCCAATTCCTCATCATTCCTCACCGCCAAAAGCAAATGCCTAGGGTTTATCCTGTTCTTCTTGTTGTCCCTTGCCGCATTTCCCGCCAATTCCAACACCTATTTCACCCAAAAACACAAATTCAGTCAGAAATCTGGAGAGAGACCCAACAAACAACAAAGCCCACTGTATAATTAAATCCAGCGAGATCCAGCTTTATAAACATAATAAAGGCTAATGTAAATAGGGAGCGATATCTGTAAAAATTTAAAGAAAAATATATACAGATCTATACAAATTTGCTTATAGATGGAAACTTATACAGAAATTGCAGAGAGAAATTAAATTAAAACCACACACACACACAAAAAAAAAAAAAACCCTTAGATCTCGAATGAGAAATAGAGGGCCAGATCTGTAAAAAAAATTGAAAGATTAGAACATATTGACTTCAAATGCTTACATATAGTACACAAATAGATACATATAGACACACAAACGCACTAACTAAAAGAAATTTGCTTCAAAGCATAGAGATTTGTTTCTATCTAACTCAAAGGGATAGAGAGATTAGATGATACTGTACCTCAGCAGCGAGGTACTCGAGAACGGCGGCGAGATAGATCGGAGCTCCGATGCCGGTTCGCTGAGCATAGCGTCCCTTCTTCAAGAACCGGGCGATTCGGCCGACCGGAAACTGAAGGCCGGCTTTGACGGACTTCGACACCGACTTCTTTCTCTCACCTCCTCTCCTTCCTCCGAAACCTTTTGTCTTTGTAGACTCCATTGCACCTTCTGAAACTCTGAAGCTCTCCGATCAAATCTATAAACGCAGTGTCTTGGAGGGAAATTTCTGATCTTTTTCGTTTTGAAGATTTTCAGCTGCGAAAATGGTTATTTATAGGCCCGCGAATTGGTGTTGAGTTTGAAGTTTGAGAAGTTTTGTGATGTGATCGAACGGTTTTAGAGATGAGACACGCTGGCGATCCGTAGTGTCGTTTTTTTTTGGAGTTTATATGATGGGTGATCTAACGGCTCAGAGCCGAGACACGCTGGCGATCTTTGTGTGCATGAATATAGCCAATGGGGTTGTGCGGCACTAATTTTTATGACGTGAATATATGTTTTTTTTTTTTGTGATAAAATAGAGAAATGTGTTATGCAAAAAGTGACGTAAGAGACGTTTTTCTGTGGTATTCTTGAGGGCTTTTTGATAAATTGAGATGAATTCGTTCAATAATAACCCCAAAACCAATAGTATTTTTTCATTTTTTTCTTCCTGGCGCAAAGGAAACACAATAACAAAAGAAAACCAAAAGCAACAAAAAGCTAATTAGTGAAAAAATCAACAATAATTTAACTTGATAAGTGTATAAAACAATCTTAAAATATATTTTAAATAATATTTTTATTCCTATTTGAAAAAGTTTGTAAGAAATATCTTTAATCTTTTTACATTGTACAAAAATATTCCATCTAACATAAATTAATGTTACAATACCCATTTTACCTTTTTATTTTTTCGAAAATGCACAAGGGTATATATACACTACTAATCTCATAGTATAAGGTGTTATGTGTACATTATCTCTTTTATACTCTTATTTTATCTTTATTTTTCTTTTATACTCTTATTTTTATTTTTTATTTTTATTTTTACTTCTTCATTGTCGGCTTCCTCCAATGGTATTATATACTATCATTTTATAAAATTATTTACTTTTATATATTATATAAAATGATCCAGTAGAGGCAATTTAGTTAACTTTTTTGGGTTTAAATTTGTCACGGAACCTATTTGCACCATATTAAAACTTTAGGGGTGATTGTAAAATTATTTATTTTTATATATTTTATAAAATAGTTCAGTAAAGATAATTTAGTCAACTTAGAGTTTAAATTTGTTATAGAGACCTATTTCCACCAAATTAAAACTTTATAGGTGTTTTTTATACATAAAATGTGTGATATGCAGTGTAAATATATTTTAAAAATATTTTCTACACTTGATCCTATAATTAAATATGTCATACTTCCTATTGCTTATCATTTCAAAAAATTTAGTGCTTTTTAGTAGTACAGTAATATATTAGTGGTTGAATTAGAATTGAATAGGGCGGATTTTTAATGGTAAGCATTGGAAAACCGGATTTTGGATGAAATTTGGCCCAGGAAATTTTAATTTTTACAATTTTGGGACGAAATTTGGCCCGGGAAATTTGTTTTTGACAATTTTGGGATGAAATTTGGGCCGCTTTTTTTTGGAAAGTTCAAAAATGAACCATAAATAATTTTGGATCCAAAAGTTAAGAAAAAATAACTGGATAATGAATAAATCTGTTTTTGAAGTACATGTATTTAAAGTAGATAACCTTTGCATAAAAAATTTAAAATAAAATCCAAAGTGGCAGAATCTCAAAAAATTTCGAAAAAGTAGGATATATATATATATATATATAAGAAATGATAGGTCTTCCGATTACAATTGACGACTCATCCTTAGAATATAATGTGATTGGATGATATTGTAACTCTTAAAACAAAATTCCATAAACATCTCTTTCTTTTCAACTCATTCTTAACCACGTTATACTCGGAGAATGAATCGGCAATTGAGGTCGAAAGATGTATCAGTTTTTCTTTTTCCTTTCTCATCTTTACCATTATCTATTTTGCATCAAGCATCTCAACCATGAACGCCAGTTTTTCTTTTTCCTTTCTCATCTTTACCATTATCTATTTTGCATCAAGCATCTCAACCATGAACGCCCACCTTATCATCTCGCTTACCACTAGCGGCAATCTAATCCATTATATAAAAGATATAATATCTATATATATATGGTACATGAAGTTATAATTGAAAATCACATATTACGAACTGATATTTTTCTTGATTGATGAAAATAATTATTTAAAATTTAATTTTAAAGAAAAATTGCAGCAACGCCGGATTTCCCTTTGATTTCCAAAAAGACGCTGAGATTTAAAACCCTAATTTTAAGAAAAGATTACATACAATACAAGTACGAACTACGAACTTAAAAAAAAAAAAAAAAAAAGGTTTAATTTGTGATATTTTTAAAGTTAAATTTGCAAGGTTATGAGCCGTGGTGGTTGCCGTGCTTGGATGTTCGTATTTTGGGAGAAACGATCCACGTGTTTAGTAATTGTTTTAATTAATTTATTGAAAAATGCGTAAATTTTGATAAATAAATAAAGATAAGCGTGAATCGTGATGACATGACATCCATGTAGATTCGGTTAAGGAAATAGGTTAGAGTCTTCTATGTGAATATCACTACTCTATTTTTTTTCCTAGTTATATTTTAGACCAGTTGCACCACTAACAAAAAATTTGAATATTTAACCCCTTTTTATAACAGTAAAAGGTTATGATGTGTGCTAAATGATATAACTTGGTAAAAAACAAAAAATGACATGGTCGACAGGCAAAGCTAGTAGATATTATGTTGTTTTGGTGCGAAGAAATATAATGGAATATTCATTTTAATTATTTTTTGTTTGGTATGTAATTTAAAGTAGGATTGGTTATTCCATTATAAAAAAATTCAGTTCGAGATGAAAATTCATTCCACAACTAAACTTATAAAATGACCATTCCATTCTCACGTAAACTTTTTTAAAAAATCAAATTTCCAAAAACCGTCATATTCCCATTCCAAAAACAACCATCATTACCTCCACCTTCCAACACAACCCTCATAGCCTTCCACCACCGTCACTGCTACCACCACCATTAATATTGTCGCCTTCAACCACCGTCACTGCTACCACTACCATTAATATTGTCGCCTTCAACCACCATACCGCCTCCATTGACTTTCACTACCGCCACCGCCACCACCGCCACCTCCACCATCGCCATAGCCATCACCTTCCACCACTATCACTGCCACCGATATCACTGTAGTTTGCCACCTCCTTCCATCACTACCGCTTCTATTGCCTTCCACCACTATCGCCACCACCTCCATCACCTTCCACTATTATCACCTACACCATGCACTAACACATTCCGCCACTATCACCATTGCTTCCGCCACCGCCACCGCCACCGCCTTCCTCCACTACTTTCCACCACCACCATTGCCATTTTAAAAAAAAAAAAGTTATAAAAGAGTATTATTTTGTTAATTTAATTTATTTGTCACTAAAAGATGTATTTTGAAAAATTCAATTTGAAAATAATTCTATTCTAAATTTTAAATTGGTCCAATTATCACTAGAATGATTATTATAACTCCATTCTCACTGTAACGACCCACTTCATCACATGGTATGATATTGTCTGTTTTGGGACTGAACCCGCACGGTTTTACTCTTGGACTTTACCCAAAAGGCCTCATATCAATTGGAGTGACATACCTACATATAAACACTTTACCTTTTCCCTTTTTTAAGCGATATGAGATTGTGCACCCGTAGCTCACTAGTGTGATAGCCTGTCAGTGTCTCGCAATTGCCCACGGCACACCCGCCCACAGGGTCATCACAATCCACCCCCCTTGGAGGCCCAACGTCCCCGTCGGCACACTTCCGGCTGGGTTAAGCTCTGATACCATTTGTAACGACCCACTCCACCACATGGTATGATATTGTCTGCTTTGGGTCTGAGTCCGCACGGTTTGGCTCGTGGACTTTACTCAAAAGGCCTCATATCAATTAAAAGGACACACCTACATATAAGCACTTCACCTTTCTCTTTTTAAGGCAATGTGAGATTGTGCACCCGTAACTCGCCAGTGTAGTAGCCTGTTAGTGTCTCGCACCCACCCACGGCACACCCGTTCACAGAGTCATCACATTTACACATTTTGTAACAAAACAATAAAATGAAAACTCAATTTCATTTCTACTTGCATTTTATTTCATTCATATATACCAAAAACAACCATTCCGAACAAGAATGGAAATTCTTAAGTCAAGACATCCTCGACAAAATACACAAAAAAAATATGTTCCACATCAAGTAGCAATTGTTTGTCATAAACCATTTGGACCGAGTAGGTCTTTCTGTGACATGGGATTAACATGTTTTGTGTTAGGTGCGTGGACCTAGAATATATAGTACCCTCGAAATTGTTAGTATTTTATATTATTAGAAAAAAACAGAGGATTATTGGAATGCAACTGTCACGACTATTGCCACCATATATCGTCTATGTTAGATGTTAGTGAGCTAATACCATGTCGAGTAATTGATTACTAATTTTAATTAAAAAACACATATAAGACTAAATAGAGAAAATTAGTTAAACCGAAGACAGTTATTTCATACATTATACATACTACGTATTACACTGCTTTTCGCTTATACATACTTCGTATTACACTGCTTTTCGCCCTAATTGGCTTTTTGAGAATGTTACATGCAGCAGGGAGACCAAAAAAAAAAAAAATCACCATTGAATTTCAAGATGCGATTTTTCGTTGAATAATACTTTAAGGACCGAATCCAACAATTACCGACTCACACATAAATTGAATTCGATAGTTGTTGAATTCGGTTCCTAAATCACAACTCTTATGTTATTACCGGACTATTTTCAACAACATGTCCATTCAGGTTGAGCCCTTAAATTGTTCGGTGACCCGTCTAACAAGAAATATTGAACTTCACATGGATAAGATTTAATGATCTCCAACTGATACCTCCTGAGATCAACAGCAGACTTGAGTGTTTCATTCATGGCCTTCCGAGCATCTTCCAACGTCTCCTCGAGGTCTTGATTCAGCAAGTAGAAGGAGCAAATCTGGCTGAGGATGAGGTCGTGCCGTTCCTCGAACCGTATCACTCTGTCTTCTGCATTTTCCAAGGCCTCCCATATGATCCTTAGCTTCTCTTTTGTGTTCTTTCTCCTCTGCCAATTCTTCAGATTGGGCAAACATAGAAAGAACGATGCCGAGAAGCCGATTATTGCGGAAACAATGTGGCTGAAAGCCATGGAGTATATAGCCATGGAGTTTCTGTGGAGAAGATAAAAGATTTTGAGGAGATAGATATAGAGGGAAGAAAAGGCAGTGATACTTTGCTTAATTCAGGGTAATTGAACTTACTTTGGTAACCTTTATTTTCTGTCATGGTGTCTTTGGATGCTTCACGTAAATGATACTAGTCATGAGTGATGAGTTTGTGTAATTCTCAGTAAAGGTTCGAGTTCTTTATTCAAATTTTTTGTAGGTTATGTTTTGTTGCATGAAATTGAAGTCTTAAATTGAAATTGAAAAAAAATTAGTTTAGATTTTTTTTTTTTTAGTACTAAACTCTTTTTTCAATTTCATTAATTGCAATTCTAATGTTCCAATTATATACGGCTGAGAATAATTTTTATTCAAATTTAAAAAGATAACTTGATAATTTAAAAAGTTTTTAAAAAGTTAAACACATTAGTATAAACAACTAATAAAGTATAATTCATGCCTTGTTTTCTTTAAATGAATGAAACTGGATTTTGTTTGTGAAATAGTTTTGGATATAGTGCAAAAAAACCCCTTGAATTATATTTAAATTTGTAAATAACTCATTTGAACTATATTTTTTGCAGAAAACTCTTTAAATTATCCCATTTTGTTGCAACATACCCTAAGGACTATACTATATTTCATTAAATGACCATAATGTCCCTTCTCATTAAATTGCATTTAATATATATTTCTTATCTAAATAAATTATGAAAAAATTCATACTAATTTGATGAGATATTTTCAATTAAATTTGTATAAATTTACCTTTAATTTTTTAAGTAATTATTTAAATAAAAAAATTTAGTATAAATTTTTAAATAAAAATTAATTAATTTTTTAATTTTTAATGAATATATTACATGAAAAGAATGTTTTTTTTTAAAAAAATTATTTTATAAATTTTTCATCAATATATTGTATGAAAAAAATGATATTTTTTTACAATAAAAATGTTTAAATTGGTTATAATACGTTTTATTATAAACAATAAAGTTTTAATAATAAGTTAATCAATTTAGAAAATGGTAGTTGCAAATCTATTTATCTATTTTTTTTTTTCATTTTTATGATAAATTGATACTAAAAATAAAATTATGGTAAATAGTATAATTAATATTTAAATAAGAGAAAAGATAATAAAAATAATTTAATAAGAAATAAAAAATTTCATGAAAAAAGGTAAAATAATCTTTTGTGATGAATTTGTCCTTAATTATAATAAATCAATAATTTAAGGGAAGTTATTTCTAAAAGACTAATAATATAGGGAAGTTTTTTTGCACTTAAGCCAAAAGTTTATTAATTGGGATGAGAATCTTTATCTCCCATTCAGTGGGAGTCACGTGAGGCCTAGTGGGTGCAATGTAATTGCCCACACCGGAATTATCTATTATTTGCGTTTTTCATATTCACAAAATTTGATGATTTTAAAGGTGTTATTTTGATTTAAAATTTTATTTATCATATTCAATTTAATGGTGGCCCCTTACAAAGAAAATTCCTGGCTCCGCGTAACACTCAATCTATATGCCTTATTCCTGAAGTTTACAATTTTCACAATAAGTATACACATTTGGAAGAACACATACAAATATCATCAAACCTCCACTCAATCTATATGCCTTCCAACTGTGTAGATATTGTATGTTTTATTCTTAAAGTTTACAATTTTCACAATACGTATATACATTTAGAAGAACACATACAAATATCATCAAACCTCTCCCCGGAGACGGGCTTATTCTGCATACATTTTGTATCATTGGACTGGGCCTCTCCCTTGTAATTGCCTACTTAGGCTTGTTTCTTACTTCCACCGGACTGTTTCGCCAAAGGGCCACTATTGTAAATATGTATTATTTATGTCTTTGCTTAACATTTGAAAAAATAAAAATAAAATAAATAGAAGATCGAAAGTTGGAGTCTCCCCAAGGACATACGAGTGTCAGTGTTTGAAAAAACTCATTTGAGACTAAACTTAGGAAGTTAAATCAAAGACACCACACATTACATTACTTCCAACATAATTCAATTTTGGAGAATGTTACATGCAGCACGCTAAAAAAATAAAAATAAATAGCCGTAACGGATGAGTCCTTAAATTGTTCCTTGACCTGCCTTTGAGTTTCACATGACCTATATAGCATGAAACATCATTCACATGGGTAAGAGCTAATGATCTCCTGCTGATAATTCCTGAGAGCAACAGCTGAATACAGTGTGTCATTCATGGCGTTCCGAGCACCGGCCAACGCGTCCTCGAGGTCTTGATGCAACATGTAGTAGGAGCAAATCTGGCTGAGGATGAGATCGTGCCTTTCCTCGAACCGTATCACTCTGTCTTCAGCATTTTCCAATGCCTCCCATATGATCCTTAGCTTCTCTTTTGTGTTTTTTCTTGTTTGCGAACTCTTCAAACCGGGCAAAACTAGAAAGAAAGATGCAGCGAAGCCGATTATCGCGCAAACAATGCTACTGTAAGCCATGGCCGGAGTTTCTACGGAAAATATTGAAATATTTGGAGAATATATATATATATATATGGAAAGAAAAAGGGGCAGTGATACTTTTCTTTATTCGGGGTAAACTTTATTTTATGTCATGGGTGTCCTTAGATGCTTCATGTAAATGATACTACTGGTCGATCATGAGTTTGAGTGATTCTCTTAAATTGTACTTGTAAAGCCACAGCCTGCATCTTCATTTTATTTTTCTTTAAGAATATATACTTTTCCTTTGTCCAAATTTAATAGTATATCTTTTTCGTTTTGAATAATCAAAGTTATTTTAATACGAAAGAGAAAGTATTATTTATTCTTTTTATTTCATCTTCTCGGTTAGATGAATAAGACAAGACATTATTTACCTTACTATTAGTATTTTTTTATTTTAATATTTTAAACATGTCCCTACTAAAATTTTGAAAATGCCCCATTATATAATTTTACTTCCACTAAATTTTTTTGGATCTAAAAGATATTTCTCTCTTTTTTTCTCCCACTCAGTTCATTCTCTCTCACACTCTCATATTTTTTACTCAATTTCTTATAATACTCACTCGATGCAGAAGAGAGAATAGAGTTATCGGTGTCTTTTGTTTCTTTACTCTTTACCACCCCACATCCACTATAATTTAGTATCTTTTGTTTCTTTACTTTTTACCACCCCCACATTCACTGTAATTTAAGAAGCATTGACATACCTAAAAGGTAAAGAATCTTTGTTGGACCCTCGTGACATAAAATAATTAAAAGTTTAGTTTTAAAAAATGATTATTGGTTGAGGAGTAAATTCAATTGTGTAGCTCCTCAAACAATAAATAGATAATTTTATAGATTATTAAAATGACATAGTTATTAGTTATCATGTACAAGCTATGTTGGTATCTTAATTTTTTTTATGATATACTTTGTCGCTATGTCCGTGTTATGTCATATTTGTGCCCGTGTTTCTTAGATGATAATCAACTCTCTCTTTCGCTCTATGGTATTTGCCAACCTTTCATCTCATTCTTGAAAATGTAATAAACAAAAATATTATCAATTAAAATTAGGTTCTTATATTTATTATTTTATTAAAAATATTAATCTTCAATTTTGTTTTCCTCAATGACTTCTTCTCCATGAACAAAATTCCTAGGTCTATAACTAGTACGTTCTTGTCAAATCTTTATCTCCCAATATATCATAAAAAAACTAAGGGCTTGTAGCTTAGTGTTATTTTTTTTTCTTCTTAATG
Organism: Cornus florida; assembly: GCF_030987335.1. NCBI lineage: Eukaryota > Viridiplantae > Streptophyta > Magnoliopsida > Cornales > Cornaceae > Cornus > Cornus florida. The sequence continues at coordinate 15,825,595 of NW_026775573.1, read as the reverse complement.
TGAATGTTCAATTCCCAATAATAGTATTTGAATTAATCTAAATTTTTATTTTTATTTATTTATTTATATTTATCATTTTTCTGCCAAATGTCTCTTATTTTTCAGGTAATTTTTAGAAATTGTACTAAGGTACCATGTGCAAGCACCAGAGTATTATTGTATACTTTATTGCTACTACTAGCCATAAGTTTGTGTGATCCCTGCTAGAGCTTATGTCTTCATTTCATTATGGGTCAAGTGTAAAAAAACTCCCTTCTAGATATAGTGCAAAAAAGTCTATCTGTATAATACCCTTATGCCAATAGAATAAATTAATTAGTGAAAATATAAGCCATATAAAATGACTATTCTGCCCTTAATTAAACCACGTTGTTTTGATATGTTTTAAGTTTGAGATACTGACATGGCCTGCAATCCCCAAACCAATAAAATGGACAACAAAACTTTTTTAAATCACAAAATAGTACTGTTACTGGCCAAATCACCAAACTAAGTCTTCATGCCAAACATCAAACACCCTAAATCTTTTATCGTCTCTCTCCAATCACCCCAATATTCAACCATGGCCGCCACCATCACCAACCACCTTAATATTCATCCATGGCAACCATCAATGCATCACCATCTCTTCAAAGATTCTTCTCCCCCTAAATCACTTCCACCATTCACGACGGCCTCTCCAATCCGTCTTCCGCTCTCTTTTTCCCTCCCCATGGTCCACCTTCAATAGGAATTGAAGAAAAAGATAAATGAACAAGCTAGGCAAATAGGTGAAAAATCTGTGAAATAGAGCCACAAATCATTCAACACAAAGTGAAAAAGAATGTTGCATATATCGAAGATGATGACGACACTTAAATCTGACCATTATTTTTTTTTTGATATTCAGCTGTGATTCATCCATTGGTTTTTTTGGATGCTAAATTTGATTTATTTATTTTATTTATTTTTTTTCATGAAGTTTGTATTGGAGTAGAGAATTAAGGGTTTTGATTTTATCTATCTTACACAAAATTATCAGATTAGATTCTTGATTTTTTGTATTGAAATTAGGTTTTTATTTTGTTTGAATGGTAGTTGCAGAATTGCAGACAGAGAGATTTTAGGGTTTCCAAGTGGAATGAAGGTGAGTGGAGGAATACCGAATAAAAACTGGTTAACCCAATAGACATGGGTATGCCCTAATTGTCATAAAGGGCAATATTGTCTTATAAAAAATTTTGATTGATCAAATGACTGATTGCAAAAAAATGGTCTGTGTGCTTATTTGTACATTTTTTTTTTTTTGAATATTATGCATTGAAATGAACCTTTTCAAAAATGAGGGACTCATTTTGCACATAACCTATATTACAAGGGAGTTTTCTGCACTTAACCCTTTTATTATTATTATTATTTTTTAGTATACACTATTTCTTTGTTTCAATTTAATAATTCATCTTTTTCTTTTAAATTGTTCCAATTTACTTGCCACATTTGAAAAGTCGAAATTCTTTTCATAAATATTTTTCTAACTTTTTAATTTGGTAATATTAAAATATCTTTAAAATGTTTTAACATTTAAGAAAGATTATTAATATGGGCGGAAAAGAGTATTATTGTTCATGTTTTTTTAATCTCATCTCCTCTTTGGATGAATAACAGTGTCATAATTTTGTGTCAAATAAGTGTTTTTTTTTTTTTTTTTTTTTTTTTTTTTTTTTTTGGGTTCCCAAGAGTGGACCAAAAGTTGGGCCATTAAAAAAAAAAGTAAATTATACTGATCTTTCTTGAGGTTTAGATAAATTTTCAGCGTTCAAAATTTATTATAGTGACTTTCCTTAAGGTTTGGCGCATGTGCTCATTATCTCTCTACGAAAACGGTTAAAAAAATTTTAAAAATGACTTACCATTATCTTGAGTTAAAAGACAATAATAGCCTTAGACTTTGACAAAAATGACCAAAAAAAAATTAATATATTTGTGAAGGACAAGGACCAAGACCAAAATGCCCTATATATATGTAGTATTATATATATATATATATATATATGTAGTTAGATATATGCATCAACTAATTGATTTAATTATAATATATATATATACACAAGATCTGTGTTTCCTACCTTACTAAAATATATAGATCTCGAGAGTATCTCCAATGGCCTCTCAAATGACCTCTCAAATTTAAAATATAACAAGTGTATAAAAAAGGCACTGACATATCAAAAGACCTCTCATATTTTGAGATTGTCAAAAGTATTGCCAAATATAACAACTCTCAAATGATTCCTCAAATTCAAAAAATAGCAAGTGGATAAAAATAAGGCACTCTAAGGCTCTCAAAAGAGTTCTCATATTTTGAGATTGTTAAAAGTTGTTAAAATAAAAATAAGGCACTCTAATAAGTTCTCAAAATATGGAATGGTTATTATGTCAAAAAAATAACATTTTAGATGAAATGGACCATTTGAGCATAATTGTAAAAATATAACATTTTGGCACTGTAACTCCTCTCAAAATATAGATTTGGTATAGAAAGATAGCATTTTGCATTGGAGATGCTATGAGGTATCCTACCTTAATAAGATCTATACATATATATATATAAGGAATATTTGAAAACATTGAAAAGAAAAAAAAAACAAAAGACCCAGATCGAAGGTGATTTCTCTCCATCCGTTTCTCTCTTTGAAACCTTTTAGTGAATACTGCTAAAATTATTAGAAAAATAAGATTGGTAAGCGTAACACGATTATTGCAGAAGGATCGCCGCCGATTTTAGCTATCAGTAGCTATCGGATATGACGCTTCAATCTGCAATTCGCTATGGAAAAAAGAAAAATGTGAAATTTTATTCTATTTATGGGAATGTCTGGTGAGAGTAGGGATGGCAACGTGGGCGGTTTTGGGCGGGTGTACCTCTCCAACCGTTTAGAAACTCTCACTCCGTCCCCTCCCAAAACAGCCTAAACGGGGGGCCTTTCCACCCCATTTCCGCTCCGTTTAACTTTTTTTTTTTTTTTTTACTTTCAAAATTTCTCCTCATTTTTTAATTTTTTTCATTAAATACAATTATATAACTATTGAAAAAATCATAAAAAATGGGCAATCATAATTTAATATAAAATTCAAGGGTATGAACATTCTTAGTTCGTAGGGCTTTGCCATTTACTAAAACGGTTGAACAAGTGAGTGAATGTGACTTAAGATTTCTAGAACTAACTATATATACTAAGAAAATAAGAGTAATTTAGTAATTTACTTACCTAAATGGGTAGGGCGGGGCGACCTCCCCGTCCCCGCCTCGAACTCGCACGGCTATGTTTTCATTAATAAAAATCATCCCAGCCTAAATAAGTTAAACGATTTATCAAAACTGTTATAAACGGGACGAGTTGAGGCGGATACCCGTCCCAGCGGGACAAATTACCATCCCCTAAGTGAGAGGAGTTGCAGAGGAGAGAAACAGATTGACAGGGACCTATGATCTATCTGATAGGGAGCTTGCACATGTAATTACTAAGGGCGTAAATGACTTTTTCCGTTCACAGATATTTGCAACATACATGTATTACTATAATATAAGGATAGAATTTACTTTTCACATTAAAAATTAAGGCCAATCACTTTCTAACGTGATTAGGGAAGGTCATTGTAATAACCATTAAATACTCTACTAGACTTAAAAATTATTTAAACCATAAGAAAGGTCGGTATAATATACTCTTAAGAAAATTCACAAGAGAAAACATTCAGAATGCAATCCCACATGAAATTTATTTCATTGACAGAAGCATCATTCACAGGGGTAAGACCTAATGACCTTCATCTGCAAGTTCCTGAGAGCAACAGCAGCATCAAATGTGCCATTCATGGACGTCCGAGCATCAGCCAGCGCGTGCTCTAGGTCTTGATTCAACAAGTAGTAGGAGCAAATCTGGCTGAGGATGAGATCGTGCCTTTCCTCGAACCGTATTACTCTGTCTTCAGCATTTTCTAAGGCCTCCCATATGATCCTTAGCTTCTCTTTTGTGTTTTTTCTTATTTCTGTGTTCTTCAAATTGGGCAAACATAGAAAGAATGGTGCAGAGAAGCCGATTATTGTGAAAGCAATGCCGCCGAAAGCCATGGAGTTTCTAGGGAGAGGGATGAAAGATTTGGAGGAGATAGAATGATAAAAAATAGGGGGCAGTGATACTTTGCTTCATTCAGGAGAAACCTACTTTGGAATCCTTTATTTTCTGTCATGGTGACCTTGGATGCTTCATGTAAATGACACTTAGATTACTAGTTATAAATTTGTGTTATTCTCCTTAAATACGACAGTTAGATGTCATGATTTTTGTCCGGATTTATATAAAGATGTTAATGTATAAGATTGACTGTTAATATCATTTAATAACTTAATTTTTTAGATTGGATAACCAAACATTTAGATCGAGCTTGTAAAGTAACTTGTTTACAAATACCTTATAAAAATTTTATTTTTTTTCTTTATTCAAAATAATGACTTGATAATTTTAAAAAGCACCTTAAGAAGTTTTAATATTAAAAAAAGGGTTATTAATACGATATAGAATATATTGTTCATGCCTTTTATTCTTATCTCGTCTTCTTTGGTAAATATTATTGATTCTAAAATTTGTGTCAAATAGATAGATGATTAGCTGGTGTGAGAATTCAGTTGGGTTCAAAAGCAACAACTTATGTAAATTAGAACCAAATTTTAGGTTCTTGCCAATAGTAATAAATTAGCATATGAATTTCTAAAAATTATATACTCTAAAAAAAGAATTGCGCATCCAGGGAATCGAACCCTGGTCAGTACCGTGGGAGGGTACTATGATACCACTACACCAGATGCGCGCCATGTTGTTGAAGTTCAAATGAATATTAGTTATACACACGCAAAGGGGATCCAGCTCCTTTCTATAATTGATGTGTTTTGACTCACAATTTAATTCCTACATGCAGCTCAGATTCAAGATCTAATCTTCCTATTAACCCTCTCAAGCCCACCAAATTGTAATGTCTAGATTTTTTTTTTTAAAGTAAATAAATTATACTGTATATTATCTAAAAAATCATAAAACACAATGAAGTTCCTTCACACACACAAACAGCAGCAGCTCTTATATATAGAAAATCAAAACTCTCACTCCGGGAGGATAAAAAATATCACATTATTTGTTCTCTGTGTGGCATGAACAATGGAGAATATTTCTTTCACATATATAACTTATTTTACCATCTTTCCAACCCAAGAAATTATTTTTGAACTCTCCACAACACTGTCTTAACTATGCAGAAAACAACACAGAGAACACTTGTCTTTACTGGAGTGTTCTCTCATTCCATGAGATCACTACGATCAACAGCATCTATCTAGGTTGCCTTACAAAACCGAATACTTGCATCAATTGAGAGAGAGTAGCAACAAAGTTATAAATTAAGAACAATCCAACATCTAGTATTATAAAAGAAATCAAGTTTGACATCTGATGGAACTTGTGGTAGCTATACAAAAAATATCTAGTCTAATTTTCTGGACTAAATAGAGAGGAATAAAAGGTCAAAAACACGAAAAAAGAAAAAGAAAATCTCAAATCCAGCTTTGTTTTCATAGCTCATCAACAGGCTCTTCATCGTCAGCATCAGTTGAACTTCCACCACTCTTCTCATAAGCCTGTCTTATGACAGGGTTGCAAACATCTTCCAACTCCTTCATTTTCTCATCAAAATCATCTTTCTCTGCAGCTTGGTTGTCATCCAACCATTCGAGGGCGTCCCTCAATGCGCCATCAATCTTCTCCTTGTCTTCCGAATCAATCTTATCACTGAGCTTGTCGTTGTCGTTAATGGTGCTCTTCATGCTGTAAATGTATGTCTCAAGCTTGTTCCTGGCATCAATCTTCTCTTTGATCTTCCTGTCCTCATCTGCAAACTCCTCTGCCTCCTTTACCATCTTGTCGATATCTTGCTGACTGAGACGCCCCTTGTCGTTGGTTATGGTTATGGATTCCGACTTCTTTGCTGCCTTGTCCTCTGCCCTCACATTTAATATCCCATTTGCATCAACCTCAAAGGTGACCTCAATTTGGGGCACTCCCCTGCAAAGAAACATCATAACCATCATCAGGATAATGTAATGTGTTTCCTACATGACTAAAACCATGTGAGACACTAATCATGAAAGGGAAATTTGTACATCTTGACATTTCATTCTAGGCAGAGCAAAATCTGAAGTTTTTGTTTCAAAATTTCAAGGTTGAGGAATTATGTTATTATGCCTGAGATGACGGAAAATATATCATCTTACCTTGGAGCTGGTGGAATACCGGACAAGTCAAACCTTCCAAGCTCATGACAATCCTTTGTCAAGCTTCTCTCGCCTTCAAAAACCTAAAGATTTTCAAAAATTCATTAGTTTTAAAACAGAATTTAGTTACCATTTTACATCACACAAGAAAAACTTATTCCATCAAACATCCAAACATATATGCTTTTATGTCTTTATTTGTCATACCCTGATTGACACCGTTGTTTGCTGGTCCTGGTAAGTGGTGAACATCTGAGACTTCTTGGCTGGGATGACATTATTCCTTGGGATCAATTTGGTCATGACACCACCGGCAGTTTCAATCCCCAGACTCAAGGGAGCAACATCCAACAAAACAATGTCTGCACAAAACCGAAGTAGAAACCATATTAGGCATTTAAAATACATTCTCTGTTAAATTGTGCCTTAATAATTCAATGCTGGTACTAGATTTCTTACCTTCGGTTCCTTCCCCACCTTCACCACTGAGGATTCCACCTTGAACTGCTGCGCCATAAGCCACAGCCTCATCCGGATTAACACCCTTGCTTGGTTCTTTTCCATCAAAGAAATCCTTCAAAAGCTGTTGAACCTTAGGAATTCGAGTGCTCCCTCCAACAAGAACAATTTCATGGATATCATTCTTCTTCAAACGTGAATCCTCCAGAGCCTTCTTCACTGGCCTCATTGTCTTTTTAAACAAGTCCATGTTAAGTTCTTCGAATCTTGCCCTTGTCAATGGCTCTGAGAAGTCAACACCATCAAAAAGCGACTCAATCTCAACACGAGCTTGGTGCTGGCCACTTAGTGCCCTCTTAGCTCGCTCACATTCCTTACGAAGCTTTTCTAGAGCCTTCTTATCTTTGCTAATATCTTTGTTGTATTTCTTCATGATCAACTTGATGAAATAATCCATCACTCTGTGGTCAAAATCCTCTCCTCCCAAATGGGTGTCTCCACTAGTTGCTAGGACTTCAAAAACACCATTGTCAATGGCTAAGACACTAACATCAAACGTACCACCACCAAGATCGTAAACAAGAATGTTCTTCTCTGCCCCTTTCTTGTCCAGACCGTAGGAAATTGCAGCGGCAGTGGGCTCATTAATAATCCGAACCACGTTGAGCCCTGCAATGGTGCCTGCATCCTTTGTGGCCTGCCTTTGTGCATCATTGAAATAAGCTACAAAAAGCAACACAAAAAAAATCAATCAGAAAACAATAACAGATATTCAAAAAATCTCATTAACTATGCAAAAGAGATTATTATAGGGATTTAAATTCTACCCGGAACAGTGATGACTGCATCTTTAATTTTCTTCCCTAAATATGCCTCAGCTGTCTCCTTCATCTTCACCAATACCATAGCACTGATCTCCTCAGGGCTAAACAACTTAACCTCACCATCTTTGATCTTCACTTCTACATATGGCTTCCCATCTTTGTTTACAATCTTATAAGGTAAGAATTTCATATCTCTCTGAACTTCTGGATCATCAAACCTACCCAAAACACAATACACCAAAATCAAATTAGACTTTAATACACAAAACCCACAAATTTATATACAAAAACCACATTTGAACATTCGAAGACAAAAAAAAAAAAGAAAAATCACTTACAACAGACCAAAATCAAATCACCCTTCTTCAATACACAAAACCCACAAAGATAATAATTTTAAACCACATAGAAATTCACTTACAATAGACCAAAATCAAATTACCCCTTAATACACAACACCCACAAAGATTACACCATTAACACACAGAGAATTTAACTTACAATTGACCAAAATCAGATTAAACTTTAATACACAAAACCCACAAAGATTGTGTTGCAAACCCACATAGAAATTCACTTAAAATAGACAAAAATCAAATTACACTTCAATACAGAAAACCCACAAAAATAATAATGCAAACCCACATAGAAATTCACTTACTTTTTTCCAATAAGACGCTTAATATCCGAAATTGTCCGTTCGGGGTTTTTGGCAGCTTGATTCTTCGCAGCCTCTCCGATGAGACGCTCTGTATCTGTGAATGCAACCCATGATGGAGTGATTCTGTTACCTTGATCGTTTGCTATAATCTCAACATGACCGTTTCTATAAACACCCACACATGAATATGTTGTCCCCAAATCAATTCCAATCACTGTTCCAACTTTCTTCGGTGATTGCTCAGTAGCCAAAGCTAATCCTACCAAAAGTTCTTCAAAAATTCAAACATGAAGAGTTTAGTCTAATGAATTTCTTCAAATCAGAAAAACCCAACACCAAATTCTCAAAATTGTGGGTGCAAAATTATTTTTCAAAACTCAATGAAAAGAATATCTGTTTTCGGATTACAATTTTCTATTTTCTGAATTCTTAAAACTATTTTAGAATATTGAACCAATTCTAAAAATTATTCAGTTCTAAAGAACTCAAAATTTATGAGTAACCCAAATTGAGGATGTTAATTAAAAATAAACAAAGCAAAAATTTACCTGAAACGAAGAGAAGAACAAAAATAAACGCTTTGTTCCTGATAGGTGTACTCATCTTGAGCTTGAGATATACTGTAAAGTAATGGAGGGAGAGGTTGAAGGATTGGTTATATTTATAGTTTAGTGTAGTAGTGTTGGTTTAGAGTTGGTTCAGGAGTTGATTGCATGAGATTATGTGTTCCGCCCAATGATTTTCTGCCACGTCATAGTTCAGTGGCTTTGTTGGTCGCCGTGTCACAATACAAGTATGAAACCCAATCAAAGCTTGAGGCCACTTAGGAACCCCCCAATCAAAGCTTTGATATAATAATAATTTATTATTTATTTATTTATTTTTTGAGTTAATCCTATTGACTTTCCTAGGCAAATTACCGTAACGCCTTCTAAATCCGTTCCTCTAAAGTAATAATATAATAGTATATTATATATGACATTTTATACAAGTATAGAATAAAATTATCATTTTATAAAATTTGATCAACAAAGAAAAATTAAAATAATAAAAGCCATCTACTCGTATATAATTTATTTAAATTTTAAGGTTAAAATGGTAGATGTAATTTGCCTTTCTATTTTTTTTTTTTTTTTGAGAAATTCAACTTGTCTTGAATTACTTACTCTTAATATGTCATGATATAATTAGGTGACTTTCATTTTATAATATTTAAAAATAATAATAACTTACTTTTTAGGTGGTGAAAAAGGATAAATTGTAAAATTTATTTGAGTAAATTTCAATTCATATTAAATTTGACTATCGAATTATTGGTACACGATATTTATTTTTTTAAAAGAACGGTAAGGGTTTAAGCCTATAAAAAATTGACATCAATTGCTAACATGATTTGAATTATTAATTGTATTTGTATTGTAATTGACTCACCCATTTAACTAATCATATGGTGTTACCAAGTTTGGAGTTACAAGTTGTATTTTGCATCAAAAGAAAAGTATTTTTTTTAGATGGGTCAACCCAACAAAGATATATTACAGTTTGATCTTGGTTGGGGTGGATGGCATGCTAGAGTGTTCTGGCCAATGGGCTTTAGCCACGTCAGATGCTGCATCTCTTGTTTGGTTTGCTTTATTAGTCGGTGCTCTTTTTTTTTTTTTTTTTGGATTCATAGAGGAAGTAGGTAATTGTAAAGAGGAGGGGTACATTAGGCATTTGTAAAATTTGACACTTTAGATTTGTTACATCACCATTAGTTTAATAGGTCAACTTTAATGTTTTCAACTCTCCAAATTTTAATTATTTGAATTCTTCAAATTTTATTTAAAAGAAATAGAAGCCCACGGTCAGCAAAATGGGCGATCCAAACAGGCCTTTAGAGCCTTTGAACAGCAAATGGTCTAGTAATCTAGTCCTGTTTAAGACCAATAAGCAATTTATGAACGAGTCCATACAAAATAAAAAGAGTATTTTGTTAGATTGGTCAACTCGAATCTAATTTATTTATTAAACAAATCATACTCCATTGACATGAACATGACATGTTATAAAAACAAAATATTGAATAGCTAATTATATGTTTTATTTAAAAAAAAGCACACAATTAACCAAGTATTTTACTATAATACCATATTAATTTAAATATATTACAAATTATACATGTTAAGATAAAGTCACGAACTTGTTTTTAGGGGCATAACGGCGTTGATAGGAATCTGAAAGGTAAATCATTGAGATATCGCTTTCGAACCGCACTCCTAACTTAAATGATACTTGTATTGTGGAGTCGATACACGTGTCCTAAAAAAGAAAGAAAAAAATTTAAATTAGCCTAACATATTTATGATATAATTAATTAAACAAGTCAAATTCAATTAAATGAATTGAGAAATTCTAATCCAACACAACACAATTAATTAAAAATAATAATTGAGTCAACCGAATTGAGAACCTAAGTATGGCGGAAACAAAATTAAAGTCAACTCAAATTCGTATTAAATTCGTGTGTCAACCCTCTCTTCAGTTCATATTTAATTGAATTAGTTGGCCCAAACTGAATGCAGAAGTAACAGTTTTTCATTATTTTCATAAAGTGGTTTTCTTTCCAATACTGGTGGTTATCCCAAAACAAAATCATGCCTTTAAAATGCTACCCCATGAATTAGCTTTTATTTATTTATCTATTATTTGGACTTCTTTCTTTAAAAAATGAGAATAATTTTTTGAGGTCCAGAGAGCTTTAGGTGAGATTGGTGAAAGTGGCAATGGGTCTACAAAAATAACGACTTTAAACAAAAATTTGAAGTAATAGTTGGCAGATTTAACACTAATGTATGTAGGCCAGATCAATAACTGAAATTTCATCATTTCAGTGAGATCTAGTCTAGCTCAACTGTTAGGATATATATATATCAGTGAGATCTAGTCTAGCTCAACTGTTGGGATATATATATATATATATAGACATTGGCAGAAAGTATACTAGTCCAAAAGTTTGGAAATATTGAAAATTTTGACTTGCAAAAAGTAGTGCAAACTTTTAAATTTTGTCATAAGTCTAATAATTTGTTAGAAGATTATTATGCTTTTGATGGGAAAGTACTTTTTCATCAACACTTGAGTCTTGGTTGTGGCATTGCCGACAGTGCAGTGGTGGAGTCCACCCCCTCCTCTCTCATTCCGTAGTTCAATTCGGACTCCAATTTCAAGAACAAAAATAAAAAATAATTTTGAGAGAACAAAAATAAAAAATAATTTTCAGTTTTCTGTGTTTCAAAATCGATTGAGTAGTACTATTTAGGCTTATTTGTGCGGTTGGGTAATTTAAACTATGGGTTTTTATACCCCTACAAGTTTAATCAATTGATTTAACTTGAATTTATCTATTATATCAAATGGATAGAAACCATCCGACTAAACAAATAAGTTAGATATATCGGTCCAAGAATCATTTTCTAAATCTATTTGGCTGACAAAATTATGAAACAGTTTTTTATAAAATAAAGAAAATGAGAAAATCCCAAAAATAGTTTTCTAAACTGAGGAGGAAAAAAAAAAAAAAAACTACTACTATTTTGGCGGCACCGAATTGACGCTTTCTATTTAGGATTGGAAAAAATTTAGTACAAATTTTGAATAAAACTTCCTCCAATCTCAAATGTAAGGAACTGATTCCATGCTCCCAAACGTAGCACACTTGTATTTAACATTACTGTCATAGGTTTCTAGGCCTGTGGAAGATATCAAGCTTGTGAACTCTCACAGATAACTTCTGTTCTTTGTATACTTCTATTGTTGCTAAATCCACTCGATTTTTTTCATTTTCCAAAGACATGAGAGGAAGTTGGAACCACTATTAGGCTCATTGAAAATGTTGGTATTACAACACATTGATTCAAGCCACCATATTTAATCATGCCCAAAATTTTACATAAAGTTTGGAAGATGTTACACAGATTTGTAATTATAATGAAATGGGAATTTTATGAAGTATAGACATCCCAAGCCATCTAATTTCTATCTGAATGGAGCTAGAGGATTTGGACTACTTGAAACTTTCAAGCTTCTAAGCTCTTTACACACATGATCTAACATACCCAAAAAGTCTCTCACAATTACAAAAATTCTAAGTGGATTGGCTTCATCTTTGCTCACATCTCCATGAAAGTACTCAGTGATTTTTCTAACAAGTAATAGGACTTTGTCTTCATCTTCTTGCAACTCCTTTATATTCTTCTCTGCATAACCAAGAAAAGCTCTCATTGAGACCACAAAGTTACCACTTTTTTCATCCACACACAAGTTCCTGTTTACCAGGTGTCTCAACTTAGCCATTCCATCTGATAGGTTTGAGACTGATATTGCAAGAACATCCAAATCTATTGTGGCTGTCTTCTTCACATTGCAGAGTTCGGTACTTAGACCGGAAACAAGGTCTAGTCCCATTCTTCTGTAACTTTCTTCAGCATTTTTGCTCTTACTTTTCTGGTTTATCTTTCCCATTATACTCTCTGAGCTTCTAATTCCTTCTGACCGGACAATTTCTTGGACGACAAAGTGGAGCAGTGTAGTTTTCCCATCTGTTCCTTTCACGTCGGCTAGCTTAAGGAGGGCGTCGAGCTTGAATGCTCTGGCACCTCCCCTGATTGTTCCAACATTCATCCTGTTTCCGGTTTTGAGAACAGCTTCAAGTAATTTCAAGAAGAGCCGGCTTGATCTTAGTTCTTTGCATGCCTCCTGGTAGAGAAACATAGACATATTAAATCATTTCAAGTATTGTTGTTTATCAGAATTTGAGTGATCAGTTTGATGGTTAATTACCTCTAGCATTGAGAAAGACTTTCTGAGATGAACAACCTCATCTTCAAACGTTTCGCGGTAAAGCATTGCTTCAATCCTTAAGAAGGCAAAAGGTATGTTGAGCATTGCCTTAACAAATCTCTCTGCTGAGCCCAATTCTTTGATGTCTCCTTTATAGCTAGAGAGTAAAGCCTCTTCTTCTTTGGTGGGTACCATTTTCACTAAAACCTCTAGCTGTTGTAAACACAAGCCATCCCCTGCTTTTGGAAGATTTTTCAAAATTAGGCACATAATGTATGAGTTTGCATGTGTGTTTGATAGGGAGATGAAATTGTATTATCTGTGTTTTGCTTATACTAATTTGTCTTGAGGATGAGCTATAAAACTGTTGTTTAGAAGTTGCTAATGCAGAATTCAATTGAGTGTATATGCAATTTTCTGCTCTTTGCCTTCTAAGTCGCGAAGGTTGGAGATTACACGGTTTGGTAAGGGGGAAAATGACACAAATTTTCTCACTAGGAAGAAAATGTTTCTTAGATAATCTCAAAATAATAAATTTCATTCATCTACTCTAGCAATATGGACCATTGGGAATACATAACCAAATGGCATGTTGTATCAAAATGTTTGTCGCGCTCAAATTCTTCTTATTACTACCTCAAATGCATTCTTTTATGCAAAACAAACTGGCCCTTTGATTATATTTCAACGACAAAATTTTGTTCTTCTTGCTATCGTGGTATCACTATACAGATTTGGATTCTTCAAATTGTTATTCATCTTTAGCTAAGAAGCTTCCTAACATTATGGACTATGCATTGTTGCTCTTTTAACCCTTTCTAGCATCCTCAAGTTCATTATCAGAATGCAGAACAAACTCACACTTGATTATGAGTAGTTAAGCATCTATCAGGAGTTCTAGGATTTTTACCTTTTACCAGTGCATCACAAACTTGTTCAGCAGTCGCATTCAGAGCTTTTGAGAGTATGGTTATGTTTTGCAGTCTCTTGGGCTCAAGAACATGCTTGCTTGGAGAAGGGCTTTTGCTCTTTCCTTCATCATGCTTCATCGAATCTTGTAGATTGTATCCAAAAAGTGATTCAATCATTTCCTCATCAAATCTGTTCCAAGTCTCTAAACCGTTTAGTACCAAACACAAACGTAGGAACTGAGTTATAACCAAAAAAAAATTTTTTTTTGCCTTACTCAAATGAGCTTGTTTTCAGCTTGTCCCACACCGTGGAACGATTTGAAGCTGCTCTAACTTTGTCCCAATGAAGTGGTTTCAGTTTTGGCAATGGAGCTCCATCTTTACCCAATGGCACATACTGAGGAAGCTGAGACGGCGGAGGTGGGCCCTTCATATGCTTGCCATTTCCTTTCGAAAATGGAGGTGGACATGGCGGTGGAGGAATCCCTATTGGAGGCTTAGGAAGTGAAGATGGCAAATCACTTTTGGTGGTAAAATTTGATCGTGAAGAAGAACCTGAATCTCTTGGAGATGACAAAATTGGCAATGTGGAAGAACTCAAAGCCTTAGATGTGGTCCGCATTGAACAAGACGGGTGAAAAGGAGGAACATGTACACAAGGGGGAGGAGGTGGTGGTGGCGGCGGTGGTGGGGGCGTGAACCTGTTCGGACCACTGGAAGAACTGGGAGCTACCTGCATGTTCTGATCCGAATTGCGCGGAAAATGGGCTGCAATTGAGTTGGAATCTTGAATTGGTGATGGAATTGCTAAGTTCATAGGAGAGGTCACAGAAGAAGAAACTTTTGACACATTTGGGGAAACAATTTTTGGTTTGTCACTAGGACTACCCAATGAAGCATTGGACATCCTCACATTCGATGCATATGAATCAGAGAAAGAATGGAAAGATTGTTCATCAGATGAATGTGCTTCAAAATAAGTTACATTATCACCAGATGAGGATAAAGATTTGTCAGATTCATAATTAATTGATTCATGAACAGACATAATTTCTCCAGCAACAGAATAACACACACTATCGGATTCTGATTTTGTTGGTTCCTTTTCTGATTCTTCTCTGACATGCAATTCACAGTTTGATAATTGTTTGACACAAATTGCTTTTGGTTCTAAAGCTGAATCAAGGTGAAAGAGTTCAAGGTCTGAATCAGAGCTTACCTTTTTGGATGAATTTTGAGAGCTCAAATACTTTGATCTACTTTTAGGTACATCTTCAGTGGTATGTATTATTGACATTGTACCTTTTGACCTCTTTCTTTGTTCACTGAATTTTCTGCAGACCAAAATGAGCCCAATGGCACATATTATGAAGGTAGCTCCAGCAGCCACAAGAACTGGTATTAGAATTCTTCTAAGTATACCCTTATCTCTCTTATCTTTGTGAATCCTGTGGTGTGGATGGATCGGCCGAGGACGACCAAATCGGTGATGAGGATGGACATGAATAGGCACCATTGGAGCAGGAGCTGGAGCTGGAGATTCAATGGGAGGTAATGGTGATGGACTTGTTGTTTTGGAGCTCTTTAGTCCAAGTAAAGCTCTGAACTTTTCCAAGATCAAACCTTCCTTTACTTCATTTTCATCTTCTCCTGAGACCTTCTCAACATGGTTGTCTTTGAAATCTCCGTTGTCCTCCATGAAATGCAGTTCTTGTAGGACATGAAGACTGAAGTACTCTGCAGCATTCAATGCAGCTTCCACAGCCAGATTGTGACTACAATATTGGAGTGTTGTGAGCATGAAGATGATGATAATGAGATTCATGTGAGGAAGCTGAGAACCATTAATCATGATTCTTCAATCCAAAATCAATCTATCCACCTTTTTTGCATAAAAATCTAGCTCATCTTTGTTTTTTCTTTTTCTTTTCTTTTTTCTTTTTTCTTTTTTCTTTTGTTTTTTTTGTTTTTCCTGCATATAAATGTAAAGCCTTTTTTATGGGTGGTGGGAATGATGTGTAGTGAAGATATAGAGAAAAGAGACTTTAATGGTACTACAAGGAACCTCTGAGCTTGGCAGTTGTAGTTGTACTGGGCCTTCTTTATTTCTTCTGTTTTTGTCCTCTTATCTCTTCTCACCTCCATTAATTCTCTCTGCTAAAAGCTGCTTAATTTTGTTCTCAGGCTCTCAGCTTCTCCTTTGGGAAATATTCTTTCTCACATCTAATCTCTTGTTCTTTGTATCTTTCCCCATATTTATGAATATTGTTAGAGAAAAGGTGAGCATTCTTTTTGGCTCTTCATATCTCATGTTCGTGTCATATCTCGTGTTTCTGAGTTGTGGTCTGAATTTTGTTTCTGCTTCCAACCTTATTATGACTCAAAAAATTTTGTGGGTTTGTGGATTCAAGTCGTAAACTTTTTTTTAATTCAGTATATAATATGATTCGTTGTATCGTTTAATACGTGATTTCTTTTTAAGTCTAATATGCAATTCGTATCGGTCAGTTTAAACTGATTTTATTCATTACACTGCGACCGTGACCGATATTGTAAACCACGGTATACAATAGTGTTTAGGGTTTATAATATGCTAGGGAAAATATTGAAAATTGTTTTAAAAAGTCAAACAGAGATAAGGGTTTAAAGAAATCAAACTTTATGTTAATATGAGTAAATCTTTATATTCTGTGTATGGTGTATATTTATATTTATATCAGCTTCTTAATTTTGTAACATCAGACAACATCACTATTTCTCTTCAGTTTTAGTGAAAGCTTTTTAGAGTTCAAAAACTTTTTAGGACGTGAAATGGTCAGATTCATGGGAATTACATTTCATTTAAGCTTTTTGCAAGTAAAAATGATCAATCAATCTAAAAGTTGCTTGGTGGGTCCTCATTGGTTGGATTTTCCTTACCTCTCGTGAGGGTGATTTGGTAAGTTCACTCCAACCTCCAATTATTAAAGGAAGAGAGAGAAATGTTCCATCACTTTCTCATGTGGTCGATCTTCAGATTGTGAAACAATGTGTAATGCACAAGGTAGCTTGAATACACAATTTTTGATGTTGAGTTATGAGAGATATAGTATAAGAGACTACTATAGACCACCACATCTCTCTTTCATGGACTTTCTACATCTCCTTTTCCAAGTGGTTATTGATTTGTTGTGGTAGTTTTTAGGTTAAGGTTTGGTGTGACTAAGTTGATTTGGTCAAGAGCCCTTGTCTACCTGCGCCTAACCTAACCTAACCAGAGAGAGACCAGATGGTTGAACCTATTAGGACCACTAAGCAGTGGACTTTGAGCTTCACTTTATTGGTACAATAACCTAACATTAATGTCATACAGTACGATGGTAAAAGTTGAAGTTCAAACTTCAGAACTTAGGGTAAAGTTTGAAAATAAGCACATGCACCAGACCAAATAATATCTGGCACCTTTTATTTTAAAGATTAGCTTTGTTTGGATGGAGGGATTTGGAGAGAAAAGAAAGAAAAGAATAGTGTGTAATGTGTTTGCATGAGAGGAATTGAGTAAAAAAGAAAAACGAGAAGGATTTGGAGGGATTTATCAATCCTCCAAATCTCTCAAATTGAATTCTTCCAAAATTGACAAGATTTGGAGAGGAAGGAAACTAAATTAAGTTAATATTAGTTATGACAAAAGTAACCTTCAAAATTAGATACACAAAATTTTTACTCCATTTAAGTCCTAATAACATAACAAGATCTAATTGATGATAACGCTCATGTACGAGATCCAAATTTTGGGTTTTTTGAGTTCATTTTATAGACTTCAACTGTTAATATGATTGCTTATGATTCTTTTATAGATTAGATTTAGATTAGATACAAAAAGGTAAAGATAGTATTGATTACTATCCTCTTCTTTCTTCTCTGTTATATCCAAACAACAATATTATTCATTCCTTCTTTTTTTTTTTCTTATTTATCCAAACATGATTTTAAATTATAGCTATCATTTTCTTTTCTTTATTTTCTCTCATAGCTAATGTTATCATTTGCTTTCTTTTCTCTCCTATGTATCTAAACGAAGCTCTGGAGGAAAAATATTGGTAGGACCTGTTTGTTTATAACTTTAAAAACAGTTCTCAAGGGTTTAGAAAATAAAAAATTATTTTTAAAGAACTATAAAGACAATTTTCAAAATAAGTCTTTTTATAACTATGTTTTCGTACAATCATTTTCAGAAACTTAATCAAGCAGAGTTTTTATATAATTTTCTAATTTTTAGTTCTCTCACAATAGAAAGCTGATTTCAGAATTACAAATAATGCAGACCTTACTTTCTTACCTTTTAAAGTAAAAAGTGAAAAATTTAAGTTCTCATCAAATAATGTGAGTTGTGCTGAGTTTCTTCTAAAAATTAAAATTCAGGAGTTGCCGTGTTTGTCCATGATATCGCCACACTTGATTGGATTCATAGATAAACTCCATTAAACAGTAAGTAATATTCTGAGTTCAATCTCCTGAATTCTTCACAAAGTAAACATGTATTTATTAGTGACATATACATAAGATATATTATACATATGTATCATGATTTAGACCAATTGAGAATATAACAAAAGCAAACTGAAAAACTTAACCCCTTGGCTTAAAACCAAGGTTTGGAATCCTAGCTACTAAAACTGTGAAAATATACATGCATCAATATACTAAAAAAACACAAATTTTTTCGTGTTAATATAGTAGGAAGAAGGTTCCTCACGTGCGGAGGGGATTAGTGCACTGTCCGGTGCACCCAAAGGTATCAACACGGTGCCGTTTTGGGTGACCAACGCAGGCTTCATGTTGAGCTTCGTGCCAACATGCTGAAGCATCGGATGGTGCATAAATTCTTGGCATAGGAGAGGATCCGAATCCAACATGAGTAAGAGATACAAAGTAAAGTGTTGCACAGCAGGGGTTCCATTCACTGGTTAGACTTCATGATTTTGTTGTAAAGCATAAACTAATTGTTCATTGAAATGAAAACATAAAAAATAGATCAAAATCACCATACTGTGGGATGACTCGATTGAGCGAGACCATTAAAAAGAGCTTGGTTTTATCCATTTTGTTCCGCTGTGTTTGTACGTTTGTAGCACGAGATCGTGATACTTTATACCAAAAATTGTCCATTTTACTTTGAATCTAATTTAACTTTATAAATGCTATGGTGCTTTCATCATTTAGCAAATTCAACAAATTCAATAAATAAGAGTGCAAACTTACTTCGAGTACTCTTCATTAAAGTCTGAGAAAATTTTATTTCATCCCACTCAATCAAAACTTGACATCTAAATAAATGTGTCAAGAGTGTTGAGTTGTGATTAAGGAAACCAGTAAGTCCCGAATTATACAATAATTTCTCATTATAGACTTTCCCTTATCCCGGCCAAATACTATGTGTAAACAAAAGTGTCAATTTTATACTCGAGCAAGTTGAGATTGATCATATAAGAATTTAACTTGCAGATTGAACTTTTAAAGTGCCAATACGTTGGCCCTCAGGGACATAGTGATATTGACAGTGATTTGAAAAGTAAGTATTTGAGGTCTCGCTTTCAAATCATATTTCTGACTTAAATGATGCTTTCGAATCATACTTATATGATATAAATGGTATATGTGTTATGTGGCTGATAGATATACTATTAAAAAAAAATAAAAAAAATAAAAAAAAAAACAAAGAAAGAGGTGCCAATACGGGTAAAAAAAAAAACAGAAAAAAAAAAGTGTGCAAATACGGTGAGTTAAAAGGCCATTTGCAGATTCAGCTTTTAAATAGACAAATAGGGAGTTTAACATTGTAGAACCAGATAGGAGCCAAAAATTTTGAAACTTGCTACTGTTAGATGTTCCTCTTCGAGAACCAGCCAGGTTCAGGTTAATTTTTAGCCCCCTAATTAGCTACTTCTCTCTCTCTGTGTAGATACTACCATACAAGATGAAGCAATTCATCAAACAGATAGAGTGCAGACTACACCATCACCCTCTCTCATCATCTTCATTCTCTTTTCTTCGCTTACCCTCCATTAGTTTCTCCTCCACCTCCTCATTCGATAATCAATCATCGACCCCTCTTCAACCACACTCAATTACTCGCAATCACACTCCTTTCAGGACAAACATTGATCGTCTTCATGGTTCCTTCTTCTGCACACTCATTCAACTCTTCCTCTCCTGCCGTCGATTCTCCGATGCCTCTGACGCATTCGCCGCCATGCGGTGGACCTATGGCCTCATTCCCGACCTACCCTCTTGGAATCGCCTCCTACATGGGTTCAATACCTCCGGGCTGGTCTCCCAGGTATGGTCTGTTTACTCCGACATGCTCTCTTGTGGGGTTTTTCCTAATGTTGCCACTCGTAACATAGTAATTCACTCTTTTTGCAAAGTTGGAAGGCTCAATTCGGCATTAGATATGCTCAGGAATGCAACCATTGATAGAATTGACAATGAGACTGTTACTTATAATACTGTTATATGGGGGTTTTGCAGAGAAGGTCTTGCCCAACAGGCTCTTGGGTTGGTGTCTGAAATGGTTAAGGTGGGTGTTCCTTTTGATTCTTTTACTTGCAATATCTTGGTAAAGGGTTTTTGCCAAATTGGGTTGTTAGGATATGCTGAGTGGGTTTGGGATAGTTTGGTCAAGGATGGGAATGTTCCAAGGGATGTTGTGGGTTTCAACACCTTGATTCATGGGTATTGTGAGGCCAGTGAGTTGAGTGGTGCTCTCAAGTTGGTGGAAGGTATGGGAAAAGAGGGTTTATTCCCTGACATTGTTACTTATAATACTTTGATTGATGGGTTCTGCAAGATGGGGGATTTTGCTCAGGCCAAGAATCTCATGGATGAGCTTTTGGTGTCTCGTAGAGACGTGGATTGTGGGATTACAAAAATTGATGAAATTCATACCGAAAACAGTAGTCAATCCATAGGAGGATCAGACTTGAATCCAAATCGCATCACATATACAACACTTTTTAATGGTTACTGTAAGTGGCAGGGACTTGAGGGAGCATTCCCCGTTTATAATGAAATGCTTGTCAATGGGATTTTGCCTGATGTAGTTAGCTATAGTTCTATAATAAATGGACTTTGCAAGCGTGGAAGGTTTGCAGAAGCCAAACTACTTTTTGAGGAGATGGGACGGATGGGTGTCGATCCTAATCACGTCTCCTACTCTGTTCTCATTGATTCGTTTTTTAAAACAGGGGATGCAATGGGGGCCTTAACCCTTCAGAGTCAAATGGTAGTTCGTGGAATTGCCTTTGATTTGGTTGTGTGTACCACTTTGATGGATGGGCTCTTTAAGGTTGGAAAGCACATCGAGGCTCAGGATATGTTTAGGACTCTAAAAAAGTTTAATTTAGTTCCAAACTCCATCACCTATTCTGCATGGATTGATGGACACTGCAAATTGGGAGACATGAAGGGTGTTGAATCTATAGTACAAGAAATGGAAGAGAAAAATGTTCTTCCAAATGTCATTACATATTCCTCTGTCATTAATGGGTATATTAAAAAGGGAATGCTTGATGCAGCTGTTGATGTCATGATGAAGATGGTGTGCCAGAGTGTCATGCCAAATGTTATTACTTACTGTACTCTAATCAATGGCTATTTCAAGGCCGGTAAACAAGAAGTTGCTCTTGAATTCTATGAGGACATGAAATCAAGAGGGGTGGAGGAAAACAATTTCATACTTGATGTGTTCATCAATAATATGAAAAGAAGAGGAAGGATGGATGAGGCTGATGCATTATTTAGAGATATGATGTCTAGGGGACTGTCACCTGACTGTGTTAACTACACTTCTCTAATGGACGGATTCTTCAAAGTGGGTAAGGAATCAGCTGCTCTTAACATGGCCCAAGAAATGACACAGAAAAATCTAGAGTTTGATATTGTTGCATACAATGTCTTCATTAATGGTTTGTTGAGACTTGGCAATCATGAAGCAGAATCTGTTTATACTGGAATGAGGCAGTTTGGTTTGGCTCCAGATCTTGCTACCTACAACACGATGATTGGAGCGTACTGCAGAGAAGGGGATTTGGGAAATGCTTTCAAACTCTGGAACGAGATGAAGACTTATGGGGTAATGCCTAATTCAATCACTTGCAACATTATGGTAGGAGGGCTTTGTGGAGCAGGTGAAGTTAATAAAGCTTTGGATTTGTTAAATGAGATGGTGGTTTTGGGATTTCGCCCTACCTCAACTACTCATAGAATTTTCCTAGATGCAGCTTCTGAGAGTAAAAGGGCCGAGATAATTTTGCAAATGCATGAGCAGCTTGTTGATATGGGACTTGAGCTCAATCGGATAGTTTTTAATACTCTCATAAGTATCTTTTGCAGGATGGGGATGACTAGAAAAGCAACATCTGTATTAAAAGACATGTCAGCAAAAGGAATTTCAGCAGACACTATCACTTATAATGCTCTTATGCGTGGATATTGCAAAAGCAGCCATTTGAAGAGGGCTTTTGCTACATATTCTCAAATGTTGGTTGAAGGGGTATCTCCTACAATTGCAACTTACAATATTCTTCTAGAGGGCCTCGCAGCTGCTGGTTTGATGCGTGAGGCGGCTGAATTAATTGACGAAATGAAGCAAAGAGGCTTTGACCCCAGTGCTAATACTTATGATATTTTGGTTTCTGGCCATGGGAAGATAGGAAATAAGAAGGAATCTATAAAGCTTTACTGTGAAATGATAACCAACGGCTTTGTTCCCAAAAATAGTACTTATAATGTGCTTATCAGTGATTTTGCCAAAGTGGGAAAGATGAGACAGGCTCGAGAGCTTATGAATGAAATGCAAGTCAGAGGGGTGCCACCTAATTCTTCGACTTATGACATACTAATTAGTGGCTGGTGCAAGCTATCAAAACAGGCAGAGCTGGAAAGGATGTTAAAAGTATCATACCAGTCTGAGGCAAAAAAGTTAATCAAAGAGATGAATGAGAAAGATTTTATTCCATGCGAAACCACCATTCGTTATATCAGTTCAACCCTTGCAAAACCAGGAAAGAAGGTTGAGGCTCAGAGTTTGTTGGATAGGTTTTACAACAGAAAGAGCACTGGGTAGATGCGCTAGGAGAAAGAAGAAATGCAGAAAGTTCTGTTTACGCTGGCATCCACACCATGGCTATAAAATGTTATTCCTCAAGGATGGCACCATGGCTATTCAATGTTCTTCCTCAGCTACCAAAATGCTTCATATTGGCATCTGGCTCGTAAATGCATCATTGTGGTATGAACTCCTAACCTTTGTACATTTTCTGAACTGACTGGATTCTGTGTCTTATCTTTTTTTCTTTTCTTTTTTTGGGTTAGTCTGTGTCTATCTTTAATGGCTACTAGTAGTCATTTTTTAATTACTAAAATTTTCAGTTCTTGATTTTGCTGGGCTGCAAACTAATATTAGGTCAATAATGATAGTTCATTTAATTGATGAAAACGTAAACAAGTGGTTTGTACTCTGTATTGCTAGCAGGTGTTGACTCGGTCTTCTGTAGCAAGAGAATCATATGATATATGGTCATTGATTCATGAAAAGGAGATCACTTTGAGAACAGGAACTCGAAGAAGAGAAAACCCCTATAAGGAAAGTAAGTAAAGGCATTTCCTGCTAGTTTTTGGTTTATTCTTGAACTATATTTTTTAGTAATGGTTAAAATCTTTCAATTAAAGAATCAGAATCCAAAATTTAAATCATATAAGTATGCCATTTTGCATATGGGGTGACTAGCTCAAGTTGAATAAGTCTTAAGTGGTTGAATATACAAATTTAGTTTACTATTTTGCTTTGTGTAGGTAAATTGTCTCGTCAAATTATAAATAATCTTGTCATCACTTTAGTTCAACATTCCTTCCCTTGTTCTTGTAGTGCCTTAGATTGAACTACTTTCATTCTCGTTAACACAGTCATCAGTTTTTCTTACCCTCTGAGCAAACCATCTCAGTTAACATTCCTTTTTTTCCTTCTTTGTCTAAGATTCACAGTCATCTTAAAAAAAAAGTTCCATTATCAAATTATTAAATTTCTTTCACCCTTATTTTCCCCTGGGTGCTGTCTCCATCTCAATATCCTCGCTTTAACTTTCTTCGTTGTTCTCAATAACCTCCAATATATATTTTCTCCTGCAAACATTTTTTATTCTTCCTTTAGAGTCGGATCTCTTTTGATTTTGCATAATACTTGAGAAAATTTCAGCGTCAAGGTTTTGCAAGGTGTAAGATTTGGTATTAAAGGAAACCATGTTTAGCATATGACATAATACAAAAAACACTTCGTGTTGAAGGAAGAAC
This sequence comes from Cornus florida, assembly GCF_030987335.1. NCBI lineage: Eukaryota > Viridiplantae > Streptophyta > Magnoliopsida > Cornales > Cornaceae > Cornus > Cornus florida. Next base: position 15,801,289 of record NW_026775573.1, on the reverse strand, counting down.
AAGCAGAAGCCAGATAATTCCAGAGTTCCCCTTTTTTAGATTTTCAATTCGCTTTCTCAAATGAACATGATTGTATTTGCCAAAAGTTGTAACTAAGTGCTTCAATCTATTATAGCAGCATATCTTCCCTCTTGAAACCATCTTTAGAGGATGGTATTTTCATATGTTGAGTTAAGAATACAATGAGCCTGTAAGTCCCGTACCAAACCTTTGATACTATATTTTTGAACCCCTTGTGAATTGTTGTAATATCACCACCAATAACATTAGGAGATTAAGACACAGATCATCTAGAGATTGATGCAAACAGCATAAAAGCAAAATATATGGTTAATTTATGCTTTTTCACTCTTAAAATAGATTTGCGCGAGTGTAATTGCCTTCAATTCTTTGAAATGGCTCTCATTAGAATGTAATGGTACATGAATATCTCCAAGACTCCTTTCTTTAAAGCTATACCTGGTCATTGTTCACGCTTCATCATTAGCTACATCTTGCACTTTCCATTCTTTATTGATTAATTTTATGATAAACAGGCATATAAGAAGTGCTTTCAGAATCTGAATTATGCAGAACAACTGAGGGTCTTGTGCCTGCATGCAGTACGAACATGTAAGAAACCAAGGCTTTCAACCATTTTGAAGGGTTTTTCTAATCTACTTTTCCTTGTTTTTGTATGAGAAAAAATTCTTCTCCTTCTCTTTTTATATTTTTCTCCTTCCAGCAAATATGGCTTAACTTTGAACTTGTATTTTTCTTAATTTTATCTCTGGGCATACCTAGAACAGGTAAGGAAACAGGATAAAGTATCCAAACAATTTCAGATTTGCTGAATCAAGAACATAAAGCCTAAAGGTAATATGCTAAATTGATTTTTGTTGCCAGATTGGTTGATTCTGTCTAGGTCCTTGTTCCAGCTTCTGTTCTTTTTTAGGTTATTGGCTCAACAGATTCTCAAAACACAGTTGAGGCTCTTTTAAGACTAATTAGGGTAAGTAACATCTTTGGTTATACGCTCTCGTTTTTTAATTTAATTAATAACTCTCCAAACTCTAGAGCGACTACTGTTGTCTTTAACTCTTCATCAACATGTGTGCTTTATAATGTCCATTTCCAATGTTGCTGAATACTTTCTCTTGGATTTGGAACTAGGTATTGCTCATGTATTGATTAGGTGAAGGCAACATAATTTCATTATATTTGCAGTTGTACTCGTGGAATTTTTCTTTTTAATTTGAAAGGGTATATCAATGGTCTTCAATAACATAAATATTGTTATGTGATTTAATAAGTCAATTTAAAGGCATGATTGAGTTAATCATATTTTTTTAATGATTACAGTGTAATCTGTGCTTAAGGAAAACTTCATGAGTCGATGGAACAGAAAACAGCTGGATACTATATGCTAAAACAATTACTTCCAAAAAAAGACAAAGGCATAAACTTCACAATTGAATCTCCATCTGTAGGAAGGAAATCAGGAGCAGATAGAAAATTCCACTTTGGATTTAGAGAGAGAGATGGTACTGGAGCTAAGGTGTCTTGAAGTAAGAGGACATACTTCCTCACTGGGAGTTGAAGAAAGAGAGGGAAGAGAGATAGGGTAAGAGAGAAAAAAAGAGAGAGAGAGTAGATAGTTTGCTAGAGGTTTAAGTCCCCACCATGGCATAGTGTGGGTGTGTGAGTGTATACTTTATTTTTTTAAAAAAAGAAAGAGAGAAAAAAAGATTGGGTTAGTTTTGGAAAGATTTAATAAAGAAAGGAAGGAGGTAGAGAGAGGTAATGTGTATATATATATTTATGTATTCTGAACAGGATGCTACATAGGAATAACTAAAAAAAAATATAATTTTTATGAGGAACATACAAGTCTAATGGTATTTTTTCACCTTCCAAAGTAAAAGGTTGAGATTTCAAGTCTTTAAATGGACAAAGTGTGTGTATGTGTTTTTTTGTTAATAAAAAAAAACAAAAAAAAATGGAGGTGGAACATGAATGAGGTATAACACCTATAAATGATCTAATTAGATAAAGTACTTGATTAGCATGATTACATTCCTTAGTTTGATATAAAATAGAAAGAAATGAATAGCATGATTACATTCCTAGTATGATATAAAATAGAAAGAAATGAAAAAAGCGTATTCATGTTATTGATCGATTCATAAAGAGGAGTCTAAAGTATGTTTGTATATTATATTCTGAATCCGTCTTTAATCCTGTTGAAAGACTGTTTTCATTCATGATTAAACAATGATGTACTGCTAGTGTGGGTATTAATTTTTAATGTCCGGCATTGAAAAACTGTGATTTTTGGGGAAAATAACTTTCAGTAATTTCTTGATTCCTACAAAAAGATCTACTATGTGGAAAATTTTAGCCTACTCTGCCTTATCATCTTGGTTTCCTTTCCTGATATTTTCTCAGGAAAATGACTACGTGTCTGTGACTTTGTGGTGTTCTGACTCCAAGAATCCCAGTCAATGGCCTGTCAAGAAGTATAGTGGTATTTGAAGATTCTATGGGTATGTATTTCACTTTTTTATTCAAATCCCATGGCACTATTTTTGGGGTGAGTGCTTAAATGCATTCCACAAGTCTTAATTTTCTATTTTTATTGATAATTTAAAATTAAAATACTAGTTGAAGGTCTTCTATTCTGGTAAAGTATCACTTGGAAACATATTTAAAGATAACCTTTGGTTAGTGTTTTAGGTTTAATTATCAGGTCAAATATAATTTTTCAGAATGACCAATATCTATATATACATATTGTTTTTTTTTTTTTAAAAAAAAAACCACTAAAAGGCGATATGCCAGTGGAGTTTTATTAATGTCAGGTTTGTAAAATTGATAAAAGTCAGGACTTTTTTCAAGATTTTCAGTTGGCACTTAAATTACAGCAGTTTAAAATTTAGTTGGCTGGTGGGCTGCACCTGCCTCTTCTGACTGTCGGTGGTATAGCTTTACTCAATTTGTAATTTTTTTTTTTTAATTATTTTTTTTATAAAAAAAAAAAATGAATTATTCAACCGATTAAACGATATGAAATCGAAATAATTAATGGAGATTAAAGAGATGTCATGTGAATTTCATTTGAAGATACTTGTTTGTTAGTTATAATTTGCAATGTTCAATCGGTCTAAACTGTTGTTTTATTTATTAAATATGTTAAAATTTAGATATACTTTCAATTTATAAATTATATTCGCGCTGCTCTCACTTCTTTAATTATTAAGAAGTAACAAATTGTCAATTTCATTATTATTATTATTTTTTTTATCAAGAATGCAAGAGCTCATAAGTAAATGACAAATGTCACAGGCCAATTCGATTCAGGACTTTTGAATGACCACTGAGGAATTCTACCAGAGTCTGTGCAGTGATTGTTGTTGATTGAGCCTACCCAAATGTACGTCTACAATTAAGTCTCTCTGATTGATTTTTATTTTTTTATTTTTTAGAATTTTGTCTGACAATCAAATGTTACGCAAATTGGATATCCTTGTGATGGGATATGGTGCGAGTTTAATCCTCTACACTTATATTGTGAGTTGTATTATAAAGAATCCGAACTCAATATGCTTTATCTTGCAGCAGCGGGCTTCATATGCTTATGCAACCATCCTGCATCAAAGGGGTGGGGCACACTATTTATCATGAAATCTGTAAAATATTGTTCATTCATTTAAATACTAAAAACAAAATTTATTAGTTTTTATAAAATAAAATAAAGAAAGAAAAAAAAAAAAAAAAAAAAAAAAATGGATAGTGAACAAAATAGTCTGACATCTCTTTTACCAAATTTCCATTAATATTTAGTACTATAAGACATATTCCCACGCATCTACTATGCTCTGTCGCTCCACCTTATCTTATCTTCAGTATACAACTAGTTTTCGCGGCTCCAGCGTCCGAGGTTAAAACAGACAAAGATCGTGATATACACATGCTGTTGTCGATTAAGATACTGCCACGCCTCTATCAGCGCGTGCTTCACACAGTCCCACTCCACAATCAATCCTATCCCTACATCCTGACGTGCAAGTTGAAGCCATATTCTGATTATTATATTCTGTATCTCACGCATTGAAAAGGGCGCGTGGAAGTAGTGTTTCAAAAACTAAGAAATTAATATCTGTTTCCCGCTTTACCCTCGTGCAATCATGTGCATTGCTCCGCTAATTGCTCCCTACAGAACAGCCAAAGCTTGCCGCGACTCTGAAGAAATGAGTAGGGAACAAAACATGCACCGAAAAGCTCACTTAAATGAGCTCTGACCTCAGTTACTTCCCCACCAACATTGCTCTCTCTCTCTCTCTCTATATATATATATATTATATGCATACATTCCACAAACAGAAAGCTCCTTCTCACACTATATAAATACGCATAAACCCCTGTTCTTCTTTGCAATAACTTGTCTCTCTATTGAAGGTATGATGGGTATTAAGGGACTGTTTGTTTGTGTGGTTTTAATTGAATTATCCATTTTGGTTATTGGCGGGATTCCGAGGAAGCCGGTGGATGTACCATTTCAGAAGAATTATATGCCAACATGGGCTAGTGAGCATATCAAGTACATCAATGGTGGTTCCAGTGTTGAGCTTCTACTTGATAAGTACTCAGGTATATATATATATTTATTGGCTTTGTGTTTTATATATCTTCAAACCCTTGTGGTAAAAAACATCACCCAAAGAGCTCACACTCATCTATCTATCTATCTATATGTGCGTGTATAAATATTACAATGAGAAGTTGCTGTAATGGCGGGAGATTTGTGCACTACATTAGTCCTTTTTTATGTATATAATATTATAAGTGTATAATATATTGATCACTCTGTCTCTCTCTAAACTGAAGGAACCGGATTTCAGTCAAAAGCGTCGTATCTGTTTGGGCATTTCAGCATGAGAATAAAGATGGTTGGAGGAGACTCGGCTGGTGTTGTAACTGCATTCTATGTATGTGCACCTCACCATCATTTTTTAACTTTTATTATATGTGTGTGTGTGTGTGTGTGTAATTGGTTGTTGATTGATCATATATATATTTATTGATCATGACTATATTTTCCTTTGATCAGCTTTCATCACAAAACTCGGAACATGATGAGATCGATTTTGAGTTCTTGGGGAACAGAACTGGTCAGCCCTACATAGTGCAGACCAATGTGTTCACCGGGGGGAAAGGAGATAGGGAGCAGAGGATCTACCTCTGGTTTGATCCAACCAAGGACTTCCATTCTTACTCTGTCCTTTGGAACATGCATCAGATTGTGTAAGTAATTTTTTCGATTAATTTCCGTCTTTTATCGCCTTACAAATATACATATTAGAGGTCTTGAGGCTTATGGTCTAGCTCTTATGATGATTTATCAGAGCCATCTTAGACCTACAAGAAAATATGTAATTAATATTGTTGGAACAAAATCTATGAACTTTTACAAAATGTTTTCCCTGATTTAGGAATATGTTTATACCCTATAAATATATTTATACTTATACTACGTGTGTGTATTAGCATTACATCAATTTTTATTTTTGTTTTTGTTTTCCCTTTGCTTTATGAGATTTAGGATCTATTTTTGTAAAATGGGTGTACTGAGTTTTCATTTACTATTTTATTGTATGACTAAGAGATTCACACATTCAATACATTTGGACCAACCATATGCATAAATGCACATAAAAGTGGTGGTGTTCATGGCTCACACTTTGGGCCCGGGGCACATATGGGCCAATACCCTAATAGTCATCTTTCTAGGACTTCTTAATTCTTATAGTGGGCTTGAGCACTTGCCATGGGACCAAGGCTTAGACAATTAAACGAACAGCAAGTAAAGCTCACATTGGGCTGGATTCTTAATGGGCCAGGCCCGTTGTCTTAATTCATCTAGGTCCAGCCTCGAGACCTGAAAGAATTCCATTACTGCATGTCAGCAAGACGGCTTAGCTGCTGTCTATGAGCACCTCTCTGCAGCGAGAGATTATTACATAGTCCGGGACTACATGGTCCCAGCCAAGCACACACCATACAACTAAAAAAAAACTTAATAAAGTTGACACATCTGACAGTGTGAGATTGGCCGGGACCGTGTAAAAAAATTTCCTCTGCAGCAGTTTCATTTCAATCTAGTTTTTAACACAGATAGTTGTAAGTATGTCAATTTGCCATATTGCTCATCTCTCTCTCTCTCTCTCTCTATCTCTATCTCTATCTCTATCTCTCTCTATATATATATATAATTGCAGCTTCTTTGTGGATGATGTACCAATAAGGATATTCAAGAATTTAAAGGACTTGGGAGTTAGGTTCCCATTCAATCAACCAATGAAGCTATACTCAAGCCTATGGAATGCTGATGATTGGGCAACAAGAGGAGGATTGGAGAAAACTGATTGGTCGAAGGCACCGTTCATCGCATCGTACACTTCGTTCCACGTGGACGGCTGTGATGCCTCGACCCCTCAATCGGCACAGGTGTGCAACACACGTGGACGGATGTGGTGGGACCAGAAAGCCTTCCAAGATCTGGACGGCCAGCAATACAGGAGACTTCAGTGGGTCCGAAAGAAATTCACCATTTACAACTACTGCAGTGATAGGTCAAGGTACCAAAGTGTTCCTCCAGAGTGTGTTAGGGATAGGGATATCTAAAAAGGTCTCATAATAGTTGATGTTATGTTTTGAAATTAGTCTCTTAAAAATAAATATGATAGGAGGATTTAGGTAGTGATAGTAGTTAGTAACTGGTTGTGTTAGGCATTTATTATGTAATGGATTGTATTTGGTAAAATAAGGTGAGATTTGTACTCGGTTTGGATATTTTATATTTTATAAATTTATACTCTGTTTGGAGATACATTCAATTCTTCATTTCTGTGTAAAGTTCAATTTATTGAAAGTGATAACGGTGTTCAAATCACTCTTGAACACTGTTGTAATGTCAAATTTGCACATGGATTGACAATTCAAGATCAACATGATAGTTAATGATTTCCACTTTGAAAAACTATGTAGCATGATAAAAGTGGATATGACTTACTCCACTAAGAAAAATTGGTTAGTGGAAATTACAATCTATCTTAGGGGAATAGTCTAATGGCGAAGACTTTTGCTTCACATCTCGAAAGTTAGGAGTTTGAACTTTGGATCATTTACATGAAAATTATATGTATCCGGTGACTTGATAATGTGTTTCGCTCATTTTCATTTATTGTGTAACGTTTGAACATTATTTTTAGAAATTTTATTATAATAGTTAAATCTGAAGAACTTTGAATTAACTAGTTAGGCTGGTGTATATGGATTTTCAGCACTAGTTGAGCTCAAAATCATCCTCAAACTTGAATTTCAAATTATGATAGACTGAATGATCTAAATAAGTTGAGCACATGCTTGACAAATCAAAACCTAACCTAACTCAAATACCCAAAAGCGCGCGCGCAGATTCTAATTAGAATTAGGTACTCTTTATTTTATTACATTCAGAAAACATACATAACCAACAGAATTTGCTTTCAACTCCACTTAATTAACAAATGAGGTTAGGAGCATAGACAAAGGACATATCTTTTAAAAAAATGGATTCTCCCAATTTCATGAATTTCTCGGTCCAAACCTATCCAACAATAGCTTGAACTTTTGAGTAAATGGGTAAACGCCCACCCGTTACACTAATGGTAAAGACTTTTATCTCACATCTCGAAAGTTGAAAGTTCAAATTTAGAAATTTTATTAAAATAGTTAAATCTGGAAAACTTTGACTTAACTCGTTAGGCTGGTGAATGTGGATTTTTAGCACTAGTTTAGCTTAAGATCGTTCTCAAACTTGAGTTTCAAATTATAATAGACCAAAAGATCTAAATAAGTTGAGTACATGCTTGACAAATCAAAACCTAATCGAACTCAATTACCCAAAAACACACACACACACACACACAGATTCTAATTAGAAATATGTACTCTTTATTTTATTACATTCATAAAACATACATAACCAACATAATTTTTCATAGCAAGATTAGCTGTCTTTCAACTCCACTTAATTGTGTCCCAAAAAAAAAAAAAAAAAACTCCACTTAATTAACAAATGAGGTTAGGAGCATAGACAAAAGAAATAACTTTGAAAAAAATGGATTCTCCCAATTTAATGAATTCCTCAGTCCAAACCTGTCAAACTGTTATATAAAAAATCTCATATATATTTAAATAAATATATCAAAGTTCATATCTTTATATGTTTTTATTTTTATTTTTATAAATGCTCTACCTTCTTCTACAAATAAAATAATTATCATAATGTGGTCCCTTTTTTTTTTAATGTGGTCCCTTTGATGATGGGCTAGTATGTGTACATGTGTCAGCTTCGCAACCATAGTCTAAATTATTGAGTTATGTGAATTGGGTGCTCATAAAAAATGATATCTCTATATGCTTTGATTAGAAATGTTGTCACATAGCATATAATAATTGTTAAACAAAGTGCATATATGACCCCCTCGAAAGGAAATAATTAAAGAGAAAGAGGACCATCGCTACTTTTTATGATGCCTCATTGTCCAGTTTATAAATTCCAAACTTTCTATATTTAAGATATGATGAGGTTTTACCTAACGAATAAAAGAAAATATCATATGAAGAGGATTGCCATTTTGAATCATTTTTTATTAATTAATTAGTATAGTACCATTGTTCTTTTATTATTTTTAATTGTTGGGTTATAGTAATAAGATAGCCACCAATGTAGAGACGTTAGCAATTGAACTTCGTTTAATTTATCAAATAATACTTAAATAACATATTGCACAAATAAAGGGTAATTATATTGACAAAACAAATGCAATCTTTTACCAAAAAAAAAAAAAGAAAAAGAAAAAGAAAAAGGAAAGGAAAAAAAAGAAAAAGAAAAGTGTGAAGTCATAAAGAAATTGAAAAAGTTGTTTATGTAATCTGTTTTGGCAAAAATCAATGTTAAAACCATGCAAATCATATCAAAGTTATCTATTTACTCCTTTTTTTCTCACACACACACACACAAAACCCTAGGTGACATGTTACTTTTTTTTTTTTTTCATCATTTGGAAAATATAAAGCTAGAATTTTGTATTGAATATTTACCTAAGTTGTAACTCAGTGATATCTTCTCTCTTTTCAAAGTGAAAGACAGATGATTCGAGTATCTGAATGAGTATTGTGAGAGTTTTTTGTCAGGCAAAATAAATAAAATAAAGTAAAAAATAAATTTTATGTTGACTATTTACTCAATAATAAGGTAAAGCAATTTAGTGTAGCATGTGAGAAGTTATCTCTAATTAATTGATAACCTACCACCATTACTTTAACTTCTTAACCATTTAAATTGGTAATTCATCAAATGTGCTTTGCAGAAGTCATTCTTTATATATATCACACACTACATATAACACACATAATTAAACTTTTTGAAGCAATTAAAAAAAGAAATCCATGCCGGTAAAACCTCCATGTGTTATTCCACCGCCAACCACCAGAATACTGCCATGAATAGATGTGTAAGACACCTTTAAACAATCACCATAAATTCTCTTTTTCTGTATCTATCACCATTATTGCATTGTTCAATTTGTTCTTCAATAAGTAGTTGTGTTTGTTAAGATTGCCTTAAAGTATTGTTGGCTATTTTGACAGTAATGTCATTTATATTATTTTGTGAACCATTAAAAGAACCTTTAGTCGGGTTAAAATCCCGGACATCTGAATATAAAAATTAATAAAATAAAATAAAATAAAATAAAATTTTTTTATATGAATCTTGAGTTCTTGAGATTTCAAGTATTAGTGTTTTCACGAGACAAGAGATGAAGTGGAAAAGATATGAAATTTGTACTTAGAAATTACTTTTTCAACAAAGTAACATACGTGAAAACAATATCCGTCTTTTATTGATCAATTGGTTTTGTACTCATAAAAAAAAAAAGAGAGAAAAGAAAAAAAAAAAGTTCACAATGAGGTGTCTTACTTTGAGTTGATTCTCTGTATCAATTTTCAACTAAAAACTATTGTTACTTTTCTTAACCCAAAAAAAAAAAATCCGAAGTTGATTTTTTTTTTTTAAAGTGTAAATTACACAAATCTTTTTTAATGTTTGGACAAATTACATACACACAAATATACCGTTCAATATTTATTACTTCGACCTTCCTTAAACTCATTAATAGACGACGACAAAAAAATGACTTTGAGTGTGAAAAGTCAGTAAGGGCATGTTTGACTTGTAACTCTGAAAACAGTTATCAAAAATTCTGAAAACAATTCTTAAGAACTCGGAAAATAGAAAACTATTTTTAACAGAATTTTTTATAACTGAATTTTCAAAAAAATAGTTTTTAAAAAATTAAAAGTAAAAAAATTATTTTATAAGTTACAAACCAACATACCATAATACTCTTATATCATATTAATATATTATATTACATTTAATACAGACAAATGTCAAAATTGCTATTTTATAAAATTTGATCAATAATTTTATCAGGAAAAAAAAATGTTACGGGTATTGTTGAGTATACAGGTTAAATCTCATATAAAGTTAAAATAATAATTATTAAATGGTTTATAGTTTATAATTTAATAATAAAAATAAATAAATAAATAAAATAAAATAAAATAAAGTTGTAAGAGGTGCATTGTGAAGGTGTGAAAGGGCTTTACCCATTTCCCAAGTTAATCTCAAAAGGCAATTCCAAAGTTGGTTAAAGTGAAAGTGAAGGCTGTTTAAAGGAATATTCATTAATTTCAAGGGCACTTTCTATCTCTGCCTTTAATTGTTAGTAGTTGTGTTGCTACATACCCTTTTTTAGTTATTAACACAAATTCATACTAATTAACATTTCACAAAAGTCTACTTAACATTGGACCAAAGCTAAATTCTTCATTTCCACCACGAAAATGAAAAAGGGTAACCATAAAATAAGGCCAAAGAACACCATTTCATGACACCCACTAACAGCCTCACTAATGCTTAATTGTGTTCCTTCAAAAAGTTAATAAATTAAATTTCATTAATTCTAAAAATATAAGATCATCAACTAATATAGGCTCGACATCTGTCTAATAGATGATGTCATTTGAGGAATTGACTGATGTTCATTAGGGACATTATTTGATTGATTAGATAAAATATTCCGTTCATAACTACTTTAGATGATTAGACCTAGAGCAAGTGAGAGGATAGAGATTAAACAATGTGTTGGAAATTAAATTTAATGCCTTAAAAATCACTATTCACATATACAAAATTAAGTAACTCTTTAATGGGTTACAAATTTTGGATCCGTGCAATTATTCACAAATAATACATATTAGGTAAATTCAAATGTATTTAGTAAGAATTAAACTAAGACAACCGGATTTAAAATTCGTTTTAAGAGATTCTTTATCTATTAAGCCACTCGCGTCATTTAAGTATTCAACTAGCTCGTATTTCATGATCTTGCATAAAAATGATCTTTCATGATCATAAACCAAAACTTGAAACCATTCAATGACATGTGACTTTAGGTTGTTGGTGTGATGAACAACCATCTTCTTCCTTGCTGCAATGGGTTTTTTTTGGGTTCCATATTCTAGTTTTACGTGTAGTTGAAAAGGGTAAAATTTGCTATTTTTGTTAAAATTTCATCAACAATGCTATTTGCATGACTGGAGAACAAAAATGCTTCTGCAATGTCATGTGATCGATCAAGAAGTGAAGAATAATAATCTGAGCAGTCAAAAAGCATGCCGTGAAAGCATTTTTTATCCATCATTACATACCACCAATTAGGACCATATTCCGATTATTTCATCTCAGTCCTACATTGCCTTACAAAAATTAAATAAAAAAAAATAAAAACATTAAACTGTTCACAAAAATTTAATCCGTAAAATCAATTTGATGTTTTACAGATTGAATCGGAATGATTTAAATTAACTATACTGACCTTTCTTGTGGAATGCTTAAATAATATGGACATTCTCAATATTTTCAAAAATAACACTCACCTCATCTATTAGTAGTGTTGTTGGTTTATCAAAAGTTTGAATGGACAATTGTATCCATTATACTATATTTTTCCAAATAACACTCGTCTCTTCTGTGTCAGTTCATAAAAAATAAAAATGAACAATTATACCTATTGGACTTTTTATGTTAGTGTTTCTATTTTCCTGACAAATTAAATAGATGAGAACTCGAATACCAAGACACGTATTTAAAAAGTTAAAAACTCTATCAATTAAGTCACGAAATTGATTTTCATAATTTAACCTTTTAAAATATTATGAATTCCTTGCATGGAATTGATTTTTGTTTTTCTTCTAATTACAACTCATTCGATCCCTGTGCAAGCTACTGTAAAGCAGCAATCAATTAATTTAATTTTATCAACATAAGTACTTTTTTTAATCACGCCAACCCACAAAGCACCTAACCCAACTCTACAAAGCCTTTCCAGAATTTTCCACCACTCCTCTCTCTCTCTCTCTCTCTCTCTCTCTTCTTCTTTTTCTCTCTCTATAAAAAACCCTGTCCTTGCTTCTTCTTAAACGCTTCCACAGTCGGACACAGCACCTATACCTACAGGCCCTACCTCTACAGCCCCTACAATATATTTCCTCCACTCCTCTCTATCTCTCTCTCTCTCTCTCTCTCTCTCTCTCTATCTATAATATTTTTCCACCACTCCTCTTCTCTCTCTCTCTCTCTCTCTCTATCTATAATATTTTTCCACCACTCCTCTCTCTCTCTCTCTCTCTCTCTCTCTCTCCTAAATCCCTCTTCTTTTTCTAATCATTTATTCTTAAACGATTCCACACCCGCAGAAAAACACTTCTTCTTCTTCAATTCACTGAAGTTCCTACTTCTTGCTTGTTCTAATGACAACACCAAAAGAAGTAGAGGAAGTCTCTGAACACCTCAGATACAAGGTAAAATTTTGTTCTCATCACAACACCCATCGTTTCTTTTTCAACAATTTTAGCTCTCTCTCTCTCTCTCTCTCACACACACACACACACACACACACACACACACACATATATGTATGTGTGTATATGTGTGTTTTATTAATTAATATCCATCTCTTTCGTTTCTCAGACATGGGTCTTGAGAGTCTCAATCCACTGCGAAGGCTGCAAAAAGAAAGTCAAAAAGATTCTTCAAAAAGTTGAAGGTAAAACCAACTACCCTATATTTTCCATCTATTATAGTTCACTCTAGTTGTATAAATATACCTATACATAGATATATACATGCTCAGTTATGTGTGTAGGTATGTACATGTATTCGATGATGGAAATTGAAATGTGTCTGTGAATCCAATTCAGCTCAAAATCTTGTACTTTGGCATGTTTTTTCACACGGGTTGTGTTCATTTCCTCTGTTTTGCTCATGATGGAAATTGAAATGTGTTTTTTGTATTAAATTCAGCTCAAAATCTTATAGTTTCACATATTTATTGGTTTTTTTTATTCATCTGGGCTTTGTTCATTTTCTCTGTTTTGCTCATGAAGGAAATTGGTGTGTGTATGTGAATCGAATTCAGTTCAAAATCTTGTAGTTTGACATATTTTTTCATCTGGATTTTGTTCATTTCCTCTGTTTTTCCCTTGATAGAAATTGAAATTTGTTTGTGTTTCGAATTCAGCTCAAAATCTTGTATCTTGACATATTTTCTCTTTTGTGTTCTGTTCATTTCCTCTGTTTTGATAGGTTTTCTGATCAGTTTTTTGGTTTGTTAATTCTCTTTCATCTTCAGGTGTTCATAAAGTGGATATAGAAGCCAAGCAACACAAAGTTACAGTAACTGGTAATGTAGAAGGAGAGACTTTGATCAAGAAAATGTTAAAGTCAGGTAAACAGGCCGAGTTAATCCTAATCCCGGAAAAGACTGATCAGGAGGAGAAAAAGTCCGGCAAATCGAAGAACAAAGAGAAACAGAGCAACCCAGAAAGCAGTGAACAAGTTAGTACTCATGGTGGTGGTGATCACAAAGAGAAGTCACCAGTGAAAGTCGAAGTAGTCCAAGACCCATCTCAAACTAGCGGCGGAGGTGGTGCAGCACAGGCTAAAGCCGCTAAAAATGGCGGTGGAGGTGGTGAGGCACAAGCTAAAGCTGCTAAAAATGGCGGTGGAGGTGGTGAAGCACAAGCTAAAACTGCTAAAAATGGTGGTGGAGGAGGTGGTCCGGCGAGTGAAGGCGCCGAAGCAGCCACAGATACTGAAACCGCAGCTAAAAATAGCGGCGGACAGCGGGTGGAGTCAAAATCTGAGGGGAAGAAACCGGAGACCGGTCCGGCCGGTGAACAGTCTCCGGCGGCGGAGAAAAAGGGCGGTGAAGTTGATGGTGGTGCAGAGAAAAGTGGTGGCGGCGGCGGCGGCAATGGCAGTGCTGGTAAAAAGAAGAAAAACAAAGGGGAAAATGGTAATACAAGTGTTGCTGAAGGTGAACCATCAAGCAGAGAATCAATTGATCAGAGCCCACCTCCGGCTTCGGCCTCGGCTAATCAGAGACCTCCACGTCAGCACGGAGATTATCACCCACCACATCACTATGCACCACCACCTGTATATGCTGTGAGTTACAATACGGCGCATCCTACTAGCAGTAATACGGCGTCGTACTATGCTAATCCACAACCGTATCAATACGCATATACGCATCCGAGTGAACAGACATACCGATATACGTATCCGAGTGAAGGGATGGAATTTTCACCGTCGGATTTGTATTCCCATCCGCGGCAGCCGTCGGATTCCCTCTCGTATTTTAGCGATGAAAATCCAAATGGGTGCTCAATTATGTGAAGGAATTCATAATTGTCTAGAAAATTAGGTATAGTAAGCTAAGCTTATACTACTTGTATAAGCCAATGGGATGTAATATATGTGTGTGAGTGGAAGATGGTTGGTTTTTATGTATTTTAATATAAACTAGTGATTTTAATCTTCACCATATTATTAAATTTAACCGTAGTTTGATCCACTTAAAAATAAGTTTTTTTTTTTTTAATTTTAATTTTAATTTTAATTTTAATTTTTTTATAGATATAATTCTTGCAAACTTGGAGGAGGGGACACGCTCAAAAAAGTTGGATTTTTTTACCGGTTAGGTCACTATATAAAACTCTAAAATAAGTTATTTTATTTTATTATCTTTAATGTCATAAAAGGACATGTGATTCAATGATATCATAACATTAACCATAATGAGAAGATTTTTGCTCAATTGTTCAATTTAATTTGGAAAGTTTAGATAAAGCTTATTAGGATTTTAGAATTCGTAAATTTTGTATAACAATTGTGTACAATTTGAATCAAGAGGGAAAAAATTTTATACAAAAAGAATTAGTTTGTGCGATATTTTTTACATAAGACTAGTAAGACTTACGACTGATGGTGTGATTTACCATTCTTGATAAAATCCAATTTGAAATTCTATATCATCACATTGAAGTGTTGAGACGTACCAAATTGTATGATTTAGCATTTGTTATAAAGTCGAGATTGTGCTTATATATCATCACATTAAAGTGTTAAGACGTACCAATATTGGTTGTGTGATTTCTTTCTTCTTCTTTTTTTTTTATTTTTTATTTTTTTATTTTCCCTAATTGATTGTATGATTTATCATCTGATAGAGTTCAGTTTGTATATCGTCGCTTTAAATTTATACATTTTGTCAAGTATAATAATAATATATATATAATAAAAGTATGCCTACACCTATTATTATTAAGAAAGAAAGGTTAAGAAAATATATTTGGTGGTGTTATTGTGAAGACTTACATTTCATGATCTTTCTTTCTATTTTCTCTTTCAGAAATGGGGGAATAAATTTGACCAATTAAGTGAGAGTGCAAGTCAAAAAAGTTGAATGAGAATAATCAATGAATTGACATTGTGTGTTGACCAATTTGTCCTACATATCCATCAATTTTTTTATTTGGACTCTTTGTTTCACAACGTCTAACATTGCTCTCTCTCTTTCTTTGTGCTCACTCAACGCCAACGGGATTGGCTTTACTCTGTTGTCACGGAATTATCTATCTTCATCAAGAAGAGAAGGCTATTAACGTTTTCAGAGAAAAAAGAAAATTGAGTCTCATAAATTTAAAATGTAATACTCATGATTTTATATTTCTAATATATGATTTATTATACACACTTGGAATTTTTTAAAGCAAATAAAATATTGTGCAAAAAAGTAACAAATGATACAAAATACAAATGGTTCACCCACATTATCTGTTTAGTGACATGAACTTGACCTTCTACTTTAGAAGGTAATCATAATGGGTATAATGGATTTGATTAATATTTTATTTTTTTTGGATAAAAAATTAATCAAATAATTGGATCACGGGTCATTTTTATAACATTTAAAAGTAAAGAAAAAATTGAAAGAAAATAAAGCGTTTTTTTAAATAAGTTCAACTAATACAAAATCTAGTGATTAAATTTGATATTAGGGTAGAAGTTAGAGGTACCAAAATTTCAAGTCAGACTCCCAAAGATAATGGAGAGCAACCCAATTATTGAATTATGAAAGCGTTGGTAATTAAATTTGCACAACATACTGAAGAATGCTTTGTACTAGAAAAAATTTAAGTCTTGTTCCAAAACAAATTCACAATCAATGCAAATCCACTTGCTTAGAGTTGCTAACAATATATTGTCTCATAACATGGTGATTGATGAAAGAAAAATAAGAATTTTAGACATGAGTGATTTATATGGACCCTAAGAGAGTTAATGGGTGTTCAAGGTGGGGCCTAAAAATATCAGTAAAAATATATTTTGATTCTTTCAAAGTTATATTTAAAAAAGTAATAATAATTTGACACGTGGCAACAATTATTTTCTAAATTATATATTGATAAGAAACTTATTGGATTTGTTAGCCTTGTAATGCTCATCTTTGTTGGTCTTCTCTTGATTGTATGTAATGCATTATTATTTGTAGGACCAAGAAATCCTTCTCACCCACTTTTCTGATGTGTAAAGGAAACCTTGAAAGTGAAATGGTGGGATATGATTAAATTACAAGGTGTAGCCTCCTTGATCTTGTTTTTGGTGTCTCTTTTTAAAAAGCAATTCCTATTCCTATCTTTCATCAAAAGTTTCAACACTAGGGTTTAATGTGTGTTTCTTTCTTCTCTTCCTTTGCTACTCTTCCTAACTAAGACATTAATATGATGCACAATCTTAAATTTCTTGAAAAATAAAACCCTAATTTATTTAGTTTCTTAAAACAAAGAAATGAATTTGCACTGTAATCTTCGACTGAACAATGTTCATTCACATGATATAATAAACGGAAATGATTTGAAATGCTCGGCCAAACAATCCTTAGCCGTGAGATGCAACACAAAGTTGCATCCAATGACTATAAGACTAGTATTTCGACTAAAATGTTGAACATATATATATATCATGATTCTATAATACAGTAAATAAGATCCGTTTTAAGTTCTACTACACTATATCGACTTTGAGTAGTACAGTTCTTTTAAAATTGTGCTTTTTTTTTTTTGTTTTTTTTCTTATAATATGTATTTAAATATAAAAAAATTGAGAAAATTGTCAATCAAATAAAATTTTAAATTATAGTAACTTAAACAAAGGGAGACAAAGTAGAGTCTTTCTATGTACTATGTACGAAACTAGAGCTTTTACAAGTATTTTTTTCTTAGGTAGTTTATTGATAGAAAATATATAGTTAAATTAACTATATATTAACTATATATTTTCTATCAATAAACTACCTTTTATTTGCGCGTGATAGCCTGTGTTCTTTTATGTCTTTGCCTTTTTTTCTTTTCTTTTCTTTTCTTTTTTTTTCTTTTTTTTCTTTTTTTTTTTTTTTTTTTTTTTTTTTAACTTTCTTGCTTTACATTCTTCTATTTAACATATATTTTTGTAGTGTATGGAAAAATGGGCTCCCATAATGTGATTAAAAGCAAGTTTGTGCAGTTGTATGCAGACACTTTGTTTCCTGCATACTGGCCTCCTGTTTGGCTGTTTCACTTTGTCTGAGTTGGGGAAAGAGACTTCTCTCCCTCAAAGAAATCATTATGCTCAGGAAATTATCACTCTCCAATATATAACTTCCTTTTGACTTGAGTTTGACTCATCTTTATTTGAAAAATATGATTATTTTTTTAATTAAATAATGTATAATGATTAGATACACTATCTTATGAAACTTTTCAAAAATCTTGAATCGTATTTTTGTCACGTTTGCTCACTTGCTACTCCGTTCAAAAAATTCGTTATACTTAGCCTAATTACACACAGATGAAACTTTTCAAAAACCTCTTAATGTTTGCTCATTTGCTTCTTCGTTAAAAATCCTTAGTTTCATCGACCAAAATGTACTTCCTTCATCTAAAAATGACATTGTTACCCTTACTATGACATTTAATTAAAAGAGATTATTTTTATAAACATAATTGCCCTTAGGTTTTGATAGCTCAATATTTTTAAAAGTTTAAACATATACACACACCTACTGACATACAGTTTCTTGTTCGACTCGACTCTAATCGTCACTTTTGAGGACGAGAGATCATACGATTTGATTTTGTGGCCAGGTGGTGGTGGACATAATGTTTATATAAATGTTTGATGCACTTTTATATATATATATATATATATATATTTAAAGCAAGATTGTTTTATTAAAAGTTAGAGGTGCAAATGTTATGCCGGACTTCTAAATACAACGGAGAACAACCAATCTCGCAGGTCCCGCAAGCAAGCACAATCTTCTCTTTTGAGGTGATCAAATTCCCTCTTAAATCTTTAAGAGAATATGCGACCCTTTATTTTTTTTTATTATTGTTGTTATTTCTATTGCATAATGCAGTCTTATACCACATTTGCCCTCTTCTCTAATTACCTTTTTCAAAATCTAGAAAGCTCTCTTTTTCTGTGCTTTTATTCTGTTCGCCACTTGATCACTTCATTTGACATTCCAATCTTCACATTCAAGGGAACTTATACTATTTGTACAATATTATTCTTATTCCCAAATTGATGTGTGCACACAATAACAAGTATTTTTCAAGTAATCATGACACAAAAAATATATAACATGGTAGAAAATGATACTTTTCCTTGGCAACTATGATCAAATATTGGAGGAGAGACTTTTTAATGATACCTATTGGGTCCTTTTTTTATGATTGTAATGCTGCTCTTAATTAAGTTTAATTATAAAGCGATATATTGTCAAGAGTCACTCTAATTTGTGTAAATATGATCCGTTTTGAATATATTTGTTTCGATGTTTACGATTTTATTCAAAACGCATCTATCTAATTAAGGAGTGTCCACTGTCCACATGTCGTGATCTCTTTTTCTTGAGATAATCAGGAAAAAAAATAAAAAAAATTAATAATAATAATAATAATAATAATAATAATAATTTCAAGAAGAGGGAGTGGAAAGAAAGAGATGTGTTTGTATCATCAATATAGATTAAAATCATTCCCTAAAGAATCTTAATCCACAAGTGATATGTCTCATTTTCACAAAATAGTCAATTTGTCGTCACCAATTTTATTTTATTTTATTTTTTCAAGAATCGGATTCCTTTAATCCATTCAATTTTCCTTCCTTGCCAAGCCTCTCTCATTCACTTTTTCTACTCCGAAAAGGTGGATCATGGAGTCATTCCAAACAAAAGGCTTAGTTTTGGACCTCAAATTTTCAGTTATTAAAAGCATAAAAAGGTAAATTACCATATGCTTGCTATTACTCCATACATTTGAACATGTTTTTGAGTGTACACATACGTTTAGCTGTAAATGAACAAAACCGAGTTAAAATTAGAATTTTTAAACTTAGTTTATTAATGTTTTAGAATAAGCCTAGATTGTAATCGAGCTTAAAAAGCATGTCAAATTTGGTTAACATAATGAAATTACTCCGTTTTAGAAAGTGAATTCGAGAACGGAAGCGTGAGAACAGCAGAATTAAGTCATAAACAGGGAGAATTTGAGTGAAAGTGAGAACATACTCGAAACATGAGAGCGACACCTATTGAGAAGGATTGTGTGACTAGGTCTCAAGTCTATATTTATCAATTACTCCGTATAAATTAGTTATCAATGTCCAAGTAAAGTATATATAACTGATGGGCAAGTTTCTTATCAATTGTTATCTAATTATAATAAATATTTTTTTTTTTTTTTTTGTCATATCTAAATTATAAATTAGTTATCAATTTATTGTGGTTCTTTAAAAAAAAAAATATTTTGGAAATTAAAGCAATTGTATATATGTAGGAAATTTTCAAGGCCCAAAGAAGCACAAACTGAAAATTACAAGGATAGACCAATGATAATTGGACCATGCAAAAACTAGAGCCAGATAAGGCACAAAGAAGGCTGACGCCAGACCAGGCCAAGTGGCCCAATAAGTATAGCCAACAAAGGCTTCATAGTGGCTCATTTCCTAATTTTTAGGAATGGGCTGAAGGCCTTATTGAGCTACGGGCTTGTGGCCCTAAAAAATTAATGGGCTCAATTTTAGGCCATACTTTGTTTAGGCTTAGGCTCAAGTTGATCAAACTTACAGGTCTCACAAGCCCCAAAAAAATTATGTTGCTAACTCAATTGGTGCTTTGAATTTGAAATAGAAAAAATTTAAGCTCATTTGTTTCGATGTAAAATATTTTTCCTCAATTTTTTTTATTTTTGGGTGTTAAGCTTCAAGTCCATTGGGCGAAGTGAATAAAATAACTTACCGAAAATTAATGAGTAAATTATTTTTGTTAAATTTTATTTTATTTTTTTTCGTAAATATTTTACGGCAACTAAACACCAAAAAATAAAATAATATTTTCTGAAAATTATTTTACATTCAAACAAACGGAGCCTTAGTTTAAAATTTTAATAAAATTTCTTTCAATCCCAAATTCAAATCGATTCGTGCTCCCAAACATAGCATTAAAACTTTTGAATTACGTACAAAATGCATTATCTTGCGCTAGACATCCTAAATCATTCTTCTACAGAGAGATTGTTAAATGGAGCCAGCCTTTGGCCCCAAAGATGGTCATTTATAATCCAAATACAACTTGTTAAAGAGGCGATTATCCAACTTTTTGTATCCAATTTTTGTGATAAAATAAAGTGAGAAGTTATCTTTTAGTGATAAACTTAGATATAATGATGTACAGTGACCAAGGATACAGTAAAACAACTTGTGTGATCAATAATTTCATTTAAATAATTGTAATACAGTGACCTTGTTCATTAGACAACAACTATTAATTTCTAAGTTTTGTCACTAAGCTGACTAAAATTAGTAATTTTATGAGTGAGTTGGTATTTGTGAAACCTCATAAAGATTCCATGATCTCCCTTCATTTCCCATCGTCTCGAGTCTCAAATACTGAAGTCAACCATTTTTTTTTTTTCGAACTCAAATCCTTTCTGTTCTGTTTTCTATTATTCATTCTAAATGGTGAATTTTTATCATTATAGTAGTGAAATTCACTTTGATTCCTTTCTTTCTCCTCTCCCTTTGTGCGACTATAATGAGATCTGTTTAAAAAATTGGTTGTATATATTTATGACAATAAGTGATGTTATTGTGAATAAAAATAATTTTTATTTGATAATTTTCAGTATATTTATGTTTAATGATTTTTCAAATTGAGTTATGTTGGTTATTTATTTATTTACATTTTAGGTTTAAAGAACACAGTTAGGTTTTGAGCCCCAAATTTCCCTTGTGCAGCTATTCTTACACTAACAAATCTATATATAGAATTGTCATACATATGTACTAAATCTAATATGGGCAGGGTTTCCATTACAAGAACACACACACATGGAAATCATGTTAGGTATAAGTACTAGTTTGTCAAATTTGTTACAATGACATTAATATGAATGACAATAAAGAAATCTAGCTAATATATATTGTACAAGTTAATGGACAAGAAATCCCAAACTCCCAAACTAGTAATAGTGATCCATGAAAAGCAAAGCCTTGATTTGTTAAGGGTCACTTCTTGATGATTAGTTTGAGACTTGAACTTTGGTAGCCTTGCATTGGTTCACCAACTCACTATCTCATGACCATCTTTGATCTTTCTCCATCTTCAATATTAATGACATGTCTTATGTAAAACTATTAGCTTGGATAGCTAGAAACTTCTTCTTTGAGCAGTGAGAAGTGAGAACTTCTCTTCTCCTGGATTGTCCATATATTGTATACAATGCACGTGAAGATTGCATAGGTCGGATCTTCTGTTGCACAATACATGTTGTACTGTTGTACTGTAGCAGCACACATAGTGTAACAGTACGGAAACAATGCATCTGAAGATTGCATTATTCAAATCTTCTGCTGCATAACACAAATTTTTTGTTTTTTTAGTTGGTACTTACGTACACATGCCTCCACTGAGACTTGAACCTTTGATCTTGTTTTGGAAAGTAAGAGCCTGATACCACTAGGCCACTGGCATGTTGGTGCATAACACATATTGTGCAGTAGCAGACGGTCAGAATGACTTCAACGTGTGATCGTGTTACACGCGCGAGTAATCCAAACCATCCAAGTGTTACAACACCCATACTGTAACAACATAGGATCTGGACTCGATTGCACAACCCTACAATCAAACAATGCTAACTAGCATGCTCACAGACCACTATATATAGTGCTTAGTCTCTTGTGCATTATATAACAATCTCACAATAACTATACACACACCAAACACAACCTACAATGGCTTCTCCTTTAGTGTCCACTTCCTCCTTAGTCATGTTCATGATCTTGATGAGCAATTTCATGAGCAATGTCTGTTTCTCTGAACCTGTTTGCTACCCAACCCTTCCACCAAACACAGTTTTTGTATTCCCTGAAGATGACGACAGACTGCAATTTGTAGAGAATCTTGAGCATTTAGATGCAGACTACTTCTTGCACAGTGCACTCGGACAAGGACTTGATGAGGTTTTTCAACGGCTAGTCATGGGCGGTCCACGTCTCATTGGCGCCAAGAAAGCTAACCTTGATTCCGTCACAAGGAATATCGTCACAGAATTCGGATTTCAACATGTTGGTCGTCTCAGGTTCACATCTCTCTATGATCTATATATATATATACATGTAAATATAATTATAGATAATGGTTGCTATGTCCAAAACTTCCACCGATGTCCTTGTAGAATAGAGTGCATCCGTGAAAAACATATTGGAAGATCCAACTTTGAATCTCACTGTATGCATCTCACGAATGCACGTTATTCGGTGAAATCCTTGACGTAAGTTGTATTGTCTAAAATTATTGGACTAATTAAGGCATACATAACATTTACGAGAAATTTTACAATATCACGGGATATAATGAATGCTCTCTATTTATCTTGAAATTCTCCACTCTCTATTATCAATGAAAATAGAGAGCATTCATCGGGAGGGATATGCATATATATATATATATATATTTATTAAACTGATTTTTTTAGAATTTCTTTATAATTATTTTCAATTCTAGAAAAACTGAACCAAACATACTCTAATTTTCAAATTGTTTTTTTTTTTTTTTTAACAAAAATTAAAACTCATTCGAATAACATAAAAAAGTTCAATCTGAACTAAACAATGACGCCCAAGAATGTGTATGCATATATATTTACTAATTGATTGATTGATTATACACAGGGCTCTTAAAAATATACTTGGTGGAATTCAAAGGCCTCTGATGGATTTGAGCGCAGAGAACTTTGCAAAAATGGTTGACAAAGCATTCGGAACCAAACTCAACCCTCCTTTCGACCCTTATAGTGACAGCCTCAACTACATGTTAGCTTCTTACATGCTTTCCATACATGGGACTTGTTGGTTACGTTGGGATCAATCCTTTGCTAAGGGGCTACCAATCAAAGGGGGTAAGTCTTCATTCTGGTCTTTATATATATATATATATATATATGTGATCATATATCCATGCCATACTACCAATTGTCGGATCAAAATCTTCTCCATTTTTCCGTATGACTGAATTTTGTTACTATCAATGGTGAATTTGATTACTATAATGATGAAATTCACCTAAAAGTAAATAGTAGCAAAATTTAAATAAGTGAAATTTCACTATTACATTAGCGAAATTCACCATTAGTAATAATAATAAAATTTCAAAAAAAGAAAAAGAAAAACAAGGGAAGAAGTGTTAAAAGTTAGATTAGTAAATGCAGAGAGTCGGAACCTAACACTCCAAAGTCCATTGGAGGCACTAATCCACTAGAATATCAAGACATTTGTGTTTGAACTAGTATTGATGGGCCAATAATGTATATAAATTAAAACTTAATTTTCTAACACTTGCTTTCATGTGAAGAGACAAGCACTCAAACAAACAGCTAGAGTGCTATCAATTATATATTAAAAACTGAAGTTATTCAATAGATTCGATAGGTAGAGTACTCGAATAGAGCTCTCCTTTCGAATCCCACTTGAATTCATTCAAAGGAAAGTCGAACACATTCTCTTTCGACAAAGTATCACTACTTTATTTAAATTTAGCTCTATCGATTCCCATACAATGTACATTGTCTTTTGCAGCTTTTGAGAGGACTTTTAGGGGTGAAAGTCGGGCAAGACGCCGTTATACGAATGTATCTGTTCGAGTGAGCTAGCGAAATAATGAAGCCATACAACTATACGGTGGCAGAGTTCACAAACCGCATTGCAATACTGAGGAACCGAATCGCATTGTGTGACATCAGAGATGAAGGACTCATAGTCCCACCTCAAATAGGGGCCGAGAACCAAACCACGACCAATGTTTTATTAGCCAATTTTTCCTCCATTTCTTACAAGAGAACTCCGGAAGAAATACTGAGGATCCTATATAACACCGGGAAAAAGCGTTTGCCCAGTGGATTCATTCCCCGGGGAGCAAATGGAAAGCTTGCTAGAGGACTTCTGAGTTCAGCATAGACAAAATTGCTAGCTCATGCATGCCATGCATACATCATGTTGCCATCAATTTATGTTTCATGAATAATTAAGTCCTATTTTCATGTAATAATGTTTGATCTATGTAAGTGATCAAAGTACCTTTTCTTTTGAAATTGACATTTCATATAAATTAAGTATTGTTCATGTTCACCAAGATAATGAATTTTTTCGTGAGCATTATTACCTTCTTGAAGTCTAATCGATGAATGTGGATTTCCAAATTCACAAACAAAGTGAGAAATATAGGGTTCAATGGTGAACATGTGTAGCCTCAGGGGTGTAACGGTGTTGGTAGAGATTCGGAAGGTAAATCCTTGAAATTTTGCTTTCGAATCGCACTCCTGACTTGAATAGTGCGTATGTTGTGAAGCCGATACAAATACTCTTAAAAATAAGAAAAAAAATTAGTGAACATGTGCAAGTAAAGCCCAATTGGCCCTAATTTGGGCTGTGGATGGGCCTAATTCTCTATTTCGCTAAGGGCTCGAGGGCCTAAAAAATGGAATGGGCTCATTTAAGGCCATATTTTATTTAGGCTAAGGTTCAAGTTAAACAAATTGACAGGTCTAACTCACAAGCCCAATTACTTTTAAAATTTCGAATCAAAACATTGTACATGGGGAATCTAGAATCCTCGCAGCATTTGGGCCAAAAACTGTTGGTCTCGTCTATCATTGATAGCCCAAAGACAGCTAGTTAAAGAGGTGAATATCCAACTTACAAGTGTTCAAGGTTGTATGAGCGAGTTATGGTATATTTATCATTTAATTATAAAATTAGGAAAGTAATAGATAAGGAAAATGCACTCGAATTGACCCTGCTTTTATTTCTTTTATTTATTTTTTCAACTTTTTAAATTAGTAACTAAATGTGATGTGTTGGTATAAGATTATTATCATATATATTATAGAAGATGTCTAGAAAATTATATTGAGGGCAAACTTTGTTCCATTATGATTAGGGATGGCAATTCGTGTTCGTGGGTCGTGTCGATGTAAGGATATTATACTAAATATGTAAATCCAAATCTAACCCATTTAATAATCGTATTAAGAATTCTCAACACTAACTCAACTCGTTTATTAAACAGGTAAACGTGTTAACATGTTTATCAAAACGAGACATTTAATATTTAATCAAATGCTAAATAATATTAAAAAAAAATTGTCATAATTAATCCAAATATTCCAGGTTTATATTGAAATGACTTAACTATCCATAGTAATTAGGTTTAAATGAGTAACATATTACATAGGTTATATTCTCAGATTATAACATGTTGAGTTAAATGAATCATAAATAAGTTACACGGGTTGAATCCTTCAACCCTAATATGACACGGTTAAGTAAACGAATTAATCGTGTCGATCCTTTTATGACCCAAACCCGTTTATACCAAATTCAAACCTTTTAAACTCGTATCGTATAGTAATTTTTTATCCTTAATTATGATTCAGTGATCATTGGTTCAAAAAAAAAAAGAAAAAAAAGTAAAGAAACAAACTCTCCAATTGTAGAGGTAATATTTCATATATATATATATATATATATATATATATAACCCTCTCAAACCTACACAAGGAGACAGCCTCGTAGAATGAGTTTGCCTTTTTTTTTTTTATTTTTTTTTATTTTTTAATTCATGTGAGATAAATACAATAATGATGATATTGACGTCTAGTTGTGGTCATTTAACGCTGTTACTTATTCTTGATAAGATTTTTTTTTTCTTTTTTTTTTTTTTCCTTCTAAAATCATTTATCCATTGTTATCATATGTTAATGTCATCCTCCATGTACGATGGTCCATTGCTCACATATGATATTGATCTTATTTATCAAATTGAAAAGGCTCTATCTCATATTTTTATTGCAAGTGGTATCAAAGTAAGTCGAGATCTTGATCCTTTAGGGCTAGTTTGGTTGGAAAGAAATAAAAGGAAGGGAAAAGAAAGGTAACAGAAGGAGATGGAATTTTGTGGTTGGTATGACATATGATAAAGAAAAGAAAGGAAACAAAGGGAAATGGAAGGATTTCAACAAGGCAGCAACATTACTTCTGTTATCCTTCCAAAATTGGGAGGAATTGGAGGGGAAAGTCAACATTTTATAAATACCAACATTGCCCATATATTTATAAAACACAAAATTAGAATTACAGATGTGTCCTAGGGCATATTTACCCATTCAATTAACAAATTTATGTGAAACAAAGGCGCCAAAAGAAAGGAGGTTCTTCTTCTTCTTCAATTTAATCCCTTCATATTCTCATTTTGAGGAAGGCTGGAAACAAAGAGGCTGGTTTCTTTTGTTCCTGGTTGATCTTCTCTTGCTGGTGGTCTCTATTAAAAAATAATAAAATTAATTGTAGCCATAGTTCTTCAATGGTGCTCTCTGTTTTCATTGGTTTGTTAAATTAGTTTTGCAATGCATTCTATATCATTATAGAGTACGTGATATTTTTCCTCTTCACTATTTTGAGTGGTGTACGTTTCCGTGAGTCAGAGTTTGGAGAAGGAGAACTTCTACTCCTTTTGATTTTCTAGGTATATGGGTTTCTTCAATACTTGTTGAAATATATATATGATATTTATATATTTCATTCATAATATAAAATATATGATGTATATCTCTTGATGTGGTATTTAATTCTGCCCATTATGTTCTACCATGGTCTTATGTTCATAAAGTTTCTTTCAATTACTTACATGCTTGATAGTTGTTATTTTTGCTTTGCTGGAGATATGTGTTTTTTTTATTACTCTGGCAACAAAGAGGTGGTTGGGTTGTATAATACACGCGCGCGCGATAGGAACTTCATATATTTCAAAATTTATTGTGAAAACCGCAAGATCTGAACCCTTACATTTCAATTAGAAGCTTAAAAAATAATTTATTTTTATGAGGCCAAAGACAATCCAAGCTGAGAAATTTTATTATTTTTGCCCAGTGAGTGTCCTAAAAAAAATTTGCATACTCAACCTATATAATTTATCTTTTAAAATGTAGGAGGGTATATTGGTAAATTTCGTAACATAGTTTCATTTCCTTTCTTCCCCAAACATAATTATTGTTGATATACGTGCCACGTCGTCTGCTTGAATGGCACCACCACTGAAAGTAGGTACCCCTGGCCAATACTTATCTGGTGTGTCCCTGAGCGGACCAAGTAATCTCAAGCTACTTGTCCTAAAACTGAACTCACTGGCCGATGAAGGAGTCGCTACCCTTCCTCTCCTGTGGACGTGCCCCGCTCCAGTTGGATGGGCCCCTCCTCCCTTTCCTTTCCAAGGTTGCTTCCTGCAGGTGTAATCTCGGGCATTTCTTTCTCTAGCTCTCTTTTTTAACTGAAAAGACCTTGAGGCACAGGCAGGAATACGAGCTCCACGGGGTCGAAAAGGCGGAACCCCGAGGAAGGCTCCTTCCTAATCTTCAATCTCAGGAATCTGAGGACATGTGGCTGGGATCTAAGGAATTGTCTCAACTTGAGGCCGATACACGGGGAAAGGACCTTCGATACCCGAACTTGAGCTCCGAGTATGGCAAAAGAAACATTAATTATGAAGGATATTTGATAAGATCCGCATTAATGAATGACCACCATTACCTCTTCAGATCTGGGGGCAAAGCGCCGTGGTTTGCCTGTCAATGTCCCGTCTGTCAGGGGGAAAGGCCCTCGAACCCACAAGTAAGAGGAGGCTCGTCCCAAGGACCAACGATCATTGACCGAGAAATGAGTATTACAAATAGGAGCATTAATCAGTCTTTAAGGCAGATTACAACAACCCTTAACAACCCTCAACAACCCATCACTATTGAGTTCGAGTTTCCTTGGTATTAAGGTCGGCCTTCCCTTTCTCAATCTCTAACTCCAGAAAGTCCTTTGTATTGCTTAGATCCTTACTTGGATACTGAACTCAGCTTTCTCGGCTTACGTAAAATAATCTCCTCATCCTACTAAGAACTACCATCAACAATTATTATCCTTTCCTTTCTTTTTTTTCATTAATCAACCAAACACGATAAGAGGTTAAAACTATCATTTTTTTTCTTTTTCATTATAAGTTGTATGGCTTCACTGATTCTTTAGCTCGCTCGTACAGATGCATTCGTATAACCGCGTCTTGGCCGGATTCAACCCCCAACAGTCCTGCCAAGAGCTGCACAACACAATGTCTTTTTACGTGAGACCAAGTTTTAAAAGCTTCATATACATTGTTGAGTCCATCTTTTAGGGCTCAAGCTTATCAAACAATTGTTAGTCTTGCATATATATATATATATATATATATATATATATGCAAGGCAGCTCAATAATTTGAGACCTTAGGTGAAAAAAATAAAATGATCTTTTAATAGAGTCTACCCATATGTTCATGCTAATAATATGCTCATTATTTGTTTTGTGATTTTTAAGTGTAGTACTAAACTTTTTTCAATCTCTAATTCTATAGTTAGTTTATTGACTATGTACTTTCTAAAAGACATATTAAACCATATATATATATATATATAATTCATGTTAGCAGAAGTCATATTTGTGTTTATGTTGATCTAATAGCATTCTATTAATTATACAGGTTAAATTGAAGGCGACCCATCTAAATGACTTAATGAATTACTAAAATTATGAAAATGAGGATATATAAGTAGGACAATATAATTAGAAAAAGAAACAAATACTATAATATCTATTTTGGGTTTTTTAAATAAGGAACTATCATAATAATTGAGTTAAAATATGTTACAAGTCAATTGGGTTGTGTATATATACTATTAAGTCTGAATAACATTGTGAATGATTTTTGTACATGTTTAGGTACTCTTCTTGAAAAGTGAACTAAACAAGCACATAAACTTCGTGTATGTTGATTGATTGTATACAGGGCCATCAAATCAACAGTTGGCGGGTTTCCAAGGCCTCTTTGATGGATCTGAGCAATAAGAACTTCGCGAAACTGTTCGACGAAGCATTCGGATACAAACTCCTCCCTCCCTTCGACCCGTATCGTGACAGCCTGAGTTACATGTTAGGTTCTTATGTGATTCCATACATGGGACTTATAGGTTATGTTGGGACAAATCCAAATCTTATTGGCCACAAATCTAAGATGGTAAGGCATCATTTTGGCCTTGAAATGGCATATATAGCTTGAGCACGGATTCTTTTGTAACAAAAATGTATTGTATAAACTTTTTTCCAAAAAAAAAAAAAAAATCATCGTATTATATAATAGAGAACGAATGTGAATGATCATAACTTTCTTGGTTGTACAACACAACGTTGTAACATACAACAAAGGATTCCTAGTCATATAAGTTCTCACCCATGCTTCGAAATATATATATATATATATATATATCAAGCTTTGGGATAAGTGCAAAAAACCTACTAATATACAGGATTTGTGCAAAACTAATCCCTATCTTTTGAAACTGTGTATGTTAGTCTATAAAATTCAAAAAATGTACAAATAAGTCCCTCTACCCACTTTTTTACAAAAACTAAATATGAAATTCCAATTTTGTCCTTTTTCCTTCCATTTTACCCTCACATTATGCCATCTTCACTCTCAAATCCGATTTTGTCCTTTTCCCTTCCATAATGCTATTCTTGTTTTGTGTCATTATTCTTGTTTTGTGTCATTATATATATATATAGCTTACAAAGAATATTCTAAGCGGATACATGAATTAAACAAAACCTGCAATCTGCGGGGGCTTTTGAAATTTAAAGAGGCAGACATCATGATTCCTTTAGATGAAGTGGAACCAGCCAGTGAGATTGTTAAACGGTTTTGTACTCGGGCCATGAGTAACTTACTGAATCTCATTTTTTCTAAAATGTATATGACAACCTACTCTCAGTGGAGCATACTTGAAGTCTACTATGTTTCTTTGATATGTTTTCATTTTTTTTTTTTTGGGTCATTTTCTTTGCTGATGGACCTTATTAGTGAAATTTATAAGACTTTTTCTTGTAAATTTGTCCACTGTACGCAATATTCGGGGACGTTGTTTGGACGGAATCTGGGCAGAGATGGAGTATTGCAAGACTTTTCCAGCGTGCACTATCAAAGTTATTTCCCAAATAACAGGTCACCGTGTAGCGCTCTCTTGGAAGGAAATTGATAAATCAATTAAAAGTGTGAAAAGCACAGAAGAGGCAACTCCGGCGACCATGATGCCGGCGATCAAAAGCTGACATATTTGAAGACCAACCGAGAAAGCCTTCAGCTTCGAGAACTGATAAAGAGACTACCACAGTGAGATTGCATCAACGACCCAGCACAACAAAAAACCAAGTGACCGGAAAACTTTAAGCAATGACCCAACCGTGAGCTTCACGCCGGCGATAGCAGAGATTTAAATCATATATTTTCCAAGTCCCACGAGCTTCACTCAATCCGTCGTGCCACAACTCAAGTGAGATTAGAGATCAAACGGACCGACCGAGCTAACCCAACGACCAACTGAGCTTGATAAACCCAGAAACTTCAACGAGAAGAAATCGACAAGAACCAGCGAGCTCGTCCTTGTATTTTTCCGGCGAGCTGCATGAACAAGTCCGACGCGTTTCATTCTGCATCAACAGTTCCGGCAAGCTTGATTCAAAGACTGAACAACTCCGGTGTGATTTAAGGGCAACAAAAGCACCAGTGGCGAGACACAGCAGATAAGCCGGCAAACTCTCTTTGATTCAATTGAACGACACTTTCCTTCATCAAATCGGTGACCCACAACTGAAAGATAGAGTCTTTGGTGTTGGTTGTTGGCAAGGCAGAGTCAGGATCGCAAAGTAAGGGGAGTTAAAAATAATTAAATATGATTGTTTAGTGTGTTATTCATACTTTAAATATAAAATTCTCATGCATCAATCATTCAATTAAACCTAATAATCTACAACCTTCTAACACATTTACACTTCCAAACTCTAATGTGTTTTCAAAGTTAAGAATCCATTGGAATATGTTTTATACAAGTATTAAAACAAACGCCTATAAGAATGCAAGATATATATGTTCTTTATTAATAAATTCACATTAGAAAGTAAGATCTATGTGTTTGACCCTTAACTAGTTATTAATCCATTGTATAATAAATTACCTAATTTGATAAGAAACCATCAAGTCATCAACAAAGCTTTTTTTTTATTTTACAAAAACAAAAATCAATATTTTGCTGGATTAAAAATAATAAAAAATTGAGTCTAGGTCTTTTTCTATTGACTAACAATGTGTTTGGTTTGTTGGACTGGACCATGCTATGTTTTATTATGGCTTTTTTTTGTGATTGCGCCTGTCCATTGTTCATGGACTTGCTCATATTTAAGGCTTGGCCTTTATAAATTTTATAAGGCTTGGCCTTTATAAATTTTATAACTCCTTTTATTTATAGATAGACTATGGATTGGACTGATCGGAAGAGGAAGAATAATACATGGGCTTATAAAAACAATAGTACTAATTTTTTTTTTTTAATTGGACCTGGGCTATAGCGCAGGTTAGCCCATTACTAATTTCTCCCTGGTTGTTGGTATAGACAAAATGGGATTTGCTTTATTCTGGTCCCAAACAAACTTCTTTGGCCATCGGATAAAATGGACATTTTACATGGCGTATATTTTTAGCTATTAATTTACTCTAATTACATTAGGGTATTACATTCATTTTAAGTCACAAGGGGGGTATTTGCACCGAATCAATAATATAGGGAAATTTTTTACCGTTTTACACTGTATCGATGGTAGAAGAGTTTTGCTTCTTTTTCTTCTTTTTTTCTTTTTTCTGTTTTTTTTTTTTTTTTTTAAACACTTAAACCATCAAGCTTTTAACAGAAGTCATTGCCTTGTGCAGCTGTGGGCAGGACTGTTGGGGGTTGAAGGAGGCCAAGATGCCGTTACACGAATGTATCTGTACGAGCGATTTAATGAAACAGTGAAGCCATACAAGATCACGGTAGCAGAGTTTACAATCCGCATTTCGGAGCTGAGGAACAAGCTGGCAATGTGTGGCATCAAAGATGAAGGAATCATAGTCCCACTTGAGCTCGGGGCCGAGAACCGAACCACTAGCAACGTTTTGTCAACCAACACCGACTCCCTCTCTTATAGCAGAATTCCAGCAGAGATACTGACGTTCCTGTATGACTCCGGCGACGAGAGTGTGCCCGGCGGATTCTATCCCCGGGGAGGAAATGGAAAGATTGCTAGGGGATTTCTGAAATAGACATAGCCAAAAATGCTAGCCTAAACATTAATTAATGAATAAATAATTTCTATTTTCATGTAATGTTGTTATGATCGACGTTAGTGATCAATCTGTTGTTTTTTAATATCATGTAATGTTGTTATGATCAATGCAAGTGATCAATCTGTTGTTGTGAAATTGGCATTTCCTATTTAAGTGCTCAAAAAAAATTCATGAGTTCGTCACTGATAGTATTGATTAGTAACAAGAAAACATTACTCAATATTGGTCCAGCGTGCAAGTAATATTTGAGTGAAATACTAAAGACGATTTTGAAGTACAAGTCAAACTTTTATCAAATGAACACTTAATTACAATAAATATTGAGGACATTTTTTTTTTTTTCAACAAAATATTGAGGACATTGATAAACAAACTTAAATACTGAAAGTCTGAAACCATAACGATGAGTACACGTCACAAGCATCTTATCCACCAATTCAGCATGTAATAGATCGGATTAGGTTGGATTAGGATCCTCTCTCATAAAAAAATTTAGTTCTTCTTCCGTTCATTCAAATCGACAATATATACAACAATTTTATATATAGTATTAATGCGACAATTTTATATTGATTATTCTATAAATTTGTAAAGGTGTTAAATTCTCGATTCAATAAATTACTAATATGTTATATGGGTATTGCATTTTCTATGTGTTGCATGAATATTATATATGTGATATAGTGCAATAGTTAAATTTGGATAGGATGACTCAGCATAAGGAAAACTAAGCCACCTTGCCTTGATTAAATTTGGCTTTGGATGAACTAATGTGAATGTGTATAAGCTTTATTGCTCGAAAATTCCCAGCGCTAAACACCCGATACTGACCGCACTAAGAGACACAAAAGCACAAATGACATTAGGTGAGAAAGTGGAGTTAAGCATCTCTGGCAATAACAAAAAGAGAGGTCGCAATAAATATGTAAAGGTGTTGAATTCACGATTTAATATAATTGCAGCGTTGTAACACAATGTAATATTTTGTATGGATGTTACATCTTTTATGTAAATGTGTTGTATGAGTGATTTATTTGTGATATAGCGTGTAGCATTGTGATATAGAGTGTGAACTTAATTTGAATAGGATGACTCGGCATCGGAAAAAGGAAGGCCCCATGCCTTGATTGAATTTGGCATTGGATGGACTAATGTGAATGGGCTGCAAACACCTCGGTGCTAACCACACTGAGAGACACAAAATCACAAATGATGCTAGTTGGCAAAGTACGTGGTGTTCAGGGCTATACAAAAACGAGACATTGTGATAATATCATCATTATGCAATAAATATGTAAAGACTTTAAATTCTCAATTTAATAAAATTGTTGCGATGCAACACAATATAATATGTTGTATGAATGTTGTATTTTTTTAAATGTAAATATGTTGCTTGTAATATAGTGTGTGACCTAAATTTGAATAGGATGATGAGTCACCATCAGGAAAAAGTAAGCCCCCTTGCCTTTACGAATTTGGCTATGGATGAACATGCAAATGGGCAAATGGATGCAAGTCTTGCCAAAAATATCAATAATATCACTGTAACAATAGTTTTTAAAGTTCAAAGTTCCAATACTTTTAAAAGTGTATATTTTTAAAGAATGTATAAAACCTAAAATTCACTAGACACTTTTTTTTTGGGGGGGGGGGGGGGGGGGTTATTATTTTATTTTTTCCCGTTGTTTACCGTTACAGTTTTGATATTCTTCTTAGTTTCAGAATTCTCAAAATCATACTTGTAGACTCAAACTTTTATTATTGTAATATGCAATGAACACTTAAATATAATAAACACGGAGTGACCCCTTAAATATAATTCCAAGTCACATTGATACACACATGTGACATTTGCTTATGCAAATGTCGCTTTTGCTCCTAATGTATGCATTTTTACAAACTTAAATACAGAAACCATCGCATGATGAGCACACATCACGGATAAAGTACCATTTTGATTCATCTTATCCACCAAATTAGCATGTAATTGATTGATTAGGTCGGATTAGGATCTCTCATGTGCAAATTTAGGTCATGTTACTTGAACGTTTAAATCGATAATGCAACAATTTTAAATTGATTGCACAATTAATAAATATATAAAGGCGCTGAATTTTCGATTTAATAAAATTGCATCATGTAATACATCTATGCACATGTGTTATATATGTCATATAGCATGTGCATTGTGATATAATGTGTTAGCTAAATTTGAATAGGATGATTTAGCATAGGAAAATTTGAATAGGGGGGGGTTATTATTTTATTTTTTCCCGTTGTTTACCGTTACAGTTTTGATATTCTTCTTAGTTTCAGAATTCTCAAAATCATACTTGTAGACTCAAACTTTTATTATTGTAATATGCAATGAACACTTAAATATAATAAACACGGAGTGACCCCTTAAATATAATTCCAAGTCACATTGATACACACATGTGACATTTGCTTATGCAAATGTCGCTTTTGCTCCTAATGTATGCATTTTTACAAACTTAAATACAGAAACCATCGCATGATGAGCACACATCACGGATAAAGTACCATTTTGATTCATCTTATCCACCAAATTAGCATGTAATTGATTGATTAGGTCGGATTAGGATCTCTCATGTGCAAATTTAGGTCATGTTACTTGAACGTTTAAATCGATAATGCAACAATTTTAAATTGATTGCACAATTAATAAATATATAAAGGCGCTGAATTTTCGATTTAATAAAATTGCATCATGTAATACATCTATGCACATGTGTTATATATGTCATATAGCATGTGCATTGTGATATAATGTGTTAGCTAAATTTGAATAGGATGATTTAGCATAGGAAAAAGTAAGCCCCCCTTCCTTGATTGAACTTGGCTTTGGATGAACCAATGTGAATGGGTGTAAGGCTCGCGACTCGAAAACACCTACACCACGGTAAGAGACACAAAAACAAGTCCATACTTGGAGATACAAAACTACGGATGACGCTAGTTGGCAAAGTGGTGTTAAGCATTTATGACTGTACAAAAAGAGAGGTCATTATGATATCATCATTAAGCAATAAATATGTAAAGGCATTGAATTTACAAAACAAAGTAATATATTATATATGTGTTGCATTTCTATTTAAATGTATTACATTAGTATTTTTTAAGCGTGTTGCTTGTGAATTTGTCCTAGAGGGTGTCAAGCTAAATTTGAATAGGATGCGTCACCATCAGGGAAAAGTAAGCCCCCTTGCCTTTATTGAATTCCACTATGGATGAACCAATGCAAATGGGTGTAAGTCTCGCTATTAGAACATTGTTGGGAAACGTGCAAGTTTTTAAAAATCTTTTGGGAAATTTTCATACATAGATCTTGATTCATCACATATAGACAAATTTTATGCAAAAATAAAAGATGATGTATCATTCAATTAACAGTTTGAATACTTACATCAAAGGTCTGAGTAAACCTTTAAATCTTTCCTCTAAAGTGAATGTTCTCACTTATTATAGACCCCTTTAGGAATTACCAATATGCCTTGATGAACGACCTTGGAGTCAAGACTTGTGGTAGCCTCCTTTAGAAGAGATAACAAACCCTAAAATCTAGAGAGAGAAAATATATTTATTTTTCTTCTTCTAAAAGTCACACCTAAAATATACATAGACCCATGTATATATAGGCAAGATAAAAATAAGAAAAGGAAATAATAAATCTTTCTCCATCTCTAACTCAAATATCTCAATTCTAATAGGACTCCAATATCAACTTGGGTTATGGGTGAGAATTCTTTGGGCTTACTATTTTCTTGGCTACTATAAATTAATAATTAGTTTGGTCCATTAAACCATGGATCCAATTTAATTAATTCATAAATTAATTTCTACTCCACTAAAAGAAATTAATATAACTCCAATTAAAATAGTAAAGAACATCTAAGTCAATGTTGCACTTTAACCCCTCTATGTATAATTATTTATCAGATAATAAAGTTATCAATCCGACAACATAATTAATATAATTATTTTGTTACCTTTGATTATTACCGACTTGATTACAATAAAATATTCGTTTGACAAAAATAATAATTTACTCTATATATATATATATATATATATATATATATATATAACATTTTGTCTAAAACATACGAAGGCCTTCGAATTTAATTTGTGATCAACCATAATCAATACAAAATAAATATAAATAGCACTGATACAAATATTAAGAATATAACCTTCTAACTATTAATTACATAACTACCCAAAGTGTCAGTCTAAGAATTCCGAAGTATCCGCCGAACAAATCAAAGTAATTATTAATTAATAAAAGAGTTTATACTTCTCTCATGCGTCAAAGTTAAAAGCCATGACTGTGATAGAGAGTAATTGCATACGACGGCTCTCGCAATATATTTCAACCTATCGTGAACTCCGTTCAAGTCTTAATTAATTAAATGTTCATCCATAATTACCGACTTAGAACCATTTATGATTACTAATTTATAACTTAGTATTAATTATCATTACATACATATATAAATATATCTTATAATCAAGTGGACTCAATCAATTTCATAATGAATCGAAATAATACATTTCATTCACCAATTGTATAATGCCTTAATAATAATATTCAGATAAGGAACCATGACTTTTACAATCCAAATAAGAATTTGCTATGCTATGGCACACATATCCCAACAAACACACCCTACGTCCACACTAAGAAACACAAAAGCACGGACGATGCTAGTTGGCAAAGTGATATTAAGCATCTCTAGCGATACATAAAAGTAATATCACGATGATATCATCTACATCCACACCAACCACTCCTCGTGAATTGCTTGATTCATTACGACATATGACAAATGAAAAACATAAGAGAATTCAAATAGATCTGACAATGGCATATAATTTACTCCCTCATCCAGCCGCAAATGGAGAAATTATTATATGGTAGGTCCCCGGGACCAAAGGTGCATTGTAATAATTTCTCTAGGCAAATGGGGGTCGGGTCTTGATGGAGTGCACCAATTGGGGTCCTAGATGATCTTCAGTAAAGGCACTAATACAATGAAAATCACCCAAAGTAGTTGGGGACTACTACTAATAGGTGGGGGCTATCTGTAGGTGTGGTGGAGAAAAGTCAAAAGTTTGATGATGTGCCTATACAAGATTAATCAAAACTAGTTTACAGGTTCTTGAGGATAACATCTCTTTCTATTTTTTTGGGGAAAATATAACGTCTCTTTCTTACAAAAGGCAGACCTTACAGTTAGCTTTTTTTGTTTCATTCAGTTGATCTTAAATCCCTTTTCAAATCCAATTCTCGTTAAATTCTACTATTCCAATCTCAACAGTTGCTGAGACTTATAATTGTATATGTTCGTTCCGAGAAAAATTGTGAGTATCAAGAATAAAGTGTACAAAGGAAACAGTATCTACACGGTCTGGGCGAGCTGTGACAAATGGTATCAGAGCCAATTCCCAGCCGAAAATTTACAATATCACGGGACATAATGAATGATCTCTATTTATCTTAAAAATTCTCCACACTCTATTGTCAATGAAAATAGAGAACATTCATCGGAAGGAATATGCATATATTTTTACTGTTTCCTTTGTACACTTTCCTCTTGGACATAAAATACAATATCACGGGACATAATGAATGCTCTTTATTTATCTTGGAAATTTTCCACTCTCTATTATCAATGAAAATAGAGAACATTCATCGGAAGGGATATGCATATATTTTTACTAAGCAGATTTTTGTAGAATTTCTTTATTTTCATTTCTCGAAAAATTGAACTAAACATACTTTAATTTTGGGTCAAGTGCAAAAAACACCCCTGAAGTATGCTTACAGTGCATATCACACCCCTCACGTGCAAAAAACACCCCTCAAGTTTCAATTTGGTGTAATTAGGTCCCCCTGATACATTTAAAATCTAAATTGACCAAATTACCCTTATGAAATAATTTTATAAAATATAAAAAAATATTTTTTTTTTTGTAAAAAGACCAAAAAGGATAATGTTTTTCCCCTATCCTCTCTTCAACTCTGCCGTCGCCTCCTCTTCCTGCTCCCCTACACAAGACTGTTTTTTCTTTGCGATGATGATATTGACTTTATAAAAAGTCCAAAGAGGTGGAAAGGGTAAGAAGAAAAGGCTTCTTTTGCTTTTTATAGCAGCAATTCCAGAGAATTGTTGAAATTTACCTTCGGAAACGGCGCCACCTTTGGAAACAGCGCCGCCTTCAGAAACGGCATGAGGGCCCATGTCGTAAAAATTCACCCCGGCGTGACCAAGATTATGGTCAAAGGTGGTGGCGACGGGGTCGAATTGTTGTTGGATGAGCTGGTGGTGGATGCGTGGAGGTATCGGCTTCCAGCGTCGGCGAGGCTGGAGTTGGCCAGTGCTGTCAGTGCCAACAGTGAGCTCGTTGTGATGGTGCCCAAGGCAGGAAGGGAATTTGGAGACGGAGGAAAGGGTTGGGGAGGATTAGGCCGGCTCGTCCTTGTACAATAATCAAATTTAACTTCCTTTTTTATTGCCTGAAATGTGGGGTTTTTTTTTTTTTTTTTTTTTTTTTTTTAATATTTTGGATTTTTTTGTTTTTTAACTCTATTTTTATGGAACGCATGAATTGGGTTCTAATGTGTTTCTTGTGTTTCTATCAAGAAACATAGTTTAGTTATCTATAGATGTTTAATGCCTTTCAAAAGTGATATTTTTTACAATTTCAATTCCAAACACCATTCTTAGAATCATTAATGTGCAAGTCAATCAGTTCTTTTTTGATTCATAATTAACTCGGTTTGTGAAGTTAATGTGCGGCTTTCCTTGATATTATTATTATTATTAAATCGTGCTAATGAATCTATGAGTGTGGATTAGCAAAAATAGAGATAAGAAAATTGGATCTCAGAGACATAGCAGTAGAATTTAGAATAAACCAATCAATGAATGAACTGATAGAAGAAAAGCTGCCAACGCTTAGATACGGTTTAGCAAACAGCTCATTCGAAACTAGGTATTACAATAAGGCAGGTTTAGCAAACAACTCATTATATTTAGTCTTCTATTGGAGAGTAAATTGAGCCAATTAGATTTATCTGCAACAAGGCAGGTGACTGATACTAAAATTTCCGGCGCGTGCTGGAGACGGCGAGCACTGACGGCATAGGATGATTGCAGTGGAGAGATAATTGCATGGGCATTTTGGGAAGAATAAAAGGGTAAAATGGGTATTACAACACTAATTTATGTCAGATTTATGACAGATGGGTAATTTTGCACAATATCAAAAGATTAGGGGTGTTTATTGCTCACTTTTTAAAATAAGGGGTAAAAATATTACAAAAAATATACTTCAGGAGTATTTTTTGCACTTACCCCTTTAATTTTCAAACTGTCTTTGTTTTTTTCAAAAAGACTCATTCGAATAAAATAAAAAAGTTAAATCTGAACTAAACAATGAAGCCTAAGTATGTGTATGCATATATATTTACTAATTGATTGATTGATTGATTATACACAGGGCTCTTAAAAATATACTTGGTGGAATTCCAAGGCCTCTGATGGATTTGAGCGCAGAGAACTTCGCAAAAATGGTTGACAAAGCATTCGTACCCAAACTCAACCCTCCTCTCCACCCAATATCGTGACAGCCTCAATTTCATTTTAGCTACTTACATGCTTCCATACATGGGACTTGTTGGTAACGTTGGGATCAATCCTTTGCTCAGGGGCTACCAATCAAAGAGGGTAAGTCTCCATTCTGCTCTTCAATGCCCATACCTTTAATATATATATATATCCATGCCATACTACCAATTCCGTGAATTTTATTACTATCAATGGTGAATTTCGCTAATTCACCTGCAAGCAAATAGCAACAAAATTTAAATAAGT
This sequence comes from Cornus florida, assembly GCF_030987335.1. Taxonomy (NCBI): domain Eukaryota; kingdom Viridiplantae; phylum Streptophyta; class Magnoliopsida; order Cornales; family Cornaceae; genus Cornus; species Cornus florida. Next base: position 15,760,119 of record NW_026775573.1, on the reverse strand, counting down.
GAAATTTCACTATTACATTAGTGAAATTCACCATTAGTAATAATAAAATTCACCCAAAAAAAAAAAAAAAAAAAAAAAAAAAAAAAAAAAAAAAACCAAACCAACAACAAGGGAAGAAGTATTCAGTGTTAAATGTGTACATTGTCTTTTGCAGCTCTTGAGTGGACTTTTGGGGGTGAAAGCCGGACAAAACGCTGTTATACGAATGTATTTGTTTGAGCGAGCTAGCGAAATAGTAAAGCCATACAACTTTACGGTGGCAGAGTTCACAAACCGCATTGCAATACTGAGGAACTGAATCGCATTGTGTGACATTAGAGATGAAGGACTCATGGTCCCACCTGCCGAGAACCGAACCATGACCAATGTTTTATCAGCCAATTTTTCCTCCATTTCTTACAAGAGAACTTCGGAGGAGATACTGAGGATCCTGTATGACACCGGGAATGAGCATTCGCCCGGTAGATTCTTTCCCCGGGGAGCAAATGGAAAGCTTGCTAGAGGACTTCTGAGTTCAGCATAGACAAAATTGCTAGCTCATGCATGCCATGCATGCATGTTGTTGCCATCGATCAGTTTATGTTTCATGAATAATTAAGTCCTATTTTCTTGTAATAATGTTTGATCCATGTAAGTGATCAAAGTACCGTTTCTTTTGAAATTGTCATTTCATATAAATTAAGTGGTGTTCATGTTCACCAAGATAATGAATTTTTTGGTGAGCATTATTACCTTCTTGAAATCTAATTGATGAATGTGGATTTCCAAATTCATGAACAAAGTGAGAAATAGAGGATTCAATGGTGAACATGTGCAACCCAGGGGGATAGCGGTGTAGGCAGTGATTCAAGAGATAAGTTCGTGAAATCTCGCTTTCGAATCGCATACTTGAATGGTGTGTGTGTGTGTTATGGGGCCGATATGCGTACCTTAAGAAAATAATAATAAATTGTTGAACATGTGCAAGTAAAGCCCAATTGGCACTAATTTGGGCTGTGGATGGGCCTAATGCTCAATTTTGCTAAGGGCTCGAGGGCCTAAAAAGTGAATGGGCTCATTTAGGCCATATATTGTTTAAGCTAAGGTTCAAGTTAAACAAATTGACAGGTCTATCTCACAAGCCCAAATACTTTTAAAATGTTGAATCAATACATTGGAACATTGCACATGGGGAATCTAGAATCCTTCTCAGCTTTTGGGCCAAAAACTGTTGGTCTCTCCTATCATTGATAGCCCAAAGACAGCTAGTAAGGTGATTATCCAACTTACAAGCGTTCAAGGTTGTATGAGCGAGTTGCGTATATTTATCCATTAATTATAAAATTAGAAAAGTAATAGATATCCATTATTTCTTTTTCTTTTTCTTTTTTATTTTTTATTTTCCAACTTTTAAAATTAGTAACTAAATGTGATGTATCGTTCTAAGATTGGATCATATTAGCGGTCAATAGGAAATACCTACTCACTAGTAAATAAATAAGTATGTATTATCATATATATTATAAACGATGTCTAAAAAGTTATATTGAGGGCGAACTTTGTTTCATTATGATTTAGAGGTCACACAGGTTCAAAACAATTTCATTATGATTCAGAGGTCACACAGGTTCAAAACAAAAAACAAACTTTCCAAATGTGGAGGAAATATTTCATACGTCTAACCCTCTCAAACCGCACAACGACACAAGGAGACAGCCTGGTACAATGGATTTGCTCTTTTTGATTAATGTGGGATAAATGCATGAACGATGATATTGCAGATAGCCTGGTACAATGGATTTGCTCTTTTTGATTAATGTGGGATAAATGCATGAACGATGATATTGCAGATATCTAGAGAGTTACAGTGATGTGACACTATTACTTACTTATTCTTGATAAGAAATTTTTTTTTTTTTTTTAAATCATTTATCCATTGTTATATGTTAAATACATTCTCCATATGATGTCCAGTGCTCATGTATAATAGCAAATCTTATTTATCAAATTGAAAAGGCTCTTTGTCTTATATTTTTGTTATAAGTGGTATCAAAGTAAGTCGAGCTCTTGATTCTTTAGGGTATGTTTGGTATAGTGTAAAAGAAAAGAAAGAATAACATTAATTAGGAGCAAAAAGAAAAGAAAGGTGAGGAGAGGAGAGGATAGTGTTAGTTATTTGTTGTGTTTGGTTGATTAATAAAGGAAAAAAAAAAGGAAATAATAGTAATCAAGTTTGGGGAAAGAAAGAGAAGGAAATTAATGTAATGAATTTACATCTATACCCTTTTTATAGAATTTTTAAGGAAAATTTTGGTATTAACAAAATTTCATTAAAAATGTTAATTTTCCTTTTTTTTCCTTCCATTTTCTCCAATTTTTGGGAGGAAAACAAAAGTTACTATTTATGCTTTAGTCTTCTCTTTCAAACCCTTCCATTCCCTTCCAACATTTTATACCAAATATAATTTTTTTATTTTCTTTCATTCCCTTCTTCTTTTTTTACCATTTTCATTGTACCAAACTCAACCTAGATCCAATTTTTTTTAGTGTCGGTTGGATAGGCGTTGGTGTCTGTGTCATAGTAAGTCTTCCCCGTGGGTCCGTTATCCCACGTCAAATCTTACTAGAAGGCATATATAATACCAATCATATTGGTTGGCGTACGTGGTTCACCCATCGACTCACCATCTCATCTCATGACCATATTTTCATCTTTCACCATCTTCGTTAGACTTTGAAAAAAGCTTGTTCAAGAAGGAAATTGTTATAAATATGAAAGAGATAGAGAATTAAAGAAACCAAACAACCTGATTGTGAAGACATCTAGATGTAGAACCAATTAAGAGAGAGTGAAACTCTTATTACTCGATATTTCTGCTTTTTAGGATTAAAAAAATATACCAAACTTTGACAAAGTCACTCGTTTGAATCGGACACATTAGTCGCCTCAAGAGTTTGACCGCTACGTGATTCTCTTTTCAGATGTAATAGTGATTTTGACCCCGCTAATAAGATATATATATATAATAGAAATTTTTGTTTTCATTAGTGAGAAATGAGAAATGTTCTCTTGTATTGTCCAGTCCGTATACAATGTGCACATTGCACAACCACATATTTTTCGAAAAGGCAACTCTGTATTGTTCAAAGGGATAAGGTAAGTGCGTGAGCACACAAAAAAAAGTTGTCCGCATATTGGACACGTGTTGTAACTTTTCACATTGCTTGTAACTCTTGATTTTAAATGACAAAAAAGTATCACTAGACTACCTTAGTCTAACATTCATGGTTCATTATGCTATATATAGTACCAAGTCTGTCATGCATTGTATAACAATCTGACCATCTCTCTACACACACGCACAAGAATGGCTACTCTTCTAGTGTCCACATCCTCCTTAGTCATGTTCATGATCTTGGTGAGCAATTTCATGATCGATGTCTGTTCGTCTAAACCTTCTTGCCAGCCAACCTACCCACCAAATGCAATTCCAATAGCTGATGAAGATGTGGACTTGTTGCAGTTTGCTGAGAATCTTGAGCACTTAGAAGTAGACTACTTCTTGTTTGGAGCACTCGGATATGGGCTTGATGTGGTTGCTCCGCAGCTAGTCTGGGGCGGTCCGCCTCCCATCGGGGCCAAGAAAGCTAACCTTGATTTCCTAACGCGGAACATCATCACAGAATTCGGATATCAAGAAGTTGGTCATCTCAGGTTCGGATCTCTATAATGTAGACTATTAAGTCTGAATAGCATTGTCAACCGTTCTTATATACCAAACCTTTTTTTAAACTCAATTTTTATGCATTGATTTCTAAAAAATGTTAAATAACCAAGTTTTCAAACTAAAAACATAAAATTGTTCTTAGAAAACTGAACTAAACAAGCATATAAACTTTGTGTATGTTGACTGATTGTTGTATACAGGGCCCTTAAATCAACAGTTGGTGGGTTTCCAAGGCCTCTGATGGATCTTAGCGCTAAAAACTTCGCAAAACTGTTTGATGATGCATTCGGATACAAACTCGTCCCTCCTTTCGACCCGTATCGGGACAGCCTGAGTTACATGTTAAGTTCTTATGTGATTCCATACATGGGACTTGTAGCTTATGTTGGGGCAAATCCATCTCTCAATGGCTACAAATCAAAGAGGGTAAGGCATATTTTCGTCTTGAATGACCATATATATATATCTTCTTACCAATGTTTCAATATATATATATATATATATATATATATATATATATATATATATATATATATATGGATATATAAATATTATTAGTTTTTGCCAATATATAATCATGATTGTATAATAATCGAGTCAATTCGTATTAACCTGTTTATAAAAATAACTTTGTAACATGTTTTAATTCAATTATTACATAGATTTTTGTTATTTCAATATACTAATCAATATGGCTATTATCTGTCCTTTTTTCTAATTATATTTTCCTAATTATTATTATTTTCATAATTTTAGTCATTTATTATCTCATTTTTTTCATTATATTTACATTTTATATTGAAGTTAAGGAACAAGTTACTTTGACTCATTTAATTTAAATATATTATTTAAATAAGTTAGTAAACGAGTCTTATTGTGTTATGTGCCACACAATCTTATTAAATGAATTGTGTCTTGATGTTGGTTTAATAAGAGGTCTGTTAAGGGTTATTAGCATGATTATTAAATGGATTGTATTCAAATTCACCTATATAATGGAATACTACATATTACGTAACACGAATTGTCATCCATTATGTATATATATCCATGTTAGACTACTACTTGTTTCATAAGCTGGAGGTAGTAATGATGGCTCAACAATGTATATCAAGGTTTTAAGTTTTGTAACAGAAGACATTGTGTTGTGCAGCTCTTGGCAGGACTGTTGGGTGTTGAATCAGGCCAAGATGCTGTTATACGAATGTATCTGTACGAGCGAGCTAAAGAAACAGTGAAGCCATACAACAAGACGGTAGCGGAGTTTACAATCCGCATTTCGGAGCTGAGGAACAAACTGGCAATGTGTGGCATCAAAGATGAAGGAATCATAGTCCCACTTGAGCTCGGGGCAGAGAACCGAACCACAAGCAATGTTTTGTCAGCCAACACTGACTCCCTCTCTTACAGCAGGATGCCAGGAGAGGTATTGAGGGTCGTGTATGGCTCCGGCAAAGAGAGTGTGCCCGGTGGATTCTATCCCCGGGGAGGAAATGGGAAGATTGCTAGAGGATTTCTGAAGTAGGCATAGCCAAAAATGCTAGCTCATGCATGCATGCATGGTGTTGCCATTTTATTTTATGCTTCATGAATAATAAAGTCCTATTTTCATCATGTAATAATGTTATGATCAAAGTACCTTTTGTTTTGAAATGGACATTTCATATAAATAAAGTGTTTTTCATGATCACCACGATGATGAATTTTTTCGGTGACCATTACCTTCTTTGAAGTCTACTAATGGATGAATATGGATTTCCAAATTCACGAAGAAATTGAGAAGTAGAGGGTTCAATGTTGAATATGTGCAAGAAAAGCCCAATGGGCTATGATTTGGGCTGGAGATGGAATGGGCTTGACCGAGGGCTGAACCATATACTCAGAGTCTCGGACCTTACTCATTCTCTTATAGGGTCGGGCTGGGATACCCGTTACAGGCTCAGCCCAGACTAGGGGCTTTATTCAGATTCTATATAATAAATTGGTTAATCAATTTTGTCTCTTAAGCTTATTAATGTAACCAACATATGTTAACTCATTAAAATGAACTTGAGTATATTATTTTGTAGGGTAAACTACAATGACCTCTAAGTTTGGCTTAATTGTAATTAAATTTGAAGCTTGTCATTTTTTTTTGGCAAAGGCCCTTCTATGCGAGAATTTGTTATGAATTTACGCATTTATCTTCATTATTATATTATTAAAAATATCTGAAAATATGAAATGACTATTTCACCGTTATACTTACAACCACAAATTTTTCTTTTTCTTTTTCTTTTTCGTCCTCCATGGTTCTCTTTCCCATCTCCACTCTCTTCAGCCGCTACCCCAACCCAATCGCCGCCACCACCACTCAACCTCCTACCACCACCGTCTTTCTCCACCAGACCTATTTTCACGTTTCAATCCCAACTACGACACAAGATATATATATATATATATATACACACACAAATACCTGTATATATAGATATATATATATACACAAATACCTGTATATATATATATGTGTGTGTGTGTATATGCATGGAAATTTATATCTCAAAGCGGGTTCATGTTGAGACTTGAGCATCTTGGTGTCGGTGGCGGAGACGAGGACGGCGTTGGTGGAGGAAGATCCACAATCGGCGATCTCAGATCGGCGTATAACTACAGCTCAAATCGTTCTTCCGACACAGACCCATCTGATCCGGTCCAAGTAAACCCCGTACCTTAGGACCATCTTCTTCCAAGGTCAAGATCATCGCCGGAGCTTCGGTTTTCTTCTTCATGCGACCGTCGAATAAGTGGGGAGGAGGCCACCATTTATCTGCCGCCTACCCCACTCCCGAATCGTCACACCTCTCAACCTCCTACCACCACCACTAACAATCACTTGATAAAATCAAATATTGATATAGTGATTTAAAGAAATTAACTCATTTCCAAGGAGTGATATAATCTCTGGATTGTCTTCTCCTCTAACATGATCGTTTCTGGTTTCAGCCTTTCACGTTGAAGATGAAAATTAGAATCTTTTTTTTGGTTTGTTTGTTTTCTCCAATTAGTTTTGAATTGGGGTTGAAACTGTTTTCAGTGTCTTTTTATATTTGTGTTTTTAGATTGTGTGTCTTACACAGATGGGGTCGGTTGCCCTACTGTTGCTTGTTCATCAATTGCTTTTCAATATATATATATATATATATATATATATATATATATATATATATATTTATTTATTTATTTATTTATTTATTTATTTATTTATTTATTGTAAATGGGTCTGTTTTTTTTTTTTTTTTTTTTAACTTGCTATTGGTGTTGTTGGGGTTCATATATATATATATATATATATATATATATATACTGTAACACATATTAAAGAATATATATTGTATTATATTTTAAGCAGAATGAACCCATCAGCAATGACTCATTTATAATATATCAGGACAAATATATATATATATATAGTGTGTACTAATTTGGGAAATGAGTCGAATTAGAAAAAATATGTGGCTGTTATCAATTTATTATTAATTTGTTTCAAAAAAATAAATGTTGTTTTAATTAAATATAATTAATAGTCTCTTAAATATATTTTGATTAAACTTTAATTATTGTAATTACATTTTAATAAAATTATTTGCATATAATATATATGTTTATATATAATGTATGTGTATATGAATGATAAAAGACGTATTTGGATTTGCATTTGAAGTTTAATTTCATGCTTTGGTCTCATTTATATATAAAGGGTAATTTGGTCCATTAATGCATGGTTTTTTTGGTTTTTTCACGACACTATAAGGGTAATGAGGTCTTTTAACTAAGTTGATGGGCATTTTAGTCACTTCAACTAAATTTTTTGACAAAAAGTATAATTTTTTGTATGGAGGGGAGGTCTTTGCAGAAATGGGCAAACTTCAGGGGGGGTCTTGGTACAAAAAATGACAAATCTCAGATTTAGTTACAATTAGGTCAAACCTTAAAGGAGGTCAGTGTAGTTTGCCATATTTTATAATATTAACCTTTAGATCAAATCTTACTGTATAAAACTAGTGATTCCCTACTGTAGTTACTTTTTGGGTTTAAAGTGCACTATTCTTATAGTAACAATTATATATATATATATTTAAAAAAACATTTACGGAGTATCTGTTGCTATATTGTTATCCTCTATGTATGATGGTTCATTGCTTTGTGGTATTCAGGCATATTTAAATTATATTAATGGTGATAAGGAACATTGTTTGGGACTTCAAAAGGTAGTTTGGATGAAACAACATCGCACTAAACTTATATATAAATCAGATTTAAAAGGCGTCTGTTTTCAGTGAGTATTTGTTTTTACCTCCTATATTTGGATTTCTTGTTCTTTTGTATATTGATTTTTGTAAGTATTAAACACTTGTTATTTGACACAAAGCTCAACTCGCACATATTCACTAATGAACAAATATGTATGTATGTGTGTATATATATATATACAAAATATAACTTCAGAAATTGCTCACCAAAAAAAAAATTCATTATCCTGGTGACCATGAACAACACTATATATATAAATAAATAAAATGTCAAGCACACTTACAAAAGATTGATGATAACAATATTACGTGATAATATATAGGAATCATTCATTTATTCATTCATGTCTCTGGGCTAACATTTTTGGCTATGCCTACTTCAGAAATTCTCTAGCAATCTTTCCATTTGCTCCGAGGGGATAGAATCCACCGGGCACACTCTCGTCGCCGGAGTCATACAGGACCCTCAGTATCTCTCCTGGCATTCTGCTGTAAGAGAGGGAGTCAGTGTTGGCTGACAAAACATTGCTTGTGGTTCGGCTCTCAGCCCCGAGTTCCGGTGGGACTGTGATTCCTTCATCTTTGATGCCACACATTGCCAGTTTATTCCTCAGCTCCGAAATTCGGATTGTAAACTCTGCTACCGTCTTGCTGTATGGCTTCACTCTTTCATTAGCTCGCTCGTACAGATACATTCGTATAACCGCGTCTTGGCCGGATTCAACCCCCAACAGTCCTGCCAAGAGCTGCACAACAGGTACAATGGTCTTTTACGTCAAGCTTGATATACATTGTTGAGCCCATCTTTTAGGGCTCAAGCTTATCAGACAATTGGTAGTCTGCATATATATATATATATATATATATATATATATATATATATATATAACAATTTGGCATTGGGTGGAATTAATTCATGTTAGCAGAGGTGTTTGTGTTGATCTAATAGCATTCTATTATATAGGTCAAATTGAAGGCGACCCATGATCCATCTAAATGACATAATGAATTACTAAAATTATGAAAATGATAATAAGTACGTAAGACAATATAGTTAGGAAAAGAAACAAATACTATAATATCTGTATTGGGTTTTTTAAATAACAGACATATCAGAATAATTGGGTTAATTTAGGTTACGAGTTAATTGGGTTGAACTAATTACACGGCTAGTTAAATAGGTCTAATCGGGTTGAGGATTAATAATACCACCAAAGACTATAGTTCGGTGATACTTTCTCACCTTCCCAAATAGAAGGTTGAGGATTAAAATCCCGATAAGAGTGTGTGGGTGTGTGAGTTTTTTGCATTGTTGAATTTTGTCACAGACTTACAGTATATATATGGCCTTTCGAGCCAAAATGTGCCTTACCCTCTTCGATTTGAAGCCATTGATAGATGGATTTGCTCCAACATAACCTACGAGTCCCATGTATGGAATCACATAAGAAGCTAACATGTAACTCAGGCTGTCACCATATGGGTCGAAGGGAGGGACAAGTTTGTATCCAAATGCTTCATCAAACAGTTTTGCAAAGTTCGGTGCGCTCATATTCATCAGAGGTCTTGGAAATCCACCAACTGTTGATTTTATGGCCCTGTATACAATCAATCAACATGCACAAGCCGTTTGCACTTGTTTAGTTACTTTCTATGTTTTTAATTTAAAAATTCGTTAAGAAAATGTTTTATTTACAAGAATAGTTCACAAAGTTATTCAGACTTAATAGTCTGCATGTATAATATAACTATTATATAGAGAGAGATTTGAACCTGAGATGACCGACTTCTTGATATGCGAATTCTGTGATGATGTTCCGCGTGAGGAAATCAAGGTTAGCTTTCTTGGCCCCGATGGGAGGCGGACCGCCCATGACCAGCTGCGGAGCAACCACATCAAGTCCATATCCCAGTGCACCATACAAGAAGAAGTCTGCTTCTAAGTGCTCAAGATTCTCAGCAAATTGCAACAAGTCCACATCTTCATCAGCTACTGGAACTGCATTTGGTGGATAGGTTGGATGGCAAGTAGGTTCAGAGAAACAGACATTGATCATCATGAAATTGCTCATCAAGATCATGAACATGACTGAGGAGGATGTGGACATGACTAAAGGAGTAGCCATTCTAGGTTGTGTGCGTAGAGAGATTATGAGATTGTTATACCATGCATGAGAGATTGACCCCACTGCTATATATAGAGGGGGGAGCCAGGATCTTGAGGTTGGAGGAGCCAAAATTATAAATAACATTACGTAACTAGAACTTTTGATAATAAAAAATATATTACGTAGGCAAATCCTATATGGCAAATTGACCCGCCCCCGTGCTTACCCACCCCACCCCGCCCCGTTTTTGTTCCCTAAACTTTTTTCAATTTATTTAAATAAAAAAACTAATTATTTAAAGAAATTTTTATCAAACTTTCCGAACAAACACAAATAAGATTTATGCCAAAAAAAAAAAAAAAAAAAAAAAAAAAAAAAAAAAAAAAAAAAAATCAATTAAATAACTCTCTTTATTTACCGAAAAGAAAAAAAAAAACAAAAATGAATTTTTTTTTTTTTAAAAGTAACAATTGAAAATTTAACAAAACAATAACAATGATAAAAATAATAATAATAAAATAAAATAAAATAAGAATTTAGATTCTTAAATCATCGATTTTTGTTAACATTCAAAACTTCAAATGAAAATTTTGTTCTAGATTTTATAAAAATTAATTTCTTATAGAATTCTTATAAAAACATTCCAATAAAAATATAATAAAAAAAAATAAAAAAATAAAAAAGTGATGGAAAGAATCATGTATGAGATAAAAAAAAAATTTAGTTTGTAAAAGTAACACCTCACTTTGAAAAGTAGGATTCTGTACCACTAGGCCACCTATGGGTCTGGGATAAAATTTTAGGATAATAAAGTTATGGAAAAGAATGTGCTTGAGTTGGAAGGATTTTAAGATAGTTATATTATGAAAAGAAAGGCGTTTGAGTTGAAATTTTGGCGTTTGAGTTGAAATTTTAAGATAGTTAAATTAAATTTTAATGCTAATAAGTTTTTATTGGGGTTTTATAATCGTCAATTAAATCACTTTTTTTTAAATTATATATATAATATATTTTGTTAAATGTTAATTAAAGAAAGAAGTTTTTTTTTTTTTTTAGGAGATACGTGGTCAGGAGATGTCGAGTCGATGGGTGAACCATGCCCACCAAAGTTCAAACTAATCATTAGAAGTGACCCTTGACAAATCAGGGCTAGTTTTGGTATTCGTTCATTTGGTTGGTTGGAGACTTATTTTGGTTTACCCTTTAATTCATTTGGTTTGGTGGGAACTTATCCAACCACCCCCACGTAGTCAAAAAATTGAAGCTACCTGCTCTTAATTATGAGACTGAACATTTAACATTATTTTTTTATCCGAATTTATAATGTCATTGTTTTGAACAGTTTGAGAATTCAGACCTGTACGTTGTCAGGTGGGCACTTCATATGACAATCAAGAGCATCTCTAATGGTGAAATGTTAAATTTGATGTCAAATTTATATTTTGACAGTTCTACAGTGTCAAAATATTATATTTTAGTAATTCTATTTCAATAGTGTATTTCATCCGAAATGTTATTTTTTTGACACAATTACTATTTTTTTTTTCAACTACCATTCTTTTTCAACTACTATTTTCAACTACCAAACCAACAATTATTTATTTTTATTTTTATTTTTATAAGTAATATTATTTATTATTTATTTATCTTTTAACCTGATTTGATCCTTGATTTATTAGTATGTGTGTTTTGTACACTTAGCGTACAAGTGTGTTTGTTATTTTTTTTTATGAGCGTTTATATTTTTATTTAGCTTGTTTGCCGTATTAAAAATAAATAAAAATATTTAAATCATCAAATCAATGTTTGGCATTTCATAAAACTACTATGTTGTATTTATTGAAAATGGTTTTCTGAACTAAGAAAATAAATAAATAAAATTTCACATAATTTTACAGCCAAGAAGAAAATTTTGATTGCATAGCCAAATTGAGGATTGCACTATGTAAATATTATTATATTATTCTTCACAAAAGTCCTTCATGGACTACAAGAAAATTTTAATGGGACATAGGATTAGATCCAGTTGAAAAGAAACAGAAAAATCTTCACAGAATTTCATTTTTTTTTTTTAATTATTTTTTTATACCACAAATCAATACTAATAATATTATTATTCAAAAACAGAAGCCATACAATCAAAGTTAATTGCAATTACAAATTTACAAGCTATGAAGGTCATTCATCAATATCAGAATCACAGGAGCCCATTGGCTTAACTAATGTTCCACTGTATTGTGTGAGCTTTAGAAGTCCATTTAAGTTAGAAGTTTACACCATGTTGCACACAAAGCAGAGACCTGGTGGGAATTGGTGCCAGCCACAAATTTGCGATGATCATCTTTACTTTAAGAATGTTGTAGATGTTGGGGTAAATATACCAAGATTGTTTTTAGCAGGCTGTACAGAGAAAATACAACAATACAGAGTCTTGCGTTAAATGATGATGAAGATCAAGTATTTCTTAATTTTAAAATGCATAAGAAGGATGGTCACGGAAGCTTACAAATTTTGCAGTCCACATCTTAGTACATTTGTCAAGATCCCACACATTAACTTCAACTCCCTTCCTGAGTTGGAGAGCAAGGAATGATCATTTCTCTTGTATCACTTTGTAAACAACCAACAAGCTTATAATATAGAGTTATGAAACATATATAAACTCACCCTCTAAATAATGCACAGTTTTCATTTACATCCACTTTCATACATTGAATATCACTGGAGGCACATACATTCCAGATTGTTGAAGAACCATTAGTGGTTGAATCCGCTGGTGATTTGTGAACGTCAATGGACCTCACTTGCAAGTCCTTTTGTTGTACATGTAAGCAAGGTGCATGACCTAATTCAAGACCAAAAAACAAATGGATGGAGAAGATCTTAAAACTTCACCCTGCATTATGCATACATTGTGGTGGCTCGGAAAATAAACATACATATGTAAAATATGACCTAAGAAGAAATCACCCAAACATACATGAGAAAATACAGAAAGAAGGAGCAGCCTTGCCTTGCCTTACCTAGTTGATCCACTTAGCATCTGCACTTATTGTTAGGTGCACCCAAGTGGCTAAATTTTCGTAAACAATATAAAGATATAAATATGATTATTTTAATCTCAACAATAATCTATTCTATGTTATGAAAACGATTCTATTATAAATTTTGATGTACTAAAAACCATAGAAAACAATGTTATGAGAATTGTACTACAAATCAATGTTAAGAATATTAAACAAAAGAAGTGACAGAACACTGAGGGGTTAGAGAGATAACAAGAGAGAGGGATGAATGACAGTTCAAACTTTACTGTTTTTTTATAGGTAGATATTGAAATTTATTCTCTTGAAGATTATGCACAAAAATCTCATCCCAAGTAAGGAGCTTAAAGTACTAAAGTCTTCACAATTATGAAGTTTAGATAGATAACAAGAGAGAGGATGAATGACAGTTCAAACTTTACTTTTTTTTATAGGTAGATATTGCAATTTTTTCTCTTGAAGATTATGCACAAAATCTCATACTAAGTAGGAGCTTAAAGTACTAAAGTCTTCAGCAATTATGATGGTTTTTTTTTTTTTTCACTGAATGCAAGATGGCTTACATATTTACATAACTTATATATTAAAATTACCATTCTATAAAATTAGTTCAGATAGGAAATCTGAATTCACAATTTTTTTCATTTAAATAGCTGGATTTATCTTATGAGAAGGTCCAAAAATAAGTCATCGTACCAGTGCTGAATATGTTACCTTATCCTGAATGAATGACAGAATTTTTTAATTCCAACAGACGAATTGCATGTTTTATCAAAATATGCAATCTTTAACTAAAAACCAACACTATAGCAGCACAATGCTAAATGAATAATTTGGATACATGTTTGAATAACAAGATAGAACTATCCTATTCGTGAACAGAATAAATAAATAACAACATAGAACCGGAATACAGTTTAAACACATTTATATACATGTTTGAAAAACACTTTACTAATACACATATCTAAATTTAATTTGCAGTAAACATAATCCAAAACATACAGGGTCAGTTTTACGGTCATTGATCGAAGCCGCGAGCACATAACCGGAGGGGTTTAGCTCTCCCCCATCTCTCAACCAGTCTACGAACTCCCCCTTCTGTACCGTGAGCTTCCACAGTTGAAAATAATCAGTCATACCAAAAGATGTATAAGAATCTAAATACGTATGTATGTATACACATATATATAATCAAAAGTGTATTTGATAAACTAGATTGACACAATAGATATACAAAGAGAGTATGTATTAGTATTACCTTTAACGAGACCAAGAACATCAAAAGTTAGGGCTCGAATCGGAGGACAACCAGGGCACTCAAGCGTAGTCGTTCGTGGCATCTTTTACTTTGTGCGCTCTCTCTCTCTCTCTCTCCTTAGCTTACAAACACAATTCCTCCATTTAATTACAAAGAAAAAATTGGCAACAAAATTACCGATCTGAGAAGATATATATATATATATATATATATATATATGAGGATGAGAGGGGAAGAGAAAATATAGATCTGAGAAGAGAGAATTTATTACCCGGTCGGTGTTCGTCGCCTTTAAGTGCCCGTTGCCGTCGATAATTGCTGGTCGTTATAGATGAGAGGGAGAGAGAGACGACAGGGACAGATTGAATGCAACAAAGGGTAGAGAATAGGCGATAGGATTGAGGGAGAGAGAGATGAAACTGCGTCGTATTGAGAAATGGGAGAGTTGCCAAAAAAAATTGGTAGCTGTTACATTTGAGAGGAAAATTGAGAATGTCAAAATTTGAGGGCCCAAATGAGAACCCATTGGAGAGCCCTTTTTCCACCCCCTCTCATATTTTGAGTTTAGCAGCCCAGTATAGTGTTGGGAAACATGTTAGTTTTAAAAACTTTCTGAGGGATTTTCATACATAGATCTTGATTCATCACATAGAGACAAGTTTTATGTAAAAATAAAATATGATGTATCATTCAATTAACAGATTAAATACTTACATCAAAGGTCTGAGTAAACCTTTAATTCTTTCCTCTAAAGTGAATGTTCTCACTTATTGTAGATCCCTTCGCAAGATGCCTTCTCCTTAAATCTCCATCTTCTTGGTAATTATTTTGCCTTTAGGAATCACTCATAAGCCTTCATGAATGACCTTGGAAAACTAGGCTAGTGGGGTCTCCATTAAATGAGAACATAAACCCTAATTTTCTAGAGAGAGAAAATATATTCCTTTTTCCTTCTCATAAAAATCACAACCTAAAATATACATTGACCATGTATATATATAGGCAACAAAAAGATAAAGAAAATGAAACAATAAATCATTCTCAATCTCTAATTCACATGTCTCAAATCTAATAGGATTCCAATATCAAGTTGGGTTATGAGTGAGAATCCTTTGGGCTTATTATTTTATTGGCTACAATGAATTAATAATTGGCCCGGTCCATGGACCCAATTCAATTAATTCATAAATTAATTTCTACTCCACTAAAAGAAATTAACTGAACTCCAATTAAATAATAAATAACCTCTAAGTTAATTTTGCACTTTGACCCCTCTATGCATAATTAGTTATCGGATAAATAAAGCTATCAATCCGACTACTTAATTAATATATTTATTTTGGTACCTTTGATTATTTCTGACTCGATCACAATAAAATATTTGTTTGACAAAAATAATAAATTTAAATAAATAAATATATAATGAATCATTTTGTCTAAAAATACACGAAGGCCTTCGAATTTACTTTGTGATCAACCATAATCAATAGAAAATAAATACAAGTAGCAATGATACAAATATTGAAAATATAACCCTTTAACTATTAATTACATAAGTACCCAAAGTGTCGGTCTAAGGATTCCGAAGTATCCGCAAAACAAATCAAAGTAATTATTAATTAATAAAAGAGTTTATACTTTTCTCATACTTAAGAGTAAAATGTCATGACAGTGATAGGGAGCAATTGCACACGACGACTCTCGCAATATATCTTAACCTAATGCAGATCCAGTTCAAGTCTTAATTAATTATGAGTCCATTCATAATTACCGACTATGAACAACTTATGATTACTATTTATATTCATGTATTGATCGCCATCACATACATATATAAATATCTCTTATAATCAAATGGACACTATCAATTCCATAATGAATTGAAACATAATACATTGAATTCACCAATTGTATAAAGCATAAATATTTCAGATATGTCAAGAACAGATGTCACTTTAATCCAAACAGGAATTTGCTATGTCAGGGTATATAAATCCCAACAGCTCCCACTTGCCCTCATAACTAATTCAGATTGTATCTAACTCCAATGTTATCCAGGTGACGATCAAAATTATTGATCGTTACACCTTTGTTAATGGATCAACAAAGTTGTGTTCCATCGCAATGTTATAGCCACGAGTACATTTTCTTGCCGAATAATATCATATAGGACATGATACTTTCCTCTCAATGTACCTTGTTCCTCCATGGAACCTTGGGTCATTTGTTTGGACTACTTCTGCACTATTATCGCAATATAGCTCGATAGGCAGGCTAGTATGCTCCACAACCTCTAAATCAGTGAGATCAAACCCAAAAGGCTTCCTTTGCTGCCTTTAAGGCTGCAATGTACTCCACCTTCAGGTTTGAGTCAGCAGTTGAAATCTGCTTAACAATCTACTAACTGATTTCCCCTCCATTGAGTGAACATACACTAAGTCATGAACCTCATAGTATCAACTTTTGATTTGAAAATAGAACTATCATACCTGACTGGAACCACATCATCACATCCATAAATGAGTATGACATCATTGGTTCTCCTAAGGTACTTTATGATATTTTTCACAACAGACCAGTTATCAAGTCTGAGTTTGGACTGATATCTATTGACTATCCCTACCATATAACGGATGTCTTGTTTGGTATAGACCATGGCATATATGAGACTCCCATATGTTGAAGCATATTGTTCCAGTCTCATTTGCTCAATCTCCTTTGATAGGCTTGGAAAACTACTTACTAGAGAGAGCAATTCATGTCAACAACGCAATAACTCATTCTTTGAGTTTTGCATACCAAACCTGGTCAAAACTTTATCAATGTAGGATTTATTAAGATAAGCCTATTTTCCTTTTAACCTGATCTTGCAAAAACTTGATCCTAGGAATACACCTTACATCTTTAAAATCCTTCATTTCAAAATAATTGAATAACTACCTCTTTACTAATGACAAAACTTTCACATCATTCTAAATGAGTAGGATGTCATCAATATATATAGAATTAGAAAAATAGTGACATTCCCTTGTACACTCATGGTTTATTCACTAAGAAATCTTCTGGTATCCTTTTGTAGATTAACTTGCCTTCTATAGGTATCAACCTAATAGAAAGTTCTACAAGATCCCAGATTTTATTAGAATACATAGATTCCAACTCTGATTTCATACACCTTTCTAAAATGATCTATATCCATATCGGTTCACGCTTCCGTGTAGCTTATTGGGTCCAACTCATGTTTAATAGAGATATCCGTAAAGGTCTCACCTAAAAACATGATTCTGTCAGATTGGATGATAATCCTCCCACTACATCAATGTACCGATGCAGAAATCTGTGTACTAGATGATGCTGACGCATTAATAGGGAATTCATCTATAATTCTTAATCTCTATAATAAGTGTGTTCATCTTATAGTATAACTGGTACTAATACCATATTTTCACACATTATGCTACAAAGTATATGATTCATAATATGATCCTCCTATAGATAAACAGTGAGTGTAAACAATCAACTTTTATTATTAAGATCATAAAATAATACATCCTAATGCCTTTAGAGTAGCTATCAAATTAATCATGCACCTGATTTGCTTCCAACTTATTTATTGTGATACCCCTCGGATCCGAGATATGGGTTGATCAGGCCCAGGCCCAAACACGAGGGAAATCAAACAATTAAAGTATTTTAAAACGAACACAGATGGAAAAAAAAATGAAATAAGAATAACTATTAAAAGCTTAACAGAATACTAATATAAAATCCTCAATAACCTGATAAAACTTAATCAAATCCAACTTCTAAAACTTCCATGAATTACAACTCGGGAATCCATCTAGTGGACCCCTAAATAAAAATCTCAACTAAAACGTAAACAACTGATATAAAACCAAATACTAAATATGGAAGGACATCCTACATCGTCGGTGGAATGAATGATAATCCCTGCACAGCACGATCAAGCCTAAGACTGGAACCGTCCGATACCTGAAAAATAAGAGTGGGTCAGGCCTACGAACAAGTTTTAATCTAACTGCAATCCATACAGTGACCCGATACGCAGATACACCTAAATACCTCACAATATCTATCTAGTCCATAAATAAATATATCCACACTAGAGGACCTTCACTGGACTATAATGGGATCTCAACCTGAGTAGAAAGCAACATGCAAAAACGCACCCAAAGGTAGGCATGAATACCTAGACCTAACAAGGTACACCTCAACCATCATATCCAGCTATGCATCCCAATTCATATACGCTCCCTAACCAACGACTCTGAGACTCATGCCCATATCGTGGTGTCATAACATATATATAAAGTCCGTCTAACCCAAGGTATGCCATTTTATTGTTTATTGAATTGACATAAGAATTTTAATCTAGTTTAGTCATTCAACTTAATCAGTCGATCTGACTTAAACACAACCAACATTTAATCCAGGTAGTCATTCAACTTAATCAGTCGATCCGACTACACACAAACACAATAATCCAGATAGTCTTCCAACTTAATCAGTCGATTTGACTAAACAAGGTTTAGGATTCAATATTTTACAATCCTTCCCTTAAATCCAATAGGTTAGGTTTATGCGTTTTGAGCTAAACCATCCCTAGTATGACACTGTCCCATACCGGTTCATACCATCCTCCACAACCATGTAATTGACAGAATCTATTAATTCAGCAATTAAAATTCCACATATATATAATCCAAAACCAATATCCAAGTAATTGTAGGAAAACATTTAAAGTTCAGCAATTAAATTCAAGCATTAAACCATATAGTTGCAGATTGTGATTTCATAACTTAACAATTAACATCCAGATATGCATAGATCAAATCTAATATAGCATTGACTCTATCACGCATTTAAAATCCATTCTATAATCATATTATAGTCCAATAAATTGTTAAAATTATTTTAAGCAATTTAGTTCCTTCCATTCGGTAACAGCGTACTAAGTTGTATACTTGTACCCTGTTTTATTCCTTTTAACACAAGGCCATACACTAATCCATAAGTCTAATTTGTTAACTAAAATACTTCTCCGTACATCTAAAACTTAATTTAGAAACATGCTTTAGCACCCTAAATTGTCAAATTAAGACTAGACAATTTATTACCTTCTGGCCGTCAACTGCATAGAAAGTTCACTAATTTTCTACTGTTTATCCCATAGACTTAGAGGTCAATTTTAATCAATTTATGGTCTTAATGAAATCCAAAATAAACTATCTAATCCCTCTGTAAATTCCCAGAGGTTTCAAAACAATTCCAATGCTCCAACAGTAGCAGGTAAATAATAAAAAAAAAAATCAAAAAATGAAATTACAAGAGAGCCTGCTCAATTTTTGGAAAGAGCAGGCTCTTTTAGAGCCTTGAGCCAGCTCCATTACTTCATGGAGCCGGCTCTTTACCTAGAAAAGATGAGGGAGCTGGCTCCCTCATTCCATGGAGCCGGCTCTCTCCCCTTCTAAGAGCCGTCTCCAACCTCTGCAATTCCTACGACTCTCTGCTTTGCTTCCGGTCACTTTCCACCTCTACCAGCCTTTCTGTTTGGCTTTAACACTGAGTCTAAGAGTCTTATTAACCCCCATTAACATCTCCATGGTTGGTTTAAAGTAAATAAAAGCAAGCACAGCAAACCAAGTTACAACAAAACTGATCATGCTTTAAGGAACAAAATTGGAATAGATAAGAACGAACCATCAATAACAGATTTCCAACACATCTAGGTTATCAACATAGCATCTAAGATACATGTAAAACTCAGTCCAGTATAGTCCCAAGATGTGTTTACAGAAGTTATAAACAAATTACAAATCAACAAGTTCCACAGACCACGCATGCTTATAACACAAGTACTGTAATGGACTTTCAGAAACCCATCATCGAATTAATTCACGGCAAAGATTAGGTTAATTTGACATATAAAACATGCTTGATTCTATTATTATTCCATTAAAACCCTAGAGTATATCTAGGTGCACAGAACATAAGTCAAAGGGAAGGAGAAAGAGAAGAACTTACCTTTGAGACCTTTGTTTAAAAATCTCTACGTCTTCTTCTAAGTTTTCTGGCGATTCCTACTGCAAAAGTTCCTCTGTTCCTCCTCTGCCTCCACAAACGTATACTTGTTTGTGTTATTTTTTCCTAAAACCCTAACCAAATATCTCACATATATTTATAGGATTTTACTAAACCCTAACTTAATGCAAGACCCAACTGTAATCCTAACCGGCCCATCCAACTTACTTAGATTCCTACGACAGCTATAACATGACTTTTTTTTAAAACACAACCCTAATTAAAACAACAATTAAATGAAAATAATTAACACTTAAATTCAAATAATTAACCATTATATTAAATTAGATTAAATCACCTAAATAGTTAAATTAAATCAATTAAAGCATTTAATCCTAATTAAAATAACTAATTTAACCCACTTAAAGGAAAACTACAATTAAATCTATTAAATAACTAAATGCAATTAAACCACAGCAATGAACAATTTAATTAAAATAAGACGTACACATAAAACAAAATAAACGCACATTGAAATATAAACAAATTTTCAATTAAAACAAATCAATTCATAGTTAAATAAATAAAAATATAATGTAAACAATAAAATAAATTCCAAACCTATCCTTTTAAATTAGGGGTATTACACTTATCCATATCAAGCACACATGTGCAAGACTACCCTATATGTGCATGTGATTCAAACTAAGATTTAATCAAAAGCATAGCTCAACGGTATCCTTGAGACAGACTAAGATGGAATGCAGTTCGTAATGCGCATCGATGTCATTAACGCTAAACTCTTAAATGAAAGAGATAATGTGGCATAAATGATCATAGATCTAACCATGTTAAGTGGAATTATGTTATTCCTATTTGACACCTAAATCCATTTAGCGTCAATTGCGGAAAACTGGTACACAACACCCTCACTGACCATATAGTCTTTGCACTATCCCAATAAATACTCATATCCACAGTCAGATCGAATGTTTTGATAAGTTTACCTAATCTGTGCTCCACATCAGTCTTGACACTTTCAAAATATACCAAAAATTTAAGACTTGTGTCGCATCAGATAAATTTATCCAAAACATGAGTAATCTTGCTTGGATGTTCATAAGACCACACGTGTCTGTGTGTACCGACTCCAATTGTCCTTTATGTCTATTTCATTTGGCTGATTAAGCCCTTAGAGTTATCTATCCTTCAAAACAGGATTCACAAGTTTGGTTTAGGCTCCTCTGTCTTACTAGGTTATAAACCTTCTTTGACCAATCTTTGAATCTCATTTTGACTGATTACAACCCAATAATAGACACTAAAAATGCAATGAGTCAGGAATAACAAATTTTTTCTTAACATTCAATCTAGAAGATGCAACATTAGTTTCTACATCCTGCAAATATTAAGAGTTTGTGATTATAATATTTCAACCATCTTTCAATGCACAAGAAGCAATCGCACATCTATTCAATTTTATAAAACCAGTTTTACAAAATAACAATACAGTTTTTATAAACCAAAAGTGAAACAAGAATTAGATTGCGTCTAACATCTGTGCATAAAGATAGTTCTCTAATACTAATATCCTCATACTCTCTAATTTCAGATGTAATACTCCCACTGACTTAGCTACAACTTTGACATCAGGTCAAGTACAAATATATCCATATTATCGAAGCTTTTGGATTCCTGAAATCCTTACAACGAATTGCAAGCATGTTTAGTGGCTCCAGTATCTATCCATCAGAAATTAATAGATACAACCACATAACACGGCTCAATGATTAAATATACATTCATTATGCCACGTCATTGCTTAGACAGTTCATCCTTTAGTATCTTAGTTAGCAGCAAAAGAAACAGTTTCCTTCGCCCTCAACATACACTGTTTTATTCCCTTTAACCTTTTGAATACCCATGTTTTGTGCTAGCCTAGTCCTATTATCATCCTTCTTCTTTCCTTTCCCCTTCCACTTGGGCCTAGAAGAAGATGGTATAGACTAGGTTAGATTGATAAGAATGCCTATACTTTTGATTATCCCTTTATCTGTTACCAATTCTATAAGAATATCAGCGAGTGTGAACTCAAACTGGTTCCTTATTTAGTTCACTCTAAAAGAGTCAAACGAGTTTGGTAACAAGGCAATAATCATGTCAACTTGAAACTTACCACCCAAGTCAACCTTATAAACCCCTAGTTAAATTTTTAAATAATAAACAATCATTTTCAAAATACGATCTCTTACTGGAGTTCCTTAGACTATCTCAATGGTAATCAAGTCTGACACAGTACTAAGGCATAAACTCTATCTAATCTCACCAAAACATCTCATTAATTTTTAACATGATGCTTGAAGAAAATAAAATAATGCAAATGTTAGCTTTGGAGCGTAATCGAGATAAACTCTAGAATATTGCACCAAGTTCTATCATTTGCCTTATTTCACTTATTAAAAGCATTAATGTTCTCTTGGGTTTCTTAAAGTAAAAGATTAGGTTTAGGAGTAGTAAATATATTTTGTACCACTACGTTGTGAACAAAATATCTAAGTTCCTTTTTCAGTCAATATAAATGAGGTCCAAATACATTGAATACGTAAGCAAGCAGATAAAAATGGATTAGACATAATTAATCTGAATATAAATGCATTCAAACAATATGCAAGGTGAATTATAAATACGATCATGCATATTAAAATTAAAATGAGTTTGTTAACCACATAATATAATAAATTTCAAATAGAATAAGAGATCATTATCATTATTGGTAAATAATCCCTTTTAATTAATGTGGGTCCCTCAACTTCATAGCAAAATAAATTGCACAGTCAATAAATCAATAACTTATCCTGATGGAAGAGTTCATTATTACTATTGCTGAGATTCGTTTGCTATTAGGCGAGCACTTCCATAAAAATAGTATGTGGGTCCCTTAACCACTGCATGAAAAATTAGATAACCAATACGCCAATAACTTATTTGGTTGGCGAAGTTCATTATTGCTATTGGCGGGCAAATCCCATCATTTTCATATCTCTTAAGACAATGCCTTGTCTATCTATATGAAATGATTCCCGATTATATTTAGCCTTTCTAAAATCAGCTAGCGTAGACCACTCCGTTGGGGAGCTAACACTATTGATTTTAGATTGAGTGTATAATGTTATTAAAGCTCTAATGAAGAATAAAACATTAAATATCTTGTTATTATAATCTAGACTCTTTAAATCATGAGTGGGGCATTATTTTTAAAGATCTAATTATAATGAACATTTAATATTTTTATTTTCATGAGACAACCATTTTTGTAATATTAAGACTCTTCAAATCATGCGTGGGGCCTTATTTTTTAAGATCTAATTACAATGGTTTTAATAACGAAGGCCATGGGGCAATGTATAAAAATCCCCACTCCCACTTAATTTTTAATCATATATAATTAGGGTTTTCAATTTATTCATTTATATGATATAATGCATGCAAAACGCCTTAATTTTAATCCAATTAAATTTAGGAAATATTTGGACTTTTAAATGATTCACTAATATTTAATTTGAGGCACACTTTTAAAAATAATTTACAAAAAAAAAAAAAAAATTCGTTTCCCATGATGTGCCCTCAAATAATTAGTAATCAAATCCAATTAATTTTCATAATTTAATTAATATAAATCAAGTCATTTAAATAAATATCATGGATCCAATGCATGAATAATAATTAACAATTATCTATTTTACTCATTTCATACATCACATAAATAAATAAATGACAGATAAAGCAAATTAAATGGCCAATGGATTCAACTTTTGACATTTAATTGCTTTAAGTATTATACGGACGTTCTCCAACAGCTTGTAAACACCTTTAGGAAGCTGGTACGTATCTGGAGAAGCAAAATAGCGCTTGGAACGCGCCCGGAGGACCCCACACTAGCTGGCACGCGCCTGAGGGATGAAGCAGCGCGTGGCACGCGCCCCCACGCCCTCACACTCCCTTAGGAGGTGCTGTGGTGCGTGGCACGCGCCTGGACACGCCTCCACGCACCTGGAAGGCGCATCAGCCAACAATCGCGCGTCAAACCACGCGCCTGGGATGCAGACTTGCCTGGCGCGTGCTCCTCACGCGCCAGGGATCTTGACTTTGAATGGCGCGTGTTCCGCACGCGCAAGTGTGTTGAACTTGATTGGCGCGTGCTCCTCACGTGCCAGAAGCTGCTCCGACGTTCTCCTCCGCGCCCTTTGCCGCCGAAAATGCCCCAGCCACCGGAAAATCACCGTTAAATTCCAGAAAAAATTTTAAAAATTCCAAAAAATATAAATTAAGCCCAAAAAATTTTAGAAAAATTCCAGAAAATTCCTAAAGCCTAATTTAACCCTTTTGGACATTCTTGAAGCTTCATAACATCCTTTGATACAGATTACATAGCTTTAAATAAGTTTACAATTTGAAATACAATGGAAAAAATTAAATTACATCATTGAACTTTCGAAGGGCTAAATCAAAGCCTTAATTACATTCATCCAAAGATAAAATTACATTCAATTGACCTATAAGTTTCATCCATGGCCCAAACACACATCATCATCCATTCACAATTATACATACATCATCATGTATCAATATATATCAATATATTAATTCATACATCAACATACATCAATAAATAAATATATGCATATCAAAATTGGATCCATGAATGATAAATTTTGATAAAAACATGATCTCTAGTAATGAATCAAACCATACTCTGATACCACTGTTGGGAAACATGCTAGTTTTAAAAACTTTCTGAGGGATTTTCATACATAGATCTTGATTCATCACATAAAGACAAGTTTTATGCAAAAATAAAATATGATGTATCAATTCAATTAACAGATTAAATACTTACATTAAAGGTCTGAGTAAACCTTTAATTCTTTCCTCTAAAGTAAATGTTCTCACTTATTGTAGATCCCTTAGCAAGATGCCTTCTCCTTGGATCTTCATCTTCTTGGTAATTGTTTTGCCTTTAAGAATCACTCATAAGCCTCCATGAATGACCTTGAAAAACTAGGCTTGTGGGAGTCTCCATTAGATTAGAACATAAACCCTAATTTTCTAGAGAGAGAAAATATATTCATTTTTCCTTCTCATAAAAATCACAACCTAAAATATACATAAACCATGTATATATATAGGTAACAAAAAGATAAAGAAAATAAAACAATAAATCTTTCTCAATCTCTAATTCACATGTTTCAAATCTAATAGGATTCCAATATCAAGTTGGGCTATGAGTGAAAATCCTTTGGGTTTATTATTTTATTGGCTACAATGAATTAATAATTGGCCCGGTCCATGGACCCAATTCAATTAATTCATAAATTAATTTCTACTCTACTAAAAGAAATTAATTGAACACCAATTAAATAATAAATAACCTCTAAGTCAATTTTGCACTTTGACCCCTCTATTCTTAATTAGTTATCGAATAAATAAAGTCATCAATCCGACTACTTAATTAATATATTTATTTTGGTACCTTTGATTATTTCTAACTCGATCACAATAAAACATTTGTTTGACAAAAATAATAAACTTAAATAAATAAATATATAATGAATCATTTTGTCTAAAAATACACGAAGGCCTTCGAATTTATTTTGTGATCAACTATAATCAATACAAAATAAATACATATAACAATGATTCAAATATTGAAAATATAACACTCTAACTATTAATTACATAAGTACTCAAGTGTCGGTCTAAGGATCCCGAAGTATCCGCCGAACAAATCAAAGTAATTATTAATTAATAAAAGAGTTTATAATTTTCTCATGCTTAAGAGTCAAATGCCATGACAATGATAAGGAGCAATTGCATACGACGGCTCTCGCAATATATCTCAACCTAATGCGAATCCAGTTCAAGTCTTAATTAATTATGAGTCCATCCATAATTACCAACTATGAACAATTTATGATTACTATTTATATTCATGTATTGATCGCCATCACATACATATATAAATATCTCTTGTAATCAAATGGACACTATCAATTTCTTAATGAATTGAAACATAATACATTGGACTCACCAATTGTATAAAAGTATAAATATTTCAGATATGTCAGGAACATATGTCACTTTAATCCAAACAGGAATTTGCTATATCAGGGCATATAAATCCCAACATATAGAAGACCATTGGAGTTGCTCTAACCCCTTCTGTGATATCAATTATAAGAGGTCAAACGTTTGCTATTTAATCTAAAAATTTAGGCTACTAAGCAAATGTCGTTTTTGTTCCTAACGTGTGCATTTTTGAAACAACAAACTTAAATATTGAAACCATTACAAACTTAAATTCCGAAACCATAACATCAATAACTTCAGTATGAGAATTGAATTCATCGTCAAGGCCCATCACGTGCGTCAGTTTGATTCATCTTCTCCATCAAATCAGAATGTAATAGAACTCGTGATCTACATTTCCAAATGGAAAGAGTTGCGTTAACAAGAGATGCTGACTTGACTCTTTACAATTTGTTCAAATCAAATTATATGATTATAATGAAAAAGATAAAGAGAAAGAGATTTTTACATTTGTGGGGCTGCATGCTTTTTGTTTGTGGAGCTCACATGAGATAAACCTTACGCTTGCCAAATTTTTTCTCTTGATCTTAGGAATTTAGATCATGTCACGTGAGAACTTTATTTTGTTAATGCAATAATTTTAAATAAATTATGGAATAAATATGGAAATGTGTTTAATTCTAAACTTAATAGGGTTGCAGTCTTGTATCACAAAGTAGGAAAATGATACTTACACCAAAGTAATACACCGATTTATCCGAATCTATGTGTCTGCTTAGATGGATATCCACGTCAGAAATCAATATAGTAACTCTAAATTCTCTCTCTTCCATTTTCTCTCTTTTTACTTATCTTCCCGACAAAGCAATAAATCAGTTTCTCTCTCTCCTTTCTTATCTTTACCACTATTAATCTCTTTTGCATCAGGCATCTCTGTGAAATAAATATTTTAGGAAATTGTGAAAAATATATATATTGTATATTGGCTAATTTCATTGTCAAAACAAGTCCGATCGAGTTATAATATTTTGGTTCAGAATTTCAAGGTTGAAGATCGAATACGGATTTGAAGAAATTCAAGTGGTCATGGTTTACTATACTCCGAGATGATGAGAACAACATTTTAAAAAGGTATGTGAGTGTGTAAGAACACTTAGGAAGTTATGGAAGTTTGAAGTGTTTAGAAAATTACATTCTGTCCATTTGGTACTGGTAGTCAAAATCTAGTACTGGTAGGAGATTCACTTCTGTCCATTTGGTACTGGTAGCCAAAATTTAGTACTGGTAGGAAATTCACTTCTATCCATTGGGAACCGATAGGAACCAGTAGCCACATTCTAGTACCGATTTAAGTAAGTCCTGATCAGTTTAGAACTTCAGTTTTCTTATTCTATTTGTTTCCTTTTTGGATTAGATTTCCTTCCAAGTCATATGCACGAAATTTTCTATATTTTCAAAAGGACTATGACATTTTAAACTCTATATAAACGTTGCCATACACATAAGTATATTCACGACTTTTGCATAGAAAATTCAGATCCAATTGAGAGCCATCTTTGAGAGATATTTTTATTCATTCAGAAAGTCAATCTGATTTTTCTGATTTTATTTTTGAGAGTACACACATAAACACAAGAGTGATTTAGGAGTGTTGTTCTCTATCTCATCGAAATTGGAGCATAATTGAAGATTCAAAAATTCCGGAAAAGCAG
Organism: Cornus florida; assembly: GCF_030987335.1. Taxonomy (NCBI): domain Eukaryota; kingdom Viridiplantae; phylum Streptophyta; class Magnoliopsida; order Cornales; family Cornaceae; genus Cornus; species Cornus florida. Next base: position 15,731,866 of record NW_026775573.1, on the reverse strand, counting down.
AATTCATTCATTCTTCGTCAAATTCAGATCTAGAAGAAAAGGGGTGAAGTGATCACACTTTGAAGGGGTCAAAGCATTTGTGGAGTGTTGTCTGATCTACCTGTAACTCTTCTACAGAGATCAAGAGTAAGTCTGAGGTCGAGAGCCATTGGACAGGGAAGTCGCAAAATCAGAGATTGTCAGCAATTAATTTTTGGTAAAACGATAGGGAGTGAGACTGGGTCAAAGTTCGGTATACTTTACTTCAAATATAGTGGATCGTTTATCTCAGGACTGCAACGTCCAACGAGGTTTTTCCTGTTAGTCTATTCTACCAATTGGGGTTTCCTCGATAAAATCTTGATGTCATCTCTCAAACTCTATTTATTTTACTTGCACTTTATTTTTGCTTTGTGGTTTGATTTTAGTTTTATTTCGGTAAAATTAAAATAAGTAAAAATTAGATAAAAGAGCAAGTTAAATATATTTACCATCCTCTAGGTTATTTATCCATATTATATTCCACAACCATTCTGCTACGCACAATCAACAATCTCAACCATGAACTCCCACCTTATCATCTCATTGACCACTAGCGGTAATCTAATTTATTATATGAAAGATATAATGTCCATATATATGGTATATGAAGTTATAACAGAAAATTATATATCGCGAATTAATATTTTTCTTGATTGATGAAGATAATTATTTAAAATTTAATTTTAAAGAAAATTGACCGGCTCAAAGCAAATCATTTCGACTCCTAATCTTGATGATATTGCATTCAGGTAGATTCAACTAAGGAAATAAATTAAAATTTTCGGTGTGAGTATCACTACTCAAATCACAAAATAATATGTGATATGAATATTGCATCTTTCGGGTAAATGTGTTGCCTATGTGATATAACACTAATAGTAATGAGTGAAAGTCTAGTTGTTTGAAAACAGCCAGTGCTAACTACACTCATAGACATAAAAACATATATTATGCTAGTTGGCAAAGTGATGTTATAAACATCTCTATTGGTATAAAAGAAGTGATGTTAAACATCTCTACGATGGACTCAGGAATTTGTGTAAGGCAAGCAATAGTGTGATTTTTTTTGTAATTTCAGAGAGGCAATATGAAATTTTCATAAGTATATAGCTCAAAAAGAAAAGATAAGTAATATTAATGCTAAAAAAGTATAAAAAAAAAAAAAAAAAATTAGTGGGGCAATTGGCCCTGGTTGTATGCTAGATCCGTCCCTCTATCGGTACAAAAGAAGAAGACATAATGATATCATCTGTGACCATATCGCTCCTCATGGATTGCACTGTTGATTCAAGAGGATGCATGGCAGGGGAGGAGCATGAGAGGATCCGGACTCCTAATAGATTACCGAATCATCCAACAGCAAATGGGGGTCCTTGATGGAGTGATATCTCTTCACTGTAAGTCATTTAGTACTGTAGGACCACGGCTAGGTGATCCAAGTGGTTGCCTACGCCTTCCAATTTAGGTCCAAAAATTTATATCATTAGGATCTTTTAAAATTTTAGACCTCACATTTATTTAGGGCCTCAGAGAATATTAAGTCTTTCAGAGTCGGTACTAAGACGCCCAATCAACTGATAAGACGATCCCCACTGTCATATCACTAGGTGATGATGTTCTCATGTGTCCATGGGTTATATAAACTTGAAGAAGTTTTTAAAACTAGGTTTTTTTTTTTTTTTTTTTTTTCTAATTATTAAAATTAGTTCACGGGTTAAATAAAAAGTTTGTGGATAACGTCTGTCTTGCTAAATGAGGACGTCACAGTTACACTTCTTTTTGATCTAATCCAAATAAAGGAACATAGTCAATTTACATGGATAACGTCTATTTTTCGGGGAATTTGGAATGTTTTTGTCTCGAACCACTTTCTTTTGAGATTTAAGATTAATATTAAAAACGTAAATATAATAGATTGTAACTAAAATGAAATTCTATTGCCATGTTTGAAATAAACTAAAATTTATTAAAGAAAAATGATACTTGCACGATTACTTAAGTTCAAAATTTAAGTCGATGTGTCACTATAGCTGTACTACACTTAAAAAGATAAAATTTTAAAGACAAAACTATCCTTACAAAATCTCAATTACTAGTAATACTTCTCTTCATCTATCTCTATCCCATAGTCAAATAATTCTTTATTTTCTTCTCTCACACTTTTCTCCATTACTCATTGATTTTACTTCAGGATACACAAATATATCATTTTACACTACTTTGGTTTTCTTTCCCGTTATCTTCGTCATCGTCACCGTAGCCGTCGCCATACAAACACGCACCACTTTTCTTTCTTCTTTTTTTCATTTTTTTTGTAGTTATGATGAAAATTTTAAAAACTTTTTATTTATTTATTTATTTTTTTTTTATGTTTTACGAAATTTTGTATATTCTTAAACATATATATATATATATATACATAAAGGAGAGGGTGTTAGGAAATCAGTACCAATTAGTATTAAAAGTACTTCTAATACTAATTGGTACTGGTTTGCTAATAGAGAGAGTGTTTTGATAAAATTTTAAAAACAAAATTATGGGAATTGAATTGCAGTATGCTTAAGAATCTATGTATACATATTCTGATGATTTCTTTTTAGAAATTTATATATTATTATACATCTATATAGCGACACATAGTGTTCTAATAAAATTTATAAAAGCAATTTAAGAAATTTTTAATTATAGTTGTTTTTTAAACGATGATTTCAATCAAGTGATTCTAAAAAATGGAGGATGAATACAAGAAGGCAATATAAAGGTAATTTTGTCTTTGAAAATTTATATTGTTTTAATAAACATGCTAGTGGAACCATTTGATTGCCATATTAATTTGTCTTTTGTGTCACGTACAATCTGTCTAACAAATCAGTCTAATCTTTCTGTCTGAGTATCACGACTCTTTATTAAAATAAATTTGAAAGAAAGAAAATAGATTTTGTATCATTTTAGAATGAGAGACTAGGTAGCAATTAATTCCAAATATCTAAAGATGTGTTCTGTTGCATGGACTTCCAGTCTTAGAATTAAAATTTGATAAAATTTTGGTTCAATTTTCTTAATTGTTTTTTTTCAAATTCCACCAATTTCAATTCCAATGCTCCAATTTCATATAACAATATATATCCAATATCCTTCTTTAAATTCAATTCTTGTGAAATCCAGCTATTCCAAACTCAAGGAAGTGTTCTCTTTCCATTTTTCTTTTCTCTAAGGGATAGTTTGGTGCGGTAGAATGAAATACAAAGAAAGTGGAATGAAATGGTTTTTTTTTTTTTTTTTTTTCCATTATTGTGTTTGGTGCCCAATTTTAAACTTAGAATCGTCATTCTCCACCATTCTTGGAGAATGGCCATTCCATCAAAATCATTCCACCTTCTGACAAAAAGAATGACCATTCCATTCCTACTTTAAAAAAAAATACAAACTAAAAAACATATTAAAAAATAAAACTTAACAAATTACAAACCCACCGTTGGCATCATCATCTCCTATATCGACAGTGAAACATACAAGAACACACAACCCAACCTAACCCATTGTCGAACAGAAATTTGGTTGCCGTTGTGGAGCTCTCTAGCCGCCGTCCTTGTCTATTGTCGGCGTTCTTTAAGCATACTCAAAAGCTTCACTGCCGGGAATACAACTGTCAGTGTTGCCGTCCTTTTTGCTTACCATCAGTCTTACCAGTCCACCCTCTGTGCTCACCATCAGTTCAACGCCATCTTGCCGACGATTCAAAAGCTCAATTCAGACCCTCCTCGCCGGTAAGTTCAGCACCGCCATCCTTCTTGATTGACTGGGATTTTTTTATTACTAAACTATTTAAATCAATCCATAAGTAATTTGAAAGTCGGACGCATTTGACTTTTTCTTGTGAGTGAAATATGACATCATTCTTCACTCAAATAAATATCGTAATGAATATGTCTAATTTTCGAATTCCAACAATTATAACATACGAATTCATGTATAGGTATGAATGGTGACATACCCGTATTGTGTCAATATAGGATACAGATATTCAGTGATATGTGTCTACGGATACTTCCTAAGTGTATGCATAATTTTAAAAAATATTATTTTCTTACCATATTATCGTAGTATAATTGTTAAAAATAGTTTAAATTTTATTTTTTAAAAAAGTATATATATATATATATATATATATATATATATATATATATATATATATATCATGATTTTGTATGTAATAATGGAAGAACAATGCTTAGTTTACTCACCGGTGAGTAACTTCACCCTACTCACCCCTTATGTGTTCTAATAACAAAATAATACATCCGTTTTAATAATAAAATAACCCACGCGATCCTCTGCTTTTTCGAATCAACCATTGAATAAACATACAGGACTTTTATTATATTAAAACTGACGTGTTATTTTGTTTTTGAAATACGTAGGGGTGAATATGGTAAAACAATTTACCAGTGAGTAGCTAAGCATTATCCATAATGGGATGCATTTAAATTCATAATTTTATAATCAAAGAATTTACCAAAATTTAATTTTTATGTAAATAAAAAAAAAATTATTATTATTTTTATCATATGCTAGTATTCGTATCTTGTTTTTTTTATAAAAAAAAATATATATATATATATATATGTCATATCAATGTACTCATATTTATTGTATCTATATTTCTCAGGGCAAACTTTTATCACTATAACAGGCAATGACACATGAATACAATAAATATTGAGGACATTGTTACACACTGACGTGACAGACATAACAGTTGCATAATTAAGCAAATGTCGTTTTTGTTCCTAACGTGTGCATTTTTGAAACAACGAACTTAAAAATATTGGAACAATCACAAACTTAAATACCGTAACCATAACATCAATAACTGCCGTATGAAACTTTAATCCACCGTCAAAGGCCCATCAAGTGCATCAATTTGATTCATCTTCTCCATCAAATCAGAATGTAATAGATTGGATTAGAGCAAGAGGCATAGTGCTCTTGATCTACATTTATAAATGTTGAGAGCCGCATTAATAAGAGTTGTTGACTTGATTTTTCAGTTCAAATCAAATTATACGATTATAACGAAAAAGATAAAGAGAAGAGATTTTCGCATTTGTGAGAGCCGCATACTATTTGTTTGTTAGGATCAAGATTAGGCGATTTAGGTGATCGCCTAGAACTCCCAATTAATTGGACTCAAAATTATATATTATTAGAATCTTCTAAAATTTTGTACTTCACATTTGCCTAAAGCCTCAGAGAATATTAGGTATCTCTGGACCAACCCCGACTAAGACGCACATAAAATGATGAAAGTTTGCCCGATCAATACATGAGGCCTACTGATAGGCCGATTTCCACAATCATATCAGTAGGTGATGATGTTCTCATGTGCCTGTATGGATTATATAAACTTGAAGAGGTTTCTAAAAACTAGTTTTTTAATTTTTTTTTTCTTTCTAATTATTAAAATTAGTTCACAGGTTAAATAAAAAGCTTGTGGATAACGTCTATCTTGCTAAATGAGGACGTCACAGTTACACTTCTGTTTGATTAGTGAAATCACTGACTATGTTTTGTCTCGAACCAATTTCTTTTGGGATTTAAAATTAGAATTAAAAACGTAAATAGAATAGATTGTAAAATGAAATTCTATTGCCATGTTTGGGATAAACTAAAATTTATTAAAAGGAATTTGAAGGAAAGAAAATAGATTTTGTATCATTTTAGAATGAGAGACTTGGCGGTTGATAGGACAGCAATTAATTTCAAATATATGAAGGATGTGTTCGGTTGTATGAAACTGAAGCTTTAGAATTGAAATTGGTGAAATTTGATAAAATTTTGATTCAATTTTTTTAATTATTTTTCTCAAATTCTACTAATTTCAATTTTAAGACTCCAATTCCATATAACCCGAATATATCCAAAATCCTTTTAAAAATCCAATTCTTGTGAAATCAAGCTATTTCAAACTCGAGGTGTGCTCTCTCTCCATTTTTATTTTTTTATTTTTTTTTTATTTTTGTGGAAAAGTTAAGCTACTGACTTAAATAATAAGAATTTACAATAGTGAGCCTAGGCCAAGCAAACCACAAAGCCCTAGCCCAACCCAATTACCAAACAAGCTAAACATGGACAAGCCCATCCCAATTTAACAAACCAGAAAACCAGTTCTCTTAAGAAACAAAAAAATACCAAACTCTGAATTCCTCTTGGGCCTTCACCGTCAATTCTAAAATGTTAAGAGTTAGGTGAGCTCGTAAGTTCAACATCACCTTGATATGCAATAGTGGCGTCACATAACAATTAGATAAACATAACTAATGAAAATGTATAATTCGTAGCTAGTTAGATTCTAAGCTCCGATAATTTTATATATTAAATTAATCCACTTGATTAATTGTTAAATTAAATTTAAATATATAATTTTCACTTAAACTCCTAATATAACGATTCACATTTGTAACAACATATCAAAACCTAATATGTAAGAATTATATGCAACAACATAGAAAAGAAACAAATCCAACCTTCAATATATAAATACATAGATAAAAAGGGAATCCGACATTTTTAACAAGGCCAGGCATCCAATATCACATGTATGTTCAATAATAAATAAGAAATCCAAACTTCAACATTTTTTTTCCCCCGGTAGGTTTTGAGGATCTTACTCGTCACCAATCAAGTATTAACACTACATGAAATGTTTTTCTGCATGTAAAAAATAAAAAAATAAAAAAAGAAAATTCATAGACACAAAATAAATTTCATAGTCAATAGTATCTTTTCATTATGCAACAATCAATAATTTTGAGTCGTGAGAAGAAGTGCGAACTTCAGTTCTCTTATATTGTCCATGTATATACAGTATCACATACAATGTACGTGGAGATTGCATAGCCATGCAATCAAAAGATGGAGTACTCCTGATTTTGTGCACACATGTTGTATTGTATTGATCAACTAACAAGCAACACGTGTCATTGTATACACGTGTGATGCTTGTGGACAGTCCGATGCAGTACCAGTATGTTACAATGTACATAATCTAAGCTCTAAACAATGCTAGCTGTTTCACATTATTCTTATAAAGATTTGAACCCTCAAATTTTAACTTTAAAAGATGAGAAAGTACCACTAAATTACAACCTTTGTCTAACAATAATTGTTCATTCGGCTATATATAGTACCTAGTTTCGCTTGCATTGTATACCAATCTCACAATCTTTCTACACACACGAGCTGGAATGGCTACTCCTTTAGTCATCACATCCTCCTTAGTCATGTTCATGATCTTGATCACCAATTTCATGATGATCAATGTCTGTTTCTCTGAACCTACTTGCCAGCCAACCTATCCACCAAATGCAGTTCCGGTAGCTAATGAAGATGTGGACATGTTGCAATTTCCTCTTAATCTCGAGTACTTAGAAGCAGAATTCTACTTGTTTGCTGCACTGGGATATGGACTTGATGTGGTTGCTCCGCAGCAAGCCATGGGCGGTCCTCCTCCCATCGGGGCCAGGAAAGCTAACCTTGATTTCCCCGTGCAGGACATCATCAAAGAATTCGCATACCAAGAAGTTGGTCATCTCAGGTTCGGATCTCTCTATGATCTATATACACATGTATATATACTATTAAGTTTGAATAACATTGTGAACGGTTTTTGTACATGTTTGCGTACCCTTCTTTGAAAACTGAACTAAACAAGCGCATAAACTTCGTATATGTTGATTGATTGTATACAGGGCCATCAAATCAACAGTTGGCGGGTTTCCAAGGCCTCTGATGGATCTAAGCAGTAAGAACTTCGCAAAACTGTTCGACGAAGCATTCGGATACAAACTCCTCCCTCCCTTCGACCCGTATCGTGACAGCCTGAGTTACATGTTAGGTTCTTATGTGATTCCATACATGGGACTTGTAGGTTATGTTGGGACAAATCCAAATCTCATTGGCTACAAATCAAAGATGGTAAGGCATCATTTTGGCCTTGAAATGCCATATATAGCTTAAGCACGGATTCTCTATTGTAACAACAGACGTATTGTATAGCAGAGAACAAATGTGATCACTCAAACACGTGAAGTGTCCACATATGTGAATGATCACAGTCGTCCTCTGTTGTACAGCAAAATGTTGTAACGTACAGCAAAAGGTTCCAAGTCATATAACTTCTCACCCATGTTTCAATATATATATATCAAGCTTTTAACAAAAAACATTGTCTGGTGCAGCTGTTGGCAGGACTTTTGGGGGTTGAAGGCGGCCAAGATGCCGTTATACGAACATATCTGTACGAGCGATTGAATGAAACAGTGAAGCCATACAACATCACGGTAGCAGAGTTTACAATCCGCATTTCGGAGCTGAGGAACAAACTGGCAATGTGTGGCATCAAAGATGAAGGAATCATAGTCCCACTTGAGCTCGGGGCCGAGAACCGAACCACAAGCAATGTTTTGTCAGCCAACACTGACTCCCTCTCTTACAGCAGAATTCCAGCAGAGATATTGAGGGTCCTGTATGACTCCGGCGACGAGAGTATGCCCGGCGGATTCTATCCCATGGGAGGAAATGGAAAGATTGCTAGGGGATTTCTGAAATAGGCATAGCCAAAAATGCTAGCCCAGACATTAATTAATGAATAAATAATTTCTATTTTCATGTAATGTTGTTATGATCAACGTAAGTGATCAATCTGTTGTTTTTTTATTATCATGTAATGTTGTTATGATCAATGTAAGTGATCAATCTTTTGCTGTGAAATTGGCATTTCCTATATAAGTGCTCAAAAAAATTCATGGGTTCGTCAGCATGTATTGATTTGTAACAAGAAAACATTACTCAATATTGGTCCAGCGCAAGTAATGTTTGAATGAAATACTAAAGACGATTTTGAAATACAAGTCAACTTTTATCAAATGAACACTTAATTACAATAAATATTGAGGACATTTTTTTTTTTTTTCAACAAAATATTGAGGACATTGATAAACAAAACGTCACATGCATCTTATCCATCAATTCAGCATGGAATAGATCGGATTAGGTTGGATCAGGATCATCTATCATGAAAAAATTTAGTTCATGTTCCGTTCATTCAAATCGACAATATATACAACAATTTCATATCCATTATGTTATAAATTTGAAAAGATGTTAAATTCTCCATTCAATAGAATTACTAATATATTGTATGAGTGTTGCATCTTCTATATAAATGTGTTGTATAAATATTATGTGACATAGTGCATTTAGCTAAATTTGGATAGGATGACTCAACATAAGGAAAACTAAGCCACCCTTGCCCTGATTAAATTTGGCTTTGGATGAACTAATGTGAGTGGGTGTAAGCCTTATTGCTTGAAAATTCCCACTGCTAAACACCCGACCCGACCGCATTGAGAGACACAAAAGCACAAATGACATTAGTTAGCAAAGTGGTGTTAAGCATTTCAACAAAAAGAGAGGTCGCAATAAATATGTAAAAGTGTTGAATTCTCGATTTTATAAGATTGCAGCGTTGTAACATAATGTAATATATTGTATAAATGTTACATTTTTTATGTAAATGTGTTGCATAAATAATTTATTTGTGATATAGCATGTTGCATTGTACGTGATATATAGTGTGAATTAAATTTGAATAGGATGACTTGGCATCAGAAAAAAGGGAGGCCCCCATGCCTTGATTGAATTTGGCGTTGGATGGACTAATGTGAATGGGGGTGTAAGCCTTGCCACTCGAAAACACCTCGGGGCTGACCACACTGGAAGACACAAAATCACAAATGACACTAGTTGGCAAAGTGGTGTTCGACATCTCCTGCTGTACAAAAAGAGACATTGTAATGATATCATCATTATGCAATAAATATGAAAAGACTTCAAATTCTTGAGATTTAATATAGTTATTGTGTTGCAACATAATATAATATGTTTTATAGATGTAACACAACACAATATTAGCAAAAATCTCCTATTATCAAAATATGATTGATCTAAATTAACTCAATTAATTTTTAAAAAAAAATGACGTGATTGTTGTTGTTGTCATCATTAATGTTGGTAGGTTGATCAATCAAATGATACCCCAACAATATCAATAATATCACAGTAACCTAGTTTTTAAAGTTCATAGTTCCAATACTTTTAAAAGTGTATATTTTTAAAGATGTATAAAACCTAAAATTCACTAGACACTTTTTTTTTTTTTTAGTTTACAGTTTTGTTATTCTTCTTAGTCTCAGAATTCTCATAATCATACTTGTCCACTCAAACTTTTATTGTTATAATATGCCATGAACACTTAAATATAATAAACATGGAGTGACCCCTTAAATATAATTCCAACTCACATTGATACACACATAACATAAGCAAATGTCGCTTTTGCTCCTAATGTATGGATTTTTACAAACTTAAATACGGAAACCATAGCATGATGAGTACACATCACGGATAAAGTACCTTTCTGATTCATCTTATCCACCAAATTAGCTTGTAATTGATTGATCGGCTTGGAATATTAGGATCTCTCAAGTGCAAATTTAGGTAATGTTACTTGTCAGTCTAAATCGACAATGCAACAATTTTAAATTGATTGCACAATTAATAAATATATAAAGGCGTTGAATTTTCGAATTAATAGGACTGCATCATGCAATACAATTTACTATGTCACATGGGTATTGCATGTGCTATATATGTGATATAGCATGTGCATTGTGATATAATGTGTTAGCTAAATTTGAATAAGATGATTTAGCATAGGAAAAGTAAGCCCCCCTTCCACACTGAGAGACACAAAAGCACGAACGATGCTAGTTGGCAAAGTAGTATTAAGCATCTCAAGCGATACAAAAATGTAAGATCACGATGATATCATTTACGTCCGTACCAACCACTTCTCGTTAATTGCTTGATTCAATGCGATATAAAAAGCATGAGAAAATTCAAATTCATAATAGATTTGACAATGGTAGATAATTTATTCCCTTGTCCTGCCGCAAATGAAGAAATTATTACATGGTATAGGCCCGGGACCAATGGTCCATTGTAATAATTTCTCTAACAAATGGGGATCGGGTCCTTGATGGAGTGCACCAATTGGGGTCCTAGATGATCTTCAGTAAAGGCACTAGGACGATGAAATCACCCAATCACAGTAGTTGGGGACTACTACTAACAGGTGGGGGCTATCAGTAGGTGTGGAGGAGATAAGTCAAAAGTTTGATGATGTGCCTGTACAAGATTATCAAAACTAGTTTACAGGTTCTTGAGGATAAACGTCTCTTTCTTGCTAAAGGCAGACCTTACAGTCAGCTTTTTTTTTGGTTTCATTCAGTTGATCTTAAAACCCTTTTCAAACCCAATTCTCGTTAAATTCTACTATTCCAATGTGACATCTCACATCCTCCGGAGAAAAGTTGATCTTAAATCCCTTTTGTTTCATGGTTTTGTTCTCTCTACTGTACGCAACACACACAAAGCCATCTTCATACTACTTCTCATATCTCTGGGAGACATAATAACAAAAACCAAGCAATATTCCAGCGAAACAACCTCAAATAACAAAACATTCAGTCCTCGTATTATATATATATATATATATATATATATATATATACACACACACACACACACAATTAGGACTAATAGAAACTCATGTTAATTATAACCTCCTCAAATAAAGTGCTAGTTGATCAGTGTACGTGCCCTATTAATAATTAGGACAGAAGACAAATAGTACTTTAACAGGATTTATTAAAACAACTTCGAATTTCAAGATTTTTAGAAGATTAATTTAGTGAACCAAAAGCCAAATGCTTAATTACAGCCACCCACTTCAATCGAAAAGGCAAATTAAAATGCTTTAGAAAATGGTAGACACATACAGAATAGTAGACACAAATTAGGATCTAATAAGTCAGTCATATATCTATCTATATATATATATATATATATATAGTAGCGTTCAATTGCTCCCTAGTGAGCAGGAATATCCTTTATTTGTAATAATTTAGGAAACTCTTATTACCATTAAATATAATTGAAATGAAAAGACAAAAGGGTACAACTTTATTGAAGGAAATAAAATCTTAGAAAATAAAAAAATCATGGTTCCCCATCGTAAAAGAGCTTTGCCCCACAAGACACGATTGAGGTTCCTCATCATAAAAGATTGAGGTTCCTCATCATAAAAGAGCTTTGTCCCACAAAACAAGATTGATCATGATCACAGTTGATCGGAAAAATCATAATTGATTAAAGATGTAAAATTTAAGAAAATCACAATTGATGGGCAGCAACTGGTTCATCCTCCCAACAAAACAATCCGATAGTCATGGCTTAAAACTCTTTTTATTATTAGTTAGTCTACCACATTTTTATTGATTTTCTTTCCCTCACATATATGATTATTTTTCTTAAATTTTATATTTTTGATCAACTCTGATTTTTCGACCAGCTATGATTAATTATGTTTTGTGATCCAAAGATAAAAGGGGAAGCTCTTAGGAAGGGAGAGGGAAACAAAGAGTATGAAGACCTTTTACAGCTATTTTAAACCCTCCACAACTGATGATGCACCTTATAAATGAAGTAGTCTATTGTGTCAACAATAGTGCCTACTTGGAGCCATAAATTCAATTAGTCACCTTCAATCATTAGGGAAACCCTAGAAATTGGTCAATCCGATTTGATAATCCTTCATAATCTTAGCAAGCTCTTCTACTGAAAACACAATTTCAGTCCCCAAATTGTTCTACTTGCTTTAGAGGGGGGAAAAATGAAATAGGACATACTAACTAATATTATAGATAGATTTTATTTCCTTCAATAAAGTTATACCCTTTTGTTTTTCCATTCCAATTATATTTAATGGTAATAAAAATATTTAAGATTTTCCTAAATTATTACAAATAAAAGGACATTCATTTTTTTTTTATAAGTAAAAATATATTAGAAAGACGTTCAAAAGGAGAACGCGTCCCTAATACACAAAAACGAAAGAGCAAAAGCCAAACCTATGGACCAACAGAGTCCAATAGAACAAATAAAAGGACATTCATTGAATTAAATCCAACCGTTACAATTAAAAATGAACATACTACTCCCCTGATCACCAAAAAACAATTGAACACTACTGTGTGTATGTATATATACGTACATATAAAAGGCACGAATTAACAACCATACCGTGTGCAAAAGATTATTTCTATATGTATTATAGATATATATATATATATATATATATATATATATATATATATATTCAAGCCTACAATAAAATTTTCTTACCCAATTAGAAAAAAGCGGATTTCCTCCACTTCCGGATTGCAAAAATGTTCCCCATATTAGACTTTTTGCAAACTTCCCCTTTTCTACTATTAAAAAATTGCAAAGAAGTCCCAACGGTCTAACCAAACGCTAATTTGCCATTACATACAACCTCAAGTTACGAAATAGACTTTAATATTTCTTGATTTTGTTGTCCATAGCAATTTTATTTATTAGGTTTTGTTACTAAATTTTAATTTTTCCCAATATATTCAAGTAAAATATCAAAAAAGGCTAACACAAGCTCATAGAGGCTCAATACTTCAATCAATAGGAGTAAAAAATTCAATCCATACATGATAAAAAAGCTTCATCAAAACTGAATAACTCTAATTCATGCTTCTAATAAGTTCAAAAGAGTCCATAGAGATAAAGAAGTCACTCTCATGAGGATCTTCATCACCAATGGTAAATTGCTTAAAGAGAAACCGATCAGCAGTGCAAATGAACCTATTGCCGGGCTTCAACTCTCTTCTTCTGCCAGAGCCTATCAACAGAACTGTCAGCATCTCCCTGCAAAATTAAACCACCAAAATCACCAATCAAGTATTAACCCTACATCACATGCATATGTGCATGTAAGAAATCAGAAGAAGATAAAAAAAAAAATTAACGCAATTCATAGACGCACAATAAATTTCCTAGTTAATAGTATCTGTGCTTTAGTCATCTATGATAATTCATAGCATCCACAAACCAAATATTATACCTATCATCATTGCACATGCCACAAGGGACTGATGCAGGACATCAAGAGGTATTTTCAATGTAAAACATTTTTCAAATTTTTTAAAAACCATTTTCATGCGTTAATTGGGGCACCATATATTGAAAGCAGTTCCAATATATTCAGTAATTCGTCTACTTTTAAATCAATAAAACATGTATTAAGTTACTTAACTTGCATCCAATGAAGAAGCACAAATCATTTGAATGCAGAACAATAGGTGCATACATGTGTGCGCCAATAGGCACAAACATGTGCATGTCTGTTTTTAGTTTCTGTTGCTATAATAGGATTTGTTATCAGAAGTTATCAAACACCTGGTGCCACATACAAGCAAATGCATTTTCTGCGTAAAATGAACCATAACAATTTCAAAAAAAGCTGACCCAAAATGATTAACCAATTAAAAAAATTATTTGAAACAGAGTATCGGTGATTAATCCATAAAAGGGCCAAAACAACACAACATATATTACTGTCATAATGTTATTCCGCAACAGCAGACTATCTAAATGATACTATGCTACATGGGCCATGGCTTTACAACGAACACAACCTCAACAAACTTCTGAAGTTAAATGCGAGCTATGATTACCAAAAACAGCATTAGTTTGTCAAGTGAAACATATAAGCAAAAGTTAAAACCTGGGCACGGATGAATCCACAGAGAGCAAAAGTGGAGAATTGACCAGCGTAACGGCCACCCTCATCCAAGTGCCCGATATTAATCTGGACAGATGCGTGATCCTTCGAAGTGATCAGCCAGTTTGTGGCAGAACTGCAACGACATAATGAAATAACAAGTAAAATCTCTTGAAACCAGCTCAATTGAATTCACTATAATAGATAAATAAAATAAAATAAAAAGTGAACAAAGATATACCACTTCCTGGGAATGTAAAGGTCCATGCTAACTCCCTCGTCGTTTTGCATTTTGGCAGATTATATCAACAGCCTCCAAGTTTAAAAAGCTCAAAACACCTGAATTCGGCAAAACCCAATTTAAAAATCTTTCGTTAAAATGGAAATTTAACCATTTAACCTGTAATCTGGAATTCTTTCTACAGAACTAACATGCATTTGTATCACAAAATGCATACAAATGACCACCCAGACATTATCCCATATGATATGATCTCTCCTCTCCAAAGGGGAGATTGATAGTTTGAGACCCACTAGGAGCAATGTTATAGAGGTTTGTGCATTTGCTTGAACTTCCGGGGAAAAAAATGCATACAAATGTGTCTTATTCTTATTACGAAAACCGTATAAAATAACAACCTAAAACATTTGCATTGCAATGTATACACACCAAGATTCGGTAAAACCCGATCAAAGAATCTTCCATTAAAGAGAAAATGAACGATCTTAGGGTATTTAAACATCAAATACAAAACTTTGAACGCTTAAATGATGACTGTCAAATACATAACTTTGAACGCTTAAATGATGACTGTCAAATACATAACTTTGAACGCTTAAATGATGACTGTCTAAACCTGTAGTCTGAAATTCTTTATAGAGAACTAACACGCATTTGCATCAGAAAATGCATACAAATGACCACACGGCCATTAGCCTGGATGGCATAATCTCTCCTCCGCAAAGGGAAGATTGAGAGCTTGAGCCCCGCCAGAGGCAATGGTGTGGGTGTGTGTTAGTTTGCTTTAGCTTCTTGGGGAAAAAAATTTGCATACAAATGTAAAAAAACATATGAATTGATTGTCTATTAACAAGGAATTTAAGCAATAATTCAAAACAAAAACAAAAACAAAAAAAAAAAAAAAACAAACAAAATGGGTTCAATAACAAGCGATTATTAATGTTTTTGCCGAAATAGTTGATCGATCCCAGCAATATAACAAACAAGTGAGTACAACATAAATTAAATAATGAACAAAATACAAGGATAAACAAATACATATATATACACATATACATTTGTTAACAAATTTAATGAAATTAAATAGATCCATAAAATCATAGCAACGATGTTGAGACAATAACCAGCTTAAGTTGACATGAGAACCAGAATGACTAAAGCGAGAGAAACGTTACCAGAGGTGAAGACAGAAAACCTGCAAGTTAGAGCGCTGTTGAGAAAGAAGAGAGGTTGGGAGATCTCTTTTTGGGTTTATAGCAAAACCCTAAGTTGTGTTTGTCCCAATCAATTGACGGAAAAGCCCCAGTTCTTTTTTCTTATGACACTAAAATTGCAATGCAATAAAATAAAGAATTAAAAAAAAAAAAAAAATTATATTAGAAAGGAAAAAAGAGAGAGATTACTGTACAATAAATATTTTTAAGGAACTGAAAAAAATAAAAAATAAAAAACAGGCCATTAGCTTCACGTGCGCCACACGTGCTCCTTGCACAAGAAAAGGGCGCTCGTCTTCCCGCCATCGAGTGAATCTCTCTGCTAAAGAGAGAAATTATCATTTCTTTTGCAGCAAAAGAATGGAATTGACGCTTAGTAGTAACGCTCTTAAAACCTTCACTCGATCCATCACAAGCCTCGCACGCATTGGCAACGACCTCACCATTCAAGCCTCTCCTTCTCAGGTACTCTACTTCCCTTTACTTACCCGTGTGTGTAATACATATATAGAGCATTCGTTATATATATATGATTTTATTTTGATCCTAAGTTGTATAGCTCCTTAATTAACCTAATTATTAATGGATTTCATAAATAATCTGTAGCTATTGGGCGATTTTTATATTTATTTCAGATGGGTTTCTTAATCACAATAATAGGATTCGGAATCGATGATCAACGAGTCATTTGTTGGGGTTGGTTCTACATCGTTACTTTGGAAAACCTGAAACAGTTTTTTCAGTACTTCTGCTCCGAATTTGAACATATTGATGATAATTAGGGTTTAAAGGGTTCTGGCAAGTTCATAGATTGGATAATTAGTAAGAGAAAATCGAGTTTAATCGAACATATTGATGATAATTAGGGTTTAGGGGGTTCTGTGAAGTAAATAGATTGCATAATTAGTAAAACAAAATCGAGTTTAAGTTAACTGTTTTGCTTGGTTAAAGCGAAACTCTAATGGGTGATTACAACATTTAAGCATAATGGGTCAATTATTTCCCTATTGTTTCCCTCTAATGGGTGATTATGAAATTTAAACATAAGGGTCAATTATTTTTCTATTGTTTATCTTTCTAGCAACCAAACAGAAGGTTAATTGTATTGGCTAATGTGATGCAATCACATGGAGTGACAAACTAGCGGACAAAGCATAATGATTTGTGAATATATATATATATATATATATATATTAAAATTCAATTTCTTTTCCTTTTTGGACCATGTTCATTTATTTCGATTAGATCAAAGTATCATAAATTTTATGAGAGATAAATTATGAAGCTAATGAAAAAGCAATGTGAATGACTAATTAATTACTCCGTATTTATGTCAGCATATCGGGTTCATTTGCATCAATTTGAAGTTTATTTATTTTTTCATTTGTTCCTTTCTAACTGCAGCTCGCTTTGCACACACTCAACTCATCAAGGTCTGCCTATCAATCTATCACATTTAAGCCCGATTTCTTTGATGTTTATACAATTTCGGGTACCCAAGTGCAATTTAGTGTGCTTTTGAAGGTACAGTTCTATATTTAGACATGTTTGTTAGGATGAACTTGCTTTTGTAAGTAGAATCTAACTTTGATGTATACAGGCAATTTGTTCCGTTCTTAGGACACCTTTTACTAGTATTGATCATTTGAGCGTTCTATTGCCCAATCCTGATGCATCAAAAGTGCAGTGGACTTTGGACTGTTACAATGGTAAGCCATTTTATACACTTCTTTTAGTTTTGTTTCTTCTTCTGGTTCTATTTATATAAGAAAGGGATCTACTACATGCAGACCCTGCAATTGGTGTCTGAAACTATGCGTTGGTGGATGAGTTCATATGCACGGCATTACACATGGTCATGCTTTCTACATTCATGATTTGCAATTATTAGAAATATATAGTAACTGCAATTTTGGAATCAATTCCGCAAGTTGTTGTGTCTTGTACAAATGTGTTGATTTAAAAGATATTGTCATCATTATATCCACCAGATGACTTTACTCAGAATAAGTGTTAGAGAAGTCCAACAGACTCCTTAATTGATTAAACAACGGAGCACTGATTGAAGCATAATGTCATTTCCATGAACTGTCAAAATCAACTCCCCACCAAATCTAAATTTGTATGGTTTGTTTGGATAACACATTTTAGTATAACGGTGTTCTACATTCAATAATCTGAATTTCACATGATTGAGGTAATGTTTTGTGCCATCACATCCGCAAGGACTAGTAAACCGATGGGAAGCTTCATAGTTAGAGTAACTCTAATGTGGCAATAATAACCTTTAAAATTATGAGTTTCTTCAGTATTTTACAGCAATCAATTTAGCCTAAAATATAGACTGGGTAATAATAGGTTTTGACCCATCTTGAGATTTTTTTTTTCTTTTTGTTTCTTTGAGCTCCAGCACTGTCAGCACACATGCACCCATCCTATATGCATTAGGCAATTACGGGACAAATCCGTGGGGATCGCCCAAAGGGGGCGACTCAAACTCAGGGTCTCCAATTCTTGAATTGCTTTCTTGACCTTCTTCGTAAGATGTACATAGACTGAATAGTAGTGCTCTTCATTTGGTGCACCATGAGTACAAGGTCAAGTTGCAGCCTGCAGCAGTCCACATTACATGATATTATTGTATTATTCATTCAGGGTTTGGACAACCTCGTAATAAAATTGTGCAGGTATAAGGAAAGCCTATTGGATTACTTGCAATGTTGAACCAGACATACAACATCTATCTCTTGACAGGAGAAGGTTTCCAAGCAACTTTGTGGTGAGGCCTCGTGATCTCAACAGATTGCTGGCTAATTTCCAGTCAACCCTTCAAGAGATTACTGTCATTGCTACTGAACCTTCTTCCTTACCTTCTGATGTGGCAAGCGAAATTGGTGGGAAAGCTGTTGAACTTAGAAGTTATATAGACCCAACCAAAGGTAAATTTTATTGTTAAATTTTTTACCCCTACTCTGATGAACTTATCTTATCCAGGTAATTCATGCTTAAAATTTTCAATTGTAGACAATGACTCATCTCTACACACTCAATTATGGATAGATCCTACGGAAGAATTTGTGCAGTATTCTCACACTGGAGACCCTGTAGATGTGACATTTGGTGTGAAGGAATTGAAGGTACAATTAATAATGTTCCAGAACTTAGTGTCTTGATTGCATTAACAAATTTGAAGTCTGAACTCAACAAAGTCTTATCCCAACTGATGACCCTTGCCTTTTTGATAGAGATGGTATCAATATAGTTACCATCACTATCATGAATGCACAATATTATCTAGTTAACACAGTTCATCCATTTCTGTATTTTGGGATCATTTAATTTCTTTCTTGTATTATTTGAAGCAGACTTTCCAGAATTATTTTTATTATTTCCTGAATTTCAGGCATTTCTTTCTTTTTGCGAGGGATGTGAAGTTGACATCCACTTGTATTTTGAGAAAGCTGGCGAGTAAGGTCCCTGTGCCATTTTATTCATTTTGATGTTGCTTCCTTTTTGCCTCTCTCTTGATCTTCTCTTCTTCATGAAGAGTCTTTCTCATATAGGAAATTTCAGAATGGACCACTAGCCTAAAATCCAAGTTGGAATCTCCTTCAAGTTTTTGTTATGGTGTAACATTATAAATTAGGATAATTGATGACTGGTTCTATGACATGATATGCAATACTTCTTGGTATTTTTAGTGCTTAAGAGTTTAAATCGTAAAGCTCACCAACTGAATGGCTATTTTCAAAATTTCAGATGAATTTTATGACCATCTTTAAAATGTTTTTAGCCAGTAAATTATCATCTTAAATACAACAGTGTACCAAAGATGCAAATGAACTTTCATTAGGAACTAGGAAGTTATTGATATCACATGAACTTTTTAGAGTTACTAAACTCTGTAGTCTTGAGGGTAAAGGTCTATGTATTAAACTGTTAATACGTCATATTTTACGGTATGTGTAAGTGCCACACTGTTAAAGGAGTACGTTCAATATTTATCAGATTTCCTGGATTGCCCTTCCTGTTTGCTGTTTTAGATGAAAGAATTCATTGCTTTCAAATATGATTTGATCTGTAAAGTTACTTGTGCTGGGGAACAGACCTATTCTGATGGCACCGAAATTCGGTTTAGATGATGGCTCCACTTCAAACTTTGATGCTACACTAGTACTTGCAACCATGCTTGTATCACAGCTCCATGAAAGAAATCCCTCAGAACCTCCACCTGCAGCTGCCACAATGCAGGGACAGGCCGATCGAGGGACAGGGTCCCAAGTACAAGAGAGGGCAGGAGGAAATGTTTCTGATCTTCCATCTGATCACACCAGAATTTGGTCTGAACTTTCAGGTAGCTATCATTGCCTAAATGGTGACAAAACATTATGCATTTAAGACTTTTAACTGTTCCAACTTTGAACAGGAAGTGCAGCGAAAAGTGGTAGTGGTGCTGAAGAAAGACCGGCTCAAGGGGAAAAAAATCCCAATACTAATGAACAAATGAATATTCATGGGATTAGCACAATGTACATTTCTAAGGCTGGGTCTGCTGGAGCAAATGTGCCGAGGGGGCCTAATGTGTATCCTCAACTTTTCAGTATGCTTTGAGTGTCTATGTCTTTTAGGTTGACCTTTCTCAACTATTGTACAATTTTTACAAATTCTATTTTCATGATGTTTTACTGAATAACTTCAAAAGAGAAACAATATTTTAGGGTTAATATGCAGGGTGAGATGTTAGGAGTCAGGACCTCCAGATACTCAGGAAGTAATAATTTCTTCGCTTGCTTCTTCTTCATTATTTTTTTTTTAAACTACTATTTTCCTAAAGAGGCAAACAAGTTTTGGAATATTGTGTTGCAAACCTTAGATATGCATGATGTCTGAGGTTCACGCTATGCTTAACCTCAAAGATTTGAGTGTATACTTTGTCTCCGTCACAGGTTGAGCTGTGATTGTCATGGAGCATGTGTTTCTAGGGCTGAGCTCTGAGGGAATTTTTGAGCCTAATACATTGGTTTTTTATATTATGGAGAAAAGTTCTTTATTCAATTCTGCCTTACTATATTAGATAGAAAGCGTGTTTCTCTGAGGAAGACACACCTACTTTAATCTTCATTTGGAGTTTATTTTTACTTATCTAGTTCCCTGTACAGAGAGTAATAAATGACAAGGGCAAACCAGCCCAAGCTTATATGTTTGGACTTCTCCAATTGTTGGGATAATTAGATTGTAGAACTGGTTTTGTAAACTTTCATTTTGCCATGACGCTTACATATTGTAAAACAATATGGATACTCTCTATTTATAACAAATCCATGTCTCACTGAATGATGAAAAATGGGCGGCCACTCCTAGAAATAGGCTAGACATCTTAGCCTAGGGAAATTTTGACTCCTAGCACGCTCTAATGTAGCTCAGCTCTTCTATTGAGCTCCAATGGCTATGTGGTATGACAAATAAAGGTCAGAAAACAGGAAAATGTCTTGACCAACTGTATCTAAGCCAACTACACTCTAATGTTCAAAACTTTCTGTAAGGCTGTCAGAACAACCTTTTTGGGTAAATTCTCATATAAACTGCATAGTTCTAGCTGAAAGGAGTGGCAAGTAATTTTCTTGACTAAAATGTTAGGAGCCATCCTATGGAAACAGACCATGCAGAAGAACCTCGAGGTTAGTTAAATTGCTTCATCTCTAGTTAGATATTTCAAATGAGGTTACTCCTGCAATAACTAATATCATTTCACTTTTTTCTTTCAGAGAGGACAGAAGTTAATGGACATGGTTTGTCACAACGCCATCCTAGTAATTGGGTAGATGCGGATGACGATGACGATGAAGGGGATGAGGCGGAATTGTGTGTGCAGTCAACACCACCATACTGTGAAGAACGATAGCTATAACAAATCTCTTTTTTATTCTTGCAAAGGAGCTGAATAGACTGCTGATTTTTTCAGTTGTAAGTGATTTGTATCTCTTCCAAGATATGCTTAATCGGTTTTGTTTTCAACTAATTTCAGTAGATTTCATTTTTCCTATGACTGTTTACTTATATTGAGAAGAATCTCCACGGCTATAATATTGTGTTTTGCTGAAAATAATATGATTAGGTGGGAACCGGTAACCGACAATTTAAAAATATGATATATTTGAATGTGGCTTATACATTATTTTAGCCAACTCTTTTTAAATAACGGGGCACATAAGTTTAATTGGAGAGAGACCACTCAAAAGGTTCACGCTCGTTCACAGTGTAGGCATAGTATAACGTTTTTAGATAAACACCATAGAAAAAAATAAATAAATGATAACTAGATCACAACAGCTTATGTGTTTTGATTTTGAACGACTATTTGATTTATTATGGGTCATATCACCCACATCAAGCATAAAATCATGGTTAGATGCATTTGAGATTAATTAGTTTTTTTTTATTTGAATATCCGCGTGTCCCTATATTGTCACAAAGGAAATGAAAGTAGAAGTTTTGTCAAATTGGTATTCACCAAGTAGTGCTTTCTTGGCTGATGACTGAATAATAGCTCAATACAGCCATTTTTTTTACCCCTACGGGAACTTGAACTCTCGACCTTCTACTTTGGAAGGTGAGGAAATACTACTAGGCTAGCTCAATACAGCTTTGAAATCTAAAGAAATGCATAATAATTTGCTTAATTGCTTAAAATCTAAATTTTGCCTTTATACACATCATTTGAACCACTGCTCTTTGTTTTGCCTGCTGATATAGAACAGGGTTAAGATTTAATAGATGGTTTATTATGGTGCTGTCCAAAAGGAGCAAGAAGTAGCACCAAGAATTTTACTATCATTCATCTTTCCATGGTATAATTAGTATCATGGTGCAACCTTAAATATATTACTAATGTGTTCTTTCATTTACTTTTTCCATTAGCATTCCATAAATTTTATTCTTCCGACATAACATGTTAATAGTGTGATCCAGTATTTCTTTCTCTCTGTCTGTCTGGATTTCAGCACTAGCTTTCTACCACATATTGTCCATTGGTGTAATATAGAAAATGTGTGCTTGTGAGAGAGAGAGAGATGTGAACTCTCAAAGTTAGGTCATGATGGTTTTTTGGGTAGCTCAAACCTCATTTGGAATGTCATTCATTGCATTTATGCAGCAGTAGTGTCAACATGTGCAGTAATTTTCAAAATTGATTTCAATTGGATGTTTATTTGCAGCAAGTTTGTGGCCCTAGGCCTGCACAAAAGTTGTTTGATGATTCCAGAAGTGGTAGTGAATGGCCAAAAATAACGTCTGTCCTTGGAATTGGTTCGAAGTTAAGTTCACTAGCATTGGTGAAATTCACAAGGTACTTTGGATGACTTAAAAGTCCTGTCTGAAGGTTAAATTTCAATCTTCGATTAATTAAATATAATGTTCTGTTAATTTTCACTTTTATTTTTTTTAGTGGATGACTTCGTTGTAATTTATTTGTGGCTATGTAAAGATCCCATTTAACAGACTTGGAACTAGGAAGTAGTAAACATTGATGCCAAAGACGTTCTTGAACCCTACACTGCTCAGAGTCAGTTGAGATGATTTTAAGCAAATTGCTTATTCACTTGTATGATTGCAAGACTAGCTAGTGTCTATTGATTGATCTTAGAGCCGTGATTTGGGGGCTGAAAGCCGAACCCCTGAACACGACACAATGGTGTGGGAGACCCAACACACTTTCACGCTTGGGATTCGGCATTCGGCTCCCATTCAACTTTCCTTTATCTTATCCTGCAGCAAAATATTGCTTTTGAATGGGAAAGTATCATTTAATAATCTTTTTGATTGTCAATCTATGGGAAGTGAGAGCCATAAAATTTTAGTTGCTATAGTCTATTGGGTTTTTTGTGTTACCTCTCATTCAAATTATATGATCCATCAACAATGTTTACATGCCATGATGTCATTTGAGTTTATCAATCTTAATTGCATGCATACATAAACATTCATGTATATATTGAATTCTATTAATAAACTCTATTGGTATTTTTTTTGTGTTACCTCATTCAAATTAATATGATTATATGATCCATGAACAATGTTTACATGCCGGATGTCATTGATTTTATAAATCTTAATTGCATGCCTAAAATATACATGAATATATTGAATTCTATTTGGTGGGTTTGGTGGAGTTCAGGTAATTAATAGATATATGACCTTTCCTCGTTACATTTAGAGCTGTTCTTAAATTATTCTTTTGAAGGATATGAATGTGCATCTCATATTCATATAGAGAGAGTCAGAAAGAAGATTCAGCACAGCCCAAACAGCTGGGAATATGGGAATCTGAGATGATGTCTTTCCTTTCCATCTCAATCTCTATCCAAGTGGGCGGAAAGAAAATGTTAGAAAAAGAATGAAAAGAGAGAAGCTTTATCAATTCAATCTTGAAGGATATGAATAGGCATTTCATATATATATATTGCGTTGTAACGGGCGAATGTTTGTCATTCGATTCAAAAGTTTAAGGTTAAGTTATTAGGCGATGTTGCATTCTCAATAACTTTTTTATCGGGATTTGACGCAAGACAAGAACATCTATCATTTTTTCTCTGATCCAGTAACTTATTCGAACCTAAAAATTACTTGAGCGAGGACTTGTTGAGATACTGAGTCAAATATTGAATCTTCTTTAATACTACCGATAACGGGTGAGCAAACAGTAACCATTGGATATAAAAGTTTAAGGTTAAACCTGCCTTTATAAGTTAAAAACATTTAGCATTCGGATCGAATGTGAAATAAACCTCTAACGTTAACCAACCAGCTAACGTCCAATGGGATTGTTTGGGATTACAGGAACTGAGAAGATGCCTTTCCTTTCCATCTCAATCTCGAACCACGTGGGAGGATAGAAAATGACAGAAAAGAGAAAGGTTGTGAAGAGAGAGAAAATGTTTGTCAATTCAAATAAAGATATTTATTTATGTATATAGTCTTCTCTTAAAACAATGCTTTAGGCTTCGTTTGAAGGGAAAGATTTGAGGGGATTTGAAAAGAAAAGAAAGGAAAGAATAAGGGGTGTTGTGTTTGGATGGAATGATTTGAAGGGAAAAGAAATGATTTAGAAGGATCTATCCTTCCAAATTCTTCATTTGGAATCCCTCCAAAATTGACAAGATTTGGAGGGATTTGAAAAGAAAGGGAGTTAATAACAAAAGTATCCCTCATTTAGAATCCTTACTAACCCTACAAAAAAAAGGTAAAATGATAATTTCATTATTATTCTTTTTTTTCTTTTCTCTCCTTTGTGTTATCCAAACAATAATATTATTGATTCTTTTCTTTTCTCTCTTATCTATTCAAACATAAATATAAATTTTAGTTATTATTTTCTTTCTTTTCTTTTCTTTTTTTCTCTTATAATTCTTTTCACAATAATATTATTGATTCTTTTCTTTTCTCTTTTATCTATTCAAACATAAATATAAATTTTAGTTATTATTTTCTTTCTTTTCTTTTCTTTTTTTCTCTTATAATTCTTTTCTTTTTTTTCTTTCCTGTGTATCCAAACGTAGCCTTACAGATATACAGCTGGCGTTAGAAGAGTTGGTTTGGAACGCGCAAACACCGCCCCTTATGCTATCTGTGATGGGCCCACACCACACTCTAACGGCTACGTGCACGTAACGTCGACCACTCACTCCCTCTCTTGCCTAACGTCGCTTATGGTCCTCACATCTTCTTCACTTTACAATATGTTTACAGTATTTCCCATACTTTGACCTTTTTTTATTCTTTATATGTGTGTGCATATATATATATACATATATAGAAAGAGAGAGAATTTCTAACCGTTGCATATTTGTACTGTTGACATGGCTGGCTCAACTCTCTACTGCCAAATTTTTTTGTCAGACACCATACTAATACGACAACAATATTAATATTCATGCAATTGTTGTTACATTTTTTTAATTTAAAGTTTATATATAGTATTGCATACACAATTTAATGATAATCAGGTGTGCTACTAATTCTATAAGTCTTCCTTATAGATAAATAAAATATGTATCTTACTTGTAAAGATAAAGAATATGTTTCTTTTTTTAACATTGAAAATTTAAGTATACATTGAAGGTTCTAAATGTTACATAAGTTGATTTTTTTTTTTTTTTAATGATGGAAAGTGTGTGTTTGTGATTGCTTCTATAGTTCTATGTGATTAAAAAGTACATTAATTTTTAAAAAAAAAAATTGTAGTTAAAGGTGTTTGGTGATTAGAGAAGGTGCATTTAGGTAATAGAGATTTCTTAAAAAACAGCGGTAGCTTTTGGAATTACGTTTTTAAACTATTTTTCAATTGTAACGTTTATTTAAATTAGTTTTATAATTCGTAATCATGTAATGTTAACCAATAACTATACCATGTGAATGAATCACTCACATTAATATCATAAAATATCTTTATTAGTGTATGTCTAATATAGTGAATTAATAATAAAAGTATTTTAAACAACATTATTACTAAACAACTTTATTGACATAACATGATTTTTACTGAAAGTAATTTTATAACAACTTTATTGTAAAAGAGCTTTTATAATTCTAAACGACAATTCAAAGTTAAATTGACGTAATAAGTCAGAATATGTTTGAAAGGTGTATTTTCTTATTATTGTTCTTGATTCTCTAAGTTGTCTTATACTGTGACTTGAGTCATTAAATTGTACAATGAGTGACAATATGGAGTGCAGATAATCGGAATTGTTTTGGCCTAATACTCGAATTTCTTATATTAAACTTTTTTTATTGTTCTAATGATATATTTGAAAGTATTGAATTTGTGATTTGGATTTAAATTAAAAAATATTTAGTTAAAACTCTGAATTAAATTTTCTCAAATTTCAATCAACGATACGGATGTTTTAAAAGGTAATATAAGTGTTGTTTTAATTTTCAAATAAAATATAATGACATTTAATATATGAATAAATTACACTTGTATCTCTTTCTCGTTTAGATTTGTTACACTACTCCTCCTGTATTTTAGCATATTATAATTAACCCCTCTAATTTGCACGTTTGTAACAAATACTTATTACTGTAACATTAATGATTAGCAATCAGCAATGAACAATGCTTGTTTGTAACAAATACAATGGTTGAAATTTTATACCATGAAAACATTTTTACATCTTCTTTAGTTAAAATTTTATTTATATAATACTAGTAATAAAGGCATAAGAGTAATTACACAATCCCATTATTTAAAAAGGAAATTGTAATATGCCAAAACACAAAGAACGGAAGCCGGTAGGTGTACCACTAGAGAGATGTAAGTATAATTTATCTTTTAATATATATATATAAACTAATGGTAATACTTATCAAAAAATATATATAAACTAATAGTAATATCCACCTTCATAGCTGAAATTAAACGTTTTGATGGAATTTTTATGTCCACTTTATATTTTTATAATTTTTACTTTTAGTTTGCTCCAATTTCTTAAATGGTTCATTTATTTTTCTTCTCAAATAATGTAAATATAAACAATATTTAACAAAATATAAATAAATATATATATATATCACTCAAGTTTATCAACAATCATGCAATGTAACCATCACACCATTGTTACGATGCAAATCTACCATATAAATAAAAATCGAATGATTTGTGCGTGAATCATAATATCCTTCTCATAAATATTTCATTTTCATAATTTATTCATTTTATATAATTATTTTGAAATTTTTATGATCAATTTTGACATTAATATCCATTGTTAAATTGATATTTTTTTTTTGGTAAAATTCATTATTATATATATATGTTTATGTTTTAATATAGTATTTTTTATAATAATATTATATGTAAAAGATATTCAAGACATAAATATAATATATAAAACATTCAAATTAAAACTTTTGCATTTAACAAACAATCTTAATAAATCTTAAAATTAATACAATATCAAATAACTTTACAATTAATATATTGGGCACTTAAAAAACGCTTAAAATTTAATACTTAGAAATTTTCAATGCTTAATTTTTAATTTTATCAAACAATACCTTTAATCTATAAACTAATAAACACAACATACACGTTATTTCAACTTAGCTATAATGACATTCATAATATGAATAAATTGCACTTAAGTTTGTTACACTAGCCCCTAATGTGTTTTGACATTTTTTTAAGCTCTAATTTTTACGTTTGTAACAAATATTCTTTACGGTAACTCTAATAGACCTTTTAAAATATACTTTTATATATATATATATATATATGAACTATAGACTTAATTGAATCAGAATGATTCTATTTTATTATCGGTGAAAGGTTCAAGTTTTTTTATCTGGTGATTATTTAAAGAATATGTGACGGTGACGGTGACGGGAGTTGAGTTGGGTGCAGAGAAGAGAGAGAGAAAACGTGTTAAGGAGTAACAGATTCTTGGACGGATTCGGGGCAAGCAAACCCTAGTCAGTCAACTAATATAATATCCTAGTTAAATCACACAAGAAGGGCACTTTTTTCTTTCTTATTACCCACTTTGTCCTTATTTACATTATGTTTTTTTTTTTTTTTTTGATGTAATAAATGTTTATATTATTATTTTTGTTAGAATTTTAAAAGTTTATATTATTGCTATAGAATGTGTTTTTTTGGCTTATAATAAATCTACAATATTTTTATTCATTGATGGAATTTGATAATTCTATAAAATAAAAACACAACTTCTTTGTCAATAACCTATAAGTGTATGACAATTAAAAAAAAAAAAAAAAATTAATGCTTCAACCTTTCAATTTTTTTAATCTTGAATCTCTAATTCAAATGGTATCTAAAGAGAAGTTTGAGAGTTTAAGTCTTCGATTAGAACGTGTTGTGAGTAATAACTAGCTTTGTATTTGTTTTAATTTTTTTTAAAAAGACCATAATAATGAAAACTTCCAATTTATTGTGCTAGAGTAACTCAAAAAAATTTGATATACCGTGATCAAGTTCACGTATCGTCCGCTGGTTTTGATCCGTTTATATTAACTTTTTTTCAAATTTGATATACCGTGATCATAATCAATACCGCAATTGTAACCGATATACTATAAATCCAACTCATTATTTTGCAGTTTTGAAAAAGAAACTATTCAAAATAGTGGATTCTATGTTTTAATTATTGGTGAGATGAGACTATGAGATGTGTGTGTTAGTTGTCTACAGTTGTCGAAAGAAGAAAAAAAAAAAAAAAAAAAAAAAAAAAAAAAAAAAAAAAAAAATTTAAAGCATAGAATGGCAATACTGAAATAACAACCAAAAACAATGTCATTTACACTTGCTCAATTACATATAACGCGCAACTAGCCCTTGCCACCACTGTTGTCTTCAACCCCAGAGACAGAGAGTATCACAATACAGCAGACGGTATATATATAATACAATACAGAGAGATATATAGAGATAGAGTGAAGGGCCAAAACGCAAAGAAGAACTAGAGAGAGAAAGTGTGAACAATCTTCTACATGCAGTTCTTCTCAAGCTTCGCACAAGCCAAAATGTCCAAGATCTTCATTGCTCTCTGCTTCATAACCACTCTGATCATCTCTTCATCTCCATCATCACACACCGTCGATGCGAGTAGCGGGGGCCACCAAACCCATCTGGGCTGGCTACCCACTACTAGATCCGGCTGCCGTGGGTCCCTCGCTGAGTGCCTCGCCGCCGGAGAAGACGACGAGTTCGAGCTCGACTCCGAGATCAACCGGCGCATCCTAGCCACCACCAGATACATCAGCTACGGTGCGCTGCAGAGGAACAGTGTCCCCTGCTCCAGACGTGGCGCCTCCTACTACAATTGCCGGCCGGGTGCACAGGCCAATCCGTACACCCGCGGATGCAGTGCTATTACCCACTGCAGGCGTTAGTTTCTTCGTCTTCCATTCATTTTTAGTTTTTTTTTTTTTTTTTAAAAAAAAAAATTTCATATGGGATTGTTTGTCATACAATGAATTGGTGATGGGTCTCTGTTGTCTACGATTGAAGATATTGTTTTTATAAATTTATATTTATATTTGTGTTGTCTGTAAGATCATACTTTTATATTATTTTCTCATAATTTGTCTCTGATTCACATAACTCACTGTTTTTCATTGTTGGGCAGTTCTTTTTTTGGTCAAATGTGTGTATTTATGTATTGTTTTGGTCCATCTGGATTGAAATTTGAAAACTGTGGGTGTGTTTTTAATTGTATGTCAAAAAAAAAAAAAAAAAAAAACTTTTGCTTTGTGGGTTTGTGATTCAGAGACTGTGTTTATGTTTAATAATTATACCACATCAATAAACATTCACCTTATGGCTTTGTGATCTTCTAAAATCATCTATGTTGTGTTTGGGAGAACCAAACAGGGCTTTGAAATTGGAACTGTAAAAAAATTAATATAATTTTATAATTTTTGTTTCTGTGTTAATTTCGTCAGAGCTCTATGGGATTGTGTATTAATCTTAATTAATCGTTATTAATTTGGCTGGGTTTATTTGGTTTCAGTGCATATAATCTAAATTTATCTCTCTATTATTCTGCTTTCATATATGTGAAAGCATTTGGGTGGTTGGAACATTATTTTATTTTGAATTGGTTGAATTTATTTGAGATGCTTATCCAAAAAAAGCGAAAGAGAGTTTTTTGGGTGGCAGTCTTCTTCCTGATCTTTCAATTCCAGCCTTAGGTATCCTTTTATTTCAATTCCAGCCTTAGGCTCTGTTTGGTTAGAAGGAAAAAAATAGTGGAAAGTGATGTGAAAGGGGCAAGAAGGAAGAAGAAGATAGGGCTGTGTTTGGTTAGAAGGAAAAAAAATAGTGGAAAGTAGTGTGAAAGGAGGAGAAGAAGAAGAACGGGGTTGAGAAGGATCAGAAGAAAAAGTGGCATGAAAATCAAAGCGAATAAAGTAAAATTATCAGAGTCTTGATGAACAAGGTAGGCTCTGTTTGGTAGGAGGGATAACCAAAAAAAAAAATGGAATAGTGGAACAGTGAAGAGATGGATGAGGCACCATAAGAAAAGGAAAGGTGACTTCCTCTTTCTTTTTTTTTTCTTTTTCTTTTTTTTCCTTTTTTAATGGAAATGATAATAGAAATAATGGATGAGGTGATTTTTTTTTTTTGGTTGGAGTTACTTGGAGGAAGGATAAATTTTATATATATTTTTACCATCATACCCTCATTATGTAAATTACTAAAAAGTAAAGTTTCACTTCAAATTAGTAGGGTTTTAACAAAGTAATTTGGTAAATAATTGAGGGGGTAAAATGGGATTGTATATTTATGGAGCAATTTTTCTCTCTTGCCCTAATCTCAAATTGGAGGGATGAAAAAAAGGTGAGTCGGGATGGATGCTTCGTTGGTCTTACTTTCTCCTTTTCCATTCCTTCCAAGCAAACAATAAATATATATATATATATATATATATATAGTCCTTCCAAACAGACAAAGCATAAAGGATAGAGTAAAATGAATAGCCAAACAAAGACAATTCAAAATTTGAAATTATTGAAGGGAAGAATAACATCTCATAGAGCAAAGTGATAGAGAATACTCCCTCTTTTTGGAAGGGAAATTGGAGGGGATTCTTTTTATTAGCTACTACACTTTTACTGTAGAAGAAGGCTTTGTGTCTTTAGTGTCTGATATTTGAAATGAAGAAATATAAAGCAATATGGAGAAAGAAAATGTTGAGAGGAATATCAGAAGGTATTCCAGAGGAAGAGAGAGAATTTTCTCTCTTTTTGTTTGGTCAAGGATGAAAGAAATAAGAGTTTTGTGATATTATCAAAATGGGAAGAAAATATTTTGTTTGGAGGGAAAATGTAAAAGAGCTACAACATAATATATTGTTCTATGCTTACATATCAAAAGAAGGATTTTGTTCGTAGAAAAAAAAAGTAAAAGAGGAAACAAAGTCCTTTTTACTTGTCATTTCCTTTCCTCACAAAGTGAATTGCAAGAATATGGCGGATGGAAAGAAAAGACTTCTCCTTCCTTCCTACTAAATCATAAATACACATTTCATCACTCTCTTTTCCCTCCTCCTCCCACTATTTCCTCTCACCAAATGGACAACAAGATGGAATTTGCGAAATTGTTTCCATTTCAGTAGGTGAGTTAAGAACATAGAGTTGGTAGAAATAGTAGTCATAAGAGTTCGAAAATGTTCAAGTCGAGTAAGCATTGGGTCTGCTTGGTTCAGCTTTACGAGAGTTGTGGGGTCTACTTGATTTGTAACACAACAATTCTCATGTACTCAAAAAATATAAAATTGTTTTCAGATAATTATAAAATACAGTTATATGAAAACATGCATTTTAATAACCGAGTTTTTAAAAACAGAACCAAGCAGAGTTTTTGAATAGTTTTCTGATTTTTAGTTCTCTGAAAACAAAAAACTGTTTCCAGAGTTACAAACCAAACATACCTTTATGTTTTTTGAAAACTGAAAAACTTTACAAAAATTTGTTTAGTTGACAGTTTCTGAAAACTATTTTATGAAGAAAACTCAATTAAAAAAACACTTGTTTTTAGAGTTCTTGACAACTGTTTTCGGAGTGACAAACCAAACATTATGTTTTGGAGTTCAACCGAAAAGAGTTGTGTGTTTTACCTAATTGAAAACAGTTTTGTGTTTTTGTTTATCTCCTAGCTTTCCATCCAAGAAAGGAAGAGAAAAACTTTGAAACATTTATACATTGGATAGTAGGATGACAACCCTAAACCTAAAGTGAGCGAATCTGATGCCCTCAGAATAACAATAACAACACTAGAGTTATAAAATCTAAAGTTCTCAACCAAGACAGAGATATAAAGAAACAGGTTGGTTGGACCTTTGTTTGATTTCATTTGAATAGACAAAGTGGGGGTGATTAAAGATCTTCACATGCACTGAATGATTGAATGATTTAAAGAGCAATGCCCCAATATGATGAATCTCAAAAGATGTTCTTCATGTTTTGCATTGTCATGGTGATTCTTTTCATATACCATATCATGTGTTGTTAATGATGGGTCCATGACTCCATTTTTTTTTTTTTTTTTTTTTTTTTCGATAAATCCAACCGAGAACAAGAAGACCGAGGCATCCAAAATTTTTTTTTTTTTTTTTTTCTTTCCCATATACCCGAGAAAGAACATGAAGACCGAGGCAACCAACAAAAAATAATTTTTTTTTTTTCTTTCCCGGAATTTTTTTTTTTTTTCGAAATAGCCGAGAAAAAATATGAAGACCGAGGCATCCAACAAATTTTTTTTTTTTTTTTTTTTTCCTAATCTACCCAAGCAAAACAAATAGAAGACCGAGGCATCCAAAAAAATTTTTTTTCCCATGTACATTCAAACCCATGCACATATCATTTTCAAAGCAAAACGTGGGCCCCTTTTTTGCCAAACAGAAATTTATGGCAAGAGGGCCCTTGTATAGTTTGCTTTTCAACTGTGCAGAATATTTCCTCTGCTCTCGTGAAAGGTTTGCAACTATTTGCAGTGTTTGGATGTACTATTCAACATGTCAAAGGCATTTGCGTATCAGAATCAAAAGTACTGTTTGTCAGAATTAATTTTGTGAAATGGTATAATATTCCTGAATTTTCTTTGCAAGTAAATCCTAAATGCTGTTAGGGGCTTACTGTCATTTTGTCGTGATTACGTATAAATATTGAGTTACAAATATAAAAAGATAATTGTATCCCAATTATATAATTAAAATTTTGCACGATAGAATTTATGATTATTGTCATGAAGTTGAGTAGTAATATTGTTCTTTTGCACAATAGATTGAATAAAATGATTAGTGATGAGATATAAATTATCAAGTTTAACTGTTCGTGTGGATCATCTATCGTACTATTTTTCATCGTATTTAAACATTGTTTCAAAAGCATTTGTTATGTAGAAATATGATTTAGATATTGAAACTAAAAATAATTACATTGAAAAGAAATTTCAACATTGCTAAAACATATTTCAATACATTTGTAAATGTATTAAAACCAAAATTTAAATGCGTTAAAAATTCTTTAAACAACCTACAGTGAGAAAATATAATTTTTTTTTTCCTTGGTACTAAACCGAATTTAAGTAACATAGCATTTCATTCAAAATTTATGAAAAACACTAATTTATTGGACTATCAATGTAACTATACAGTAAGAATATGTTACATGTAAATATCATATATGATGTTCTGACTAAAATCAAAGAAACATTTCTAGCCATCCAAACAAGGTGGTACACTAAGACATTTGGTGCAAAAAAATGGTCCACTTTTCTACATTGATAAGGTGTTGTGTCCTTGTCACGACAGAGATCAACTTCTCATGTGTTGTGGAATTGATTGAAGCAATAGAATTGAGAAACCAGATGTCCAAAACTTAGCTTCACAGACACGTGTACGTTCAGATTTGAACCACTACCCAGTGGACCTCTGCTGCTAAATTAGAAATGTGATTGAATGGTGGTTGTGGTGTAAAATGTTGTGGAAGTGAAAAAAGACGCACCGACACAGATTGAAACTCCCCAAAGTCAACAACTCTCTTTTGTGAAACAAAAGTCTCTTCCGGATTTAACCCCACTTTGTTTGGGACCAAATTCGTTTGGAATTTGAAATTGAAGTAAGAAAAAATTTGGATTGAATTTGAATGAAATTCCATTTGTGTGTTTAGAACCATCTGAAATTCAATTATAAAAAAATACATATTTATTTTATCGTTTTGATCTTCTTAACCAGAATTGTAATATTATATTTTAGGTTCACTGGTGGTCGAAATTTAGGATGTGACTGGTTTAAACTATAGAGTCTGAATTTATTTTGGACATAATTTGGATAAAGATTTTAGTAATCTAAGAAACCGAATAATCAATTATGAATTTATCATATGAAATGATATTATTACGGGATTTGGGCTTGGCTGGGCTAACCCTTTAACCTGCCCAAGTCCCATTATGTTTTAATAAAAAGAAAGGCAAATTAGGTAACTTACAAATTTACAGCTAAACTAATTTACAAATCCCATTACTTAACCGTTATTATAAGCCCAAAACTCTCTCCATTTCAATTCGACATGGGACCGGAATTTATAACATTCTCCTCACCAAAAAATACTACGCTCTGGTTATGGTTTGAACCACCCTATTTGGTCTGATATCGAATAAGGGACTTCACTTGCTTTGCTATTAATTATAA
This sequence comes from Cornus florida, assembly GCF_030987335.1. Classification (NCBI taxonomy): domain Eukaryota; kingdom Viridiplantae; phylum Streptophyta; class Magnoliopsida; order Cornales; family Cornaceae; genus Cornus; species Cornus florida. The sequence continues at coordinate 15,696,460 of NW_026775573.1, read as the reverse complement.
CAAACCAAACCGTTCATTTGACTCAAAAATTTAAGTTGATAGATATTGTTATTCATGTTTATAAGCTCAAGATCCCTTTCAAAACATCGGACACCCACCTCGTAGAAAACATAAAGAAAACTATTTTTGTAACCCAACAGCAATCCAATCTTAAAAAGGAGGACTCAAGCCCAACACAAACAATACCAACCAAGTATTGGCCCATCAGCATCTCCTCTAACCCAACCCACCCAAACATTCACCATCATCATCCCTTGTCCCCTCTCTCGAAGCTTGCACAGAGACCAAACAATCAAAATTTTCTGAAATTCTCCAAATGGTATTCTGTTTGCAAGCACCAATGGCTTCTTCAGTCCCTTGTTCATCATCTTCATCAGCTTCTCTTAGGAGTCGAACCTTTAAGACCCTTTGTACAATCAACAGTAGAAACAGTGCTAAAATTCCGATGCCTCCAGTGAGCCCTAACGACCCTTTTCTGTCGAACCTCGCTTCGGCCGCTGCAAATGCCCCGGAAGCATTTCTTAATCGGCCTACCAATTCCGACACGCCTCCGTATCTTGACCTTATGGGCTCTCCCAAGCTCATGGCTACACCTGCCCAGGTACAGTATTCTTCATCTCTCTCTGTCTCTCTCTCTCTATATATATCATTATATGTGTAGGCATAGGTATATGTGTGTGTCTGTGTATCTAGCTGTAATTGTATGTATGCATAGTTATGTGCATATATATAGTTCTGGCTATTATGTACGGTTAAACAACATTCTACTGATTTATATTTTACATGATAAGTGATTATGTGATTTTTATTACTTTGACTCTTGAATTACAGGATAGTTTGATAGAGTAATTAAATGCTTTTTTATTCCCTTCTTTTAATCATGTTTACTCAATAGTTGGAAATGGTGGGGATGAAATTTATGAAATCTGTGTATTTTTGGTCGGTTTTGGGCCTCGTAGAGCACCCAATAATCCACCGCCAGACATATAGTCCCCATTCCACATGCACCGGGCAATTACTGAAAAAAGTTTTTGGGTGGCCCCAAGGAGATTTGAACTCCTGACCTCTAGGATGTGAAGTGGGAGTCTTTTGAGTAGGCTATCCCTTTGGGATTATTTGATGAAATTTGTTTGCTTGATGAGTAATTCTTGTTTTTCTTTTGTTTAAAATTTATATCTTATTTTATTTTTGTGTTGCTTAAAATGTAGTTTCGTTTACGATTTTCTTCATTTTGTATCGTTTTCCCTTAATTTAATGTTCTTATTTTGTTTTCATATAATTTGTGTCTACTAATAATTTGTTGCATAATGTTTTTGTTGATATGTAAGTTGTTTAATTGGTGATGTTTTTGCTCTTATCAGGTGGAAAGATCCGTTTCGTACAATGAGCACAGACCAAGGAGGCCTCCTCCAGACTTACCTTCATTGCTTCTGCATGGTAGAATAGTTTATATTGGCATGCCGGTACGTATTGATCTATTCAATGCCATCTTCTTGGAATATTAGTACCATTTAGGGGGAAGTTAGTAGAAGGGAGGAAGAAACAAAGATTACATATTGTTGACTGTAGTGCAGTTTTATCATCTGAGGAATGAGAAATTATAGTTTCCCTATTTACGTGGCGAGCCAAGTTTTGATTGACATTGTAGAATACATAAGTGCGAAGATGATCAAATCTTTGACTATGAATATTTCCATGAGCTACCACTGGTGAGTACTTCACTTAATTAGAGAAAATAACTGTTAGATCCCATCAGGTGCTTTACTTAATTAGAGAAATGGGATTTTGGACTTCCATTCCTACATCTGTCATGTAATTATGTTTGCAATACATTATAAACATGTGCTAACTATATCAAAGGAAGTGATAAGAAAAATGCTAGATTTTCGTTTTAAGGCCTTACAGCTAACTCCTTAGGGCAGACCCAAACAGTGATCAAAATAATAGATTGAGTAGACTAATCAAGTGCTCACATATGTTAATAATTTCTGTATGTGGTTTATAATACACGAGCCTTGATTGATGTTGGGAAATTTCAGATGGCTCTGCTACCAATATTTTGTTCCTGACTATAGTATTGGCATACGTGTGATCAAAATGGAAGAGTTGGGGTTGTTAACTATAGCTGCAGAGGGAACAATTGCAGTTTTTTGGACCATTAACCAATTGCAGTTTTTTGGACCATTAACCAATTGCATAATGCATGAGATTTTGGTACCCTGGATAATGTAAGGTCTGTAATAAATGATAAATGTTTAAATTGAAAATCATGACATTATTTATGATTAAAAGATAAAACTCAGGGTAAACATATGAGATTGCCCTTTCTGTGACCTACTTTTGCGTGAATAGTGAATGAGGTCAATATAGTAGGTGTCACAGGGGTAAATTCTGAACACGAATCTAGTGCCCTGTGATGGCACTAAGCCAGAAATATGAACAACTTTTTCTGAATTTCTAACTTAGCTCAGCCAACTCACACTTACTACCTAGAACACACAGCAAGTAAAACACTCTCACACACAAGTATAGTTGTAAGAATGTAAAGACAATAACACCCACAAATTTACAGAAGCACAAGGCTTCCAACCTTTTACTATTATTCACAAAACAGTACAATGAAAGGCCTCAACTTGCAGAAGCATACAAGAGTCTCTCATAACACAACTCTGTGTCTCACTCTCAATCTGCTCTCACAACAGAACCCACATTAGCAATATATAGGCAAACTCTCAAAACCGCCCACAACTGCCCACTAAAGTGGTGGATGACACCCCCATCCACCCACAACTACCCACTAAAGTGGTGGATGACACCCCCATCCACCTAGGGTGATGTTGGCACCCACTAAGTGTGCCAACACTACATATGTAGTTGACAAGCCCAACTACTAGCTTGTTGGCATGTTCTGCTCATGCCACGTGTCCACAGGAAGTTGCACTCAGCATAGTGGAAGAAACCACCTCCAACCGCCTGTGTGTTGTCCTCTCAAATCTGTGCCACATGGATGGGAAGTTATTCAGCACACCCCCACTCCCCACATGAGTGGGAAGTGCTAGTAACTTCCCCCAACCAATTGAGCCCACTTAGTGGGAAGTGTAATTTCCCCCAACCAACTAAGCCCACTTAGTGGGAAGTGTAACTTCCCCCAACCACCTGAGCCCACTTGGCCATCTTCTGTAACCATAAGCATGTCTGAGTCCCCTGAGCCAACCTTGCACGCTGAGCCTTGCCTACGCCCACTGCCTTGTGCCCATGTCCCTGACTTGACTATGCCACACGTCCATGACTTGTGTGGTCCATGCTTTAAGCAACATCTGAGCCAACCTTGTGAACTTGGCCGTGCCAAGCCCACTAATCTACACCTACATATAAATGTTTCAAAGTGCACGGCATCCAAATCGAGTGTCGTCTGCGCCAACCATCTTCTATGGACTCAAGGTACCTCCCATAAAGATCCTGAGCCAAAACTCCAAGCTTCACTTTATCGCCATATTTACGAAAATGCCACTGGGCACCCCTAGTGCACGCTGATAGCATCCCATGGCTGTCAGGGGGCTTGTCAAGGTCCAAATCCCGTAACAGTAGGGTACTAGGGGCTATTAATATCGTGCAGACATAAAGTTATCTTGAACTTTCCATTTTAATTCATCCATCTTTTGTGTGGTTTCAAACACAAAAGTTTGATTTATTATGGGGGATCAGAAGTGAGCTATATTACTTGTAGTTTGTCCCCAAACAATGTCAATGGAAAAAATTATCAAAGTTGAAGAGTTGGTATTGGCTAAGTACATCAAAGTGGGGAAAATATTTAAATTTTTTAGTGCACCCTGCAGCCAATATTTGATAGAAAATTTGGTGCCAATCTGCACTGTGAAGACATGGACACCTCAATGAATGATAGAAGATTATATTGAGAATATTACCATTTTTATATGGATTACAAAGAAATTCCATGATAAGCATATTGTGCACTCCTTGTAACACCTCCTTGGCTGTGAATACTGAATGTGATTAGTTCCTTTGCAGTAAGAACTAAGTAAGTATTCTGTAGCTACCAGTGAACTTGTATCTCATTTTGTCAACATTCTAAGATAGGGTGTGAGGTTCGGCTTCCTTCTCCCCCGCCTTTTTGCTTTCTGGGCTCCTAAAAAAATAAAGAAACCCAAAATCAAAAAGAAAGAAAAGAAATTGGGTCATGTTTCCAGAGAGAATCATATGCGTTGTCATAGCTTTTTGGGTAATTTTGAAGCTGATTTTGATCATATCATATGCATTGTCAAAAAGACTTTGATCATATGCTTAAATACTGGAGAATCATGTGGTGTTGTTTTTCTTTTCTTCCCTCTCTCTATGTCTCTTCTTTTTAACATCTCATTTATTTAAAGGTTTTATGTCTTTTTTGCCGGATGCAATAAATTTAAGTTGTCAAAGGGAATTACTGGCCCTATATTTGTAGGGAGCCACACCTGATAGAACCATTTGGCTGCCATCAAAAAGAAGCATATGGTATAAACATCATGCGTTTAGGAGGCGAACCAATAAAGGGTGAAAAATAAAAAATGATGAACAATAATAATGAATGTTGTGACTATATTAATCTACGAGTGACTAAAAGATTAACTTCATATGTAAATAAGGAAATGATAACTTGTTGGTACAACTTGACAAGACACTGGGCCTAATTGGTGGTGAAATGCTGAAGCAGGTTGGTGAGGAGATAAAAGTATACTAGATACAGGACCTGTAAATTGCAGAAGTATTTGCAAAACCTTTTTTACATGAAAGAGGCATTTTTTCTGTCCTGGCAAATATAGCTCACACACCCAGTGTCCCTTTTGGGGACTTGAATCCTCAACCTTCCACTTTAGAAGGTGAGGAGATACCACTAGGGTATGCACCCTTGGTGGTATGTGAATTAATCATTTAAAAGCACCATTTTATTTAATTATTTAAATGTACAACAATTAGATTCTATGTTTTATTAGGTTGAAACATGTTATTTTTCATATTGCCTTCTTAGAGGAAATAGGGGAGAAATAAGAAAGTACATCCAAGACTGCCTAAAAAAAGGCTTTTGCTTTCCATTTTTTAAAAAAATTTATCTAGTTTTTAGCTTTACCACACAATTTGTATGAATTAAACGTTTTTTATTTATTTATATATATATATATCAGTTGGTGCCAGCGGTCACAGAGCTCGTGATTGCAGAATTGATGTACCTGCAATGGATGGATCCCAAAGAGCCTATATATCTTTACATAAATTCTACAGGAACAACTCGTGATGATGGTGAAACAGTGAGCCTTCTATTAGCTATATGAATTGTGCCTACTTCTTGGGTTCTCTGCTTAACATTTTCATATTTCATATTCAAATGCTGTTCATATGTAGTTTAAAAGATGGTTTTAGATAAAGCGTTGCATCCTTCTCTAATCCAATGCCATATTGTAATTGTTTATTTATTTGTAATCAATTTATATAATCATTGAAATGCATATATTTTCTAGCTACATTGCATGAAATAAGTAGCAATCTGTCTATGGATGTAATTTCTTACTGTACACTAAATATAATGAGTCTATATATCACTTATAAATAATAATAATAATTATAATGAGTCTATATATCATTTGGTCATTTTTCTATTTCCATCATAATTTAGTTGAATAGCTTCCTATAATGGCATATTCATTTGAATGTTGTCCTTGTCTAAATGCAGAATGATGATTTTTTGTTATCATTGCGTTATGTTTTTAATTAGTGTTCTTCAAGGGACTGATGTCCTTTTTCTTTTCTTGTATCATTACCCTAATTACGCTTATTCGAGCAGCTATTATAATGTTTGAGAAGTTGCAGAGGAAGAGAAGGAAACTCAGATTACGTTATTCAACTTTTATAAAACTTGCCCATAATTGCTGCTTTTTTTTCCCCCCACCTACAAATGCTGGATACTTCTCCTTGTAGACAATTTGTGATATTCTTTACTGTAGAAATTGACATCTATATTCTCCATGATTTTTTCGACGCAAAACAAGCTCAAACATGTACTAGGTGCTTGTCATCACATGCCATTGCATTCTTTCAGCTGGATTTTGGTCCTTTACCTGCCTAAAAGGATGAAACTGCTTCATGGGCACTAGATTTGCTTTTGAAATGGTTGGGTACTTCATAAATTCAACTTACAATAAAGTTTCCCCACTTTTTGTTAATCACTGCATTCAAACTTATTTAGCCCCAATTAGATTTATTTCTATGTCTTTGAGTTATTCGATGATATTCTCAGATTCTAATATATTTAGTCATGGCACTTTTGAGTGTTCACTTTCATGGCTTTAAAGGGTTCTCATCTTTCAGGTTGGGATGGAGACTGAGGGTTTTGCGATTTATGATGCTATGATGCAATTGAAGAATGAGGTAAACTTATATATAAATGCTGCCATCTCGAAATCTTTTGTATGAAGCATATACATGTACGGACCTTAATTTCATACAATTTAATCAATACAGTTTGTTAGTCTCTCAAAAACCCGACAATAATAAACAAAAACATAAGAGTTATTGGCACTTTGGGAAGTGACAACTATCTACAGATGTCTACTGGAAAATACACAGATGTGATAAAGGGTCATTCCTTACCCAGTGTCAGTTTTTTAATTAATGAAATTTTAAAAAATGAGTAAACAAATTTATGTTTTTGTAAGCTACACCAATAACATTTGACATGGGGAACCGATATGTTTGTTCTGGTCTCATGTTTCTAATTTTGGAATCCAGATAGTTTAGGCAAGTATGGTTGACCATATGCTCGAATTAACTCACGCACAAAATTGCATAAAAGCTAAATAGATGCAGACAGTACTTGCCATGAGGCATGGCCTGTATAATTATGGGCTTTACTTGCAGAACAACCACATTTTATGTTGTGGTATTGCATGCTATAAGAGAATCAATTGTTGATTTAGATTAGGCAAGTGAAACATGTTAGAACCTTTTATGTCATGAAGCTTTTTCTATGACACATGGTATGCATACCTTAAGATTTGACAAAAGGAAAAATGAACACTTTGGTTACATATCATGCATGTTAGGCAGATAGGAGTTTTTTAATTTATTCATACGTGCATGTATTTTACATATATATTGTTTACTATCAACTAGAGCTCATTTTCAGAGGACTACTTGACCTGAACGTAACCTATTTATAAGTAGTTTGTTCATGGATGACTCCTCTGCTGGCCAATTCAATTAGTTTTTATGTTTTTATAAAAATATAATTTTTATTATTATTATTTTTTTTTTTTTTTTAATATTATATAGATTTTAAGAAATAATGACAAGAGTTAGATCTATTCACAATTCATCCCTCCCAACACTTTTGATCAAGATAGATGTAATGGTCTTCCTTATTAATGATATATATGTATACAACAAAAGCAAAGTAAATGAGCTTTAGGGTCCTAAAATAAATTTGTCTATGGAAAATAAATTTGCATGCTTCATATTATGCCCCAAACAACCACAAGCAAGTTGGATTATTAACTCAAAAAGAATCAGCTACCAGCTCTAGTTATACACTAGTGACTGGATGAGTCACAAATGTATGATAAGTTGTTATTAGATATCTAAAGAGTTTCATGATCTTGATAGTTTAGTTCCATTTAATAAATAGTCACGTTGTGGTTAGATTATGAGACTGATTGAAATATTTGCTCTTTTTCTTCCCTTCCCTCCTCCCTTCCATATTCAGATCCATACAGTTGCAGTTGGGGCTGCTATAGGTCAGGCATGCCTCTTGCTTGCTGCAGGAAGTAAGGGAAAACGATTTATGATGCCACATGCCAAAGGTATTGTACAATTATTAGTTTAATTTGTGATTGTGAATTTCAGTTGTTCTACATCATCTTATATCCCATGTCACTTGGTTTCACTTGGATTTCGGTTCCAGCTATGATCCAACAGCCCCGTGTCCCTTCATCTGGGTTAATGCCTGCGAGTGATGTCCTTATTCGTGCGAAAGAGGTTAGTTAAAACTTTTTGTACCTTCCTAGCTTTCAAATGTAAGGTATTGTGACACTTTTCTAGTAAGTTAAGTGGTACTATCAACTATCTTTATAGCTTCTTAGCATTTGAATTTAAATATCAGTGACAGTTATGGTAATTTAATGACATAATCTGTGGAAAAAGTTAACTTGTATGGATATTCAGTGGTGACTGAATTGTACCCTTTGGTTGATAGTTATAGAGAGCAAGTCTGTATTAGCATTGTTCCTTCTTTTTCTTTGTCAAATTACAAAATTGCTATATTGTGCATGCATAAGTTAATAAGTTTTTCTTAACTTTCCAACTGCTAAAGTGTTGTTCCCGAATAGCATATATGAGCGAGGGATACAATCGAGCTCTTGCTCTGCTTCTTTCCTACCCATTGGTCAATATAATGTGTCTACCACCAAACCCCTTCTCTAACAATCCATGCTTACCTGGGGATTCAGAGTGTGATCTTCCAAGAAATGTGTAACATGTTACAACTATTTAATTCCAATTTCATCAAAGTGCATAAGTAAAATATCCAATATAGGTTCGGCATGAAATCCCCAAAAAATATACCTCAATAGCTTAGGCATGAAATCACCAAAAATAAATTATATAATACATCAGCTTTTCACTTGCAAATAACGCTGATACATTCTTCTAGGAATGGGGTAAAAAACTAATCCTAGACCGAGAGAAATGAAATGCCTTTGCTAGCCTGATCCGTTTCATTTCCATTACCTGAAAAAATACATAGGAGTGAGCTCGACGAATCAGTATGAAAATTGATTAAGGTCAACCTCGTTTGGTCATCGACTCATCAATGGAAGTGATCTTTTGTTTTTTGTTTTTTTTTTTTTTGTTTTTTTTTTCTGTCAATATATTTTGTTAGTTCATACTCAGTGCAAAAAGATAAAGGCCAACAGCTCACTCTGTCATTAAATTGTGTTTGGTAAATTATTCGGCTCCTTCATTAGCCTTTTTTTTTTTTTTTTTTATATAGGTAGCTCCTTCGTTAGCTCTTGCTTTAGTTATAGCTCCATTGTACTGTTGTAAGCCCTTGATAGCATGTTACTGATTAAGTTATGAATTATTATTGGTACTCCTATATAATCCCACTGTTTAGTTGTTTACTGGTCATAAAATATGCTTTTTAAAATGGGGCATAGACTATTTTTTCTCTTCTCTTGAAACATTTCCTTAGATCATAAAAGAGGCTTAGGTTTCCTCCCCCCCACCACTCTCTCACACATTTTTGATTATCTGGCATGAAGACTGTTATTACTCCAAATTTTCACACCTTTGTCCTCGTTTCCCTCTATTTTTATGAACTAATCTAACCTTGTCCAACCTTTCCTTCCCAACCCCTAGAAAAAATAATAAATAAAACATATATTTAAATGAATGAATAAAATAAATAGGAAAAAGCAAAAAAGGAAAATTTGCCCACTCCGACACCTGTTCCAGAAAACTTTGAAAAGCCACAACTGCAAGCAGCACTAATATATGCTTGATATAGTTTACCTTTTCAGGTGTTTTCAGACCAACCTAATTGCTTTTGCAGGTAATAATAAACAGGGACACTCTTGCCGGTCTCGTCGCAAAACACACTGGAAATGTGAGTATGATGCATCAATAGTGTTTCTTTTTTACTAATTACAAAAGGAGCATGAAATAGGTAGCACTCATTAAACAAATTGATACTTTACCAGTCTGTAGAGACTGTCGCTAAGGTGATGAGAAGACCATTTTATATGGATTCAACAAGAGCTAAAGAATTTGGTGTCATTGATAAGGTAAGTTGTCTATATATGCCACACATTTTCTTAGTACATAGTATTTTATGTTATGAATATGTTAAGACTTTGCTGAAATATTGTGGAATTCTTGGGATTCAGATTCTTTGGCGTGGTCAAGAAAAGATAATGGCAGATGCTGCTGCACCAGAGGACTGGGACAAAAATGCTGGCATCAAAGTTCTTGATGCAGTTTAAACTTTTTCAAGTAAAAAATCACACTGTATGTGAACTCACCATCTTTCTCACAATCTTTTTTAGCTCAACAGTGGATCTGTATATGGAAAATATGACCTGCACGTCATTTTTCACAACAAAGGCATCTTACTTGAAACTCTTGGAAAGATAATTCACTTTAAACAGATTAGCCCACGAATAGTTTAGAACTTTAGATATGGCTCTTTTGCGTTTAGTGTAATCACCAAAAGGCATGATGCAGTGAAGTGTGGCCCTTATGTGCTCTCCTACCATCCTGTTAAAGTCCTGCCATGTTACAAGAAGACAGAAATTTCAGTCAATAAGTGTTATCCTACTAAATAATTCGACCCTATTACCAACACGTACTTCACTCACTTGGTGCCTTGAAAAGCTTAAAGGTATATTTTGACGGTTGTGCGTCTTTTTCAGAATCCAGAACGACTTTAGTGAGATAAACCTCTAAACCCAAATCCCCGAGATTGATGATGAACTTTTTTTCAGGTGTAGTAGTACCCTTTCTCCAATTTCAGGTAGTAAATACCTGTTAGTGCAAGTTGAAACAGGGATTGCTAGAAAATGAGTCTAAGAACTGATTTAGTTGGACCATTTCTGGGCTACGAACGAGAATTTTATTCTATTTTTTGCCATTGTTATCTCTTATGTCTATACTGATGCACACTGTGTGGTTGAATCTGAATGTTTGTTTGCCATGTCAAGAGGAGATACGATTTGAAATATTAAGGAGGAAACTTCAGTGATGAAGCAGAACTCTTCTACCATGGTGTTTTGGTTGTTTTTATGACGTAACTTTTCTTTATTTATCTGGAATCATAGGATCACCACATTGTGTTTTGAATTTTTTATTATTATTATTATTATTATTTATTATGAACAGTTGATATCCACCATTCGATTTCACCTTCTTTCATTGGGTTATTTAAAATTTTTGGTTGAATTCTGTGAAATGTTGAATAAATCTGCAAATCTAATTAGACCATGCTAAATTCGAGTGTAGGATGTCAACTAGGGAAAGTCAAATGTGGTGGACTACTGTTCAGATTCTGTGGTTACAAGATGAAGTTCAATATTATTGAGGGCATATGGACTTGATGAAGAGCACTGAAAATGCAGGACCGAGATAGCTATCTGTTGTAACTTGTAAGCAAGAATTCATAATGCACTTTTTGGACCGACATTTGTTTATTTTCCGGTGTGGAAAAGGTTCTTTCTTTTTCTCCCTCCTTTATACTAAATAGCATGACAATGTTCTTATCGAACAAATAACGGTACATAAAGAGGGGTAATTGTACACAAGAAGTTCTAGGAAAAATGGGTTTTTAACCGCTAGCTATATCTCAAGTATGGCCATTAACATTATTGTTGGGTTGGACATATCCCTGACTCTGAGTTTCATTTATCATATACCCATTGAATTATTAGTTCAACCAAATTCTTCTTTCAACAAATTTTTTATTTTTATTTTTATTTTTATTTTTATTTTTATTATTATTATTATTTTTTTTTTGTAGTTTTGTGAATATGCCAATTGACAGTCCACTTCTACGTGGATCAAGTTTTGAGGGATTTGTTTAGAGGGGCTGTATTAAGGATGAAAAGAATTATGAACTAGATAGATGATGATAGGCCAAAGTAAGTCATCTTGGTGGTTGTTGAAAGTCATATTTCGTGAAGTTGCTTCCATGCACGTTAAGGCTCCGTTTGGTTACATGGAAATAGCAAGAAAAGAGAGAGAGAGAGGAGAATTTTTTGAACATTTGAAGTTTGGTTATGGGGATGGCAAATTCCCCATCCTAGTGGGTCCTGCCCCGTTGAGGGTGGGTTTGGAGATCTTTTTATGCAAACAAAGATGGGAATGGGGTAATTTTTGAATGCTGGGGCAGCGGGGGCGGGATAGGGTAAATTTGCCCTTTAGGGTCTACATTTATTAAAACATCCTTACATATTATGATATATTACTAAATTATAATAAGTATATATAAACATATTTCTGAAAATAAGAAAAATTATTTGTTAAAAAAATTATAGCTTATAGTAAATGGGGATGGGGATGGGAATTGAAGTGAAATTTCAAGCGGGGATGGAGATGAAAAAAATTATCGGAAATGGAGATGGGGAATGAGATTCCCGTCCTGCCCCATTGTCATCCTTATTTGGTTAGCAAAAGAATGGAAATTTTTGTGAGAAAATTACTTTCCATTACCACCTAATTACTTGTATAAAAATCGAAGAAATTTTTTGATTTCTTAAGAAAGTTTTATGAACTTACAATAATGTCACTTCTTTTATAGTAAGTTTCATGTCATTCAAACCATAAAATGGTAATTTTTCATAGTTTTTTTTTTATTTTTTATTTTTTAAAATATATAAATAAAAAATACATCGAAAATTTATCTTCCTTTCATTTACTTTCAATTTTTACTATTAATTTCTATTTAACCAAACAGAGCTTAAGGGCCTTTTGTGCAGCCAATACATTATGGAAAAGCAGCGAATTACTTTAATTTATGATGTTAACTATTAATACAATAAAGTTTTTTTTTTAAGTTTACTAATGCAATATTGATTAATACAGTTGTTTTCACCACTCTCACACACACACCCATCACCACTCCTAACAGTTCACTGATCACTTCCCTTGTATACACAATTAGTTCACCAAGAACAAACAAACCCTGTTTACAATATCTCTCACACCAGAACCCAAACTAGCAAGATAAAAGGTTTAAGAGGACAATTCAATTTAGCTTACATACACAGTAAATAGAGCTCCAAGTACTGCTGTACATGCTTTTGAAATCAAGTGGGTGATTCTTGTGAGGATACTCTGAATCAGGGGCGTGGCCGATGCCTGGCCCCGCCTAGCATTTTTTTTTTTTTTTTTTTCACAAGGCAAAAAGGGTTAGAAGTTAGATTAGTAGGTGCAAAGAGTCGAAGCCTGACACTTCCAAAATCCACTTAAGGCACTAAATATGGTTATTTTTTAATTTTTTTATATTTATAAGAAAATTTTTATATAATGTCCCCTAAAATTTTTAATTTCTAAAATTATATCCTAAATTTTTCTTTCTTTTCTTATGCTCTTCAAATTCCTTTCATTTCCTAAACAAAAAAAAAATTAAATTAAATTAAATTTTCCTTATTCAATCAAAATCTAATGGTTTCCTTTCACAGATCTCATCTTTTAAAAAAAAAAAAAAATTCTTTGTTTTGCACTTACGAATGATATATATAGCATGCAATTTTTTTTCTCTGTTTTTTTTTTTTTTTTTTTTTTTTTTTTTTTTTTTCTACTTAAAATTTTTTGTTTTGCACTTACGAATGATATATATAGTAAGCAATTTTTTTTCTCTTCTATTTATTTTAATTTAGTACTCTAATTTATGATGTTAATGTGTCTAATTTTCATGCATCACTTTCAAAATAAAAGATCTACAACTATATCCAATGAAACTATTAATTATTAAACAATATTTTAGTTCTTATATTGATCAAATACTTATATTTGTTATACTATTCATTAATTTAGTATATTTGCAATGATAACAATTTATATTTGTCATGTTCGTTAAATTATTATATTTTTTACACCGCGCTCCCCTTAATTGAAATCTTGGCTCCGCATAGAAGAATTTGAAGAATGTTGATATGAGATCCTGCTTCAGTGCTCAGAATGAGACAATTGCAGAAGACTTTTGACCTGAAAATTCTTCTTTTGATTATGTATGTTGTCCTTCTTTTTGATCTTTTGCTCAGATGCTACATAATTTCTCAAAGAATGTTCCAGCAACTAATGATATCATCTAGTTTCTCAATCATGATTTGTGTGTAAATCAATGTTGCCTTTGATCTTCACAAATGGAGCACCAACAACCTCTGTATTCAAGCATCAAGTTTATAAGAGTGGGTTTGACTTTCCAAGTCTTAAGAAATTCTTCAAGCAAAGACAACAATGTGGTCTCTTTATTTTCAAATTCTCTCTCTTTTTCTTCTACTGATTCTCTTTCAAGGATACTGATGGATGTATAATTTAAAAATCCATAATTAAGGGAAGATTACTAAATTAACACACTATTGAGATAGGCTTTGCAGATTACGATAAGGATTACAGATTGAGATAAACTTTACAGATTACGATAAGGATTAAAGATTGTGATAAGGATTAAAGATTACGATAAGGATTAAGTTTACAGATTACAATAAGGTAATTCTACGTGACATCTTAACCTAAGCCCTATAAAAAAGGCGGGGGAATCAACGTTTTGAGGTACGTAATAAACCCTAACTCAATTTCTCGATTTCTCCAGGGAGATTATCATTCACACTGACTTGTTCGTCGGAGCCTACTCCACCGGTAACACACCGGTGTTCGTAGGATCACTTTTTCTTCTCTTTATTCAGGAAGTCAGATCAGATCCAGGTTGCGGAACATCCATCATCAACAGTTGGCGCCGTCTGTGGGAACGATTTTAGTTCTCTAAATAAAGTATGGTTCGATTGCGATCTAGTCCGGTTGCTGGCGAATACGAAGCATTGCAAACTTCTGATCAAGGGGACTCGACGAGACAACCCCCCGCCCTCCCAAACGATCAGGAACGCGTCACAGCGTTGGAACAACAGGTTTAAACCCTAAATAAGGGAATGAACCAATTAGTCCAGAAAAATTCAATGATTCTACAACGCTTAACCGCCCTTAATGAGGTGGAGAATAATGAAGTACCCAAGAATGACTGCCGTAGGATTGACAACGACGCTGAGCTTAGTCAAATAGGGGGTCAACAGATAAGCCATCACCATCGGTCTCTTGAACGGAATAATACCAGGCTCCGTGCAGGTACCTCTGGTTGTGTTGGTGATAAGACTGAAGACGTCACTTATTTCAATCTGTAGATGCAAGATCTGAGAACTAGGGTCAAAGACATCATGCAAGCAATGAAAGGGAAGGGCCAGGCCACAGTGAACGATCTGGTACAGAAGACCAACCTAGCATTTAGCCTCGCTGTTATGTTATGAGTTGTCCTCTACCTAGCAAATTTAATATGCCAACTCTTGAGAGCTTCGATGGGACGCGGGACCCTCTCGATCATTTGGAGACCTACAGCCAACTCTTGAGAGCTTTGATGGGACGCGGGACCCTCTCGATCATTTGGAGGCCTACAAAGCTCTTATGTATTTGCAAGTCGTACCGGATGAGATTATGTGCAGGGCTTTCCCTACCACACTAAAGGGTTGGGCTTGTCCTTGGTTCAATAAATTAAAGCCAGACTCCATTGAAATCTTTAATGAGTTGAGCAAACAATTCATTGGACACTTCATCGCTGGGCAGAGGCATAGGAGACAGCAACACACTTATTGAATGTGAAACAGCAGAAGGGAAAGCCTCTCCGTGGTTACATAAGTCGTTTTAACGCTGATATGCTGCAGGTAGAAGAGGTGGACGACAAGGTTGCCCTCACAGCCTTTATGGGAGGACTACAGACTTCTAAGTTCCTATTTTCCTTATCAAAAGAAGCCCCTACAAGCATGACAGAGTTGATGGTTAGAGCATGGAAGCACATGAACGCTGAGGATGCTATGAATGCACAAAAAAACAAAGATGGTGAAGATAAGAGGTCGGAGAAGAAGAGGCCAGCACCTAACACTAGGGAGGAAAAGGAATCGAAGTACAAGAAATTCTCAAACAACCAGGCTGACAGATCGTTTCGCCGCCCAGTGAGCCCAGGCAGGTATAACAACTATACCCCCTAAATACATCTGTAGATCAAGTCTTTCTGCAGATTCAAGATGACGCATCATTGAAATGGCCCCCAAAGCTAAAAGCTGATCCAACAAAGAGGTCTCTAGGTAAATACTGTAGGTTTTACCGGGACCATGGACATAACACAGAAGATAGTTTCGACCTCAAAAACCAGATCGAGAACCTTGTTCGTAAAGGTCATTTATGCAAATTCACAACTGAAAATGGAAAAGGAGGCTCCAACCCAGCCTGGGAGGGCCGAGATGATCGCCCTCCTCAACACCAACCAATGGGTGAGATCAAAGTTATATCGGGTGGCTTCGCTGGTGGTGGTGAGACGAGTTCGGCTCAGAGGGCTCATGCTAGGAGTATTCGGAGTTTTTCAGAGGTGAATGAAGTTGGAATGACAAGTCCTCCAACAAAATTACCTCGAGTTGAGGAGCCGGTTATAACCTTTTCTGAAGAAGATGACAAGGGAATTCACCAGCCCCATGATGACTCCCTGGGCATACGAGAAATTGAAAATTGGCCGAGAGAAGCTCCGACCCATGAAATCACCACTGGTGGGATTTTCAGGCGATAAAGTACATCCACTGGGGACAGTTACCCTTCCAGTTACTGCATAAGCCAATCCAAAGCAGGTCACTGTAATGGTGGACTTTGTAGTGGTGGACTGCCTATCATCATACAATATTATCCTGGGGAGGACAACATTGAATGCCATGAAAGCAATCACGTCCACTTACCATCTCCTGATGTGCTTCCCAACTGAATATGGTATGGGCGAGCTAAGAGGGGACCAAATAATGGCTCGCGAATGTTATATCGCCTCTCTTAGAAAAACAAAATCGTAAGAGGCATTTACGATTGAAGGGCTGGAAGGGAAAGATAGACCAGACTTTCATAGAGCGGAACCTACAGAGGAGCTAGAAGAAGTCATCCTTGGTGACGGTGAGCCCGAGAAAAAAGTGAGTATAGGGTCTTTACTCCCCCCAGGTATCAAAGATAAACTTACTCAATTCTTCAGGAAGAATTGAGACGTATTTACATGGGTCCATAAAGACATGCCGGGTATAGACCCCACTATCATGGAGCATCGCTTAAATGTAAATCCTGACTTTAAACCTGTCAGACAAAAGAGGGGGACTTTCGTTCCAGAAAGGAATCAGGCTATATCAGAAGAGGTGGAAAAGCTCTTAAAAGTCAACTTTATTCAAGAGGTGTACTACCCCGACTGGCTGGAAAATGTGGTCTTAGTGAAGAAGGCAAATGGAAAGTGGAGGCTATGTGTGGATTTCACCGACCTTAACAAAGCTTGCCCGAATGACAGCTTTCCTCTCCCAAGAATCGATATGCTCGTTGAGGGAATGGCTAGACACGAACTATTAAGTTTCATGGATGCATATTCTGGATACAACCAGATATCTATGTACACCTCAGATAGAGAAAAAATGGCCTTCATCACTGATAGAGGTTTGTACTGTTACAAAGTAATGCCGTTTGGGCTCAAGAACGCTGGTGCAACATACCAAAGGCTAGTGAATGCAATGTTTAAGCATCAAATTGGTAGAAACATGGAGGTATATGTTGATGACATGTTGGTGAAAAGCTTAAAAGCTGAAGACCATTTGACTGACCTGTAGGAGACATTCGAGGTACTTAGGAGGCACGAGACGAGAAGATGAAGAGTTACCTACAAAAGGTGAAGGAATTAAAGAATCACTTCCAAAGATTCTCAATTCATCAAATACCACGAGAAGAGAATGGGAAAACAGACGCTTTAGCCCTGTGATACCCCTCAGATCCGAGATATGGGTTGATCAGGCCCATACCCAAACCCGAGGGAAATCAAACAATTAAAGTATTTTAAAACGAACACAGATGAAAAAAATGATATAAGAATAACTATTAAAAGCTGAACAGAATACTAATATAAAATCATCAATAGCCTGATAAAACTTAATAAAATCCAACTTCCAAAACTTCCATGAATTACAACTCGGGAATCCATCTAGTGGACCCCTAAATAAAAATCTCAACTGAAACGTAAACAACTGACATAAAACCAAATACTAAAATATGGAAGGACATCCTACGTCGTCAGTGGAATGAATGATAATCCTTGCACAGCACGATCAAGCCTAAGACTGGAACCGTCCGATACCAGAAAAATAAGAGTGGGTCAGGCCCACGAACAAGTTCTAATCTAACTACAATCCATACAGTGACCCGATACGCAGATACACCTAAATACCTCACAATATTTATCTAGTCCATACATAAATATATCCACACTAGAGGACCTTCACTGGACTATAATGGGGTCTCAACCTGAGTAGAAGGTAACATGCAAAAATGCACCCAAAGATGGGCATGAATACCTAGACCTAATAGGGTACACCTCAACCATCACATCCAGCTATGCATCCTAATGCATATACTGTAATACCCCGTATTTTATTAAAGAGTTTAGTTTATTTGAATTAATTAATGTATAGATTTCTTTACCATTCTTATATTGAGTTCATTTAATTGTGCATGTATTATTATTAATAATTTTATTTGTTGATTATGTTTAATTAAGCAATATTAGTTAATTAAAGTATTATATTTGTGTTATAAAGTATTATGATGATATAATGTATTCTTATGTAATAATAATAATAATAATTATAATAGTTTATTAATAATAATAATAATAGTTATAATAATAATAATAGTTATAATAATAATAATAGTATTAAATCTTAATGCCATGATGAAATTAGAGATTATGATAGGATTTCATTAATGTTTATGGGTAGACTTAAAGCCATATGGTTGGGAATGTGGTTAGTTAAATGTGAAATTAGATATTTGTAATATTTATATTATATAAATTGTATATAAATTAGTTAGCCTACCTTAGAAGGAATGGAAGGGAGTTAGAAAAAGTTATAACTTTCAGTGAGCCATTGTAAAAGTGTAGAAAGGAAGAGAGAGAAAGAAAGGAGCTTGGACCGGTGTAGGAGAAATTTACCCTACTACGCGCAACCGGCGGATTTATTTTAAATCCAGAAGGCAAGTTATTATCTATTTTTCCCCTTTGAATCCATAAATTAATTGTTTAAATTATTTAGATTATGATGGAGCATTGAGAGCATGCTTAGATTTTAATAAATGATTATTTTTTTTAGTTTATTGAATTAATGAATTTTTAATTATTTAGGATGATAGATAATTAGTTATTATCCTATAAAGTTCAAAATAGTTAAAAATAATTCCTTAAGGTGTTAAGGATTTTTTTATAATTTTTAGGAATTTTTCGGGCATTTTCTGCAATTTCCGGCGACCTTCCGGCGAGTTTTCCGGTCGCCGGCAATGGGGAAGATGACCGGAGTGATCCGGTGTGTTGCGGCGTACTGCAGGTTGGTGCGCGCGCACATCCTGGCCATTGGGAGTGTTAGATTGATCCGGTGCATCGCGGTCCATGTTAGCGCGATACACCCGGATCAATAACCGTTGGATTAGGTGTAAGATGATAGATGGATCCGGTGTAGCGCGCCTGCAGTAAAGCACATGCAACCAACGAATCAGGATCCGCCACGTCTGCAGGAGCCTTCAACGCGCGCGTGGACGATGCCACGCGCGTGGAGGCGCGTGTGCGCGCGTGAGAGAGTGAAAAACATAGGGCTGCGCGTGGGGGAGCTTAGGGCGGCGCGTGAAGGGCCCTGTCAGCTGCTGGAAATTACCAGAATACCCCTAGGGCCTGTTTTGTAAATTCCAGAATCTTAAACTTGGATTTTTAGGTACTGTGTTGGTATTTACGGGTTTAACGGGTCACGAAATTATTATTTTAATACCCGTTAAGTATTATTATGGCCGATTAATATTTCTAAACCTTAATTGGCCCGTTTACCGTACGGATATGAATGTGATTCATTTAACAACATTACTATAGATGCTGTTATTATTTTATTAAATGGTATTCAGTAGTACTGTTAATAATGTCACGGTTATCGTCATATAAATTATCCATTAGATATTATAGGATATTTATACTGTTAATCATATATCAACCATGATTATTATGCTGTGTGCATTTTGTTGGTAAAATATATGCTTAATGTGACTTTTAAGATATAACAACCCTTATACTAATATGTCATGAGATAATTAACAATATGCTAATAAATCATTAATTAAATATGCAACTCTATATTTAATTAAATATGCAAAATAAAGCAATAAAATAATAATAATATGCAAGGAATGAACCTGGACCGAGGCTAGTATTGGATACTATGTCCTTAAGACAGATTCGCCCCGCTATGGTGCTAACGGACTCAGTGGCGTCTATCTCCCAGGATACAACGGTCTACATCCACCAGTAGCAGCACTACAAACTCGTGGATACGGCGAACCTCCTCCGTGTAATACTCTCTCTGACTCAAAAATGCATCTATGCTATATAAATGCTGAATTGGGTGCAATTCGAATCAAATGGTTCGGACCAATCTTAATATGGCTCGATGAAATTGGATTAGGGTCTAAGTGGTTCGGACCACTTAACCTATGGTTTGAACCCACTTGGGTTGGGTTCAAGTCTAGAGAGGGAGATAGAAGAAAATGAAAATGAACCAATTGCAAATGATCTAAAGGGGGGTATTTATAGAAACAGAAATGCCTTTTCGGATGGGGTGCGTCTTTTCATCATTGGACACAACTATTGCAATAGGTTGCAATGGTTCACATGGTGTCTATTCACCACTAGACACATCCATTCCAATAGGTTGCAATGATTCACATAGTGTCTGTTCACCAATAGACACATCCATTCCAATAGGTTGCAATGTGCCTTTTCGAGTGGGTGCAACTATGGGTTATGATGGTTCGGAAAAAGGTGTAACCCTTTGGAAAAAACTAAAAGTGGTTTTTTAATTTAAAAGGTGTAACCCTTTAGAAAAAACTAAAATATGGTTTTTTTAATTTAAAAGGTGTAACATTTTAGAAAAACTAAAAAGTAGTTTTTTTTTTAATTCAAAAAATCAACCACCCAAAAACCCCACTCATTTGTGAAACCCATTTAAATAAGCCCAGCCCAAAATTAGGCCCAATCCAAAATTCTAAAAAAGAATAATCTGGACTTTACAATTAGGCCCAAGCCTAAGCCCAAATCCTAAACTCAGCTTATTTAAATTTCAATTTGTTTCAACATTTTTTTCATGTGGGACAAACACTTCCCACATTTTGCATACCCATTTAGGCTTATCAAAACACCACACTTTGGAGCTAATTTCTCATTCATCCGGAAATGGATTTCAGAAAGTAAATATACCATGTTCATCTCCTTGCGGAGAGAAACGCGCTTGTCTAGAGATCCGTAAAAAAATTATTAGCGGAATCTATTTCAAATCTCATCCAAAGTTTATGTTTTTAATGCCCCCGTTTCCAACAATCCCCCACATGAATGGAAATTTGCGTAAAATGCAAAAGATGATCATGCAGACATTAGAGAGAGTATAATCGAAAAGTTATTGCATCAGGATAGGTGGCTTTTGGCTTTGAACCTTCCCTAGTGTATTGCTATCGGATTTACTGGCTAACCAGTGAACGCGATGTCTTGAACTTTTCAGCCGTTTGTGTAAACCAAGACAATAACAAACACACAGTAGCTTTCCTCACAAAGTTAGTTCTCATTGTTATGTTCATTTTGGCCCTGAACAAGTCCTGGTATTCAATGAGTGCTCTAGAAAACTTAGCTTTTATAGTTCTCATAAAAGCGTCCCTACTTCACACTCATATAGGTGACTTCTTATTAAGAGTATCCTACCAAACCCCACTTGAATTTTCAAGGTATAAGAGTCATTAAAAGCGTAGCTTATCCTGATCATCGCTGTAGGTAGCACTGTCTCATCATAGAAATGGGTAGAAGATTTATATCTTCCCAGTGCTTCTGGTGAGTCACTCAGAATTTCTGTTGTCCCTTTGAACCTAGATCTTGGGATCTCCAGTCAGCTAGGTTGGGTTTCCATTAAGGTGACTCGTTAGCTTTCGGCTTTAAACCTTATTCCCCTCGATGAACTGTACAATTGCTCTCTAGTACAACCTTCAATTTTATATGTGGTCACAAGGTTGTGTTTAGAAATATTACACTCTGCAGAGATTTCTCCAGGTGAGAGCAACTGTATACTTTGTGCCCTAAAATTGCTTATTGTTAGCAATATCATTTTCTTTAGTGGCACAGGAGTAGACTTACTTTGAATTTTCCTCTAGGTGAAGTTTATTGACTTCCCTATTTGATTTATTCAAAGTTTCTAACTTTGAGTTATATTAAGAACATAGAACTACACCTTTAATATAAAAGACATATCCACTATTGGATTTGAAGTCTTTAATATCCCATATCCAGATTGCATCACTGTTACACCTCCAATTTAGTTAGATACCTCGATCTATGCAATATTGGATTTAGGGTGTATCTCAACTACCCAATTTATTGTTTTTTAGTGATCCGATCCTGGATTGAAAATGTGCAATTAAACACAGTTATTAAGATGCCTTGTAATCTCAACCAATGATATACTTTGACTAGTATTTATATTTGAGATTTACATCTAAAAAAGTTAGCTAGGCTTTTGTTATCATAACTAGTATTATCTCAATCTCACTCTATTGAGAATATACTATGTTATTAGATGTTAAATCTTCCATATCAAATATACTAATTAGTATATCATTAATTTTTTTTTTTTTTTTTTTTTTTAAGGCATACAATGACTTATACATCACATTTATGTCATTGTCTTGGTACTAACTTTAATTCACTCAAGGACTTATAAGCTTGCACACTTTACTCTTCAACTAGAACAAATAACTCAGCTCTTCCGCTGGAAAAAGAACTTTTCTAGTTGTTCCATAATATTTTCCTCATAGGAAACAACATGCACTATTGTTATAATACTATAAATGATTTTTGGTTCTATCCAAAATTTCTTAGGATTAAGAACCCTACATTTATAAGTATTTCTTATTTGGTGAGGTAACTCATAGCAAATTTTATCTATGGACAATATCCCCCCACAACTTTGAGATAATCCTGAAATTTTATATATGATATATTTCTTATGGTTTTCTAACTCTTGAAATACCATATATTAAATATTTCACCTCATCTACCTTTCCAAGGTTCCATATTCGTTTCTCAACAAGCATATATAATAGTCTCTAGTGCATATGTACTCACTTTATCTTTAGCATATTCTTATAATAATTCACCGATATTACCGTGAATTAATGCTAAAGATATTAATTACAATGGGCTCTAATTAATATTTGCTTTTACTTCTTTTATATTTGTAAATTGAGTTATTCATGTTTAGGTTCATGTTAAGTCAGTCATATTAACATGTTATAACATTTCATGTGTCACACATCACATAACTCAATCATTTAAGCAAATAATTATCTTATTATTTAAGCTTTAGATACAATCACCACAGAGTGAGCACTCACTTCTTAACTATCATTACTAGTCAAAAGTGAGTTCTTAACTATCAATACTAGCTTAGATTAAGTACACTCTTCTCATATCTCACTACTAGGTTATGATGAGCACCCACTTTTTAGCTATTATCGCTAGCTTGAAGTTAAGTTTGTTTAGCTATCAATTCTAGTAGTTCATAGTTTTAGTACACACTTATCTAAGTAGTCTACCTTGGTAGTAGAGTAATTTGTTTTGAAGAATATTCTTCAAAAACTACTACTTTACAAGTAATATTATTCCCTCCTACATGAGCAGATATGATGTATAACTCAAATAACTTATGGCTAAAATGGCTACTCATCACCATCGTGTTTTTTTACTACCAAGTTGAGAGCTAGAACCAACTAACAGATTTTCCATCTTCCTCTTAGGTTCTGTGCACCTCATTAATCATTTTAGCTTATAGCTAAGCTACCTTGTTTGCAACTCAGTAACATTTTAGCTTTTAGCTAAATTGTACATTAGAGTTAACTAGTTTGATTTAGCTTGTCTCAGTGTACTAGCTTAGTGTATCCATAACATTAAACTCTTTAGAGTTATCGAAAAATCTTTTCTTATTTAGCCCATTCACAGTTATACGTGTCTTAGACACTAGTATAGATCTTTCTCCCTTGACTATTGGAAGAATTGACATACTTAAACTAATCAATTTTTGTCTGTTGTATTAAATACACAAACCAGTCATGAACTCATACAAAATTAATAATATCACACATTAAATAAGCTATATTGTAAAATTAAATTACTACGTACACTAAGTAATTCAACTACATATCTCAATATTATAATTTCAAATAATAAACTTTTGTAAAAATAATATTGAATTTGCATAACAATATAGTTTCATATTATATCACATGATTAATTATATCACATAATTAATTTTAAGAAAAAAAGATCTGTGGCTCATTCTCCAATAAACATACTAGAAAATTAAGACCAAAAGATGTAGACGTTCTAGCCTACAAGAAAATGATATGCACTGATGTTATAACCTATCAAAGGTTTTATGTAACGATCCACTCCATCACACAGTATGATGTTGTCCACTTTGGGATCAAGCCCACACGATTTTATTATTGGATTTTATCTCAAAAGGCCTCGTACCAATTGGAGATAACACCACTACATAAAATCACTTTACCTTTCCCTTACGTAGGTGGTGTGGGACTGTGCACCTGTAACTTGATCAATATGATAACATGTCAACGCCTCTTGCACCCGCCCACGGCACACCCGCCCACAAGGTTGCCACATTATAGGTCTCACTTTAACTTTCTTAAGAGAAAGTACAACCTTAGTTAGACATCCCCATATTTTTAAGAATTTATAAGAAGGTTTTCGAATTTTTTATAATTCATATGGTGTCACATTTCTAAGGTTTCATCTTTGCTTCGTGGCAAATACACATAACGGTATCTTGTGCAACCAATGATAAAAGTAACGAAGTATCTTTTTTCACCTCTAGTTGATACATGTTTAAGGTAATGTCATATAGTTCATAATATCATATTATAAAATTAAATAATTCAACCAATATTGAATAATTCAATAATCCACTTATATAACATGCTTCAATTTCACATAATATTGAATGCATTAATATTTAACATATTATCATATAATAATGTATATAACATTATTTTATCATATCTCAACTATTAGTATAATATCTACTTGTTTATATCTTAAATAGAAACATATAATAAAATCTATGCAAGGAAAGAATCTGTCTTAAGATTGTTGGTAAAATATATGCTTAATGTGACTTTTAAGATATAACAACCCTTATACTAATATGTCATGAGATAATTAACAATATGCTAATAAATCATTAATTAAATATACAACTCTATATTTAATTAAATATGCAAAATAAAGCAATAAAATAATAATAATATGCAAGGAATGAACCTGGACCGAAGCTAGTATTGGATACTATGTCCTTAAGACAGATTCGCCCCGCTATGGTGCTAACGGACTCAGTGGCGTCTATCTCCCAGGATACAACGGTCTACATCCACCAGTAGCAGCACTACAAACTCGTGGATACGGCGAACCTCCTCCGTGTAATACTTTCTCTGACTCAAAAATGCATCTATGCTATATAAATGCTGAATTGGGTGCAATTCGAATCAAATGGTTCGGACCAATCTTAATATGGCTCGATGAAATTGGATTAGGGTCTAAGTGGTTCGGACCACTTAACCTATGGTTTGAACCCACTTGGGTTGGGTTCAAGTCTAGAGAGGGAGATAGAAGAAAATGAAAATGAACCAATTGCAAATGATCTAAAGGGGGGTATTTATAGAAACAGAAATGCCTTTTCGGATGGGGTGCGTCTTTTCATCATTGGACACAACCATTGCAATAGGTTGCAATGGTTCACATGGTGTCTATTCACCACTAGACACATCCATTCCAATAGGTTGCAATGATTCACATAGTGTCTGTTCACCAATAGACACATCCATTCCAATAGGTTGCAATGTGCCTTTTCGAGTGGGTGCAACTATGGGTTATGATGGTTCGGAAAAAGGTGTAACCATTTGGAAAAAACTAAAAGTGGTTTTTTAATTTAAAAGGTGTAACCCTTTAGAAAAAACTAAAATATGGTTTTTTTAATTTAAAAGGTGTAACCTTTTAGAAAAACTAAAAAGTAGTTTTTTTTTTAATTCAAAAAATCAACCACCCAAAAACCCCACTCATTTGTGAAACCCATTTAAATAAGCCCAGCCCAAAATTAGGCCCAATCCAAAATTCTAAAAAAGAATAATCTGGACTTTACAATTAGGCCCAAGCCTAAGCCCAAATCCTAAACTCAGCTTATTTAAATTTCAATTTGTTTCAACATTTTTTCCATGTGGGACAAACACTTCCCACATTTTGCATACCCATTTAGGCTTATCAAAACACCACACTTTGGAGCTAATTTCTCATTCATCCGGAAATGGATTTCAGAAAGTAAATATACCATGTTCATCTCCTTGCGGAGAGAAACGCGCTTGTCTAGAGATCCGTAAAATATTATTAGCGGAATCTATTTCAAATCTCATCCAAAGTTTATGTTTTTAATGCCCCCGTTTCCAACACATTTCAGAGAATAAATGGACTGTTTAAATTATGTCGCATTTTTATTATATGGATGTGTTGCCATATAAAACCATGTGAGCTGGTTAATAAGTTTAGACTCATTTATACCTTATGCATTCGTTGCGATAGACAGATGTGTGGCTGTCGGGGTATGTGGTTTAATATTATTGGCATGTGTTGCCTAATTGATATACTTAGTATATTTATTCATATTATTGGCATGTGTTGCCTAATTAGCATACTCAATATATTTAGTATTATTATTGGCATGTATTGCCTAATTGTTATGCTCAGTAACTCATTAGTACATTGAGATGCGTTATTACTGTGTAGTCTTTACAGTCTGTGTTGTCAGTACCGTGCACCATGTATAATAGCTGATTTCCCGGGTAGGGAAAGGAGACACTTAACCACCTAGTGTGAGTCTAAGTGATCACCGTTTATTCTGGTTGAGGTCATGTTATACATTGGATAGTTCCATTAGGATGTATACAGATATAGTACTCATCCGGATATAAATGATTAATTTATTTGATTCTCTGATTTGGGTCATAGTAGAGAGGACTTGCTCGTGGGGTTGACCCACCATTGTTGTTATTTCATGATACGGTCAGTACCCGTTCCAAGGTTGAGTTAGCAGTGAGGGACCACCATCCGAACTCATCTACTCTTACGATCCAGTTCAGGGTAGAAGTTTTATGTATTACTTCAGTTTCAGTTTTTATTTACTTTTGACGTTGAACTTTCAGGTTTATATTTAGGGATCCTTGACATAGGATTTCCAAGTTGTAATGGAGCACTGTATTAAATAAAGGATGGATAGATGTTGTATTATTTAGTGTTCCTTTCCTGTCTAAATTATTTTATTATCATCATTTTGTATTCCATGCTTGTATATTGCCAATTATTTTTGATATCCCTCGTTTTTCGTGTATAAGCCTGATCAACTTATGCGTGGAAAATGTGGGGGTGTTAGAGTTGGTATCAGAGCATTCCAGGTTCGAGTGTCTTAGGGATCTGTGATTACTATACTTCCGCGTTGTGTATTCTGATAATTAGAGCCTAAGTATTAGGGTTTTTTGTATTCTTTTAGTCGGTCCATTATAATGTACTGACGTTAGATTTTTCTGAATTTAAAAGAAGAATGTCTCGGCGTGGGACAAGGAATGCGAACCGTCATCGCAGTATTTCCCCAACTCAAAATGAGAATCAGGAATTTTCCCCTCAAGTTGCTGATATTATTGCACGAGCTGTAGCAGCCGAAGTAGCATCTGCTCTACGAAACCAGCAACCTCCTCCGATAGTACCTGTTCCTGAACCAGTGGCACAGCTGTGATACCCCTCGATTCTAGAGCCACGGGTGATCAAGTCCGAGCACAGATCCGAGGGATATCAAACAATTAATATTTAAACAAACATTGGAATACAAGATGAATTAAAAATAAATAGATAAGCTGAAAGGAAAACTAAATAATAAATTCTTATTTAAAAATCCTCAAATAAATAATGATTAAAATCCCATAATAAAATCCTCCAATCTTCTGATACCAGTAATTAATTAAACTACAACTCGGGAATCCATACTGTGGACCCCTAATAATATCCTAACTGAAATAACTGAATCGAAATAAAAATAATAAGTTACTAATGAAGAAGAGTCCTACGTAGAGTCGGAAGAATGAATAGCTGTCTCTGCTCGGCACGAACAATCTCTAAGACTGGAACTGACGAACACCTGAAAAATAATGGTGGGTCAGGCCCACATACAAGTTCTAATCTACTACATCCCAAACAGAGACCCGATACACGTACACATCCTAATTAATTCAACAATAACTAAATAGTCCATATATAGATATATATACACACTAAAGGAACCTCACTAGACTATAGAGTTGTCTCAACCTGAATAGTAGGCAACATGCAAAACGCACATATAATGGGTATGAGTACCTAGACCTACCAGGGTACACAACCACACTATATCTAGCTACACATCCCTGGCAATATACGCACCCTAACCACTGATCCTGAGACTCAAGCTCATATCATGGCATATAATTCTATATGTAAAATCCATCATATCCAACCATCCAAATAAACTATCCAATTATTATTTCAATAATATGTCATCCAACTATTTCGTTGACCTGACATGAATAAGTAGGACTTAACACTGTGGTTAATCCGTTCCCTTATTAAAAATAGGTAGGACTTAACTCTTAAGTTAATCCGTCCCTAATATGCCCCCATCCCATAATGGTGCATTAATCCATATCACAACCAAATAAAAGTTTCCAATTCAAGGATAATGTAAATAATATTTACATTTAATAATCCAAATAAATATGATATAAATCTTATATATATCCTTTGCATTTACTTAAGCAAAAATATCAATTCTAATTAGCATGCATTTAATTTACATCACAACAAATTAACATGCATCTCGACTAAATTGTACATCTCCATGTTCTAATTAAATTAATTTAAATCTAAACAATTGATTAAAATAATTTAATCCAACAATATTTAATTAATTTATCCTTTTAAAATTAATTAAATTCCATACATAGCATGTAAACTTAAATTATGCATTCCAATTCAAGGATAATGTACTTAAATTAAATAGATATTTAATTCAGATCCATCATTCAAAAATAATAAATACTAATTTAACATTCTAATATTAATCAAAATAACATTTAAAAAAAATATTTAATGCATAACTAAGTATTATTATTATTATTTCATGTACAAGATTTATTTCTAACCCATATAGCATATCAGATTGTAATTGTTGCTTGTTTCCTCCTCGTACAGCGTGTGAACCTTATGAAAACAATGAAACTTCAATTTAAAGAAAATAGCAAACTGATACATGATTCATATCACTTTGTAATGCTTTGTTTTCCTTCCCCTCGTGTGGCGTGTAGTCTTATGAAACAATGAGATTTAAATTACAATGAAACAAAACTGATATACCACATGTTTCCTTACTCGTTCGGCGTGCGTACCTTATGATGAGTTACCAATTTTGATTTTTCTATCTATCACACACAGACACACACACAGACTGATACATACGAGCATCATGTGAACAAAAATTTAAACACTACATAAACACATAATGGAAACCATAACTCAAACATATGCATCGATTTGTCAATATTAAAATTCATTACAAACCTATTATTAAAACACATGAACTGAAATTTTCAAATAGACCCATGTAATTAGATTCAATTAATTTATTTAAGAACCTAGAATTAATCTAGCATGCATAGGGTACGAATCAAAGGAGAAGAGAAAGATTAAAACTTGTCTTTAGGGATTAGATAAAACCCTAGCCTCCTTCTTCCTTTTCTCTTCCTTCCTCTTCCTTCTTTCTCTCTCTAAAATATAGTACGTAATATATTTCTAACCTCTTTCACCACCCTATAATTATATATTTATAGGCAAATAAAATAACCCTAATCCTTTTCCCAATCCAAGCCAAACTAATAATAAAAACAAAATAAAATCTAAATACCAAAAAGGTAACTAAAATATATGGTACGTATAATCTATGTGTAATCCTTTTTATATGTAATATATAAATATATATGACTTTCCTTATATATATATATATATATATATATATATATATATATATATATATATATATATTTATGTATTTATTTATTAAATATACATATACATGGGTAATTATCCGTCCCCATTAAACCCCTTATCCAAGTAGTCCATGGAGCCCAATTGGTTGGTCCATTACTACTATTCATATCCAATTCCTTAAAAATATGAAAATAAAAATAAAATAAAATAATTAAATTCCTAAATAAATACACACCATCACACAATTTCATTTAAACAATTAAATCAATTAACACATTTAATAAATAATTAAATCAATTAAACAAGTAAACAATTAGCCAAGAAATCAACTAAATAATTAAATGCAATTAAAATAATTTTTAAAAAATACCGAGACTATCCTTTTAAAATCAGGGGTATTACAGCAGCCAATGTCATGGGACAAAACTCGTCACTCGTTTATCAGAGGGAATCCACCATCGTTTGCGGGGTCCACAGATGTCTTGTTAGCAAATCGGTGGAAACAGGAGAGCGAGCGTCATCTTCGGATGGTAATCTGTACCGAAGTGCAGAAACAAATGCTAGCTACGTTTATGCTGATAGGCAATGCATTGCAGTGGTGGGAGTCTATTACCACTATCAAAGAGAGGACCAGATTGACTTATGCTGAATTTCAGACTCGCTTTGATGACAAGTATTTTCCTATGTCAGTAAGATCAGCGATGAAGACTGAATTTCTGGATCTGCAACAAGAGGATATGACCGTGGCTGAGTATGAACAGAAGTTCATTAATTTGTCATTATTTGCACCAGAGGAGGTCAATACGGAAGAAAAGAAGAGAGACCGCTTTGTGAAGGGGTTGATATGGCCGATTAAAGTGGTGATCATAGGTAGTCCTGCATATACTACTTACATCCAGGTGGTTAATGCCGCTTTACAACACTGCCAGATGATGAGTGATTACTGAAAATCCAAGGGAGATAAGCGGGCTAACCGAGACTACCAGACAGTGGAGAAAGGAAGTAGCAGTGGTACCAAGTCCAATGATCGGGGCAGATTTCAAGGACATCAACCTTGGAAGAAAAACAAAGGAAACCCAGATGTGCCGAGGGATGGAGTCCCTAATCAGGGTAGACAAGGTGGGGTACCTCAGACCGGACAGGAACAGTGGTCGGGAAATCAACAGAGAAGGCAGGCAGGTCCTTTTACAGGACGTTGTTATCACTGTAGAGAGATTGGGCATCCGGCCAAGATGTGTCCCAAAGCTAAGCAAGGACAGTATGGGCAGCCGAGACCTAATCAGCCATTACCTCTACCGGCCCCACCGATGCCACGTGGGCAAGTTCAGAATTTTCCGGCACTTCCAGCACCACCATTTCCTCCGGGACAACCTCCACAGTAGTTGCATCATGGCAGAGTTTATAACTTCATGCCACATAATGCGCAGGCTCCTTAGGCTATTGAGGGTATGTTTTCTATACATGGTAGAACTGCTCGTATACTGTTTGACACTGGTGCATTACATTCTTTTGTGTCTAGATCTTTTGTTATCTTATCTGGTATGACAACTCAGTTATGTGACCAACCCTCAATATTTATACACCATTGGGAGTTGGCGCAATTTTACGAGAGTGTAGCGGTGATATCTTTATAGATATGGGCCGGCTTCGATTTCTTGCAAATTTGTTAGTGTTAGATATGCATTCGTATGATGTTATACTTGGGATGGACTGGT
The DNA here is from genome assembly GCF_030987335.1 of Cornus florida. Taxonomy (NCBI): domain Eukaryota; kingdom Viridiplantae; phylum Streptophyta; class Magnoliopsida; order Cornales; family Cornaceae; genus Cornus; species Cornus florida. The sequence continues at coordinate 15,664,732 of NW_026775573.1, read as the reverse complement.
TATCTCAGTACCATGCTCAGGTTAACTGTTACGAAAAGTCTATTGTATTTGCTATACCAGGACAGGAGATGTATCTTCTTGTTGTACCACAACCTGATGGAGGGCCTAACACTTATTTATTCGTTCTTGAGGAACACTCACAGGAAGCGACTGCGGTATCTCTTGACAGTATTCCGGTAGTACAGGAATTCCAGGATGTATTCCAGGAAATTCCAGGCTTGCCACCGAGTCGAGAGATAGACTTCGTCATTGATTTAGCTCCAGGCACTACGCCTATTGCTAAGGCGCCGTACAGAATGGCACCAGTGGAGATGCGAGAGTTAAAAGATCAAATTCAGCAGCTGCTCAGCCAGGGATTTATTCGCAGGAGTACTTCACCATGGGGCGCACCAGTACTGTTTGTCAAGAAGAAGGATGGATCTCTTCGTCTTTGTATTGATTACAGAGAACTGAACAAGGTCACTATTCGCAACAAGTACCCGTTGCCCAGAATTGATGACCTGTTTGATCAGTTGAAGGGAGCTACTTACTTCTCAAAGATCGATTTAAGGTCTGGTTATCATCAGCTACGAGTCAGAGAACAAGATGTTCCAAAGACAGCATTTCTCACAAGGTGCGGATCTTATGAGTTTCGTGTTATGCCTTTCGGTTTAACGAACGCTCCAGCTGTCTTTATGGACTTGATGAATAGAGTATTCAGAGAGTACTTAGATCAGTTTGTCATTGTTTTCATTGATGATATTCTGGTTTACTCTAAGTCGGAGAAGGACCATGCCAGACATTTACGCACAGTGTTGCAGACACTTCGAGAACATCAGTTGTTTGCGAAGTTTGAGAAGTGTGAATTTTGGCAGAAAGAGGTCAAATTTCTGGGTCATGTAGTGTCAGAAGAAGGGTTAGCAGTAAATCCAGCCAAGGTTGCGGCCGTTATGGAGTGGGGACAGCCTACCTCACCGACAGAGATTCGCAGTTTTCTGGGATTGGCGGGGTATTATCGCAGGTTCATCCAGGGATTTTCCAAAATTGCAGGTCCACTTACTCATCTGACTAAGAAGAATGTACCATTCATATGGGATGATTCTTGCCAGACTGCTTTTGCTGAATTGAAGAGTAAGTTAACTTCTGCACCTGTCTTAGCCACACCTCAGAGTGGAATCGAGTATTTAGTATTTACCGACGCTTCTCTGAAGGGTTTGGGTTGTGTGTTGATGCAAGAAGAGCGACCAGTTTCTTATGGGTCTAGGAAGCTTAAGCCTCGTGAGCTTAATTACCCGACTCACGATCTAGAGCTCGCAGCAGTGGTTTTTGCCTTGCGTATTTGGAGGCATTATCTTTTGGGGGAGACTTTTCGATTGTTTAGCGATCATAAGAGTCTATAGTATTTGTTCACACAGAGGGAACTGAATATGAGACAGCGCAGATGGTTGGAGTTCGTGAAAGACTATCACTTCTCTATTCAGTATCATCCAGGAAAAGCGAATGTTGTAGTAGACGCACTCAGCCGCCGACCCTATGTCAGCCTTTCAGCTTTGTTTGCAACAGAGTGGGATGCTTTGAAGACTGTTGATAAGTTAGCAGACGCTTTTATGGCATGTGTGGTATCATTCATCAGGTCATTCAAGCGCAACTCTCAGATCAACAGTGTATTGATCGGGTTTCGAAGTTAGCCTCCGGAGATGTTCCTTTTTATTCTATAGGGACTGATGGAGGATTGAGGTACAATGGACGTTTAATTGTACCATCAGTTGATAATTTGAGAAATGTTGTGATGAGAGAGACACACACTTCTCAGTTCTCTGTACATCCAGGGGGAGACAAGATGTATCAGGACATGAAATGCCAGTTTTGGTGGGCCGGCATGAAGAGAGATATAGCTATATTTATCTCTAAATGTAGCACCTGTCAGATGATTAAGATTGATCATCAGAGACCGCCAGGATAGCTACAGCCACTTCCCATACCAGAGTGGAAATGGGAGAGTATTTCTATGGACTTTATAGAGGGATTACCTACTTCACATCATAATCACAACTCTATTTGGGTCATTGTTGATAGATTGACCAAGTCCGCTCATTTTCTGCCTGTTCGTTCAAACTTTACGTCAGAGCAGTATGCTAAGCTTTATATTGCAGAAATGGTGAAACTTCATGGCGTACCATTGTCCATCATATCAGATAGAAATCCGAATTTTGTATCAGGATTTTGGAGGAGCTTTCAGCAGGCTTTTGGTACAGAACTTTATCTTAGCACTGCTTATCATCCTCAAACAGATGGACAGACTGAGCGAGTTAATCAGATTTTAGAAGACATGTTGCGGGCATGTGTTCTTGATTTTAAGGGTAATTGGGAGGAATATTTGCCGCTGTCAGAGTTTGCTTATAACAATAGTTATCAGAAAACTATTGGCATGGCACCATTTGAGGCTTTGTACGGTAGACCGTGTAGGTCTCCTGTCTGTTGGCTTGGAGTTGGTGAGAAAAGCTTCCTGGGTCCTGAATTTATTAAGGACACGTCAGAAAAGATCGCTATCATTAGGGATCGGATGCGTACAGCTCAAAGCAGACAGAAAAGTTATGCTGACCGTCGAACTCATGTTTTGGAGTTTAAGGTTGGTGATCAGGTTTTGCTTAAGGTTTCTCCCATGAAGGGAGTAATGCGGTTTGGGTCCAAGGGTAAGTTATCGCCTCGTTTTGTGGGTCCTTTTATGATTACAGATCGGATTGGGGCAGTAGCTTATCGTTTGGCTCTACCAGATAATCTTCATAGGGTACATAATGTTTTTCATGTATCTATGCTGCGAAAATTTCTATGGGAAGAAGATCGATATCAACACATTGATGTGGGTGAGATTGAGTTGCAACCCGATGCAACCTATTTGGAACAGCCTTACTGTATTCTCGATCGTAGGAATCAGATACTGCGCACGAAGACTATTCCATTAGTACGTGTACAGTGGAGTCATCATAGTGCTACAGAGTCTACTTGGGAACGGGAAGATATTATCCGTGCCAAGTATCCAGAGCTCTTTAATACAGGTATGTAGTGAATTTCGGGGACGAAATTCCTTTATTAGGGGGGGAGAATGTAATACCCCGTATTTTATTAAAGAGTTTAGTTTATTTGAATTAATTAATGTGTAGATTTCTTTACCATTCTTATATTGAGTTCATTTAATTGTGCATGTATTATTATTAATAATTTTATTTGTTGATTATGTTTAATTAAGTAATATTAGTTAATTAAAGTATTATATTTGTGTTATAAAGTATTATGATGATATAATGTATTCTTATGTAATAATAATAATAATAATTATAATAGTTTATTAATAATAATAATAATAATAGTTATAATAATAATAATAGTATTAAATCTTAATGTCATGATGAAATTAGAGATTATGATAGGATTTCATTAATATTTATGGGTAGACTTAAAGCCATATGGTTGGGAATGTGGTTAGTTAAATGTGAAATTAGATATTTGTAATATTTATATTATATAAATTGTATATAAATTAGTTAGCCTACCTTAGAAGGAATGGAAGGGAGTTAGAAAAAGTTATAACTTTTAGTGAGCCATTGTAAAAGTGTGGAAAGGAAGAGAGAGAAAGAAAGGAGCTTGGACCGGTGTAGGAGAAATTTACCCGACTACGCGCAACCGGCGGATTTATTTTAAATCCAGAAGGCAAGTTATTATCTATTTTTCCCCTTTGAATCCATAAATTAATTGTTTAAATTATTTAGATTATGATGGAGCATTGAGAGCATGCTTAGATTTTAATAAATGATTATTTTTTTTAGTTTATTGAATTAATGAATTTTTTATTATTTAGGATGATAGATAATTAGTTATTATCCTATGAAGTTCAAAATAGTTAAAAATAATTCCTTAAGGTGTTAGGGATTTTTTTATAATTTTTAGGAAATTTTCGGGCATTTTCTGCAATTTCCGGCGACCTTCCGGCGAGTTTTCCGGTCGCCGGCAATGGGGGAGATGACCGGAGTGATCCGGTGTGTTGCGGCGTACTGCAGGTTGGTGCGCGCGCACATCCTGGCCATTGGGAGTGTTAGATTGATCCGGTGCATCGCGGTCCATGTTAGCGCGATACACCCGGATCAATAACCGTTGGATTAGGTGTAAGATGATAGATGGATCCGGTGTAGCGCGCCTGCAGCAAAGCACATGCAACCAACGAATCAGGATCCGCCACGTCTGCAGGAGCCTTCAACGCCCACGTGGAAGCGCGTGCGCGCGCGTGGACGATGCCACACGCGCGTGAGATAGTGGAAAACATAGGGCTGCGCGTGGGGGAGCTTAGGGCGGCGCGTGGGGGCACGTGAAGGGCCCTGTCAGCTGCTGGAAATTACCAGAATACCCCTAGGGCCTGTTTTGTAAATTCCAGAATCTTAAACTTGGATTTTTAGGTACTGTGTTGGTATTTACGGGTTTAACGGGCCACGAAATTATTATTTTAATACCCGTTAAGTATTATTATGGCCGATTAATATTTCTAAACCTTAATTGGCCCGTTTACCGTACGGATATAAATGTGATTCATTTAACAACATTACTATAGATGCTGTTATTATTTTATTAAATGGTATTCAATAGTACTGTTAATAATGTCACGGTTATCGTCATATAAATTATCCATTAGATATTATGGGATATTTATACTGTTAATCATATATCAACCATGATTATTATGCTGTGTGCATTTCAGAGAATAAATGGACTGTTTAAATTATGTCGCATTTTTATTATATGGATGTATTGCCATATAGAACCATGTGAGCTGGTTAATAAGTTTAGACTCATTTATACCTTATGCATTCGTTGCGATAGACAGATGTGTGGCTGTCGGGGTATGTGGTTTAATATTATTGGCATGTATTGCCTAATTGATATACTTAGTATATTTATTCATATTATTGGCATGTGTTGCCTAATTAGCATACTCAGTATATTTAGTATTATTATTGGCATGTATTGCCTAATTGTTATGCTCAGTAACTCATTAGTACATTGAGATGCGTTATTACTGTGTAGTCTTTACAGTCTGTGTTGTCAGTACCGTGCACCATGTATAATAGCTGTTTTCCCGGGTAGGGAAAGGAGACACTTAACCACCTAGTGTGAGTCTAAGTGATCACCGTCTATTCTGGTTGAGGTCATGTTATACATTGGATAGTTCCATTAGGATGTATACAGATATAGTACTCATCCGGATATAAATGATTAATTTATTTGATTCTCTGATTTGGGTCATAGTAGAGAGGACTTGCTCGTGGGGTTGACCCACCATTGTTGTTATTTCAGGATACGGTCAGTACCCGTTCCAAGGTTGAGTTAGCAGTGAGGGACCACCATCTGAACTCATCTACTCTTACGATCCAGTTCAGGGTAGAAGTTTTATGTATTACTTCAGTTTCAGTTTTTATTTACTTTTGACGTTGAACTCTCAGGTTTATATTTAGGGATCCTTGACATAGGATTTCCAAGTTGTAATGGAGTACTGTATTAAATAAAGGATGGATGGATGTTGTATTATTTAGTGTTCCTTTCCTGTCTAAATTCTTTTATTATCATCATTTTGTATTCCATGCTTGTATATTGCCAATTGTTTTTGATATCCCTCGTTTTTCGTGTATAAGTTTGATCAACTTATGCGTGGAAAATGTGGGGGTGTTAGATATACGCTCGTGCCCATATCGTGGTGCCATATCATATATATAAAGTCCGTCTAACCCAAGGTATGCCATTTTATTGTTTATTGAATTGACATAAGAATTTTAATCCAGTTTAGTCGTTCAACTTACTCAGTCGATCTGACTTAAACACAACCAACATTTAATCCAGGTAGTCATTCAATTTAATCAGTCGATCCGACTACACACAAACACAATTAATCCAGATAGTCTTTCAACTTAATCAGTCGATCTGACTAAACAAGGTTTAGGATTCAATATTTTACAATCCTTCCCTTAAATCCAATAGGTTAGGTTTATGCGTTTTGAGCTAAACCATCCCTAGTATGACACCGTCCCATACCAGTTCATACCATCTTCCACAACCATGTAATTGGCAGAATCTATTAATTCAGCAATTAAAATTCCACATATATATATATAATCGTTTAGCGATTTATAATCCAAAACCAATATCCAAGTATTTGCAATTAAATCCAAGCATTTAAACCATATAGTTGTAAGGAATGATTTCATAATTCAACAACTAACATCCAGACATGCATAGATCAAATCTAATATATCATTGACTCTATCATGCATTTAAAATCCATTCCATAATCATATTATAGTCCAATAAATTGTTAAAATTATTCTAAACAATTTAATTCCTTCCATCTGGTAACAGCGTACTAAGTTGCGTACTTGTACTCTGTTTTATTCCTTTCAACACAGGGCCGTACACTAATCCATAAGTCTAATTTATTAACTTAAAAACTTCTCCATGCATCTAAAACTTAATTTAGAATCATGTTTTAGCATCCTAAATTTTCAAATTAAAACTAGACAATTTATTACCTTCCGGCCGTCAACCGCATAGAAAGTTCACTAATTTTCTACTGTTTGTCCCATAGACTTAGAGGTCAATTTTAATCAATTTATGGTCTTAATGAAACCCAAAATAAACTATCTAATCCCTCTGTAAATTCCCAGAGGTTTCAAAACAATTCCAATGCTCCAACAGTAGCAGGTAATTCGTAAATAAATAAATAAATAAATAATCAAAAATGAAATTACAAGAGAGGCTGCTCAATTTTTGGAAAGAGCAGGCACTTTTAGAGCCTTGAGCCGGCTCCATTACTTCATGGAGCCGGCTCTTTACCTAGAAAAGATGAGGGAACCGGCTCCCTCATTCCATGGAGCCGGCTCTCTCCCCTTCTGAGAGCCGTCTCCAACCTTTGCAATTCCTGCGACTCTCTGCTTTGCTTCCGGTCACTTTCCACCTCTACCAGCCTTTCTGTTTGGCTTTAACACTGATTCTAAGAGTCTTCTTAACCCCCATTAACATCTCCATGGTTGGTTTAAAGTAAATAAAAACAAGCACAGTAAACCAAGTTACAACATAACTGATCATGCTTTAAGGAACAAAACTGGAACAGATAAGAACGAATGTATTTCAGACCAATTTCTTAGTCAACAGATAGTGCAAGTTTAGCATATAATAATCATGTAAGATCAATTTAAGACTCAATTAATTCCCTAGAGTCTAAAATTATAACCGGACTAACAAGCTTTTCCAAGAAAACTGAAAATAGAGATGTACAAATTTTGTAATAGATTTGATTACAACCTAAACAGATTATCAGTATCATACCATTAATATGTAAGTTTTTAATTTATAATTTATTTAACCCTAGAGACTATCTAGGTGCACAGAACACAAGCCAACGGGAAGGAGGAAGAAAAGAACTTACTTTTGATTTCAGTTATGAAATCCCGGCGTCGTGTCTACTGTTCCGGCAATACGAACCACTATAAAGCCTCCTCTGGTTCTAGTAAACCCACCACCACACCTCCTTTGTCCTTCCTTCTCCTAGGTCCGACCCTGAAGCCTCAGTCAGAAACCTCACAAACTTGCTCTGCTCTCTCAAAACCTTACTCTGTATCTCTCTGTGTTTTGCAGAACTAACACTTTGTTTTTCTCCCAACCCTAAACCAACGTGATCACTGTATTTATAGGCGTAAACACTAAACCCTAATCCTTGTTTAATTACAGCCCTATCGTATAACTCCAGTCGATCGGCCCATATAGTAGTCTCTGTTAAGATGCTCACGTAACTTCTTAGGGAACCCTAGTTAAGTAACGGATCATTTAATACTACAATTACTCAATTAATATAAAAACACAATTAATCAAATAATTTAAAACACGTAAAATAATTAATTCAAAAATCATCAGTTAATAAATAAATAAATAAAACAAATAATCAATTAAATAAACAAAATTAACAAATAAACAAGTAAAAATGCAATTTAAACAATACATTAAATACCAGGAATATCCTTTTAAATCTAGGGGTATTACAAGCCCGGCTAGCTACTGCATTGAACCTGAGATCAATAAGAATATACCACTGGAATATTTGGACGAACCATCTATATCTCAGGAGAGACAAATTGAAGTGCAACAAGCGATATTGAGTGTGGAATGGGCAGATCCTATCATCAGATATATCAAGGATGGGGTGCTACCAACAGACCGAGCAGAAGCTCAAAAGGTCAAGATGCGGGCAGCTAGGTATACGCTTATCAAAGGGGTGCTCAACAAGAGAAGCTTCTCTATGCCGTATTTACGATGCGTTTCTAGCGAGGAAGCTGACTACATTTTAAGGGAGATCCACCTAGGAGTTTGTGGAAACCATGCTGGGGGTAGGTCACTTGCTAACAAGGCCATCCGACTAGGATACTATTGGCCCACCATGCAAAAAGATGCACTTGACTTCGTTCAAAAGTGCAACAAGTGTCAACGATTTGCCAACATCCCGAGACAACCGTCAGAGGAGATGACTCCCATGTCAAGACCATACCTCTTTCCCCCTTAAAAGAATGAAGGGTCAGCTTCATCTTCTTCCCTCGATAAAAAGATGAGGGGTTAACTACTTCCCTTGTTAAAGGGTGAGCTGAGTGAAGCTCATATTAATCTACTTCCCCTGTTAAAGGGTTACCTGGGTGAAGCTCGTATTAATCTACTTCCCTTGTTAAAGGGTGAGATAAGTGAAGCTCATAGTAATCTACTTCCCTCGTAAAAAGATGAAGGGTTAACTACTTCCCTTGTTAAATGGTGGGCTGAGTGAAGCTCATAGTAATCTACTTCCCTCGTAAAAAGATGAGGGGTTAACTACTTTCCTTGTTAAAGGGTGAGCTGAGTGAAGCTCATAATAATCTACTTCCCCTGTTAAAGGGTGACCTGGGTGAAGCTCGTATTAATCTACTTTCCCTGTTAAAGGGTGACCTGGGTGAAGCTCGTATTAATCTACTTCCCTTGTTAAAGGGTGAGATGAGTGAAACTCATAGTAATCTACTTCCCTCGTTAAAAGGTGAGCTGGGTGAAGCTCATAGTAATCTACTTCCCCTGTTAAAGGGTGAGCTGAGTGAAGCTCGTATTCATCTACTTACCTTATTACGAGTTACGTGAAACTCGTCTTAATCTACTTTCCTTATTAAAGGGACGAGTCGACTAAAGATGTCAATAAAATCAAGTATAAAATAACGGTAGCATGCTAGCAGGGCAGCTTGCCAAATAATTGGAGCATGCCAATAGGGCAGCTTGCCAAATAAAGGCAGCATGCCAGCAGAGCAGCTTGCCAAATAACGGCAGTATGCCAGTAGGACAACTTACCAAATAAAAGCAGTATGCCAGCAGGGCAGCTTGCCAAATAAAGGCAGCATGCCAGCAGAGCAGCTTGCCAAATAAAGGCAGCATGCCAGTAGGACAACTTACCAAATAAAAGCAGTATGCCAGCAGGGCAGCTTGCCAAATAAAGGCAGCATGCCAGCAGAGCAGCTTGCCAAATAAAGGCAGCATGCCAGTAGGACAGCTTACCAAATAAAGGCAGTATGCCAGCAGGGCAACTTGCCAAATAAAGGCAGCATGCCAGCAGAGCAGCTTGCCAAATAACGGCAGCATGCCAGTAGGACAGCTTACCAAATAAAGGCAGCATGCCAGCAGGGCAGCTTGCCAAATAACGGCAGCATGCTAGCATAACAGCTTGCCAAATAAAGGCAGCATGCCAGCAGGGCAGCTTGCCAAATAAAAGCAGCATGCCTGCCAGGGCAACTTGACAAATAACGGCAGCATGCCAGCAGGACAGCTTGCCACGGCAGCATGGCATGGCAGCTTGCCACATAACGGTAGACTACCAGCATGGCAGCTTGCCATATATACGAGCTGTCAATGTGGCACTACGACAAATATACAAGCTTGCCAATATACGACAAATATACGAGCTTGCCACATATACGAGCTGCCAATGTGATACTATGACCCCTGACTGTATTCGCGAAATGACAATATAAGTCAGGCTAATGGACAAGGCTCTGCAATTCTAACTATATATTATTGTGTGATATTTTGAAATTAACGTTCTGGTGGTTTGACAAGCAATCCTCCGAAACGGGGGGCAACTGATGGATGTATAATTTAAATATCCATAATTAAGTGAAAATTACTAAATTAACGCACTATTGAAATAGGCTCTGCAGATTATGATAAGGATTACAGATTGAGATAGGCTTTACAGATTACGATAAGGATTAAAGATTGTGATAAGGATTAAAGATTACGATGAGGATTAAGTCTACAGATTACAATAAGGTAATTCTACGTGACATCTTAACCTAAGCCCTATAAAAAAGGCGGGGGAATCAATGTTTTGAGGTACGCAATAAACCCTAACTCAATTTCTCGATTTCCCCAGGAAGATTATCATTCACATTGACTTGTTCGTCGGAGCCTACTCCACCGGTAACACACCGGTGTTCGTATGATCACTTTTTCTTCTCTTTATTCAGGAAGTCAGATCAGATCCAGGTTGCACAGAATCCATCATCAACAGATACTAACAAAACTGAAGAAAAAAGTAACAGTTAGAATGCAACAGCAAGAAGAGCCATTAGAAATTTGAACTTCTTCATGTGACCCTTAGAATCTAAAATATCATAATACAACCTTAGGTAATAAACTCAACCAAAAGAATTCAGATATTTAGAATCAATTTTCCAAAGAGACAAAGGATTCCATACTAAACAAAATGGGATTTCCAATTTTGTAATTTAAAAAGTGGTGTAAAAAAAAAAAAAAAGTCTTTTTGACAACATAGAACTGAACACTAAGTATAAGTTTCATTCTCGATAATAACAAGAGGACCACAACTACAACTCCCAGTTCAACCAATCAAATGATAATTTTGATCCATTCTTACAATTTGTTGGAGAAGAATTTTAATTTTCGTCCCATTAACCTTCTCAAATTTGTAACATTCTTACTGAAGTGCCACAAAATCCAGTAACCCCCAACCTCCTAGAAAACAAAGGGTTAGTCGGCCTCCCAATTGGTCCACGGTTGAAGATGAAGCTTTATGTTATGCGTGGATGATCATTAGCTCTAATGCGGTCATCGGTTCAGACCAACAAAAGACAGCGTTATGGAACTGAATTCATGAAAGTTTTGAGCAACACATAGTGGTGCTGGTACACCTAAAAAAGTTAGTAACGCTTACTTGAATCGTTGGTCCTTCATGCAACAAATGATTACCAAATTTTCTGAATGTATGCCCAGGTCAAAAGAAATCACCCCAGTGGGCAAGACAAAGAGTACAAGGTAAGTTATTTACTATATTACATTTAAGTGGTAAATATTTTAAAGATTTGTCTTCTAATAATTATTGATTTTTTATTTTTTTTAGTTGATAGCAGCTAAAGATTTGTTCGCTCGTCAAAATAGCACCAAATTTAAGTTTGACAGTTGTTGAAACATTTTGAAGAACAACAATATATGGTATTTACATTGTCAAAACGAATCGGCATCCAATTACAAAAAAAAAAAAAAAAAAAAAAAAAACAACAAACCGAAGAAGATGGGTAGAATCCACATTGATGATAGTGAGCCTATTGGTTACTCAAACCCTATACTTCATCAAGTAATGCATCAACGACACCAAGTTCGGTTGAAGGATCGGCGCACATAGGCGAAAATGATCCGATAAATGTTGAAGAATGTCAGCGACCACAATGACGAAAAGAGGCGAAGTAGAGGCGAAATAAGGATAAATGTTTTAGCCAATTTTAGAATGAATTCATTAGTAAATTCGATGACGCAACAACCTTTATCAATTTAAATCTGAAAGTCTTGAAGCTGCCCAAATGGCACGAGAGGTATACAAAGCAGATAAAGAAAATACCAAGCTTCAAATTAAACTAAGAGTGATTCAAAACAAACAAAAGGCTGAAGAGATGTCAATCATACAAATAGATCCAGAATCAATGCCAACACAAGCCAGAAAACATGGCTAATTGAATGCCAAAATGAGATATTAAAATCTATACGTTCACGCAGTAACTCAAGCTTTCCATATGTATTGTAACGATTGTTGTGTTTTTCTAGTTGATTTTAATAATGGCATTGTATTATTATTATTTTTAAAAAAAATTCATACTGCATTGTATTGTTTTAAGTTTTATAATTCATAATAAATATTGTATTGTTTAAATTTTTTGTTTAAATTTTTTTTATTTTATTAAAAATTAGATATTTTAAAAATTAACGTTAATGACATGACTAATTTGGAGAGGCAATTTTTAGAGACTTCGGGCCTGTTTGATTTCCTAATTTGGCATTGAATGCAAAACATGGTAAGTTATTTTTAAAAATAAGTTTGTTTGATAAAATTTTAGGACACCACTTAACATGGTAAGTAACGCTTAAAAGAGGCCAAAATTTTAAGCGTGGGGAAGGTTACTTATCGCTTATCGTAGAACGTAAGTGGTTATGTTTAAAAAATAATTTTTTAATGACTACTCTACCCTCATATAATTGTGTTATCTCTTTTAGGGTTTCTCTCTACAATTTTTCTAATGAAAATGAATTACGTGTAACAAATCCCAAAAAAAAAAAAAAAACATAATTCTACCTAATATATTTTAATTTTTAAACACGTATATAGCCTTTTGATTACCATTTACATTGATTCACTTTGGAAAACAATTATTTATGTAACATAATTCTATTCAATTTCACGAACTTTCTTTAATATTTTTAACACTATTTTTATACTCACACCATTTTTATACCCTACAAAAATATTATGTAATTATTTATATAATAGAATTTTATTATCAGAGAAGAATTGTCTTTCACATACTTTATTAACACTCTTTTCAATACTTTACCATGTAATCGAAAACCCATATATTTTAAAATTTACGTTCTTTAATCTTTTGTAACATTCTTTTTTATATCCAAAACTTATATACTTTATATTTTTATTAAGTATTTACTTTATATACAAAACCTATACACCTTATATACAAAACCTATAATAGAATTAATTTTTTATTTTTATTTTTATTTTTTGTTAATTGTGGGTGTCCGAGCCAGCTTGGGCGCACATCGACTAATCCCACGAGGCCCTGAAAATATTTAATAGAATTGTGTTCCTAGATAAGAATTCTTTTTCACTTTACTTAATTTTTGTAACACATTTTTTAATACCATCAATATTATGTAATTCAAAACACATATATTTTAAATTTTACTTTCTTTAATTTCTGTAACACCATACATACATAAATATTATATAATCCAAAACCAATAGATTTAAAATTTATATCAAATATTTATATAATAGAATTTTATTCCTAAATAATTCTTTTTCAAATATTTTCCTTAATCTTTGTAACACCCTTTTCAATACCCTACCTAAATATTATTCAATCCAAAACTCACATATTTTAAATATTATGTAATACAAAATCCATATATTTATTTATTTCATTGAGTAAATGTGTTTGTTTTATTAATATTTTTGTGTTATAAATATAAAACTGTTATGAGTATCAGATATTAAGGGCAAAAATGTAATATGTATAACTTTCAGACTTCAACTTTTGTATATAACAAATAATCTTAATAAATTCAGTACTTAAAATTAAAATGTAATCAAACAAGTTTTTAAATTAATATATTCAGTATTTAAAATTTCAGCGCTTAAAATTCAGTACTTAAAATTTCTAATGCTTAATTTTTAATTTTATCAAACAACACCTTCTTGGAGTTGCCATTAAAAAGATTCAAATTTAGTATAATGTACTTTCTTATAACTTGAAAATTTGGATTTTATTATACTCGTATTATTTTGGAATTTTGTTTAAGAATTTGTTAAGTCAAAAAGCTTTAAAGATAGTTCTAGAAGGGAAAACCAACGGGCCAAGTCTGCCTTTATGACCATCGTCCTACGAGTCACCATATTGGCCCCAGGGTTCTCAGTCTTTGCCACGTTGTATTCCAGTGGGTCCCAGACGATATTTGGGAAAACATCACACTACAAAAACCGACTACACAATCCCCTCTCTCCCTCGCCGCTCACGCGCTTGACCACTCTCTCTGGACGAACCATGGATCAACAACAGTTCTAATCTCTCTCTAAAGTTCATTTGTTTCTCTCTGTAGAAAATTTTCAAAGGTTTGTCTAGATTTTTGAACGACTCTCTCTTTCTTTGGATTGGATCGTGATGGTTGGGGAGTGGATTGACGGAGGTGATCTATGGATGGACAAGGCTCGGTCACTGCAACTTCGGTTCAGGGACCGTTTCAGAGTCGCCGTCGATCGGCACCGTCGCCGTCAGAGGCTCACCGACGGTTACTTCTCGTCGACGATGCAACGATGGATGCAACGCTTCAGAAAATTTCGCACAGATTCCTTGCCTTCTTCCTCGGTTTTCTATCGCAAAAGAGGTGAGTTTCTTGTCTTCTCCAATCTCTACACTCTCATAGTTATATATACATACACGGTATAATTTATTTTATAAAATCTAGTTTATATTATGCTTGATGAGTGAATTATGTCTCTCTCACACACTGTATTTGATTCTTGTGCTGGTGCATATTGCTAGTTAGGTTTTGTTTTGTTCTCTTGTTCGCTGATCTATCCTATGCCTGATCAGTGTTAATGTGCCTCTCTCTCATGTATTATGATGTATTATGTGTGCATTGTGTTTCGCCTGAAACAAATTACAGAGTATTTTTAGTTATAATTGCTGGTGAGGAAGTAACAATGAACTTGTGTCGCTAATGTCAAACAATAGGGAAAAGGATTCTTGTTTTTTTAGAGTTAGTATAGGCAATGATACTTGTGTATTGATCATATTTTAATTAATGTATTTATTTCTCTTAACAAGCAAATTAATAGTTTCTCGTTTCTCAAATAATAAGCCTATTTCATGCCTATCATTATACTTTATGGTTTACTTAAAACCATAATATAAATGTCAAAGTGTGAGGAAAATCTAATTTATGAACGCAATTTTAAAAATGCTCTAATTGATTTATAGTCAAATGTCGACTACATAATAGTTATCAGTTAAAAGCTCTAGTCTTTAATTACTTTTGAGGAACCAAGTTGATTCTTTGTGAATTATTAAAAAAAAAAAAAAAAAAAAAGAAAAAGAAAAAGAAAAAGAAAAAGAAAAAGTACCCAGTTTTCTTTTGTTAGCATCTACCAAATCTTTTCGAGTGAGCAAACTGGGATTGCATCGCTGCACTCATTTACTCTTTTTTTCCCTCCCCTCAGCCCTACAGTTTGATGCCTATAAATGATCAGAATCGTGGTTTGGGATGAATGGATTATAGTTTAGATTACTGATCTTAAGGTCAGATCATACCATTCTATATTGGATCATAAAAAATTGTATGTATTATGCAGAGCATGTGAAGCATACATATAAAGACTCGAATTATATAGGAGAATGCTTGAAGACTTTTAAGCCATCAAAGTGCTAAAAGCTGTAAGATTTTTGTTGTTTAAGGCTGTTCTGGCCAAAGCACTTCATGCCAGACACAAAATTGAACAGTTGCTCTCTCTTATAGTCTTTTATATCATCTTTTGATCTGTTAATGCAAAATTTGAGTTGTTTTAATCATTTTGGCTGGAACCAGTGGTTTTTACTGTAGATGAGATGTTTGGACTGTACACATACTATTCAGTAAGAAATCATTTCATTTGGGACACTAAGATAACAAAATGCATGTAGAAGACTTAACCAATTGTCTCCCTGCTGCAATTTCTCTCAATCTGTTCTAAGTAGAGATCCAAACTCAATTTCTTTCTCACACTTCCCTTTTATTTGTTTCTCTGAGTTCTTAAGTTTGGGGTCACTTCTAGATCACTTTTGGGTTGTCAGATTCATGACAGTGCAAATTTGATATGAAGTTTCCTGAAAACAGAAAAAGGGGGAGATGTGAAAATGAAATGACATAATCACTCTAATGCATATAAAATTGCAAACATTGAGTGCTGCTTTTGTAAAATTAGAATAAAGAATAGGTGTAGACCACCTCCTTTCTACTTGTATCAACATTATGCATGCACCCTCTTGTTTACATGTATTTGTTTGTGTGTCTGTTTATTGTTTACACAAACACACACATATGAAGAAATCTCAAAGTTTCATTACACTATCCCAAGCAGAATACAACAAAGGGGGTAGACGGTAGACCACCTCCACTCCTTTCCCCAAGACACCCCATCCCACAAACAAAAAGGTAATAACAATAAAGAGAGAAGTAAAAAAGAAAAGAAAAACCCCAAGAACCAAGAGATGGGGGAGGGGAGTTGAGAAGCACTAAAAATATTAATAAAATGACAAGCATTGTTTCCAAAAAAAAAAAAACTGCTTTATGTGTTGGAAAGGGTAGGCATGCAAGTTCAGAATTTTGGAAAGGTCTGGCTTTGATATTTGTACCTGTCTACTTCAGTGTCATACTTGTTTCTTGTCATTCCAATTCATAACTGGTATAAAAAATGGGGTAGCTGGAAGCTTAGGCCTCATGCTTCAAAGTCCCTACCGTGTTGCTTTCAGCCTCCATTATTTAGATTTTGTTAATAAAATATATTGGCCAATTTCCTGGGAAATCGTTGTTTCAAAAAGGCATTTAGGTTAAGTGTTGTAAGCTTAACTGATTTTGGATTGCAAACATAAATGCAGTTAGTATGGAAATCGATGGAGAAGAAGATTCCATTCTCACTCGCATGCTTCAGGTTGTGGCCGTTCCTGTTCTTGGAAACGTTTGTCATGTTTTCATGAATGGCCTTAATCATGTCCAGGTAATTTGAAGTCACATGACTTTGAAATTTTGAAAGTGCTACTGATGGGTTGTTTAGCTCTGGAGGAACTAACTTGGATAGAATTACAGATATACGGTGCAGAAAAACTACATCAGGCATTGCTGCACAGACCGAAGAATAAGCCTCTCATTACGGTATGCATCAGACATAACGTTGTACGGATTCAAATTAATACATTCATTTTGCTCATCCTTGAAGCTACATTACTGTTTTGAACTTGACCTTACTTCCTAGTTTTAAACCATAGCACATGTTGATGATGAAACTGTTTACACTGATTTGTAGGTGAGCAACCATGTTGCTTCTTTGGATGATCCACTAGTTATTGCTTCACTGCTTCCAAAAAGTGCTCTATTTAATCCTCATAGCTTGAGATGGACACTTTGTGCTACTGATCGATGTTTCCGTAATCCAGCAACATCTGCTTTCTTTAGATTTGTCAAAGTTTTACCTGTTTCTCGTGGTGATGGGATTTATCAGAAGGTACTTTCAACTTTGTTATAGCATGTCGTGTAGCGTGTCAAGTTACCTTGTGGTTGTTGAATATTGTTAGGACAAATGTTCAGTAAGACCTCCCGGAAAACTTTTTAATGCTTTATCCTTTTTTCAGAATTTAAGGGTTGTTATACCCTTTTGTGATGCATATAGCTTTTACTATTTTTTTTTTTTTAATGAGATCTTTCTACTTGGAGCTGATATAGCTGCTTTTTTGGAGTCTTCATAACTTTTTTCTTTTCTTTAGTTACACAACTATAATAAGTGAAAACCGTTGTTATGTTTTTTTATGAGATATTTCTACTTGGAGCTGATATAGCTGCTTTTTTGGAGTCTTTGTAACCTTTTTCTTTTCTTTAATTACATGTGTTGTGGATAGCTAGAATGAAACTGTTGATTTGTACGATTGAAATATTGTCTTCATTCTTTGGTTTCTCTTTGTTTTCATACTGTTAGATGGGGGATTTACGTTTTATATACTTGTTTTAGTTGTTTATCTAATATTTGCTTTCTGATAGTTGTTGCCATTTTTTTTATGCAGATCCACGTGTCTTCCATAATTATATGACATTTATATTGACACTCTTTCCTTTTCCTTTTGCCTTTTCTTCTTTATATCAAATGGAACTTCCCTTGAAATGGAAGTTTGATCCATAGATTCCTTCTCTCTTTTTATTGTTTACTATTGATCAATATTTGTTGGAACTTTACAATTTTTAGTTTGATGCATTACTAGTTTTACTTCTTGAAAAACTATTCAATTTATAATGTATACTAAATTTGCTCATAGTTGGTTGCTTTAGGTGTATTGTTACTGTTAAGAGTATGAAAGCGATATTACATTGATGATTGATGGCAGCAGTTTTAATTATTTTTTTGTTTATTTCAGCCTAAATGTGTTAAATTGTTTTCTAGTTTTATGATATGTTTTTGCGTGCTTAGTCCCTTATAGATAAGTCTCACGATTTGTATCTCGCCAATTATCCGATGTAAAGGTTGTGCTGCTAGTACATGGTTCTCACATGCAGGCTCCATGATCAGGGGAAAAAAAGAAGAGGAAGTGCAGACTCCCAAGCCGGGAAATTCTGTTATTGCACATATTATTTATTTTTATTTTTAATATTTTTCTGGCATTCTCCATCTTCTTATGCATGGTTTTTAGTATTTTTGTGGCATTCTCCATCTCATGCATGTTCTTAATGACATTTTATGTGGTACTTTCTGCTCATAATACTTTTTTTAGCATGCATCAGGGGATGGACGTGGCTATCTCAAAATTGAATCGTGGTGGATGGGTTCACATATTCCCAGAAGGTAGTCGTTCTCGAGATGGTGGAAGAACCGTGGGGTCTGCGAAGAGAGGAGTTGGAAGGTTAGAATTTTTGAATGACATAGTAATGTTGTCAATGTCATGTGGTTTATTTACTTGTTTACTAAGCATTAGTTGATTAGGTAATTGCTCGATTTATACTTGTATTCGAAAAGGTAACTGCATGATCTTTATTGTACTAGAATGCAAAATTGAGAGTAGAGGAGTACATTTAGATCTTTGAGAGATGGGATATCTTATATGTGGTAGTCTATCTTGCTTCACAGGTCTTGGCTAGTGCATCTCAAGCACTTTTTCTTGCCTTCTTTGAACGGAAGAAAAACAAACAAAATGCAGTAAGCTGAGACATTATAATGAACATCAGTTTTTGAAAAGAAAAATAAATTTTACCTTGGAAAATTACTTGATGCATCTTAAACAGTACATGTTTTTATTTATTTATTTGATTAGTATGTTGAACAGTATATGCTCTTGGCCCTTGGTTTTGAAGCTAAATCAGGTTGTGGGGTTTTGGAGAAGAGTTAATATATTATTTGAAACATTTCTTCTCTGGATATATATAAGAGGTCGGCCTCAGGAATTTAAGGTTTTTTAACCAGGCTCTGCTAGTAAAAGTGACTTTGGAGGTATGTGGAAGAAATAAATAAATTATGAGGAAGGTGATGGTTGGTGGAGGGGAAGCGGGTACTTTGCTTTTAATAGGTCATGAACAGGTCAGCTATTGAGGTTTGAATAGCTTGCTTAAGGGGGTGCAGAGAAGCATATATATGCTTGGTGGGCACAGTGACACTTGTATGCTTTTGGTGGTATATCTGGAAGGAGAGGAACAGGTTATCTTCTGAAGAAGTGGAGTTGCTTTTTGGGGGGATTTAAGCGTATTTTTTGAGCCGCAACCTCAGAATATGGATACATACACCGGAAAAAAGAAAGAGGGGGATGGGGGTAGGAAGGGTAATGGATTAATAAATTCTGCTTGAGACAAAGCGTGTGTTAAAGAAAGAGGGGGATGGGGGTAGGAAGGGTAATGGATTAATAAATTCTGCTTGAGACAAAACGTGTGTTAAATTATTCCCCAACTCCCACCCCACTGAACGAAAAATATTTGTAGCTCCTCCCCTACCTCACATATGTCAGGAGGGGATATACTTTTCTTGCTGGAATATAGTTTACTTCTGCTTGGGTCTCCTTTTCATCATATTATCTTTTTAGCTATTATTTATTTATTTATACTTATAAAAAGAATCATTTATTTTTGGACTTCTGAAACATGATTCAGTTGCTTATACCTTTTATCCTCTGCAGGTTGGTCTTGGATGCAGATAATATCCCCATGGTTGTCCCATTTGTGCATACAGGGATGCAAGAGATCATGCCTATTGGAGCCACGTTTCCCCGGATTGGCAAGACAGTGCGTATTTTTATCTTACTTTTTCTAGCTTTTTGTCAAATAGATGATTTTTATATAACATTTTTTTTTGGTCGACAGTGGTGGTCTTGGGCCTTTAGAGTACACCCCATAGTCCACAATCGGGCTATCTAATAGAGATTTCAACTCAACTCACTCTCCATCCTCAGCACCCCTTCCCCCCTACTACAAAAGGAAAAAAGAAAAATAATTCCCTCTCCACTCAGTATTATATGAAAGGAGGAAATATCCTTAATAGTAATAACAACAATAATAAATAATTTTAGGAAACGAATACTTATTTAATTTGCAGCAATTCAGAGAATTGTCCACCAATAGAGTTGTTGCATCAGGTGATTTGGGCATATAATCATCCATTTGCCATTTTTCCTATTTTGTCAAATAGAGCCGTGCATGAGAAACACTGGGACGAATTCATTGTAGGAGATCTATCTGGTACTATGTACATGCTTGTGTGGTTCATTCAATGTAGATCTTTGAATGTGGATTACTAAAGATTGTCCATTGATATACCTGATGACTTACATTTTTAGTGGCTAATAACATAATTAAAAAGGATTTGATATACAATAACGTCTTTAGATGGAGCTGACTGGTCGGGTTTGAGCTTTGTTGATTTAAGTTGCTTGCTAGCCACAGCCATAGTAAATGAGTCTATTGTGCAGTGGGTTGCAATAGTCTGTTTCTTAGGAAATTCAATTCATTAAAATAGCCTTATCTAAATGTATCAACTATCAAGAAGAAGAAGAGGCCCATTGGTAATCATTTTCACTTTTAAGTCGAGAGCTGTAGAATGAGAAATATTTGACATGGTTAATAATTTGACAAGCATTTATTTTATAAGTTGGTCTTACCTTCCTAATTAAGAGACAAGCTGTGTTATTATTTGGTTTGCTTTGTTTATGAGTAGAACATAGTTTTTTTAAAAAACTATTGTGGTCTAATGTCTTTCATACGCTTGAAATATGTAGGTGACGGTGCTTATTGGTGATCCTATACATTTTGATGATTTACTAAATATGGAAGAGGATGGAAGAATATCAAGAGGGAACTTATATGATGCTGTAACTTCAAGAATTGGCCAGCGACTACGGCAATTAAAACACCAAGTAGACAGATTGGCCCTTGAACAATCACAAGATTCCACAGAAACCGAGTCGGAGTATCTTTATCCTGAAGATGATTCCACATCACCGGGACATGATTTCCAGGCGGAACAAAAGATGAACAAGATTCATCAGAAACAGTCCGATTCAATGGGTTTCTCATATGAAAGTGGAATGGTGTCAAGAATCCGAGGCTATATGGACCCGAGTGAACTCATGGGATTTGCTGCCCGAGGCTTGTTTATGAGTCAGAGGACAAATGAGAATATAATTGGTGATCAAGGGGTTGGACCCTTGAGGGCATTGAATAACTTCTGGAAATTAGTATATGACAATAGTAGAATTCCTGTCCCAATGGTGACTGTGTAATTAGAGATTTTGGTTTCTGTATTCATATGGATGAAGAAGATAGTAGTAGTTACAGCAGTTTTGACCCGGTTTATTCGTAGGTTCTGTGATGGGTTTGGAAACCTTAGCTTGGGCTTGCTCGGGTTGTTTGTGAGTGGGCATGGTTTGTCTCAGCCTAGTGAGCTCATAATTTTTCTTTGTTTACTTTCTTCGAACATTTGTTTTTTATTATGAAAGTGGCACATTGGAGTGTCTTGGACAAGCCAAATAAAAGCTAATGCTATGTTAGAGACGGATTAACCTTCTCATTTTTGGTTGAAATCTTGGAAGGAAAGGAAGAGAAGTTTTCTTATTCGTCAAAAAGATACGAGGGAAAGAGAGAATAATTACCTACATATATATAAATACTAATTTTTAACCTTTTCAATATATATATTTATTTATAATTTTTATATAATGGAGGTATATTGTCAAAAATATATATAAACTCATTTCTTTTTTTCTTTTATTTTTTATATTTTGGGGATGTACGAAGGAAGAAAGAGGGGTTGAGTGAGTTATCATTCTCTAGATATGAAACATCAAGGAAAAAAGGCAAGGTTGTTATAAAAGTTATAAAATTATAATTTTTTCTTATAATTAATACACCTCTTCTTCTCTCATAATAAACAAGTCTTACCAAACAAAAAGAGGCCAAAAAAAAAAAAAAACAGAAATAATGACACAATATCTTCACCAATGATATATCATTCATAACTTATTCTCTCTCTTTCATTTAATTTTCTTCATTTCTATCAAACGGAGTATGAAACCCTGACTCTTTTCTTTCAACCAAAGTGTCACGTTAATTTATCCATCCCTTTACAATGTCCTTTCACTTCAAAAATAAAGGAGACACTTTCCTTAGGTTTCTTATCCACTCCCTTTCGCTTCCAGCCATTTTCATCCCACGCCACTTCCTTCCCCTCCATCCATTTTCATGCCACACTACTAATAATTTGGGTTGTCTTTTGGTCACTGAAAAAAAAAAAAAAAAAAAAAAAAAAAAAAAAAAAAAAACTTAATCTGAACGTTATTCAACCCATATAAAAAAAGCTAACACGATTATTGTGAAAATAAAATTATATAATTGGAGATGAAAGTTGACAAGACTATTCTGAAGACAAAAAAGAAAAAGAAAAAAAAAGGATATAGTTGGTGTTGGGCTTTTCCGATTGGGTAGGCAACTTATCCATTTGGGTTTTGTAGTCTCTTTCACTCTATTGTAGGGGATGAGAAAGATTTTTCATTAGCATATTGAATTTCGTTTTCATGGATTTTATGGATACAAATAAAAGATATTGAATTAGGAGTCTTTTGAATTTCAAATATATATATATTTTGAATTGGGGGTTTTAGAATTTCCATATATAATTTAAAATGTTTTAATCATGTTATTATGTTATTTATTTATTTATTTTTTAACCATATTATGTTATTTTATTTATGTAGTTGAAATTTCAATAGAAGATATTCACGTTTAGAAAAAGTATTTTAAAATTCAAATTAATAAAAATTTTTAATTTCAATTTCAATTTGAAAACAGATTTAATAGAGTAGTTAAATTAATGTCAATGATCATATAGTAATTAACGGCTGAGATCAACTTCATTATCTATCATCTTCAAAATTCCAATGAAAATGTCGTTTGTCCCTCAAAACGATACACCATCAAAATCATTTCGTCACACCCACCGGAACTCTTTACAGATCATTCACATCGCACACATACATCCCTCTCTCTCTTTCTCTCTCATCGAACCCTTTTTCATTCTAGAGATTCAAACCACAAAAGAATATAAAGATAGAAGTGATACACAATTACACACACAAACACGCACATACACATATATAGGGAGAGAGAGAGTCGAATTTTGGTAGTATATCTCAGTTGCATTTCGTCAGCGAATGGCGAGCGACGAAGAAACTCAAGAAACAGAGCTCAGCGACAAGCAGAAGATAGAGATTGCCAAATGGTTCCTCCTCAACTCTCCTCCCGGCGAAATCCAATACGTCGCAAAGGGTCTCTCTCTCTCTCTAAAATTTCATCCTTTTTTATAATCACTTTCGTTTTCGTTTTTGGTTCTAAATCAATCGCATTTTTGTATAATTTCTCACTCCACACACACTAAAAATTCATGGTTTCTTTTGTTTTTGCATTAGCTTATTTTCTTGTGATCATGCCCTTTTTTGTTTTGGCTTTTGTAGACATTAGATCAGTTTTGAATGACGATAATGTGTACAATCTTGCGGCTTCTGAGGCATTTCCACAACACAACAAATCTCACATGATTCGCCTCGAAATGCCTGGGAGAATTGGTGATGTAAGTCTCATAATGAACCCATTTATTGATTTCTTGGTTTTTCTCCGTTGAACTTATAGATACCCCATATGGTTCATTGAATTGTCTACAATTAGGTTTGATTATTCCCTTTGTTTTTACCTTTTCTTGAGGTTCATTTTGTACTTATACTAGGAGAAGTGTAGTAAAAGACATAAAATTTATTTATTCTGAAGAATTACATAGATATGAATTTTAATTCTGCAAACTTAGTGTAGCGCGGAGTAAGTTTAGTTGAATTGGAAGTTGTTAGCCTTTTAGAATGTTTGCTGTTTGTTGGGGCCAACAAAAACACTGAACTGATTGTTCATTCCAATTGGTTTTAACTTTGCATAGACAATTGTGCTATTCTATCATTTTAACAAAAATAGTTTACAGTGGCATTATTCTGATATTAACAATCCCAATTTGTTGAACACACTGCCAGAACATTTCTCCTCGGTGTAATCTCTCTTTCAATTGTTTGCAGGTGCTAATCACATCATTTGGAGAGCTTGATGAGCATGAATATCTTGATCCAAGGACTGCCCAAGTTGCTATAGTGGACCATGTTAAACAAGTAAGTTGTGTCTTTTCTCAAGCATCCTGCATATTGCATTTTAAGCTGGTGAAGAAATCAAATTAATGCGGGTTAGTGTTTACTTGCCATTATTCTTTAGATAATGCCCAGCTCAACTCAAGAAAGCCATAAAGTCAAACTACGTTTAGTCAGCTAAGTGATTAAATTTTTTATTTATTTTTCCAAAGTCTAGATGTGTTGACTGTTGAGGTTATATCTAACATGAAAGGGGATGCCTTTATGACATTTCTTTATTAAATTTAAAATTGTAAAAGACCGTAGGAGTAGAAAATGTATATGATTATTGGATGAGCTAAAGCATGAAAATAAAAGCATGGTGAAATACCAAAATTGTGAGTATTACTTGAATTTATGAATGTAGAACAAAATGTTACAAAATTGCTCCAGCCGACTTTGTTAAACAATTAAGTTGTCTTTCTTTTTTTAGCCAAGTATCCTGCACATTGCATTTTGGGGTGTTGAAACTCAGAATTATAGGGGATAGGTTTTGCTCTATTTGCATCACTTTGTTTGAAATTTGTAAAAGCACATGATGTATCATGCTATCCTTTTTTCTTTTCTCTAAATCTTTTCATTGTTAAGTAATTCTTTTTTTTGGGCCCATCTTTTATGTGATGGTGTGCTAAATTGGTCTAGGTTTGTAAAGAAGTGAGGCCAGCAAGTGATGAGGAACTTCCATCCCCATATATTGAGGAATATCGGTATGCTGTTCAACTCAAATTATGGTTAAAATGCTATATATTCTCAAGTGGGGGTTCCTCCTAAAATCACGCGAGCATTCGGCACTATTATTTTTTATTATTCTCAAAGTTTGACAGCAAAAATAAAAAATAAAAATTCAGGGTTCTCCATTCTAGATGTTTCTAGGTGTATTGTTGTTGCAATAAATTATTTTGTTCACCTCATGTATTCTTGTTTGTGCATCCTTCTTTTGGTTTTGAGAGGTGGCTCTAGCTTTAGTTGATTCTTGCATGAAAATTCGGAGTTGGTTGGGTCTAGAGTTCCATTCAGGATGCTCTCTTAAGTTGTCATTGTTTAGAGATTGGAACGTCATTTGAGGCCAATGAAGAATTTAGGCTTAAAAGGCATTTGTGGCCAGAAAAAGAGGCATCTTTCTATACATTGCGGAACTGTTCTCATTCAGTGACTATTGAAAGCAGTTGATAAAATTGAAAATTCGAGAGGAACTTTTCTGATAAGGGGCTTAGAATTTGGCGATGTGGTTCTAACTTCTAAGGGAACAAACCTAGAAGGCTAGAACTAGGAAGTGGTTGTGGAGATCTTACAAGGTGGGGAGGTGTTTCCTTTAGCAATACCGACACATAGCATTTATTGCCTTTTAGACAATGGCCAGGATGCAATGCCAATAGTTAGTGGGAGTCATTGTTTCCCATAGAAGAGGAATGGTACTTTCTTTCCTTATGCCAGGTTTCTCTTGAGAAATGCCAGAAAATTCCTAAGAAGATACTGTATTAGGGGAATTCTTTTTTAGCTTTGCTTAAATAAGATTATATGGGCTTTCTAGAAATCATAATTATTCTATTGATTATCTTTTAGGTCCCTTCCCATATGGTCAATCCTGGAAATTCACTTCAATTGCAATCTTAACAATGATGGAATCTCAGAGCTTACGTCTTTGCTCGAGTCCATCAATAAATGTATCTCCTGTCGTTTAGGTAGGATTTAGGTATTGAGCATGGATTCTTTGTGCATGTTCACTTCTAAATCCTTTATACCATCTCTCTCTGGTGTGCACAGTTTTTAGTTGAAAAAAAAAAAAAAAAGAAAAAAAAAGTTAAAAAGGAGAAGAAGAAAGAAAGAAAGAATACCCTCAAGCTAGTAGTGTAAAAATGGCTCTTGAATGTGCCTTTTAATGTTCAAAGCTAGTTTCCTTTATTTGGGTTGTCTCAGTGAGAAGGCCCCTTTTATCTAACATTTGCATCATCTGCAGGAGGGATGGTTACCCCTTTGTTAATAGTTTGTGGCGAAGATTATTCTCCTTTATTTGGTTGGATGGTGACTCCTCTTCAGTTTAATTCTAAAAAGGGAATCTCTTTTCTAGGTTTTGGGGGTGTAAAACATGAAAGGGAATGTTATTCCGTGGGATATTGTTTTGCCTAGTTTTGGTTCATTTAGCTTGAAGAATGGTAGTATCTTTCTGGAGGCGTGGAGAGAAGCTCAGTTCAGGGCATCCCTTGAGTTTTGGTTATCTGTGTGGGAGAACTCATATTCCTAAAGTAAACCATTAATTGTCTTGCCTACTATTGGTTCATTTAGTTTGAAGAAATGGTTGTGGTGTAACCATGTAAGAGAGAATATAGGTGCAACTCATCCATTTGGGTTTTGATTTCTTGTGGAGGGAGGCCTCATATTCCTGATGTAAACCATTTATGGTATCCTTCACCTTGGGGAAGCATCAAGTATAGTTGTTATGGATGCTTCCAATTAGCTGCTGACAGTATCAGTATGGATGAAATTGATGGAATTGTATATGATCCTTATTTTATTTTTCTTTTTGCCTTGTGAGAAGGGTTTTTGCGTTATAAGTTGAGGGTATGGAGTTGTTTATTGGGCTCTAAGAAATGCTTAGAGAAGGTTCGTGTAGAGAGGAATGCAGGCATGCTAGTAAATTGGTGAAAAGCAATTTTTAGGGTTCCTAGAAGCATGCTTACTTATTAAAAAAAAAGGGTTCCTAGAAGCATGCTTACCCTACGCATGAGTTCTTTGACATTCTCATAAATGGTTTCTTCAATTGCTTGGGTTCATAGATGTGCTAATCAATAAATAATTTTTTTAGCTAAGCTAGCACTAATTCGTTGGAAGCCATTACAAGCCATTTCCATGCCCCTTAAGGGCATTTCATCTGGAGTCGGTCGAATCTAAACTAGTATGTTGTGCTTAATCATGGATGATGATGAATGTAGATTGTCTTCTACTTGAGCATCTCTTAACCTATTTAGTACGAGTTTATTATATTCACCAGAATGCGAACCAGTATTTATTTATTTGGGACTCATCAATAAATCAGTGAGTACTGGTAACGGAGGATGGTTTTTCTGTTGTGAACTGGCCGGTTTGCTCGGAATCGACAGGTTTGTCAAACCATGCCTATGGGTCTAAACTTGAAAGTTCAAAATAGTAAAAATCATGATTCTTTTATAAAGAGAGTCAGGTATCAAGTGGCTTGATATGTGTATTGATGGATTGAGAGTGAAGGAGAGAGTATGAAATTGTGTTTGATTGTTAGAGTGAAGATGGAGAGGGATTTGAGTGGTTGGTAGGAGGATTTTGGGAGGAAAGTGGAATATGTTTGGACAATTCCACAATTGGGTGCTTGGAGAGCGCTAAAAACAAATTTTTTTTTTTTTTTTGCAGGCTGATGGTTAGACGATGTAGTCTCGAGTGAATAGTCATGTGATATCACCAGTGGCTCTATCTCGAGCAAGATGCATGAGTTCCCTGTGATACCTAGCAAAATGATGTTATCTTCCTTATTTGTTGTAACTTGTATTGTGTCACATATCCGGATATATATGTAACATCTTGTGCAAATTGTCATAGTCTTAGCTGCAACTTCAAACACAGCTGGATTTATTTGCATGGTAGACCATGATTTACCATGTTGTTTGCTGCTTTTATTATTATATTCTCCTTCATAATGCCATTTCTATTGTGGCAGATGTGCTCTGGATGCAGAAATTGTCAAATACGTTGGCGAAGCTTATCCAAAAGGTGTATGTACAGTTTATTGTATTGGTGGAAAAGATATTGAAGAACCAGGATCTGATTTTGAACTTGTCGTGGTGATTTCTGCTGCTAGACATAGCCCACAGAATTTCTGGTATGTAAAATTAGTTAAATTACAAAGTTCAATCGCTATTATATGAACTTTTTTTGGCCTTATGTTCGTTGTCTAACATAATTTTCTCTGTAGTTATTCCACATGTGGTCAGGTTTATATAAGTTGTTTTCTGCTAATTTAATTGTATTTTGAATGGTGTATTCATTACCCATTACTCATGATCACAGATATTATTGGGCCAAAAGAGCTAAGAATAGTGGTATTCTTTTTTGATTGATTGCAAGAGATATTGCTAAATGATGTTACTCAAAACTGAAGCTTTGTGGGACAAATTGGAATAGGTAGGTACTTTTTGAATTAGTGACAGTTATCTTTCTAAACAGCCAATCATATTTGAAAATTGAGGGTTGCTTTCCATTGGCAGATGGGATGACAATGTTTAGTTGAGTTTTGGATGGATCTACAAAGATGGCATTAAGAGGTCTATTGAAAATTTTACATGGTTGGACCCATAGTAATTGCACCAAGACTTGTGGAAATTACATGCTCTCTGAAAATGGCATGCCTAGAATTCTAGACACAGTAGCACATTTAGGGACTGAATTCATTAGCCTCATTTAGAAGCATTCTGTCAGAAGCAATCTGGTTCAAAATTCAAATGAATATTACATTATAGGATATTGGATTAGAATAACAAAGAATAACTGGAACCAGTAATCTTGTGAGTTGCCCTTGAGAATGCTTTTTACTCTGAGATCTAGTATGAAATTTAGCCATTTTGTCATCTTCTTGGTGAGTGATAGATTGGTTGATGTAGAGGGAAGAGAAAAAGAGAGAGAGATGAAGATAAGAGAAATAAAAGGTTGAGAAGAGAAAGGAGAGAAGGAAGAGA
Source organism: Cornus florida (assembly GCF_030987335.1). Lineage (NCBI taxonomy): Eukaryota > Viridiplantae > Streptophyta > Magnoliopsida > Cornales > Cornaceae > Cornus > Cornus florida. Next base: position 15,635,502 of record NW_026775573.1, on the reverse strand, counting down.
ATAGGAGAAGAGGGTTAGATAACTTCATAACACACACACGCAGAGATGAATACCAAAGCCAACCAAAATTTGAAGACTTAAATATGAAACATCAAGGGATAAATACTAAATAATTAAACCCTATAAATAAACAAAAAATAACCGTGTATCCTTAGAATCAACCCTTTTTAAACGGCGCATGGCTGAGCCGCTGAGTTCATCCCCATTAGTGGTGGATCCCTGACCTTCATGACTATGAATTGCCAAAGTGATATAGTTGATTAAATTTGATGAGGAATAGCCCACAATCTGAGAAGTTGCTCAGTGCAAGACTTTCTGATGTTGAACTTGCGACATTTCCAGAATAACTCATTGGTGTGGGGGCTTAATGTATAAATATCTTTGGAGTTCATCATGATGTGCCTTGTTTGGGTAGTTATTGCCTCCATATCGCACTCATTTGAGATTTAGGTTGACTTCAAGTATGGGGTGCCTACTTGCTTATTTAAGTATTTTAACCACATTTATCTTTAATAAACGGACTGTTCACAACTGTGACATATCTTATCCCTATCATGTGAGTGATATTATTTTTTTTATCTCCTCTTGGTTCATAAGAATTCAAATCTTGCTAGTGTTTGTCCATTTTATGATATTGTACAAAGCTTTTTGATGATTAAATGGCAACAATGTATTCAGTAAAGGTCAACCTGGATGATAAGGATGGACATAATTTTTATTATTCAAAAATTATCCAAGTTGATTCTGAATCTGAATCTGAATTACTCTCCTTTGAACTTTTGATGATCGAAACTTGATACAATTTACATCCCTCACTTTGTCGATATATTCCAAAGCTACCATCTCCTAATTATGCATTATAATTAATCTAAGAACACATGGAATATAGTCAAATATTTTTATGGAAGTTTCTACTGCTCCATTATTCCATACCTCAAGTCAAAAGTTCTGTCCCTCTGTTCTTGCTCCATTATCTCTGAAAAATTCTTTACACTCCATTGGATAAAAGGTGTCATGGTGGAAAATCATCACCAGATTTATATCATCATTCTCATAGAAGCGATTGCTAATTTAAATTGTGACAGGGTATTGGCTGATTAGATACGGATTTTAGTCCTCTTGAATGGAAGTAACTAGAAATAAGCTAATTTAAATTGTGACGGGTTATTTTCTGGTTATTATTCGATATTTACTGATGCCCAAACACGAGGAAACATTAGCTACTGGCTAACATGGTGCTATCATCTTGACCTTTTCGATGCACTGCTTTTGATGGAGCTCTCCACTTTGTGTGAAGGTTTTTCCTTTTGCATTCTGTTTAGTGTTAGGGATGGGTTATTTGAAGGATGGAAGGTAGGTGGGATTGAAAAGATGAAAGGCCTCATCCAGTGTATGCCCGCCAATGCAGGGTGCTGGGAGTGAAAAACTGAACTTTTGACATTATTTTGCACAAAGAGGACTTTTCCACCTTTGGTTTGGTTGAGCAGGAAGAAAAGGAGTCTTCTTTTGTTTGGTTGGGCAGGAAGGAAGGAATGCAGCATTATGATGTTATTGTTATAACTTGTACCCTTGCATGTTAAGGGTGGCGTGTTGATTGCAAGGCAAAATTGAAGTAGAAAGAGGGGTCGTCCTTTCCCTCCAGTTTTCTGCTCACTTTTATTAGTAAAGAAATTGGTAGGCCTAGAGAAAAACCCTCCTTCCTCCCTCCATGTTCATTTCTCTTCCATTTCCTTCTTGTCAAATAATGGAATACTTTATTCATCCCTTTATTTTTTTCCTTCCCCCATCTTCTTCCATCCACTCCTCTCCACCCCCCCCCCCCCCCCCCCCCCCGGTCAAATGCACTATCCACAGATGCGAGAATTTATATGCGAAAGTTCTGAATACCAGGTGAATATGCAAATTTTTTCTTTCCACAGATGCGAGAGTTTATATTGCGATTGTTAGCTGCCTTTTCCTTACTTTTAATTGACATGCATCACTTGTTTCGAGAATGATTCATTGACTACTAAATTTGGCCATTTCCATTAGGGAAAAACTACATAATTGAATGTGGAAATTTCAAGTCAAGTCAAGCTAATCCACTGGCAGGATTTCCATTCGCTTATAAACATCAGCCAGAAATTGGATATATATACACAAACACACACACACACACACACATATTTTTTTAAGTTAAGACAGGAATTGTACATTAACGTGCTAAAAATTGAATGCTGGTCATATTTTGTATGTATTTAAGTATTTTACCTCTACTATTATTTTATGTTATATGATAAAAATAATAAAATGAATAGCAGGCTAAACTTGTATATCAATGGAGAAAACATAGATTTGAAGACAAGAATTATTTACAATGACACTGTAGAACAATTGAGGGGATGTGGCGCAAATTGGTAGCACATTTGTTTTTGATACAAATGTCGGGTTCAGTTCTTGTCATCCCTACCTATTACTTCTCCTTTAGCAGTCACGAAGGACCAATTGAGATTAATTAAAATCCTAATCTGCGCACATGCACCACGAACCTGCTTCAGCACCAAGACCCTTTAGAGATAGGGGCGAGGCACGAGAGGATGTGGGCATGACCCTTTCCGAGCAGCTCTTTTGACTGCCGCCTAATCTCCTTATTGGTTTATGCCAACGTCCTGTAACACCATTATGGCAAAGTTTCTTTATATTAACACTTTACTAAATCTGACTGTTTACAGTTAATTGTTTGTTAATATTATGTTTCACTCAAGATGTCAACTTATGGTAAAGGCTGAAAAATACAAATTTATATTCACTCAATATGTAAATTTAAAGTCACAACATTTAATTTGGCAGAGCTTCCATTAAGTGAAGCTTGGAATACATTGCTTGTGTTTTAAAGTTCACTAAAATGGTACTCCAAACACAAAATCATACCATAGTGGTTCAATTGTTTTTAAAAATGGAAAAAGAAGTAAAAACTTGTTGGACATGAGTAGCTTCCTTGACCCGATAGACTTTGTTTCTTTAAGATGTAACTAAAAAAAAATTGGCTTAAAGAGCACGTAACGATTCTTTACTCACTGGGGTAAAAAATGTTGCTTACCCATGCCTGCTTCACCTTGTAAGTCTACATTTTTTATTGGAATAGAAGTACAAATTGTGGTTCTTGTGTGACGGTTCAGTTATTTAATTTCTTTTTGTATATTGTAAAGCAACGGAAGTTGGCGCTCGATATGGAACATTGAGTTTAAGGATGACGTGCAAATGGTGGAAGTAAGAGGCAAAATGCAGGTACTTTTTGGCTAATTTAATGCATAACCAATGTATATCTTTGAATTCAATTGAACCCTTTCATGGGTTTTTTTTCTCCTTGTTATGTAACTCAAAAATGTATCCGTAAGCATGAACTAATGAATTCTTTGTTTCTACCTTTCCTCTAGGTTGGGGCCCATTACTTTGAAGAAGGAAATGTCCAGTTAGATGCAAAACACGAATGCAAAGATTCAACTATATTTCAGGTTACTTTGAAAATAGCATTGTTGGAAACTTTTTGGTTATGAGGTCAAATTACCTGCTGTGTTCAGGTCCATAACTTCTGTTACATGTTTGTGATTCCATAGGGAAATGAGGTTCCTTTGAACATTTTGACTTATTATACCGGAGGAGCAAGAATGTTGCAAAATGAATACCTTAAAGTGAAGACATCTTTACTCTGGATTGTAATGCCAATAGCATAGTAGTAAGACAGTCTAAAAGTAGTTCAGAAATGGATTAACCTAGGTGGCTTTCAGTATGGTTATCCAGATCACCTGGAGGTTTTCTCTTAGCCTTGCTGACTTGTCAAAAAAAATCTAGTTAAAATATGCTTAATAAAAGATTTGGGACATAAAGTTGAGCCTTTTTCTTCCTTATTTCGAAATCATGACGTTTCAATGGAACGTTCCAATTTTTTTTATAGACACTTAAGCTTTAGATTTGTCAGGCATTTCGCATTATTGGTTTTTAACTTCCTCAGGTGCATTAAGCCGTTTCAATTAAATTTCATTAGAGATATATAAAATAAAAAATCTTTTTTCGATGAATTGTTAGATAAATTTTTTTCTGAACAAATCTATTGGATTCTTTAATTTATCATTATTTTAATTATCTATAACCTTGTGATTATGGTTTCTAGCAAATAATTTGCAATGGTTTTAGTGTCAAAGATCCTCCCTGTTTTCTATTTGTTGACTTGAAAAGGCATTCTGCATGCTCTTTAATACTTTTATTGAGTAAATTCTTTGCATGTTTGATTTGTTATTTATTTCTCATTCTTTGATAATCTGTTTCGTGTCTGATATTTGTTATATGTGTTTCAGTCCCCTGATGATTGTGCAATTTCCATAACCAACATTATTCGTCACCATGAAACAGAGTATCTAGCTTCTCTTCAGGTTCTCTATACGTCTTTTAATTGGTCAAATGCTGCAGTTGTTTTGAGAGCCCTTTACTGACCGTAATGTATATGCAGGTATCCTATTCAAATTTGCCAGATACTACTTTCAAGGTACTCTCTAGACTTGGTGCGTTCGAAATATTGCATGAAAAGTGCCCTTTAAATTTATTGAAGAACCAAGTTTGGTTACTACATTAGTTTTCCAAACAATTTGGATGGTGTATAACACAACCAATATACAAGCAAGTCTCTTTCAGTTATGTGGCGATCTTGTCATTGATTTTTATGTATAAGCCTCAAAGTTGCAAAATATAGCTCTTAATAAATCAACCTACCAGTAAGTTCTCTCCCACCCACTTTCCCCCAGCCTTCTGCCTTCTTTCGTTGCATGATGTCGTAGTTTAGGTATGGTCCTTGATTCTGCCACTGACAGGGTAGCTAGGATTGTTCCACTAACAATTTTGAGCTATGTCACCTTTGGCAAGAAGGAACATGTACCACTGGGTAGGTGATGCCTAAGTTGTACCATTATTCATATGGCATTAGACTCCCAATGGACCTCATTTCTTTGTAGTCAACCTTAATGTTGCATTGCAGTTGTATTGGACTAGCATCAGTATTGATCTATGAAAATTAATGAGCATGATAATAAGCAGTGTTAACCTAAATTTTTATCAGGATAACCAACATCTTGTCCTCGAGGCATTTATCATCAAGTTTCCGCTCTCGAGCCTTTTTTTTTTGATTTCTCATCATCATCCTTGATTTCTGAAAAAGACATAATATTCTCAGTAGTAATTGCCCTTTCTTTGAACATCCACCCGAATTCATTTTATTAGTAATACCCTTTTGTACCTATGATCACAATGCAGGACCTTCGAAGGAAGCTTCCAGTTACTCGTACCCTATTCCCATGGCATAATACCATGCAATTTAACGTGACTAGAGATATTTCGAAAGAGCTTGGAATTGGAAAGTAAAATACCAGCTTGAAGTACATGGCATGTTCTCTCAAGGATTAATTTCCTGTATTGGTTTGCTGGTGTATCAAATGACATGAATGCTTGCCGTGTTTTAATTGCTATCAGAGTTTTTTCTTTTCCTCTTCTTTTTTTTTTCGGCCCCAGGGGGAGGGGGCGATGGTTATTGTTTTTTTTTTTGTTTTTTTTTTGTTTTCCTTCTTTTTGGGGGCTAATTGGTTTATGAATTTATAGTTTGTGGCCATTTTTGTGATTTAAGCTATATTCATTATATACTGTAAAGAGCTGTAAAGGAGGATGGGTCTCATTTCCTTCTCTCTTTTTTACATTTAAAAAAAAAAAAATTTGGTGACTCCTGTTGACATTTTAGAAAACACTCTGGTATAATCAGACGATGGAATGAGATTTGGGATTTGGTTGGCCTTGGTTAGTTTGAATGATTTGAGGTTAATTTAGGTTCATTGTAAACAACAAAAGCAAGAAGTGAGTGTGAAGATGTAAGAGTTTGGTTCATGAATACATTGTACTTGACCTAGCCATGTTAAATTTTTATATTTATATTCTCATGACTCATGATGTCTGGCATTTCTTTAAAAAAAAAAATTAATTATTAGCTTCTGTCAGAATTTCTCTCTCCATTTTAATTATTAACTTGTGTCAACTAAGAAAATTTTTTTTATTAACTTCTGTCAACTAAGAAAAAAAATCTTTATTAACTTGTGTCAGAATTTCTTCTCTCCAGTGTCTTCACTACCTCCGCCTCTATCAGTATAAAGCATCCTTCTAATTTTTATGATACATGAATACGTGTCTTTTAGAAGAAAAAAAAAGGGTATACTGTAGTGTAAAGGAATTTTCTTATTTATGTAGTTCAATCTAATTATTAATTTGGAGAAAATAGATTTAGATGTCACAATGTCACAAGACTCTTGGTCAATCAAGTTCCATTCATTAAGTTTTATTTGGTGCAAATTAGAATTTTTTAGATTTGTCTTGTTAAAAAATTATTAATCATGGGGTGAGAAAGAATAAGGCATTATTATTATATATTTTTTTTCTTTTCCGGAATAAGAGATAACATTAGAACACATACAAAAACGTAAATGCATTTTTTCAAATTGTTCTGATACAAACACCACAAAACAACATAAATGTATTTATTTAAATTGTTCTTAATCAAGTTATGGGAATAGTGAAAATATATATAAGAGAATGAAAATAATTTTTGAGAGGAACAAAAAAAACGTATACTTTGTCAAGATTTCGTTTTAATATGATAATTATTAAAATAATATTTACCTTAAATACAATTATTAGTGAAATAACATCACTACCAAAACTCTAATTGAGTAGTATTGTAGTATTTTTCTCTTTCTTTATCAATACAGAATACCATATTTCCTTTTAAATCACTGGCACCATCAACCTGCTCTTTCAACCCTTTTGATATCTTTTACAAGCGTACCTCTGATCACCAGTCATTCACATTTTCATTTTTAAGTTATATGCTAACAATCACCAGTCATTCACATTTTCATTTTTAAGTTATATGCTAACAATTTGTTGACTAAAAATGAGAATTCCACCCATTATATAGATATTTTGTAAGATGCATTACAATGACTTAAATTTATCTTCTATAACATTTTATCGAGATATTTACCATCCTACATCTCAATTTTTCTAAAATATTTTATAATTTACAAAAAAAAAAAAAAAAAAAAAAAAATATAATTTATAAATTTTTACAAACTCACTAATGTCCTAAAAACTCTACATTTTCCTAACTTTACACGGATGCCACCTAATCATCATGTTAGTCCTATTCAAGTATTTAATATCCTAGTAACACCTACGTTGACACAACTTTCTTTAAATTTAAGGTTTGAATATTTTAAAAACAATTTCTATTTTTGTTTGAGAATGTATACACTAATTTATTGACAATATTTAAATAGTCACTAGTGAAAGTATATAATAAGTGTATCATAAATCAACACATCTTCCTTCATAACAAAATTAAAGGTGAATAAAATTCGTGGCCGTGATCTTACTCTTAATTATTATTATTTTAATTTTATAATGCAAGTGAATTTGTCCACTTGTCAATGGTTCAAGTAGTGATGGAAGCCACCAAGTATTGTCTTTACTCAGAACTTAATTCAGGAAAAAGTTAAGATATGTCTAGAGTTTAGAGGAATATGCCCAAAACACAAAAATAAATAAAATACTAATAAATAATAAATAAATAAATAAATTCGGGTCATTATAGCAAATTCACAATTTTATTGAACCATTATCATTTTCATTCTTAAAGTTGTTCTCACTAATATTCTAAAAACTATATAACACTCCACAGTTCTATGTATAAATGTGGAATGTTTGAGAATCCAACTTTTTATATATGTCACACGATCATCATATTAAATCTTAATCAAGTATTACCTGGCAAGTGTATATCCTAATTTATTGACAATATTTAGGCGGTATTATACATATATCATTAACAAATCACCACATCTTCCTAACAAAATCAAAGAAGAATAAATACTCACTGGCCATGTCTTAGTATTAATTATTATTATTTTAATTTTATAATGCAAGAGAATTTGTCCATTTGTCAATGATTCAAGTAACGGTGGGAGCCACAAGTACTGTCACAACTTAATACACGAAAAAGTTTGATATGCCTAGAGTTTAGAGGAATATGCCCAAAGCACAAAAATAAATAAATAAATAAATAAATAATATATAAATATATAAATCCGGGCCATTAAAGCAAATTCACAGTTTTATCGAACCCTTTAGAACCTCCATTCTCAAAGTTGTTCTCAACAACCAGCGACTAGCGAGACACAGATCTCTCTCGATCTCTTCACACAAAGAGGGATATAAGGTTCTCTCTAATCATCTATTTTGATACTATTTTATTTCTCTAATTCTTAGTTTAATACTTTGAACTTCAAAAGTTCTCTCTATAGAGTTTTTGAACTAATCCTCGTTTGGTTGCTAAGAAAGCTGAGGAAATAAAAGAAAGTAAATCTTATGCTTTGCTTGTTTTGGTTTCCGGAGACTCAGAAAAGTCAAGCCTAACAAGCCTGCGTAGTTGTATTAGTCTTGTGAATGCGTTGTTTTAAGCTTTCAAATTTCAAAGTTTTTTTGTTTTTTATTTCATGCATTTTCTCAGCAAGTAAACGGAGCTTCTGTTAAATATTACTTCTCTTCTGACCACGCTTTTATCTGCAGGTGGATTAACATCGGTAGATTGTGCTGTTTGTACAAGAAGATGGTATGCTAATCACTGCACTGATTTGATGATACTTCCGTTAGGGTTTGGTTTGTTTTGGTGTTCTTTAGAGCTCTGTTGTGTGTATGTGTCTGTATTTTGAACTGATCTAGTTTTTTCTGTTGCAGCTTCCACTTTCTCTGCTCAAGACTGCACAGGGGCATCCAATGGTGAAACTCTTCCCCTTTTTGAGTTGATTTTCTTAATTTAGGGTTTGTGGTTGTTGTTGTTGTTGTTACTGAGATTATACTGAAAACGAAAGAATTCACATCAATGATTCATATTTATGCTCTGTATGGTTGCCAAGAACATTTTGAAAAAGAAAAGAAATTAAAATATTTAACTGCATTTTTTTGTATGCAATATGAACCCAAATTAACAATCAATGAGTTTTTTTCCAGTTAAAGGTGAAATTTTCTATTTATTCAAACCATAATATGCAAAACCTGGGGATTTGAAATTTTCTCTGTGTGTCTCTAAAGATTTTTATTGTTGTGGCAGTTGGTGGAACTAAAAAATGGGGAGACTTATAACGGGCATTTGGTGAATTGCGACACCTGGATGAATATCCATCTTCGTGAAGTCATCTGCACGTCAAAAGTATTTGAATGTTTTCATCAGCTTTTAATATATTTTTTTTCTTTCATTTATTTTTCATCCTTTGATGAGTAATAACATATAATGTTCATGAATCTTGGTTGCACCTAAAACTGAAAATTAATTGTAGGATGGAGATAGGTTTTGGAGAATGCCTGAATGCTACATTCGTGGGAATACAATTAAATATCTTCGTGTTCCGGATGAGGTTTGTTTAGCTTTTGATGTTTAATGAATATAGTTATTTGAAGACATTCCTATTATATTGTACTTCAGATTCTGCTGCTGATGCTGCCTATTCGCCTTTGCACATTTTTTTATTGTTTTGGGTACCAATGGACTTACTCCATTCAACTAGATAAACCCTTGATCCCAACTACTTGATTGTGGTTAATCATCAAAGGGTGTTAATTCATTGGACGTCAGTTCTTGGTTGTTAGCATAAAACATGAGTTCGGTTTTTTCATGGCTTGTCGAAAAGGCTGAAGTTTCCTTTATTGAGAATTGAAAGAGTCGTGATTTTGTAATGTTGGGAAGTTTATCATTCTAGGCATGCTTACAGAATCACGACTCTTTGTTTTTAAGGTGCCTTACTGTCATATTCTTTAGACCATGCATTCTTACTAGAAAACTTATGAATTACACAAAATTCTGTAATAATACTTAAATTGATTATAGAGGAAAATTACTAAATTAGTGTTCTTTGTGGATGCATGAACATCTTATTAGCTATTCCTTGAAGTGCATTCCACTCAATTTCTATTTTAGTTTTTGTCATGCTGGAGGATCTCAAATTATCCTTACAAATACATGTCCGTCCCTTTTTTTGGTTGGGTTGAGGTGGGATATCTCTTGTACATTGTAAAAAGATGGTTGAGATAAAAATCAGAATATCAAAGAATGTCTAATGTTGTTTGAGGGTGGACTGGAAACATACATAACCTTAGGCATTATGTTGCACAAAGTTGTTTCTTTCTGATTGAAACTCTTGCTAGCTTACTGTCATGGGCACATAAAAGTGTTGAATTCCACATTGGATGTGTACTGGGTGTGGGATACGGGAAACCCAGCAAGTGAATAGTCCTTTTGGGCGTGGAACTGACCCGTTGTGACATTAGTATTAAAATAACAGAGCGTATCACAAATGGGTCACAAGAACTAATGTGCAGGTCCTACCACCCCACAAGGAGGTGTGGGCTGATATAAGCAAAATATTAAAAACTACAATAGGACAGGGGTTCTTATTATTTGACAATTGTTGCAATGTACACTTGCCAGATCACCAAGGTCTTCAAAATCTCAGGAAATATTATGTGGTTTTGAAAATGGCATCAAGATATTGCATTGCAACTTAAGGTTGGCCGCTATACTAATGGCTATATCAGTATAAATTTCAAATTTAAATTCCATTATGTTAACTACAATTTCATCACATTTTAGCAGGTGTACATTTTTATCTATAGATCCTTCTTTTTAGTTATACTTATTCTTTTTGTCATTTGTTTAATGTAATAAATCTTCTTATCTAAGTTTGCTTAACTGATTGCAATATCATATTTAATGCAGTTCGGTCTATAAGCAGTTTAATGACAATGCTATAAGCCCATCTAATTTCTTATAATGTCTAGAGAATGGTTATCTGCTGCTATTTCTTGATCTTGCCTGTGAATTGATATAGGCAAAAGTTTTGGTACTACAGGTTATCAGATGAATTCTATCCTCTTGCACAAACATATCACTGCAGTGCTTCTTTATTGCTTTATGATGTGATTAAAGACATTAGTTCACTACTTGATTCCTTCAGTAATTATTATTATTTCAATTTCTTTTGCTCTCATGAAATTGGACTTAGTAGTGTATTGATATTTGATTTCGATCAGAAAGTTGACCAATGTCATTACTTTTTAATATTGTTAGTCTGTTTCTCTTCTTTCTTTCATTTTTTTGGTTTTGGTATAGCTTTATTTTCTTTTCCTGAATTGCTAGTGAATTTTTTTTATTTCTGTTATAATGTTGGTTTTGTTTTTCCAGGTGATTGATAAAGTTCAAGAAGAAACCAAGAGCCGTCAAGGTACCGATTAATATTTTATTATTAAACCCACGGGAGTACTCTATTTATATTTTTTATATTTATTCTAATCCTGGTGACTTGTTCTTTTTTCAAACACTAACTGAGATAAATTGTGAACATGTTTTCTTTAAATGAAGTAATACCTTTCTTCTCTTAGTCTTTTCTTCTCTATGCATGTTGAAGCTAGGCTTTAATAATAATCCATGTAACTTTTTTCCCCAGTGTCAACATGATCATATCTTTTAAAGTTATCATCCATGCATGGCCAAATGAGCATACCGGTGCCAGCAGATACCTTCTGTGAATAGACACCAAAAACATTCTACCACAAGTACATGACAGTTGTAATTAAATCTTCCAATTCTCAACCTAATGTTTTTGACAAGCACTACAACTACTCTGGACAAAGTTACAGTGTGTGGTACTTTTGATAACTTATGTGTATCATCATCATCATCCTTGCCTTAGTCCCATGACTCCCATATGAATGGGGTCGGCCACATGAATCCTTACCTTAATCCCAACTTGTTTATATGTTGGCTCAAAAGTTCACACAGGGTATAAGTATCTACATATTTCATTTTGGGATTTGTTCCAGAAGAAATTTATGTATCTTAGGAGAACAGTTGAATTTGAACTGGTCTTTATTACCATCATTGTAGCCTGCATAATTTTGGTGCCTCCTTATAAAAATTATATAGTTTGTTTGATTATTTGCAAGATATATGCTGATGCTGCTTTAGCCGTTCCAAGTGCCATACTGGTTGATGTTCCATTTCGTATAGTTTTTTTTCTGATGTTAACAAAACCATGGAGCCGTCTGGGTAGAACTTATCCCAAATCTTTATTATATATTTTGTTATATGTAGTTCTGAGAAACAAAACATGTGAACAAAAAGAAGGAGAAAATAAAAGATGTTTGACGACATGAATTGGCAGGCATTTCTAGTTTTATGGCAACCACTTGAATTGAAAACTAAAATAGTTAAAAAAAAAATTCAAGATGTGATTAATGCTGTTTATCACTCATACTCACTCGCAAATTTTGCTACTTTACCTTTTCAGACAGAAAACCGCCTGGGGTAGGGCGTGGAAGAGGAAGAGGTAGGGATGATGGTCCTGGTGGGAGGCCAGCAAAAGGTATTGGGCGTGGCATGGATGATGGAGGTGGCAGAGGCATGGGTGGAGGCCGGGGCAGGGGAGCGTCTGGTAGCAAGCCTGGTGGCAGCAGAGGTATAAATTTATACTCATTTATTCCTATTCTAGGAGGCAAACACAGTAAACCTAATTCACATTTCTGATGATTTTCATCCAAACACAACCGTGTGATTTCTTTAAAAACATGTTTTATGGTGATCATAACACATGGTATCCATGCACACTATTCATGATTTTCTTCAGCTTGTATATTCTGCTATGGAGTTGGTAAGAAAAGAAACCCCATGTGAAAAATTGTGTCTATGTTGGTCCTCACTTGCATGGTGCTGCACTTGCCTATTTGTTGACAAAGTTGCATTTTTGTTGCTTTCTAAGATAATCAGTGGATTGAAATTTGGTTACAGGTGGAGGTCGTGGTCGTGGCTGATACAAGTAAAGCTGCCAAAGCAAGTAAATGGAAAGAAATTTGATGCTTTAATGGGCAGCATAAGCGCAAAATGTGTGCGAAAATACGTGGTTGGAAAAAGATCTTATTTGCTCCAATGGTTGAGGAGGATGTGAAGGGAAATGGTGACTTTTAAGTAAACAGATATTGCATTCCATTTCCTTTTTGTATGTTGTTTTTTATTAGGTGCGTCTCTTGCTTAGATTAAAATGCAATGTGGTTGATTTTTTCTTGGATAGTTGTAGTATGTAGACATCCCAACCCTTATCAGTACTGTGATATGTTTTGTGCAATGAAAAAATATATATATATTTCTCAAAGCATAACTGTTGAAGGATTAAAGGCTTATGCAAAACATAAATCCAAACTGTGCTAACATAAAAGTTACAATATTGCACACTCAGGACAACTCCAACCGCGCGCGTGTGTGTGTGTGTGTGTGTGTGTGTGTGTGTGTTAAGGAGGTGTTGGGTTATATAAACCCTCCCTTATTTTTCTATTTAAAGCAATAGATGAAAATCTGGTAAGGAATTGGATCTCCACACCCATTACCACCAAACACCCTGCAACTGTTTTGTAAAAGCATTATTTTTTTAACTAGTTCAAATCAATCAATCAAACCGCATAATTTCCAACTCTCAATGACTACATATGTCGTTGGCGAAGGCCGCCATAACCTTGTATGCCTCGTGTCAAATCTTCAATGGCTTTCTGCAGACGATCATTGTGATACATCAAAAAGTTGTTCAACGATTTCAGACAATGATTTCCATCATAAGCCGTCAAGTCATTGGTCTTAAATCAGAAGACAACTTATTGGAAAATTTCCGGGAACAACCACTCGAACTGCTCCATACCGAATAACTCTCTGCAACCCAATTCATAGAATTATAATTAGATAAGAGTTAAAATAGATAGTGGCAAATAATTATACACACACATATATATATTGATTTTTAGAAATACTCATTCTAACAGCATCCATAATGACTTCAACAAGTTCAGGCACCATGCTCTGGACCTCCTCCATGGATTTGCCTTGAAACAATGCATAATTATAATCATTCCCTCATCTCTCTCTCTCCAACCAAGAAGAGAGAGTTTTTGAGCTTCTCAACACAATCTGTGAAAACAATTATTAGTAACAAGAACTAAATATTATTATTATTATTATTTTTCCCCGGCGAAGTTCCAAGTTCATGTAATTGATTTGATTGAATCAACAACCTCTCTCATCGTAGCAGATGGAATTGAAATGTGTGAACATCCAATCAAGCTGAACGCTAAGAGAACTGCCGGTGACCGGAGATGAAATGTTCTTGACCGCAAGAATCTTTGTTGGTAATGCTGTAGAACCAGCAATTGCAAAGTTTGCTCCATGTGTGAAGATTGCATCAGTGTTTTTGAAGGGATTGAGAAGTCAAAGCCTCAAGAGGTACACAATGTGAAAAAAAATACAGAACTCTCTCAACCCTTCAACCATGTCTGAAGACGCAAAACATTTTTAGCATTAATATTAATATTTGGAACTTTTGAAAATGAAAATAAATAACATATTTTAATGACGTCGTAAATTTCAGAATTACTCTAATTTCTTAATGGAGTTGACATGGTGAAGAATTCTTAAAGCAGTTATTTCTTGAGATTTTAGGAAATCATTTGTGTACTTATTTTTGCAAATTTAGGCGTGTTTACATGGAGAAATCAAATATTGACCTGTTCACTCTAATATCCCGTGCTATGGTTTCCTTCTAAGTTTACTTCTTGGGACTATCTTTTTGGTCCTGTACATTTAAATTGACAATATAATAACTTTAATTCGTCAATGCAACAACTATATAAAGGAGTTAATTTTTTGAGTTAATGTTATTGTAACGTTATAACACGATGAAATAATTTGTACGGGTGTTACATCTTTAATGTAAATGTGTTGCATTAAGTATTAGATTGTTGTTATTGTATGAGTGTTGCATTATGATGTAGTGTGTTGCATTGCTGATTTATTACTATACGTCTTTTTGTTGTTTTTCTAATAAAAACATGAAATTGTTTCAGTAGAGTGCCATGCTATTTGTCGTTCTTGGAAGCTTTGCATGTGGGATCATTTTGTGTTTTGTACTCTTAATTTTTTTTTTTTTTACCACATCTACATTTAATATTTCAATTCATACATGATTGATTCACTGATTTATTTTTGACATTTGCATTTTTTATATATATATTTTTTCATACTCCTTGATCTCATCTCCAGGTCATTTACAAACTATACCCACTAAATTTTAGGACTACACTGTTTGCCTTTTAAAATATTTTAATTGGGCCACGTGGTGTTGATCAATTGGGAGGTGATGTTTTGGTGAAAGGTTTGTTTCAAGAAGTCTGAATTAGCATATGGTATTTGCAGGTTTCATATAATTACAAAGGCAGGGGTTACGTCAAGATAGTTGACCGAAATAAATTCATGACAATTATTAATAAAGTTGAATCATTATAAGGGTGTATAAATGAGTATTTTTTTGCATGACATTGTGTATTACATCCCATTTGAATGAACCTTAGCAATATATGATAAGCCTCTATAGTTTTGCAATATATGATAAGCCTCTATAGTTTTGCTTATCAGCATGATGAATGAGCGTTTTCGTTATGGTGCAATTAAGCTTTTCAGACTTTATACAAATCCCAAAAGACACTAATCACTTATTTATAGGCATCCTCTTTCACAATTCTAAAAAATTCTTTGTTGCACTGTATACATATTTATAAGCTCTCTCCAACATTCTATAATCTTCATATAATTTTGAAAGACTTTATAATTTTATTATACTTATGGCATGTAGAACAGAGTCTTTCTCAATACTCACATATCTTCCGTGTGGCACAACTTTTTACAAATAGAAGGTGCGTGACAATATGCTAATTTCAGCAATTGGCTATGTATTTGTACCTTGTCTTGATTAAAGGCATTTTAAAAATGTAGCGTTTAATTTTTTTGAAACCTATAATTAACCTACATTAGACCAAAAAGGATTTTGGGTGTTTAACTCCGACAACACATACATTCACTGTTATTAAAGTTTTTTCATGGCCATTCAAATTCATGCATTGATATTTTTGACTCATACTCTCAGTGATTCCAGAACCTATATGATAAATCATGAAAGGTGTGTATTGAGATATTTTTTGTTTTAAGATAACAATTGAGCAAGTGTATTTGATATGTAGTTATATGTGATATGTGAAAAAGAGAAAGTCTAATTTGTATACAAGGTATAAGAGTTTAAGAGGGAGGACCAACACTAACATAGAATGAAATAATTAAAAATGACTTAAGAAAGTTAAATACCGTATAACAGAATACAACGGAGAAGGAGAATTTATGTGGCCAACCCATTTATTTTAAAAAAGGGCAAAGATGATGATGATCCTGTAATGTTTATATCTATTCGAAAAAAGGACAAAGATGATGATGATGATCGTGTAATGTTTATATATATAAAGTTAAATAAATATTTATATACCTGTGGAACCCACCTCCTATTCCTATTATATCAAAGGTAACGACATTACCTTTCGGCAGACCAGACCAAATATCTCTCTTTCGCTGGAACGAATTTTTTTTTCTTCTTCATCTTCTATCTTTGATTACTTCCTCATTTCTTGGAGTTTTTGAGAGCCATTTGCGGCAAAACGGAGAGCACGGCGAGATCTTCAAGTGGGTATAAGCAATTTCAGTTTTGGTACACTCTAGGGAATTCAAAATTCTAGGGTTCTTGAGTTCAAATTGGGGGTTTTCATCAATTTGAGGTAAGGGTATTCTAATTTACAACTTCTTGGGTCTTTTGTGAATTTTTCTCTATAAATTTGATCCTAAGCATGCTAATTTTAAATTATCTAGTTTATTGTTGTTGTAGTTATGTGTAATCAAAATGATAAATGTGTTCTATGTGTTATTTGAGTTCATATATATGTCTATTTTTATTGCGGTAAATAAGCATGCTTAGTGTTGATGCTTAGTGTTGATATGTTGTATGTTCTATGATTATTTATTTATTTGCTTATTGCTTTGAAAGAATTGATGCTGTGATTATAAATAAATAAATAAAATGAATGTTTAGAAATTCTTATTAAATTGTGATGATGATGCAAAAGGAATGTGTGAAAGCCTATAGTTAAATTGATGATTAGAAGTATGAAGCATTCATGTATCCATTGGGAAAGAAAAAGGGAAAAATGTTTTAAACTAAATGAAATTGTTTTTTGGGAAAATATTTTCAAAGGTGTTTGCAAAAATCGGATGCTTAGGAGGCGCCTAGTAATCCGTGTTGTTAGTGTAGTCTAGAAGGGAGTATGGTTGAGCTAACTAGGCCGGATGCGACGCATTGGAGGTGCCTTGTGGTTGTGGATAGTTAGTCAACCTTCCTTTCGTGACGCCTTGGAGGTGCCTTGGGTCGGATTACACTAACGGTTTGATTGTTGAAACGGAATTGTTTCGGAAACGGGGAGCGACATTGCATAACATTGCACTTCATGATATTGTGGGAAAATTTTGTGATTTGTTGACATTTGCTAGATTCTTGTTGCTGTGGTTGAGATTATGTTTTCCTCATGGTATGACACCGTTTCTTTTTGCCCATTCTTTGTGTGAAATTCACATGGATATAAGAAGTGTGTCTTAAACACTTTCTACTGAGCTTATACTCACCCCATTATTTTTTTTAACATTTTTCAGAATAAGGAAAAGAGGTGGCGGACGATAATCCACCACGATTTTAGACGAGCACAAAGACCTATTTCATATTACTATCTTTTGTATTATAACTATAACATTTTGTAAATGTAATTTTAACTATCTTGTGAAACTTAGAGTTTAATTAGTATAATGTTGTAAGCTATGGACTTTTAAATTCTAACTACATTTTTGGATTGTAAATTGATGTAACTAAAATGTATCCCTTATTTGGATGAGATGGAGGAACGGGACTTTTGTATGTATATAACTATCTTGGGAATGTAATATAACATCTGTATTATACGTTGGGACATGATAGGTTAAATTTAAGGCCCAGTGAGGCCATTGCATTTATTTTTGTATTTCAACAGATTGTATATAGACTTTTTCTACAGAGGTCATGCCGAAATTATATATATATTTTTTATTATTATTTTGGTATCTTTTGGGCGTTACAAATCCAACCTAGGATTGTAGAATGCTTAGCAATTCCACATGGTTGCATGAACCCTAATTTCTTTCCAAGAACTTGCAGTAAGGTGTCCATTTAATTTCATCTTCAACTGTAATGTTTAAGTTTTTATTTTTATTTTTATATATATGTGTGTTAGTGGAGGGACCCACAATTTTGTTTTAAAGTGGTCATTAAGACCACATGTGTGTTTTTGGTTTCTGCATCTCACTCTCTCTTTCCCAGCTGCCCGCTTCCACCTTCCTCTCTGTTTTCTTTTTCCTTTTTCCACTTCAAGGTTTCAATCCTTGATTGCTCCCTCATTTCTTTGTGTTTTTAAGTATCGTTTGAGGCAAAACAAAGCCCGCGACGAGCTCTACGCGCTCATACAAGCAATTTCAGTTTTTGGTCTTCCTAGGGGCTTCGAATTTAGAGACCCAATTTCTAGGGTTTTGCCTATTTTGAGGTAGGGGCATCTTAATCCACTCTAGTCTTGTTCTATTGTGAATTTTACCTCCATGTTGTATTAAATATGCTTAATTTAGAGTTAATTATATCTATGATGGTATTAATGATGTCTAGAGGGTTTTCACGATCTTGGATATGGTTGGTTCATGTGCAAATTATATTTAGTTGTTGATTTCCTATGTTTATTATGTGCTAGCATGCTGAAATTGATGTATGAGAGTATGCTTATTTAAATTGCGCCAAATTTCCCAATTCATGATGTTGAGCTCATACATGTATATACATGCATATGCTTAAATGTATTTTGTTGTATCTTAATGTGTTAATAATTACTTAGGAGATGTTGAACATGTTGAATGTTTAATTTTATGATGGAAAATTTTAAATGTCATGACATTGAATGTATGGAACATATATACATGCACATACCATTGGGTTTGCATGAAATGGGAGAAATTGTTCTTGAAATAAATATGGGGAATTTCAGGGAAGTGTTTTTGATAAAATGGTTTTATGCGAAACCCGGTCGTTGCGGGGTTACCAACGGGCCGGAAGTTAATATAGCCTAGAGGGGACTAGGGAGTCGCTCTAACGTGGTTGAGCTAACTAGGCCCCATAATGACGCCGCGGGGTTACCAAGGGTCAGGGACACTAGCCAATCCTCCTTTCGTGTCGCGGCGGGGTTACCAAAGGGCGGGCTGTATTAACGTTTGAAAGTGATGATTTTGAGAATGAAAACGGGGAGTGTCATTGACATGCATTGCATTTCATTTCATTGCAATGCATTGTTTATACTTGGAATTGACTTATATGTTGTATTTGATCCCCTACGTTGTATGATCCCTATCTCCCATTGGCCTATGCTTTGCTTAAATTCACAAGGACACAAGATTTGTGTCTGAAGTGTCACCCACTGAGCATATAGCTCACCCTACTATTTATACATTTTTTTTCAGGTCTTGGAAAAGAATCGGTGGACGACAACCCACCTCAAGCTTGAGCGATACTAGAAGCTCACTTTTGTGTCTTTTGTATATTTCCCATTATTTTTGCAAAGCACTAAAAGTATAAAGGTATATATGTATATTTTGCAAACTTTGTCATGTAACCTTGTTGATGAATGGGAAGGATAATCTTAGTTAAAGTAATTATCGGTGTTATTTGATTGTGTATGATCATATACTGTTGCCGTGAATTCGGAATTTGAGCCATGATAGGTTAAAAATGATTAAACAGGGTATGGTAGGCCTATTTTTAGGGGAGGTTATGCCGAATTTTTTTGTAAAATTCTTGGCATCAGCTAGGGTCGTTACAAATTTGGTATCAGAGCAAAGGTTCGAAAACCTTTAGGACGACGGGTAGAGGCCTACATAGAGTCACATGGGATGTTGTTTATATTGTTTACTTGACTACTTGCTACGTGGTATCTTATTTAAATGAGCATGCTTAACTGCCTATGTGCTTACTTGCTTACTTGTTTATGTTAAAATGTTTCTTGAATAGTCTTGCATGCTAAGTGTTGTACGATATTAATTCTTGTTGAGTCGTCCACGGTGGACCTTAGTGTCATGTTTCTGAATCGTTTTCTTATTTTATAGCACGATGTCACGGCGTGAGGAACCTAGAGAAGTTGGCCCTAGGCCAACAAGGGGCGATGTTGGTGAGAGCTCTAACTCCAATCCGGCGTAGCCAGTTGATGAGAACATGCTTCTTAGGGACTTGATTCCCCCAAGAGTTGTTCCCCCAAGAAGAGAGAATGTTGAAACACCCGTACCCATAGAAATGGGTGAAGGTTCTGTGGCACTGGAGCTTAATCGTTTGTTGCAAAATGTCGTGAGAGCAACTATTGTTGCTCAGCCGCAGTTGGTACCACAACCTACACTTCAAGTTGAGGAGACTCCAGCTCAGAAGCGTCTCAAGATCATTAAGGGGTTTTCTCAGCTGATGCCGGTTATGTTTGAGGGCAGTGCGGATCCAATGGTAGCAGATGACTACTTGGATCAAGTTGAAACCCAACTAACTTCAATGGATGTGACAGAGGATCATCTAAAGATCATCCTAGCTACGTATAAGTTTGCTAAGGATGCTAAGGTTTGGTGGAAGTCAGTCACCAACCAGTACAAGATTAAAGAGATGAGCTGGGACAGGTTCAAGGAACTGTTTTATGAGAAGTATTTTCCGCTTTCCAAAAGATGGGAGTTACAAGACCAGTTTCATAATCTTATTCAAGGGAACATGTCAGTGGCGGAGTATGAGAATAAGTTCACCTCACTTTCCCGTTTTGCTCCAGAAGTGGTGAGAGATGAAGCTAACAAGATTCGGAAGTTTGTCTCGGGTCTTAATGATCGAATGAGGCCGTTGATCACGGCACAGTTTATTAAGGTTTACTCTGAAGCAGTGGAAAGGGCTTTGATGCTGGAGGCTGACAATAGAGAGAAGGATGCAAGAAGAGAGCAATTGAAGCAAAAGAGGGGTACAGGGCCATCCTCAGAGGGATCTTCTTGGAAAAGGAACAGGGGCAGTCCATCTCAGTTTCAGGGACAGCAGTCTGTACGATCTGCTCCTACCACTCCGTTGCCAGCTGGGTTTGATAAGAATGTAGTTGTTTGCTTTCAATGTCAGCAGCCCAGACATTATAAGTCCAGTTGTCCGATGAGATCATCTTCAGTTTCGTCAGCTCTGAAGGCTTGTTATGGGTGTGGCCAGCAGGGTCACTTGATTCGTGATTGTCCAGGCCAGGGAGCAGGCACAGGTAGTGGCAGGGGGTCACGACAGAGGCCATCTCAGTCGGCTACAGTTCAGTCAGGTTTCAGACCGCCACCACCACAGCCTGCCATGTCTTCACAGGGTTCACGGTCAGTTAGGAGGGATACTCCTACTATGTCAGTGCAGCAGTTAGGTGTTCAGGTTGGCAGTCCTCAGGCACAGGTACCACAGGGACGTGTTTTTGCACTGGCACAGACCGATGCATCTTCTGGACCGTCAGTTCTTCGAGGTATATTTCCAGTGTTTTGTTGTTGGGCACGTGTTTTGTTTGACTCTGGTGCATCTCATTCTTTCATTTCATCATCATTTGCACTTGCATCGGGGTTAGAGGTTAGTTTCATGGATCGGGCATTATGTGTTGATACGCCAGTTGGGGTTTCAGTGTCATTGAGCCGAGTTGTGCGGGATTACTCCATTGTGATAGCCGGGCGGACCTTTGTGTTTGACCTTATCCTCCTGGAGATGACTAGCTTTGATGTCATTCTCGGGATGGATTGGTTGGCTTCATTTCATGCCACTTACAGTTTGCACTTCCGAGGGAGACTGTTTCTTTTTCGTGGGAGATCGGAGTGATTCCCACATTTCATCGTTTTATGGAGTTCGTGGACGAAGTCATGGTGATTATTTCTTAGCTAGTCTTCTAGCCGAAGAAGATGATGTCGTGGGAGAAGTTTATCCGGCGATTGTTTGTGACTTCTTGGATGTTTTTCCAGAAGATTTGACAGAGTTGCCTCCACACTGAGAAGTGGAGTTTGGTATTGAGTTAATGCCAGGTACCGCGCCGATTTCTATGGCACCGTATCGTATGGCACCAGTTGAACTGGAAGAATTGAAGAGGCAGCTTGATGATTTGAGGATGAAAGGTTTCATCCGACCGAGTGTGTCACCGTGGGGCGCACCGGTCTTGTTTGCTAAGAAGAAAGATGGTTCGTTAAGGTTGTGCATTGATTATCGGAAGTTGAATCATGCCACCATCAAGAATAAGTATCCTTTGCCAAGGATAGATGATTTATTTGATCAGTTGAAGGGAGCCAGTTGTTTCTCGAAGATTGACTTGAGGTCTGGCTATTATCAGTTGCGGGTTAAGGATGAGGATATCCCGAAGACAGCATTCCGTACACGGTATGGACACTATGAGTTCCTTGTTATGCCTTTTGGCTTGACTAATGCGCCAGCGGCATTCATGGACTTGATGAACCGCGTCTTTCATGATTACTTGGACCAGTTTGTGGTAGTTTTCGTGGATGACATTCTTGTGTACTCATGGACTCGGGAAGATCACGAGGTCCATTTGAGTATTGTTTTACAGATTTTGCGGGAACACCGATTGTATGCCAAATACGAGAAGTGTGAGTTTTGGCTACAGGAGGTGAAGTTTTTGGGGCATGTTGTTTCAGAAGGTGGAGTATCAGTTGATCCATCAAAGGTTGAAGCAGTTTTGACTTGGGAGCGACCCAAGAATGTGTTTGAGATTCGCAGTTTCCTTGGTTTAGCGGGTTACTATCGGAGATTTGTGAAGGATTTCTCCCGTTTGGCAGCTCCTATGACCCGTTTGACCCGGAAAGGGGTCAAGTTTGTCTGGAATGAGGCCTGTGATTCATCTTTTCAGGAGTTGAAGATGAGATTGACTACAGCTCCAGTGTTGGTGATACCTGAGCGTGGCTTAGGTTATGTGATCTATTGTGATGCTTCACGTGACGGGTTGGGATGTGTGTTGATGTAGGATGGTAGAGTAGTGGCTTATGGGTCTCGACAGTTGAAGACTCACGAGGACAACTACCCTACTCATGACCTGGAGTTAGCGGCAGTTGTATTTGCCTAGAAGTGTTGGAGACACTATTTGTATGGTGAGAGATTCGAGGTATTTTCAGATCACAAAAGTCTCAAGTACCTTTTCTCCCAAAAGGACTTGAACAACAGACAGAGGCGATGGGTCGAATTCTTGGAGGACTACAATTTTGACTTGCAATATCATCCGGGCAAGGCGAATGTGGTAGCGGATGCCTTAAGCCGAAAATCTCGTGGAACTTTGGCCAGTTTAGCTATTCGGAAGTGGAAAATGCTTGAAGATCTGGCAGAGATGGGATTACAGTGTTGTGATGATGATGCTTGCAGTGAGTCGGCATTCTTATTTAGTCTTGTGGCTCAGCCTACTCTTGTTGTACGAGTGATTGAGTCACAGAGACAGGACCTGGACTTAGATGCCATCCACGCTTTGATCTCTAGTGGTGAGACAGTGAAAGATTGGGCCTTGCATGCAGATGGGGGTCTACGGTTCAGGAGCTTGTTGGTGGTTCCCACAGTTTGTCGTGAGGATGTCCTACGGGAGTTTCACACTTCCCGTTTTGCAGTTCATCCAGGTGGTACTAAAATGTATCACAATTTGAGGCGTCAGTATTGGTGGAGCGGGATGAAGAATGATGTTGCACAGTTTGTGGCTAGATGCCTTACCTGTCAGCAGGTGAAGGCCGAGCATCAGAGGCCAGCAGGTTTGTTGCAACCGTTACCTGTAGCGCAATGGAAATGGGAGCATTTTGTTATGGATTTTGTGACAGGTTTTCCAAGGTCACGGAGGGGCAATGAGGCCGTATGGGTCATCATTGACAGATTAACCAAGACGGCTCACTTTTTGCCTATTAAAGCAACAGATGATGCAGAGAAGCTTGGTGTTCTTTATGTGAAAGAAATTGTAAGGTTGCATGGAGTTCCTGTAACCATTGTGTCAGATAGGGATGCTAAGTTCACTTTAAAGTTCTGGGAAGGACTTCAAGTAGCGTTTGGTTCAGCGTTGCATCTTAGTACGACATTCCATCCACAGACGGACGGTCAGTCGGAGCGTACTATCCAGATTTTGGAAGATATGCTTCGGGCATGTGTACTTGATTTGGGAGGTAGTTGGGAGGATCACCTTCCACTTATTGAGTTTGCCTACAACAACAGTTATCAGGCGAGCATCCAGATAGCTCCATTTGAGGCGTTGTATGGTAGACCTTGTAGGTCTCCTGTTTGTTGGACTGAGGTAGGCGAGACAGCCGCCTTAGGACCCGACATTGTACTCGAGACTACTGAGAAGATTAAGTTGATAAGACAGAGGTTACTTACAGCTCAGAGCCGACAGAAGAGCTATGC
Source organism: Cornus florida (assembly GCF_030987335.1). Classification (NCBI taxonomy): domain Eukaryota; kingdom Viridiplantae; phylum Streptophyta; class Magnoliopsida; order Cornales; family Cornaceae; genus Cornus; species Cornus florida. The sequence goes on along the minus strand of NW_026775573.1, from coordinate 15,611,008 downwards.
GGATAAGCGGAGACGACCGTTATCCTTTGAGGTGGGAGACCACGTTTTTCTACGGGTTTCTCCACGGAAGGGATTGATGAGATTTGGGAAGAGTGGCAAGTTATCGCCACGATTTATTGGACCATTCGAGATTTTGGACCGAGTAGGAGAGGTTGCCTACAGGCTTGCTTTGCCACCACAGTTGGATAGGGTCCACAATGTTTTCCATGTATCGATGTTACGGAAGTACGAACCGGATCCATCTCACATTTTGAGTTGGGTAGATGTGGACATTGATGAGGATGTTTCCTGCGAGGAAGGACCAGTTCAGATCCTTGACACACAACAGAAGGTGTTGAGGAACAAGACGATACCAATGGTGAAAGTCCTTTGGAGACACCATGGAGTCGAGGAAGCTACTTGGGAGCTTGAACAGGAGGTTCGGTCCAAGTATCCAGCGTTGTTTTCTTCCTCAGGTATGTCTTGATTTCGGAGACGAAATCTTTTAAAGTTGGGGAGAATGTAATGTTTAAGTTTTTATTTTTATTTTTATATATATGTGTGTTAGTGGAGGGACCCACAATTTTGTTTTAAAGTGGTCATTAAGACCACATTTGTGTTTTTGGTTTCTGCATCTCACTCTCTCTTTCCCAGCTGCCCGCTTCCACCTTCCTCTCTGTTTTCTTTTTCCTTTTTCCACTTCATGGTTTCAATCCTTGATTGCTCCCTCATTTCTTTGTGTTTTTAAGTATCGTTTGAGGCAAAACAAAGCCCGCGACGAGCTCTACGCGCTCATACAAGCAATTTCAGGTTTTGGTCTTCCTAGGGGCTTCGAATTTAGAGACCCAATTTCTAGGGTTTTGCCTATTTTGAGGTAGGGGCATCTTAATCCATTCTAGTCTTGTTCTATTGTGAATTTTACCTCCATGTTGTATTAAATATGCTTAATTTAGAGTTAATTATATCTATGATGGTATTAATGATGTCTAGAGGGTTTTCACGATCTTAGATATGGTTGGTTCATGTGCAAATTATATTTAGTTGTTGATTTCCTATGTTTATTATGTGCTAGCATGCTGAAATTGATGTATGAGAGTATGCTTATTTAAATTGCGCCAAATTTCCCAATTCATGATGTTGAGCTCATATATGTATATACATGCATATGCTTAAATGTATTTTGTTGTATCTTAATATGTTAATAATTACTTAGGAGATGTTGAACATGTTGAATGTTTAATTTTATGATGGAAAATTTTAAATGCCATGACATTGAATGTATGGAACATATATACATGCACATACCATTGGGTTTGCATGAAATGGGAGAAATTGTTCTTGAAATTGTTCTTGAAATAAATATGGGGAATTTCAGGGAAGTGTTTTTGATAAAATGGTTTTATGCGAAACCCGGTCGCTGCGGGGTTACCAACGGGCCGGAAGTTAATATAGCCTAGAGGGGACTAGGGAGTCGCCCTAGCGTGGTTGAGCTAGCTGGGCCCCATAATGACGCCGCGGGGTTACCAAGGGTCAGGGACACTAGCCAATCCTCCTTTCGTGTCGCGGCGGGGTTACCAAAGGGCGGGCTGTATTAACGTTTGAAAGTGATGATTTTGAGAATGAAAACGGGGAGTGTCATTGACATGCATTGCATTTCATTTCATTGCAATGCATTGTTTATACTTGGAATTGACTTATATGTTGTATTTGATCCCCTACGTTGTATGATCCCTATCTCCCATTGGCCTATGCTTTGCTTAAATTCACAAGGATACAAGATTTGTGTCTTAAGTGTCACCTACTGAGCATATAGCTCACCCTACTATTTATACATTTTTTTCAGGTCTTGGAAAAGAATCGGTGGACGACAACCCACCTCAAGCTTGAGCGATACTAGAAGCTCACTTTTGTGTCTTTTGTATATTTCCCATTATTTTTGCAAAGCACTAAAAGTATAAAGGTATATATGTATATTTTGCAAACTTTGTCATGTAACCTTGTTGATGAATGGGAAGGATAATCTTAGTTAAAGTAATTATCGGTGTTATTTGATTGTGTATGATCATATACTGTTGTCGTGAATTCGGAATTTGAGCCATGATAGGTTAAAAATGAATTTAAACAGGGTATGGTAGGCCTATTTTTAGGGGAGGTTATGCCGAATTTTTTTGTAAAATTCTTGGCATCAGCTAGGGTCGTTACAAATTTGGTATCAGAGCAAAGGTTCGAAAACCTTTAGGACGACGGGTAGAGGCCTACATAGAGTCGCATGGGATGTTGTTTATATTGTTTACTTGACTACTTGCTACGTGGTATCTTATTTAAATGAGCATGCTTAACTGCCTATGTGCTTACTTGCTTACTTGTTTATGTTAAAATGTTTCTTGCATAGTCTTGTATGCTAAGTGTTGTACGATATTAATTCTTGTTGAGTCGTCCACAGTGGACCTTAGTGTCATATTTCTGAATCGTTTTCTTATTTTATAGCACGATGTCACGGCGTGAGGAACCTAGAGAAGTTGGCCCTAGGCCAACAAGGGGCGATGTTGGTGAGAGCTCTAGCTCCAATCCGGCGGAGCCAGTTGATGAGAACATGCTTCTTAGGGACTTGATTCCCCCAAGAGCTGTTCCCCCAAGAAGAGAGAATGTTGAAACACCCGTACCCGTAGAAGTGGGTGAAGGTTCTGTGGCACTGGAGTTTAATCGTTTGTCGCAAAATGTCGTGAGAGCAACTATTGTTGCTCAGCCGCAGTTAGTACCACAACCTACAGTTCAAGTTGAGGAGACTCCAGCTCAGAAGCGTCTCAAGATCATTAAGGGGTTTTCTCAGCTGATGCCGGTTATGTTTGAGGGCAGTGCGGATCCAATGGTAGCAGATGACTACTTGGATCAAGTTGAAACCCAACTAACTTCAATGGATGTGACAGAGGATCATCTAAAGATCATCCTAGCTACGTATAAGTTTGCTAAGGATGCTAAGGTTTGGTGGAAGTCAGTCACCAACCAGTACAATGCTTAGCAATTCCACATGGTTGCATGAACCCTAATTTCTTTCCAAGAACTTGCAGTAAGGTGTCCATTTAATTTCATCTTCAACATCTTTGAAACCTCCATTGATTATTTTTGAAAATATTAGCAACGTCGGGCTTGGATTGAGAGTTCTAAATCTTTAATGATTTTTAGTCCAAAGTCCACCCAATATATATAGGTCCAAAAGCAAATGGTAATGAAGTAGCCTTTCCATTCTCTATATGGTGCGACATAAACCTTTACACAACCTCAAGTACCTTCCTCCAGCCCTAGCACACCATCTCCAATTCCTTAGGGCCAGTTTGGTGAGAAGGGAATGGAAGGAAAAGAAAAGAAAGGTAACCGAGGGAGATGTGATGTTTGTGTTTGGTACAAAATGTTGGAAAGAAAAGAAACGGAACGGAGGGATTTGGAAGGATTCAATATATAATACTCCATGCCTTATTGAAAGAATATTATGGAGTATTATTCGGATTAACTACTAGGTATGAAAGAATATTCAAATTGAATACACTTATATGTAAAAATCCCAAGAATATTCGGATTAACATTTGCAAATCCATGCAACTGTAAGAAAGAAGACATAAGCTAGCTTCTTGATGGAAGTTGAAAGGTGTCTACAACCTGTCTAGTAACATTATAGGTTAGGTGTAGACTTGTTTTACGACAAACGACCACGAATTCCACAGCAAGCTTTTTGCAGATCTGGTAAGGAATTGGATCGATCTCCACACCCAATATTGCACACTCAGGACAACTCCAACTGTGTGTGTGTGTTGAGGAGGTGTTTGGTTATATAAACCATTTTTCTATTTACTGCAATAGTTGAAAATCTGGTAAGGAATTGGATCTCCACACCCATCACCATCAAACACCATGTTACTGTTTTGTAAAAGGACATTGTTTTTTTAACTAATTCAAATCAATCAAACAAACAACATAATTTACAACAACACTCTCAATCCTACCTATTAAAAATAAATAAATACACAAAAGTGTCCTAAAACAAAATACCTATGAATGACTACATATGACATTGGCAAAGCAAATAAAACTATTTTAAGCCATACATTGTAGTTGGGGTAGGGTGTCATCAATAAGCTTTCCCGCCATAACCTTGTATGCCTCTTGTGTCAATTGGACTCCATCCCAACTAATGAGTCTATTAGGTTCACCACAAACTGGAACTTCAGGAGCTCCACACATTCTTGCTAGACTAAAATTGTTGTCACCGCCAATTCCACAGCAAGCTTTTTGCAGAGAAGTGGCATCAAATCCTGTAACAAAAATAAATAAATTAAGAACAATGCTACTCTAACCGATAAGTTTAACCTAAAACACAAGTCGAAGGGTCCCACTTGGAACGTATCTAGATGCAGAGAGAGACTCACCCTGATTTGAAGCCTCATGTAAAAGCCATTGGAAGGCATTGTAGTGATCACCATATACAATGATTGCATTAGGGTATTCTTGCTTCAGACCTTCAATGGCTTTCTGCAGACAATCATTGTGATACATCGAAAAGCTGTTCAACGCTTTCAGACAATGATTTTCATCATAAGCCGACAAGTCATTAGTTTTAAATCCTGTGAGATAAATCGGAAAACAACCTATTGGAAAATTTCCGGGAACAACCACTCGAACTGCTCCATACTGAATAACTCTCTGCAGCCCAATTCATAGAATTAGAATTAGATAGAGTTAAAATAGATAGTAGCAAATAATTATACACACACACACACACACACACATATATATATTGATTTTTAGAAAATCTTACTCTAACAGCATCCATAATGGCTTCAACAATTTCAGGCACCATGCTCTTGACCTCCTCCATGGATTTGCCTTGAAACAATGCATACTTATAATCATTCCCTCCTATCTCTCCAACAAAGAAGAGAGAGTTTTTGAGCTTCTCAACACAATCTGTGAAAACAATATTAATAATAAGAACTTAAATCTCTTAATTCAAAGTTCATGTAATTGATTTGATTCAATCAACAACCTCTCTCATCGTAGCAGATGGAATTGAAATGTGTGAACATCCAATCAAGCTGAACGCTGAGAGAACTACCGGTGACCGGAGACGAAATGTTCTTGACTGCAAGAATCTCTGTTGGTAATGCTGTAGAACCAGCAACTGCAAAGTTTGCTCCATGTCTGAAGATTGCATCAGTGTTCTTGAAAGGATTGAGAAGTGGAAGCCCAGCTGCCATTGCTGTGAGAATATGAAATATATTACAATTTAGTAATTTAATTAACTACATAAAAATAATAATTATTAAACAAATAACTCATAGCATGAAATTCATTCGTTATTCCAAAAATAAAATAAAAAATTTGTGTCATTTGCATAAATGTTGTGGAAACAAACTTCTAGGACCCATGCATACGGTAAAACGTACTATGCATATTTGTATATCATTGGAGGATGTATCATATGGAAATACATACATAGCAATGCCTAACCATAAGCAAAATTAAAAAATAAATCACTCCCCATAATTACATGTTTCCTTTTGATTATATTAATTTGACAAGAAATTTTTTGTTTTTTTTTTTTTTTTTTAATATCCTCCCCATAATAATATGTTTCCTTTTGATTAAATTTGACCATTTGACGAGACTCAATACATGCATTAAAAATTAAAATCCCATACCATGCAGCATAGAGTAACAATATTTCAATATTTGAAACTAAAAATGAAAGTGATATGTACAATTGTGTGTGTGTGTGTGTGTATGAATAAACCATATGATTTCTTCATCAACACTACACCAAGAAATTTAAACTGTGAAATTCAACTTCAAATTCCATCTTAAGATTTGTTATAAGTTCCTTAATAGAAAATTCTGGATGTTCTTATTTATCAAGATTTTTAAAAAAAAATCTTGATGTTCTTATATATATATATTGCTAATCTGCTAGGCTTCCATTAAAATTATTCGGAGGGTCTCCAAGAAGATCAAAAGATAGAAAACAAAGATAAATGGAGTCATATTAATGGTAACTGTTTAGAAAAGACAAAAATAAATAAATTGTGAGGCCCTTTTTCTCTCCTTTTCTTAAAGTACCTTTCAGTAAAAGTTTAAACTTTTGTGAAAAGCAAAAGAAATATTTGAACTGTATGGCACTTATTATGTTACTTTACTTTAGATAGTTTTGATGGTAAACTATCAAAATTACATAAACAAAAATAATAATAAATAATGCAATAAATGATTGAGATCAAAAGAGAGAAAATTTATTTTTTTAAATAGAGACATTAATAGTCTTTGTTGGACTTTATTTATTGAAATCAAGCGAGAATGAAAAAATAATAATAATTAAAATGTCATACCAAGGTAGTCAATCATGAGGAGGCCATTCGAGCACCGACCGGTGGCAGTTTTAAAGAAAGTTTCACCATATGGAAGTCTAGCGAACGGAGATGCAGCTCCAAATGTACTCTCCCTTATCAAATTTCCGGTGTCGGAAATCGAGTCTCCGAGTTGATAAATCTGATCAAGATTGCAGCTCTGCAATGGATGAGCATACCATGCAGGAAGAAGAAAGATGGAGCAGAGCATCAAAAGCAGAGAGAAGAGCACATGGGTGGTGGCCATTTCTCTAAAAGTTTAGCTTAGTGCATGAATTAGGTAGCTTTATATAGATCTGAATAGTTTACAAATTTGGAACCCTAGTATTATGGAAAGTAATGTACTGTAGTACGTTACGATAAATGATTGAGATTAATTTCATGTTGTATTTCATAGTCCAACGTCAAACTCAAAGTTGACTTTGACCACATGGGACCCATAGTGTTAAGAATGCAATGAATGGTACGGATGGGATGGTGATTGCGAGATTAACGGTACTCAAGAGTTAAGAGTTAAAGTAAGATTGGAAAAGTTAGAAGTGGGTGGGGTTTGGTTCAGTTTGACTCATGGTGGGCCTACTAGTTTTACTTTGGGTTCTGAATAATTTGGCTCGATTTACTCCGTTTGATAAAAAGGAAGGAAATTAGATGGAAAGAAGAGAGTAAGGGAACATAGTTTGGCTCGATTTGCTCCGTTTGGCTCGACTTGCCCATTAATAATACATTTGCTTACTTGTTAAATGGTGATGGCTAATGATACCATGTAATAATTTATCCTCTTCCTTTCTCTTTTCTAACCATATTTTGATGATTAAAATTTTATGTCGTCAGAGTGACAGCTCCATCCATCATTTTTTTCCCATTCCTCCGTGTATCTCCTTACCAAACAAAAGAAGTTTATTTATTCCTTCTTATTTTCCTTTCACGCAGGCACAAACCCACAATAGGACCAGTAGGGCGAATGCCACCACTGGATTTTTTCTTTTTTCGTTTTATATTTCAAATTTTTAAGAATGTATGAATATGTCCCCACTAAAATTACAATTCGCCGCCACTAAAATTCTTTTTTTGCATTTTATATTTCAAATTTTTGAGAATTTATGAAGATGGCCCCCATTAAAATTACAATTCGTCTCATTGAAATTCTTTTATTTATTATACATTTTATACTTCAATTTTTTGAGAATTATGAAGATGATCCAAATAAAATTACAAAAATTGACTCACTATATAAATTTGTCCCCGCAAATTAAAAGTCCGCCTCCTCTCAAAATTTTCTGGTCTCAAATAAAGTAGAATTGGACAACTAAAAGTGGGTTGGGTTGGGCTAGGTTCAATTTGAAATTAATGGGTCTCAAAACTATGGGGCTATTACCAATTAGCATTAGTCATGTTTACAAGTATTGTATGTTTAGATACATATTCCGCCAAAGCTACCATACGACCCAATAAAAATATTCGAACAAAACAAAGTGTTTGCAACCGCACAATAGATTTGTTTGGTAATTGTTTTTGTTTATTGTTTATGTATAACTTTTGGTTATGGATAAATACATATATTGCTTTCACGTAATAAATTGTTTCATTTTTTTTTTAAGATATTCATTACTTAAGTAATAAAAGACCCACCAAAAGAATGATGTTTGTTTTTTTTATTAGCTCTTTGTTTTCTTCATGAAAAAAAAAAAAAAACTAACGATTATAAAATTGACCTGTTGATTATATAACTGAATCTATAAATATAAACAAGTTATTATAATCAAATCACTTTACTAGTAGGACATGGATTGGTGATCAAAAGTTATATTTATATATATGTGCATGCATATATGCTCATCAATCCGAGCCGCTCCATTAACGCATTAAGCACAAAGTAAGAATGGAGACATACAATCAGCCTCCTTCCACCGCCGCCGACCTGATCCAGGCCCCTTCCGCCTCCGGCGACCGGACCGTTCGCTTCGCCTCCGCCGACCCACACTCGATCCGACCCACTGGCTTCGCCGTAGATGGAGACGACAACGTGGCGGTAAGCAACAACTCTAATCCTTTTTTTAATTTATTTTTACTATATATTATTATTATTTTTTGGTTTTGGCTGGTAATAAATAAATAGCGTGGAATTATAGATTCGGGAGGTAGTTGCGGGATAGATCTACGGGACCTATTTTGTATTTGAATGTAAGGCTTGCAAGGGCGAGTACCATCTCGATGATGTTTCAGGATGGTATTTATTTTTGGAAAAATTACATATAAATGGAGTTAAAGTTTCATATTTATTTAGAGGCTGAGTCAAAGTTTTATATTTCTCTAAAATGGAGTGCTGAGGTGGCACATGGTTTTTTACTGTTTAGAAATTGTAATGCCTAAAATACCCTTCCGCGAAGGTACTACTTTTTCTTCGAAGGTATTACTTTTTTGAACTGAAGGTACTACTTTTTGGCGTCCAGGTACCATGTTTTTTAAACACTCGCGAAGGTACTACTTTTTTGAACTGAAGGTACTGCTTTTTTGAACGGAAGGTACTACTTTTTTGTTAGGGAATGGCATTTTAGGCACCACAATTTTCTAAACAGTAAAAAACCATGTGCCATCTCAGCAATCCATTTTAGAGAAATATGAAACTTTGACTCAGTCTCTAAGTAAATATGAAACTTTGACTCCATTTATATGTAATTTTCCCTTTATTCTTCTACCACTATACTAATTGTTTTATTTTTTTATTTTATCCCGCGAAATTCTATATATATAAAGTTATTTTATGCTTCGACTTATTACCATACCTTTACTAGTGCACAAGCTCTCATATTGGAGCATGTGTAAAATCAAGACACACTCAATTCAATTTTAAGACTTGCCAAACTTATATTCGGCCAATTTAAAATATTTAGTCAAAATAATTTTTTAATAAATTTAACTCAAAGAATTCTCAATTTCGCACCGGACTCATGTAGAGATTTTTTTTTTTTTTTTTTGGCATACCCCTTCAATGTCCCCTTTCAATAAAATTTCTAGGTCCGTCATTATGTGAGGTTCGTAAAGCATTTCAATTCACATAGTTTAGTAAAGCACGTCAATTCACATGTGACTTTATTTCATATTTCATTGTGTTAATATAAGTATATGTTTTGAACAGGTCTGAATCCTTGTGTAGCAGTCACAGTCCATAATTTAAGTCTACTCTTATATATTAATCCTATATTCTCTTGTGTGTGTAAAACTCTTGGCATAACCAATCGAAAACAAACCCAATCAAAAGCAACTCAATTGGAAAACCTCATGAATATTTTGTCATCCATCATTAAGCAAACCCAGCACAAAATTCTCCACCCATCACCAACTCAATGTAACAGAACTTTAATTGAAACCACTAGTCGATCATTGGGTGAGTCTTTCGTCACTGATTTTCACAGTCGTCATTAGAATCTGTCACTGTCATATTCCTCACCAAATATGTCTCTGGATTAAAGGCTAAGATGTCGGTGGAGATTGTGCTGGAGAGAAAGAGGGTGGTGTTGGCCGGTCGTCGATAGTGGGGATCTTTGAAGAAGAAAGAATATAGTAGTGTATATATATATATATATATTTACACACACGTCACATTCTGATTGGCTATTGATGATAAGGTTGGTGTGTTGTCGACTTTGTAGTGGATGCTAAGATTACACCCCTCGATGACTAATTCAATGAGAACCCTCCTATCATAAAATTTTGTAATTTATTAATACACTTTTGCAGGACTATTTTCTCAATCTTGGAGCTGTATTTAACTGGTTTATCAAATATTAATGGTCCACGATTATATAATAATTTATCCTATGGTTAGACTATTGGTGATAAGTTGGTTGTGTGTTATCATATTTTTAGTGGATGTTGTGATTATACCACTCCATGTCATTTACTTTATTGAAACCAACTTGAAACAATATAGTTTTGTATATGGGTAAAATTATTTTTAATTTTTTCTGTTCTCACCAATTGGCTGGAGATGTTACATTTGTGCTTTATTGCAAAAATTTAATAATTCAAGGGGACAAATTATAATTCTGAGGTTAATTGCAAATGGCCGAGTTTTTATATCCTATCATACCGTGTCCGTACCTCCTAACTTTCCATCTATATGCTCTTTGTTTATTTATCCACTAATTAGAATCATATTTTTAAAATTATTTTCCTCAAGTATGTGCTTCAAAAATTGTTTTTGTTTATAAAATGCAACTTGAATGGTTAAAAATTTTTAAAAAGTCAATCTAGTAATAACTTTTCACTGCATTGGATTTTGATAGACTGATAATAAATTATGGGAGTCAATGAAAATTGTGCACTGCAAAATTTTGATTTTCAAAAGGATAATACTTTGCCTACTTATCGGTGAATAAAAAATTTCTACGTACCATTGATGTGGCTTAAAAATGAGATGACAAGTGTATCGTCAATTAAAATAAATAAAAAATAAAAATCTAAAATGAATTCAAAGTAAACCAAATAGCAAACCGGATCCAAATTAAATTCCTAATTATTTGCCCTGTCTCTCTCACGCTGCTCTAGCCAAAGAAAACTAAAGACTGTAATCTCTCTCGCTACTCTAGTAGAAGACAACGGACAACCTGCAAATTCTGTTGGTTGAGTCTCGTTGGGACATTTTGTGGTTGAGAAGATGAATCCTAATAGTTTGAATTTTATCCAAACTCTTCACCATCATCCAGATCTTTATGGACAGAAGAATGAGATGCATTGTGATTACTTGTATGATTACTTCTTTTTTTTCTTTGGCTCTGCCCCCACTTTCCCATCGTTCATAACTATGGGGAAAAAAAAAAAATTCAGATTTAGAAATTGATTCTCTTCTAATTTTCCAAGAGACTTTTCAGATGCCAAACAAATGAGAACCGAAAAGGAGTAGTGACAGGAAATTGATTGTCAGTAGTGAAGGATTGATGGTGGAAAGCCTAATGGGACTGTAAGTCTTAGATGAGTTAGAGTGATTTGGGAATTGTTTGTTGCCTTGGGCTAGGGTAGCATTTCTAAAAGGGGATTGGAGGCTATTCATCTGTCTTTGGCTAGAATAGTGAGAGAGAGGGGAATGAATTAGGGATTCAATTTGGATCCGGTTTTTATTTGGGTTTAATCCAAATGCATTTCAGATTTTTGTTTTTTATTTATTTTAATTGACAGTACACTTGTCATCTCATTTTCGCACCTCGATGGTAAGTAGGAATTTTCAATTCACCGGTGAATAGGTAAGTATTGTTCTTTTTAAAAACAAAAAGAAAGGGGGATTTACATTATCAGAAATTGATAGTGCGACGTGACTCTTACGACCATTTCATAGTTTCATATTGCAAAAAAAAAAAAAAAAAACAACAACCCCACTAAATTTTTTATATTTCAAATTTTTAAAAATTTATGAATATATCCTCACTAAAATTACAATTCGCCTTCACTAAATTTTTTTTTTTTTGTATTTTATATTTCAATTTTTTGAAAATTTATGAAGATGACCCCATTAAAATTACAATTCGCCCCATTGGAATTCTTGTTTTTATTAAAAAAAAAATTGCATTTTATATTTCAAATTTTTGAGAATTTATGAAAATGACCCAACTAAAATTACAAAAATTGACTCACTATATAAATTTATCCCTACAAATTAAAAATCCGCCCCCTCTCAAAATTTCAACGTCTCTTTTTTCCTTCCTACCAAACAAAGAAAGTAGGATTGAGGCATCTAAAAGTGGGTTGGGCTAGGTTCAATTTGAAATTAATGAGCATTAGCAATTAGCATTAGTCATGTTTACAAGTATTGTATATTTATTTATATATTCCCCCAACGCGCTACCCTTATGACCCAATAAAAATATTCCAAGCACAACAAATTACAATGGTATGTTTTTGATTATAATTTATCATTTAAGTTTAAACATAATGAGTATTTATGTGTAACTTTTGTTTATCCATAAATAGATATATTGCTTAAAAATATTTATCTTTTTTTTAAAATAATAAAAAGAAAAACATAATTAACCTTATAATGCCTTAAAATAAAAAAATAAAAAATAAAAAATAAAAATTAAAAATTAACACTAGTTTTAATCAAATAATAAAAGCATTTATGAAGTGTCCAATTAATTCTTACTTATAATAGTCCATAGCTTTTAGGTAACCAATTGTGATATTTTAAAATATTCATTATGAAGACTTACCAAGAGAATAAAGTTTGTTTTGCTTATTAATTCTCTGTTTTCTTCATACCAAAAAAAAAATCATAAACGTAAACATAAACATTGTTTTCACGTTTACAAAATTGAACTGTTCATTATATAACTGAATCTATAAAAACATAAACGCGAATATATTTTTCTTCCAAATTTGTTTATATAAATAATAAATAATAAATATAAATAGTTACCAAACCTCCTAAGTATTATAATCAATCCACTCTACTAGTAGGACATGGATTGGTCATCAAAAGCTATATATATATGCATGCATGCATGTATCCTCGTCAATCCGAGCCGCTCCATTAAGGCATTAAGCACAAAGTAAGAATGGAAACATACAATCAGCCTCCTTCCACCGCCGCCGACGACCTGATCCAGGCCCCTTCCGCCTCCACCGACCTGATCCAGGCCCTTCAGCGGCCTCCGCAGACCTGATCCAGGCCCCTTCCACCTCCGCCGACCTGATCCCGGTCCCTTCCGCCGCCGCCGACCTGATCCAGGTCCCATCCGCCGCCGCCGACCCATCCGGCCCATTGGCTTCAAAATGTTTGTAAGGGGCCTATTAGTAAATAGAGTGCATTCTGTAGGTTCGGGAGGTGACGTGTGCTTGCGGGCGAACGCGTACAGTGGAGGTGTCGCACGGTACTTATTTAAGATTAACATGCCTGCTTTGCAAGGCGAGTATGCCCTCGAGGATGTTCCAGGATGGTATTCATTCTTCTACCACTATGCTTTGTGTCAGTGTTCTTTATTTATTTATTTGTGGTGGACATAATAATCTATTTGATCATTGATTTTTTTTTTTTTTTTTTCCTTCTTAGTGAGAATATTGTTGCCGCAATTCGCCAATATCCAGATTTTAATGCCTTGATGGATACTGCTTATTTAAAAGCCTCCAAGGCGCTTTTAAAAGCGCTTTTGGACCTTCAAGGCGCTTATCACGTTCCTTCATTGTTCTTTCTTGAGCTTAATTAGTCGGAGTTAGCTCTTGGATCTCTGAATAAGTTTTTACTAAAGCACCACCATTACTTTTCCCTAAATCACCCATGTAATGGTGCCAAAACCCCACACTTTATTTATATATATATAGTTATTTTATGCTTTGACTTCTTGGGACTTTTTGGGCTTGGTAAATTTATTATTTCATATATATATATAAATAATTAAAAAATTGATGAGTTTAGATGTGTTCGTACTTTTACATGTTATTTTATGCTTCGACTTCTTGGAGTTCTTGGGACTTATTGCGCTTATTACCATTGGTCCTTACAGGATGTAAATTTGTTATTTCATATATATATAAATAAATTGATGAGTTTAGATGAGTTTGCACTTTTACATGTTTGATGTGGTATTACTTTATATTAATTCTCTTAAGCCGTTGGATATATCTTCCTGATTTTAGCTGTATTTTTGCCCTAATTACTGGAATTAGGGTAAAAGGGCATTTATGTCCATGAACAAATACTTCTAATTAGTTTGATCATGAGTTACTCCATAAATAATCTTATTAAGTCCATCTCAAAAAGTCTAATATATAAGTTACCAAAAAAAAGTCTAATAAACTCACATATTCGAACATGTGTAAAATCAAGACACACTTAATTCAATTTCAATGATTTAATTTTAATTTTAAGAGTTGTCAAATCTATGTTCGGCTGCTAAAATTTATGGAATTTTGGTGTAATTTTAAACCAAGTCTTTCGGGCAACTTCAAAGTAATTTTCAAATTCAATTTAAGTATAAAAATTCTCAAGTTCACGCTGGATTCATGATTTCTTTTTTCTGGTTTTTTTGCATACCCCTTCAATGACCCCTTTCAATGATGTTTCTAGGTCCGTCATTATGTGACGTGGACATAGTTTTGTAAAGCACATCAATTCACATGTGACTTTATTTCATCCTACTCTCTCAATTAAGTGTGGGTAATTGGATATCCCTGTGTTAATGTAAGTATATGTTTTGAACAGGTCTCAATCCTTGTGTAGTAGTCACAGTCCATAATTCAAATCTGCTCTTATAAATTAATCCTATGTTCTCTTCCTCAGCAGTACATTAGCTAGGGGAGAAAGTTTTGTTTGGATTAATTACCAACATCTTTTGTCCACTAAATTCGCTTTATTTATTTTACCTCCCAACGTGAACGACAAGGATTTGAGTATTCAAATGAACAAAATGGGTGTTTATGAATTTCTTGCCATTAACAAAATAAAAAATTAGTTTTATTTCTTTCCACTCTCTCAATGAACTGGGCACATATAACCAGGCTGAAAAGTATTTGATTTTTTAAAATAAAATTTTAAACACGGCTAGGATATGCATGAAGACGAGTTCGAATACGTTTTAAGCAAATTTATAATTTTTTCTTTTATAAAGTGGGGTTCACTAAGTAATATTCAAATTTGGGTGAAGACGAGTTCGAATAGCAGCATGCCTTCATGGATGCTGCTATTTTAAAAGCTTCAGGAACTTTAAGGCGCTTTTAAAAGCTTTTGGGACCTTCAAGGCGCTTATCATGATCCTTCATCAATGGTTCAACCCTGTTCCTTCTTGAGTTTAATTAGTCGGAGATAGCTCTTGGATCTCTGAATAAGGTTTTACTAAAATACCACCGTTACTTTTCCCTAAATCACCCATGTAATGGTACCAAAACCCCACACTTTATTTATATATATATTTATATAGTTATAGTTATTTTATGCTTCGACTTCTTGGTACTTTTTGGGCTTATTTCCATTGGTAAATTTGTTGTTATTTCATATATATATATATATATATATATATATATATAAAATAAAAAAATTGATGAGTTTAGATATGTTCGCACTTTTACATATCTGTAGTATTACTTTATATTAATTATCTTATAGCATCTTCAGCGATTTGTTAAAATCTTTTTGTGTAAAATATACACCACCACATATGAGTTATAAATTTTTTTCATCACCAATAGTCTGTTAAGATACTTTTTTCATCACCAGTATCACCAATGTGTAAAAGGGTTGTGTATTTTATACTGCCCTTTTACACAGTCAAGTAAGCATATTTTTTCAACTGACGACAAGGCAAGAACTGTTCGACCATTTTTTATTGATTTAATTATTTATTTAATAAAAATAGTTTGATTCATCACTTTCGTTTCTATCTTCTGTGTAAATTCTAGGGTTTTTTTAAAAAAAATTTATTCTTTCACATTATATTCTAATGAGATAAATATGTACTAACCAAATATTAGATATATATTTTAATCACGATTTTATATAATTGTTGTTTGATACAGTTATACAAATTATTCTTATATTTTTCTTTAGTCAATTCAATCGTATTTGTTGTTACATATTTTTTGTTTATGTAGAAAGTGAAATATAAGGGGAAATTATTATTTTTTTCCTAATTGAAAAGGAATGAGATGTGAGGTTTAATCACGAAAAAGTAAATGAATCAAGTAAGTTCTGTAAAAGTTATGTTGGGCCTTAAGTATGACACATGATTGGAATCAAGTAAGTTTGTAAAAGTTATATAGGGCTGTAACGTCCCTAAATTGATACCAAAAAAAAAAATTTGGCATGACCTCCCCTAAAAAGGGTCCTACCACAACCTGTTCAAATGAAAAAAAAATGCGATGGCCTTTCAAGACCTATCCAACATGTCCCAACACACAATATAAAAGAAATATAATACATTCCCTAATACTACAACATCAACAATCTCCCCAAGTTAGCCCATCATCATCATCCCATTCAACTTAAGCATTTATATAGTCTTGCTTCCCTTCAAAATATCAACAAGAGTTATGATTTATAATACATGACCTTGTCTTGCAAAAATGAATACACGACATTTTAGTTTTGAGACTATACAAAAAAAAAAAAAAAAAAAAAAAAAATTGGCTAAGATACAAAAGATAACAAAATACAACTCCTAATCTTTTTTTTTTTGTTAAAAGGGTAAGATTTATAAATAAGAAATATATACAACAAAGCAACCAAAGAAGGAGAACTTCCATAGCTTAGAACACTACAAAACACCAACATGTTACATAGTCTATAGAACTATTACTAATCTGAGCCTATCAAGAGTTGTGACAAACGAAAGCAGTCATTCTTGCGGTGGAAACCATGATTGACCTCTTGCATACGCACAGCCTTGTATGAAAAGTTGTTGCATAGCTTCTACATTGCCAATCTTACTCAATTCAGCAGCATTTCTTAACTTGAAAGAGGCAAATCTAGCTCTGATGCATCATTTGATGAGATTAATGATTTGGTAGGTTGTTGCAGACTTGTTCCTGAAGGCTCTTGAATTTCTCTCCTGCCAAATGAAGTATATGGCACAAGAAATGAGGAGCTTGTGAGTGATGAAGTGCTGTTGTGTCCATGTTGATGAGCACCAAGCAATCAGGTCTCTCCATGAATCTGGTTTGATGTAGAAGCCTGCAGCATGCTGTACAAAATCCCAAATGCTACAATTGAATTTACATTTGAAAAATAAATGATCTATAGTTTCACAATCAGCAAGGCACAAGTAGCATGCATTTGTATAATGCTTCTTCATCATTGGCTTTGTGTCCAGTGTTGCTAACCTTTCTTTCAATGCTAACCATGTAATATAAGCATGCATGGGAATATGATGTTTGAACCATATTAGGTGAGTCCAAGCAAAGACAAAAGAGGGAGGAGAGAAGTACTCCAAAGTGAGCCTGTGAGAATACTTCTTTGTCAAACTGGGGAGCCAATGGATTTGATCCTCATCAGTTGTTGGTGTAGGGATAGATTGCAGCTGGGAGTTGAATTCCTGTGATTGAAAGAAAGGGATTTGTAGAAGAGAAGGTGGAATCACCCACTGATCATTGGAAATTAGGCTATCAACTTTGACTTGGGGGTCCAGTTGAAGAATTTCCAATTCAGTTAGGTTGAGCTGCTGTACAATAGGGCCATTTGGTAACCAAAAATCCAACCACATGCTGATGCTACTCCTCTTCCCTACACTATGCTTGACAAGTCCCCTAGACATGTCTCTCAGCTTGAGTAGCCTTCTCCAAAACCCTGAACTTGTGCTTGTAGCCTTTACTGTCCAGAAAGATTTTCTCTTAATTAAATACCTGTATATCCAGTCAACCCAAAGGCTTTCCTTCCTTGAACAAAGTCTCCATAGATGCTTAAGGCTAGAAACCCTGTTTGTGAGATCAAAGCAGGGAAATTCAAGACCCCCAAGGTTTTTTGGTTTATAAATTGCTGTCCATGCCACTTTAGCACCTGTCTTCTTGAGCTCCACACCAGACTAAAAAAACTTCTTAACACTTGGTTAATTTGTTCAATTACTTTCATAGGAAGTATAAAAGCTTGAGTCCAATATGATTGCATAGAAAATAAGACTGACTTGATAAGCAATGCTCGTCCAATATAAGAAAGGAACCTTGATGTCCAGTTGCCTATTCTTGCAGTAATTTTTTGTACAAGGATTTGGCAGTCCAATACATTTAAAGCTGAAGAAGACAGAGGTAAACCTAGGTATTTGATTGGTAATGTACCAATATCAAATTGAAGAGAGGACGATATGGTGTTTCTGGTGTGATTGTCAACCCCTGCAAAGAAAGCTTGACTCTTGGAGCAGTTGATGGATAAACCAGAGATTAGGAGGAAATTTTCCAGAGCTGAATATAACACCTCCACAGATGCAGTGTCCCCATAAGAGAAAAGCATTAAATCATCCGCAAATGCTAAATGAGATAATGAGAGTTTACTACACCTCCAGTGATATTTGAAGTTTGAACATTGTGCAATAGCTTTATTAAGTGATAATGAGAGAATTTCCATTGCAATGACAAACAATTGAGGGGAAATAGGGTCTCCTTGTCTCACTCCCCTCTTCCCTTTGAAAAAACCACACAATTGGCCATTTAAAGAGATTGAGTAGGAATGTGTGGTTATACACTGACTAATCCAATGAATGAACTGATATGGAAATCCAAAGAGGTGAAGAGCATCAATTAGGAATTGCCAATGAATGGTATCAAAAGCTTTCCTAAGATCAATTTTGAGAGTACAAGAAGGAGGGTGAGAAGTTTTGTGATAACCATTAAGCAATTCATGAGCAAGTAAGATGTTATCAGTGATATGCCTTCCTTTCACAAATGCAGTTTGATTTGGGCTTATGATTGAGGGGAGGACAAGGCTCAATTTGGCTGCAAGGAGTTTAGAAATACATTTGTATAACAAGTTACAACAAGATATTGGTCTATAATCATTGACAGTGGTGGGGTTAGGGATTTTGGGAACAAGGGCAATGTATGAACAATTAAGCTCAGCTAGCATTCTCCCAGAGACAAAAAAATCCCTAATAGCAGCTGTGATTTCTTGGCCAATGATAGGCCAAGCTTGTGTGAAAAAATAAGAGTTAAAGCCATCAAGTTTAAGGCTTTTGTAGGGATTAAAGGAGAAAATGCATAGTTGAATTTCCAGGTCTGTGGGAATTTCAGTGAGTAAAGCAATGAGGTTGGAGGGAACAGACTTAGAAATAATGCTAGAGAAAGAAGGCATACCTAGGTATTGATTGTAGCTTTGTCCCAGCAAGCTTTGAAAGTGATTGAGAAACTCATTCTGCATGTGAACACCTTGAACAGCATCACCATTTTGATTCTCAACTGTGACAATTTTCCTTTTATTCACCTTTGAGGAGAAGCATTTCATAAAATAGGCAGTGTTTTGATCACCAACTCTTAACCAATGCATCTGTGATTTCTATTTGAAAAACATTTCTTCTGCCAAACAGAGATCAGCATACCTTTTAGCAATTGTTTTCTCACTAATTCTCAACAAATCATCAGCAGGGTTGTGGTCAAGGCTTATTTGACACTGTGAAAGCTCTTCCTTACATGCTTGGACCTTCAAGGTAATGTCACTGTATTCATTTTTGTTGAGTGATCTCAGAGGGTGCTTCAATGCTCTTAACTTTTTGACAACACAAAACATTTTAGTGCCATGAACTTGCATTTGCCAACCTTGAAAAACTATGTCAATGAACTTGTCATTAGCAGCCCAGAAATTGAAGAATCTAAATGAAAGGTTCTTTTTTGGTGCAATTGTTCCAAGCTTGACCACCATTGGTGAGTGATCTGAAATTCCATGGGGTAGGAACTCAGTTGAGGATTGGGTAAAAAGGTTCATCCAAGCATGATTAGCAAGGACTCTATCTAACTACTTAGAAATATTAGCAGGACCAAGGGTGTTGTTGGTCCAGGTAAAGAAAATACCAGTGTATCTCAAATTTTCAAGCTTATTACTTAATAAGCA
Source organism: Cornus florida (assembly GCF_030987335.1). Taxonomy (NCBI): domain Eukaryota; kingdom Viridiplantae; phylum Streptophyta; class Magnoliopsida; order Cornales; family Cornaceae; genus Cornus; species Cornus florida. Next base: position 15,591,124 of record NW_026775573.1, on the reverse strand, counting down.
ATTCCTAAAATCATCCATCCCCTGAGTCCACCTTGGTGCTCCCCCAAATGCTTCATTGACATGAAGTATAACATTGAAATCCCCTATTAAGATCCATGGTACATTGGGGTCATTATGATTCTTTAGGCTTCTCCAAAAAGGTACTCTTTCAGAGGCAGTATTGGCTACATAAATAAAGGATACAAGGCATCTTAACTTTAAATCAATTAACCATACAACACAGTTTAGGATTTGACTGTTTTCTATCATCACCATTAAGGATAAAACTGCAGGGTTCCATAACACCCATACTCTTCCCATCACTGATGATAAGTAATTACATCTTTTTTGCCAAGAAGGAGCAATGACCTTATGAATAGATTCCATGTTTGCTCAGCAAACTTTGGTTTCAAGTATAGCCACTAAACTTAAACCAGCATCTCTGATCAAGTTTATAACCTCTACTTGTTTGGGGTGAGAGTTCAACCCCCTGATGTTCCAAGCTGCCCAGTTCATCTCAATGAACTAGTGAGCTTACACAATCCCCTAAACCCCTTAAGGGGTGAAACTTGGCTCAAATTTGGCTTGATAACCTTTGACTTTTTGGCAATTTTGGAATGTTTTCCAAGGGAAGGCTTTCTTATCTTCATTGCTTTGTTTATAATTGGTGAGTAGGATGGATCATAGGGTTCCAGGTTTGATGAATTCTCATCCTCTGAAGCAGTATCATCCACATTTGCAGCTTCATATTTCCCATCATTATTTGCATCACAACTTAGGAATGCAAAGTTATTGGAGACAATGATTGGTGCTGAGGGAGGACATTTATCAATATCAACAGACAAATTGTGACCTGTTAAATTAACCACCAAGTCCAAGGTTTTGAAGTTCATAGTTGATTGAGGTTCAATTTGTAAGGGTTCAATGCCAGGTTCAGTTTGCAAAGGCTCAGCTGTATGTTCAGCGTGCTTCATTGTGGATGGTGGTGAGGGGACAGGGCATTTTGATAGTGTTGCTTTGGGGATTCTCTTGTTGGTTTGCAATGTGCTCTCTATAGGAGTTAAATAAATGGGGTGAGCATATTGCTCAGTAGGTGGTACCTAAGACACACCTCTTGTGTCCCTGTGAATTCATACAAAGAATAGAGCAATAAGAATCGTGGTCATACTATATCGGGAAAGTACAACATCACATCCAAACTCAACATCAACAATACAATACAATGGAATGCAATGCGTGTCACATGTCGCTCCCCATTTTCAAAATCATTCATCTGTCACTTTCCAAACTGTTAATATAACCCCCTTTGGTACCCCCGCAGCGCCGAGAGAAAGATTGGCTACTGTTCCTAGACCTTTGGTGACTCCGCAGCGTCATCGAGGGGCCCAAATAGCTCAACCACGCTAGGACAATCTCCCTAATTCCCTCTAGGCTACATTAACCTACCGGCCCGTTGGTGACTCTGCAGCGACCGGGTTTCTAATTCAACATCATAGTCATGGAAAATTCACAAATCAAGCATGCTCTCCACATAAATTAACAATTACACATATATATGCATAATTTTCTAATTCAACAATTGTATCACTTTCAAAGTAATTAATTTAAATAATGCATGCTTTCCACATAACAAATTCTACCAAGTTACAAACACACAAGCATGTAAAATCAACATCTAAACATGTTTATTTCACAAATCTACATATACACATAAATATGAATCTCACATACAAAATCACATCATTTTAGAGGTAATCAACTTAATTAAACATGTTAATCATCAATTTAAACACATTTAACCACAATTAACAAGGAATAACTTACAAGGGAGTAAGAACACATGGATTAGGAACCCCTACCTCTTAGAATGCAAAAATCCTCAAAGTGGGTCTCAAAATTCGAACTCTAAAGGGTGCACGAAATCTGCAATTGTTGGTATGGATGTGTAGAGTTCGTCGTGGGCTTCGTTTTGCCTCAAATGGCACCTTAATCCGGCATGAAATGAGAAAGAAATCTTGTTTCGTAGATTAGTTGTCAAGTGGAAGAAAAAAGAGAAGAGAAATTGAGAGCGAAAAGAATTGGACGGGGAGAGAGAAAGAAATGAAGGGAAAATGGTCTCTAGACCATAAATTGGGCAGTGGTGGGTCCCACCACTATCTTTTGACTTTTCCTTTTTCCATTTGATTTAATTTACTCCACATATGAATACATAGTGTACCACCATGCAAATACTACATAAGTCACATGAAAATAAATGCACCAAAAACAATTGGACTCAACCAAAATCCCACGTGTAAAAGTGAAATGACCAAAATACCCTTGTGGCAACAAAATCCTAGAAAATTGAAAAAAGGCTGAAAATCGGAAACGTTACAAGGGCCTTAAGTATGACACGTGGTTGGTTGTTATGGGGGGATATTTTTTAACACGAAAAATATAAAATAACCCTTAGAACTAAAAATAGGTAATACAAATTTTTTTTGTAAATCTAGTCTGATACATCAAATTTACACAAAAATATATGCACAACGGTTGAAGATACTCTTATGCCATTACATATATATTCCTGATTTTATCTGTATTTTTGCCCTAATTGCTGGAATTAGGGTAAAAGGTCCATCTCAAAAAGTATAATATATAAGTTACCAAAAAAAGGGTCTAATATACTGTTAATAACTAATAAGTGTGCCTTTAGGTTTAAAACTCATGCACAAGCTCACATTTTCTAGCATGTGTAAAATCGATTTAATTTCAATTTTAAGACTTGTCAAACCTATGTTTCGCTGTTAGAATTTCTGAAATTTTGGTGTAATTTTAAATTAAGTCTTTCTTCAATTATACCAATTTTAACTTCAAGATTTCAATTTTATGTAACTGAATATAAGGCAACTTAAAATATTTATTCAAAGTAATTTTCAAATTCAATTTAAGTTTAAAAATTCTCAATCTCACACCAGAGTCGAGATTTTTTTTTTTTTTTTTTTTTTTTTTTTTTTTTGCATACCCCTCCAATGACCCCTTTCAATAAAGTTTCTAAGTCCGTCATTACGTGACGTGGACATAGTTTTGTAAAGCACATCATTTCACAAGTGACTTTATTTCATGCTACTCTCTCAATTAATTGTGGGTAATTGGATATATCGTTGTGTTAATATAAGTAAATGTTTTGAACAGGTCTCAATCCTTGTGTAGTAGTCACAGTCACATAGTTTGAGTCTGCTCTTGTATATTAATCCTATGTTCTCTTCTTCAACAGATGTTCTCTTCTTCAACAGGACATTTGCTAGGGAAGAAATTTTGTTTGGATTAATTATCCACATCTTTTGTCCACTAAATTTGTTTTATTTTTTTAGCTTTCAACGTGAGGTGAGGTTTGAGTATTCAAATGAACAAAGTGGGGATGTATGAGTTTTTTGTCATTGACAAAAAAAATAAATAAATAAAATAATAAGTTTGACAATTTTGTTTTATTTTTGAATTGATTTAGTTTATAAATTAAATATAGATTACCTATCGTTCTGTTTGTTACTTAGAAAGATGAGCCTTTCTCTTTCATCCATTTTGTAGAAATATAGGAAGATGGATATTATTTATGTATAGTATTATATATATTATTTATTTGACATATCTTGTCGTGTTCGTATTCTAAATTTATCGTATCGCTTTCCGTACTCATATTCGTATCCGTACTTCTTAACTCTCAATCTATATGCTCTATGTTTATTTATCCACTAATTAGAATCATATTTTTTAATTATTTTCCTCAAGTATGCAATTTGAATGGGTTAATCCAATTCAATTCAGTAATTACCTTTTTTTTAAATAAAAAAAAGTCAATCTAGTAATAGCTTTTCACTCCATTGGATTTTGATAAACTGATAATGAATTATGGGTGTCAATGCAAAATTTTGATTTAGAAAAACAAAAGCAAAGGGAATTTACATTTATCAGAAATTGGTAGTCGACATGACTGTTTTGACAATTTCATAGTTTCATATTGCTAAAAAAAAAAAAAAAAAAAAAGAAGAAAAAACAGGTGCTTCAGTGAATTGAAAATATCCAATGCTAAGGGTGTGTTTTGGTTAGACATGTAAGGTAGAGTGCAACTTGGGTTGGACAAATTCAACCCGAGCCCAGCTTAATTTTTTTTGTGTTTGGATAATTATTTATACATATAGAGTTTGAGTTAAAAATTTTCAACTTGAATTTAATTAGAGTTGGACTTAAATTAAGGTACTAACCCAAATCTGAATTATAATACTAGTATAATATATATATATATTATATATATTAATTATATTATATATAATTTTGAAACATGATTTCAAATATATTTTTTAAAAGATGATTAAAAAAAAATTTAAAAATAAAAAAATAACCGCTGATACGAGGACTGTGAAGAATCTTAAATTAACAATTTCTTATTTTGAAATTGAAATCGAAATCGAAATCAAAACTGAACCATAATAAAGGAATCTAATCCAAGGACAGTTTCCTATTTTCTTCCATTCTTAACAATTTTTTGTGCACCCCCATCATAAGAGTCATACTTAAAGTAGGATTTGGAAAAGTGGGCTGTGAATAATTTGGCCCGTTATAAGAGTCACAAGGTCATGTTTTTTCTTCCCTAAAGCCACCGAAACAAGGTCTCTCTCTAACTCGAGCCACCGAACAGAGTTCTCTCTTCTCTCACACATTTCACACACTATCTGACAGAGATGGCGACTCCCATGGTCGAGGATAGCAATTTCGAAGACGATCAGCTTGCTTCGATGTCGACAGATGATGTCGTTAGGGCTTCTCGTCTTCTAGACACTGAGATTCGAGTCCTCAAGGTTCTGATCTCTCTATCCTTCTATGTGTCTCATCGATTTCTAAAGTTCATCTAAATTTGACGATCTGTGTGAATCTATTGTGGTTTGAAGGAAGAGTTGCAGAGAACGAATCTCGAATTGGATTCGTTCAAGGAAAAGATAAAGGAGAATCAAGAGAAAATTAAACTCAACAAGCAACTTCCCTATTTGGTCGGCAACATCGTTGAGGTAATAATACTTTTCTTTTTATTTTGTTTGGAGACCGGAAAAGGCTAGAAAAAGAAAATTAGGGCTTTTAATATAATCGGAATAGATTATATTTGTTAGTTTTATTGTGGGTTCTTCTTGTTTATTATTGGGTAAATGCAAATTTGTATGTGTGTGTTTCATCTGAAAATAATTTTCATTCGGATTTTTAATATGGATATGTGAGTTTGCAATGCAATCTCATATCAAATAATGTTGTGATGTGTTTTTCTGTGCTGATGTAGCTAGGGCATGTCGAATAACATGTTTAGGTTGGCTACTAGGTATTTGATGTGTTGTACGAATTAAGTTTGAGGTCATGTGGTATTATGATTGCCTTTGGCCTAAGTTTTTGTGGGACAATAAATGCGTTTTGCAATTTATGGAAACAATTTGTAACTTGTATAATAAATATGACAGGTTTTGAGCCAAACTTTTAAGTATCAAATACATACTTCTTTTATTGGGATTACCTAGTAAGAGATATGGTCTTTTACACTAATACTGATAATGTCAACTTATTTTATTTTATTTTTTTTGAAAGAACTTGTGCTTTGAGTTTACATTTGAAATTATAGTTTGACCGGTATGGATATCCAAAGCTCAGTTAATTAGAGACTATGGATTGTAAGCTACAGTTTCAATGGTGTAGGTTTTAAGCAGAGGTCATCACATGTTTACTGTAGATGTAGTTCTGGTCATTCACTACAAATTTTCTGTCTTTAGATTTTGGAAATGAATCCAGAGGATGAGGCTGAGGAAGATGGTGCAAATATTGATCTTGATTCACAAAGGAAGGGTAAATGTGTTGTATTGAAAACGTCTACACGCCAGGTAAATCATCATGTTCTTATGCATCTATGTGTCTTTTTTCAAATAGAAATATTATATAAATTTCTTTTATGTTTTCATCTTCTTTGGATTATATGCCTTTTTTTCCCTCTTTCATTTCTTTGGGGAATGGGGGTGCAGTTGGGGTGAGTAAGTTGAATTATCTTCAGAGAAGCTCTTATTTTATGTCAAAATTATTGATTTTTTAGACGTTAATTTTCTAATGATATGTATAAAACCATTTTCAGCGAGGTTCTATTTTATATGCAAATTTGAGTTTGTATGCCAATGATTATACTCAAATCCTGATTGCTCCTAATATCATTTGTCAATTATGTTCTGTTCATGCTATTAAGTTGACAAATTGAAAACCCTCAAACTTTATCTTGAAACACCATTCTTCCATCTTAATTGCAGACAATTTTTCTGCCCGTGGTTGGTCTGGTTGATCCTGATAAGCTAAAGCCTGGTGATTTGGTTGGGGTGAACAAAGATAGTTATTTGATATTGGATACCTTGCCATCTGAATATGATTCAAGAGTCAAGGCTATGGAGGTCGATGAAAAACCAACGGAGGACTACAACGATATTGGAGGGCTTGAGAAGCAGGCAAGTTTCTTTTGCTCTGAATTCAAGTTTCTAATATATGTCTACCTGATATATTACTTTTAACTTGAAGTTCATTCTCATTTTGACAGATCCAAGAACTAGTTGAGGCTATTGTTTTGCCGATGACACACAAGGAACGGTTCCAGAAACTAGGAATTCGTCCTCCCAAAGGAGTGCTTCTGTATGGACCTCCTGGGACTGGGAAGACTTTGATGGCCCGTGCATGTGCTGCCCAAACCAATGCTACTTTTCTGAAGCTAGCAGGTCCCCAACTTGTACAGGTATGTTCTTTATCAATTCTTTTTTTCTTTTGTTGTAGTTTTTTTTTTTTTTTTTTTTTTTTTTTTTTTTTTTTTTTTTGGAAATTTACTCGTTTGGATGTTAAGAGACATTTGGACTCATAAACAAAAAATTTCTGCTAAAGTGTATATGGTCTTAACTAAGGAGATGCCATTTTTGTAAATGACTTGAATAGTTATATGGAACTCAATTTTCCAGTTGGTAAAATTAACAAGAACATTATTCAGAATTATAAAAATAATTTTCCTATACTTTTTTGACATCCATAACAAAGAATATCTCTTAGTTGATTTATTCAAGTGTGCACGGATTTATTTATTTTATTAGGATTTATTTTTTACAATTGTAGTAGTAATCTTACTTGTACTGCTCATAGATGTTCATTGGGGATGGAGCAAAACTCGTTCGTGATGCTTTTCAGCTTGCGAAGGAGAAATCTCCTTGCATTATTTTTATAGATGAAATTGATGCTATAGGCACAAAGCGGTTTGACAGGTATGCCATATCTCTATTTTATGTGTAATTTACTTAATCTGCCTTGGCAATTTTCTGAATCTTGGTTTAATGGATTTTGGATTGAATACTTAAGAAGTTATGCCATAATGTGACTAATTGATTGTAAATTCTTTCTTTTGATGCAGTGAAGTCAGTGGGGATAGAGAGGTCCAACGAACAATGTTGGAGTTACTCAATCAGCTTGATGGATTTAGTAGCGATGAACGGATAAAGGTCTTTATCTTTGCCTTTAATTAAACACACTTTTAGTTTTCTGGTCACACATTCAGGCAATTGTGAGCATTTAGAAGGTTTTGAATTCCATAATTAGGAGAGTTTTATTTGGTCCCCATATTTGTGGCATGGAGATTGTATTTTCAGAACATCTTACTTTGTTGAAGGGTCAGATATAAATCTGGGCTATGGTTTCTACATTTTGAGTGTCTTCAGATTATAGTTTTCCTCATCAGCTGAGTCATAGCAGACTCATCTGTGCCCGTGTCTATGAACCATCCTTCAGATGCCACCAACAAATAGCTACTTCACTAATAAAATTTCAGTTAACTTAAATTATTATCTGAGTTAGTAATTCAGTATTTCGTAATCTCATGAACTGCAGGTGATAGCAGCAACAAATAGAGCTGATATTTTGGATCCTGCACTCATGCGTTCTGGTCGATTGGATCGTAAAATTGAGTTTCCTCATCCCACTGAAGAAGCCAGAGCTCGAATATTGCAGGTAGCCTTTTGAGTGTCCTACAAACTTCACAGTATCTCATTGCTCATGATAGATGAACACTTGTTGAATCATTTTCACTGGGATTATAGATCCACTCTAGAAAGATGAATGTTCACCCAGATGTCAATTTTGAGGAGCTTGCTCGTTCCACCGATGATTTTAATGGGGCACAGTTGAAAGCTGTTTGTGTTGAGGCAGGCATGCTAGCTCTTCGCCGTGATGCCACTGAGGTCTCTCTCTCTCCCTCTATTTCTCTCTGTCTCTTTGTGTTTTTTTTTTTGTGTGTGTGTATGTTGCACATTTGAAAAACTTAGTATTAGGTAAGGTGGGTTAGGTGACATTCTAGGACATTAGGAACCGACAGTAACACTGCTTGAGTGAGGCAATGTGTATATTTTGGTCATTTATTTGTATAGGTAATTTGGACATTTTCATTATAGTCTTTTTCTCCAGTATCACCGATTCCGTTATAATCTAAAAATATCGTGTCAAGGTTCTGCACAGAGCAGGTGCCTGGGCCTTCACAGTCTTCAGTAGTTCTTAAATCTGTGGTCATGGATACATCTTCACTCTCCTAAATGGCACTGTTAGTTGATTTATTGTTAATGCAATTGTACAACCACACTTACCAAAAAAATACAATTGAACCACCACACCTGCCATTACTCCTCTATGATGTCATATGTGGAATCGTAGTTGATGATGCTAAATATTTTCTGCGTTGGACCTTCTAAGCCTACCTTATTGTTAAGAAAAGGAGAAAAAGTCCTCTCCAAATCCTCCACTTTTGTGATCCAGTTCTGGACCTCACAAAAGGATCTTAAGAGGGTGGAATCCTTGTGCAATACATATTAAAATCGCACGAGCTGCAGGATCCATAGTTGACTCCCAATTATACAATACTACTGTACAACTTTATAATGTAACTTTTATATTTCTTTTTCATGAATTTTCATCTTATAGTTTGTGTAAGGTTGTTCAAATAAAAAGGTTTTTTTATGCTAGTGAAATTTTCCTTTTATTTATGGAGTATTAATGTGCTAAAAAAATATCGGGGAGAACTTTAGGAAGTTTTTGTGCTCTAAACATTTGCCTTAATCATTTGCATTTTTTCTCGAGTTTTAGGTTAGTTCAACGGGTACTTTTAAGAATTCTTAAGTTGCATAAGTGTTTTTAGATGATATCTCTCTCATTCTGTGGTTAAGCAGTGTTATCAAAGGCCCAAGGCGCACTAAGGTGCTAGAGGTCCTTTGGAGCCTAGGCGCGATGCGAGGCGCACGCCTGAGTGAAGCGAGGAAAGGGGTTAAAATCATAAAACCCACCTCTACTATATTAACAAATAACCCCTTGAAGTATCAAAAAATATCATTTTGCCCCCATTCCGTGACGGAGCTGTTAAGTGAAATGTAAAATGACAAAATGGATCTCCATAATTTAATATTAATTAAAAACCCGAATGAATTATTTTGAAATGACAATTATGCTCTTTGTGGGGTCCAATACCACCATTAGTTGCACAATCCTGATCCCACCATCCCTGTATATATGTATGTATTGACATAGAAACACACACACACACACACACACACACATATATATAATTGAGACAATGAGATTCACAAAAGATGGAATCAATGAAGGGAATCAATTCAGCAGTATCCATTTGATTGTATTAGCCTGAGACACCAACACTGAGACATCATCCGAGAGACATCTTCCCAGAAGAATCCATTGTTATGAGTTATGTCTATCTATAAGCCTTAATAATTGAGTAATTTGATTGACACGATTTGTTGGAGGTTCTACCTTGGGTTTGCCTATCCATTTCTTTGCCAAAATTCCCCGATTTAGAGGTCAAAATTTAATATATTATAAACTTTTATGAATATGTGAGACAATAACTCTTCTCATTCCAACAAATAAGTTGCGGCCCCTGCCTTGTGTTACACTATTACTTGAAGGAAATTCTTGCCAGGGCACCTTGTTTTGTTTTCCTGTGGCTGGTTTAGTGTTGAAAGGCTTTGATTGGTAATGTCCTAGATCCTAAGAACTGTCTAGAATTCCCTCTATTATGGATTCTTTTGGATCAATTGCAGTCTCGAATTCCTCGCCAACTAAACTTCTATATTCTCTGAATAAAATTCCCAATCCAACAGATGAAAGTAATTTCGTTCATCAGTATGATTAAATAAGTCCATCATCTGTGTTCTTCATATTTTCAAGTCATTCTTAATAGGTGCTCCTCAATTATAGATCACTTCTAGTACTTATTCATCCTTAAACCTTTTATCCGACCATTACCAATCAAAGCCTTTCAGAAAGATGGATGGAGAAAGTTAGGGTTAGGGTTCAGAATGATAGAGATAGACTTACTTGGGTGGCTTGGTATGGTGTAAAGATAGAGTTGGGTTAGTCAGCGGGGAGATTGGAGTCCATGTCCAACAACGTGCCTGGAAAATTGAAACTCAGTTTGGTGGTAGTACAATAGTGGACGCGAGAGTGAAGAAGACTACGCACGTGCGACTCCTATGGATTTAAAAGGTTACAATGGTCATTAAGTGATTACAATGATAGTTTGGTCATATTTTAGTTAAAAGGTGGCACGTATGACAGGAACATGCTTTTCTCTGTTTGTTTCAAACGGCAAAGAAACGGAATGGGGTAATATGATAAATTTTTTAAAACTGATGGGGGCGATACGATAGTTTCTTTAATATAGGGGGGGTTATATGACTGTTTTTGGTTACTAGAGGGGGGTTTTATGATTTTAACCATAAAGAAAATTCATATTCCATGTTAAAGGCGCAAATGTTGTCAAAGGCGCACTTGCGCACACAACAGGCGCAATTGTTGCGCTTGTAGGAGCCTAGAGCCTAGGTGCGCCTTTAACAACACTGATCTTAAGATTCTCGATCTGATCTCTCTAGACCTACTTATTGATCCAGCATAGAACCTCAATTTCAAGAACCTTTCATTATATTAATTGACAAGGTTTGGAACTCTTATGAAGTATATTGATTAATTCATTAGTATAAGCATAAAATCCAGATTTCTGCATGCTCAGATGTGCATTGATAGGAGTATAAATCTCATCTACAAGTGGTTCTATATGTTAACTGATTTTCTTGGGCTATGTTGTTTCACTGCATTATGTGGTTGTAGTATATGATATTCTCCATAAATTGCCTGTAGAAGCCTAGAGCCTAGGCGTGTCTTTAACAACACTGATCTTAAGATTCTCGATCTGATCTCTCGAGACCTACTTATTGATCCAGCATAGAACCTCAATTTCAAGAACCTTTCATTATATTAATTGACGAGGTTTAGAACTCTTATGAAGTAGATTGATTAATTCATTAGTATAAGCATAAAATCCAGATATCTGCATGCTTAGATGTGCATTGATAGGAGTATATATCTTATCTACAAGTGGTTCTATATGTTAATAACTGATTTTCTTGGCCTATGTTGTTTCACTGCTTTTATGTGGTTGTATTCTCCATAAATTCTCTATGACATTCACAAAATGGTATATGCCTATAACCATCATGCATTATTTGTTGAAAATTGGTGAAACATAGATGGAGAAATTTAGTATTTTCTTTATTGCGTATAAACTTCATTTTATTCAGCAAGTATGATCTCACCAGTCTGCCAGTGTGAAGATCCATAGTGATAGGATCAGAAAAAAATGCAAGCGCCACGGATTTTGTGCGGTTTTGATGCTAAGAATCAGGATCTTGGTGAAACTTTCCTGTTCTTGTTCGCCCAATATTAGTTGAAAGCTGTAAAGCCAATTTTACTTGTCTAGATTACCCACATCTTTTGTCCAACGTTCACCCTGGGATTAAACCAATAACACTGAATTGTGGTCAAGAAAGCTGGTGCATATGAAAGTTCATATTACCACGACCGGATATATGAAAAATTAACCACAATTGGATGGTAAATTTGTGACAGCTACACATCTAGATATTTTTTGAAAACTTAGTCACTCGGTATTTTCCTAGTGAAGGCACTTCTTGTTGGATTTTACCTCTCTTTACTAATACAAGCATTGATTCGGTGTTTTCCAGGTGAATCACGAAGACTTCAATGAAGGCATTATCCAAGTTCAGGCCAAGAAGAAAGCAAGCTTAAATTATTATGCATAGATTATGCATAGTTTCCGAGTCTCAGAAGATTGTACCCGTTGAGTTTGGTGGAGAAGTGCTACAGAATGTTTACCCTTAATCGATAACTTTTGTTCAACTGAAAGAAAACTAAGAAAAGTTCTGTTTCCTTTATAAAATGAAAGTTTAATGTATTTTTACACTGGGATAAACTGAAAGTCTTTTCGAATTAGTTATGCATAAATGATGAACTACTGGGCACACACACCAACTAGGAAAAAACCTGTTGCGAGTGAAAGGAAGACTTCGGAAATTCAGTTGGGTGATGAGATAAAGTTATGAAGTCCTAATCCTCCCAAGTCACCAGAATTGTTATCAACATAAAGCTGACTTTGTAAAAAAAGGTTTACAAGTCGAATATAAAATGTTTCACTGCTAGTAGAAATAAGTGATATACAACAATAGCATGCCCGAGGAACAACATTACTGTTGGGATTTCCTAGGAGGCAAATTTGCCTTCACCAACTATATATGATTATTCGAATTTAATTAAACTTTGTTGGCAAGAAACTCCTAAACCCGTTTGTCCTTACAAGAACTCGAATCCTCCTCACCTGCCAATTTGGAGGTCAAGACATGCTCATACTCATCTTGAGGCCAGATTAGGAACTGGGTGCGCCCTCCCAAAACTGTCCCCAACCATTGCCGATAGATCTCACAATCATGTACATTGGCAAATGCAATGGATAGCTGGAAAAAAAAAACTAGAGGAGAGTTCCAACCTTCCCTTCCCACAACATTTCTTGAGTCAAGACTAGGAACTGGGTGCGCCCTCCCAAAACTGTCCCCAACCATTGCCGATAGATCTCACAATCATGTACATTGGCAAATGCAAAGGATAGCTGGAAAAAAAAACTAGAGGAGAGTTCCAACCTTCCCTTCCCACAACATTTCATTCTCAATTTCCTTGTATAGGAACGAGTCGGATAACAAAAATTCTTTATTAAAATTCATTGCACCTACACCACAATGCCAACTCAAAAACTGCGTCCATGAGAGTGGGGCAGTGCCGTTTTGCCTCCTACAACATCAATAAACCCGGCGTGTGTCAATAAGTTCGATCTGTGGGTGTTTTTCACGCCATTTTTACTTTTGTTTGGCTAGATATGCTCATGTTTGGCTTGTTTCCGGCTAATATGGGTGGATCTACTGTTTTCTCTCCGACTAGATCTCTTTTCTATGTCGGTTTTGGTTGTTCCCGACTTCATCTAATCTTTTCTACTTGATTTGATCTTGTGCGGGTTTTGGTGGTTTTCTCCCTAGGAGGCGCCTTGTGGATGTAGGTTTGGAGTTGTTGCCTTGATGATGGCCAGGCTTTTGGGTCACTTTGGTTGCTACAACATTTTGGGTTCTTAAGATTTACCATCCAATTGTTGCGGCTGTAGGAGCCTAGAGCTTAGGCGCACCTTTAACAGCACTGATCTTCAGATTCTGGATCTGATCTCTCTAGACCTACTTATTGATCCAGCATAGAACCTCAATTTCAAGAACCTTTCATTATATTAATTGACGAGGTTTAGAACTCTTATGAAGTAGATTGATTAATTCATTAGTATAAGCTTAAAATCCGGATTTCTGCATGCTCAGATGTGCATTGATAGGAGTAAAAATCTTATCTATAAGTGGTTCTATATGTCAACTGATTTTCTTGGGCTATGTTGCTTCGCTGCTTTTATGTGGTTGTTGCATATTTGTGACAACTACACATCTACTCTACTTTGTGTGGATAATTTTTGAAAACTTGTATTCACTCTGTATTTTCCTAGTGAAGGCCATTGTTGTCGAATTTTTCCTCTCTTTACTAGTACAAGCATTGATTCGGTGTTTTCCAGGTGAACCACGAAGACTTTAATGAAGGTATTATCCAAGTTCAGGCTAAGAAGAAAGCAAGCTTAAATTATTATGCATAGTTGAGTTTGGTAGGGAAGTGTCGCAGACTGTTTGCCATTTAATCCTTGTTGCGGATAACTTTATAGTCATTTTATATTATTACATTGGGATAAAGTGATTGCTTACAAATAAAAGATACCCCCATTATATAATTTCTTACCAAGATACATTACTATTAATGGTTTAGATATGCTGTCAAACTTTTGATAGAGATATTTACCATCACTATCTAACCCTTTATTTTTTCTAAAATATTTTATGAATTATAAATTTCTTTAAACTCACTAATGTTCTACTAAAATGTCTCTAATATTTTGACCATCACTACCTAACTCTATACTTTTCTAAAATATTTTATAAATTATAAATTTCTTTAAACTCACTAATGTCCTACTAAAATCTTTCATTACTCTACAGTATTACACAGACCCTCCCTTGGATAACTTCATAGGTTTTTTTCCCACTGGGATAAACTGATTGCTTATCAATAAGAGCCTCCACCCATTTATATAATTTTTTTCACCGTTACGATTAATGGTTTAGATCTACTCTCAAACTTTTGATCCAGATATTTACAATCACTATCTAACTCTCTACTTTTCTAAAATATTTTATAAATTATAAATTCCTTTAAACTCACTAATGTTCTACTAAAATCTTTCATCACTCTACAATATTACAAAATTCTACGTAGAAATGTGAAATGTTCATAACTTAACTTTTCACACATATACGTTATGCAGAGTCTTATCCAATGCTTTTAAAGAAATCCTGCATGTCACCAATCATAAATAAATACATATATAATGTGATACAGAAGACCTTGTGATCCTCTCCAAAGATGTGTTTTTCTTATGTTTAAGATTGGAAATGTTTATTAAACCTTTTTTTTTTTTTTTACTATTTTCCTTCGTACAAGTAATAAAATTTGGGTGTTCTAATTGAGCTGGTGTACAGTCTCTCTACAGAAACAATTTTTTGAAATTTGTGAACTGAAATTTTTAAAATTTGTAAACTGAAATGAATCATTTATTATCTTTTAATTCAAATTCTCCAAAAAATGAGAGGCAGGCATTTGTGATGCAATAAAATCACAACTACTCAATGGTACTTAAAATTTTATGTCAATAAACTACACCAAAATCCCAGTTGACTGCCTCTCATTCCATGTTCAGGTCTACAATAATAAAAAATTGCTTGTATTGTAACTCCCAAAACAGAAATATATTTTAGGAGTTAACAAAAAAATAACTTGGAATGTTTTTTTCGTTACTATCATCACATCATCTCTGATTTTGTTATTAATCATCAGGTCCATTTGTTATTGGTTACATCAAGTCAGATTAAATACATCAAGATGACCTAAGTATTATCTATAGCTTAATAGAGAGTACACTAAAAGTTAGTATGCATGAGGGGTGCACACAGTCCGGCTCAGTATAGTTCTAAGTTAAATTAAAACCAAATCGATTCCAACGGCTCCTAAAAAATTCGAATCGGAACCGTTGGGGGTTAGAACCGAACCGAACGACAGTTCTTTTTTTTTTTTTCCATTAAAAAACACACAGGAAAAAAAAAAAGTAAATAAAACCCAATAACTCACTACCAACCACATGGATTTGGCTTATCAAAGCAAGTACAAGTTTATATAGCAAAGGAGCAAAATAATAAATGCCAACCAAGAAGTAAAATATATTTGTAGTCTAAAAGCAAACCATGCTATTATCCTATTTGTGTAAGACAAATGTGAAATTTAGAAGTAAAAAATCATTTGAGAGTAGCCTTATCTTTGTGTATGGTCTAAAAATCATATTATAGTGTAGTAGGGTGTAGTTTTATGTTACATATATTATATTATTGTTTATTAATATTGTAATATATATATATAGTTTACGGTTCGGTTCCAATGGACTTGGAATCGAAACTGGAATCGTAACAAGGATGGTTGTGCAAATGTGAGGGAACGGTTAGATCTTCATCCATGTTCTGTATGATGAATCTGGTTACAATGAGATGCATGTCTAGTGACATTTCTTGGTAGAAGTATATTTGAACTTATTAACCTCAACTTCCTATGCTTGCTTAATCCGGTGGAGAATTTACTAGCGTAGCTTAATCCGGTTGATCCAACGGCTGAGAGATCCAGCGGCTACGATACCCCCGGGGTATTGCAGACTTTCACAATTATGGTAGAAGTATTGATGGTTGATCCAATGGCTGAGAGACCCCGGTAAGGTACCATCGGGGTATTGTAGACTTTCTCAGTTTGTAAAAGTATACAATATTCTGGGGGTATCTTACCCCTTAGGTTCCCAGCCTTCAAATGTGGTGATGGGACCAACCTAATGGTTGATCTAACGGCTAAAAAACCCTGGGGGTACGATACCCGTGGTATTGTAGACTTTCTCCTAAGGTTCGATGTATATCAGTTGTTAAATTCCACCATCCATTCCACTGTACCCAAGCCTCGATCTCACCATTTCTTCATATTTGCACTCTGACTAATATTTAATATTAAGAGTAAATTACATTGACCTCGATGGGGTTTTGTCAAATAACACACAGGTGGAGCGTTTAATGTTTATTACTCTGTAGGTTTGAGTCGTTTGACACATGTGCCCAAAATCCCCTTGCTTTATTGAAAATTCAATAAAAGTACTAAGTTGCCCTTGTCATGTGTGAAAAGACACTCATAGCCTCAAATTTTGATGAAAATGATATAGCATCATTGATACATTGACCAAAAAGCCCTTATTTATGAAGGACATTTACCAACACCCTAAAGTTTAATTCTCTCTGAGTCTGTCTTTCTCCCTCTTAAAAATCATTCACAGTTCCAAATCAATTCTTTTTTATTTTTTGTTTATTGGTTATCAATTAGCATATATATATTTTCATTCAATTGATTCAGTTATAGAGCACGAGATTTGTTAATTGTTACGAGTATTGGAAGAATTTACAGAGAAACCTTCAATTATAAATGTACAGAACTAGATATATATATGTCTCTATATATATAATATCATAGATTGATGAGATATTTGAATAAGTTGAATTATATTCTAGTTCTGTACATTTATAATTAATTGATGAGATATATTTGAATAAGCAGGGAAATTTGCCTCCTATGAACTCCCAACAGTAATATTATCCCTCGCATGCTATGGTGGTATGTCACTTCTTTCTACTAGTAGAGAAAAAGAGTGACTATCGGTCTACCACCATGAATGAACCTTCTGATTGGAGAGAACAAAACTAAGTATATATGATTATTCAAATTTAATTATTATTATTTTTTTATATTAGCAATAAACTCGTAAATTTGTTTGTCCTGCAAGAACTCGAACCCTCCTCACCTTCCCCATGTGGGGGTCAAGACTGACAAGACATGCGCATCTTAGGCCATACTCATAACAAAAATAGTGACATATATACATGAGTAATGATACTTGCACTGATCACTTTAACAGAATTGTTAGGACTACTATATTTGATTGGTCAATGCTTGCTAAATATAAAAAATGAGACCCTCCACTTCTTTATCTAATGCATTAATGACCTATCATATATAGTAGGCCTCAAGTTACGACCTCAACACATGGCAAAAGCAAAAAAACTTTAGGGTAAAGTGCAAAAAAACCCCCCGAAGTATGGGCCAAAATGCAGTAAACCCCCCTGAACTAAAAAAAATGCAATTAACCCCCTGAACTATTGTACTTCATTGCAATTTACCCACTTCGATGACCGGCAAAATTTTTTTGACCGTAATCAGGTGCGTGTAAGCCATTTTTTTTTTTTTTCTAAATGCCCATTTCACCCTTGTCATACAAAAATACCAAAAAGCCCTTATTACCCAAATCAATTACCCTAATTTGTACTTGTGTCTATATATATAGTAATCTGTCTCTCTCTCTCGATCTGACTCTCTCGATCATAGTATCTATCTTTTTCTTTGTCATCTCTGTCCCCCCCCCCCCCCCCCCTCTCTCTCTCATCTCTGTCCCTCTCGATCACGATCTCTGTCCCTCGATCACGATTCCGGCAAGATATATACGGATTAATTGTTTCGATCTACACTATCTCTTCTCTATCTCTATCATTTACCATCCATATATATACACAGATATATATGGATTATTACAAAGGATGAGGTCAACTGGTGAATCCTCTTGCAGTTCTGGCATTCGAAAAGGTGTATTCAAGAATAGGAAATGTTTTTGTGGTGCCAAGGCTGCTGTATACATATCTGAGTCCAACAACAATCCGGGTAAGCTATATTTCAAATGCAAAAAAGAATTTCATCCTTGTACGTTCTGGGAATGGTGGGTTGAACCTGGTATCCAAGATGAAGTAGCAGCACCAGCTCCAGCACCTTGCCTAGTTGGTCTACCTCATTCACCAAGTTTTGTGAATGATGATGGATTGCCATTGAATGAGTTCATTCAAATTGTAAAAACCATGTATATTAGCAGCATGGTTTATTTGTGATGTGTTTTTTAGTTTTAATTGTTTCAGTTTTTGTGAAATGAAAATTTTGTTGGGTTTTGCAGGTGTATCCGAAATGATGTGTTTTGTGGTTTTGTTTGTGATGTGTTTTGTGGTTGTGGCATTTGTTAAAAATGCAATGCATTGATAGAAAAATCAATTTATGACACCAATTGACCTGCAATACATTGACACGAAGCAATTAAGCACTTATGGATTCAATACCATTTATTGACACTAAAAGCACCTGTATTGACATCACTGAAACAATTTTCAACATCATGAATAAATACCTGCACTTACTACCTGTATTCACATCAGTCAACAATTTTCAACAACCATTACTGAACTGGACTAGGCACTTACTACCTGTATTGACATAACACCATGCAATAATAACATATGACCATTATAAGCTAGCATACTAAACTAAATTTACATTACCAAATCATTCTTACAATAGCCATAACCAAAGTACTTAGCATTCTTACATAACATCCAAATACTTAAAACATTCTTACATTACATTAACTAAATACATGATACATGTCAACAGACACAATGAGACAAAAAATACTTCCACTGCTTCATGTCAATAGTAGCTATCATCAGTTCAGTACCAACCACACCCAAAAATACTTCCAGTTCTTCATGTCTACCATGAAGCATAATCACTGTCCATCATGGACCTGTAAAGAAGTTGGGAAAATAAATAACTTATTAACATGTTTATACATTAACATATTCTGAAGTTGACATGAGAATGAAACACACCTAGAACTGGATGCATGTGTTGATGATAACTGTGAAAATGGTATGTTATGAATCTATTAAGAGCATACACAAGTTAGGAATTTCAGTAGGAATTTCATTGTTAAAGGAAGAAAAAAAAAATACAACTTAAACGTGTACCTCTTGACTTTGAATTGCAGTAGGGATTTCATTTCCAACAGCAGTTGTTCCACCTCTTGCACCTCTCCTGCCCCTTCGTCTTAATGGTATTCCTCTTCCTCTTCCAAGTATTGGTGGTCTGCCTCCCTTTTTTGGAGGAGGTTTCTCAATGACTACTGGTTCAGGGAGTTTACATGTCCTTGAGTTATGGCCTTTCTTCTTGCAGTTTGAACATGTCAACATATCCTTGGAAGTACTAACCTTGGTTGGCTTGCTGGAAGTACTAACCTTGGTTGGCTCATCATTTGAAGTACTAACCTTGGTTGGCTTATCATTTTTCTTATTCCTTGACTTCTTTGGTCTACCAATAGGTTTCCTAAAGATTGGTGGAAGCATTTGCTCACTGGGTTATGATTTCAGCAACTTTCTTATGGGAAATGGATTGATCAAACCAGCATATGCCTTCAAGTAAGTTTCTCTATGATAGCATGGATCAACATATGATTTAGGCACATCCCCCCTCCTTGTAAAAATGCATGCTACAACATGTCTACAAGGGATACCAGTCACATTCCATACCCTGCAGGTGCAACTCTTATTTCCAAGATAAACTTCCTCACTGATACCAAAACACTCAACCTCAAACTTGTTCTCACCAACATAGTGCACCTTGCACATCCTTACTGCCTTCTTCACTTTGTTCAATTTGTTTTGAATATCTGGACACAATAAGCCATCTTTTAATTCCATCCACTCCCTCTTCTATTGAAATCTCAGCATGAGATGCCTCCTGATCCACTCTAACATATAAATTAGTGGTTTATCTCCGGCTTTAAGAATCACAGCATTCCAGCTTTCACACCTATTATTGATCACCATATCACTTTTTGATTGGTCTGTGAAACTTGACTTTGACCACATTTGAGATGGCACATTCTGAAGCCAACCATAAGCTTCAACATTCAACTCCTTTATCTTCCTAATATGTGCATCAAAATCAGGTTGTGTATATGACCTTGCAGCTTCCCACAACTCAATTTTCAACTGCTGTCCTTTAAATCTGAGTTTGAAGTTCTCATACAAATGCCTCACACAATATCTATAGATTGAACCCTCCATGATATGCTCAAAAGTTTCAACCAATCCCTGCATTAATAACAAATTGCACTAAAATAATAGATTTTAAAATAATAAATTGTAGTAAAATAACATATTTTAAAATAATAAATTTTAAATTAACACACTGTAGTAAAATACTGACCTTTTGTCTATCGGATATGAATGTGATGTCAGTATAAGGCCCCACAGCCTCCATCAGTTCTGTCAAAAACCAACTCCAAGAATCCCTTGTCTCAGCCTCAACTACTGCAATTGCAACTGGGAACATTTGTTCATTCCCATCAATAGATATTGCACTCAAAAGGTGGCCACCATATGAACCCATCAAAAAGCAACCATCAACACTAATAAGTTGCCTATAACCTTCTTTAAAACCCTTCCTTATTGCAGCATAATAGATGAAAACCCTTTGAAATCTCCTTACATTCTCTTCACACTTGGGCTCAGTTTGAATTTTAACAACACTTCCAGGGTTGGATGTATATATTAAATGATAGTATTCCCTCATCTTTTGATATTATTCTGTTTTATTTCCTTGAATGACTTCAATAGCTTTTCTCTTTGCCCTTCTTACTTTGTGTTTGGACACATCAATGTGCATATTAAAAGCAATAGTGGTCCTTAGTGTATCACAAGTTATGGTTGGGTTCATTCTCACTTGCTTTAAGTACTTAGTGGCTTAATAAGAAGAGGATGATTGTCCATTAGTTTGAAACCAAAAGCAGTTGGTATGTTCTGACTGATATGTCTTTACTATCAAGCAATTATGACTTTCTGGTTTGCTTGCAAATACTTTCCACCCACATTCAGCCTTACATACTACAGAGATCCTATCACCATCATTTCTTTTGAACTTTATATCAAACATGCCCCTCAATGTTGTTTCTCTAAGTGCCGATCTAAAGTGTTCTGCTGTCCTAAATTTCATTCCTAATTCTAGTTCTTTTACATCTAAATCCCCTGAAGGATTATATTCTGGGTACTTAGGACCACTAACCTCCTCATCTGATCTACATAAACTGATTAACTCATCACTAGGAGTATAATCTGAAATATGTTTAAAAGTATCATCACTTGACCTATTTGAGTCTGAGCTAGCTGTTGGAAGCTGAATCTCTTCCCCTTGCACATTCAACAGAGGTGCAACAATGTATAACTTGATGATGGTTGTTGCCCTCTCAGCTTCATAGTCATAAAACATCCTAAGTACATCTAAGTCACACCTAACCTCTCTGAAGCTTTGACTACCCTTTAAAAATGGTACTTTGTAAAACACTTCAACCAACTCCCCATATCCCATGTTATCTTCCATCTCTTGAATATCATCATATGACATGATGTCTGGGTCAACTGTTGGAATCATAGTGAAATATTCTCCTTATGTATGACATAGGGGGTGTTTTAAAGAACACACCCCCATGATGGAGTTCAATGCTGTAAAAGTGCATCTACATAACATAAACCCACATACTTTAATCACACTTGACCTGACAGTAAACAAATAAAAAAGTTAACCAAATACTTTAATCACACACACATTAAACTAAACAACTAAAAAAGTTGTTGACATTTCAAAAATGTCAAAAAATCGTACCCAACAACACTATAATAGTTGAGATTAGTAAATCGCAACTACTTTTCGTGGATTAACACAATATTTAGCAATTAATAATCATATATTTACCAATTCAAGAACAAAAATCAAGTACGTTTACGGTTTTTGGCTTCTTCTCAGTCGCGATCTTTAGCTTCAGAAACTTGGTAGTCTCCAAAAGCCAAAGTAGTTGTAGTCGGCGCAAAGGGAGAATGAGATATAGCTGAGGTGGTTCAAATCCTAAACCTAGGGCTGTTGATAAAGTGCTTGCTGAGGTGTCAAGTTGTTATTAGCTCTCCAGATTACAATCTGCCATGTCATTGGGTTCAATTTAGGCCTAATAAAGTTTAATAAAACTATGTCGTTTTGTATAAGGGTATTAAAGTCATTTAACATTTCCGGTGAGGGAGTTTGCTCGAAAAAGTTACTATTGTCCTTAATTGCAACAATTTGATAGTTCAATAGGGTTTTTTGTAGTTCAGGGAGGTTATTTGCAAATGGCCCATACTTCAGGGGGGTTTTTTGCACTTTACCCAAAACTTTATATCCCTACATCATTGAAAATCTAGTGCGAGATTGAAATCATTCTAAACACGTGCACACAAACACCAAAGAAAAAAAAAAAAAAAAATCATGTCATGGTGTGTGTGTATGTGTGTGTGTGTCCTCAACACAGCTTATGGTCCAAAACTGTAAGAGATGGCAAAAGCAAAAATATATCCTTGCATCATTAAAAATCTAGTCTGATATTGAACTTTGAGTGAGGGCATTACTTTTCCTTTCAGGACAAGAGGAGGGGTGGATCTAATACTCTTTTTTCTTGGAATTATGAAATCTAACGCTATGATTGGTTGGAAGGAAGGATTGGAGATATATGAGAGAATGGATAGATGATACTTCTCATATTTGGTTAGAAGGAAGGGAGGAAATGAATGAAGCATCCTTGCATGTTTTTTTATATGTCCAAAATTAAGCCGAAGAAAGGAGCAAAAGAAAGAATAATAAATAACTAAAAAAATGTAATGCCATTTTTAACCTGTTAAGTTATTTACCAAATTAACTTATTAAAAATTCTGTGAAATTCTCTTACACATAATGAGGGGTACATTGGTAACAAAAAATTTTAAAAAATGCACTAAGGCATGTGGCGTAGTGGTGTCTCCACTTCTTTCAAAGTACAAGGTGGAGTATTTAGATCTCCTCAAGAACATTTAAGTAGTTATTTGCTAGGAAAAAATATAAAATTTATAAAATTCAAAGAATCAAAGGCCTTGCCAATTTTGACAGAAAATAGCACCAGGAAAGAGATTGCAGTGATGCCTTTCGAAAAAGGATCAAAAGGATTATGTAACTATGATGATGCATGTAGTAGTATATATTATAGATGATGTAAAGCATACTTTAAGATGATAGAGTATGTGCTAGGCTTGGCAGCTTAATAAACATAACTATAACCAATCAAATCAATTGAGGATGCCCTGTGTGACCATGCCAAAAAAAAACTATATAATTCACTACCAATTACATGAATTTGGCTTTTATCAAAGCAAATACAAGTTTATACGGCAAAATAATAAATGTCAATCAAAAAGTAAAATATATTTGTAATCTAAAAACAAACCAGCTATTATCCTATTTGTGTAATGCAAATGTGAAATGTAGAAATAAAAAATCATTTCAAAGTAGTCTTATCTTTGTGTATAGTCTAAAAATCATATTGTTGTGTAGTTTTATCATTGTTGCATATGTTATATTATTGTTTATTAATATATATATATATATATATATATATAGTTTACAATTTGGTTCCAATGGACTTGGAATCGGGACTGGAACCATAACAGGAATGGTTGTGCAGTTCAGTTCGATCTCACCGTTCCTTCCCATTTGCCCTATGCTTAATATTTAGGAAAAATTACAATGACACCTCTTGAGGTTAGGTTAAATATCACACACGGAGACTTTTTGGTTTCAACTTTCACTCAAACCCATGTCAATTTTAAAGTTAAAAAATGTGTGAAATGTCATACATGCCTCCACTTTTTTAATTCAATTTAATAAAAAATAGAGTTAATTTCACTGACACTGTTTGGCCAAATATTACCTTGAAACATCTTCCGAAAAATACTATCATTCACACCGCAAATCACTTTTCCATCACTAACACCGTTAAAATGGGTGTGGAATGTACCAAAAGAAATATCTTCACTAGATAATGGTTCAAGTCCAAAAGACACCTTTACTGATGCACACGACTGTACCAATCGTTCAAAACAAGTGGGGGATTGTTGGAACTTGTTTTAAAATATATAATTATTTTTAAAAGGTTATCAAAGTATCCTTTAAATATATTTACTTTATATTTTATAAAACAACCAACAAGTTGCCTAGTTGGTAGATGGAGATTAGCAGTTTCCATTGTGCACGCACTTAATTATGATTAATCATCCCCCTTGATAAGTTACGTAATCAAGCGATCGTAGCCGTCGGATCTCTCGAGACTCTTGGATCTCTAAAGAGGTTACAAGATCAAATGATTTGGACCATCGAACATGGATTAGTGGTTAATGGGCTGGTGAACTTTGAGCTTCTGGATTAATGACCATCATTTAACCCACCATAAATTAGATCATTATAAAAGGGCTAGTGGAAAACCCATTCTAATATGCCATACTTGAGAACAAGTCCAAGTCTTAAAGGGAATTTCGATGAGAGGGTGAGAAATCCGGTGAAATACCGATGAGGATTCCGACAACAAGCCCGGATTTCGACGAAGGTCTGATGAAGTTTCCGGCCAACAAACCCAGGATTTCGGCAATAAGACCGGATTTCGACGAAGGTCCGATGAAGTTTCCGGCTGACGAACCCAAGTGCAAGCGAGTTTCTGGCGTATTCCGATAAGGTTCCGATGAAGTTTCCAGCTAGACTCCGGCGAAGGCTCTAACATTTCAGTTCGGATTCTGATGGCTATTTCGGCACTCAGAATTGAAATTCTGACCAACTTTTGGGTAATAAATAATGGAATTTTGAACATTCAATGGTACATTTAATATCTATATATATATATATATTGATATATGTGTTTAAATATAATTTATTAAATTATATGTTAGTTTGGACGAATAATTGGATGGAGATGGATACATAGGTTCATAGAGGGTGCCACTCTATGGACATACAGATTGATGAATCTGGCTTTGTATCCTAGAGATAGTGCTGCCATTTGATATTTCGATCTCACCTAGGAGAGACTACAACTATCTTCAAAAAGCGATTTCGCCTGTTTAAGCTTTGATTTGAAATTATATTTAATTTATTTATTAATATTTTTAGAATATTATTATTTATCACACATATATATTTATGTAATTATCTCCTCTTACAATTGGAAATATTGTCACAGTTGCGATCCGGTTTCATCAGATATGAGGGTGGAGAACGTGGTGGTAGTGCCACCGTTAGTTGTTGGGTGTGATGGTGGTGACAGTTACTGCAGGTGATTTTGGGGTGAGGTGGTGGTGGTTATGGGATGGGGATGATATTGCCGTTACCGTGGTAGTGCTGCCACGGCTGGTGGTGTAAAAGGTGGTCGCCGGGGCATTAACTATATATACATATATAATTATAAATTTGCAAAACATTTAGGACAGTTTAGTCTTTTAGTATAATTTGTAAGTTTTTTTTTTTTTTTTTTTTTGACAAAATTAAAGGACATTTAAACCATTTTATATGGGTAGAGTACAACAATTACTTTATTTTGGGACAATGACACCCTGGTGAGATTTGCAAGGCAAAGAGAGCCTTAAAACAGGTGAAAAGCCAACATTACCCTTCCCTATTTTATTAATTTTAATTATAAAATATCAAAATAATCACCCAGTCAATCCTACAACCAGATTTTGCCGTCGCAGCCGCACCAATCTCCACAACCACCAAAACATACAAGCCCCCAAAACCACCTCCATCTCCACTGCTCGCACCATTTTACTCTCTCTCTCCCTAAACCCGTTACTTTCTCTCTTCAAAAGCTTTCTAACATCACAATTTCATCACCAACAGAGCCTCTCTCCCTAAGCTTTCTCTGTGTGCGAAATGTCAAAGTCGAATAAACAATGTTACGTTTCAGTTCCCTCTCAGATAATCAACTTTCTCTCCTCATCTTCGCTTCAATCTCTCCTTCTCTCTCCTAAAAAATCTTCAAAGAGCTCAAAGGCGAAGCTTTTGAAGAACCCAAGATTCTGGTTCTTCTTTCTCTTTCTTTTTGGTTTTCTCAGAATGTTCTTCAAGATGGGTCTCAATCTAGATCCCCTGATTCCATTCTCGCAAAACCCATGTTCGATTCCTCAACAAGGGGCCTCAATCTCAAATGGGTATTTGGATTCGCAGCTTAATACTGTGTCTTTTAGCGAGAAAAATGGTGGGGATGTGGAGAGAGACGAAGAACATAGTGGGTTTTGGAAACAACCTGATGGGTCGACGGAATCGAAGGCGGGACGCGGATCTACCGGCGCCGCCACCACATCAAAATCCACAACCACCAATCTAGCAGCAAAGGCCGCCGTGAAAGCAATATGACGACCGGCATAAGATCGCAGCACTGGGAACGGTCTGCCGTGGTGGCGGCGATTATGGTGGTCGGCAATATGCAACGACGACGGCGATGGAATCGAAGGCGGGCCGCGGATCTATATACATATATGTGTGTATGTATCTGTATATATATATATATATATGTGTATCTGTGTGACAGACTTCGTATGTGTTGGTGTTTTGGGGGCGGAGGAAGAGAGAACAGAGAACAGAGGAGAGAAGGAAAGAAATGATTACGTGTATGAGGTTGAAAACGTCATTTTAATATTTAAATTGATTAATATAGAAGTCAAATATAAAATTCTCATTTCATCACTATTGGAATGTCTTTAATAACTATATTAAACTTGAGGGGTGTTTTGTTTCAAAATAGGTTAAATTTTATCTGTATTTTTTTTTTGACAAAGCTCATATGATATTCCTGTAGTTTACCCCATTTTATATAGTGACAGATGCAGTCACTATTGGGAGTCCGATTGAAAACCGAATAAATTTTTTTTAGATTTTCAATGGTTGTTTTAAGGGAACCGTAAAAACTATATATATATATATATATCAGATGTCAAATTACAATTTTGCAGTGCATAAGTTATTGACAAATAGCAAAGTCTTTCTGACCTAACTGGTAAAATGTCCTTCCGTTGATTCTTGGAGTGCATGCGTTCAAGTTTTGGTACCAACTAACCCCTACACTTGCACTTCAAAAAAATATATATATATTGACAAATAATCACTCTCTTTCCAATGAGTCTGTTCTTCTCTCGCAGTCAACCAAATCACCAAAAAGATACGGACTACTTATGTTACCTTTTGCGCACTAGAATTGGGTGAATAATCTGCGGCGGAGGAAGTGGGTGGTGGAGCGTCACCAAGCGTCGCCTCCATATGATCGGACTAAGAAGCGAGCGTCGGCTAGACAGTGAGGAAGGCGATGTGAGAGAAGAAAGAGAAGGATTGGAAGATCGGTAACGTGGGGAATGCCGGCAAGATGATGAGGAAGGCGATGTGGGCGAAAAAAGAGAAGGATCAAAAGATAGGCAGCATGGGGATCGTCAGCGCAGATTTGAATGAAATGGTCAACGAAGATCAAACCATACAGAGGTTAGCATTTTGTCTTCGATTTGGGTGTATTAGAAAAAGGAAAATTAGTGTATTCTTTCATGTATCTTCAGTCTTCCCCTTCTTGAAGGGTAAGTGCTTTTTCTGTTAAACATCACAAAGACGCAAATACACAAACCCATCAAATACAATTTTGAATGAGTAATTCCTTGTTTTACTGTAGGCAAGAAATTTTAGTGCACATAGGTTTCATTCATTAGTTATCTTGTATATATAAACTTGATGAATAACTAAATTATTTTGTATTGGGTATATTTTTTTTCCCCTTGTGGATGTGATTTGTAATAAAATATTATCATCAACAGCTAAGAAATGAGGAACTAGGTGTTGTGAGGTTGAAGATAGAGATGATAATGACAAAGAAGATAGCTAAAATATTCTATTGAACTAAAATTTTTGTTCCATGATATTTGGTTGGATGATTTTTAACATTGAAACAAATTACAATTTTATGGTTTTTTCATCAACTTCTGATCATTTGGGTGCAACCCAGTTCCTCACCCAAGCACATTTTCTTCATTTACCCTGCCTCTCATTTCAAGTTTTCTTTAATAAAAATGACAGACACGTAAACACACAAAATTGGAATTACCAAAGCTTGCTTGGTGACTAATGCCGACTTCATCTAATTTCCCAATCTGCCACCTCCGAACCACCACCAGCGGCGGCGCTTGCTTTCTCAGATGACAATTCCCGGTGGCCTTTGGCTCCATAGTACACAAGGTATCTCTGTTCTGGTGGAGGTGTTAGAAATCTGGTGGAGGTTTTGGCCGGCGTAGCAGTCGAGGAGGATGTGGAGGGCGAGGGATTTCTTGATGACGCAGACGGGGTGGTTTTGTTGCGAGTGCAGACATGGCTGTGTTATTTAAGGCGAATATAGTGATGGTCTGCCTGCATCGATGCCATCGGTGAGCTTTGTTTGGGTGAGGTAGCTGCTGAAGAGATTATGGCTACATTGGTCACTTAAAAATGGGTCTTGGTGTAGTTAAGTCATTTTATCCGTAAGTCATTTTATACGTGAAAGAAGGGTAGAAATATCATTTTACACGTAAAAAGTCCTCTCACACACTACTAAAAAGTGACATTTGGGATGTGAATGAAATACGAAACAAATCTTCACAATGCGAGTGAAAGTTAAAACTAAAATGTCTCTCCATGTAAGATTTGACCTAACCTCAGGGGATGTCAGTGTAATTTACCCTAATATTTAATATTAAATACTAAGGTTAAATTTGACATTTTACAACTCATCTGACGGGTCGGTAAATCAAGTTTTGGGTTAACTTTATAAATTTTGTTAGTTCATGGTTTTTTTTTTCAATTCTAGTAGGGGTTTTATGCAAGATTTTGAAAGTAGATGGAGGGTTTTGTGATTTTAACCCTATTGTTTATTAATATTATAGTATATCTTTATATAGTTTACGGTTTGGCTTGGAATCCAAATTAGAACTGAAAACTAAGGGCTAGTTTGGCGTGATTGAATGAAATAAAGTGGGAATGGAATGAATTAGAGAATTGAATAGGAATGGAATGACCATTCTTATTCCCATGTTTGGTTATACAGAAAAATATTGTATTTTTGTAAAATATATATTATTAATATATATATATATATATATGTATATATATATATGTGTGTAGTCGACGTTTTATTAAATGCATTTTTTATTCATTTATTTATTATTATTTTTTTAAAGTGGGAATTGAATGGTCATTCCTTTAGTTAGAAAGTGGAATGAATTAGTGGGAATCACCATTCTAGGAAAATGGGTACGAATCATCATTCCCTAAAAATAGTTACAGAGACCTTGATTTGGCACCAAATTTCAATCCAGGGCAACTATTATGATTTATGTATGAGATTGAGGTGGAGAAAGATAGGAGTGGATTTTTAAAATTAGTTCCATTCCCACTTCATTTATTTCCATTCACTCACACCAAACATGGCCTAACAATTCTTTATTTTGGAATTGGAACCGAGAATGAACCGTATAAGAACCGAACTGAAAAGTTTGGAAGAATATGCCCAAAACATATATATATATATATAATGGTTAAAATGATAAAAACCCTTTTTACTTTCAAAATCGTGCATAAAACCCCCTATAGAATTAAAAAAACCTAAACTAATCAAGTAACCCCCAAAATCGTGACTTACCTGTTAAATAGGTTGTGAAATGTCAAATTTGACCTTACTATTTAATATTGAATTAAAAATTATAATTATTATTTAAAAATTACAAAAATAATATTGGGGGCGAGAAATGGGTAATCAATTAGTAGTAAGATAACAACCCAACTAACATTAAATAAGATTATTATAAATGTGCACTTTAAAAATTTTAAAATAATAATTATAGCTTTTAATTGAATATTAAATAGCAAAGTCAAATTTGACATTTCACAATCCATTTAGTGAGTCGGTTGGGGGGTAATTTGATATGTTTTTTTTTTTAAAATTCTACTGGGGTCTTATAACTTTTATGCATGATTTTGAAAGTAGAGGGTTTTTATTTTTTATTTTTTATTTTTTATGATTTTAACCTAAAAAAAAAAAAAATGAGGCATTGTAGCAAATTCACAATTTTATCGAACCCAAAGAACTTCCATCTTCAAAGTTGTTCTCAACAATCAGCAACTTGGGAGACAGAGATCTCTCTCGATCTCTTCACACACAGAGCGATATAAGGTTCTCTCTAGTCATCTCTTTTTAATATGTTTGGTTTCTCTAATTCTAGGTTTAATAGAACTTCAGGAATAATCTCTCAAAGCTGAGGAAAATAAAAGAAAGTCTTATACTTTGCTTGTTTTGGTTTCGGAAACTCAACCCTAACAAGCCTACGTAGTTGTATTAGGAATAAATTACACTGACACTCTTGTAGTTAGGGCTAGGTCATATTTCAGATAAAGATTTTGATTTTTAACTTTTTATTTTTACTCGCACCCTAATTTATTTTTTAGCTTCTAATATATGCGAATTAATAAAATATGTATAATTTTACTCTTAATTTTTTAATACAAAATATGTATAATTTTATAAGAAAAAAATGTCCTGTGTACACACTGTTTGTACATGCGCCGACACCATCCTTAACCCCACCACCCACAACTTCCTGTGTCTGTATATAAAAAAATCCCCGGCGGCAACCCTACCTCCACGTTGCCGCCGCATCATCACAGCTCCACCACCCACAGCCACATCCATCATCACTCCCACAACCACCACAAAATTGACAATACCCACAACCACCATCAAGCCTTCACCTTTGTCCTTGTCACAACATAGCACCGAAATCAACAATAGAACGCGCACCGAAATCAACAACAGAACGCTGAGGACGGTCCTCCACCACACACGTATCAGATCTCGGCCCAGAGGAGTCCGACGATTCCATTCACCGGAATCACTCTGTGTCGTCGGATGGCATGAAAGATGCAGAGTGTAGAGAGAGGGGGCTAAGAATCTGAGGAGAGAGTGTTGAAGTGTGGTCGCCGCCATTACTGCAGATCGAGGTGGTTCAAGACGCGCCGCGTGGGTTCAAGACGCGCCGCGTGGGTTGAACGCGCTGTAACGTCGGCTATGGCGGCAATTCATTCTTGGCCGTCTGGTTGTCTTCAACACTGATGAGGACATCGGCGCCAGCGTGGTGAGGGGAGGCGAGGATTTGGAACCAAGAGAAGGGTTACCTACCGAGAATATTTATCATTGATATCTACCATCTAAAAATAAGCCCTGCTTTTGAAGCATGACATCCAAAGTGCTTGAGCAGCTCTGTTTTAGGGGACACGGGAAACAATTCCTCAAACATGTCAGCACATTTATCATTGATATCTACCATCTCAAAAAAAAAAAAAAAAACAGAGAAGCAAACGCCGAAGAAGAAGACCATGACTGGGTCAACGAGTTTCTTGGAGCACTAGATTGTTCCAGTATAGAAAAGGCAAATTTCTTCGATTGCGCACTGGTAGTTCTAGTCTCTGGTTCCAAATCCAGGTTTGATCTTCAAATCAAAATTTTGGAATCCGTGTTGTGTTTGAGCAAGAAGATAAAGGTACCCCATACAACATTTATGCTTGTAACCGTGTGAGGGGATGAGAGAGAAAGGGGAAAAAGAAAGGTAGAGAGAGAAAGAGGAATCGGAGTGCATGAGGGCTTGAAAGAGAGAATGGGGTTCGAAGAGGAGAGAGGATATGCGTGGGGAGGAGAGAGAAACAGAAGGGGGGAGATTTGGGGCTAGAGAGAGAGAGAGTGGGGTTCATTTTTTACGATGAATAAGAGAGAGAGAGATGCAAAGGTTGGTGATGGTGTTGCGGAACACAGAGACGGGCGGTGGTGATTGTGATGACTAGTTTGGTCACAAAAATAGTCAATAGGATGTCAAAGGATGGTATAGTTGTTTAATATCTCATTATTTAATATCTCAAAAGCCCTGTAACTCTATAAAAAATTAATATTTGAAGTATAAGTGAATGTTAAATCACTAATTCAACCATAAGTGAAATGTAAACCCAAATGTAATTTAGCCTTATATTAGTCCTGTGAATGTGTTGTTTTAAGCTTTAAAAGTCAAGTTTGTTTGTTTGCTTGTTTTTTTTTTTTTTAATACATTTTTTCAGCAACTAAACGAGCTTCTGTTAAATATTACCTCTCTTCTGACCACATTTTGTCTAAAGGTTGATTGACATCGGTAGATTGTGCTGTGTGTATAGCAAGATGGTATGCTAATCACTGCACTGATTTGATACTTCCGTTAGGGTTTGGTTTGGTTTTGTTTGGTGTTCTTTGAAGCTCTGATATTTGCATGTGCCTATTGAACAGATTCAATTGTTTCTGTTTCAGCTTCTACTTTCTCTACTCAAGATTGCACAGGGGCATCCAATGGTGACACTCTTCCCTCCTTTTGAGATGAATTTTTTAATTTAGTCTTTGTTTTGTTACCGAAATTATGCTGAAAACAAATGAAGTTACATACATAGTTCAAATTTATGCTCTGTATGATTGCCAAGAATTTTGAGAAAGAAAAGAAACTCAAACATTTAACAGCAATTACTTGTATACAATCTTAAGCCCAAAATAACAACCAGTGAGTAAATTTACAATTTATTCAAACCATAATAGGCAAAATCTGGGGATTCGAAGTTTTAGTTTCTGTTTTTTTTTTTTTTATTATTATTTTTATTTTATTTTGTCTCTGCTTTCTCAGTGGCTAAAGGGTGAGACTATTGAGAGTTTTAAAAATCATTTGCTTTTATATAAGAAGAATTCTCTCTGTGTCTCTCTAAAGATTTATTGTTGTTGTGGCCGTTGGTGGAACTAAAAAATGGGGAGACTTATAACTGGCATTTGGTGAATTGCGACACCTGGATGAATATCCATCTTCGTGAAGTCATCTGCACCTCAGAAGTATTTGAATATTTTGATCAGCTTTTAAAAATTTTCTTTCTTTCTTTTTTCATGAATCATGATTGCACCTAAAACTGATAATTAATTGTAGGATGGAGAATTGGAGATAGGTTTTGGAGAATGCCTGAATGCTACATTCGTGGGGATACAAGTAAGTATTTTCGTGTTCCAGATGACGTTTGTTTAACTTTTGATGTTTTATGAATATAGTTATTTGAAGACAT
The DNA here is from genome assembly GCF_030987335.1 of Cornus florida. NCBI lineage: Eukaryota > Viridiplantae > Streptophyta > Magnoliopsida > Cornales > Cornaceae > Cornus > Cornus florida. The sequence goes on along the minus strand of NW_026775573.1, from coordinate 15,557,623 downwards.
TCCTGTTATATATCCTACTTTAGATTCTGCTGCTGATGCTGCATATTTATCTTTGTACATTTTTTTGTGTATCAATGGACTTGCTCCAATCAACTAAATATAACTTTGATCCCAACTACTTGATAGTGGTTCATCATCAATGGTTTTTAATTCATTGGACATCAGTTCTTGGTTGTTAGTGTAAAGCATGAGTTTATTCTTTTAATGGCTTGTCGAAAAGGCTGAAATTTCCTTTATTGAGAATTGAAGGAGTTGTGATTCTGTACTGTTGGGAAGTTTATTGGTCTAGGCATGCTTACAGAATTACTACTCTTTGTTTTTTAGGTGTCTTACTGTCTTATTCTTTAGACCATGTACTCTTGTTAAAAAATTTACGAGTGACACAAAATTCTGTAATAATACTTAAATTGATTATGGAGGGAAATTGATGTTCTTTGTGGATACATCTTATTAGCTATCCCTTGTAGTGTATCCTACACAATTTATATTTTAATTTTTGTCAAAGTGGAGGATCTCGGTAAGCCATCGTTACAAATACATGTCCATTTATTTATTATTATTATTATTTGGTTGGGTTGAGGTGGGATATGTCTGGTACAATCTAAAAATATGGTTGAGATAGAAGTTAGAATATCCAAGAATGTCAAATGTTGTTGGGAGGGTGGACTCAAAACATACATAACCTTAGTGTACCGGGTGTGGGGTTAATAATAGATTCGGGAACTGCACAAGTGACTAGTTGTTACAAGGGGAGTCTTGGCCCACATCGGACCCGGATGGGAAGTGAAATGGGTATAAATGGGTTGGGTGTTAGCACCACCTAATGGCTTAAGCTTTTGGGTTTGATTGTGAAACACCCAACCTGTTATAGTTGGTATCAGAGGCAGACCCAATCCTTGATCCGGTGTCATGCAAAGTGCCCAGCCCGGAAATGCTCTGGTTTGCCGCCTAGGTAGGCAAGGTGGCCCGATTGCAACAAGGGAATTGCGAGTTTTTTTTCTTTTTTTTTTTTGGGGGGGGGCGGGGGGGTGGGGGTTGAGAATGTTACAAGGGGAGTGCTGTCCCACTTTGGATCTGGATGGGAAGTGAAATGTGTATAAATGGGTTGGGTGTTAGCCCCACCTAATGATTTAAGCTTTTGGGTTGGACCGTGAAGCACCTGACCCGTTACACTAGTCCTTTTGGGCATGGAACTGACCCATTATGACATTGGTATTAAAGATAACTGGGGGTACTACAATATGGGTCGGAAGAACTAATGTACAGGTCCCACCACCCCACAAGGAGCTGTGGGCAGATCTGAGTAAAATGACAAAAGCTACAAAAGCCAGGGGTTCCCCGTTCCTTTTTTTTTTTTCCCCCTAGTTGGACGGGGGTTCCTATTATTTGACAATTATTGCAATGTACAATCACCAGATCAACAAGGTCTTCAATATCTCAGGAAATATTATGTGGTTTCTAAATGGCATCAATATATTGCATCGCAACTTAAGTATAGCCACTAGACTTACCATCAGGATAAATTACAAATTTAAGTTCCTTTATGTTAACTATAATTTCCTCACATTTTAGCAGGTGTACATTTTTATCTACAGATCCTGCTTTTTAATTATGCTATTTCTTTTTGTCATTTGTTTAATGCAATAGATCTTCCCATCTAAGTTTGCGTAACTGATTGCAATATCATATTTCATGAAGTTCGGTCTATAAGCAGTTTAATGACAATGTTGTAAGCCCATCTGATTTTCTTATAATTTCTAGGGAATGGTTATCTGCTGCTATTTATTGATCTTGCCGGTGAATTGATATAGGCGAAAGTTTTGGTACCATATGTTGTGGGATGAATTCTATGCTCTTGCACAAATGTATCACTGCAGTGATTCTTTGTTGGTTTATGATGTGATTAAATACAATAGTTCACTACTTGATTCCTTCAGCAACATGTTCAGTACCTTATTATTATCATTATTATTTCCAACTGCTGTTTGGTCTCATGAAATTGGACTTCACCTATGTAGTATGTACAGATATTTCATTTCAGAAAGTTGACCAATGCCATTACTTTAAAATCTCGTTGGTCTGTTTCTCTTCATTTTCGATTTTGGTATTGCTTTATTTTATTTTTCGGAATTTCTAATGATGATTTTTGTTGCTGTTATAATGTTGGTTTTGCTTTTCCAGGTGATTGATAAAGTTCAAGAAGAAACCAAGAGCCGTGCAGGTACCGATTGATATTTCATTGTTAAACCCATTGGAATACTCTATTTATATTTATTCTACTGCTGGTGACTTTGTTCTTTTCTCAAACACTAACTGAGATAAACTGTGAACATGTTACTTCTTTAAATGAAGTAATACCTTTCTCCTTTTAGTCTTTTCTTCTCTATACACGTTGAGCGCACATGTAGGCTTTAATAATAATCCATATCACTTTTTTCCCAGTGTCAGCATGGTCATTTCTTTTAGAGTTATCATCCTTGCATGGCCAAATGAGCATACTGGTGCCAGCAGACACCTTCTGTGAATAGCACCAACAACTTTCTACCACAAGTACGTGAAAATTGTAATAAAATCTTTTTCTCAACATAATGCTTTTGACAAGTACTACAACCACTTAGGACAAACTTACCATCTGTGTAGTACTGTCGAGAACTTGTTTGTATCTTGGCTCAAAATTTTACACAGGGCATGAGTATCTACATATTTCATTTTGGGATTCTTTTCTGAAGAAATTATTTATCTTAGGAAAACAATGCAATTTGAACAGGTCTTTATTACTATCAGTGTGGCCTGCATAATTTTTGTGCTTTCTTATAAAAAATCATATAGTTTGTTTGATACTTTGCAAGTTATATGCGAATGCGATGCTGCTTTAGCAGTTCCAAGTGCTGTACCGGTTGAAGTTCCATTTTTTCTGATGTTAACAAAACCATGGAACTGTCTGGATAGAACTTATGCTGAGTCCCAAATCTTTTTGAATTTATTTTATTGTTTCTAGTTCAGAGAAACATAGCATGTGAACAAAAAGGAGGAGAAAATAAAAGATGTTTGACTACATGAAGTGGCAGGCATTTCTAGTTTTTTGGCAATCACTGAAAACTAAAATAGTTATAAAATTTCAGGACATGTTTGTGTATTTGTGCATGCATGCCATGGCAGTTTTGGTTAATTCTCTTTATCACTCATACTTGCAAATTTTGCTACTTGCTGTTTTACCTTTTCAGATAGAAAACCACCTGGGGTAGGGCGTGGAAGAGGAAGAGGTAGAGAGGATGGTCCTGGTGGGAGGCCAGCAAATGGTATTGGGCATGGCATGGATGATGGAGGTGGCAGATGCATAGGTGGAGGCCGGGGCAGGGGAGCGTCTGGTAGCAAGCCTGGTGTCAGCAGAGTTATAAATTTATACTCATTTATTCCTAGTCTAGGATACAAGCAGCAAACCTATAATTCCCATTTCTGATGATTTTCATCACAAAGACAACTGCATGATTTCCTTAAAACATATTGTCGCTGATAAACTTAAACACCATATGAAATTTTTATTCTTTAAATGAACAAATCATGTTTTATGGTGATCATAACACATGGTATCCGTGCACTATTCATGATTTTCTTAAGCATGTATTTTTTTTTCGAGTTTGTAAGAAAAGAAACCCCATGTGAAAAATCGTGTGTTTAAGGTGATCCTCACTTGAATGGTGCATATACCTATTTGTTGAGGAAAATAGCAGTTGCATTTTTGTTGCTTTCTAAGATAATAAGTGGATTGAAATTTGGTGACCGGTGGAGGTCCTGGTCGTGGCTGATACCTATTTGTGACAAAAATAGCAGTTGCATTTTTGTTGCTTTCTAAGATAATCGGTGGATTGAAATTTGGTGACCGGTGGAGGTCCTGGTCGTGGCTGATACAAGTAAAGCTGCCGAATCAAGTAAATGGAAAGAAATTTGCTGCGTTAATGGACAGTTTGTCCCTTTATTGGCGCAATAAAAGTGCAAAAATACATTGTTGGAAGAAAGATCTTCTTATCTCCTCCAATGGTTGAGGAGGAGGATGTGAAGGAAAATGATCACTTTTAAGTAACAGATACTGTCTTCCATTTCTTTTTTGTTTGTTTCTTTGTTTGCTGTAGGTGTGTGTCTCTTGCTTAGATTAAATTATAATGTGGTTGATTTTTCTTGGATAGTTGTAGAAATCCCACCCCTTATCAGTACTGTGTGATATGGTCTGTGGAATGAAAATATATATATATAAACCCTTGTTTAGTTTTAAGGGTTAGTTTTATTTGCTGTGGTAGAAAAAAAGTGTGCGCGCGCGTTTGGGGGGGGTTGGGGGTGGTGGGGTTACGGAGGTGTTTGAATATTAAAACCCTTCTTTATTTTTCTATTTGTTATAATAGAATAAAATCTGATAAGGAATTTTGGATCTCAACATCCATCACCATCAAACACAATAATAATGTTACGTAAAAGGATTTTGTATTTTAAGTAATTCAAAATCAATCAATCAAACCATATATAAATTCAAACTACACTCTTAATCATACCTACTCACAGTTTAAAAAATAAATTTAAATTAAAAAATACACAGAAGATCCTGAAGCAAAATACCCATGAATAAACATATGCCACTATTTAAGCAACGCATTGTAGTTGGGGTAAGATGTCATCAATAAGCTTTCCAGCCATGACCTTATATCCCTCTTCTGTCAAATGGACTCCATCCCAACTAACGAGTCTATTAGGTTCAGGACAAACTGGAACTTCAGGAGCTCCACACATCCTTGTTAGACTAAAATTGTAGTCACCCCCAATTCCACAGCAACCTTTTTGTAGAGTGTTGTCAAATCCTGTAGCAAAAATAAATAAATTAAGACTAATGCTACTCTATCCGATAAGTTAAACCTAAAACTTTAAGTGATAAACATGATCTCACTTGAAACATATCTAAGGATAGATAGCCCTTCTGCCATAGTTTTAGGTCTAACTCATCGGCCTAGATACCATTTTTATGAATTAAATTACAATCAATGTTCATTATCAAATTATTGTGCGCCTTTTGTTAGCGATGATCAGATGCATAGAGAGACTCACCAAGTTTAGGAGCATTATGTAAAAGCCATTGGAAGGCATTGTAGTGATCACCATATACAATGATTGCATTAGGGTATTCTTGCTTCAGATCTTCAATGGCTTTCTGCAGATGGTCATTGTGATACATCAAAACGTTGTTCAATGCTTTCAGACAATGATTTTCATCATAAGCCGTCGAGTCATTGGTTTTAAATCCTGTGAGATAAATCGGAAAGCAACCTGGAAAATTTCTGGGAACAACCACTCGAACTGCTCCATACTGAGCAAGTCTGCAAAATTCATATACCTAGAATTAGATAGAGTTAAAATAGATAGTAGCAAATAATTATATATATATATATATATATATATATAGAAAAACTTACTCTAACAGCATCCATAATGGCTTCAACAATATCAGACACCATGCTCTTGACCTCCTCCATGGATTTGCCTTGAAACGGTGCATAATTATAGTCATTCCCTCCTATCTCTCCAACCACGAAGAGAGAGTTTTTGAGCTTCTCAACACAACATGTGAAAACAAATATTAATAACAACCAAGTAAATAAAATAATTATTCGTAATTACTAGTAAATAAAAACTTAAATCTCTTAATTCCAAGTTCATGCATATATACATGATTGAATCATCAACCTCTATCGTCATAGCAGATGGAATTGAAATGTGTGAACATACAATCAAGTTGAACACTGACAGAATTGCCGGTCACCAGGGATGAAATGTTCTTGTCTGCAAGAATCTCTATTGGTAATGCTGTAGGGCCAGCAACTGCAAAGTTTGCTCCATGTTTGAAGATTGCATCAGTGTTTTTGAATGGATTAAGAACTGGAAGCCCAGCTGCCATTGCTGTGAGAATATGAAATATATTACAATTTACAAATAACTCAATAGCATGAAATTCATCAGCTACCCAAATAAATATAGATTAAAACTAAAAAATAAAAAACTTGTTATCATTTGTGTAAATGTTGTGGAAACAAACTTCTAGAACCCATGCATACAGTAAACTGTATATGTCATTGGAGGATATATCATATGGAAATACATACATAGCAATGCCTAAACATAAGCAAAATTAAAAAATAATTTCCTCCCCATAATAATATGTTTCCTTTAGATTAAATTTGACTGTTTGACAAGAAAATTTTAAAAATAATTTCCTCCCCATAATAATATGTTTCCTTTTGATTAAATTTGACTATTTGACAAGACTCAAGACATGTATTAAAATCCCATACCATGCAGCATAGAGTAACAATATTACAATATTTGAAACTGAGTAGGAAAGTGATATGTATAGTTGTGTGTGTGTATATATATATATATAGAGAGAGAGAGAGTGGTGATCTCTTGCCCAACGGTGAGCAAGAGAATTTATCCACACTTCGTGAAACGCTCATCAAACTCTCTCTCATCCTACTATGTCACTAGAGCACACCATATCATTTCAGTTCATTTTCTCTCTCTGTCTCGATCGATCCTTCATTCCTCTCTCTGTAAGCTAAGGTTTCATAAAACATATATATTTCATCTCCTCTCCCTCTCCCTCTCCCTCTCCCTCTCCCTCTCTTACAGATATTCTCTGTGTTCATGTTCTTCTAACACAACGCTAATCTAGGGCTTATCTTTGTGTTGATGGATTGAGTTTCTGAATCGATCAATTAAGGAGCCATTAAACGTGTTTTGGAGCTCTGAGAGACACACTTAGATTGCATTTTATCAAAGTCCTACATAATCGATCTTCCAGTCTCCAACTCACTACTCTCTCTCTAGGGTTTTCACAGCTCCAAGCACAACGTCCATGAGCACCATCTGGTATGTTTTTGCAATTTTTGTTCCCATTTCCTTTGATTAAAGGCCCTTTAAGGATTCATTTCATTCCATTTGAGTGTTCAATTTTGATATGTCTATTCAATTGTGGTTGATTTGAGCCATTTGAATTTAAATTCTTGTCATGTCCTTTTGAGAATTTTTTTTTTGATTGGATGTTTTGGATTTAATTTATAAATTAAATATATACATATATATGTATCTGTGTTTGCGGCGCGTGTATGCATAAAATAGACTACATAGGAGAGAACCACCGAGTTTTTATAAATTGCACACGTGTTATCTAGTATCTTTGTCAACAGATCATGAGGATTATCCATCCGACTTCTCCCAGTTTTAGCTATGGTCAAGGAAATGGGTAGTTTTTGTCCTGTATTATGTAAAATACAATAAGTAGGAGAGGACCACCAAGCGTTACAAATTTCTCAAACATTATCTGCTGATTCTGTTAACATTGAGAGGATTTCGAGCCGAATTTTCCAAGTTTTGGATATTATCATATACTATGTGGGCATATAAAGCAGTAATGGAGGGGATTGTGGGATGGCAAATTGTTGGTCTCATGAAGTTGGGGTTTAGAGGCACGGACTTGGTGTTTTGGCTTAATTTACATGAAGTAGCTACTTTCATACTTAACCTTTGTTTCCAAACTTCAGGTCTTCACTTTTACCTTTTGTACAAATCTTGGATTGGTCCTATAAGTTGAAGGCAAAGTGGAATATAAGAACATCAGTTGGATTAATAAAAGCTTGTTGATTCCATTATAGTTGAATAGCTAGCAATCATGCACAAATGTAAGAGCAAAAGCAATTAAGTCAGTTCACTAATTTGTATGACAAGTTATAGCACAATATTCGCGGCACTTATCCCAGTTAACGATTATCTTGTGGGACACTTTCACTATGGCATGCTGCAATACACATGTCCAACAGTAGTTTGAATTTGTCTTTTCGATAAAACTGAAAAATATCACGTCAGATGGTTTAGTGAAATCTCATTTTCTATCTCATATTTTTGAAATGACCTTATCTTGGGTTATTATTTCACTTTCAAGTTCCTGCAGTAAGATTATTTAAATCCAAAGGGGACTTCCTAACACAAACTATTGCCCAACAATTGAAAAAGAATAAATTTTGTGTACCATTCGTACCATGTTATAGTATAGGAGGGTGTAAATTGAATTTTAAATTGAGATCACATGTTTGAATTCAATAAATTCATCTGATCCTGACACCAACTCATTTAGCTATTGTGATCGAATATGCAATAAAGGGTGTTTCTGTGAGGATGAGGTTTTTAATTTACTGCTTATAGTTTGACATATCTTCTCCAATGCATGTGTTGCTTATATGATTTGGTGTATCCTGTTTCTGCTGCAGGCTTGCTTCTTTTTAGCAACTAATATCTGATGTCAGCTATTGTTATGGAATGGTATTTTTATCCTTTCTATTTGAAATTTTATTTTATATATTTAGAGAAAAAAATATTTTATATATTTTGTTAAATTCTGATTTTGGCAATGCGAGCTGGATAGTTTACTTTGCTTCTTCGTATTATGTTTCTTGATGAATCAAGTATGTCATTGGGACTTGAAGTTGGAAAATACCTTGTTGGATGGCAGCCCTACTCCTCGCTTGATTGTGACAGATTGACACTTGCGATGGTTTCTATTGTGAGAGCTTCAAACCCAAGAAAAACTATAGACGAAGGTAAATAATCCATGGCTTCCATTGCTCCTTGACACATGCAGCACCAATTAGGGTGCACGTCTTTATTTGAGTAAAATATTTCATTAATCAAAACATGCCTAACACCATTATTTTAGCAAAAAACCTATCTGGAAAGTGCTTTCAAACCCCAAAATCCAAATGACTCTCTATGGAAGGGAGGAAATATGGTCTCTGTTGAGCACCATAGCATGCACCCATCCATTCTCCCCACATTACCTCATCACACCCTCCCCCAAAGTGTTGTTCCTATATACTTAACCTAAACACCTTCTCAACTCTCTCTGCCTCCCAACCTTGAACCCCCTGATGTTTAATACTTTACACTAATCAAATGAAATCAAGTGAGACTTGCTTTGTTCAATATTAATATCAAGTATGTTCTGATGACTTCTTGTTACAAGTTTAATATCTTAAGAATATATATGTATGAGTCCTAGAAAAACTCTCAAGTGAACAAGCCTTGTTGAGTGTGACATTACTAGGACAATGATAATAATATTTGTTTCAAGCATCACAAATAGCAAAGATAAAGTTATGCCTTGTATGCGTCAACTGTCAATTATCGAGTTAAGAGTTTTTGTGTTGCTAGATTGATATGTCAACTTAGAACAGTGCATTAAAAAAAAGGACAATACTTGAGCAGGCAACTTATACTCACCACGTATGTGGCGCAATGTCAAACTGACTAGTGATCTTATATTTAAAATAATTAAAAATAAATAATTTGATAGCTATTGGGTTAAACCCAAATGGATCCAAATCAAATTCTAATTCTCTCTCCTCTCCCTCTTTCTCACGCTTCTATCACGTGGAAGCCCTAATCTCATCTGTTCTGTTCCTCTCCCCTTCTCTTTCGCTCATATTTTTACAGAGTTGGAGGATATGCAAAATCTGCAAATTGAAGTCCTGTAAACAGCAGTGGAATAGCAAGAGATTGAATGATACCATCATCAGAAAATCAGACACAATACGCAATCAAGAGAAGATAATATTTATTTACAGAAGTGTATACCCAACCATCAACATATTCAGCCTTTCCATCGAAGTCCGGTAAACAGCAGTGGAATAGCAAGAGATTGAATGATACCATCATCAGAAAATCGGACACAATACGCAATCTTGAGAAGATTATATTTATTTACAGAAGTGTATACCCAACCATCAACATATTCAGCCTTTCCATCCAAGTGGTAATATACTTCATCCTTGTTGTCCTTTTTGACAAGCTGCCACTCCTCCATTGAATTCTTATTCCCGACTCTATAACAATAGAATTGAGTTTTGCGATCAGGCGGACTTTGATTTGTATCTTCAACTGAAATGAGAATATAGCCCTTGATGACCGCATAACCGAGGACAGTCATGGGTTATTTTTCCTCCCAACCCTGAAACTGATGAGGTAGTAAAGAAGAATCCCACTCTTGATTACCATCATGATTAATAGTAGTATAAGCGCGAGAGAGAGAAGGGGAGAGGAACAGAACGGATAAGATTAGGGCTTCCACAGGATAGAAGCGTGAGAAAGAGGAAGAGGAGTGAGAATTACTACGTAGAATTTTATTCGGATCCATTTGGGTTTAACCCATATAACTATCAAATAATTTATTTTTAATTATTTTAAATATAAGAACACTTGTCAGTTTAGCATTGCGTCACATACGTGGTGAGTATAAGTTTCTTACTCACCGGTGAGTAGGCAAGTATTGTCCTAAAAATTATATGTGAGTGTACGGCATACCAGTCTCAAGTGTTAATGTTTCTACTAGCTTATATGTCTGCGCTTGGAAAACATCAATCTCAGGTTCTCAGGCCTCTCGTCTTCCCTCCATATTTTATCTCCTTAATTTTTGTTGCTTTCCTGGTATTATTAGACACATAGGCACTGATAAAACAATCGAGTGATGTTATATAGTTATTTAATGAAATGTTTCCTGTTAAATATGTGCTTTAGTTTTGTTGAACTTTTGGCATGATAAAGAATAATATGGCTGGTGGATTAAATAAGTTCTTCTCCAAAAGTGGGACGCACATTTATGTGAGTGGTGAATGGGGAAATGATGCCGACATAAAAAAAATCAGACATCGTGAAAATAGTCATGCAATAGTCATTTATTTTCTGGAGGTGGTTTCTTTTTTGGGTGGTGTTGATAAAGTTAGTCATTAAATCAAATCTCGGATTTTGTTTCGTTATAAATCTTGACTATTGTATTTTCATGTAGATTTTTCAGTTAATAATTATGCATTTAAGACAAACTTCTTAAGGTTGGAGTAAAGCACCGGTGAAAGGTGCCAGGTACGAAAATATTTTTGCTGGTTTAGAATTTGACTATGTAGTGAAAATATACCAAATTAAGAAGTCCAACAAATATGTCTTGTTGGTTTATTCAGGGATTGCAATTCGACCGTTTTCTCTGTCAAATGTACTTTTTTGCTCTGTTTCTGCTGCTATACTACTTTCACCTGTATTGTTATCTTTGTTAAAGAATTGGTTCTTCCTACCAAAGAATTTATTTTTACTATTGTATTTTTCTGGTAATAAATAAATTGAGTGAATTATAGGTTCGGGGTGACCTGTGGTTGCGGGAAAACGCATACAGTGAGAGTGATGCATGGGACTTATTTTATTTTAACGTATATTGTTTGCAAGGGCGAGTACCCCCTCGATGATATTCCGGGAAGGTATTCATTCTTCTACAACTAAACAAAACACAGAGCGTTTTTATGTATTTTTATTTTTAATTAATTTATTTATATAATGGACATAATAACAATAATAATCTTTTCAATCAATGATTGTTTACTTTGTTTTTCTTTTTTCTTACAGTGAGGAAATTGTTGCGTTGGTTCGCTGCTGGCCAGATCATGAGTATATCTCATTTCATTCGATCTTGATGAAACTGAAGTAGTTTGAGTGAATCTGCTTCTTAGAATCCTGAAGTTTGAGTGATGCTGCTCTTGGAACCCTTCAACAAAAACAAAAGATATTCAGTGAAAAGAATGGTATTAGGCTCAACTCTAGTGGTACAGGTGGAAATCTGTAGCGTATCACTCATGTTCATTATATTACATGCTTGTGTATAAGTATGTTTACACGACTCTGCTTGTGTAGTAAAACTATTCTAGGGATTTATAATTAATAGCTGTAAATGGTTATATACTTTGCTGCAATATTACAAACTACTGAAGAAAACTACCTAAATCTTGAAGGCAATATATTGATGCAGATATATAATATATACTGTGTTTTCACAGCCCACAAAAAATGGGAAACAAGATTAGAATAGTAAGAAATCTTACCATTGGCATTGTAGGATGTTTACATGAACTTTGAGCGAGGGCATTACTGCAACTTTCAGGAGCAGACGAGGGGGTGGATCTAATACTCTTTTTTCTTGGAAATATGAAATCTAATGCTAGTTTGGTTGGAAGAAGGATTGAGGAGAGTGGGATGAGAGAAGGGATAGATGATGCTTCTCATATTTGGTTGGAGGGAAAAGAGGAGATTGGTGAAGCATCCTCGATTCCCTCATAGCCTCTTTGTTTGTTTAAATTTTTTTTTTGGTCCAAAATTAGTCGGAAGAGAGGAGGGAAAGAATAACTAACCCTCCGAAAAAAAATGTAAAAACAATTTTAACCTTTTAAGTTATTTACCAAATAACTTGTTAATTCCTATGAAATAACTTTTTCGGCTATATCATATAAAAAATTTAAACAATACAATAATTATTATGGATTATAAAAATTAAAACAATGCAATTTTAAAAAGGAAAAAAAAAAAAAAAAATCACTTTTCTCCAAATTTTTTTAGCCCAAAAAAGCCTTCAAGGCACTGCTTGTGTCAGCCAAACAGTGCCTTGAGGGCTCTTTGGTTCAATTATGTTGGGGGAAAAAAGAAAGAAAAAAAAAAAAAGCCAAAAAAACTGATTTTTGGATTTTTTTTTTTTCCCAGCCAAACACGTCCTTATATTGGGTCTTGGTTACAGTGTTTTGGGCCTCAAAATTTAAAAAGAAAAAAGAAGAATCGGGCCCATTTTAACGACCCAAATTGGAGTAGGCTGGGTCGCCAAAAGGACAAAAATCGCAGGATTGGGCTGCTGAGCTGTAGTTTCTCGTCCTACTTAAATTTGGCTTGGGTCTCTCTAACATACCATATTAGGGCAACTTACAAATTGGGCAGCTAAAAAGTGGAGTAAATAACCAGGTCTCTCTATAAAACTCAACTCAATTTGTCTTTCGTTTTGGTTCTTCGCTCTTTCTCTCACAGAAAGTTGTTCGCAAACAGGAGTTCTTCATTATCTGCACTTACTTCACGCGCACACATCATCTGAGGATCATGGCCACTCCCATGGTTGAGGACGACGATCAGCTAGGTTCTATGTCGACAGATGATTTAAGTAGGGCTTCTCGACTTCTAGATACTGAGATTCGAGTGCTCAAGGTAAAATCTCTTTGTCATATTCTGTGGATTTCGTCTATTTTTTCAAAGTTTATTTAAATTTGACAATCTCTGTGTGAATCTATTGTGGTTTGAAGGAAGAGTTGCAGAGATCCAATCTGGAATTGGATTCCTTCAAGGAAAAGATAAAGGAGAATCAAGAGAAAATAAAACTCAACAAGCAGCTTCCATATCTGGTCGGCAACATAGTGGAGGTGATAAATTTTTTTTTTTCACCGAAAAAAGCTGGAAAATAAATTAGGGCTTTTATACTCTGTTTTGTTGTCAAAAATAATTTTATATGAAATTAAGAACCTGAAATTGGTAGGGAATAGATTATATGTATTTATATTTCATTTGAAAATAATCTGTGATTGCAATCTCATATTCTGTGCTGATGGAGTAACTTCTTCCTTTAAGTCATCAAAACATGTAGGCACTTGACTTCTAGATGTGTTGTATCTTCACCCAACATGATTGCCTTTGGCCTAGGTTTTGTGGGACAATAAACGATTTGTAACTTGTATAATAGATCTGACGGGGTTTGAGCCAAACTTCAAAGTATCAAAATATCACAAAACGTACTTCTTTTATTCTAATATTGGGATTACCTAGAGTCTAGAAACATTGAAAGCTACAGCTTCAATGGTGGTGTAGGTTTTAAGCAGAGGTCATCACATGTTTACTGTAGATATTGTTCTGGTCATTCACTGCGAATTTTCTGTCTTCAGATTTTGGAAATGAATCCAGAGGATGAGGCTGAGGAAGATGGTGCTAATATTGATCTTGATTCACAAAGGAAGGGTAAATGTGTTGTATTGAAAACGTCTACACGCCAGGTACATCATCATGTTCTTATGCATCTATTTGTCTTTTTTCAAATAGAAATATTATATAAATTTCTTTTATGTTTTCATCTTCTTTGGATTATATGCCTTTTGTTCCCCTCTTTCATTTCTTTGGGGAATGGGGGTGCAGTTGGGGGTGAGTAAGTTGATTTATCTTCAGAGCAGCTCTTATTTTATGTCAAAATTATCGATTTTTTAGGCATTAATTTTCTAATGATATGTATAAACCATTTTCAGCGAGGTACTATTTTATATGCAAACTTGAGTTTGTATGTCAATGATTATACTCAAATCCTGATTGCTCCTAATATCATTTGTCAATTTTGTTCTGTTCATGCTATTAAGGTGGCTAATGTTTGAAGACCCTCAAACTTTATCTTGAAACACCATTCTTCCATCTTAATTGCAGACAATTTTTCTGCCCGTGGTTGGTCTGGTTGATCCTGATAAGCTAAAGCCCGGTGATTTGGTTGGGGTGAACAAAGATAGTTATTTGATATTGGATACCCTGCCATCTGAATATGATTCCCGAGTCAAGGCTATGGAGGTTGACGAAAAGCCCGTAGAAGACTACAACGATATTGGAGGGCTTGAGAAGCAGGCAAGTTTCTTATGGCTCTGAATACAAGTTTCTAATATTTGTCTACCTGATATATTACTTTTAACTTGGAATTCATTCTCATTTTGACAGATCCAAGAACTAGTTGAGGCTATTGTTTTGCCGATGACTCACAAGGAACGGTTCCAGAAACTAGGAATTCGTCCTCCCAAAGGAGTGCTTCTGTATGGACCTCCTGGGACTGGGAAGACTTTGATGGCCCGTGCATGTGCAGCCCAAACCAATGCTACTTTTCTGAAGCTAGCAGGTCCGCAACTTGTACAGGTATGTTCGTTATAAATTATTTTTTTGAATGTTTTTGGATCTTGTTATATTTAACTTTGGAGATTGCAAATAGTTTTTTTTTCCTTTCCTGAAAAAGTGTATCAGTTCAGTTTTTGAAACATACGGTTTCTTTTTAGTAAAGGATTTTGATTACTTTTTGATGGATTTGCGTCAAGTATTCCTGTACTGGATCTTTCCCTTTGAACCTTTTTTGGTGCGCCAGGAAATGGAATATTATTCTTGTTTCTATTTGTTGCTTGTATAATGGAAATTTACTCTTTTGGTTTGGATGTTAAGAGACGTTTGGACTTGTCAACAAAAAATTTCTGTTAAAGTGTATCTGGTCTTAACTATGGAGATGACATTTTTGTAAATGACTTGAATAGTTACATGGAACTCGATTTTCCAGTTGGTAAAATTGACGAGAACATTATTTTCAGAATTATAAAAGTAATTCTCCTATACCTTTTTTTGCCATCCATAACAAAGAATATCATTTATTCAAGTATTTATTATCAATAGTAAATATTTTTTACAATTGAAGAAGTAATAGTACTTGTACTGCTCATAGATGTTCATTGGGGATGGAGCAAAACTTGTTCGTGATGCTTTTCTACTTGCGAAGGAGAAATCTCCTTGTATTATTTTTATAGATGAAATTGATGCTATAGGCACAAAGCGATTTGACAGGTATGCCATAACTCTATTTTATGTGTAATTTACTTAATCTGCCTTGGCAATTTCTGAATCATGGTGTAATGGAATTTGGGATTGAATACTTAAAGAGGTTGTGTCTTAATGGGACTAATTGATTGTAATTCTTTCTTTCAATACAGTGAAGTCAGCGGGGATAGAGAGGTTCAACGAACAATGTTGGAGTTGCTCAATCAGCTTGATGGATTTAGTAGCGATGAACGGATAAAGGTCTTTATCTTTGCCTTTAATTGAACATACTTTTAGTTTTCTGGTCACACGCTCAGGCAATTTTGAACATTTAGAAGGTTTTGAATTCCATAATTAGCGGATTTTATTTGTTCCCAACTTTTGTGGCATGGAGATTGCATCTTCAGAACATCTTTACTTTGATGGAGGGCAGATATAATTCTGGGCTATGGTTTCTTCAGATCATAGTTTTCCTCATCAGCTGAGTCATAACAGATTCATTATCTTGAACCATGCTTCTGATCCCACCAACAATTGTGCCATTACATAACTAATAAAATTTCAGTTCACTTAATTTATTAACTGAGTTGGTAATTCTGAACTTCGTATTCTCGTGAATTGCAGGTGATAGCTGCAACAAATAGAGCTGATATTTTGGATCCTGCACTCATGCGTTCTGGTCGATTAGATCGTAAAATTGAGTTTCCTCATCCCACTGAAGAAGCCAGAGCTCGAATTTTGCAGGTGTCCTTTTGAGTGTCCTTTTATAAAGTTTAAAGTATCTCATTTCTCATGATTGATGAAATCTTATTGAATAATTTGCACTGGGATTGCAGATCCACTCTAGAAAGATGAATGTTCACCCAGACGTCAATTTTGAGGAGCTTGCTCGTTCCACCGATGATTTTAATGGGGCACAGTTGAAAGCTGTTTGTGTGGAGGCAGGCATGCTAGCTCTTCGCCGTGATGCCACTGAGGTCTCTCTCTCTCTGTTAGTGTTTTTTTGTGTGTGTGTTTTGACAAACTTAATATTGGGAAAGCTAGGTTAGATGAGATGACTAGGACATTAGGAACCAACAATAGCACTACTTGATTAACCATTAGATCATGTTGTGAAATTACTTTCCAGGTTGGACATTTGAAGCTTACCTTATTTTTTAAAAAAATGTCCTTTCTACAAATCCTCCACTTTTGTCATCCAGTTTTGGACCTCACAAAAGAGTCCTGAGAGGGTAGAATGCTTGTGCAATACATATTAAGATCACATGAGCTGCTTTAGGATCCATAGTCGACTCCCAATTCCACAATAGTACCTTGCAACTTTATAATGTAATTTTTGTATTTCTTTTTCATGATTTTTTCATCTTATACTTTGTGTATGGTTGTGTAAATAAAAAGTTCATTATGCCAGTGAAATTTTCCTTTTATTTATGGAGGATTAATGTCCTAGAAAATTATTGGGGAGAACTTTTGGAAGTTTTTATGCTCTAAACATTGTCTTAATTATTTGTATTTTTTCATGAGGTTTAGGTTTGCTCATCATATACTTAGTGTTTTTAGATATTATCCATCTCATTCTGTGGATCTAAAGATTCTTGATCTGATCTCTCCATACCTCCTTACTGATCCAGCATAGAAACTCAATTTCAAGAACCTTTCATTATATTAATTGACGAGGTTTAAAACTCTTATGAAGTAGATTGATTTATTCATCATTATAAGCATCATGCCATGTGTTGAAAATTTGGTGAAACATAGATGGAGAAATTTAGTATTTTTTTTTTATTGTGTCTAAACTTCATTTTATTCTGGAAGTATGATCTCAACAGTCTGCGAGCATGAAGTTCCACCATGTGATAGGAGCATATAAAATTTTTAAGCACCATGGATTTTTGTGCTGTTTTCATGTTATATAGCTAACTACACATCTACTTCACTTGTGTGAATATATTGGGAAAGCTGGGTTAGATATAGATGACATGACTAGGACATTTAGGAACCAACAATAGCACTACTTGACTGGGGCAATGTGTGTTCTTTGGTCAATTACTTTCCAGGTTGGACCTTTGAAGCTTACCTTATTTTTAAGAATAGGAGAAAAGGTCCTTTCTACAAATCCTCCACTTTTTTCATCCAGTTTTGGACATCACAAAAGAATCCTGAGAGGATAGAATGCTTGTGCAAAACATATTAAGATCGCATGAGCTGTAGGATCCATAGTCGACTCCCAATTCTACAAAGTACCTTGCAACTTTATATTGTAATTTTGTGTTTCTTTTTCATGAATTTTTCATCTTATAATTTGTGTATGGTTTTGTAAATAAAAGTTGCTAGTGAAATTTTCCTTCTATTTATGGAGGATTAATGTGCTAGAAAATTATCGGGGAGAGCTTTTGGAAGTTTTTGTGGTCTAAACATTCGTCTTAATCATTTGTATTTTTTTCATGAGGTTTGGGTTCGTTCATCATAGACTTTTAAGAATTCTTAAGTTGCACAAGTGTTTTTAGATATTATCCATCTCATTCAGTGGATCTAAAGATTCTCGATCTGATCTCTCCATACCTCCTTACTGATCCAGCATACTTTTAAGAATTCGTAGGTTTGGGTTTGTTCAACGCATGCTTGTAAGAATTCTTAAGTTGCACAAGTGTTTTTAGATATTATCTATCTCATTCTGTGGATCTAAAGATTCTCGTTCTGATCTCTCCAGACCTCCTTACTGATCCAGCATAGAAACTCAATTTCAAGAACCTTGCATTATATTAATTGACGAGGTTTAGAACTCATGTGAAGTAGATTGATTAATTCATCATTATAAGCATCATGCCATGTGTTGAAAATTTGGTGAAACATAGATGGAGAAATTTAGTATTTTATTTTATTTTATTGTGTATAAACTTAGTTCCACCATAGTGATAGGAGCAGATAAGCACCGTGGATTTTTGTGCGGTTTTCATGTTATATAGCTTACTACACATCTACTTCACTTGTGTGAATATATTTTGAAAACTTGGAGTAAGCGTTTGGTATTTTCCAGGGGAAGTCACATGTCACTCGATTTTTCTTCTCTCGCTTTACTAATACAAAGCATTCATTCGGTGTTTTCCAGGTGAACCATGAAGACTTCAACGAGGGTATTATCCAAGTTCAGTCTAAGAAGAAAGCAAGCTTGAATTATTATGCATAGATTCCGAGTCTCAGAAGATTGTACCAGTTGAGGCTGGTGGTGGAGAAGTGCTGCAGACTGTTTACCATCCTTGTAGCGATAACTTTCCTTCAAACTGCTGAATTATGTAACACTAATTTTTCTTCAATTTTAGTTCCAAATTAGACTGGATGTCATTGATGGTACTGTAGTTGATTTGATACAGGTGGACATCCAGTAGTATTTGGGTTGTATGTAGTAAGAACAACAGCAAAGTCCTGGGTTTGATTTTGATAATTTATCCATCCCTCTCAGGTTACTATATAACAAAAAATGGTTCTGTCAGGCATGAATAACCATATATTATGAGACCTAAAATTATCTCCTTACTTTTTTGGCCACGTCTATAATTATAAATTCCGTGCTCGATAATGAAAAACTCAAAATAAATTTTTATTTTTTTATTTGTCCAAAAATATCAATTGGAGCACACGCATTAAGATCTGTATGCCAAAAATGATACTTATTTCGCAAAAATTTCCTCAACATAGAAACATGGAAAATATTGTGGAAACGATGTAAATGGTCTACACGATCCGTAATCATAAATGGTATCACGAAACGTGGTGACTTCTCTTCTTCCCAAAGCCCGTCACTCCGTTCATGGGAGAAACTTTGAGAAAAATTTGATTCCTAACTTGAAACTATAGTTTTTACCTTTGACCATTTTTCACAGGATGTCATTGTGTATTTACCACACTACCCTATAACTAACTTTTTTTAATAAAAAATAAAAATAAATAAAAGACAAAATATCTTAAATGCTTTCTCTAATAAATTGAGGTATTATTATTACATGATCCTAAATTGACTAGAGTATTGTAACTCCTCATATGGGCCTTCTGTCTAGTTTATGTGAACTCGTGCCGAATGAGTTTCCTCCTCCTTTTCTTCTACAGAATTGGAGAACACGTGTTCATTAATTTTTTCATCATTTGTAGTTCTATTTATTTATTATTTTTTATAACACTTCTTCATTTGTATTCATGGCCTTGTTCAGTAGAGAGTAAAAAGACGAAAAATCATTCAGAGCACAAAACTAAATAGTAACTTATTGAAGTTTCAAGCAAATGAAATCCTTGAAATCTTTAAGGTGAGGAATGAGGAAAGCTTTTGAGGCCAAAAAAGGATTTACAATCCCACATTTCAAATCATATGTAAGTGGGGCTTTAACTACGTCCCTTTCATGGTTGTATTATATCCTCAGATATATTGTATTATATTACAGACTAGTTGATATAATCTAGTTCTCAAAACTCTTTTAGTAGATAGAAAATATAGAAGTGAAAGAAATACACATGAACATATATGTATATATACCAACGGGCCAGTGGCCTAGCGGTATTAGTCTTTTACTTTCCAAAGGAAGGTCAGGGGTTTATGTCTCAGAAGAGACAAGTGTGTGCGAGTACCAACTAAGAAAATAATAATAATAATAATAATAATTTTTATATATTACAACTTACTATAATCAAATACACACACATATATATATGTTTGAATGAACTGGCTTTGGAGGGAGAGCATAAAGAGAAGATGCAAATGGAAAGGAGAGAACAAAAATAGGTTTGATTGGAACAAAGGAATGCAAAAGCTTTTTATATTGGAGGGTACTTTTGGGATTAATCAAAAAGTATCAATCATATGCATCACAATATGGTAAGAAAGCGGTTGGAAGTAAAATGTAAAGTGACAAATTGTTCACTTTTGAAACTATAGGGACGGACTCGCTCACTTGGTGAAACTTCAGATTTTTTTTTTTTTTGCACTTTTGCCTAAATACTTTTTACAATTAAAATATTTTTTAATTTATTTGGTAAGAATATTTGTTTAAACCCTTTTATTGTTAATTTTACAATAATATCCTTTAATAGGATGTTAGTCTTACTATATATATGATAATATCAACTTTATTAAGGAATGAGTGTAATTATCTTTATAAAAAATAAAAAGACAAAATTGTCTAATGAAAAAAAATTACCTAAAGTATTCAACCTCTACCCGCAATTATCTATTAAGTTAAATTTGATAACCATTAAAAATACTTTTAATATATATCAAACATATCCAAACGCAATCTTATACTTTCTTTAAATTTAAATTTTCTAAAGTAAATTTTTTTTATAATATATGAATTTTAGTTAAGGATTCAAAATAGTAAAGATTATAAGATTTGAGCCATATTCTAAAAAAAAAATTACTTTATTATATCTCACAAATTTCCAAATTCTAATAACATAATTTGTATATACGTGCACCGCATTTGGATCGGTTAGTAGCTCAGGAACAATAGACCTTCCTACTACCGCCCTATCCCTAGCTCTTGTGTGTCTTTTCTTGTGGGTTACACCACTAAGGTTCGAATCCCTGACCTTCTTTTAAGAAGTAGAGATCTTGTACCGCTAGGCTTTTAGGAAGTAGGCGTCTTGTACCGCTAGGCCACAAGCCTATTGGTTTGAAATGGCAAATTGTGTTATCTTTTGTTGCTTGAGAGTGATCATGTTCAAGCTTCTTTTTTGTTTTAGATGAGATTCATATTCGGTGATGAGATACAAGTTACGATGCCCTAATCCTAAGTCACCAGTTAGGAGGCAAATTACAGTTAGGAGGCAAATTAGCCTGCTCCAAGTATTACATATGTTTATTCGAATTTAGGTCATCTGCTCGACTCTTGTTGAGACATACTCATCTTAGGCCACATTCATCCCGAGGTGAGATTGGAAACTGATCTAAGAAATTATTATAGGATCCGGGACTACATGGTCCCAGGTGAAATTACTTGCTCGGCAGATTGGTACAAACTAGGACCATGCAGTCCAGATCATGTAATAATTTCTCCCCAAACCTGCCCCTAACCATTGCTGATAGTCTTCACATAGAAGACACGATCATGTACAAATTAATTGCAAAATCAAACTACATTATCCTCAAACACAGTGAAACGTATTATTAGGTAGTATATATCCATGTCAACATGGAAGCATATTTTACCAAAAGCAACATCTCAATCCAAGACTCAAAAAAAAAAAAAAAAACAATGTAGAACCTCATGTTTACCAATGGTAAAAGAAACAAGATAATTTAACCATATAGATCACAACAAGTGCCTCCATCTTAGAGCTAGACCGACCAAAATCCTCTAACACTTGACCTCCTTTAACCCATGTGCAAAATACAGAAAGGTTGGATCGGCCGCACCGTCCTTGTAATATGCAAACACCATGGTGCTGTCATCATGCATGCTCTCCCCAACAAAACTGCAAGACAAATTCAAACAGTTACATTATTAGATATAAATACCATTCTACCATATAAACACATCCATTACGTATCCAAGGTCTTTTGTTCTTATTGGCATGAGGTCGAGAAGGTTCAATTGTCAGAAATGAATTTATAGACTCGGGATTTATCAACGTCGAGTTCGTAAAAATTCTTCTTGCCAATTATGTATGGTCAAACAACTAAATTATGAAAGGAAAACCTTCGCTTATTTATATTCTTTTTCTACTAGATATAGGAATTCCTTATACCGCGTTCCTAGTTATATAAATTCAAAATTAAATTGCAACCCTTAATAAAGATGGTGTGTATTAGATAAGAGCTAAGATGCACATACAATTGGAGGTCACTGAGCTTCGAGAGAAGGAACTTAGTTGCCCCCTGGATGGACTTCATGAACAACTCTTGCTGCTCTGGTTCCAACTTAGGTGTTAGCTGCTTAATGTACTTCTTAACGTATGCAACAAACTGCTTCTTGTCAAAAGGAGGTTGCTCCTACAAAATTTAAGAAACGATTTTAGAGACATGGCAAGAAAATCAAAACAGTGGCCATGAACACAGTGTACTCGACTTACCTGAAGTCTGAATGTATCAACAATATCAACGACCTTAACAGCCTGGTCGTCGACACCCTCATCTTCTCCTCCACCTTCTGCAGAAGGGTTAGCCCCAATATCTACGTCAACTGCTCCTTGGACAACCCACTGCAAAAAAGCCATATCAAGACACCAAGTTATATAATTGCACCGTAGGACATTGTCTAGACAACAATGGGGCAAAAGAAACAAATCATTCACAGATGTTCATCACCAAAAGAAATGGATGGCTGAAAACTGAAGAAATTCAAAAAACAAAAAAGAAGAGGGTTCCGACCTTCCCTTCCACTTCCCACAGTATCCCATTCTCAATTTCCTTGTACGGGAACGAGTCAGATAGAAGCTCATCACCTGAAATTCATGATTAAAATAAGTTGCATCAACACTACTAAGACACAATACCAACTCAAAATACACATAACTAAATTAATTTTCCAACATATTCTTGAACAACAAACACATTCGTATAGAGTTTGGCAACATCATAACAAAAAATAGCGGCCAATCCAACCCAAACTGTAAGATGGCAGAAACAAAAAACTTATATCCCTGCATCATTGAAAATCCAGTGCGAGTTGAATTCATTCTAAACACACGTGCGTGACAGTGCACACCCAACCAAAAACTATTGATCTCTTCCCATGTAGTACATAAATTGTATTGAAGAATCAAAATAAATGCTTCCACTAGATAGAAGCACAATCAGACGAGCCAAAATTGGTAAAAAGGGTAAATTCTAGTGAAGTAAGATCAAGTATCTTTGATAAGGTGCTTCAGTAGAGGTAATATTAAAATAACATATGTTACATGTATTCAGAATTAAGCAACAAACAATATCACACGAGTAACACAATAAATTTTTTGAATTGAATGGAACTCACACCATACAAAGAATGGATTACAAAGAAATATAAATTAAAAAAATAAAATAAAAAATCCCTTTTTGTTCGTCTGCAGCTTTTGAAACACTAATTCGAGCAAATCAAGTAAATTTTTTTTTTTTTTTTTTTTTTTTTTTTTTTTTTTTTTTTTTTTTTTTTGAGTATTTGGCTCAGCTGATGTGACTTTTGAAAACCAAAGCAACATAAAAATCCAAACATGTAATTTTTTATCCTCAGTTAGCAATTTATAATCCACTAGACAAACAATAGTATGATAGAAAGACTATCCAAAATTGATAAGCTTTCACATGATAAATTTTTATTTTTTACAAAAAAAAAAAACATCAGCAATTTAACGTCCAACACAGCACAAAACAATAATTAACATCGACCTCATGTCTCATAAAATTTTAAAAAATAAAAAATAAAAAATAAAACAGTTGTTTTAATAAAGACTACAAACAAAACACACAATTAAATTAAAAACAAAAAAACAAAAAACAAAAACACAAACAAACAGATAACTACAATTTCCATATTCAAAAGATTAACTCTACCGAGCAAAATCTACAAATCATGAAATCTTCAATAAAAATAACGTCATACAACTCAAAACACAAAACCCATATAAACCCACCAAATAAAATCTTTAAAAAAAAATCATTCCAAACAGAACACAACAAAATTCTACACACATGCGAAACACAATTTGAAATTTAACTCCAAATTTCTAAAATAATCTAACAAAATAGATAAAACAAACAGAAGAAAGAAAGAAAGAAATAAAAAATTGAAAGTACCGGTTAGGAGATCCTGGTAAACCAACATGATGATTGCAGAATAATACTACTTTCTCTCTCTAGAATTGTTTGGAAGAGAGAACAAAAGCCAGATAAAAAGGGAGTTTACGCGGTGACAGAATATGAAATAAAGAACGAATTTCGGGGGTTCAGCGGCGGTGAATATTTATAGCTGAGGCTTTTCCGGATTGGGTAATGGGTTCGGTACCCATTTTACCAAAATAGCCCTGTTGTGTCCTTGAAACTACGATTCTGTTTCCCTTTCCGGTTCAAAATAGGATTAGATTCGGTGAACCGACCATGAGCTGCCATTTTTGACTAGGAGACTACGCACCATGTGCGTGGTGGAGTAACTGCACCTTTATTGATACTAACAAGTAGTAGTAGATACTAATGAGGTTTAAAATTTACTTTTTTCGAATTTTAAATTTAATTAAGAGGTTATTAGATAGTCTTGAATCATTATTAAAATTATTTATTAATTAGGTAAGTTTTTAATTTTTATTTTTTAGTAACAAAATTAGATAGGATTTGCAAGTTATAATTATAATAGGATTTTAAGATTACGAATTCGAAATATGACACAGTTTGTCTGCATGCAATCAGACAATATTAAAATTTTATGATGTATTTTTAATCCTTTTCGCACTAGCAAGAGCCTTTCTTCTAATTTTTTTTTGGAAAATATTAAAATTTTATCAAGTAGACAAAGGTGTTACCTATCAAGGATAGGATAATGTGGAAAACTCTTTTCATTCTAAAAGCATGAGCTTAGAGATACTGTCCCTTTTGAAAAATAGAAATTTAATACCGCTTGACCGGTTGGTGATATAGTTCATATATTTACTGAAATTAATATGTAGAGACAGTGAAAATAATTTGTATTGTTTAGAGTTGCATCCACTCAAAATTCAATTTTTATATTTTCTGTCTCCACAGTTAATATAAATTGAAATTGAGTTGATCTCAAATTGCTCAAATATAGCATCTAGTTTCATTTTTGAGCTAAAGCATGAACATAAACTTGAAACGAAGATTTATAAAAGAGAAAATTTAATGAATAATACTTAGTTACTCGTCAATGAGTGGTTCATCCCTACTAATTATTGATGTGGTTCAATTACAAAATGGACTCATAGTCGGTAATTACAAAATTTGAAAAGTTATAAATAAGGACAATATATATATATATATATATATATATATATATATATATATATAGAATAAATTTGCATCATTCCTTCTAATTTTCTTATTTATCACTTTTCTGATTTTGTAATCACAAACTATATATGTATTTGTGATTGGACCACATTAACAATAGTAAGGATGAACTACTCACTAATGAGTAGCTAAGTATGGTTTAAATTTAATTATAGATCCAAACAAATCTTAATAAAGCGTGTTCATTAATTTAAATAACCTATTCACAGATGGACTGAAAATTTTCAGTAGTCTAAGTAGCTCGTTTTTAAAACTAGTTCGAACTTAAAACAAGATTTAGTCATAGTTGAATTTGAACTGTCATGAAAAAATCAATTCATTTGTTATTTTGATTTGTAATTATGAAAACAATATTCTGTTATCAGAAAACTGAAAATAGTATAAAAAAAAATTCTGATTAGTTCAATTTTCTGAGAACTCAATATAAAAAGTCATATTTTAAAAAAATAATTTTTATATTTATTTATTTTAAAAATTTTTAAAAATTATTTTCAGAATTACAAATCAAACAAACCTAAATTTTTATATTTGGGGATATAAATGTCACTCTATATTGAGATTCTGTCACATCAACTAACTAGTGATTTAGTTTTAATTCTATTCATCATTTTTTTTTTTTTTTGACGATCCTTGAGTTATAATTGTGCTTAGCATTCTCTCCTCTAAAACGACCAAGGCAGAAAGCCAAGGCCGCCCAAAATTATTCGATGTGGTCCCATGCACCTCACAAACCACTTTAACAAGTGGATCGCAGGGGCCAGTGATGATAAAGTATACTACAATATAATTGATTAATTGTGTTGTATTTCACTGGTGCGAATATTTTATTCGAACCTAGACATATTCTTTTCCATAAGTTTAGTGGGACAATAACAAAATGCTACAGTAGTAATTAATTTGACCAAAAACCAAACAATAAGAAGGAAAAAAAACACGGCTGACTATGGTGTGTTAACGCAGGCAAAAGTATAAAAAAAAATTTCTCAAAACTATTTTAAAATCGTAGTAAATTTTCTCATAATATTGCCGGTTTACTGGCAAATCGAACAATAAACTATTAAAAATTTACAAATTGTTCTTTTTTGTCATCGTCATTTTTCGACGTCGAGATGATTAAAATTATCTAAATAATCCCATTATATACTTATATAACATTCATAAAGTATCACAAATATAAAATACCCATAATATCCTTTAGGTCATCTTGCAACTAACCAATAGTTCAGAATTTTATTTATTTATATTTTTTAACTCTAAATTTCCTTTATCTTCTTAGGTTCTCCTGTTAACTACTCGAAAGAATGATCAAATGCCTGTTTTATGAGCACACGCTTACCTAATGACAAGGTCTTACTCAGCAATGTTAAAGATATATAAAATTGACATGTGTCCTCAACAATATCGCTAATATTTTATTTTCGGCAAACTTGTACATGTACGTATATTATCATCACATTATCTATCACACTAGTGTGACCAATGGAATTTCTTCAACATTCAGCAACCTTGGAGAATTTGAGCCACAAACCCCTCCATTAGACTCAAAATATAATAATATTTTAAAATCTAATTCAAGTTAATTTTGTCATTACTTTTGCAGCTACTTACTATACCATGTAACATATTATTATTTTTTGTATTATGTTTTTGGTACTTAACTTCTTTTTTTTTTTTTTTTTAAGTTGCTCAACTATAGCTATAATTGCGATGTTCCGCTCATGGTATTTGCTTCTGTCAATCATATTCACAACTGGGAGTTTATATGTACAAAGTTTGGAGGAAAGTGCTAGCTCGTCATCTCTGCCAAGGTAGATTAACCATTCTTAAATTTTGGATTTCTTAATTTAAAA
The DNA here is from genome assembly GCF_030987335.1 of Cornus florida. Classification (NCBI taxonomy): domain Eukaryota; kingdom Viridiplantae; phylum Streptophyta; class Magnoliopsida; order Cornales; family Cornaceae; genus Cornus; species Cornus florida. The sequence goes on along the minus strand of NW_026775573.1, from coordinate 15,530,305 downwards.
ATTTTTTTTTTTAATTATTTGTATTTGTTTATTGGTTTTCTGTCATTTTAAAAGCTAATATGATAAGAATTGAAGATGCTGAAGGAAGCTTGCACAACACAGAAGTGATACTACGCATTTTGGGTAATAGATAGAGTATGAATTCATTTAGATTTAGTACCCATTGAATTGTCACTGAATTAAGAACACGAGAATGTTTAAATTTACAAAACTTAATTTGCAGAAACTTAAATTTTTTTAATTTTTTTTTTTAAACTCCACCTAAATTGGGCTGAAGGTAATATTGTAATTTTTTCTATCCATACAAATATTAGGTGTAACATCAAATTGGATATAACGTTCTGTGATATATCTCGAGCCCTTACCTAACTTAACTCGAATATAATTTATAATGATGGTTTGTTTAGTTACTTACCTTCCTATTTATTGGTAAAATACCTTAATGTGATATGTTGTAACCTATGCAAGTGTCGCATATACAGTACTAAGACAATTCTAATTTTTTAGAATGCTACAAAAGATCAATGAATGACGATATTTAAGCTCCACTATATCAAATGTTGAGAATCACCTACAAACCTGCACAATTCTCTATGCAAGTGTAAAGAGTTATAAAACGCATTTGCTACCCATTAATTTCCTCTCCATATGTCCTCTAAGCTATCATCCAATAAGGAACAAGGAATTTCATTACTTTTGCATCTACTTACTGTACCATGTAACATATGGTTATATGGGCAACCTAATTTAAACAAAAATATGACATGACGTATTTATAATCTTATAAAAAAAATTATAAAACCACATACTTATCTTATCATATATTTTTCCTATCACCACACGTCACACTAATCCATAAGCAATTGGAGTCATTGGACCAATCATGGTCGGACATTTTTGTCCATCCATGTATATTTCTTCAACTCAGTGAAACTTACTGTATTAAATAAAGCGTCTCTAACTTCCAATCCTGACCGTCCACACTTACCTGGCCCCACATCTTGGTGTATCTCGTCAGTAGATTCACTGTACATCAACCTACCAGATTGCCCCCTTTTGAAGCTTAATGTGACATCAATTTCAACCACAGCTAATCCACAGAAGAGCACCGAATCAATCCAAGCCGTCCATCATATTCTCTCATTTGGACAGCGGTTACCGAACGGTCCTCACAATAATCAAATCCCAAATCTATCTTCTGCCGTAAAACTGGCGGAGATGAGAGAGAAAGAGAGAGTTTAGAGAGGGAGAAAGAGACTTTCAGATTTTCCAACACACAAACACATCATCGTGATTCAAGAGAAACGAACGATCCCTTCCATTTTCTCTCTCTATTTACTCGTCGATTCATAGCTCTCTCTCAATATCATATTCAAACCCTAGGTTCCAGAGCTTGTAATCTGAAGTCTACCGTTAGATTAAATCTTACAGAGCTGAAAAATTCGAAGCTTTTCGGTAAATTTAGGAGAAATCTATTCAATTTTTGACGTCTATATGTTGATATATGTATATATGATGATGAAACAAGGTTTTTGATTATGGGGTTGGAGGATGCTGATCTCCTCGACGATGGCGTTGCCGCTGGCAAAGCGTCGTCGGTTTCGTGCTCGATTTGCCTAGAGGCCGTGACCGATAATGGGGGTAGATCTTGGGCGAAGCTTCAATGCGGCCATCAATTTCATCTCGGTTAGTTCAATTTGAACTCATTCAATGAAAAATTATGTGTTCATAGAGAATTAGACGTGATCTGATTTAATGTTGTTCACCAATATGGGAGATACTTTCGATATATACAAGTTGTGAAAATTAGAGCTTTGAAACTGTGTAGTTGAATAATTGAATTTGTGCAACGTTGTGTTGCTTTTATTAATTTATTTTTATTGTGTTCCCATCCGTGGACTTTTGGTAAGCTTCTAGATTTGTAGATGAGCCTGCTTTAAAGATCAAGGGAGCTGGGTGTTTGAAAGAGAATTAATGAGTTTTATTGAAACTAGATGGGCGGTTGTTGATGGATTTATATGAAATATGAAGTAGAAGAATTTATGCTATGAGCTTGTGACTGAAGCTCAACTGAATGAGCAATATAAAGAGTAACCACGGTTGTTGACCAAAGAAACAAATTACTTGAAAGTAATTTGGTTGAAAAGTGTGGGAATGATTGGTGAGATAATTCAAATTGGCCTATATAGTGTTCGGTAACTTTGTATTTTCATTATTTACAATTTATCAATCCATTTGTAGTGTTCACCTCTGCCGTGCTCAACAATCTATAGTCAGTTCTACTTGAGTTTGTCTGTCATTCCCATTACTCCTTTTTATTTTGTAAGTCACCTAACACCTTTTTCTGTACCCTTTAGTAACTTAAGTGTTAATCATTGAATTTCTCAGCTTGACATGACTACAATCATCGACTGAAGATGAAATTGTAGTTGAATTTCAAGCCTTGCCATTTATCATTGTTATCTGTTAATAAGATATATAGTATCAGGCTAATGTATTTTATTAATGGCTTTTTCATTTGGGTTTTTACATTATAAAGTAGGTTTTGGGTAAGCCTAGAAAATCAGTTTTAAACAATATAGGTAAACCAGAGTGATGGTTGTTTTGACCAAATTCGTTTTCCCAATTTAGAGAGAACACTGTGAGCAGCTCATATCTCACCTTACTGACTCCTCTATAAACTTCTTGAATGTCTCCTACTTACCAGAAAATTATCTTAAATGATTAAAGAAGAAACCAGAAGGGTTTTTGAAGTGTGAATATAATTGGAATTAGGTGTGTAGGTAATATGCCCTTCTTTTCCAAATTTTCAGTAATCAAATGTTCTTTGATGGGCGACAGAAAAGCTTAAATTGTGGGCAGCCCTAGTTTGTTACAATATCCAGGAAAATCCATTTATTGTTTGAAAACACAACCAACTGTTGCCTTTAGTCCATGTCCTCCAGAGATAATGGAAAAATTATCGAACTTTCAGTGATCAATAAATGAGAAAGGATATTGAAAACAAGACCTTTGAAAGTTGATCATAAATATATATATATATATTCTTTTTATTTCACTCTTTCAATGGGCTAAGTTGATTGAAGTTTTTAGATTTGTTCATGATTTTATTTGTGATTTGCGGTTTCTTCTCATGATTTGTTGTGTTTTTTCAATTTTCGAATTTGTTGATTGATTAATTTATTGAACTTTCAGTGATCATCTTTCCATTTTTGTACAATTTCATTATTAATTAAGAACGAAAGGATCTGAGACTGAGAATATGATTAAAACTTGAATTACAATATCAATACGATCTTACAGTCCAACTAATCTTCTTTGTCTGATTTGTTCCTTGGGCGTGCTCCCCTTTTGAGTGTTTTAATGAATTTTAATTATCAAAAAAAATAAATAAATAAATAAATGAAGCAACCAACGCTAAGATGTATCTGACAGAAATAATGCTAAGAAAACAAAAGAAATTAGATATAGTTCAAGAATTAGTGTCAAACAAACTAGTGGTCCAGGAGAACCTGTTAAAAGTATAATTTGTTGTCCTATGAACTATTAACCAGTCCTCTGGTTGGACTTGAACTAGACTCGTCCTAATTCTAGAATTTGAAACAGGTCTGTACTCTGTAGTGTTCATGGCTTGATACAACTCTAAACAGAAAAAGTGTAAACCTCTTTTAGGTTCTCCTCCTAATCCACCTGGATGATTCAATTCATTCCTAGGTGTATAGATATGTGCAGAGGGTTAAGCCTAGTACTGTTGTGCAGAGAGGTAAAGCAGCTGCACCATATGATCTGAAGGCTGGATTTCATTGTCTGCCAAAGTTCTTACTACAGTAGAAAAGGACAAGGTTTTGAAGATGGAAAGGGCTTTACATCACAATTAGTATACTTCTGAGTAGAGGGGCAAACCCAGACATATTGTCACAGAAAATGGCTTTTTTGATACCCACAAAAATCAGCTCCTGATTGATGGTCAGGAAAAGAGTACTACATCAATAATTGCTGTTCATACGGTAATCATTCTTCTTTGGTGGCATTAGGACACTTGTTGGAGGAGAATTATTTTCTGACGATGGTTGACCATCATTTACACCCATTTAGATTACCCCCTAGCCAGAAGATTGATACCAACTTTTGTCAGTGAAAAGTTTGCAGCAATAGCATTGGTTCAATTTAAGATAGCATTCCATGTAGGATATGTCATTTGCAAGGTACTTTTGAGTAACGATCACTAAGGGGCATGACCTATACACTCTAGGTATGAACAGACGCTTTAGTCAATTGCCGTATAATCTTTCTGAGTCTACCTTAATTCCTACCAGTCTTTTAACCACATCTTGCTTTAATAGTATGCCTTAAATTCTGTACATTTCCTTTCAGTACAACAGTTTTATGTGTCCATCTTATTTGTTATGTTCAACTTGTTGAACTTGTTCATATTTGTCTAGGCTGCACATTTCCTTTTATTTTATCAGTGAAAAATATTTGTTTGTTAGATATTGTAGCTGTTTGTATATTGTCCTTTATTATGTTAATAATATCTTTCTCATGGCTATTTTTAGATTGCATTGGTTCTGCATTTAATATAAAGGGAGCAATGCAATGCCCCAACTGTCGGAAAATTGAGAAAGGACAATGGCTTTTTGCGAACAATTGTCGTCCATTTTCCGAGTATAGCATGGATGACTGGGCCCATGATGAGGAACTTTATGATCTAAGCTACTCTGAAATGGTAAAGTCAGAAAGTTTTAATTGCATTTTTTTTTTTCATGCAGTTTCTGATTTATGTTAATCAGAGTAATTTTGCAGCAATTTTGGTTAGGTAAATTATATTGTTGCTCCAAGAGAAGGCCGAGGAACTTCATTTCTTATGGCATGTGTACTTCTTGGCTATGCAAAAAATACTAAATAAATAAAATTCAAGGAGTTTTACGAGAATGTTAATCTTAAAATTGTAACACAAAAGAAAGACTATGTTTCCTTCACTTCCCATGAATTTTAATTTTGAAGGGTTTGTCGGTTGGAATATTGATGTGTCTTTTTTTTTTTTTTTTTTTTTTGGGTTAAGGTTATAAGGATTTTATGTTAATTTATTTTCTTTTGTTTTATCATGTGCTTCAAAAAAAACGTGGCTGACATTGCATCTTTTGATTTCGAAGTATTCCCGTCCTACATCAAGAGGTGTACAGGATAAAGTGTTGTTCATTGAGAGGTATGTAGATATGTGTGGTGGCCTTCTTTGGGGGGTTTTGTAGTTTGATGTTATAAGTGGGGCAGATAGCAATTCATTGTGAAGATCTTTCAGGAGTTGAAGTCGTGTAATGGGGATAAGGCCTCCAGTCCTGAAGATTCACCATGGGTCTCTTTCAGCAGTGTTGGTCAATGTTTAGGTGTTGATGATGGGTTCTTCATATTTTTTTGAGCTGGGGATCTTTATTGCAGTGATTCCCTGGAAAGGACGTGTGCATCATGCAGTTGGCGTAAAGGATTTTAGACCGGTTAGCTTGGTAGGGTGTGTTTGTAAGCTGTTGGTGGTAGTATTTAAGGCTTGATGGTTGTGAATGGAACTGTCTGAGAGGCACAAGAAACATTTGTGGGGTTAGATGCAAAGCGTGTTGCGAAGCGCGATGCAAAGTGTGTTGATGCAAAGCGTCTTGCGAACGAATATGTGGACTTTAGACTGAAGTGAGGAAGAGAGAGTACTTTATGTACCTCATAAGCTAGACATTGAGAAGTTGTATGACCATGCAAATTCTTAGGATGGGAATAGGATCAAGTGAGGAAGTTGATGGAGCCTTGTAATCTACTGTCTGATTTCTTGTTTTGTGACTGGCTCTTGAGAAGGGTTCTTTTTGAGTAAAAGATTTGAGGCCGGGTGATCCCTTCTCTTCTATGTTGTTTATATTGGTTTGACTTGATCAGGTTGCCGAGGAGGGCGGATGCGTGGAGTTTGTTGAGGTGCTCTGAAGTTGGGTAGTCAGTAGTGGTTATCAGATGGAAGTTTCTACCTACTGCTAGAAGATGATATCTTTTTGCATATAGAGCACTTGAGGCATTTGCATTATATTATAATTTGTTTTGTATCAGTCTCATGGCTCCAGATAATCTGGGAAAGAGAAGCTTATTCCAGTTGGGAAGATAGGGGATATGGAGGATATGACTTTCAATTTTGGGTACAGAGTGGCTTCCCTTGGCTACCTTCAAGGTGAAGGCATAACGTGGGGTGCTATAATCTGTTTCAGAGGTGGCTTAAGGGATGAACTGGCAACATTTCCTGAGAGGGGAAGGATTAATCTTATAAAGAGTAAGTTGCCTAGTATTCGTGTCTCCCTTCACCAGTCCTGCACTGGCAGAAAGTGATTGGCTAAGCTCCATGATGATGATCTTTTGGGAATTGGGGAGAAAATAAGTTCCATTTGGTGGGATAAGTTTGCCTTCTAGTTAAGGATGGTGGCTATGGAATTAGGGAGGTCAGGGTGTCTTATTGAGCATTACTGGAGACGTGTCTTTGGTATTTGCTAGGAAGGAATCCTTGTGCTGAAAAGTAGTGGAGCACAAGTATGGATGTTCTTGGGGTTTAGGTGTCGAGGGAGGTGGATTCTTCGAACTTAGTGGGCCTGGAGGGTACTACAAAAGGTCAGGAGATATTCCTACGTCATGTTTTTTGTGTTGAGAAAATGAGATAGAGGCAGATTTTGGCATATGTTTGTTAAAGAGACCTGAAAGACAGGTTCCCCGAACTCTTCCAGATCACAACAGATAATGATGCCTCAGCTACAAGTTTATATATATTTTGCCCACTGGTGTGGTTTGGAGGCCTAGAATAGGAGAGCTTTGCGGGACTGGGAGATGGACCCAGTTTCAGCCTTATTGGAAATAATGCAAGGGACCAAGTTGTGTGGTGAAATGGAAGATGAGCTAAATGCACTGCAGGCTGCAGCTAAAGGTGGATTTTTAACGAATTAGCTTCTGGTCCTTTTATGAGGTACACTCTAGGGGAGTGGGCAAGTAGTTCCCCTTAGAAAGGTATATGTCCCACAAAGGCCTCCCTTAAGGTGGCAATTTTTTGCTTGGTTAGCAGCTATGCATTCTATTATCACTACAGATAATTTGTAGATGATAGAGTTCTGTATGTCCAATTGGTGTTACAAAAGCATGGGTGCTGAGGAAGCTGTGAGCCATTTTTTACATTTGGAGTGACAACTGAATTTGGGAGCCTACTTTTTTTGTTTGCTTGTCCAATGCTCCACTTTGCTTGTTGTGGTGCATTTTTCAAGGAAGGGATGGGAGTTTCTCAGCTACCGCTTAAAGATTGAAACAGTACTTTTGAGAACATTATACTTCTAGATATAGAAGACTGGAGTCTTATACTTCATATGTAGGTTCTTTTGTTGAGTTTTTTTTTTGGGAGAAATGAGTTTTTTTAGTGGCTTTCATATGAAGTTGTATACCTCGCATATACATGAACTGGACCTGCATTTTGCCATTATTAGTAGATTCTTTTTACTTATTAAAAAATATATATGTATATGTATTTTATATATATATATATATATATATGAAATCTAATATTACCAAGTTACAGTTTTATTTTGTGAGGAGTTACTTCTTACTGCCATGTTTCTTGCTTTAATATTAAGGTGATAACTTAGAATCTATACATTATTAATAGTTATATCATTTATCAACTCTCTATGATGGATTGAGTTAAATCTTTGCGAGCCTAAAATTGTATCAGTTTGTCTCCTTCCGTGCTTCTGCAAAGTTATTGGTGAATCTGAAGTGTAGCTTTATTTTTATGTTTTTTTAAATAGATAATTCAGCTGTAGTGTGCTTTTGATTGCATTATTTGACTTTATACTAATTTGTCAAGAACTCCATATGCTGGCCAACCGATCACGTGATCCTTTTCATATAAATATGGTCAAGTGTCTAGCTTAATTGAATTTTACTGACCTCTGTTATCATTTTTCAGTTAGCTACTGACCTGGTTTTTATTATTATGGTTTCAATTTTTTTTTTTTTGCAGTCATTTGGAGTCCACTGGTGTCCATTTAGTGGATTAACGCGACTTCCTTCATCTTTTGAGTAAGCATAATTTCTGACATTGTTGCTTATAGCTGATTAAATATCCTTAAATTTTGATGCTGCAATGTTGTGTGCGGGAAGTATTTTCTTTTCTGCAGGCCAGTTGCCTGGTCTCCTCCCTCAGTGTTTCTGTGAATGTTTGCTGAATTCTCTACCTACCATGTAGTGTTCTATACTGAATATGTTTCGATTATCTATGTTAATGCATCATGCTCCTTTGCTTCAAAAAGTGCACATTAGTAGCTATGAGTCTGTGACCTCTTATGAAAAGTGATATGTTGGTCTCAGTTACCCAAATGAATCTTTTGTCATGCTCTGACCAATGGCTTCATTCTTAAGACCTAGTACACCTTTAGCATTTGAGACTATAGTTGTATGGACTTACAACAAAAATGTGTAGTTCGATTCCACTTCATGCAGCTCAAGTTGTTGATGGACTAGTACAACAAAAATGTATAGATCGACTCCACTTCATTTGGCTCAAGTTGTTGAGTTCTTCAGTTTTCCAAGTATTGTTTCAGAATTATTCTAAGTAGGGACTAGGTAGCCTCAGAAAGTTGGTGAAAGCCGTGAAACTGTTGTTTTACTCGCTCTCAAATAGTTGGTATAAGGTATTGTTGAGTTCATTTTGGTCGGATAAAATATTTATATATTTTGTTCCTAGATTAGCTTTATTTATCTTACTATATTTTCCAATGCAAAGACAGTAGTGCATTTAAGTGTAGTGCTTAAGAATTTTTAGACATGGTATTTGTTATAATGTGTGACATGAATGCCAAAGTCGCAAAGTTTAGATGGTTCTAGAACTATTAGATGGTTCTAGATGGTTCTAGAATTTTTAGACATGGTATTTGTTAAGTACTTTTTCCTTTTTTGGCCAATTATTCGAAGAAAGGAAGTATTATGGCATTAAATGACCAAAAGAATTCTTAGCTTGATAATTGTCAACTTAATGTCTCTGTGTGTATGTAAAGTTGATCCGTTTAATGTTGAGCTCTGATCTCTTACTTGTGAACCATCTGTACTAGAGAAAACAAAGGGCTCAATGCGTAAATTGAAGTTGTTTACTTGGCATATGAGGGTGAAAGGCCCTTGCAACATAGTTGAAAGAGTTTGAACCTTTGAACTAAAATATAAGCATAAATATCTGATTGTTTTAATATAAAATTATTTTATAAAAAAAAAACAAAATTTAAGTAAATATTTAATGACATGTTATTTAACAACCCCCCGTATTGAACTCTTTCAACATAGCTATTTTTTTTTATTTTAAATTTTTTTTTTCTGTAAATCCCCAAGAATGCATTACTAATAAAGGAAAAAAGAAAAAAAAAAAAAACCAAGAATAGGACACGCCTGTCTAACAATTATCCATGGCATGTTGGACGCGCATCCATGGTGTATCCCTGCCATGACCGAAGATTAAAAAATAAAAATAAAAGAAATAGACGCGTTTTTTGGCGTGTCCGACGCGTGTCGGGGTGTGTGTCAGTGTCCAACATGGATTCTTTGCCCTTTTAGGCGTGTTTGTTGTGCTTCCTGGATGGAGGCTATGCCATTCATTGTTGCTTCTGCTATTTTTAATTGCTGTATTGAGCAACCTGGTTCTTGGGGTTCTCTGAAGTGTTTTGGTTTTGATTGCGTTGTTTATCTTGGCCTCTTTCACTCACATGTATGATCTACATTTTGCAGTGAAGGGGAATTTCCATCCACTGCGTGTAAGTTTATATTTTTCTGCCTCAGGTTTTCTAATTTTATTATTTTATTATTATTTATTTATTTATTTTTAAGTTTTGGCAGAGGAAGACTTTATAGAGAAATATAATAGGAGCTTTTGATTTTATGCAGATCATGATCTTATTGGACAACATGCAATCTTTGCTGAACATACAGCCTTATCATCTGCCACTCATCCTTGCCCATATGTTGCATACTTTGGACCGATCCCCCCTTCGTCGTCAAATTCCGGTGGAAGTGTTTCAGATGGTTCTACTTTTACCAATCACTGGAATAGCCCAGCAGTTCCTAGCGAGATTCCCACTTCTTACGCTTTTCCTGCCATGGACGTCCATTATCACAGTTGGGAACACCATTCCTCTCCCTTTCCCACGACGAGCAGCCGTATTGGTGGTGCTGATCAGCCTCCTGTTCCGTCTATGACACAGAGGGCAGCTAGGGCCAATTCTGATGTACCAAGATCAGGATCTTTTGTGCATCCATTCCTCGTAGGCCACAGGTAAGCCCTTGATAAAACATTAGGCCAGGTTTTGACATTTTTTGTGGATAGGTAAGACAACCCCCCATGTTACTCGCATACACTCACTATTTGCCCTATTGTGAACTTGATCTCTCAACCCGAGGACAACGTGGAGGAGATGTCACTTTAGCTAAAGGCTTGGCATGTTTTGACATATGCAAAATAAGGCTTGGCAAATGCTTTTTGGTCCCTTTTTTTCCCAGGGCATGGGTTCTTTAAACCAGCAGAGGAATGGAATTATTCTATGTTTCTGAAGAAGCAAAAAATAAATTTCTATATTTTTTTTTCCCTTGAGTCACTATTGTGGAGAAATATGATATTCTATAAAGCTGACTGAGAAAGGTGCCCCCCTTAAAACCTGTGAGAAAAAAAAGAAGAAAAAAAGAAGAAGAAAAAGGCCCTAACCCACCCAAATACTGTTTTCCCTTTGAAGCTTCATAATGTTGATTTTTCATGCATTCTCACAGTTCTGCTGCTAGAGCTGGATCCTCAATGGTTCGCCCCCATCCTGGCAGTGTTGCTCGGACCCGTGACCGTGTCCAGGCTCTCCAGGCATATTTTCAGCAACCCAGCAGTTCACCTACCATGCGCACACCCATCATTTCTGGCACACGAAGATCTACTAATCATAGGGCCATGGCTCAAGTAGGGCCAGTAGCCTCATCATCTGATCAGACTGGTGGCTTCTACTACTTCCCATCAGGTTCATCTGGTAGGAACTTCCACGAAGCGGAAAATTCCATGATGAATCGCTTCAATGGATGGGAAAGAGAACATTTGCCTTCGTTCCCACCGAGCCAAGTTGATAGAGATCCAAATTGGGGGCCATTCCATCAGGCTGCTGGGGGTTCAGATACTGCCATCAGGTCCAACAGCAGCTTCCGCCAGAGGCATGGATCCGAGAGGATGCCATCACAAAATCGGTCATAGACTTCTTATTCTGTTTTGTCGATAAAAACTATGAAAACTATGACTGAACCAAAAATTGTGCATGCTTGAGAAACGATATATATTTATGCTTGGAGTCTGTCTGACGAGACAGACTATACTGTGGCATCGCCCAGAAATGGTGCCTTTTGGCGGCAATGTGGTTGTGTGATGGACTTTGGCTTCCTCTGGTTTCTTTTTGCTGGGATATAAAATAAGATCATAAGTTGGATGGCAGGATTGGAAGGTTTCTTACAATTGTCATTTTAGAAAAATTGTGCCCTAGATATGGCTAACAGATTTGAGAAGTCTTTAACAAAATCGAATGCCAATTTCTTCTTACACAAGCGGTGAGTTTAGTTCAGAATTATCTTCTCAGGAGTGGACTCGAATCAAATTTAATGGACGAATTTTTTTTAGTAGTTACTCACACACACTTGTAAATTCTTAGACTTGAACCTCTAACTTCTCTTTGAAAGTAAGAGGCTAATATCGATAGGCCATTGGCCCGTTGGTTTGGGCGAATTTCTTTTCATTTGCAATCACTTTAGTTTTCTCTAGTTCAGGTCTTTGTTCATTATCCTGGAGAGTAATGTGCTAACTCTCTAGCGAATGAATAGGATCTTAGAGAGGTCTTTCCTTTTCGGATTATTGTATGTTCATTAAAACTTTCTCCAGAAAGTTAGGTGGTTAAAGATATTTTTCTTTACCAAATTTTTAGTCAAAAAATTTTCATTTTTTTTCTTTTTGTTTTTATCTAACCTTAAGGAGCCTTGGGAAAAAGCTTGACAAGCACTAGGTATAAACCCAACATTTAGCACAAACGTGTGTTGCGTAGTCTAAGTCACACAGAGTGAGTGAGGAAATAAGGTATGTTGCATAGCTTAAGTCACACGGAGTCACGTAGAGCAAGCGTGGAAATAGGAGCGAAAGCGGTATAAGGAGTAAGATAAGGAGCTAAATAAGGAGACGGTACTAGATCGGCACTTGATTAAAAAATTTATGTTACTTGGTGAATAGCTACAATTAGTGGCATGTGGGTTCCATAAAATTATTCCACATTCTTATCCACTTCCACGGCAATTTCAAATCAGTGACAACACAATGTTGTACCTCAACGGAAGGCTGTGATTGCTCACATATGTGGAGCCTACAGCCGTCCCTGGATTTACTGCACCATGCAGTAGTTGCAAACTTTTGGAAGAGGTCAATTCCAAAGTTATCTTCCCATGGTATTGTATAGAAGGGAGGAGCACTTCAATTCCAAACTCGTTCCAGGTAGGAAAATCAATTCCTAAACTCACACTGATGAAAAATAAATAAATAAATAAATAAATTCGATCCTAAATAATTTTAAGGCAGAAAGTCTTATGAAAAAAAATTAAAAATCATGAAATATTTAATAATTGTAATCATAAACTTTGTTAGTTTTACAGTTGAAAATTTAAAAGATTATGACTTATCAAAAAAAAAATTTAAAAGATTATGAAAAATAATAATAAAAAAAAACAATATTAAAAATTAATTTTAAAAAGAAGTAAATTAGACGTTTTGTGCTGGACAATTTTTATTAATTTTATTGTCATTCTAATGTCATTTTCGAATTCCTTAGGCTTCGTTTGGTTAGATAGAAATAAGCAAGAAAAGAAAAAAATGAAAAATAAAAGAAAAGTAAAGTGAATGAAAAGAAAAATTATTTTCTATCAAGCATTTGATTAGTATGAAAATTTATTCAGGAAGATTGTATGAAAATAAGTTTATTAGTTTGGATAGCATGAAAATAAAAAGAAAGTGATTGTATATGCCAAAATTATCCTTATGATTTCAAATACTAAAAAAATAAATAAATTTGTGTTTAATGATGTCTATTTTTATCAAAGTTTTAATAAAATGATGAATTATTATTTTTATTTATTTATTTATTTTTTTCCTAATTGGGACTCACACACACTACCTTCACTGAGATTCGAATCCCGAATCTCCGTAGGAGTCTTATACCGCTAGGCTAATATAATTATTTATATTCATTTATATTGTTTAAATTAAAACAATAATTTCTTAGGTGGAAGTGGAAGTAGAACTAATTATTCATTTAAGAGAAATAAGGAAGCTTAAAAATAAAAATAAAAATAAAAAAATAGACTCATGGACTCATGGGCTTTCAACCAGAGAACACAAAAAGAGCAAAATATATATTATTCTCTGTATATATAATAGAGGTGTATATATATTATCAGATACAATGTATATATTTGGAACCAAAAAATACCGACAAGTAGTATTGCAAGAGAACATGTTTAGAGAGAACTTGCTTTTTAGAAATCTACTAAAATAGAAATTGTTAGAGAACTAGCCTCTTTAAAACTCAGTAGAAAAGAAACTCAATTAGTTGTTTTACATGATTTAGTTGTTGGATAAAATAAGAATGTTAAATAAAAAGAAGCAGTTTTTACTAGAAAATATTATTTTCGCAAGTTTTTTGTGAGAAAAGTTTTGAAGGAAACTAATCTAATGTGGGAAACTATATTTTCTATGGTTTTTTTTTTTTTTTTTCCATCTATCCAAACTCTAAAAAAATTTAAAAATTTTCTTTCATTTCTTTTCTAGTTGATTCCATCTAACCAAACGAACTTATTGAATTTTTTTTTCCGAGAAAGTTAAGCAATTTATTGAATAAGAAAAAAACTATACGTAGTCCATATAATTGGACCCACAAATTTTGGGCCATTGGCCATACAAATTAGGCATTAAAGCCCAAAAAGACAACATACTTTCCCAAACCCAGCCCAGCTAAGTGAACCCACAATTGTATTCTTCTGTGATGGTATGTGGATCAAGCCGTTGGAGATCAGGGATCATGGTCACGATACTTTGGCGGGAAATTCCATGAGTCATCAAGTCTCCATGAGCTTAATCTTGAATTGCTTGGTATTTCTGAGCTAGCAATTTGATCCTGACTGAAGCTGCTACATAGAGGAAGATCAGATTAGAGAGCCAATTATGATGCCAGAAAAGAGTAGGGTGTTCCCATTACCAATCTTGGTTAACACCAGGTCTCAAATGCAACAACTTCCTCAAGTTGAATGAGCATTTTCGAGGTACATTGATTTCCCATAAACACCTGTTTCTAATCTTATATTCCTGTGTGTGTGTGTGTATATCTTGCAAACTAGGAGATAGAGGACACGGGCCCACCTGTTCCTGAAGCTGGATGATCTACCAACTAAACCACTAGGTAATATTCAGCCTACCGTCCTCTTTAGCTCTACAAACATTTATCCAGACCTAAGTAACATAAAGCGGAAACAAAAGTGAAAACTGTAAAATTAAGTTACAAATAGTGCCAATGGGAACGAAATCGCGTTCGGTGCGTGAGAGCGACATCCGTCGAGGAGGATTGTGTGACTTAAATCCAGACCATAAAAACTTCCTACATAAGCTGTTAATTTCTAAGATAATGATGCAGGTAGGATGAACATAGTAGCCCAATCAAGTTGAACACTAATAATAATGGATTGAATAGATATAAGTTTGCTTGTCCAGTGATCAATCCTACCTGTGATCTTCTCAACTAGGGGCATGCAGTCCTGAGCTCTCCCAATACGGTGGCGATTAATGGTATCCCAAAGTGTTTAATAGGAAAACACCCAATGCTAAATCCTAGTAGAGAGGAAATATTGTGTTGGATATTGGATCAACCCCACTGAAGAACACAGAACTTTTGGCCTGATTAATATGCAGACCCGTGAGAGAAGAGAACAATGTAAGCTATGTTACATGGACTTGGTTACGGGTATGTATCTATGCATCGGACGTATTAATTCTCTAAACCGAAGGACACGTCTAAATATTCATTTTATTTAGTTAGTTTATTTTATTTTATACGGTAAAGTAATGTTTTTATCTAATATAGTGTTCAATATATGATTTTTTTAATTCATTTTAATGTAATAGTACAATATAATTGAATGATTAAATATGCTTTTTAGGTATATGTCCAACTAAAAGTGTCAGACACATATCCCATACCCATGTCTAAGCAATATGTATCATACATGGATACTTTACTACTTTTGAAGAGTCCATGTAACATAGTAGGGAGGACATCTAGAAGGAACTGCCAACTTGCAGAATCAAAGGCCTTTTGAAGGTCTATATTCTATGGCATATTCTATAGCATAATCAAATCTCTGCCAATATGGTAAGTCATTCCATAAATCGTGGTTATTATATATGCTAACATATGCATAATCAAATCTCTACTATTATGGTAAGTCATTCCATAAATCGTGGTTATCATATATGCTAACAAACACATTTAAGAGTTGGAGAGTGCAGATTATAGCCATGCAATAACTCGAGAGAGTAGAACATTGTCACTGATGGACCTCCCTTGTATGAAGGTAGACTGGCTTGGGTCAATGAGAAGTGGTAAGACTGGTTTTAATTTATTGGCTAATAATTTTGTGATGCATTTGTAAATTGAATTACAACAGGAGTTTGACCTAAAGTCATTTGAGGTTTTAAGGGTTTGGAGATTTAGGAACCAAAGAGATGTCGGAGCAATTAAGCTCTTGAAGTAGTTTACCATTGGTAAAGAATTCCCTAGTTGCCTTAGTCAAGTCTTCTCCAATAAAAGGCCAAGCTTTTTGGAAGAACAAACTATTAAAACCATCACTGTCACTTGGAATAGAAGATAGGTCTTCACAAAGGCGAGGAGGAACAGTTTTGGTAGTAAATGATTGCTGGTACTGTCTTCCAGGATAAGCGTGGGATGAAGACCCCAAAAAGGACTTGAAATGAGAGACAATAGCATTTTTTATGGGACATCACCTTGAATAAGCTCTCCATTAGGAGTTATCTTCTTCCTGTTGATTCTTGCCCCTATTGACTTGAAAAAGAAAGAGAATTATTGCTTGGTAGTTGGTGTGTGAATACAACTAATTTTCTCTTCATTTCATGGTGAATTGGTGAGTCCTCTCTCCTGCCACAATGTACAGTCAACAGTCTTGATATTTATCGTAAGAAGTATTGACCATAAAAGTAGCTTCTTAGCTTCATGCAATTCACCATTGTACCAACCACCAAACTTACCAGAAATTTCCTAAATGGTTCTGACCAATATTTTTTTAAATTATTATTATTTATAAAAGACTTTCTAAATGCAACCCATAATGATAATTCTTATATCCATTTAACACAAAACAATATAAGAGTAATGGTATGCTTGCACTGTGACCCACACCCAACTCCCACTCACAGTCGGGTGTCATTAAAACTATCTTTTTTCAATAAATAAACAGCACAATGTTAAAAAAACTTATCCAAATACCTAATCAGCTGTAATTTATTAGGAAATATTCCGAAAATTCTCATGATTCCTAGAAAATTCCAACACACATCCTTAATCACCATCTCGATTTAACCATAAAAACATTTTTCTTTTTTATTATTATTATTATTTTTTTTTAAAATGATTCCACAGTCCAATCACTAGCTCAATACACAATAACAAAAGATGAATGCACCTGCTGTGAAAACCTAACAATGAAAAAGAGATCAAATTATTCATCTAGGCAAGTGGAGCTGATTTTATTTTCATTGACCAAAAAATTTCTTTTCAAGGTTAGTTATTTGTATAGTATTATTCATGTTATAATTTTCTCTTATATGTTATATATAATATATGATTGAATAAAATAAAATATATAATTGAATAACATAAAATAAAATATTTTTCAATCTAGCAGAAGCTTTTTCCCATTCTGAGTCCCAAAACGATAGACTACTGGTCTCTCTCACTTCCGCATTAATGTTGCATTTTCTGCCAATATTGGAGTCAATGGGGCTAACAACAATAATGTTGCATTTTCTTTTATATGTTATATATAATGTATGATTGAATAACATAAAATATATAATTGAATAAAATAAAATATTTTTCTATCTAGCAGAAGCTTTTTCCCATTCCGAGTCCCAAAACAATAGACTACTGGTCTCTCTTTCATTTCCGCGTTATTCTCTCTCACTTTCTGCCAATGGAGTCAATGGGGCTAACAACAATAATGTTGCATTAGCTCATTCGAGACGTATTTGTTCATTAAATATGTTAAAAAGAGCACATAGTCTCCATTATGGACGTGTTTTTCTGTAAATGATTCTAAATTGCTAGACTGTGGACATTGATTGTGAGAAGGAGCCAACACGCCCATGTGAATGCTTCATCCAAGGTTGAATTGTTGGCATTTCTTTTGGTAATATTCTATTCTCTTGCTCCATGCAAATACTCTTCCTCTCTCTCCCAGGGGCTTTTTGCAGCTACTCTCTGTCTCTCTCTACTTTGCACAAAAAAAGAACATGGCTGAAGCTTTGGTGGGTGGCGCTTTCTCTCGGCTTCCCTTCAAGTGCTGTTTGATCGGATGGCTTCTCGTGAGTTCAAAAGCTTCTTTTCCAAACGAAAGTTCGATGATGGACTCGTAGACAAACTGAAGACAATCTTGCTAGCCCTTCAAGCAGTGCTGGATGACGCGGAGGACAAGCAAATTACCAACAAACATGTTAAAGCTTGGCTCGACGAGCTCCAACATGTTGTCCACCAAGCTGAGGACTTGCTGGATGAAATTGCTACCAAAGCCTTGAAGGACAAGTTGGAAGTTGATCACGATCAGTCCCAAATCCAAAGCATGACAACTAAGGTTGGTTTCAATCGATTTTTTCGTCCTTTCAAGCTATCTCTATTACCGATTAATCGTTTTGTATCTTCTTATACGTACCTGTCTGATAAAGCAATAGAGTTGAGGATGAAGGAGGTCGTTAATAAGTTGGAGTGTTTTGTTGAGCAAAAAAATTCTCTTCATTTGAGAAACAACGCTGGAAGAAAACAGTGGCAAAGGCTACCAACCACATCTTTGGTAGATGAATTTGATGTCTATGGTAGGGACAACGACAAAGAGAAGATTATTGAATTGTTGTTGTCTAGCAATACAACTAGGAAAGAGATTGGTGTAATCCCCATTGTAGGAATGGGTGGGGTGGGCAAGACAACCCTTGCTCAACTTGTATACAATGATGCTAGAGTGGATCAGAATTTTGATTTGAAAGCATGGGTGTGTGTTTCTGATGACTTTGATATTTTTTTGATAACAAAAAGAATTGTTGAGGCTGTTACGACATCAACTAATCAAATTAATGAACTTAATCAACTTCAAATCAAGTTGAAAGAGAGCCTAGCAGGGAAGAAATTTCTGATTGTTTTAGACGATGTTTGGAATGACAATTCAATTCACTGGAACCTATTAAGAAGACCTTTTAGAATTGGAGCACAGGAAAGTAGAATTATCGTAACCACACGCATTGATAAAGTTGCATTAGTCATGGGCACTATTCCTAGTTATTGTCACTTGAAGCAATTGTCATTGGAAGATTGTTGGTCATTATTTGCAAAACATGCATTTGAGAATGGAGATTATATGGCTCATCCAGACCTAGAGATAATTGGTAGAGAAATTGTGAAGAAGTGTGGAGGCCTACCTTTAGCGGTAAAATCACTTGGAGGTCTCTTGCGGTCTAAATTGGAAACTGAGGAATGGGAAAATATATTAAAAAGCGAGATATGGGACTTGGATCCTAACACTCTTCCAGCTTTAAGATTGAGCTATCATTATCTTCCTTCGCATTTAAAGCGATGCTTTGCATATTGTTCAATATTTCCTAAAGATTACAAATTTGAAAAAGAACGATTAGTCCATTTATGGATAGCCCTTGATCTTGTGCAACAACCCAAAAATAATATATTATTGGAAGATGCAGGTAATTACTACTTTCGTGAACTATTGTCAAGGTCTTTCTTTCAGAAAATAAGTCATAACACTAAGTCTGATTATGTAATGCATGGCCTAATCCATGATTTAGCTCAACAGATATCTAGAGAGTTTTGTTTTAGGTTGGAAGATGGCAAACCCCTTAATCATGTATGTGAAAAAGTTCGTCATTTCTCGTATGCTAAGGGTGTATATGATGGATTCGAGAAATTCAAGGCTGTTAATGAGGTTAAGTATTTACGGACCTTAATATCATTTGATGAAAAAGCATATTGTTTCTTAGGCAATAAGGTACTACGTGATCTGTTGCCAAGCCTGAGATGCTTAAGGGTGCTATCTTTGTCTCATTACTGGATTTCTGAATTGCCTCAATCGATTGAAAATTTGATACTTTTACGCTATTTAGACGTCTCTTGGACAAAAATCAGACGGTTACCTGATGCGGTAACAACCTTGTGCAATTTACAGATATTAGATTTGTCATATTGTCGGGATCTCACTGAATTGCCTCTGAATATGGGTAAACTAATAAACTTGCGTTATCTGGATGTCAGAGGAACAACATTAACTGAAATGCCGATACAATTGAGCAGACTGAAAAATCTCCAACATTTAACATATTTTGTAGTTGGCAAGAATAGTGGATCAAGGAGTAATGGATTGAAGGAACTGTGTCATCTTCGGGGGGAACTTCTCATTTCAGGGCTTCAAAATATGACAAGTGGTCTCGATGCATCAGAAGCCAATCTAAAAGGAAAGGAGCACCTTGAAGGGTTAGAGTTCAAATGGGATGGTGATGCTAATGATTCACACAAAGAAAGAGATGTACTTGACAGGCTACAACCTCATGCTAGGGTGAAGGATCTACGCATCATTAACTATGGGGGCACAAGATTTCCGAATTGGTTAGAGAGAACTCGTTCGTTTCATAACATGGTGTCCTTAAAATTAATAAGGTGTGGAAATTGCTATTCTTTGCCATCGATTGGCCAACTACCCTCTCTAAAGTATCTAAGAATTGAAGGGATGAAAGCAATAACTAAGGTGAGTCAGGAATTCTATGGGGATGCTGATTCTTCAATGAAACCATTTCAATCTCTCGAGACACTAAGCTTCAAAGAAATGGAAGAGTGGGAGGAATGGGATGCATTAGGTGCTGGAGAGTTCTCTCGCCTTTTAGAACTTTCTTTGGTCGATTGCTCTAAGCTAACCGGTGAATTACCCAGTCATGTCCTTTCTTTAAGAAAAATAGAAATTTCTGGATGCCAACAGCTTGTGCCAGATCAAGTGAGGCAGCTGCTGCTACACCGACCTCATCTTGAGGAATTGAATATTTCAGATATGTCAAACTTCATGGAATTTCAGCCGGAATTGTGCAATTTAATGAAACTTGAAAGGTTGACGATAAAGAAATGCCCGAGCCTTGTGTCATTTCTGGATGTGGGATTGCCGTCCCTAGCAGCAGTACCAAAGGGAATAAATATGAATATGAATATGATGGGCATCAACAATTGCCTTCAAGAGTTGCGCATCTATGATTGTTCATCTCTTCTTCAGTTGTCTTTCCTCATTGATGGTCTACCTGCTCCCACATTGAAAACACTTGAGATCTCCTCCTGTAGTCGTATAGAATTTTCCCTGACGGAGCATAATCACCACACATGTTCCATTGAAAATCTGATTGTATACAACTGTGACCTTCTCAAGTCATTGTCATTGGGATTATTCCCAAAGCTTCGTTATCTCAAGATCTCAGGGAACATAAATTTTGAAACGCTTTCAATTCGAGATGGCGAAGAGCTTCAAAATCTGATGGAGCTTAAAATAGATGATTGCCCTAAAATGGTATACTTTCCCCATGGTGATGGAGGAAGATTATTGCCTGCTCCCAATCTGACGTATTTGAGAATCAGTTTTTGCAATAATTTGAAGTCGCTGCCGCAACAAATGCACACCCTCCTCCCATCTCTTGAAAGATTGTATATATGGAACTGTCCAGAAGTTGAATCCTTTCCAGACGGAGGTTTGCCGTCCAACTTAACTACACTTTGGGTCTGTAATTGTGAGAAACTGATGAAGGGTCGGATCGGTTGGGGTTTGCAAACACCTTCGTCTCTTAAAGAATTCGATATCTGGGGTGAATATGAGGAAGAAATGTTGGAGTCATTTCCAGAGGAGTGGCTATTACCCACCACTATTACCACTCTTTGGATTGCAAAACTTCCAAATCTGAAATCAGTGAACCACAAGGGCCTTCAACACCTCACCTCTCTTACAAGTCTATACCTGCATGAATGCCCAAAGCTCCAGTCATTGCCAAAAGAGGGGCTGCCCAACTCCCTCTCTTTTCTGCAGATACAGAATTGTCCATTGCTGAAACCACGCTGCCAAAGGGATAATGGGAAAGATTGGCCCAAGATTTCCCAAATCCCCTGGATAAGCCTTGATGGTGAAGACATCATAAACTTAGAGTGACATTCATCCATTCTCGCATGTATTCCTTTGGTTTCTATTCATGCAGGAAAACCACCCTAATTCCTTCCGCTCAGGTACTACACTCTGTTCAACACTCTCTACAACATAACGAAATATTTTACTTTCTTCTATCTATCATTAATCCCCCCTCACTTTCCTTGCACCATCAACACTAGTGCTGCGCGTTAGTTGATGATCAAATCACTTCATGACCATAACAAGATGAATTATCACCTTTCTCAACATTGATGGTTGCAGAGAAACTTCAATTCTCAGTTAGGTATGTGCCTCCACATTTTGGCAGATACAAACTAAATTAATGTCAATTCTAGAACAAAAAAAATGCTGATTCTAACAATTTTGTCATTGCCAACATGTATAATAAATCTGGTTTAAATTGATGGAAAATTTTTAAACTAACATGATTTTATTTTGCAGCTAAATACCCACCCTCACGTCTCTATTTGATTCTCAGAAACAATGATGGAAGGCAAAGAAAATGAAAGAAATGCGGAAGTGCAAGAAAACAATCAGCAGGTAAAACCTTTTAATTTCTAATACAGATTTCCCCATATCTTTTTTGCTCTGTATGCGAACTTGTTTTGTGCAAGTCATAGAAGTCATTTTCTCCCTTCAGATTTTATTTTCTCACAATTTTCCATTACAAACACACACACACTAAAAAAAAAAAAAAAAACAAATTGTCTTGCATGAGCCACTCGGGCTGTCATGTTTGAATTCTAGTTTGCATTTGTTATTAATTACTTTTATTTATTTAATACAATTCTTGACTTACTTGAAATCTTGATATCTTCTGCCAGCACTATGGTTTCCAATTATAGACTTCCCGAGCTACGGAACACATATCAGTTCTGTTTCAGTTCATGAAGCAAGCAAATCCCTCAATTAGTTGGAGTATATATTGTATGCATTCTGGAAGAGAACCAAAACAAGATTCATGTGCCTTTGGAGCTCGTATCGACCTGGGCTTGACATGAACTATTGAAACCATTCATGTATACAAATGATAAGGTATGCAAAATTGAGTAGCATCTCTTTGGAATATATGCAGAATTCCATTTGAATCATTTATGCTGAATATGCACTAAAATGTGCCCAACTAGCCTATATCTGTTTCTGTTTATTTTTTGGGTCATTTTTTGGTTCAATGCTAAAAGCTCAGCCTGATAATCACAAGGACACGGGTTTGAGTCTGAGGTTAACTACTTTGCAATAAAATATTCCAAATGTTTGTCTCGAGTTCCTAGAACAGTATTAGATACTGACCTTTTTATTCAACTACACTACACATTGCAGCATGGTGACAAATGCATTTGGAGTTGGCGGGTGGGGGGTCTTAGTTCACTTCTTATTCATTATAATAGCTTTGTCCACCATAAAAAAAGAGTGTATATAATTATTATCTCAGTGCTTCTAGGTATTATTATTTTTGAAATTATTGAAATATGACATGTATGAATACTTTTGCACCCTACATTGGGTATGAGTGGATTATGATGTTCGAAAATTGATGCAGAATCACAAAATGATTTCCTCCTGTATAGCTTGGGTGAAGGAATTGGAGAGTTTATACTGGTCTCTGTTAACTCATATTTTTAGTGATCACAAACATAGCAATTCCATGATTAAACGGTCAATGTGACATTTCTGAGACCTACTTCATCGTCTTTGAACACTTGATGGTGAGGTTTATGAACTTCTCCCTCAATTCCCGCTTACATGAGCCACTCAGGTACAGGTTTAAATTCTACTTTGCATGACTAATTAATTACTTCTACTTATTTGATTGCAATCAGCTTATCACTCTATCGTTCATTAATGGCAGCTTGCAAGCTGGAAGGGAACTAGAGCTTGATTCATGTGCCATTTGAGCTCACATGAACCTAGGCATGACCTGAACTCTGAAGTTGCCCATTTAATTATCTGATGAGGCAAGCAATTTTTTCTTATTTCTTTTTATTTTTTCTGTTTTCCCCCTAGGCATGAGGTTGGCAATTTTTCTAGTATCGTTTCAAAACACATGCAGAATATACTAGAATAATTTTTTTGTGAATGTGCAAGTACGACGTGTCAAAGCCATTGCAACATGGTGATACTGGCTCCAACTACTTATATTTTCTTTGCTTCAGCAATTCCAGATATATCTTTTGGGGAGCAACCAGAAAGAGATACTGTTAAGGGGACAATTAAATGCAAGTGTCCTCTTATTGTTACATTTTACAACTATAGATCTGCTAAGACATGCTCTGTAACTGTAATTGTTACAGATGGAAGTTTAACTGCGGTGCAAACTATTGCATCACCCGCCAATTGAGGTGTCATCCACTCAATTGTTGGAGGACAACCACTGCTTATACTTGGAGTTGCAGAGCCAACTGTATTGATGTACATGTTGGGAAACGTGCAAGTTTTAAAAACTTTTCGAGGGATTTAAATTCATAGATCTTGATTCATTACATAGAGACAAGTTTCATGCAAAAATAAAACATGATGTATCATTCAATTAAAAGATTGAATACTTACATCAAGGTTTGAGTAAACCTTAGATCTCTCCTCTAAAGTGAATGTTCTCACTTATTGTAGATCCCTTAGCAAAATGCATTCTCCTTGGATCTCCATCTTCTTGGTAATTGTTTTGCCTTTAGGAATCACTCATATGCCTCCATGAATGACCTTGGAAAACTAGGCTTGTGGGAGCCTCCATTAGATGAGAACATAAACCCTAATATTCTAGAGAGAGAAAAGTTATTCCTATTTTCTTCTCATCAGAATCACCCCTAAAATATACATAGACCATGTATATTTATAGGCAACATAAAGATAAAGAAAAGGAAACAACAAATCCTTCTCCATTTCTAATTCATATGTCTCAAATCTAATATGATTCCAATATCAAGTTGGGCTATGAGTGAGAATCCATTGGGCCTATTATTTTATTGGCTACAATGAATTAATGATTGACCCGGTCCATGGACCCAATTCAATTAATTCATAAATTAATTTCTACTCCACTAAAAGAAATTAATTGAACTCCAATTAAATAATAAATAACCTCTAAGTCAATATTGCACTTTGACCCCTCTATGCATAATTAGTTATCGGATAAATAATGCCATCAATCCGACTACTTAATTAATATATTTATTTTGGTACCTTTGATTATTTCTGGCTCGATTACAATAAAACATTTGTTCGACAAAAATAATAATTTAATAAATAAATATATATTAAATCATTTTGTCTAAAATCATACGAAGGCCTTCGAATTTACTTTGTGATCAACCATAATCAATACAAAATAAATACAAGTAGCAATGATGCAAATATTGAAAATATAACCCTCTAACTATTAATTACATAACTACCCGAAGTGTCAGTCTAAGGATCCCAAAGAATCCGCCGAACAAATCAAAGTAATTATTAATTAATAAAAGAGTCTATACTTTTCTCATGCTTAAGAGTCAAATGCCATGACGGTGATAGAGAGTAATTGCATACGACGGCTCTCGCAATATATCTCAACCTAACGCGGATCCAGTTCAAGTCTTAATTAATTATGAGTCCATCCATAATTACCGACTATGAACAATTTATAATTACTATTTATATATCATGCATTGATTGTCATCACATACATATATATAAATATTTCTTGTAATTACATGGACACTATCAATTTCATAGTGAATCGAAATATAATACATTGAATTCACCAATTGTATAAAACATAAATATTTCAGAAACGTCAGGAACATATGTCAATTAATCCAAACAGGAATTTGCTATGCCAGGGCATATAAATCCCAACAGCTCCCACTTGCCCTCATAGCCAATTCAAATTGCACCTAACTCCAATGTTATCCAGATGATGATCAAAATTATTGATCAATGACACATTTGATAATGGATCAACAAAGTTGTGTTCCAATGCAATGCTCTAGCTACAAGTACATTTTCTTGCCGGATAATATCATGTAGAACATGATACTTCCTATCAGTGTATTTTGTTCATCTATGGAACCTTGGGTCATTGGTTTGGACTACTTCTGCACTATTGTCGCAATATAGCTCGATAGGCAGGCTAGTATGCTCCACAACCTCTAAATCAGTGAGATCAAACCAATAGGCTTATATTGCCACATTTAAGGCTGCAATATATTCCACCTGCAGGTTTGAGTCAACAGTTGAAATCTGCTTGACAATCTACCAACTGATTTCCCTTCCATTAAGTGAACATACACTAAGTCATGAACCTCATAGTATCTACTTCTGATTGAAAATCAGAACTAGCATACCTGACTAGGACCATATCATCACATCCATAAATGAGTATGATATCATTGATTCTCCTTAGGTACTTAATGATATTTTTCACAATAGACCAGTTGTCAAGTCCAGTATTGGACTGATCTCTACTGACTATCCCTACTATGTAGCGGATGTCCTGTTTGGTATAGACCATGGCATATATGAGACTCTTATATGCTGAAACATATTGTTCCAGTCTCATTTGCTCAATCTCCTCTGCTAGTCTTGAAAAACTACTTACTAGAGAGAGCGATCCATATCAATAAAGCAAGAACTCATTCTTTGAGTTATGCATACCAAACCTGGTCAAAACTTTATCAATGTAGGATTATTAAGATAAGCCTATTTTTCTTTTAACCTGATCTTGCAAAAGCTTGATCCTAGGAATATAGCTTACATCTTGAAAATCCTTCATTTAAAAGTAATTGAACAACTACCTCTTTATTAATGACAAAACTTCCACATCATTCTAAATGAGTAGGATGTCATCAATATATATAGAATTAGAAAAATAATGACATTCCTTTGTACACTCATGATTTATTCACTAAGAAATCTTCTAGTATTTATTTGTAGATTAACTTACCTTCCATAGGAATCACCCTACTAGAAAGTTCTACAAGATCCCAGAATTTATTAGAATACATCGATTCTAACTCTGATTTCATAGTAACTCACCAAAACGATCTGTATCCACATCGGTTCACGCTTCCGTGTAGCTTACTGGGTCCAACTCATGTTTAACAGGGATGTCCATAATGGTCTCACCTAAAAACATGATTCTGTCGAATTGGATGATAATCCTCCCACTACATCAATGTACCGATGCAAGAATCTGTGTAGTAGATGATGCTAACACATTAATAGGGAATTCATATATTATTCTCAATTTCTATAATAAGTGTGTTCATATGTGGTACATCTGGTACTCTTACCATATTCTCTAACACTATACTACTAGGTATGTGATTCATAATATGATTCTTTTATAGATAAACAGTGAGTGTAAACAATCAACTTTTATCATTGAGATCATAAAATAATCCATTCTAGTGACTTTTAGAGTAGCTATCAAATCTATCATGCGTATGATCTGTTTCCAACTTACTTGTCCATATCAAGCGCACATGTGCAAGACTACCCCATATGTGCATGTGATTCAAACTAAGATTTAGTCAAAAACACAGCTCAACGGTATCCTTGAGACAGACTAAGATGGAATGCAGTTCATAATGCGCATCGATGTCATTGACGCTAAACTCTTAAATGAAAGAGATAATGTGGCATAACTGATCATAGATTTAACCATGTTATCTGGTATTATGTTATTCCTATTTGACACCTAAATGCATTTAGCGTCAATTGCGGAAAACTGGTACATAACACCCTTATTGACCATATAGTCTTTGCACTATCCCAAGAAATACTCATATCCTCGATCAGATCGAAATTTCTTGATAAGTTTACCTAATTTGTGTTCCACATCAGTCTTAACCTTCTCAGAAAATACCAAGAGTTTAAGACTTGTGTTGCATCAGATAAACTTATCCAAAACGTGAGTAATCTTGCTTGGATGTTCATAAGACCACACGTGTCAGTGTGTACCGACTCCAATTGTCCTTTATGTCTTTTTCATCTGGCCGATTAAGCCCTAAGAGTTATCTATCCTTCAAAACAGGGTTCACAAGTTTGGTTTAGGCTCCCCTGCCTCACTAGGTAATTAACCTTCTTTGACCAATCTTTGAATCTTATTTTGATTGATAACAACCCAAAAATAGACATTAAAAATACAATGAGTCAGGAATAACAAATTTTCTCTTAACATTCAATCTAGAAGATGCAACATTAGTTTCTACATCCTGCAAATCTTAAGAGTTTGTGATTATAGTATATTAACCATCTTTCAATACACCAGAAGAAATCGCATATCTATTCAATTTTATAAAACCAGTTTTACAAAATAACAACACAGTTTTTATAAACCACAAGTGAAACAAGAATAAAATAGCATCTAACTTCTGTGCATAAAAATAGTTCTCTAATACTAATATCCTCATACTCTCTATTTTCAGATGTAATACTCCCACTGACTTAGCTACAACCTTGACATCAGGTTAAGTACAAATATATTCCATATTATCGAGGCTTCTGGAATCCTGAAATCCTTACAATAAATTGCAAACATGTTTAGTGGCTCCAGAATCTATCCATCAAGAATTAATAGACACAACCACATAACATGGCTCAATGATTAAATATATATTTTCCTATGCCACGTCATTGCTTAAACAGTTCGTCCTTTAGTGTTTTAGTTAGCAACAAAAGAAACAGTTTTCTTCGCCCTCAACATACACTGCCTTATTCCCTTTAACCTTTTTGAATACCCATGTTTTGTACTAGTCTAGTCCTATTATCATCCTTCTTCTTTGCTTTGCTCGTCCACTTGGGCCTAGAAGAAGATGGTATAGACTAGGTTAGATTGATAGGAACGCCCATACTCTTGATTATCCCTTCATCTGTTACCAATTCTATAAGAATATTAGCGAGTGTGAACTCAAACTGATTCCTTATTTAGTTCACTCTAACAGAGTCGAATGAGTTTGGTAACAAGGCAATAATCATGTTAACTTGAAACTTACCACCCAAGTCAGCCTTATTGATCTCCAGCTAATTTTTAAATAATAAACAATCATTGTTCAAAATTTGATTTCATACTGGAGTTCCTTAGGCTATCTTGATGCTATTCAAGTCTGACATAGTACTTTGGCATACTCTCTATCTAATCTCACCAAAACATTTTATTGACATTTAACATGATGCTTGAAGAAAATAAAATAATACAAATGTTAGCTTAGGAGTATATTCGAGCTAAACTCTAAAATATTGCACCAAGTCATATCATTTGCCTTATCTAATTTATTAAAAGCATTAATGTCAAATTTGGTATCTCAAAGTAAAAGAGATAGGTATAGGAGTAATAAACACATTTGTACCCTTACATTGTGAATAAAATATCTAAGTTCATTTTCCAATCATTATAAATAAGGTCCAATATCATAGAATATGTAAGCAAGCAGATAAACTGGATTAGACATAATTAATCTAAATATAAATGCATTCATACAATATGCAAGGTGAATTGTTAATACTGTCATGCATATTTAAAATTAAAATGAGTTTGTTAACCACATAATATAATAAATCTCAATTGAACAAGAGATCATTATCATTATTGGTAAACAATCCCTTTTAATTAATGCGGGTCCCTCAACTCTGTAGCAAAATAAATAAACCAATCAATATGTCAATAACTTATCCTGTTGGAGGAGTTCATTATTACTATTGTTGAGATTCATCTACTATTAGGTGAGCACTTCCATTAAAATAGTATGTGGGTCCCTTAACCACTGCATGAAAAATCGGATAACCAATACACCAATAACTTATTCGGTAGGCGAAGTTCATTATTGTTATTGGCGGACAAATCCCATCATCTCCATATCTCTGAAGACAATGCCTTGTCTATCTATATGAAATGATTCCCGATTATGTTTAGCCTTTCTAAAATCACCTAGTGTATACCACTCCGTTGGGGAGCTAACACTATTGATTTTAGATTGAGTGTATAACATTATTAATGCTCTAATGAAAAATAAAATATTAAATATCTTGTCACTATAATCTAGACTCTTTAAATCATGCGTAGGGCCTTATTTTTAAAGATCTAATTACAATGAACATTTAATGTTATTATTTTTATGAGATAACCATTCTTGTAATATTAAGACTCTTCAAATCATGCGTGGGGCCTTATTGTTGAAGATCTATTTACAATGGTATTAATAACGAAGGCCATGGGGCAATGTATAAAAATTCCCGCTCCCACTCAATTTTTAATCATTCATAATTAGGGTTTTCATTTTATTCATTTACATGATATAATGCATGCAAAACGTCTTGATTTTAATCCAATTAAATTTAGAAAATATTTGGACTTTAAACGATTCACTAATATTTAACTTGAGGCACACTTCAAAAATAATTTATAAAAATAATTTTTCGTTTCCCAATAAGTGCCCTCTAATTAATTAGTAATCAAATCCAATTAATTTTCATAATTTAACTAATATAAATCAAGCCATTTAAATAAATATCATGGATCCAATGCATGAATAATAATTAATTAACAATTATATATTCCATGCATTTCATACATCGCATAAATAAATAAATGACAGATAAAGCAAATAAAATGGTCAATGGAATCAGCTTTTAACATTTAATTGCTCTAATCACTGCGCGAAGATCTTCCATCAGCTTGCAAACACCCACATAAGGCTGGTACGCACCAGGAGAAGCAAAACACCGCTTGGAACGCGCCTGGAGGGCCCCACACGCGCTCACACGCGCCTGGGGCATGCTGCAGGTCTTTGCACGGGCTCCCACGCGTCCCCACGCGCCGACACGCGCTTGGGGCGCGTGGGACGCGCCCTCACGCGCTCCCACGCCCCTGGGGCGAATGGGACGCGCCTCCACGCGCCTTCACGCGCGTGGAGGACAAAACCTCCATGGCTGGCGCGTGAGATCCACGCGCCAGCTTGCCCATTGACTAGTCCACTCCTGGCGCGTGTGGAACACGCGCCAAGCTCACCTAACCGCTGCCACACCTGATCCGGGCCACCTCCGACGCCTCTTCTCGCCGCCGGCGAAGCTCCGGCCACCGGAAAAACGCCGAAAAAAAAACCAAAAAATCCGGAAAAATCCCAGAAAATTAAATTAAGCCTCAAAAAATTCCAGAAAAATTCCAAAAAATTCGGAAAAATTCCAGAAAATTACTGAAGCCTAATTTAATCCTCTTGAACCTTCTTGAAGCTTCATAACATCCTTAAATGAAGATTACATGGCTTTAAAAATATTTACAACTTGAAATACAATGGGAAAAATAAATTACATCATTGAACTTTCAAACGGTTAAATCAAAACCTTAATTACATTCATCCAAAGATAAAATTACATTCATTTAACCTATAAGCTTCATCCATGGCCCAACCATACATCATCATTCATTCACAATCATTCATACATCATTATATATCAATATATATCAACATATTAAATCATACATCAACATATATCAATAAAAATATATATGAATATAATTTTGGATCCATGAATGATGATTTTCATAAAATCGTGATCTCTAGTAATGAATCAAACCATGCTCTGATACCACTGTTGGGAAACGTGCAAGTTTTAAAAACTTTTCGAAGGATTTAAATTCATAGATCTTGATTCATTACATAGAGACAAGTTTCATGCAAAAATAAAACATGATGTATCATTCAATTAAAAGATTGAATACCTACATCAAGGTTTGAGTAAACCTTAGATCTCTCCTCTAAAGTGAATGTTCTCACTTATTGTAGATCCCTTTCTCCATCTTCTTGGTAATTGTTTTGCCTTTAGGAATCACTCATATGCCTCCATGAATGACCTTGGAAAACTAGGCTTGTGGGAGCCTCCATTAGATGAGAACATAAACCCTAATATTCTAGAGAGAGAAAAGTTATTCCTATTTTCTTCTCATCAAAATCACCCCTAAAATATACATAGACCATGTATATTTATAGGCAACATAAAGGTAAAGAAAAGGAAACAACAAATCCTTCTCCATCTCTAATTCATATGTCTCAAATCTAATATGATTCCAATATCAAGTTGGGCTATGAGTGAGAATCCATTGGGCCTATTATTTTATTGGCTACAATGAATTAATGATTGACCCGGTCCATGGACCCAATTCAATTAATTCATAAATTAATTTCTACTCCACTAAAAGAAATTAATTGAACTCCAATTAAATAATAAATAACCTCTAAGTCAATATTGCACTTTGACCCCTCTATGCATAATTAGTTATCGGATAAATAATGCCATCAATCCGACTACTTAATTAATATATTTATTTTGGTACCTTTGATTATTTCTGGCTCGATCACAATAAAACATTTGTTCGACAAAAATAATAATTTAATAAATAAATATATAATAAATCATTTTGTCTAAAATCATACGAAGGCCTTCGAATTTACTTTGTGATCAACCATAATCAATACAAAATAAATACAAGTAGCAATGATGCAAATATTGAAAATATAACCCTCTAACTATTAATTACATAACTACCCGAAGTGTCGGTCTAAGGATCCCGAAGAATCCGCCGAACAAATCAAAATAATTATTAATTAATAAAAGAGTCTATACTTTTCTCATGCTTAAGAGTCAAATGCCATGACGGTGATAGGGAGTAATTGCATACGACGGCTCTCGCAATATATCTCAACCTAACGCGGATCCAGTTCAAGTCTTAATTAATTATGAGTCCATCCATAATTACCGATTATGAACAATTTATAATTACTATTTATATATCATGCATTGATTGCCATCACATACATATATATATATATTTCTTGTAATTATATGGACACTATCAATTTCATAGTGAATCGAAATATAATACATTGAATTCACCAATTGTATAAAACATAAATATTTCAGAAACGTCAGGAACATATGTCAATTAATCCAAACAGGAATTTGCTATGTCAGGACATATAAATCCCAACAGTACATATTCATGTTCAACATTGCAAAGGACCAAAAAGATTTGGGGCAAAAATTCTTCTTAGCCTGGACAGAATGGTACCTCCTGGAAACTCTTAGAATTTGACAACACGTGATTTGATATTCTTTGATAATTCTTAGCCTTTTTTTGTCTTTTTTTCTTTTAACATTGTCATATTCAGGGTTTGTGTTTGGACTTCCCTTTTACTACTCCTGCTGGCCATATTGGGTGCATGCTCTATAATCAATAGGTTTACGCGTCTGGCTGGTGAACTATTTGGTCTTGTAGTTGCAATGCTCTTTATGCAGCAGGCTTTTCGGTTGACTATGGTATATAATCTTTCAGCTGATGTGTTTTAGCTAACATCCTTAGCCAGTGTTACACCAGTACTGATTACTTTCAACTAAATACCCTTGTAACAACATACTAATATATGTTCCTCATTGTATTTCAACTCATGAATTCCATTCCTTAGGGAGTTGTTGAGGAGTTCGGCTGAAAACCCTAATCAGACTGCACTTCTTCCTTCTTGGCGCTTTGGAAATGGGATGTTAGCATTGGTTCTGTCCTTTGGCCTTCTGCTTACCGCATTGAGGAGTATTACAGAACAGGTATGCTTTATTGCTTTGAAACTCTAAATTAAATTCATTCCTTGCTAGTTTAAAATATAGATTATGTATTTAGATTTCTAATTTAAATATCTATTGGTTACTCTTAGCAATCATGAGCTTATAGTTTGGGGTTACCTCCTCTGTCCTCATAATCAGTCGGTTTTGTGCTGTTAGGATTACAAATAATTTTCTGTTTTTTGCTAAAATACTCGGTGTATTTACCTTTTAGTTTTCCGACTCTAAGATGTGATTTCAAGGTTGGCTATGGGGATTTGTTGCAGATTTTGGCATCTCACTAATAGTGCTTGTGTGGACAGTTGCATCTTACATATCAGTTAACGATGTCCCAAGAGGGATTCCAAGGTAGCTTTTAAGTCCAAATTCATCGTCTCGCCGTGCATATTCCAAAAAAAAAAAAAAAAAAATTCTTTTTTCCCCGGCCTTTTAAGCTACCTATTGCTTCCTAATTTTGCTTGAAACTAATGGTCGACTATTTGAACAGGAAATGTTGAATGTTCCTTCCGCAACTACGATTGCTGTACTTTACTACTTTAATCACTGCGTTGCATCTCAACTTGCACAACAAAAGGAGTTCGATCTGAGTTCATATCATTTCAACCTCCTTCTTATGGGATTTTTGGTGAGCTGTTAGCCTGGAACTTTAATAATCTTTAATCTCTGTATTTCAATGGAAACAGTCACACCAATTATTGAACCAGCGGCTTTTGTATTTGATCATACCTAGCATGGCTTTTCCTTATTTCCTTCAAATATTGTTTTCGACCAGGTATGTGGTCTCGTTGGCATTCCTCCTTCCAATGGAGTTATTCCACAATCTCCAATGCACACAAAAAGCTTAGCGAGCCCGAAACATCAGGTAATATCTAATTATTCAAGGTACTGAAAGTTTATATCTCACGTCTGTGTAATTGAAAGAATTCTCTCGTCTTTTTGAACTATTAGATTTTTTTTTCTTCTTCTTCTTCTTGTAGTGTTAATTTCGATAGGAAGATGCCTTACCCTTTTACTGATAATATACATGTCTGCACTCTCCATTAAAAGAGGCGCTACATAGTTAATTGTCTCGGCATTTCTATCACTGTAATTTTTTAAATTCGTGAAATGCTTCTGCACAGGACATATAGATGTGAGCCGATTCTGGTGTTGGAAAACTAATGCAGAAGCACAAAAAGATGCCCTCCTCCTCTATGGGTTGCGGCAAGGCAATGGAGAGAGACTATCCTTCATCATTGCCTCATTGGGCCCATTTGTTGAATGAGTGTGGCATACTGTTCTCTCATCTCATTCTATTTAACATCACCAACCGCTAGAATTCAATCCGGAGTTTACATTATTAGTCTACAAGTTTATTTCAGTGTTTATCATCGAACTGATTTCAGAACTAGCTTGTTCATTAAAGTTTGGAGATGGTCATACTATAGAACTAGGATATTAAAGTTTGGACGAGTTTGTTTTCAACTCTTTGGAAGAGACTAGTTTTTCTTTAGATGTTTGTAAATTTCAAATGTGTCATTTTGAATTACCATGTAACTTTTCCAATGAATAATTATGTTTGTGACGATTTTGATTCCATTAATTTGACTCAAGGACATTTCTGTGTCTGGTATGATTCTTAATTTGTGATACACATCTTGCAATAAGAAGCAAGAAACTCATTCATGATAACATGTTTACTTAATGTGACAGAAGCCTTTGTTTTCTGTTTCTGTTTTCAATGGAAATTGAGGAGCAAACTGAACTCCACTAAAATGGTCAGAGGGATTATCCTCCTAGGCACAGTGTGTTGTCGGTCTAAAAGATTCTGATACTCTAGTCGGAGAGACAGATCAAGGAATGAAATTTATAGCAAGAACTTGGGATCAAGTGTTTTCGTACCTCGTACTTTCTCCACTCTCTTCCTTCTTTTATCCGTTAGACATTCTCATTTCGGACAAATGCGTGCTTGTAACCATAGCTATTAATGCCAGTAGTTGAGAAAGTTATGATTGTCCGTTGTTTTTATTCTCTACTTGTTTGAACTTTGCCCTAAGTAGCTTTTTCCCTCTCGTTTGTACTTTACTAACGTGCTTCTGAGTTCTGTCGTACAAATGTAACCATAGTTAAACCCTAAAATCTACGGAGTACTAGTTTTGGAAGAAAAAGTGACTTTTCTTACCTCGTTCTTTCTCCACTCTCTTCCTTCTTTTATCTGTTAGACATTCTCATTTCGGACAAATGCGTGCTTGTAACCATAGCTATTAATGCCAGTAGTTGAGAAAGTTATGATTGTCCGTTGTTTTCATTCTCTACTTGTTTGAACTTTGCCCTAAGTAGCTTTTTCCCTCTCATTTGTACTTTGCTAATGTCCTTCTGAGTTTTGTCGTACTAATGTAACCATAGTTAAACCCTAAAATCTACGGAGTACTAGTTTTGGAAGAAAAAGTGACTCGATATTGTATTGATGAAAATGGTAGTCCAAGGTCAAATGTTATTAAGAATTACTGCAAAATTGTTACTGCTCTCGTAAGTCAGACGTAGTGGTATTTGCTTGTCTCTCAAAGTAGATGGTGGAACTTGGAAGGTTGGCGGCAAAGTGTTTGCGTGAGTATAAAAATAATAATAAATAAGTAGGACCGAGTGAAAATAGAATAGCTTTGCAAATATAGCTCACAGTTAAAACTCAACTTCAGCATGTCCATTTATTGGAGGTTTAGAACCTTGCTTCAATCTCTTGCTATCAGTTTTTCAAATTCAATGTAGAGTTGCTATCAAATCCCATTTTATATTCACAAAACAACAAAATGTTAAAAACAAACTTCGGTGTTTTTTTTTTTTTTTTTTTTTAATAAGAATTTCTATAATTCCAAATGAGAAATTCACGATGATTTCATCTCGATTTAACACAAAACAATAAACAAGCAAAAATAATAAAAACAAAACTAACCCAAATACCTAATCCGTCGGAATTTCAGTGGTGGCAATTGCCCCAGCTGAAAATTCTTTTGTAATTATACCGTAAGTTTTTTTTTTTTCTTGACAAAGTAAGGGGACACGAACACAGACACACCCATTCGAGGAGTTGGGCACTCAATCAAACTAAGCCAGTGGATAATGTCTCAACTGTAGTACCCTTCCAAAAAATAAAATGGAAACAAATCACTTCTCCACTATATCCAAGATGCCCAATTTTTTGTGCTTCATCAAAGCATTCAGATTTG
The DNA here is from genome assembly GCF_030987335.1 of Cornus florida. Lineage (NCBI taxonomy): Eukaryota > Viridiplantae > Streptophyta > Magnoliopsida > Cornales > Cornaceae > Cornus > Cornus florida. The sequence continues at coordinate 15,493,958 of NW_026775573.1, read as the reverse complement.
GAAAGGAAGAGTAATCTGGTGGAAAGTCAAAAGTTCGATACCCATTGCAAAAATTACCATAAAAAACAAATCCACAATGGATTTTTCACAAGAAACAAGAAATGGAATAATGGAACTTCACATGCAACAATAATAGAAATAGGGAGTTCGAAAAGTTAGACCTCAAGCTCTTCTAAACCTTCATTCAGGTCCGAACCGACCGAGGACCAGCAGCAGGATTGACATTTGCATTGGAGGATGATTCCGTCGGACCACCTCCTGTGCTCACACCAAAATCTTTAACTTGATTTCTATATTCAACGTCATTTTCAAGTTCTTCTGGAAAAGCTTGGTGGGTATTATATGGACAAGCGATAAAGCTTCTCAACTGCAAGTTCCTCGGCTTCTTGACAGCTTGATGACTCATCATTAGCAATGGTAGGTCTGCGCCTGTCTTCATCAATTGCTCCACCACTCTTATGAGGAAGCTCCGATGGATTTATGAAGCCTTCCAAGCCTTCTTTTATTTCATTTGCGACTTTTTCTGCCCTTGAAAGACTAGAATTTGTGCTAAGAGAGCTTCCTTCATAAAATTCACATTGCGAGGAAGCTCCAGCAGCAAAATACTTCGCAGCTCTTAAGTTAGACCCTGCAATATCTTCCTCCCGCTTTTTCTTTTTTCGGTCATTTGCTCCACCTAATACAAGCTTGCTTTCCTGTGACTCTTCTGATTCTTTATGGCCAGAAACCTCGGGTTCTGAAACCCGCCTACTCTCCCTGGATGCTCTGACAGGACGAACCCCACCAGGAAATACAAAATTGGGTATACTACTACGTCTTACATGGGTTATGTGGATCTCCATCCCAGGCTTCCATAACATGTACATGGCAACAGAGTGTTTGAATTCCTCAACGGTTGGCCTTATATCAAACTGTTCACCTTCAATTACTGGAATTCCTTGTTTCCGTTGCAGACCCATGAAGTAACAGCAGTGGAAAGGTCTGGTTTTGTCTGAAAAATCACCTGGGTGTGGATGGCATTGGAGCTTATTGAAAGTGTCTCTCTCAATCTGGATTTGCACATAAATAACAGATATTAAGACAAGCATATCTTATAATTAGAAAAAACTAATAATAAAGACAGCTAAAAACAACACAATATGAAAAGAAAACTGTGCCACCTTCAGCATAAGCTGACGGAGATGTGATTCAACCCAGCCTTTCCATTTCCTCAGGTCATCTGCATTCGCTGCGGTGCTATCTATCTGCAGATAATTCTTGTATGCTTCAAAGAAGGGGTAAGGCCCAAAAAGTGTATTCCAGTCAGCCTTATTCGCCTCTATACACTGCAGGGATCGGCAAACACAAAATTTGCAGCAAATACTGATAGCAACATTCGTTTGGGAAACACAGAGAGTAATTCCCAAGATCCCACCATAGAATAATTTTAGTATTGGTCATTCACTAAACTCTACCAATATCAAATTTCTTACACGAATGACATATTTTATCAAGTCATACCCGCCACTGAATTCAGAATCTAATCCAAGCCGAATTAGTGACCCAAATGGCCAAGGTATTGATTACACAGAAACTTGTCAAAAAGACCAGTGACTCTAGTCCAGATTGTACAACAGCCAACAGAGTGGAAACAGAACACAAATTCGCTGGTATAGTTTACAACAATTCAACCCTAAGGTCTGTTGTGCAGAACTAAAGAGACAAGTGTCCAATACCTTGCAAACAACCAAACAATCAAAATAACAACCAGATATGACCAAAATGTTACAAAAGGGAACATGTATGCACAAGAGCACAACCACACTATTGAGTTCAATATAACGGAACACACATGCCAATGTGGGAACTTTCCAGCAATTATTGAAAAAGTATCGCAAAAGTAGGAAGAGAGACTGCATTAGAAATAAAAACAATAGAACAAATCTATGCGGAATTATTATAGCCCGATCAACATATTAACTTTAACGGGAAAAGATATTTATATTAAAAGGAAGGGAAAATAATTTATTTTTATCACAAAACCATACCTCACAAATTTCATTGCCCCTCTGAAATTCTTCTGTCAGTATCCGCAAAGTATTCGAAGACACATTATAGCTAGAGTTCATGCAAGGATAAACAGGAGTAATTGTAGGCATCAAGTCGAACCTGTCCTCGGGATATCTTCTGGGATCCCAAACTTGGAGTCCTAGCGAAGCCTCCTCAATATGACAGAGCATTACTGGATTCGGCCAACGCCACTGAGTATAGAGCCTGAAGAACCGAGATACTAACATATTGGGCAGGGCATTGGGATATAGCTGGCAGACGCGAGCAACAAGTAATGCCCAACTTATACCACCTAGAAACCCAACAACCTGGCCAAGACAGAGAGGAACACGATCTTAGATATCAGATATTATAGTACAAACTGTAATATGATCTTGCCTTTAGAAAGAGAAAGATCTTCCCGTACATTGGAATAAATGCCACGCCGCTTCGCCCAAAACTTCATACATCTCAAGGTAGTTCGGAAATTCTGTGCAACAGAACAGAAACACAATGACGGACAAGCAATGCTATGGAAAGAATGAAAAGCAGATTTCTGAACTCAGCTCTTCACAAACCCAAAGAACAATAATAACCATAATAAGGTATCTAAAAAGATATATAAGAACCACGGCTGGAAAACCTGAATATTTGGCACCAAACGCAGAATTTGGTCAGTTGCTCTGCAACCATTGAGACTAAGAACTGTTTGCTCATCCACGTTTTGTAGTATCAAGTCCTGTGAAATATCTAAATCCTACACCAAGTAACATTTGAAACTGAATCATTAAATGTACTTTAAAATTCCAAATTTTTTTAGCTCAACAACCCATTGCAGCATCAACTCAAAATTGTACTGAAGTAAAAAAATCTTATCTTACGCATTTCAGGTTGATCAAGGAAGTTAAAGCATGGGTCTTGAATTGGTCAAGGCAAGAAGGTAAGAGAAAACCTTCAAGCTAAGTATGAATCTTGTCGAAAACACAAATTAAGAATCAAGGCATAGCTGTGTACTCTATACAGCACCATTCATTAGGAATACACCTTATTTGAAATTTTTTTTTTTAAAAAAAAAATACCCTTTTACTTTTACCTAATATTGCATAACTTTTTATTTTTGAAAAATATTTATTTGTTAAAAATGTTATGCTTCTTTGGTATTTGCTTCTTGCAAACTGGTTCGTTTGAATCACTTAATTGAAGATCAAGAGTACGGCTTTCCCAAAGGTTAAAGTGAGGGAAACAGATTAATTACCCATCCACTAATGCATCAATTACAAAAGAATAAAAATAAAAAAATGTTGCATATATTAAACGGGATAAATAAAAAGCACACCATGTAAGAGGTTTGAAGGATAAAACAACACATACTTCTGGGATAACCCAAAGTGAGAGTTTTGCATAAAGAAGATCAATAGAAACCCCATTGAACTTGAATTTCATTACTGGAACATGAGCATCAGGGACAGGGTGCAACTCTGATACTTCCGGCATCTCTGACAGCATTCTATGTAGCTCAATAAAGAAATCTTCCTGCATCCAATTTATAAAAGCACTAATGTCCATCAAGCAAAACCACTTAGACAAAGTAATATATATATATATTTACACCAGAGGGCTAGAGCTGATCGTACTTCTCGACTTGCATGCCTTGGTCCCACACAAAGCGTTTCCATACCCTCACCGGGGCCATGTACCTAGACATAAAATGAAGAAAATATATAATTAGCCCGAAAGTATAATTTAACTTAATTACAACAAAATTTGAAGCATTAGAATATGGTGCAAGCACAAGGTAACAAAATGCTTTGGAACAAATGATGCAGTCAGCTTTTTTGACTACTATCTTCTATCTCCCTCCCCACAAATTATTCCCAAAACAGTGAGACTGAGAGACCTAAAAGCATTATATAGAGTTCAAATATGGAAAGAATTATAACAGCATATTTGGAGCTTTGAAATGCAAAAGATTCAAGAACAAGATAACAAAATTAATGATTTTTTACCACTTCACCAAAAAAATTATTATTATTTTTTGTTGACCAAATGATGAGTAGTACAGGTGTTATAAATCCTTCAAGATTGATGAGTAAATTTAGACTCCATTTGGTACGAAAATCAGTTGAAAGAGAAGGTAGGAAGGATGGAAGAGGTATCCCCAAGGAAGGAAAACAGAACTTCCTTCCGTCTGGTTAAGTATAAGGGAAGGAAAGGAGGCAACACCTCCCAGTATTTGGTAGTAGGAGGGAAGGGAAGAGGAGGTTTTAAATGCTAATTACCACTATACCCCTCACTTTATAAAAAACACAAAAGCAAACATTATTTCAAAAGGACGTAAAAACAATGTTGGAAGGACATTTTGCTGCCAATACATGTCTTTTCACATACACAGTTATATAATATATAGAATTTGCTAATCAGCAACTAATATTCAATACCTCCTTATATCCAAATAATAATAACAATAAGAGAATGGTGTAAATTGGATCATTCAGATCATTAAAAATATTGACCTTACATTGAAATAGGTTACATGAAGAGAGATCCCTTCTCTGTTAACAATCTTCACCAACTTAATAAATCTGTCTATAAGCTTCAATTTTCTAATAATGGAACATCCACAAGATATCGGATTGCTTTCTAATTTAGAAAATCTAAGCTTGCATTCTAACCTTCTTGAGGGATCTATTCCATTCAGTAACACTTAAGTCAGTAGGACGTGGCTAATTTAAATCTAGAGTCTGTAAGTTTGGTTCTAGCTTTTATGTACATTTCAAACGTCAGGTAAGTAAGTTTGACTCTGTCCAAGGAAAAATCGGAAAATTCAAAGCTTCAACAAGTGCAAAAGGTTAATTTCACTCTCAATATTGTGCATTCACCAAATTTAAGTTCACTTTCATTTATTCATCCAATTAAACATGCTAGGGTTTTTTATTACACGTTTTGATCCATAAAAAAGTGTTTTAAAATGCATAAAATTGTTTTAAGAAATGTCTCTTTTTTTGAAATCCTAAAAGAACAAGGACTAGGAATTTTGATTGATGGAAGAAAGGAAACCCAATGGACTAAGTTCGATCAGTCGAACATTGTGAAACAACAGTTTCTAAATCTGGTTCAAACTCTTTTAAGCCTAATATAAAGAACATATGCTTTCAGAAAACCTATGCAAGCACAGACCAAGCATATATTAAGCAGTATATAGTTTTATTTTTGTGAGGCATATAGTTCATGCTATCAATCCAATTGCTAGAATTTTATTCCATTCCTCATTCATTTAAATGGTGAGCATTCATGTGTGTTGAGAATTATTGATCCTAGAGCTTCAAGGACTTTTTTACCACAAACAATTTTACAACAAACAAGAAATCGAATGCCGTGTCACTGGAAATCAAAGCACAGATTGAAGAGCAGATCACGTGAAGACAAGATTTGGCACCAGCTGAGATCGATGTCGTCTGGCATGACTCTAGGTCAAAGGTTACTAGGGGATTCTTGAGTAATATAGTTAACCTAATTGTAAAACCTAATGTCAAAATTTTAAATTATGTTTTACCATATGGTGACGTGGATTTAGAACCATAAAAGAAGGGCCACCTAGAATGCATGAAACACATTGATTAGAGATGAATATTAGGCATCACATGCTGCCCTTTGCGGATCGTTCTCTTGAACCCGAGTTTGTGATATCCTTCTCTATTTTAATTACAAATAGATGAAATCAACTATTGGAAAGAGTCTTTTCATAAGCAGCCTTCAAAAAGCTTTAGCTTATGTCTCATTTCTCTTTTCTCCATCATTCTATTTGACAAAGAAAGTTCCTAGGTGTTGAGCAAGCCCTACCCTTTGGTAAGCTTTAAGCATAATTAGGTAAAGCTTTAGTATCACCATCCTTTATATATATATATTTTTTCTGTGTTTAAAACACCTATGCACAATTTAGCATTAGTTTATTTTTTCCTCTAAGCAACTTTTAGAAAACCCGGTATTAAAATTACAACAACAAAAACCAACAATGATGCCGGTACAATTCTGGTTTGTTCAAATACCAATACCAACACTGCATGCCCTACAACCTCATAGAAATTTAAAGTTTCCATATACACACAGTCACCCACCTTAGTTGTAAACAATTAGTAACAGCAATTCTAGGATTGCACCTTTTTTTTTCGTTTTTTGGGGTGCACATAACCAAAAGAGAAGTAATTGTACAAAAAAGGAAACCTTTCTCCCCAACACAACAGACAAAATGGAAATATCAAACCTCATATCCCTAACTAATAAAGGAAAAGAAATGAAATGATAGTAATCATGTTTGGAGAAAGAAAGGAAAGGAAACTATTTTAATGAATTTACCACCATACCATTTTTCATAGATTTTGTCTTTTATACAAGTAAGGTCAACTTTGGTATTAACACAGTTTATTAGAAATACTAGCATTTCCTCCCATTTTTGGAAGGATAAAAAACCAACTCATCAAGCTTTACTGTGTCGCTCCAAATCCTGCCATTTCCCTTCCTTTTCCTTCCAAAATTTTATACCAAAAAAAAAAAAAAACCTCCATCTCCTTTCTTTTCTTTTCCTTCCATTTCTTTCCACCCAAACTGGACCTAAATAAGAATCAAAGGAGAAAACAGAAACAGAAAAAAAGTAAAAAAACAAACAGATAAAATTTCTCATACCCCAAGCCGATAAGAACCAAAGGTGAAAATCTTAGCATTAGCTTCTCGTACCAGCTGTTCATTTAATCCCTTGGCCTGGCTTATTTTTTTTACCCAAATCTTCACAATCTGTTCAATTTTGAAATACCCAAATCAGTATTAAACAATAAACATAGCAACCCAAAAAACACAATATATTACAAAAATCAAAACTGAGAGAACGAAGTCCACCTGGTCTAATCTCCCAAGCACTTCCTCCTGACTCTCAGACAATCCTACATCCTCTAGAAACTGAAAAAAAAAAACCCAAATTTTGAGTTTGATGCACTCTCAATTATGACTAATAACAGAAATGTTGCTTAGAAAGAAAATTAAAACCTTCTCAAGTTCTTGGTTCTTCATCATATCGAGCTCGGTAGGTCCGGCCAATGAAATTGGTTTTGTAATGCCTAGTTGCTGCCGCTGGTAGCTACCCATTTATACGTTTATTTTACAAAATTTTTTAAAATTACTGATAAAAATGCACACTTTCTTTTCCCTAGCTCTCAAGCAGAAAATTAGGAATATGCTGAAGTAAAAAAAAAAAAAAAAAATTGAAATTAGATCTGGTACAGTATTGCGAATAAATTGAAGGATAACTAAAAGAGAAAAATGTAAAACAAGACAACCCTAGAATTGATGATAATTGAAGTATCTATGAGCATAGAACTGACACATCATCACTTGAGATCTTTATAAAAAAAAAAAATTCTTTTATTTTTCAATTCTATGAGAAAACACTAACCCTATACATTGAACTAAAAGACGAACAAACAAAAGACCAAGGTCGCCAAGAACTGGATATTCAAAAGTCAAAACCCGCCGGCCTCTGGAGTTGTCGAACCAGCTGTTCTGCCGTAGTCATTGCTTCTTGTATTAATCAATTCATTCGCGCGTATTTCATGTAATTTTATATATACATCTATTTACCAATATACCCTCGTTATATAAATTTATAACAAATAAAATTCCTTTCCAAAAACTTTCAAACATCTTCACATATTTACCATTCTATTACCTGGAAGTCATGAATTGGATCTTTTAAGCACAACTTTGTCACTAATGACTTCAAAAAAATATAAAATAATAATGACTTCAAACTTTTAACATAGTTCTTATAATTTCAGTTATTATGAAGATGATATATATTTTTTATCTATCTTTTTTCTGATGCAAATAATGTAAGTATTACTGTATATCTAAAACATATACATGTGCAACGAGCTTCTCAAAAACAAAACCAGAAAAAAAAAAAATGAACTTTCAAAAAAAATCATATGGGCATTGCGCATTGTTTGTATGTGAAAATTTTAGTTGGATTTAACCATTGATTTTATAAATAATTAAATGTTAAAATTGATATTATATACTTATAAAATAATTTTTTTAAGACTCTAGTATTGTATTCAGAACTAGCTTGTTTGTTAAGTTTGGATATGGTCATACCACAGAACTAGGATCAAATAAAATACAAATCACTTTTTTCTTACAAAAATGTTTTTCTGGGAAAATATGATGGCTCTATAATAAGCCTCCTCAGCTTGCCAGAGATTTATCCTTAAATTTAGATTTGTGGATGTTCAGGCATAAATCCTCTTTAGTAACCCTGTCAATGGATCAAAATATGATGGCTCTACAAGGCTGGATATTGTAGGATTCACAGGTTCTTAGGGTTGCAAGTCTTTACATAGAGAATAGAAGAACCATTATTGGCTCTGCACCGCTGCTCACGAATTATCTTCCTCTGCAATCGCCTTCCCTTTCCTCCTTTGTCTCCCTCGGGACATCCTCATCCTTCACAAGCTCATAATCCCCCCTAATATCATCAACATTCTCTCAGACCGCGCCCTCTGAGCTAAAGCACGCAATTCTGTTCTTTCTTTTCTTTCTCCTTGATCATCATTTCCTTCTGAACTTTAGACCTCATCGCCACTGCCTCTCTAGCTTTCTGTTCTGCAAAGCCACAGACCAAAGATTGTTATATTCTACATAGATACAAAAGGCTAAAACAGCAACCAGACATGTCATTTAAATGACATTGAAACTACTGATCAACATTGGTTCTAGTATTTGGGCTAACCACATATGAACATATCCAATCAAATCTTTAGAAGAAATTAAGTGCTAAAATAGAAAGAAAACCATATGAACCACATATAAACATATCCAATCAAATCTTTAGTAGAAATTAAGTGCTAAAAGAGAAAGAAAACATTATGAACCAAAAAAAGAACGACCAAATCAGCATTGTAATTCAAGTTCTGAAGACAATTGGATCCTTAAATTAATCATAAGGTGCTAACGAATAAAATCATAGCAAGCAGCATCATATCTGATGAATGCATCCAAGTCTCCACCAACTAGTACATTATCAAAGAAGTCTTGTGTTACCTCCTATTTCTCCATTTTCCGGCATCACTCACGCCCTCTTTCAAATGCAACGCGAGTTCTACCAGATCCTTCATCCCCATCTCGCATGGATGACCCAGCACTTGCTTTCATAGTTCCTCCACTGCCAACTTTATCCATGGCGGCTTTTTGACTCTTCTCCACCGCTGTGAAGAACGGATCCAAACCAAAAGGATCAGGTTCTTGGGCTTCCTTGTCGAATTCAACAGGCCTATCTCTTGGACCACTCTTACCGGAGGTACCAACAAAACCCCTGTCAGGTTTAAAGCGTTCGGTTTTCATGATCTTGTCCAAATGCTCATCTGCAGTACCTCCATACATATCAGAATCGACATCCTTCTTAGGCCTGTACAGGGTAGGCTGAGCAGTGAACAACCCCTTATCATACACGTTGTACTGATCATCAGTGGCAAACCCAGACTCCATTCCCTTCTCCTGGTTAAACAACCTCTGGTCATACATAACTTGCCCTCCTCCTCCTCTTCCTGCTCCGGTAGAAGCCATCCCAAGAGCAATCTTCTCACTCACATCGCGGTCTCCATCTCTAGTGATCTTACTCTTCTTTCCCATTGCTGCATCCTTGGCCTCCTGCCTTCTTTCTCGACGCCGCTCCTCGCGAATTTTCTCCCTCTGCAATCGCTCATAATCCCCCCTTACATCATCAACATCCATCATAGTTTTGTCAGAAGAACTCGGAACTGCACCTGGGGGTGGTGCCACCGCCACACCTGCTCTCTCAGACCGCGCTCTCTGAGCTAAATCACGCAATTCGTGTTCTTTCTTTTCTTTCTCCTTCATCATCATTTCCTTCTGAACTCTAGACCTCATCGCCACCGCCTCTCTAGCTTTCTGTTCTGAAACATACAGCGCTTCTGAAAGCTTGGCAAAATTATCATTAATCTGAACCTCCTCAAGTCCCCTACCATCTCCTGCAAGCCGCTTATCAAGTGGAATAGAATACCCTTTCGGGTTTTTCCAGTTCGAAATACATGGTGGGATCTTCCAATCCTGCTGGTCCTTCAAAGTCACGGGACGAGGTGGAGACTGCATGACTGGCACGGGTGGAGAACCAGACCCCTTTGGAACCCTCTTGTGTTTGAATTTTGGCGGGTCTAAGGGATCCACAACCATCTCGGCCATCCTTACAATCCTCTCCTTCGCACCAGAACTAAAATCTGCAGATTGTTGCGATGGTTTGTATTTGATGAATTTGGAATCAGAAGACTGTGTTGGTGTGTTAACATTCAAAATTTTCTCAAGGGCGGCTTTGGTCTCCTGGGTTGTCTCCTCAATCTTTTTCTCCAACTCATCCAGATCCTCTTCAGGCTCTTCCTCTTTCTCGTTTTTCAAAATCATCGGCACAAGGTCTCTGTGCTGTGAATAAACTACTTTAGAAGCATTCTCGTTTTGCTTCACAATTGCATCATATCTCACGTTACCATGCTCGTCAACGGTGACGGGCAGCACCGTCTTCCGAACATTCTTCCTGCCCATGTCAAGAGGGTACTGGGCATGGTTAATTTCCGGAAACGCCCCTCCATCTCCAAAATCTTCAGGCTTCGATGGCCAAAAGCCGCTCTTCAGGTATGGTGGTACCGGTTTTGATTTGATTAGAGCAGATTGTTCGGCCTCGGCAGCGCTGTACCCCTGCTTGAACCACATCTCATTGGAGTGGTCGTAATTCCAAGTCCCAGATGATGATGTTACTGGTGGGAGAAGCTCCTTCAAAGTTGTCATCGGAAACCCTAACTCTAGATGAAGATACAAAACCCAATAAGTAGAATACAATTCACACAATTAATTATATAATCGTGTGTGTTTATATATATATATATATATATATATAGTGTATATACACAGAATAGAAAGAGGGAGAGAACTATTTACCTGATTGATCGCTAACCATGCCGAATGCTTTATTTATAAGAGACTTGGGAGTAGAATTGGAATCCGAATCGAAATTGGAATTGGAATCGAAAAAGGATTCGTAGGGTAGGAGGGCACTTATTTGGTAAGTTATAAGTACTTAGTCAATATATTTTCCTTTTTTTTTTTTTTCTAATATATTTTCCTTGAAATTTCTTCAAATTTTATTTTGTTTTAAAATTCATATAAAATTTAATTTTCTTAAAATATGAGATTCTAGAAACAGTGTTAATAGTTTAATCTAAAATTGTGTGACTTAAATTTAAACACGATTTATATATTATTGTCAAAATATATCAAGTCGATGGGTCTTTCTGGCTCTAAATTGCCTAATGGATTTGGCCCAAAAGTAATGTGGGATAGACGAGTCCTAATGGATCATGCTCACTGATTTTGCTTTCTGAAAGACGCATGAAAATTAAGATTGTTACTGATATATGTGGATTCACGTCTTTAAATTGAAATTAAATTATTATTATTATTATTTTTAATTTAATGTCCTCAAACGCAACATAAACCTCTTTCAAGTTAATTGCAAATATTAATGTGTTATAAAAATTTAAAAAAGAAGAAGAAATATTAATATAGTTTTAAAATAAAAACAAATATTATTATAATTCACTTTGAATAATTTTTAAAGCAATGCATGGATGATTCGGAGAATTGAGTATAGTTATTTAAGAAATTCTTGAGTTATGACATTTATAATGCTTTTGAACAGGATATGTAGATGTGAGTCGATTCTAGTGTTGGAAAACTAATGCAGAACCACACCAAAAGAATATTCAATTAAGAGTTTTCATATATTTTACAATTTTATTTCAAATTTTGTCTTCAAACTGATTTGATTTTGTATATATAACCATATAGTGAAGGGAGATAGGAGACTGATATTGAATTCAGAACTAGCTTGAAGAGGCAAAATCTTCAGGGTTAGACGGCCAAAAGCGGTTTGGATTTGATCACAGCAGATTTGTTCAGCCTCAACAGCACTGGTGGAAGACGGTCCTTCAAAGATGCCATCAGTAACGCCGACGAGCTGCTATTGAAAGAAACAAGAAAGTGGCGTCGGGTGCGACTTGCGAGACCTTTATTTATATACAAAAGCCCGATAGGAGTACGTTTGGTTGCGCATGGTTCTTTTTCAACACGGAGATTTGATTACCCCTAAAATGGATTTGGAGCAAAAGTGATCCGGGATAAATGAAACGGAGTTTAAACTATTGAATAATATTAAATTCCAACCATTTTTACCCATTTCAGTCTTCCCCAAAAAAACTGGCAACAAGGGCGAGCTCGAGCCATCTTGCCAAACCAAGGTAACATACCCAAACACCCGTACCCAGCGCTCAACTAGCTCCAACTCTTATGTAACGTATTGAATAATTGCCCTCTAACTCAAAGCTTAAGCTATTGAGTAATGTTATATACTCACCCATTTATAACCATTTCACTTCCATTCGGATGAAATGTTGGACACACTAACAATTATCCTCCTGCTCCTGGGTAGGTTGAGATATTAAAGCTGGAAGAGGCAAATCAACTCATGAAATATATAGAATTTAGGATTAACTTTGTTCATGACCAAACAAATGAAAATTACTGTATGTAATTTCCAATGCTTTTCCTTGAATGGAGAATATGACCCCCATATATCATAAAGTACTATACGAACAGAGACCTTCCAATCCCCCATTAATTTGGATAATTCTTTTCGTCCAAACTGTAGCCAAGGAAAATTACATCCTACCAGAATTATTTATATCACCACAACTAGAATGAGGTACAAACTACAATAACGTTCATATTCATTCTTGGCCTACGCAGGGCCATCATATAATAAGGCAATCACCATTTATGCGTTGTGCCCGTCCTCCTCTCTGAGCAATTGTACGAGTCAAATAACATGATCAGGGGTTTCAAGGATGGGCCGTCAACATATACCCATCAACATTGCAGGAAATAACACAAAGTTGAAAGACTAGTTTCAGAAGGCAAGCCAACATAAAAAGAGATCCGGAAAAAACACGAGTGATTCATCATATAAGGAAGCACCGATCCTAATTGATCTGTAATACTACCTAATTTAACTGCAGCTAACTGATCCTCAAAGAAGTCCTGGTGTTTACAAGTAATCCTCCTAGCAGCTGCTCAAGTCCACCAATCTGACTCAATCAGATCTCACCTGTAAATCAAAACCATAATTAAAACAATAGAAGCAAGATAAAATGTAAAGATCAGATTAAAAATAATAAAAATAGAATGCCACAATCAGATTAAAGAAAACAAAGAGAATGGAGATGTACAGGTGAACGAGACTGAGATATGCTCCTGCTAGCACTGCTCCCTGGACTTTCACTCAACCTTCTGCGGCGATGATGCTGTAAAACACCAGGTTGAAAAGCATAAGATGATGTAAACTTGTAAAGCTCACAATGAACATTTGAATCTAGTTTTATATCCCCCTCCCAATTAGTTTTTATGTACACAACTAAAAACTTAATAAATTTCACTTACTGATGCGACTGGAGATCTGGATCTTGATCGTGATCTGCAAAAAGTTACAAAAGCAACCCAATTCAATATATATACCCATAATTTGCCTTTAAGACTTTTGATCCAAACAGTACCAATGTCACTTCTTGGAGTTACCACGACCCAAAGGAAACAACAACAACTACCAAATTTTAGTAACACTCGACAGAGAAGGCAATAGGCCAAACCCAATAAATAATTTCTGCCTCACCAATACGAAAACCAGTTTAACAAGCCAGGTCATGCGGAACTTAAGATGGGTTTGGATCAAGGGTAAGAGAAGGGACCAGAATCGAAGCACTGTATGATTAATATAGGGAAAAGCAAGAAAATACTTCCTATCAGTATCGTCACAACCCACATTGAGAATCCTGAGTTCAAGCTCTACTAGACAAATGCAATTCAAGTGGCTTTGGAATATTTATACTCCTGATTTGTGGTTGATGTATCGATAGTACTTAGTTTGCGATGATCCAGCTTTAAACACCACACAGCAGTACTCAACTATAGCACCCATAGACGTGCACCATGCATAACATGTTAGAATTAATATACCATTAAGGTTCTGCCAGAGGTGCTCGTTGGCAAAACAGCATAACTTCACAACTGAATGAGTTGCAATCCCATCAAGTCCCTACCATGCAATCCTCGGATCCCCGCGGAAAGCCAGATCTAGAAAAACAAACAAGGTAACCTTCATACTCAATTAACCCCATCCACCTCCAAAAAAATAAAAAGGAATGGTGCACAACAAAAACCACAAGGGAGGAACCATGAACAAATGGGATATTGTGTGCTGAGATTACTTTGTCCAAATATTCTCTATCAATGCGACACATTGTACACACCAGAAACAAGTTATTTCCAAATCCATCAAATCAGGACACAAGGGTGCCTTTTGACATCAAATGGAAATGAAATAAGTTCTTAAAAATTTCAAAGGCTTAATTATGAAAAGAAATCTATGTATTGATTAGTGTGTCTCATAAAATACCTAAAATGACCCACGGACAGGATATCAACGAAGAAGAACATTTCACCAAAAAATCCAATGGAATTAAACTATCTATCAAAGCAGTCATAGTTTCAAAATATATACCAACTCGCTTCACAGAGTGATTTAAATAAAAATAAAATCATCTTAGCACTAGCGCTATCTCCACCTTCCAAATGGAAGGTTGATGGTCCCTGTTCCCAATGGAACAATATTGGGTGGCTTAACTATTAAATAAATAAATATATATATATATATATATATATATATATAGAGAGAGAGAGAGAGAGAGAGAGAGACCAAATAATCACTATCCACATTGGCGGAGCAATAACAACGACAATTACGGAACCCTCAGAAACTTTAGACTTTAATGTAACCATTCTTTTTTTATTTCTCATCCAAAACAAAGATATTTTAATAGATAAACTTGAAATCTAAAAGATAGTTTACTAGGAAAGCTTGAAATCTAACACAGATTTTCAATTAAGAATCCACTAAATAACAGAATATTTAATCGAATTTGTATTACCCGCATATGAACGTCTTCTTATCAAAAGGATGTGGATCTAGAAATAGGTAACTAGACACGAAGAATCCATACAACTGACCCCAGGTATAGAAAATTAGGTCTTGTTTAGTATTTTATATTTCCAAATTATTATCAATGTTTAAAAATTTAGTAACCACATAAAAAGTTAGAAATGTTATTTCTAATTTTTATTTTAGTAACCATATAAAACCTCATTAACAATCTAATGTTGAGTTACACACTTGCACTCAAAAATGCTCTCTTCTATTGAGGTAAAAACACCAATGAAAAAATTGCTTTCAAATGCTACGCAAAAACTAAATTAAAAGGCTAAGTTTTACCCCCATTCAAAACCAAAATTGCCTCCCCCCACCCCCCAAAAAAATATTAATAATAAAAGAGGCAACAGGGAAGAAGGATACTGACATGGAAATAACAGGTTAATAAGATTTAACATTTAAATCTTGGACTTCACACATAATAGTCAATCGTAAATGGCAAATTGACAACCACGCGTGCATTACAGGGAGCAGAAAGGGACCAAGATCCACATTATTCAAATGTCATAACTTGAAGTCACAAATGATTCAAGTTTCAGGCCAATATTTACAATGCCTATAGGCTATAGCAGCTTAAAACAGTTTCTCACAAGCATACAATATGCCATTTTAAATTGACAGAAAAGTCGAGATCTTAAAAATGAATAACCTTTTTATATTAATAAAAAAAAGATTCATATTTTCTTTAATGCGTGATTGTACTCCATACAAATCAAAGTTGACTACTGGTATAGAGAGAAATCAGTAAAGTCCGTAAATGAAAAGTTGCTAACGGGGGGAGCTATCTAACTACACCCATTTTACTTTGAAAATAATTGATCAACACAAAATTTGACTCACTGTGGATTAAATGATTAGTTCACATCTTATAGTTGGCCAACAAAACTTCCCCACAAGTAGGAAGCCTTTCAAACAAGAGCAACTTGTGCACGCGTACACACACCACCAAAACATTTCTAACTGTTGCCCATAAGAAGAAAAAAATGATCCAAGAAACATTACAATGCTCCAAATAAATGCCAAGAAACCATACCTCGAAACAGAACGAGACGACACAGAATAAGGCCTTGAAGAAACAGATCTCAAACGAGATCTGGATGGAGAACGACGATAATATCTGGCCCTTGGAGAATAGCTGCAAAACTCGCTCTTGGTTAATTTGCACCAATAAATAGACCACAAGACAAGTTTATTTTGCTAACATAATTAAAGCAGACCTTCTGCTCCTCCTATCATAGCTATAGCTGCCACTGGGGCTTCTGCTTCTTGAAATATATGGACTGCGACTTCTTGATAAGCTACGCCTTGAATCATACTCCATTACCTATAGCCAGTAAATAAATGTGGAAAAGCAATGAAAATATAAGCACAGTTGCACAAACCTTTCCCAAATATATATATATATATATATATATATATATTTAAGCACGTATATCAGAATTCGCCACATCCACCATCACATACCCGTACGTAAGCCCGCTCAAATTGATTACGGAACAAAGTGTCGTCAAGTTTCCTTATCTGCAAGAGAGAGATGAACAAGAAGAAGGACGTGATTTTTTTTTTTTTTTTCTTTCTTTTTTACCACATCAAACTATGGCACTTGCTACTGAATCGAAAAGTGATTATAACCAAAGCCCACTAATTAAAGGGGAAAAAACAATAAAGATGATACAATAACAGCTCAAGAATTTCAGTTAGAATAGATTAACTTACTGCATAGTTCATGTCGCTATAGTTTGTATAGTCTACAATTCCTCTCATTCCTGCAAATAAAAATCATTATAAAAATTGGTAAAAGATCTGTAAAAAAGGTGAAAAAATAAAAATAAAAAATAAAAAAACATCATCCAAGCTGAAGAGACAATTTCTTTGCATCAAAATGCATGGATTCTCAACATCTATTACATAAATCCAGCTCATCATGAGCACTATAATATTCAAATAATCACACAGAAGACAGAAAACACACAAGATGAAAAAAGGCAGATTTTCAGATAAAAAATAAATTACTTGAGCTACAAATTCAACAGTGTTAATAGATGATATATACAATAAACTCAACAGAACCATTAAATGAATACGTATTAATGCCTGTAAAATGTTTCAAGCGAAACGTCATTTCAAAGTGAATTCTCCCTAAATATATCCACTCAATTAAATTCTGGATCTCATCAGAAAATATTGATTGTGCTAGAGATTCAAAATCCATTTTCATCTCTTTTCAGAATAAATAAATAGATCTAATGGATTTAAAACTTAACTTTCAATAAATCCCTTGTGGACTGCTTCTCTAGAGCCCAATGTCTCTTTTTCCTAAGATCTTATTAACTGATTTTTCCCGGTAATGTATCTTATTTCATTGTTATTCAAAAGTTACTTAAGGAAACCATCAATCCTAATCTGAACAAAAGAAAATTTTAGAAAGAAAACCAAGAAAATATTAAGCAGAAAATGAGTATTACATGTTTTTCTGCATAATCGTATTTTAAGATTAAGGTTTCCTATATCCTTTGTACTTGAGTTCATGTAATTTATTTATCAAAACCCAAAGTTCAGTATTACACATACTGGAACATATAATGACATATATACATTTGATTTCAAAAGCATTATACTTCTACTCATCCAATATACATATATATATTCACAAAACCAATAAAAAGCACAGTAGACAATTTTCATCAAAAAGTGAATCTCGGGAAAACTAAATTAAAATTTTTATTTGATGAAAAAAGCCATCTTCTTCCAAAGTCATCAACCTAAGTCTAAGGGTTGACACACATCCCTTTAAGCATGTAATTGACCTTACTATATATAAGCAAACACCAAACCACTGTTGCCTCCATAACCCATTTCATCTAAACATGAGAAAATAACCATACGATATATGTGTATTAATTTATCACAAGACTAATACATACAAGTTCCAGTCCATCTTTGTGGCAAGACTTCTCCCTCTATTGACCATGATCTTATTACAAAATTTTCCAAACACAAGCTCCTAACTCAGAGCCCAATAATTTTGTCAAATGACGAAGATTCTTAATTGTTGTAGTTAAAAGAAGTATGACAACAAAGTAAATTTCAACTTACCATCACGATCCCGGAAAACTTGAGAAAAAGAGACATCCCCAGCTCGTCGCATGTGATCCTAGTGATTGACAGCACATTATAAGTACTCATCGTATAAGGAAATACAAGTTCTAAAAGATGGAACTCAGAACACATACACAACACACGCCATTGTGATAAAGAAGAATCATGCTCACCTTCAGGTCTTGCCATGAAGCAGAAGAAGGCAATCCAGTTACCAAAACTGCAGTTCAAAGAATTAGAATATTAAAAAGAATTTTTGACAGCATGCAAGAAGGTAAGAAAGTATAAAGAGTAATGCATAAAGTAAACAGTACACACCACGATAGTCAGAGCACCTAGAAACGCCGCCACGACCACCACCACTGCTGTAAGTGCTATAGCGATCCACTGATGACGATCCTCGGCCACCATGTGCAAGTTCAACCTACATATGCACCGAAAAAAATGGGAAAAGGGAAAATGAATAAAGTGAAAAAAAAAAAAAAAAAAAAGAAAAAAAAAAAATTTGAAGCTACATTGGTAAAAATGGAAGTCATTAGTAAAAGGAAATTAAGATAGGTGACTAACTCGTAATCGGTATCCATCAAAATTGTAGCCATCCCTCCCATGAATGGCATCTTCAGCATCATGTGGATCTTCAAACTGGAATACATACAAGTTCCAACAAAATTTTAAGACAACATGAAAAATGGAAAAGAGCAATGAGGAGAAAATATTGAACCACTATCTGAGCTCATATCTGTACAACCACTAACTATTAAAAAAACTGAGTCTATGACAGATGAATCAATAATATCTCAAATATCCTTGAATAATACTAATTAAAATTTAAAATTCAAACTCACCTCTACAAAGGCATAACCAGGAGGCCGGGGAGGGATTTTCAGATCAATATCAATGATAGGCCCATACTGCAGCAAGATTGCCAACCAAATGAGATTATTAAGGAATTAACAATAAGGTCAACCAATCCATACTAAACCAAACATCAACTCTCATAAGCAATAATATTCCTGCTCTGAGTAACCCATTGTACATAATGGTTCAAGTATGCAATAACCACACAGTGTAGAGGAAATGTGCCTGCTGCTAACACGGATGTCTCATGAAACTTACTTAACCAAAATGGGGAATAAAACTCTTGTCCTAGCACCAAATGCTTATCTAAACCCACATGGAAATAAGAAGGGAATAAGTAGTAGTAATAAGCAATACCATCCAAATTTATGTTAATTTATGTTTATATATATATATATATATATATTAATAATGTGGTTCGTCATCTCTAATGATATTAAAAATAAATAAAAAAATACTTAATATTGGAATGTTGTGAAATTTGTGTCTATTTTCAAGCATCGTAATTTTTTAAATGTAGAGATTGATGGAACCCATAGTTATTAAAGGCCCAAGGCGCACCAAGGCGCTAGAGGTCCTTTGGAGCCTAGGCGCGAGGCGCACGGTGAGGCGCGCACCTGAGTGAAGTGAGGCGCACAATTGAAAATTTAAACTACCATAATAACATTCATATCTCATAAGTCATATCAATATTCTAAAAATTAATATCAAATATAAAAAAGTAAATTCATCAACAATACAAGCATCCAACAACAATAGAACAGAGAACAAATTTGTTTTCTTGAAAGGCAAAGCAAAATGCGATTTTTGAATGGCAAAACAAAGCACAAAAAGAAATAAATATGTTAACATAAAATATATATATATATATATATATATATATATATATATATATATATATATTGTTAACAAGAAAAAACAGAGCAAAAAAAAAAAGACAGAGAGATGAGAGAACTAGACAAAGAGAGAGATGTAAACAAAGATAAAAAGAGAGGAGAGATCTAGAGGAGGAGAAGAGGAAAAAAAAAAAAAAAAACAGAAAGAACTGACGTGGTTTCGTCGTTCATTTCTGCAACTAGGGCTTTGTCTTCGTCTCACAATCTCATTCTATCGTTGTTCGGTTAACACTTTGACACTTGGGCTTTCTTATTTTTTTATTCTTTTAAATAAAAGTTTCTTATATCATATGATTGAGCTTTCTTTTTTGTTTATTAAGTTGCCAAAAGTACCCTTTTTGGCTTAAGAAATAGAACAATTGTATTTTTTTAAATAAATATCAGTAAGGCGCGCCTAGGCTCACCTCATAAACAGGACGAGGCACAACTGAGGTGCGCGCCTTGTAAACATCAGTGAGCCTGGGATGACAAAAGGCGCTAAACCTGAGCCTCTCACACCTAGGCACGCCTTTAACAGCACTGATGGAACCTTCAGTGTGTTACCAACTTTCAACGTCTCTGATTTACACATGGTATTGCAAAATAAATAAATAAATCGAATCTACACCCATGTTGAAATACAATTTAGCATTCAGGTCAACAGCACTGCAAAACATATTTGACTTCTACATAAGCATTTGTGATATACTATTAAAAACACATTGAATACATCCAAAGCTGTGATATGTTCATTTTCAACAGTATAGAACAAAATAAATACTAAAATAACCTTGTAAAACAGATCATCTACTTCGCTCTCGCGGATATCACCAGGAAGATTGCCAACATAGATGGTTCGGCTAGAGCGTCTACTCATCCTTCCTGAAACCAATAAAAAATAAATAAGAGTAAATAAATAAGTTGTGCATAAAAAAAATAAGTGACACTTAAGATGTACCAATATCCCCTTGATATAACATATAAAATAATCATGCAGACTAAAAAATGAAGAAGAATAGAATCAAATATTAATCAAATTTAAGTTAAAAAATATTTGACTGCCAAAACAACAACAACAATGAAAGATGACAAAAATAAATGAATAAAATTAAACTAAACAATATATTTCATTATAAACCCCATGTTAGCTGAACTAAAACAGTGTAATGTATCGGGATGAGCAAAATTTGATTCCCATGGTCAAATTAGGACACAGATGACAGATCATAATCAAAATCAAAATCAAAATCAAAATCAAAATCTCTGTCGTTTGCAATTTTTCTCGCACATACATCTATCAAAAGGCAGAGTTTTTCTTGTTAAGCATGTAAAACCCTAAAAGATATAGAAGATGAAATCAATAAATTATGTGCGATAAATCGACTAGATGAATTAAAGCCAAAGGCAGAGTTTTTCTTGTTACGCATGTAAAACCCTAAAAGAGATACACATGAAATCGAAAAAATTACCACGAAATCGAAGAAATTATGTTTGATAAATGGATAAGATGAATTAAAGTCATGAAATTTGAGATAAAATCAATGGAAAAATTAGTTGTTTCAACACATTAATATCTAGGATTTACTTAATAAAGTAACTGACTTACCTTTCTAGAGAGAGAGAGAATTCAAGGAAGCTACTAATCGAGAGAAAATCCAGAGTCCGTGATCGTGTTCTCTTTTGGTTTCTGAGCCCCCAAGATATATTATTTATAGAGATGGAAGGATAGGATAGGATAGTATACATCACATGCGCACGGTTTTATTTTGCACCTTGATCGTAAGGTGATAGATCTATCAATATGATTGTCCAACTTATCAATTTACTCCCAAATCCATAATGTGAAATATCAAATTTGATTCTATTATTTAATATTAAATTAAAAATTATAATTTTTTTTAAAAAAATTACAAAAATACTCATATCTTCTTTCCAATCACTTTGAAAGTCAATTTTGATTTAATAACTTTTAATTCATATTTTTTAAGTACTTTTAGGTATTTTTGTAATTTTAAAATAATAATAATGGTTTTTGACATTTCAATCAATGATTTAGGACTAACATGATAAGTTTTGTTAATTCAATAATTTTTTTTAAAAAATTTACTAAGGTTTTATGACCGATTTTAAAAATAGAGAAAAGTTTTGTGATTTTAACCTTTTATTTTAGGAGAAATTAAATTTTAGTGACAAAATCTAAAGAAAAATATTTTTAAATGACTTAGAGTTGATAATGACAAACAGTCACTAAATTTTAAACTTAAATGTTAAAAAGTGATTATTTGATGATTTATTGCTTAATTGTTTTTCTTGTAAGTATTTATTTATTTTATAATAGGACAAATTTATCTTGTGCATTGACTCAATTAAACAATTGTTTCAAGTTGTCTACCAACCCATTTGAAAAGTAAAAAATAAAAAATATATATATATTTTTATTTTAAATGTAGATAAGTACACATTTAATATTTGTTCCATAAATGTTCTCCACCAAATGCTAAACTTTTTATATATATATACACATTCATTTCTCCATTTAAATTCGATGCGAGACAAATATTTTTTTTTTTTTAAACTATATTATACCGTTTCTAATTATTTCTTTACTAACTTTTTTTATTTTTTATCATAAACGATAAAGACGTATTTATCCTTTTTTTGTCCATTTTCCAATTCACATGAAATCCAAATTAGCATATTTTGATAAAAAAAAAAAAAAAAAAAAAAAAAGGTGTAACACATTCCACTAATATAAGTGTTCGATGACATCATTGCATTTAATTAATTTGTGCATCGTTCAATAAACAATGGACAAATTATATCACCTTATTATCAATATTAAAGTGATTTTACTATTAAAAAATAAGTAATTTTTATAAAATTATACGAGTTCAAATTTTTTTTTATTTATAAAAAGAGCATATAAAATTTTGACTGAATTAATGTACGAAATTTTAACTATATAATTTTAAAAAAATAAAAAGCATATAAAACTTTTACTGAAATACGGGACGAAATTTTAACTCCATAATTTTCATACAATTCTTTTTTCATATTCAAAAATAAAAATAAAAATAAAAACTTTTGAAAAATGTCATACCTGATCCTAGCATTAGTCAATCTAAAATTCAAATAAAATATAGACCAAAATGTTTGAAGAGAGAGGTCAGCAGATTTTTGCTGCGAAAAACACGCGCACCAGCCTTTTCTCACAAGTCCGCAGGTTGTCTTTCTCTTCTACGCCGCCCAAATCTCATATATATATATATATATATATATATATATATATGCCTCACCCTCATTATATGCACCATTGTTTACTGTGACTCCTCTCTCTCTCTTAGATTCTCTCTCTTCAGAAACCAAAGATGGCGGAATCTAAGGCTGAGACCTCTGTTGATTCTATTAGGAAATGGGTCGTCGACCACAAGCTTCGAACTGTTGGTAATTTTCCTTTTATCTTTTCTTAATTTGTTAAAAAGTTAAATAATCATATATGGAGATGTATGTGAATGTTTGTTTTTGTTGATGTGGGTTTGATTTGATTTGTGAAAAGGGTGTTTGTGGCTAAGCGGTATAACGGGATCAATCGCTTACAATTGGTCTAGACCCGCCATGAAAACCAGTGTCAAGCTCATTCACGCCAGGTACGCTTCTCAGTTTGTTATTGACAACATTAATATGGTTGATTTGTTTGGTGTTTATTGAGATTTGAGGGTCTTTATGTGGATGTTTATTTTCTGCTTTGCTTTGATTGATCAAAGGTTTTGGTTATGGATTAATGAGACTGTAATTAGATTTGGCTAATTTGTTAGTTAATTGCAAGTGCTATCACACTTGTTAAGGGAGGCATATGAGGAAATTCTAAACTCTAATTAATTTGTGTTAGACTTTAATCATTGATCCCTAGATCTTAGCACTTCAATTAATTTCACATCCTTATAATGCATAAAAATACATAGTTAGATATACATAATTGATGGAGTATATGCACTTTTATAAAGGCAGAGAGAGGACCAGTTTTTCTTATTAATAACTTAATTCCACTTTCCATTAAAGTAGGGAACAATAAAGGAAAACACTTCTCCAATAAGTAATTACCTAAAAGGTAATTATAAGTTGACCAAGAATAAATAATATTAATTAATATCTATTTACTTAGCCATCAAGTAATATGTCACATGTCCAATCATGTGGGCCACAATTAAATAAATAATCTTACAAAAATGGGAAAGGTTTTGTTTGAAATGTCTCATACCCAATTTTTTTTTTTTTTGGATGATGCTGGTGTCGGGTCTCTCAGAGCACCCTATAATCCACCACCGGTTAAATGCAGTTCTTCCGTCCCACATGCACCGGCCAATTACCCGAAAAATTCCCTGAGAGTGGTCCTAAGTAAATGTCTCATACTTCCAATGCATTTCTTTTCAATGGGTTGAATTTTTAATGGAAAATGGATTTCAAAAGGATTGACAAGCTAGAATTTCACAACCGAATTATTAATGGAAAAGGGAATTCAAAAGGATTAATAGGAATTTCACTACACTTGTTGAATTCGGCTAATGATCTGTTTTGGATTTTGACTCAAGCAGATTCATATGTTACTATTTCAGAACATTAATGTATGTAAGTTTGTTAAATACCAATAAAATTATCAAATAATGAAATAAAATAATACAAGAAGACTAAAATTCCAGGATATTCTGATGGACTACTATATTGTTTCCCGTTAATGGTAAAAGTAGAAAGTACCCCAACTATATTCATAACATCTAATCCTCCTCCTCAAGCTGGAAAGTAGTTATTGCTCATTTCTAGCTTAATATAAATTTCATGATATTTACTTTATCTCTAACCCAAAACATTTGAAATAGTGTTCATCAAAATGTACTACGGAATTCAATTCCAAGTTAATTATTGATTAATATTATGAGAGAACAGTCATGGCGCCAACAATTCGAAACCTGACTCTTGAAGAAGATTAGAGAGGTAATCTCTCATATGAAAATTCGTAATCAATGCATATATTTAACTATGTTTGAAACACTAATCTATTATGTCATATATGATGGAAATCCATGGCTGGTAAAGAATCGTTTGAAAAGCTGGGAATAGCTAGGGTGTGAACTTGAAATATGAGGGAACACAACACCCCACTTACACGCGCAAATACACACGAGAGAGAGAGAGAGAGAGAAAGAGAGAGAGTTGTGCAATCACAAAAGCGAATTTCTCAGCTTGCAGTGGCTGACAACAGCATCATAGTACAAAATTCTATAATGTGTTAGTTGTTAGCAGGCCTTGTTTTGTTGTCTGTAATAAGCTATACTCTTTTTTTTTTTTTTTGGATTTAACTTTTTGAATGTATTTATTGTGTTTAACTCTTACAAACCATTTCAAGTGTAAATGGATGTCTTCTTTTTTCTAGGCAAGTTAAACTTTCGGCAGTTCAATTCCCAGTATATATTGTTTTTTAGGATTTGAAATGCTTGGATCATTTGCTTTGTGATTGGAAGGGTATTGGAGGATGTTCTGTGATAATTTGTCCAAATAATGGGTTTAATGGTGTCGTTGCAAATTTATTTTTATTATTTTTAAAAAAATATGACAATATAATCATACTTGGAAGTTAGAAAACTATTTTCCCTTGAATAGTTGTCAAAAGGACTGTCAACCTTATTTTGAAGAAAAAAGTGCAAAAGCTTTAGATTATTACTGCATATGACAAGTGCTTTCTTTGTTATAATAATATCTTATTATTTTTTTCTTAGTTGATAGCCTACATTGAGACTTGAACCCTTGACCTCCCTTTGGTATGCCGGGAAATATTGCTAACTTTTTTCACCCCTTCTGGTTTTAATTTCAGGTTGCATGCACAGGCTCTTACACTGGCTGCATTAGCGGGAGCTGCTGTGGTCGAGTATTGTGACCAAAAAGGGGGAACCAAGGCAGATAGATATCCAAAGTTCCTCCCTGCGGGAAAAAATTGAGTGAATCCTTCCAGTTCAACATGCATCTGTTGAACTTTTTTTTGCTCGACTTTCCTGAACAGTGGGCAGTACATATCTTTGTGTTAACAAACAATATTATGTCATTAATATTTATTCCTGACTTCTATTTGTTCCATTTAACATGTTACGATTACATTATATGATTCCGAGGTCTTACAAGTAGTCGGATAAAGGGAAGTTTTGTATTTGCTATTTATATAAATAACAGGCTGATCTTTTGAGCATTTGTGTGTTACATACGACTTCTTTCACTAAGTTCTTGGTCTCTCTCCAGGTTGTATGGCATTAGGTGTTGGAAATGTCATTCACATCCCTCGTGTTTGTTTCTGTCAGGACCTTTCTGAAAGGTCCGAAGGCAGCTGCTATACTAATGAGCCTAACTCTGGTTTTTAGTAACATAACATAAAGAGTGACCTTCTCAGTAGTGGTAGATATTTGTCTTTGTGCCATTTGATAATCTGATGTCTCGGGTGAAATCATTCGATGGACTCATTCTGCGCAGTTTGATAAGCTATATGGTTTCTGCTATGCTAAATGTTGGCTTAGCGACGAAATTACAATAGGAACCAGAGTCATGCATTTTGTTAATGTGGCTGGGAGTTGTTAGAACACGGGCTCACTCTCTCAATCCGACATAGTTAGGTTTGATGTTTGTCTGCACTGTGGCTTGATTTTGCTCTCCAAATGATTGTGCAGAGTAGCTAGCTATATTCAGAATATGGAGCTGCTTGGGGCTAGCAATTCTTGATGTTGGTAGTGCGCTGTGTGGCCTGTGTGTGTAGTGTTATAGAGCAGAGCAATTACTTGTGTAGTATTTGATCTGAGACTCTTATCGCTATCAATTAATGCCTAAATTGACCCAAGAACATAATAATCTACACAAGTATCATCTTTCCTACCTAATACTCAGACTATAAACCTTATATGGTGGATGAATTGTTCGGACTATAAGATTTTGAATACATTGTTTTAGAATTCTCTCAACATTTTACAATTATTTTAGAACCCAACTTTATTTAGTTACGCGGTTAGGGCTACAAATAAATTGAGTTATTCATGAATGAACTAAATGATGGATTTAGCTCGTGTACACTCGTGATTATAAATTTGTATATTTTTGTAAACATAGGCTCGTATAGGACATAAATATAAGCTTATATCTATTCAAACTCGTTGAGTTGTCCATCAACATATATACTTACGTAGGTTCGTTATGTTAATAAATAAACCAAATAATCTTGAATATGAGTTCAAATTGAGTCCGATTGTGTTTGCAGGTGAATGAGCCAAGGCCGAATAAACTCAAGCTCAGTTCATTTGCTGCACTACACAAAACTTGCCTGTGTGGCCAAACCTCATATCAAATTTACATGACTCATTTGACATCATCATTAAATTGAGGAAGTGGACATTATGAATATTGAAGTAATTGTGTATCAATTTTCACAACTATTATCATTCTATTCTCCAATTTACTCTGATTGTTTTGACATAAAATTTCCGAAGGAAAAAAATATTACAACTTAATAAAAATAATTTATTCATTTACTTTTGGTAAGTTATTTTATACACTTTATCCGATGGACTCAACCTTAACTTCGATATGACCTTTGCCAAACCCCGAAAAAAAAGAGAGTATTTTATCTAAAAAAGAAAAATATTTTATGTTGAAACAAACGGATCATTCAAACAATTTTTTTACTTTTTAGTATTTGACAAATGTCTTGGTCGAGATTGACATCAAATCCATTGAATTGGGCGTGTTAAATAACTTGCTAAAAGTTAGTGTAAATTATTTTTATTAAATTTTAATAAAATATTTTATTTCGTAAGTATTTTACTTAAATTTTTGACAACCAAACATCAAAAAAATATATATATATATTTTTTAAAGAATATTTTAAATCCAAACAAATCGGATGTAAATATTTGAATAAATTCGTGAGAAGTCATCTGAATTTATAAAAGTGCTTTTAACATATACTCGCCAAACACTCCTATATTTTTAAAAGCGCTTATAAGGCTTCAGAGTTCTTCCAAACGCTCCCTAAAGCCAAAATTACTAACTCAACCCGACACCACATGTTATATAACCTAAAAATGTAAACCCTAGCTCTTATATTCCCCATTCATTTTCTGTGTTCGTCGGCGCTCCAAATTCCAGCTCAAAGTAGCTCTGCTCTCTCTCGCTCTATATATATATATATATATATATCTTTTACTAAATTGCGCTCAATGAGTTTGTTGATGAATGTGTTTGTGGATTTCAGGAAATAATCGAAGATGAGTCGAGGAGGCGCAGTGGGTGGTCCCAAGGGGAAGAAGAAGGGAGCGACGTTCACGATCGACTGTGCGAAGCCGGTGGAGGATAAGATCATGGACATCGCCTCGCTGGAAAAGTTCCTCCAGGAGAGGATCAAGGTCGGCGGCAAAGCTGGTGCTCTCGGCGACTCCGTCACCGTCTCCCGCGAGAAGAACAAAATCACCGTCACTTCTGACAGTAACTTCTCCAAAAGGTAATTTTATCATCTAATATATACAGTTGTTGTATCTATATACA
Organism: Cornus florida; assembly: GCF_030987335.1. Lineage (NCBI taxonomy): Eukaryota > Viridiplantae > Streptophyta > Magnoliopsida > Cornales > Cornaceae > Cornus > Cornus florida. The sequence continues at coordinate 15,465,374 of NW_026775573.1, read as the reverse complement.
CACGCACATATATATTGAATTCGAATTCTCTGTATTATATTCTCTTATATGTATGGTGTATTGTGATACGCTGAATTTGTGTGATAAATATGTGATTTTTGTGCAATTTACTACAAATGGTTTGATTGGTAAAGTTTTAATTGCTTATGGAATTAATTGGTTACTGTTGAGATTAAAACTAGTTTGATTTTCTGCAATGGACCTTTTTCTGGGTATGTACAATGAAATAGCATGATAGTAGTATGAATGTGAACATATTAGTGGAATGGTATAGGGATGCTTTGTTTTGACAAAAAATAATGGGTTTACATGCAAAGAAAAAGATTTTAATACCCAAAGTAAAAAAGACTCGATAATTGTTACCTTAATTTCAGGGTGAGATGTGTGTTGGGAAGATGAGATGATTGGACCATCAATAAAAAGAATCATTTCCTTCTTTTTTATTTTCAATTCAATCAGAGGCTAAATGAAGAATGGGGGAGCCACTCTGTGATCTTGAAAACAAAGTTCTAACAGGATTCATATCAGCTGCATGTTGTTATTTTAAGTTGAAATTTATGATGAAATAATCTTTGTGCAGCTAGTCAGGGTTGATAGTTGTGGTCAGCTAGTAGATGTAGTAGTGTGTGGTCCTATATGTCACACATAGTGTAGCCTTCCTCTGCTTCCCTTGGATTGGGAAATTGCTTTATGCTCTGTTTGGTGAGGATGGAAAAGTGGGTGGAAGGGATAGCAAAAAGGATGGATGAGGCATCCCTAGATAAGGGTAAGGTGTCTTCCACCCTTTTGATTTGATTGAGTGAAATGGATAGTAAAAAGGGGATGGATGAGTTGAACTATTTCTTCTTCTTTTTTTGTTAGAAAGAAAGGAAGGAGATTTTACCTCATTTTATCATTATGTATTTCAGTCCATCTTGGCAATGCAGAAGAGCCTTATATGGGCAATGAACAGCTTTGAAGGGGGATTAAAATTTATAATAATAGTTACTTGAAGGGGATGGAATTTTATGGATGTGAAAGGATGGCCCATGCATCCATCATTCCCTTGCCCCCCAGCTTTCCCTCCTACCAAACTTCAGAAACTCTTTCTATCCCTCCATCGATCCCTCCTACTAAATGGAGCATTAAGGTTGTTTAATGAAAAATAATTTAAAAGTTATGTTTGATTGTCACAGGTCATGTATATTTCAGATTTAAAAGTTAATTTATGTGTAATATTCTTTTATTTCCAGCATAAACCCCTAGTTTCCATTGTGATGGCATTGGATCTGGTGATTTGATTCAGCTTGTTTGTGTAAGATGTGAATACAACCTTCCTTTGTTTGATTGTTGAGTAACCGTAGCATGTATATGTACATCGATCTATATGCTGCCTTATATGAGCGGAAAACTGTTTTATCACTGTTTGTCTTGGGCTTTATAAGGGTAACGGCCATTTGGCATTTATTATGGGTGTCATGTGGGCTATTAGGCTCTTAAATTGGCACATATTTTTGGTCGTTTATGATTTTTTTTTTTTTTCGTCCCCCTTCCTCTCTTCCTACAGGAAAGGTGGTTGAGGGCTTAGCAGCCATTTACTAGATACATGGTCATTTCACATACTAATACATACTAATTTTGAATTTTTTTTAAATGTTATTTATGTATCTACTTGTATGATGACACACAAATTTTGTTGTTCACAGCTTCTTGTTGTATTGTGTATATGCCCAATTGTGGCACACTCGCTGTGAGAGCTTATCTCAATCCAACTGAGTGCACACTCATGATAGACTTCTTCTCCCAAAAAAAAAAAAAATGGAAAATGAAGGAAGAGAAGAAAAGTAGGGAAATAAAATGTTTGCTTTACAAAGCGAACGGAGGGTTTGTAAGGATGAACCTCATCATAAGATAGTTCATATGCAACAATTGTAGGTCTTCAAGAGTTCCAAAAAGTTGTATTTATTTATTGTGGTGATCACTTCTGTCCCGTACAGCTGATGCTGTTGGATCTGCTTTCTAAGTTGGCTGTGATTTCATATTTATGGTTTGATGTTGTTTTGTGATTTAGGTATTTAAAGTACTTGACAAAGAAATACCTAAAGAAACACAATGTGCGGGATTGGCTTCGGGTTATCGCATCCAACAAAGACCGGAATGTTTATGAACTGAGGTACTTCAACATTGCCGAGAATGAGGGCGAGGAGGAAGATTGATAATCCAGATCAGTATTACTCATTCAAGAGACTCCATTATCTGAGTAGCCTGTAGTGCTTCTTTATGTTTATGCTGCCTGTGTGGCATAGTTTTTACAATTTTGCTTGCTCATTAGAGATATTGCGTAATTGCTAGTGTGGCATTGGGATGTTATGACACTCTGTGGGAGTTATATTAATGTCATATGCGTACAACTGTTGTGAATTTGTTCTGCTTATCAGCTAAACATTAGGAAAGTTCCTTTTTGTCTCAATACCTGCTGTGATAGACAAGTTTGTTAATTGCACTGGTGAATGGAGCTCGGGTATATGAGGTTCATTATTAGGCTCGTGTGATTTAACCTCGGACATTTGAGTTGGACTGAGGTTCCTGATTAGGCTTGTGTGATTTAACCTTGGGCATTTGAGTTTGACCGGCAAAGGAGCGAACCTGAACAGATTTCAAGTGATCAATAAGAGATATTTGAAACACTCTTAAGTGACCCATGCTCGAGTTTGACCTCAAGCTTGACATTAGGTCGTTAAGGTTAGTAATTAGGGTTTGTGCTTGTTATCAATTCAGCTGTGAGTTTGGCTTGATCTTGAGTTTGAATGCTTCTAAATTTCTACAGTTTTTTAGACAATCTAGTTTTTATTTTCAAAGTAGCCTAAAAGTCTCAAATGTTCAAGATCTTAGTTCTGCTTAGCAAAAATTTATTTTGACCTGGGCCGGTCTGATATAGGTGTACTTCCTTGCTTTGGGCTTATTTCAAACTTTGTAACAACTAAAGTTTAGGCATTGTGCATGCAGCATGAACATGAAGAGAGTCATTAAAAACATCTCTTCCCAGAATCTGATCTGCCCATCCTGAAAGACTATATATTTTATTCTTTGTACTTTAAAAATAAGGCATTCTTTTCTTTCCTTTTTTTTTTTTTTTTTCTCGTCATCTTTTCAATTTGTAAAAATTATGAATGCAGTTGTTATTTACCAATAGAGATACTGCTCTTTGGTTTTCTTCATTTTAAACTATAAATGAACAACATTTACCTTGCTTTCTTTTCCTTTCTTTAATGCATTCAATTCAAAAACACCCACTGGAAGATGAAAATGAGGGTTTGAGAACTAATGGTTCTTATAAAAGGTTTTCATAGATGGGTCGTTGGTTGTCCCTTGTTGCAAGTTATCCAACATTTTATTAAGACTTGTTTTCTGCTTCCAAGCGTTGAACAACAGAACTTTTCATAATTATCCTTCAGTTTGAATGAAAGTTATCGCTACAAGGATTACGGTAAACAGTCTGCAGCACTTCTCCACCAGCCTTAACTAGTACAATCTTCCGAGACTCGGAATCCATGCATAATAATTTAAGCTTGGTTTCTTCTTAGCCTGAACTTGGATAATACCTTCGTTGAAGTCTTCATGGTTCACCTGGAAAGCACCGGATGAATGGTTGTTTAGTAAAAAGAGAAGAAAAACGAAAACATGTGGCCAAACGCTAACTCCAAGATTTCAAAATATATTCACACAAGTGAAGTAGATGTCAGATGTGTAGTCAGCTATGTTAAATGAAAACCGCACAAAAATCCATGGTGCTTAAAATTTTTATATGCTCCTATCAGATAGTGGAACTTCATGCTCGCACACTATTGAGATCATACTTCCTGAATAAAATGAAGTTTATACACAATAAAAAAAAAAAAAAATTCTCCATCTACGTTTCACCAAATTTTCAACACATGGCATGATGCTTATAATGATGAATAAATCAATCTACTTCATAAGTGTTTTAAACCTCGTCAATTAATATAATGCAAGGTTCTTGAAATTGAGTTTCTATGCTGGATCAGTAAGGAGGTCTGGAGAGATCAGATTGAGAATCTTTAGATCCACAGAATGAGATGAATAATATCTAAAAACACAAAGTATATGATGAACAAACCTAAACCTCATGAAAAAAATACAAATGAGAGAGAAAGACCTGAGTGGCATCGCGGTGAAGAGCTAGGATGCCAGCCTCCGCACAAACAGCTTTCAACTGTGCCCCATTAAAATCATCGGTGGAACGAGCAAGCTCCTCAAAATTAACATCTGGGTGAACAGTCATCTTTCTAGAGTGGATCTACAATCCCAGTGCAAATTATTCAATAAGAGTTCATCAATCATGAGAAATGAGATACTTTAAACTTTATAAAAGCACACACCTGCAAAATTCGAGCTCTGGCTTCTTCAGTGGGATGAGGAAACTCAATTTTACGATCCAATCGACCAGATTGCATGAGTGCAGGATCCAAAATATCAGCTCTATTGGTTGCAGCTATCACCTGCAGTTCACCAGAATACGAATTACCAACTCAGATAATAAATTAAGTGAACTGAAATTTTATTAGTTATGTAATGCCACATTTGTAAAGACCTTTATCCATTCATCACTACTAAATCCATCAAGCTGATTGAGTAACTCCAACATTGTTCATTGAACCTCTCTATCCCCACTGACTTCACTGTATTGAAACAAAGAATTACAATCAATTAGTCCCATTATGACACAATTAACCTCTTTAAGTATTCAATCCCAAATTCAGAAATTGCATACCTGTCGAATCGCTTTGTGCCTATAGCATCAATTTCATCTATAAAAATAATGCAAGGAGATTTCTCCTTCACAAGCTGAACAGCATCACGAACAAGTTTTGCTCCATCCCCAATGAACATCTATGAGCAGTACAAGTACTATTACTTCTTCAATCGTAAAAAAATATTTACTATTGAAAATAAATCAGTGCACACTTGAATAAAGAGCATACCTGTACAAGTTGGGGACCTGCTAGCTTAAGAAAAGTAGCATTGGTTTGGGCTGCACATGCACGGGCCATCAAAGTCTTCCCAGTCCCGGGAGGTCCATACAGAAGCACCCCTTTGGGAGGACGAATTCCTAGTTTCTGGAACCGTTCCTTGTGTGTCATCGGCAAAACAATAGCCTCAACTAGTTCTTGGCTCTATCAAAATGAGAATGAACTCCGAGTTAAAATTAATATATCAGCTAGACAAATATTAGAAAGTTGTATTCAGAGCATAAGAAACTTGCCTGCTTCTCAAGACCTCCAATATGGTTGTAGTCCTCTGTTGGTTTTTCATCTATCTCCATAGCCTTGACTCAAATCACCAGGCTTTAGCTTATCAGGATCAACCAAACCAACCACGGGCAGAAAAATTGTCTGTCTGCAATTAAGATGGAAGAATGGTGTTTCAAACCAACAGGTCTGTGGCCTAGCGGTACCAAGCCCCTACCTCCCATAGGGAGGTCAAGAGTTCGAACCGCAGTGGAGGCATCAAGATCAAGTTTGAGGGTTTTCAATTTGTCAACTTAATAGCATGAACAGAATATAATTGACAAATGATATTAGGAGCAATCAGGATTTGAGTGTAATCATTGGCATACAAACTCAAATTTGCATATAAAATAGAACCTCTTTATACATATCTTTAGAAAATTAAAGTCTAAAAAATCAATAATTTGGACATAAAATAAGAGCTGCTCTGAAGATGATTCAACTTGGCATATAATCCAAAGAAGATGAAAACAAAAAAGAAATTTATATAATATTTGTATTTGAAAAAAGACACATAGATGCATAAGAACATGATGATTTACCTGGCGTGTAGACGTTTTCAATACAACACATTTACCCTTCCTTTGTGAATCAAGATCAATATTAGCACCATCGTCCTCAGCCTCATCCTCTGGATTCATTTCCAAAATCTAAAGACAGAAAATTTGCAGCGAATGAGCAGAACAATATCTACAGTAAACATGTGTTTAGACTCATTAATAACTTAATAGGTTTATTTTCTTTATTTTTTTTTTACCTTTTTCTCCATTTTTCTGGTTTCATAACCATTAATTGATATAGAATATTTAAAATATAATAGAAAAAGGAAAACAATAAAATATTCGGGTACCATTAGAATGACAGGTAGAGGCCTACGTAAGATTGCATGGGAAAGTTGAATTGCATGATTATGTGCTACGCATAAAAACCTACACCACCATTTATTACCTCCACAACGTTGCCGACCAAATAGGGAAGCTGCTTGTTGAGTTTTATTTTCTCTTGATTCTCCTTTATGTTTTCCTTGAAGGAATCCAATTCAAGATTGGATCTTTGCAACTCTTCCTTCAAACCACAATAGATTCACACAGAGAGATTGTCAAATTTAAATAAAATTTGAAAAACTAAATGAAATCCACAGAAAATGAGAGAGAGGTTTCACCTTGAGCACTCGATTCTCAGTATCTAGAAGTCCAGAAGCCCTACTAACATCATCTGTCGACATACAACCAAGCTGATCCTCGCTGTCCTCAACCATGGGAGTCGCCATGTAAGTGCAGATAATGAAGAACTCCTGTTTGCGAACAACTTTCTGTGAGAGAAAGAGCGAAGAACCGAAGGAAAGAAAACAAATCCAAATCCCTAACTTGAGAGAGAGAGAGAGAGTAGTTTGTGTGATATATGGAGCGAAAGCTAAGCAATTTGAAGGATCGAAGGAGTAATCTGATATTTATAGGAATCCTAATACCGTAGAAAAGAAAACTTAGTAGTCCATTATTCCCTTTTTTTTATTTCATGTCTTAATTATTTTTATTTCATGTCTTAAATTAATTGTCTTCTTCAAATAGTCAAAATAAATAAATTTTAATTTTTTTAAAAATTTCAAACTTTATAATTACATATATTTAAATTATAAGAGACAAATTGATAATTTTAAAATATTAAATTATATTAAATGCATGTCTTTTAAAAACTTTAATTTTTAAATATGTATTTTAATGTGGAACGGTGGGAGTAATATTTAGCTTCCCTTTTTAACTATTTTGGCCCAAATTTGCCAAATTGGGTATATTTCAATGGGCTTGCCTGAAATTTGGCCCAAAAAAACTGAATCGCAAAATGGGTTGCCATTTTTGGCGACCGCGGGCTCACTTTTGGAAGGCTGAGAGACGCTGCAGGACCTGTTTGGCTGAGAAATATGCCCAAACTTAGGTACCGAAAAAAATTATTTTAAATTATTATTTAATTTCTTTTATTTAATAATAGATACCATTATATTGATTAATTTCTTTTTAATATAGCCATTTTAAATATAGTAAAAAAAAATTTTAATTAAATATTAAAATATTAATATTTTTAGAGAACAAAAATACAACATTAAAATAGATAACTAAAATTTGAAGAATCCAACTGAATTGATTAAGTTTTCGTAAATTGTAGCTCATCATGTGTTGTTTTACTTGTTTTTCGGACTCTATTCTACAAAAGAGGCACTCATAAAACAAACTTAAGATAAATTTACCATAATTTGAAACCAAAGACAAACTCAAGATCGAATGCACAAGAAAGGAATGCAAAAAAAAACATACGTTATTATAACATCAAAAGTAACTAAAAACAAGTTTAAGAAAAAGACAAAAAGAAACATAAAGATATTTTTTATATATAAAAAGAGCATACTTCCCTTTTAGTACATCAATACCTTTTATAACTTTTAAAAATAGATAAAATTTAAAAGCGTTTCTGTTAATCTAAAAGCAAAATATTAATTACCGAACAAATAAACAATAAAAATCTTAATTTGAAAGACTTTAAGAATTAAAAAAAAAAAAAAAAAAAAAAGGAACATGAAGAAATTATATATAAAAGCCGAAATACAAATATTTTGGAATCAATATTATTTTACAAAAACAATTAAAAATTTTCTTCCATTAAACTTCTAACAATTAAATTTGGAGTCAATATTTTTTTGAAAAAACAATAAAACAAAATACATGTCAATTAAAAAAACATATCCTAGAATTTATTTTTTTATAAAAAGCAATCAGCAATACACGTCAATTAAACAATTAATTATTTTAAAAGGTGTTTAGCGTGTAAGAGAGTAACCTTGAGGAATTTCGTGTATCATACTGCTTAACTCATATTGGGCACAATTCGGGCTAGGTTATGACCATAACTCATATTGGGTACAATTCGGTCTGGGTTATGACCCAACCTAACCTAATTTTGGGTTGAGGTTGGGTTAGGATTGGAATGAGTTGACCCTACATGTATTTAGAGTAAACCCCGAAAAATTTTGTGTAGAATAGGATTATTATTTTAATAGATAACTTATTTTATTATGAGAAATCCTGTGTAGAGTAAAGGCTGAGTAATTTTTGGTAAATAAAATTATTATTTTAATTGACAACTTATTTTATTATTTTATTTTATTTGTAAATAAGATTTCCCCTCAAGGTGAGGAAGACATGTTTGATGATTTAAAGAGTAAGAGTTACTCCAAAACTGTTCTTAGGCCTCAATAAAATGTTTTTGGAAGGAATCAACATGGAGAAAGTCATGAAGTCATCAACATGAAGTTGAAAGAATTATATTGAGTCGAGAAAAATTGAGTTGAACCGAAGAACTTTAGGGATTTGGTTTTTTGTTTTGAGAGACAAACAACTCCAGCAGCCCAATCCAAATTTGAGTAGGACAATCAACTACAGCAGCCCAAGCCGACGATTTGTGTCTATTGGGAAGACCCAGCCTACCAAAAGTGGGCCAACATTTTTGGATGGAGGAATGGGTCGCCAAAACCGGCGACCCATATGGTGATTGTGGGCCTGCCAAGCGCGGGCCCGCTTGTTTTTTTCTTTTCTTTTCTTTTTTTTTTTTTTTTTAATTTTTGTGGTCCAAAACACTGTAGCCTAAGCCCAGTTTTTTTTTTTTTCTCCCTCAACATATTTGAACCAAAGAGGCACTATTTGGCTAACACAAACAGTGTCTTAAAGACTTTTTTGGGCAAAAAAAAGTTTTTTAAAAAATGGAGAAAAGTGGATTTTTTTCCCTTTTAAAATTGCATTGTTTTAATTTTTATAATCCATAATAAATATTGTATTGTTTAAATTTTTTTTATGATATAGCCGTTAGGAAAAAGTAAAAAATGTATATTAAAATTTTAAAAATATTAATATTTTTTGAGAATAAAAATACATCATTGGAGTACATTTGGAGACTCCAAAACACTGACGTGACTCTTGAAAATGTTGACATGGTAAATTGGGAGACTCAAATTTTGGAGACTCCATTGGAGTTGCTCGAGCATCTCCAATGCATTTCTAAAACTTGGCTCTCCAAATTTGCTCCATTAGTATTTTTCAAGAGCCATATCAACGTTTTGGACTCTTCATATTTTCGTTGTCACAAATGCTCCAATAGTGTGTTTTCGCTATCCAAAAATTGCAATATTTTAATATTCTTTAATTTTTTAATAAATTGATTTTTTGTTTTTACTTTTTCCTAAAGGCTATATCATATTAAATAATGCAATATTTATTATGAATTAGAAAAAAAAAAAACAAAATAAAACAAAATAATACCATTATTAAAATAAACTAGGAAAAAAGAACAACCATATACAAATATTTTTTTTAAAAGAACAATCATATACAATTTTTTTTTTTTATAAAAGAACATTCATATACAATTTTTTTTTTTCTATTTAAAAGCATTTTTCTCCTTTTTTTAATTTTTACCCTTTTTTTGCCCAAAAAAGCCTTAAAGGCACAGTTTGTGTCAACCAAATAGTGGCTTAACAGCTCTTTGGTTCAGTTGTATTAAGGGGGAAAAAAAGAAGGAAAAGAAAAAATAAAAAAACAACCAAAAAAAACTGAATTCTAGAAAAAAAAATTTCTTAGCCAAACATTCACTTAACCGAATTCTAGGCTAAGGGCTACAGGGATTTGGGCTAAAAAATAAAAAAAATAAAAATAAAAAAAAAAAAGAAAAAAGAAAAAAAAAGTATCTGAGCCCGTGCAAGGTAGGCCCGCGATTGTCAACTGGGTCGCCATCGTACTATAACATAATCTAGTCGCTTCACACAATAACATGTAAAATAATTATAAACGTCAACATGACGTGATCACTTCAACAAGTAGCATGTAAAACAGTTATAACAATCTATTATAATACAATACATTGTGATCGCTTCACACAATAATAATGAACCAATCATAGTTATTCAATGCAGTACAACACACATGAAGTACACAAGCTCGATCACCTCCATATGTTAGGTTTTTCTTAAGCAACATAGAAAATATATGAACCTAGTGTCCATGTATAAAAACTCAAAAAAAACTACATAAACGGGGGGTAGTATAGGACTGATGTCAATGTTTACAGGAAGGACATGATAGAATAGAAGTGGTCATGTCCGCCATAAACCATGGGGGGGTTGAAGAGGTGGAGGTGGGCAAGTGCTGCAAGTAAAGTAAAGGGTAAAGCGAGAATCATATCTACCTAGGGACTCACCATTCATGCACTCCTAATAGCAAACACATTTCTTCACTTTCATTTCCATTGACACCAACCACCTCTACACACCACCATCTTCTTAATCAAGAACCCCGCGTCCAACACGCAACCCTGTCCTCCTCTTTTCTGCTCCCTCCTCTCTCTCTCTCTCTCTATATATATATATATATATTTATATATTATATGCAAGCCTCTTCTTCTCCTCGCACCATCTAATCTTTCACTGCCATTATTTCTCTGCTCCAAACTCTTTAATTAATTGGTGTATTTTTCAAACTTGGGGATGATGTGATTTCTTGAGGTTAAGTTTATTTTAAATTAAATGGACGTGACAATTACAATATAAGACATATATGCATTGGAGATGCTGTTTCTATATTTATTGTTGAATATCCAATTCCAACACTTAATTTGAAATAGATTAATGCTATGTTTGGGAGAAATAAATCGGGCAATATATTTTGATTTGGGGTTGAAGGAAATTTAATTCAAATGAATGAAATTTAATTCAAATTTTGAACTAAATTTTTTCAAATTTTAAATCCAAACTGCCGATTCAGTTCTCGGTAAAATTTTAAGTCATAGTGACTTAAGTTAACTTATTAGTGAATGATAAACATTTAAAATCTAAAAAAAAAAAAAAAACTATTCTTACAACCTATAGTTGCAGTGAATTATTACACCTACTATTTCTAATTGATTATTTATGCAACAAATAATAGGATGAGTTCCTTCATTTACTTGTGTTTAATATAAATAACCAACTAAAAACTATTCAATTAGGCTATTCTCACAAGTTTTGGAAGTGAGAATTACTAGTTAAAAAAAATCATAATATTTTTAATTTATAATTACCAGTTAAAACTTCAACTACTTAATTTACAGTTTTATACATGAATTACACGTGTGTAAAAAATACCAAAAATCTTGTTTTTACATTGAAAACCGTTCCAAATTTTGTTTATATTATAAGTTTTTGAAAATTGTTAACTACTTTAGTAATAAGAGATTTTAAGTTATAGTTGGGTCATTTATTATATTTTTAAAAAAGAATACTTACCACAAAAATTATGAATTGTAAGAGATTTTTAAGTGGCAATTGTGTCGTTCTTTCTCCAAGAAAAATAAAATAAAATAGTGGTATGGTAATTTTATGAATTACTAACATCAAAATATATATATATATATATATATATATATATATATATATATATATATTTCTCATGATAACTACAATAAATGAGCATAGTAAAAAATTGCTAAAGGACTGACCTCTCTCTCTTTGGGGGCAGAAAGTAAAAGTGCTTGGTTTTTACTTTTAAGGTTTGTTTTTACCTGCAAAACTCATCAAGCTTCTCAAGACCGCAAAAAGAATGTGACAACAGAAACTGCTATTTCAAACTGTACAATTATTTATTTATTTATTTTTCCCCAAAAAGTCAAAGTGTACAAAAAGTTACTTCATACACAAATGTATGTACAGTAGAACTTGATTTAATGGCTTTTAATTTTCTTATATAATAATAATTATTCATGGTCCACCTGCAAATATTTTAAAAGCAAGATTTCAGGGTTGATAAAAGCTTGCAGGTCCCTTATCCTTGGAAGATGCAAACGTACGATCATCCACATTAATTTTCACAAAGAAAAATGCTCTCGCCCTATATTTCCAACTACTCGAATTAAATTGATACTTTAAATTTAGAATTAAAATTATCAAAATTTTAATTCTTATTTTTTTAATTTTAATTTTAAATTATCAATTCAATATTTTCAAACATAACAGAAGAAAGAATTTAAAAATTTTAAACCAAATCAATAGATTGATTGAGAATTTAAATTTAGAGTTTAAATCTTTTATTGTACGGTATAAGTGTTTCAAGACTTAATCTTCATATACACCTTTTAGGTCAAGCATGACCAAATGGGACACGAATTGTCCAAATATATATGACTTTGTTCAAATCTTTAAATCACACTTACTCTTCAATTAATTAACATTATTATACTTTACCTCTTTTATATTTGGAATAATTACAATTACATCTCATCTGATTACATATATGCATGTAACAAATCGACTTCAGCCATCAATTTTATTAATAATTAGAGATGGTTTGTGACTAAGTTTTTTTTAACTTCTTATGACAAGTATTTCTTTTAAATTGTTCAAAATAATTTTGTTAGCGAAAAGATAATTATATCCTCAAGTAACAAATTTGTCACATCAATATTGATCGTCTTTGAGCCTTTGTGAAACTAACGAATGGAATCGATTTTTTATACAAATGTAAGGATAACTACAAATAGCTAAAATACAGAGGTAAGTGTAATAAATTTTAATCAAAGGGGAGATAAGTGTAATTTAAAAATAAAAAAAGTTTTTTTTTTTAAAAAAAAAGTTTTTCGATGGGTGAAACTGTGAAAGTAAGATTTACTACTTTAACTAAAAAAAAAAAAAAAAAAAAAAGAGTAAAATTTACTAGTCGTGTCAAATTGAGGTCAAATCTAACCGGGCATGCTATACGCTTATATTCATCAAAACCCACCTTCAATATCAGCGCGTTTTTTCACGCACATGATCCAACGGACAATTGGATACAGGTCAGTGGGACGAACGAGTGAGATCTCCACATGATGCTGTGTGACCACCACGCGTTCCAGTTGAGAGTGTCATTCAACTTTTCAGTGGTCACACAACACTTGAATATCAACATTCATATCAATCTATTTAGGATGTGCATGGTGAATACACGGCAAAGGCTTTATTCTCCCAGCAAAAACTTTGAAGTCCCACTTGATTGCTTCTTCCATGGTCTTTAATGAATTGCCCACTTCAAGACTCCACCGCTTTAACACACACACACACATACTCTCTCTCTCTCTCTCTACTTTCTCTGTCTATAAATACCACATGAGCTTCTTCTCTACTTGGTGTGTCCATTTCTCTCATTTGAATTGTGGTGGTCACTAGCTATGGGCATGCATGCATGGTTGGTTGGTAAATATGAGTGAGTAGCTCTTGCTGGAGAAGCAGGGCACGTGCAAGGTCCCAACTTCCCACGTGACAGAGGGCTCAATGCACGTGCTCCCCTTCTCCAACATGCGTTGCTCACTCCTCCTCTCTCTTCCTTGTGTGCACAACACACGCGTGGCTAGCTTTCTGGTGCTTAATTTTAAGTATGAAATGCAGATGAGTTTGGTTAATTATTGTATTAAGATCTCTCTCTCTCTCTCTTTTTATATATATATATGTGTGTGTGAACTTTTAAATTAGATACAATACAATGCTATACACATATATATAGATATATACTTTGTTTTGTGTAGGTTGTGCTTCCTTTTAGAATACAGAATATGAGTTTCTCAGCTACTAAAATAAGACATTTCACCTTCCACATAAAAATATTTCTGTGATAATTGACAATTTTTTTATTTTAACGAGATAATTGACAAATGAATTGTGTGCTTATGGTGTTCGGATCCTTCGCGATACAATACCGTAAGTGCAGTAGAACTCTACTGCAATCACTCATTTGTGAATTAACCACACATGTATGAGCGATCACAATCCTCTAGTGACGGGACCACATAGTGGGACCTATGTTTGGCCTCGGGGAGCCAAGGGGCCATGCATGGCACCTCCCAATTTTTTTTTGAAAATCTTATTTAAATGGGCTTAAAATAGGTAAAATTAAAAAAATAAAAAATTTATTAGCAAAATAGAATAGAAAGCCCTCCCAAAGTCTTGGGAAACTAACTTATGAATAGGTGAAATATTGAATTTTTTTTTTTTAAAAATTACCCACGGAAAAAAAAGATTAATAGGTTTAACATATGTAAGTCCACCCACAAAACTCATAAATAATCTCAATTTGGAAGTTTGGGTGGTGAGAATAATGAGCTCAGTTTAATGATCTGAGCTCTGATTATAGACGCACTCTTGTAATTATCAAAATACTTTGTTAACCTCTTCTTCTTTTATTTATTTTTTCTTTACTTGTTTTTGGTGGGAAATTTTGGAAATGCTAAAACTCGATCATCCTTTAATTACTTGACTATGATCATGAAGACTGTCACACTTATGCGTGAATCTGCCTTAGATTTGGAATCGAAAGTAGCTAATTTAGTTCAAATTTTGATTTAAATTTTTAGATTCGATGATCCCAAATGTAACTCTCCTCTATCTCAAAATAGTGAGTCATATATTCTCGAAATAAGATATTTCATACTAGTACTATGTATTTGTTTAAGGAAATAAATAATCTTTTAATATTAAGAGGTTTATAGCGTGTGTATAATGTGTGCGCGCGTGTGTGTATATATATATATATATATATGGTACGAATTGTAGAAAATAACATATAATACTGCCCACGGCACATATAGAGCGGTATGAAGCTGAAGTTGTCCCGTTTGCAGGGAGGGAAGAGACAGACACAGAGGATTGCGTAAGGAAGGACTGATCACTTTGATTTGGCAGTCAAAGAACCCTTGCAAGCACGTAAACGGTACTTGCAGAAGAGATGAGTCACAGGAGAGAGAGAGAGAGAGAATGAAGAGAGAGAAAGGAGAGCTAGGGTTTTGCCTTAGAAAGTGGGCGACTTTGCAGTTCCTTTTCTTAGCCTTCTCTATAGCCTAGCTCATTAGGTTCTTTGCATGTTGGAAATTGTAACGCGTGTGAATATATACACACACATATATATACACACACTATACAGAGAGAGAAAAGAGAGAGATTAAAAAGTTAAATCTGGGGTTCCCAAAAGGATGAAGATTGAAGGAAACCTTGTATTGCAAGCAATGGCGTAAAGGTGACACACACACAGAGTGTAGATAGAGAGAGAGAGACAAGGGGAGGGAATATATCTGCGAGGTCTGTGGGAAATGAGTTGGACACGCAATGCACCAATCTCGAGAATTTGTCAACTAGCCTTTGGAATATGATCGATTACTAATTTTCATTTAATTTCTATGTGGCGTCCCTATTGGTACAGAGGCACTTATAATACTGATACGTGGACAATGATTTTGTCGGGAGACCTTTTTTATTTCATTTAATTTATTATTATTGTGGATTTTACCGATTCAAAACAAAAGGTAAATTTGAAATTTCATTTATTATAGACTTTATATCGTAATAAATTTTTTTAAAAGGTATATTTTTAGCTATGGACACCTAAAATGGGATAATATATGATATTAAAAAATCGCTACAACACCAAGACGTTGGAGCTATTAAGGTATTTGAAAGCCTTAAATATCACATAGTATTTAGTATCCACTCTTGATCAAATGATGATTGCTGTATATGTGGTATTTTATATCTGAATCGAAGTGAACTAAATAAAGTAGATTGTATTTGTGAATTTGGAAAATGATAAAATTACTTTTTGACTTTGTTGCTTCACCTAATCTTAACTCTTTACATGATTCGAATGAAAGGAAATAAAGGTTAACTACCTTCAATATTCAAGGTCCCATGTTATAGGTTTTTGTCTGCCACTTGACTTAGATCTCAAAAATGAAGCATGTGTAATTACATATTTGCGCGCATTTGTTGTATTTTGGAATTAAGCACGTATCTTCCACTATAGTACATCGGACAGATTCCATCACTCACACGTCTGTCCGTCTGTATTGTGTAATTGAACACGCATCTTTTGTTATATCACAGTAGATATATCCCATCACTCACGGTTGATAAGTGATGGGATTCGCTTGATGTGGTACAACACACTTAGATATGAGAGATTTTTTATTTTTTAGGTAAGAAGTGTGCACAAACAGTGAATGAGGAGGAAGAAGGCTTTTGTTAGTCAAAAGCTTCATTATATTACTGAGAGATAATGGAGAGAAGAAGAAACCTTTAATAGAAAAGGATGGGAAAAGAAAAAAAAAATTCCTGTGAAGAAAAGGAAATAGAGTTTCAAGTGTGCTAAAAGAGGTAAGTTTAGGTAACAATCACTAATTCACAATACGTATATGTGAGATCGTTGAATTACTAACTTAAATTTAGAATTAGAACAAATTTAATTAAAAATTTAAATTAAATTTTTTTCAATCCTAATCCGAAATAAGGATTAAAACTTGTGATCCTTCCTCTGAATTTACTTATTTGCACTTCCTTTCTATGCTTTGGAGTATGTCTTGGTGGAGGCCAAATGGTTTGTTTTGTCTCTCTACAAATCAGTGAGAGTCAACTTAATCTATAAATAGCCAAAAAATAAAAATAAAAATAAAAATAAATAAATAAATAAATCATCCTTAATCTATAGACTATAATCACTATTTCCCCTGTTCTAATTTAGATGTCGCTTTTGGAGGGTAGGAATTTTTAAGGAAACACGTGGGACATGTTTTGTCTTCTTAGAAAGTTACTAATTTGCCCTTATATTTCAGTTTGAAATTTTAAATTTTAAAAATATATATATGAAAAGATGTAAAATATATTATTTAAAAAATAATAATTATTATTATTTTGAGATATGTGATATATATATATTTTTTAAATAAGAAGGAGTATACTAGAGTGAACTGGATAGGTTTTGGTATTCAACTACCAAATCAAGTGCCACGTGTCGTATTATTTACTCGTTCACAATTTTACTTCGCCATCCCGTGCCCCCGTACACCAACATATGGGACCATTGTATGGTGGTGCAATTATAAAAAAAAAATTAATTAATTAATTATATGAATTATAATGATGACATTGTTTCCCTACGAGCAACCCAGCGCACAAGCAATGTGTACAATTATCTGAGGATGTGTAGAATGAATACCCTTACTATGCACATTACACACTTGTGGGCCTTTTCATATCTTAGTTCTTCAGATGTGTCGAATCAAGCAGCCATTATACAACTGAAATGGTGGGCCTTGTACTTTTAATATTATAAAATAAATTGATTGTGTACGTGTAATATGTGAGTAAATTTTAAAATAATAAAATAATAAAGTGTAAGAATATAAAAAACGCATGCACAATCAGAGAAATAAATTTTTAAAAAATATGTAGAGTCATGTCACCACAATTGCTGACATGACTCTACACTTTATGAAAGCGTAGAATAAGAATGAAGATGCTGAATTGGGGATGCTCTAACTTATTAAATATTGTTATGTATTAATATGATTATTAGAATTTTATGTGATAAAATATAATTAGTTGATGACATAAATAATAAAATAGTAGAGGTGCAATAAAGTTTTTTAGTGCAATTACCGCCTTAAAAAAGTATGAAAATCTCTCTAATTACTAGAAAAAATTTCAGTTCGGGCAGTGCAAATTATATGATTGCACTATTTCTTTAGAGTTATAATGAATTAAAGAAAATTAATTAGTTCTTTTTATCTTTTCTGGTTCACTTAAGCATATGTGAATCGCTTTAAGCACAATCTAGTCTTTTTATTGTTGCCAATCCTGGAGTATGGGAAACTAATAATCAATTCATGTAAATGTCTTTTTTAACTATTTTTAGTCGCTGCCTGAATTTATTTTTTTCATTGTGATAATAATAGTAAATTTATATATATATATTCCCAAACAATTATTCTTATAATCAATTGTTTATGTATATAGTACTATTTAAATTCAATTTTTGGTTTGTCAAGACCAATATCCTTACCAGGCTTCACTGTCCAACCTAGCTCTTCGAAAAGCCCAATTACAGACAGTACAATACACCAAGTGATACTCCTAACCCATATCTATCACACTAGTCCAGCCCAAGTGTTGGAACAGAGCTAAAATGGGAACGCGAAGAATATAGGAACTCAGAGGAAGCGATCAGGTTGGTGATATATAATTATATATATATACACACACATGCATACATAAATAAATTTCTTTATAACTATGTCTGTTTTCTCTACTAATGTTTTGTCGATTTGGTTATGAAACATTGTCTAAGAATTGATTGTTTCGAGAATTAGTTTAGTGTATATGTAATATATGGTTCCAAATGTTCGATAGAATGCCTGTGTGAAAACATATTCAGCGTCATAACCATGAATAGACCTAAACTTATATCAATAGTCTAGTATAAGTACCTTATTAATTGAAATAACATAATATAGAAGATATTTGTAGTGCAAGTCCTAAAACCATTAATCTCATCATCCTTTCGACAACTAATTTCACAATGCTCCTTTGTACTGCTTGATTTATCTGCCCAATATTTATAAAGGTAAGATGTTCCATTTGAGTTTTTCTCACATCTCTCGGATGATTTCAAGGACATATTTGAAGAAATTCTGACCACCGGTCAGAATGGTTTGTGGGTTCCGAACGGCGATAGTGGCTGAACTAACTATTACAACTCAAGAAGTAATAAGTACTTGGCCATGGACTTAGACACTCCCTATTTTTCAATAGAAATGTTGGCCTACTTCCACACTGGATATATCTTATAAACCTTTTAGTGTGTTGATAGAACATTCATCTTGCCTCATGAACTGACCATGGTTCACATTATCGGTAGCGATCGCGGTGTAATGGACTCGAACAAAATCAGTGTTTAGTTATAAGCTAATCAATATAGATCGCGTATCGAACTTAAACGAAATTATATATTGCCCTTCTCGTTCTGTGTTGGAATAGAAACAAAACTTATTATTATTATTATTAATTACTAGACTAGATTTTACCAAAAAAAAAAAGTCATAAGAGAGAACAAATATATATATATATATTTCTTTTTTATTTTTTTTATGCGAATTTGATACAACATAGGAAAAAGCTCCCTTTAATATTTATAATTCAAAATATGTATGTATAATTGAAAAAAGGGTTCATCATACTCATATATAGTGAAGTGCTACCCCGATTGACATAAAAGAGAATCCGTTGTTTCAATAGTCACACTTCTTATTCATTACTAATTCTAGTTATTGGATTTATTTTATACACAAATTCAAATAGAATTGAAGGGAAATAAATGTGACAACGTAGAACAAAATTGGATTTGGTTTCCTAGTTCTAAAAATTTATTCTTGACGGACTACAACAATTGCGCCTATTAAGCCAACTAAAAGAATTATTAAAATGAGTTCAAATGTCAGGAAGAAAAAACTGTTAGATAAATGAATCCCAATTTGTTGACTATTTTGTGTGAAATCTTGTTCTATAGTCTGGTTTGATCTTGTTGTCCAAAGACTATCTAGAATAGTAGTAATTAGTGAAACAAAAATACTTGTACAAACCATCGTAACCCGTTCCTACGGTCCAAACACGAAAATCTTTGTAATATTCTGAACCATATGAAAGTATAGATAGTAATTCAATGAAATAATGATTCGAAAAGTTATAAGCAAAATTTTAAACTTAATTATATAGTTTCAATGACCCTTTCATTTTGACTATGATCTTATATTTTCTCTTTTCAAAACATAGAAACACGAAAACGTTTTTATTATTGTGATTGTGACAAGCGGGTTAATAGGGAAAATAATAATCTGTATAAAAGAAAGGAAAACTTGGGGCCTGCTGAACGGAAACAGAAAACTGTACAAAAATAAACTCTATAGTTGAGTTTTCTTAAAACTCGGTTATAAGAAGGCATGTTTTCAGATAACTGTCTTTTATTATTCTTTGAAAACTGTTTTATGTTCTCTGAATTATTTTCAGAGTTACAAATCAAGCAAACCCCTATATATTTATCTTTATTGATTTTTTCAAACATAAAAATACTATTTTGTAGAAATTGGTAAAGAAAAAAATTCTTATTATATATATCAGGAAAAAAACATCTCTACTTCGACGTGGAAAACTAAAAAAATGATAACCATGTAGAAGAGAGAATAAAGATGAGATAAATCAGAAATTTAGATCACATTATCCCTATAAATCACTATGTATGATTTAATCCGATAACTAATTTTTCTTATTTTGTTTATTATCATTATTATATATTTGTTACAAATGGCGTTTCCAAGAGTAGTTCAACTGGTGAAAGATATGATTATCTTACTCCACCATCCCCTCACTCTCGCTCTTCTAACATGCAAATGACAACCTCACCTATTTATAGGCATTTTATCCACTCTCAAGAACTAGATATTTACAAACTCTACAAAACTCTATACTTTTAGAAATTTTATTACACTCTACAAGCCTGTAGAATGTTTCAAACAACACTACAATACACCACAATTTCATCTTTCCTACACTCTACTAGCCCTCTAGAATGTTCACTCTCTCAATAATACTCCACAATATCCATACAAATGTGAAGGACTAAAAATCAACTCTACTAGTGCGGTGCAGAGTTTTTCTCAGCCCTAGCTTTTCCTGCATGGCGCAACCTCTCTAAAAATTGGACGGCGCGCGGGCTCAAATCCTCCAACCTGACAAATCTTTTGAACTATTGATTGTGAGGTTATTAATTATAAATTGACAAACACCAATCTGGTTCAGAGTTCATATTTGCTACTTTGCCTGCATTGAATGACCATTTACCAGATTCCATCTATATATTTGTTATGGATAAGACTTGCCCTATTAAGTGGGGAAGCGGTTCAATTATAAATGCACACATAATTTGCAATTGCAGAAAAATAATAAATAAGAAAATTAAAGAGGGTGACTAAATTTATTTTTTTAAATAAATTATTATTCTTATTTATCACTTTTTTAATTTTGTAATTACAGACTATGTGTGCATTTATGATTGAATCACATTAACGTTGAGTAGGAATGACCTAACCTACTCACTAGTACCAAATTTTTTCCTTAAATTATTGCTCAAGTGTAACGCCTATATTAAACGCTAACATAAAAAAATAAAAAATAAAAATATTTTATGAATAAAATTAAATAAAAATCTAGATATTATGAATATTTATCGGTCTCCCTCTATCTTTGAGATTTGATACATTGGATACGCACCGCCACTTGACATATCACAGTTAAGAAATTATACTAGTATAACATATCACAAACATATACTATAACATATTACAAACATAATGGTACGCCCCAACTAAACTAATCTGATATTGTTATGTTTGATAGCATAAAAAGCAAAGCCACCCACTTAGTTTTGGGTGCTTGGTAAAGTGACTAGAGTCCTTGTCACACTTTTTCTTCATTAATCATATCCATTTATTTTAGATCAACCTAGCAGAATAAGACAGAAGAAACAAGAAATAAAAAGAGAAATTTGATGGAATTGAATATCTTTTGGCTTGTATATATATATATATATCTTTTGGCTTGTTAATATTATCTTACTTACGTAAGGAAGTTATTTAGATGTGGACTTGTGTCTGTCTTCACATGCTAATTATTGTCAACAACTGGTAAGTAAATATCCTAGCAGAGATTTTATCTTAAAAAAGTTTTGTTTAAGATGAAAAAAAAAAAAAAAAAAAAACTCAAAACAAGATGTTTTAGGTTTGACTTTACTCTGTACATTTAATTTGTATATGATTGTTTGTGTACATAAAAAAGGAGAAAAAATAAAAAAAACTACTGTGAAATGTTCAATTCTCAATTAGCAATTAAGGGATTCTCTTACTCTTTTCAAAATGTCATTTCAAAAACAACTTCAGTTGGGTCCAATCTTTTAATAAATATTCAATATCATTAAAAGATTAGCGGAATGATTAAGAACAATTATTATGTAACAAAAAAAATGATTTGATAATAATTTTGAGAAAAAAAGTCTCGATGATTTGACTTAGATACGGATTGTACCCAATTTTTTTATAAATTAATAAAATTATTATTTACTTCATATTTCGTTCTTAAATTTAGAGATATGAAAATTGTGTGTGCAAATTTCTCCAAGAACCAAATATATCATTTTTTTTTTTTTTAAGTGTAATTTGTAAATGGTTGTGTGCAAACATAAGATTTTGGAAATTCTGTGCTTTGAAAAAACAAGAAAATAAAGGAGGTTATGGTGAAATTTTCACATTAAATTTTCCCTCTAAAGTCAGTAGATTGAGCTTTCAGTTAGCAATTAATGGTACAAATTTTTTTTTTTTTGGTCCCAATATTTTAATATTGCTTCATATATTTGTAAAGATAAGCCGAATTATTAGGTAACAGAGTGAAAATTCTATTGAAAGGGACAAAGGAAAGAGCAAAATAACAGAGTGAGACTATGGTTGTCTCCATTCTCTTAAGAACAAGTCAAAATAATACTCATCAATAAGGTGAACCCTAGTGGGCCTAGAGGGAGGCACTGGACAAAGGCCGTGGGGCCCAACCCAATTAAGACTCCTGTACAGTGCTTGGTGGGCCTGCTTGGTCCATTAAAGGCTCACTGAGTGCAAATTTCACAAACTCATAATCCCTCTCCTCGATTGGGCAGTGCTTTGAATTTATTGTGTACTGTGATTAAGAAGAGCAGTATCCGGTGTATCGTGCACGGGACTAATCAAAGCTGTACATATATAGCACGTGCCACTGACATATGCACATTATTTTATTAAACTTTCAAGAGAGGTACATGAATGAGATAAAAATAAAGAACAAGAATGTGGGTCTCATCCACTACCATTAAATGATAAAAACTAATAGGCTAGACAAATATACTTAAGAAATATGTTTATGAATCATTGTTCAACGAACATAGAGTTAATGCTACCTCATTGTCTTTTCCTATACATTTTTCGTAAATTATATACAAATATTAAGGTGTGAATCTAACCGTTTGATAAATAATTGGATAGTCAAAATTTTGTACCAAAATTTATTTACATCAAATGAATCAAAGTTTTACACACTCTTTTTTTTTTTTTTCTATTTTTTTATTTTATCAAATTACAACATTAACTTTGTCAGTCACATATAATTTAATTTTATTATATTTTGAACTGATTATTTTATTTTTTTAACAATGAGATTACTTTAATAATGACAATGATAATTTGTGCATTATTTTATTTGCTCAAAATATGCTAACTTAAAATACAACTAATGTGAAGTGTCATAAGTGGCTAGAACAAATATAAATTTACTATTATTATTTATTTATAACTTATTTATTTATTTTTTGTGCAAGTGGGAGGAGGCTTCACTATGCCAAGTCACCACGGGAGAGAAAGAGATTGGGGGACAAGAAATTAATAATTGATTGCTACGCTTTAAGGGAGTTTTTATAGAAGAATTATTCATGGTGATATATTCTAAAATACTTAACCACTTTTCTTACCTAACAAAAATGTCATTTTCAACCAAATAAAAATACTCTGTCAGTCGCATCTCACTCATCCAAAATTAAGCAAACCAATTACGATTCAGTAAAAAAAAAAAAAAAAATTTGGGTCGCAGCTAAAAAAAATCCTACTAACTGTTGAAAAAAGTCAAGGATAAACCACAATAAAGTAAAAAAAAAAACTAGGTAATATTCTATATCTATTACTCTGTTTTTAAAAATTCACTCTTTATTCTTTTTTTTTTTTTTTTTTTTTACTTGAATTATTCAAATATATCTTTATCAATAAAGAGATACAAAATGATTTGTAATTAATTCGTCTACTATTGTTTATCTTTACTATAATTAAAAAAAAAAAGGAACAATTTTCCTTTGTAAATTGTCATTAAATTTAATCCATCCCTCTCTTCATTGTACAAAAAATAAATGTCTTTATTTTTATTTTATTTTTTTCATAGAAGAGGTATTTCCACATTTTACAGATGAGACTAATTCACCTCGGAATACACGGTACACTTCAAAAACCAAATGCACCGAGTAAAATTGGTCAAGTCCAAAACTCAACCAGATTACAACTTAAACTGATCTTCGATTAAATGACAATGAAAAAAATTTAAAACATGGCCAATGCAGTGTTCTTGTAAATTGTATCCTGATTAGTAGAGCAAAACCGGGCTCTTATATTTCATTCTTTGTATTGTTTTTATTTTTTATTATTTATTCAGAGATATATTTATTTTCTTTTCCGTAAAATTCAGTTAACTCCCAGAAGAAAAAAATAATGAAGTTTATAAGGTTAGTAAAATGTAAATGAAGTTTGAGCAAAAAAACATAGATGAAGAAAAAGAGTAAACCCTTGAATATGATAATAATGTTGCTTAACTCTGTACGAACTAACTTAAATGATAAAGTTTTCGAAAATACTTTTTTTAATTTATATTTGAATTTAAATGATGGACTTGCTTTGTACTTTGTAGATGATTAAGTGAAGTTTTTAAATTATTCTAAAGTTCAAAATAACTAGTGAATGGATTGATTTTTTATTAAAATGAAAAAGAAAAATAGAGCTACTAAACTAAATCAACTTATATGCCCATCTCTTCGAGAGAGCAAAAACACATTTTTTAAGGGTCTGTTTGGCTAGTGCTTTTGCTTTGTATTTTTTTTTTACTTTTTTTAGTGTACTGTAGCAAAGTAAAAACACGAAGCATGTTTGGTAATATTTGTTGTGCTTTTGAATAGTACCGAAGCGCTTCCAAAATTAAGGCTAAAATCGGAAGCATCAAAATGATACTTTTATTTACAAAGCATTGTTCATAAAATAAAAAATATATAAATAAAAAAATAAAAAAAATAAAAATAAATAAATTAACTAAACCATTCAAATTTTCAAACTTGTAACACATTTTACTAAATATACTTTCATGTTTTTACTTTTAAAAATCTTGTAACAAATTTATGTTACTAAACAAGTTTCTAAATAGTATTGAACACATTTTAATAATAAAAATATTACTTTTATTTTGAATTAAAGTAAAAACACAAATTAACTGAGGTTGTCAAACAGGTCCTAAAAAGAGTGAAATAAAAAAATAAATCCAACTTTAAAAAAGAATGTCACCTTTTGAATTACTTTTAAATGTTATTCATTTCTTTTTTTTTTTTTTAAATCTTGGGTTTGTAGTTGTTCGGTAAAAATGTGTAATTAGAATAAACTTTGAGCCCAATTACTCACATATAGATAAAGTCAGGGGTATTCTGGACCTTCAAATTTTGACAGTGTCCCATGACGTGACACGCCACGTGGCACCACTAATGTCGATCTTATCTTAAAGTGTTTACCAATATAACCTCCACGTCATTTCCGATCTACAGATCTAATCCAACGGTTCAAAACGCTCTCACTTTCTCGCACTTGTTCGACCTTTAACGCCGGCCTGTCATTAAATATCACCCGCCACTCCATAGAAGAAACATTACACACTCCTCCATCGCCGGAGTTTAGGTTTTAAAGTTTACGACGTTCTGCTAAAATAAGCCATGAGTTTACTCGACCAGTTGTGGGATGACACCGTTGCCGGACCTCGGCCGGAAAACGGCCTCGGCAAGCTCCGAAAGTACCCCACCTTTAGCTTCCGATCGAGCTCCGGCAAGGGTACGCCGATAGCTCTATATATGAACACGCATTTGTATATATACACATGTATAAATATATAATAGGTAGTGTAATATAGAATTAAAATTTTAACCAAATGAATTAAATCAGTGTAATTTTTTTGTTATATATATTCGTAATTGTTGTTATAATTGAAATTGAGAATTGAATTGTTTATTTATTGAAAATGTTATGTATTTGGATTTTCGAAAACACAATTTTAGATTCAAATCCATCAATCGTTCATGAATTCACAGTCAATGGTGGTTAATGTTGAAAGAATGAATCGAATTGAAATCAGACGGTTTAAAATGAATCAGATCCACTAAACTTTCGTATATTTAACACGGATCGTTAATTGGTTAACCGTTTGATTGGTTTTTTTGAACAGAAATTCCAGAGGCAGAGGGTGTGATGGTTAGATCATACGGTGATGATGCGGCGGCGGAGAGGATTAGGGTTACGAGGAGCATCACGATAGTGAAACCTCAGGGGAATCCGAACGGATCGCCTCCGATTTCGCCGGCTAGCTCCTCCCCTCCGGTTTCTCCTTTTGGCGGTAAGACTTGTTATTGGAGTATTAATTTTTTGTTTTTGTTTGTTGTTTTTATGGGCAAATATGACCACATAATTGTCCCAAATGATTTTCCAAATAAAGTGGAACCGGGATGTTTGTTTGGTTGGAAACATGATTAAATTGAGAAAGTTTATCAACTTCTTAATAGATAATGGGAGTGCAATATAGTGGAGGTAGAAAATGACATTCATTAGTTTGTTCACTCTTCAGACACAGACACATGCACAACACACACACATATACATATGTATACATGATTTGATTAGGAATTTATCATAAATTTTTGTGATGATATATATAAGAGTAATGATAGGTCTTCCTACGTCAATTGTCGATTCCTCCTCCGAATATAACGTGGTTGAAAATAAGTCGAAGAGAAAAAAATGTTTACGGAATTTTTTTTAAGAGTTTCAACATGTAGAACCACGTTATATTCGTAGAAAGAGTCTGTAATTAAGATCGGAAGGCTTATCATCTCTCTATATATAATTGTGGTGGGTTCATGTCACCTTATCAAACTGCATAAATATTGTGGATCCAAAATTAGAATTTCACTAATTTTTACTTGATTTCATATTGGATTCCTAGCTAGTCTGTATATTTCCTATACCTTTGTCACCTAAAGGTAAAAAGTGAATGCTTTATTCTGTAGAAAGAAAGGAAGAGGGGTGGAGGGAACATGGGATGTTTTTTATTTTTTTATTTTATATATATATATACACACACACTCTTTTTTTTAAGTATTGCCTTTTTAGAGTTAGAGGGTTATCATGCATGTGATTTCCTTTATATTTAGCCATAATATGTATTGTTTTTCTCTGAGTGTTAAAAGTACTATTTCTATATTAGGCTAACTTGCTTAATTAGAGGGTTATCAATTTATCATATAGTATTATTTGTATGCATTTACTTGGATTGGTATTGTGTACAAGCAGCTCAATTTGGCGAGGAATATATATATATATATATATATATATATATATATATATATATTTGTTCACATCATGAATTGTCAAGTGGATAAATTAATGTTGTAGTTTCCACCTTTGAGGTGTGATGAAAGTTGGGTTATAAAATATTAATAAGAAATTTATTTATTAAATCTCGAATTTTTATATTCACATATAAAACCAAGAATTAATACACTTTTTCAAATTTCCTACCTACTCTGGGAATTGGTTGGCCTGTTAACTTCATTGACAGATTTAAATTTCCTCATTGCCAAACAAATAGTTTTAACGATTATTACCTAATACCGTATGTCCTTGTTAATCGAGTATACTAAGCTAGCTTAAATTGGACAAAAAATCAAACTTTGACTTGGGATTCTCTTGTGTAGCTAGGTATTGATGGAAAGTTTCATCTTCAAAAAATAGATATTTTTATTTTTTTTTGGAGGAAAGTTCAATGCCAAAACATGCTTTTATGTTCTACTGATCTTTAGTAGACTTCAATCCAAATGAAATCTTAGAATTTGCATCTCCAATTGTGTATTGATTTATACATGTTATGGGGGTTGGTTAACGTGTATCGGTCCACGTTCATACAGCAATATAATATATGTAATGCATGTGTGAGTTTTGATGGGTGAATTTTTTGTTGATGGCTAACAGACGTGAACATGGTCGGTTATGTTGATCAGGAGGGAAAGAACCCTACCGGTTTCGTCGGAGGTCTACATCGGATGCGTACCAGAAAGCAAGTAGAGTTGGACCCAGGAGCCCTCCTCCTCCTCACGACGTGTGAGATTTGAGATAATCCAGGTATCGGATAGCCAGAAATGGCGGCGTTTCTGGGAACTCTGCCTGATGTTCTTAGTCAAGAATTAAAGTGAATGTAATGTTGTAGTTATATGCAGCTGTGTGTAAATAGGTGTGTGTGTGTGTAACTCTTATACAACGGAAACCTAATCTCTGTGAGGCTGGTTATGAGTTGTAAGCATGTAGAGTTTGTAATGCATTTTGTTCTCTATATACAGAGATTTTGATATTTTTGTGTGCCTGTGCGTGTGTGAAAAAGCTGGACAAAGGAAACAAGTCGGCTGTGGAGTAGGGTGGTGGTGAATAGTGTACTAAAACTTTAAATTTTTTGTTTGGTATACTGGAAACTAAAAAAGAATTATTGAATTACCACCGAATTTGAAGAGGTTGGCCATACTTATTACGTGTTAAATAATTATTCTTTGAAAATTGTTTAAAAAGATGAGATGAACAAAAAGATTTGAGATTTGTTCGAGAAAATCATTGGGTAACCCTATCATTTTTTACCGTGAAATGGTGTTTAGGAAAGTAATTTATTAATTCAAATTAGAGTAATGATAGAGCAATCCAATAATTATTATCGATTATTATAAAAAATTCAGTAAATCTGATGTGGCCAAGCCAGGTCAGAATTTTTTAGCCGTTCTTTACTGTGAGAATTCAATATCCTATGTCACCTCACGTGGGCTGTGGGTCGTCCACCATTCATCTTCAATAGTGCGTCTTCAACCTCACAAATTGTTATCAAATTTTCAAGATCCACCGCGAGGAGCATGAGAAGAATGTTGTTCAGGTGGAAACAAAATCTCTTGCAATGGAAGACGTTGAAGCGCAGTCTCTTGCTTTGGAAGCCCAAACAATCCATCTGAAGGCTTGACGCTATTGATTTTGCCATTAGAAATCTAATCTTAATTGGCAATCTATTAATAAAGTTGGATGTTGATAAAAGGAAAAAAAAAAAAATACAATAGAGATTAATTGTTGTTATTGAGGTTTTTTTTGGAAAAAGTTTAAAACGGAAAAATTATAGCGATTAAAAGGAATTGATTTGAAGTGGTGGACGTGGCGTTTGTAGACACTAAAATTTTAGTGGGCTTTAATTTTGATAAATGGATCTATTAAATATAGACATAATGTTTAATTAAGTTATTTAATTGGCTCAAGTTTGGTTCACTTAAATTATTTAATTAGCCCAGCCCAAATGGTTAAATAAACAGATAATTATTCTTAGTAAAATATATTTGGAATAATTATTTTTAAGGATAATTATCATAATACAACCGGCCTAGTTATAATTTTATTTTTATTAGGAGATGACACGTGTCATTATCCTATCAACCCAAGAAGCCTATAAATAGAGGCCTGGAGGAAGAAGGAGAGGACAAAAATTGAGAGTCCAGAAATCTAGAGACTCAGAAATTTCGAGGGCAAACTTGAAGGCGAAGAATACCAAACATATCCAAAGTCGTGCCGTTTTTCACCAAATTCAACACATTCTCTCTTCTCTGAAGACGAAGAACAAGAAGCACATCCAAAGACATGCCGTTCTTTCTCAAATTCAACAAATGACACAAATTCAAAATTCAAAAGTCTAGAAATTCAAACACAAATTCAGAATTCAGAAGTCCAGAAATTCAGACACAAATTCAGAATCCAGAAATCCAGAAACTCAGAAATTCAGAAGGTCCAGAAATTGAAGGAATCAGAAAATTCAAAGTATAAAAATCCAGAGATTCAGAAATCCAGAAGGTCCAGAAATTGAGAGAATCAAAAATCCAGAGGGTAAACCTGAAGGCGAAGAACACCAAGCACATCCAAAGTCGTGTTGTTCTTCACCAAATTCAATAAATCCTCTC
This sequence comes from Cornus florida, assembly GCF_030987335.1. Taxonomy (NCBI): domain Eukaryota; kingdom Viridiplantae; phylum Streptophyta; class Magnoliopsida; order Cornales; family Cornaceae; genus Cornus; species Cornus florida. The sequence goes on along the minus strand of NW_026775573.1, from coordinate 15,435,328 downwards.
TGAAGATGAAGAACAACAAGCACATCAAATTGTATCGTTCTTCATCCAAATTCTACGGTGATTCAAGATCAAGTTCGTGCAACCCTTGAATCCAACCAACTAAAAAGGAAATCGAATTAAAGGACCTTATTCTTTGTAATTTATGGGTATAATAATCGTCTCTTGCAATGGAAGCCAAGACGATATCTCTCGTCGCAGTTGAGTGCTCGGATTCAGCCTTAAGAATATGATATACACAGTTGCAGCAAGAAGTTAAAGATACTGAAAGACCCCAAACAACGTGCACGTGAGGGGAGAGAAGATATTAAATTTTTACTCTTAAAATAGGTTTAAATAAGTTGATGTGTACTGAGATCACGTTCGTAAGAATTCAGGAATCATTATTCAGTTCCCCTATTATTATTCTTAAAATTATAATAGGTAAACTAAAAAAAATTATACGAGACCATTAGTCCCGCCAATGATAAAGCTCACACATAAAGTAAATGGAATGAAACATTTATTTATGTGACGAATTGTGATTAGCGGGACTATGTAATAATTTTTTCTGGGAGAGTGCATTACAACTTCGAAGACATGAAAACTAAAATTGCTTTAATTTTCTTAAACTTTTAGAAAGATCATGGTTAACATGATAATAGAGGATATATAAATATTAAAATTGCACTCTTTAGTAACTTAGGTTTTTTTGAATTAGTGTGGTGGAAATAAATAATACTCGTAATTTAGTTATGGAAGAAAAAAAAAAGAAAAAAAAATAATAGTATAGTGTGAACAAGAAGAAAATGAACCTTTACTTTTATTGAAAGAAAAAAAATCATTACTCTTTTTTGAAAAATTGAAGAAAAAAAGAAATTTATCATATTAAATCATCCACTTTTCAAAAGGACAGTGAAAAGGGTTTAAGCAATTATTTCTTTAATTTCCTATCCCATTTTTTAACCAAAACATGAATTATGTTATCCCTACATTTCTTTTCTTTCTAATTTCCTCAATCCAAATGAAGCCCGTCAATGGTGGTTAACAAATGTGCCTTCAATTGAGTCAAAGTTAAGCAAATGACCATTCAAGTTCAATTAAATTCATGTCGAAGTCCAGATGGCTCATTGAGTTTGATTTTGGTTTGTTTGACTCATTTAGATTCTAAACAAGTTTTAAATTAAACTCATCCTTAATTGAAATTAATAAGAAAACATTTTGATTGTAAATCACTCTCATATTCATTACTCAAACCATTACTATCCCATCAAACTAGCACACAACTTAATATGGTCAATATCCGATTAAACCAGGGTGTGGATCGACAAAATGACAGAAAAATATTACTCGAATGACCACATTATAAGCTTTTTTTGTTTTTTTTAGTGACTCAAAATCTTAAAGCGTTTAGATAATGTTGGATACTATCTTTTGTATGTCTAAGACATTTTCCATCCAAATCTAGATGCGATAAGAACCCCCAGGCTCTTACGCTTATAATTTATTTTTATTTTATAGCACACGTCACGTAAATAAATAAAAAATCACATTTTTTTTGAATTAAATGACACGAATTCTTAAGGCCTCTCAACAACCCGACTAATTTTTGAGGACCCGAAAGGACACCTCTCTAGGCAGGGTAAGTCACTGCAGAGGTAGCGAAGGCTAGTCACAAAGAACACCTAGCAGGACTCGAACCCTACATCTTGGGCTTACTAAACTCCAAAGTCCAACGAGTAAATCGGTGGGCCATATCCAAAGTGGATAAAATAAAAAATCACATGTTATTCGATAATTGATATATGCATTTGAATTCAAAAAACAAAAAACATTGAAGGGTTAAAATTTAAGTCAATTGATGTATTAAAATACACTTAACCAAACAGAAAGAGGGAAAAAAAATAAATAAATAAATATAGGAGAAAAAAAAACAGAGAAAAAAATACACTTAATTAAATCAACTAAAATTTGGCAGAACTCTTATCTACGAAAAGTTGTGTGGTATAAATTATAATAAAGCGAAGAAAGCTCACAATAAAATTTGTGATGGGTATTATTTCAAAAAAAAAAAATCTTATTTTTAAGTACAAAATTTTTACTAAATATCTTTTAATTTTAAATTCAAAATACTTATTAGGCAGTCTGAAAAGCAACATCGTGTAAATTTTATTTTCACATTTCGACTCCTTTAGTTTCTACGTAAAATATTTTTTTTTAAAAATATTTTTATTTTTTTAAGTAAAATAATCTTTTATTTTTACTTTGTGGATGTTTGGCTTAAAGTTGAGGTCAAGTCCATCAGACGGCGCTTGTAAAATAACTTATCGAAAATTAATGAATAAATTATTTTTGTTAAATTTTAATATTTTTTTTCTTTATAAATATTTTATGACAATCAAATAACAAAAAATAAAAAAATATTTTAAAAAATATTTTACATTCAAAGAAAGGAGCATTCATGTCCTTTAGTTTTGTGACGGGATTAATGAACAAAAATAAAAAAATAAAAAAAAAATAGTAGAGGAAAAAAGTTTTTATTTTCATTTCTACTATGTACTGAGTCAATTAAATGGTGACGTGGCAAGATCACAGGGAGGGGTTCAAGTTCAACCCACGGGTCAACTGGTTTTCGGAAGCAAACGTTTGCGAGTCCGGAGAGGACGATGAGATTGGTTAACCATGCTCTCATTCTGCTACTATTGTTCACATCCTTCATTCTTCTAGTTCCATATGCCTCTGGTACAACTCTCTCTCTCTCTCTCTCTATATATATATATATAATTACATATATATTATGTATCTTGATTAGGGTTTTCGTGTTCTTGAGCTTATGTGTTCATTTTGCTGATTCAATTATTTCTCAATTCAATCTATTTTTTCATACAGGAAATGTATTTCTGTGTATGTGTATATATTATTGTATAACTGATGCGGCCTGGAATAAGAAACGCAATAAATGAAGTAAAATTTCACATTTAGGGGAAAAGACCCTCTTTTTAGTAACTCACAATCTGAATCTACACTTTTATTCATAAGAGACTTCCCACAATCAGAGTGAAATAACTCTTAATCAACTCTTAATCAATAATAAACTCAATTAATTCATTTTAAAATTCAAACCACTCCTAAAGGTAAGATTATTTTATTTACTCCTAAAGGTATGATAAGAACTCAATCATATGGAGTGAAGGAAAGAGAAGTTAGTGATTAGTCATATTGTCTTTTATAAATATATTTGTGCGTAACAAGCATTTCCTGTTTTATTCACATGTTTAAGTGGGATTTAGGAATAAGTTATTTTGAATTTTTGCACTTGAGTGATTAGGGAAAGGGAATTGTGAAATTCCTTGAGAGATTCGAGGGAAGGAGTTGGAGGGTGTTATTCTCTTGTTAAAATCCATCTTGGGAGGCACAAGACACTGTTTCTTCGCTGTCTCTAGACCACGACCTTTAGCATCACCATGCTTTGCTTCTGCTACTACCACTGCGACTTTCACCATTGCTATTGTCATTTCCACTGCTATCATAGTTCTCTCATAGCCACTGTCTGATGTAGGAAGTGAGAGAAGAAGAGAAACATAAGAGAATGAGGTGAGGGGAGAAGAGAATTGAGAGAGAGAAACAGATTTTGAAGAGAAAATCTGTAGTTGTTTTAATTTCTTCAAATAATTTCTTCTTATTGCCCGTCCCCATTTGCTTGCGGTAAAGGAAAGGATGATGAAGAATTTCTTCTCATTACATAAAGGCCTTATACCTTACCAACGAGGTTGGCCACATGAATTCTCTTTTTCCAATCTTTTCTAGCGAAAGCCATTCTCCTTCTAGATTTAATTATACAAGGCAAACCCAAAGCAATAAAATTGATGAAGATAGATGCCAAATAAATCAAAAGATAGATAAGTATCAAATGATTAATTCCCTAAAAATACAAATAAATATGAAATGAATTTCTAAAATTTATTACTTGTGTCTACACCCAACATGGGTGTGTGCATACATGGAATGTGGGTTGCATGTTGATCCCATCAATTCTTCTTGGCTAATAAAAAAATCCCATACTTGTAGAGTTCTGGTGGTGGTACTGCTCCAAAATTTGAAGATTAATGCAACTAAAATCATCCTTTGTATTCCACGCAGAATTTGTATTTGGAAGGTTCCTTCATCTAACAAGATAGTGCTGGTAACCTTCTTGCTGAGAAGCAACAATGAGATGCTTTGATATTGGTTGATGTAGGAGGAAATACAACAAGGGAATGAGAAGAAGAGATGAGAAAGAAAAAGGTAGAAGAGGCGAAGAAAAGAAAGAAAGAGAAGAACAGTGAAAAGGGGAGAGGAGAATATAGAGAGAAGAATGGCATTCTAAAGAGAAAAAATCCATATTAATATCGTCAATTTATTTTCTTTCCATTACAAGAAAGCTTTAGGGTCGCTGAACACTGAATGAAATTATACCATCACATTACTATGACAATCACCATTACCACATTAGCTGCCATGTCCTACCATTTTCATTCTTCCATAAAATTTTACCTCTATGCACAAATGCAAGTGCTTATTTAGGGTCGCTGAACACTGAATTAAAGCACTATGGGAAGCAGGACTGTAATTCAACCCACTTGGGGGTTCTTTTATATGTATGAATTTTATTTTCTTTTTTTATCCTACATAGAGGAAAGGAAAAGGTATTTTAAATGGTTGAATCATCAGAGTTTGTAATAATTTTTATTCAGCTGATATTGCAATGGAATAATAATTAATTTTCTAATTAAAAATCTGATTGGTTATATTCTATGGCATATAAAATGCTTTGAGTCTATTTCAATGCAGGAAAATCTAGTGGAGTTTGCATTTCTCAGGGTGGCCGTTTTCCCCCATTCCCAGATGAAGGGAAACCCCCAAGAAAAGTGAGGAAGGGACCCAGAGATTTGACCCTTTGTAGGGTATTCCGCAGGAAGACATGCTGTGATGTAACCCAGACTCATCCTGCTTTTGTATCCATTAGGAAGCTAGCTTTAACAGGGGAAGCAAGCCAAGAGTGCTTGCAATTGTGGGAGTTGTTGGAATGCTCCATATGTGATCCACATGTTGGTGTACAGCCTGGTCCCCCTGTCATATGTGCTAGTTTTTGTGATCGAATATACCAAGCCTGCTCTAGTGCATACTTCGCTATGGATGCAATGACACAGGTTTGTGGTAATTCGAGTTCTTATAAATTTGGGATTCCATTAAAGGATTATGAGGATGGTTCGGTTGGTACATATGCAAGGGAAACATTAGATGCCATTATATTTACTCATATTGAAGATTGTGCTATATAAAGTATTCTAGTTAGATTATGATGTCCATGCTTAATGGTATACTTCGGCACTGAAACTTCTCTCGGAGATAGAGAGAACAGTTAAGTTATGGATGATTCTGTTGTTCTCCAATAAGGTTGTTCTCCAATAAGGTTTTAAGGTTCTTATTTATTTATTTGATAAGTATTTTAAGGCTCTTATTTTGGATAGGGAATCAATTATTTACGAGATTTGGGAATATATACATCAATATATTCATATTTTGATAACGTTGAGATATCCTTTTTGTGTAGATAATCAATGTTATTTTATTTTCCTGAATTTTTGAGTAGGAAAAAAACGATGTTTCTGGGGTTGCAATTGATGTATTACTTACTATCTTACAGGTATTACATTCCTTAATTTGGACTCATAAATCAATTGTCCTACCTCCCTTGGTGTTTTCTTTGGATACTAATGATTTTATGAAGATCGTCTACATTTTCTGAATTGAGTACAATAGTTTTCTTCATCAATACTTAACGGACTCCATTCTCTGATTAGATGTTACATTTCAGGTTCTAGCACCATGTGGAGTAGGTGACTTTGTCTGTGGTAGAGCCTCCGAATGGATCTCTAATGGCACAGAGCTTTGCCGAGTTGCAGGTTTTTCTGTTACACCACCTAATGAGATTGAAGAAACATCTTGCTATGGTGGGAAGACCAGTCTAGATTCCATTGCTGATTCATGGAGTGCCTCGCAATCTGGGATGCAACAGAAAGCTGATAACTCGGGAGTTTTGGAAGATTTTCAGCAGTGGCTGAGGGAAATGCCATTTAATGAAAGAGTTTCCTGGGCAGTAGGTGGAATGGTTCTAACTGCAGGACTTCTGTTTGCAAGGTTAGATTATTCTCTTATTGTCACTTCTATATTCTCATAGTTTGTAAAATTTATTTGCTGAATTTCTGGATTTTCATGCTTCTTCCTGAACCTTGTTTTCTTCCTTCATGTTTCATCAACTCAACCTTTGGTCTATTTTCCCAGCTTGCAGAGTTTTGTGAAACTAAAATTCTATTATTTTGTGTCAACAAAATATAATTTTTTTAAAAAAAATGTTTTTACACTGTGCTTGAGAAACTTCTAATTGTATAGATTATTGGCATCCCAAACACTGATGACTAGCTTGCTCATAGTAACCATCATGACCTGCTTTCAGCTTCAGTTATTCTCTGGATGTGCTTATCTGCCGCCTTCTGTCTCTGACTTGCTTTCAGCTTCGATACTTCTGGTTTTCGTGGCTTTTGTTGTTAGCTGTAGAATGTTCATCTCGGTTTGGCCAAATGGAAACGAGGCTTTATCATTTATGGTTCTGCCATCTCTTATATCAGGATTATCTCTCTGTTAATACTTCTATTAATGTTTTCCACATAGAAGAGGCTACAACTCTCCTGAATAAATGTAGTTTATCATTGTCATCATTGTGTTTGCAGTAGCATATATTTACTTGTGTAAACTTGTTGGAGCGTGCAGTAAAAGGAAGAGCCATAATCAGCGCCAGAAGATAGCTGCTATTCAACGCACTGCAAGGAATATGGAAGCGAAGATGAACCAGAAGTTTCAAGTTAATCAAGGACCTAGGAAGGTAGGTAGAAGATAGATGCGGTTTTGTCTGTGAACATATTTTCACCTGTTTATTACAAATTATTCGTGCAGATATTGCTACAATTCACATCCTTGGTTTTCTTTCCTGCCAAGTAAATGATATGCTATAGTTGGCTTTGCAAGATGTTGGTTCTTAATTGTAGCTTTGAATTACGTTACAGCAGGTAGGGTTTCTGTTTTTCACATTTTTGACAACAGAAATGACAGCAAAGTTCCTAAGATGATAAATGATGGATTCACTGTCTCTACGTCTATATTCATATTTTTTTTATAAGTAAGATTGTATAAAAAAGGCGTTCAATAGGGGAACGCATCCCTCGAAAGCTACATGAGGCCAAATAGGGCCTCTACGTCGATTTTCATAGTTAGTATGTAGTCCTCAATTATAGCTTTGAACTGTCTCTGTTCTTCATGGAGTCCCTCAAACTGGTATATCAGCTGAATGAGCTAGTGCTGTGGGCTAATTTTTGTGGCAGTAGGTATCAGAAAAGCTCATTCATGGATTATGATGTACTGTACCATTGGAGAATTTGCTTTGGTATAGGGTAGTTTGTGTAGAGTCTGCTACCCTATAAAGTAGGTTCCAATAATAAAACCAAGCCAATATTCGTATTCCCGGAAGTGATGTGAAAGTTTTGTAACAAGTAAAGAACTCTTTCTATGATGTAAATGCAGTAATGGTGGTTCTAGGGTAACAAGGGGAGGTGGTATGGGTAAGTGGTTAGTGGGTGAAAATGGTTTATGATCTTTCTGGGACTTACTTTCCCATATACCAAGTGCAGCCTTGGTTAAATTTGAAACTAGTTCTGAATTTAAATTTTATAATCTTGAATTTCCTACTATCTGTGAAAAAAATGAGGAAAGCCTAAGAACCATCGGATATGATCACGCTGAGAATCGGTGTGAAAGAAACAAATTGTTGCAGAGATGATTAATTCTTTTGTGGTGGAATCATTTGAAATTTGATATCTGATTGTAGAAATATATGAAGGAATCTGAATATTGAATATGAAGGTGAGAAAAGATCTCCTCAGTGAAAAGGGAGGTTTGGTTACTACTTCACTGTTACAGCAATTAGTTCCCGCAATCAATTTAATTTTTCTTGAATTACTGGGAAAGATTCAAGCCTTCAAATAGTGTTCATTTAATCTTTTGGTGATAATTTGATGATTTTGTCAATGTGATTTGGCTAGGTTGATACTTATTGGCGCATTGCTAGGGACTCTAGTGTTGAAACAACACTACTTCAAAGTTAACATAGAATAAAGATTGGTAAATTGACTCACCCAATTTTATAAATAAAATAAAATAAAAAGAAAAAAGATGTAGGCAAAATAAACTACCTTTGGTACAAACAAGTCAAACCACATTCTCTATTGGCAAGTCATTGTAGAATGATAAAAGAATCACCACCTCTCCTGTACTGTTATGAACGCTCTCAAATGATGCATTATGGTGCAGGACCCTTTCCAGTGCTGAAGAGAAGAGGATCCTAGTCCGTTCATCCATTCAGCACTGAGAGGAGGGGATCCTAGTCCATTCATATTGTGTAAATATTCGCACAAACGAACACTAGGTAACGGAACGGATTTAGAGCCATAAACTTTTTTTAATCAGGAATAAACTTCTTTTTAATCTTTCTTAACGGTGTTGAAACATTGACGGGATTCGGAAGTTAAAACCCAAAGCCAGGAGAACAAAAGTAGAGTTGTTCTTTTTAAACTTTTAATGGTAGTTTTAAGGCTTAGTACCTTGACCTATACCCCAGCTCTAAAGCAGGTGGGTAGCTTTCATTATAAGCAATGGCTTCCAAAATGTCTAGTTGGTGGAAGCCGTTAAACTGCAAAAATGACATTCTAACTTCCTAAAGCTTTTCTCATCTCTGTGCACGCGGTTAAATCAGAAAGTCACTTATTTTGGAAGTTAATTCTAAGAAACTCAGAGGAGGAGTTGTTAATAGGTGTAATCGTACATGAGCAGATGCATTAATCAAACAGCTCCGCAGAACAAACAAGACGTGAATCATGATTGATATACAAAAAAAGACTCAAAATCTACGGTCGTATTTACCCTCAATCAACACTTTCAAATTTCAATGCCAATGATCGGATACAACACTGTGTCTAAATCAAGCAAAGTGAAATCTAAGTTCCTGTGCAGAAGGTTATCAGTTTGATGATTTACAAATCTTCCCATAATCTCCACTACAATCGGATTCTGCGCAAGCTTCAAAATCATGATAGATCTGAATTTACATGGGTTTAAGATGACTGACTTCTCCGTAATAATGCCGGTGTATTAACAGAAAATTCATAACTAGCAAGAATTGAGCTTGCACTTCTTCACCATTGACTGGAAGAAATCCTCAAATACTTGTCATATATCAGGCCTTTCCAAGTTTAGGGGGCTGCTCAAAATCAAGAAAGGAAGAAAAAAGATCAATAAGATTCTTTTGTATAATCACCAAGACTTGGACTTTGTGAAACGAAACAAAAAAAGAACAAAGAGAGGAGAGAACGTTTGGTTTAGAGTCTAAATCCATAAAATAACAAAACTTGACAAAGGAAGAACCATGTAAATGCAATATACCTTTTTTAGAGGCAACTTCGAACCGCCTGGTCTATAATCAACTGGTTTGATTATCTCAAAAGAACATACTAGAGAGTCGTCAACACTCAATAGAGCACCTGCATTGTCAAACTCCCCACCATAGTTTGGAGCTGAAAATATCGTGACAAGTCTTCTTTTAGCAAAGAACTCGTATCCATCCTCCACCACCTGCAATTTAACTTATATTTAGGTCATAGCCCGGACCTCTTTAATCATGTAACTATCAGTCTGCTAGGTAAATATGACCAAAAAAAAAAAAAAAAAAAAAATTGTGGCTGCATGTCACACATCAAATGATAAATAAACTCTCGATGCAGTGCAAGGTTCAATGTGTTAGGTAAAAGAGGAAAAAGAAAAATGTTGGTCATATTTGTGAAGGCTTTGCCATCAATTATCTTAAACATGTCAATGGCCATCTGAATGCTTAAAACAATTTGTAGATGATGCAAACTCTCCATAAAGTGCAAAAGACAATGTATTATTAGTAACATGAGAAAAAAAGAAAAAGTTCGGTCAGAGTTGTGAAGGCTTTACCATCATTTACCTTTGTTAGGAATGATTGAAACAATTTGCAGAATATATAAATTAGAATATAGATCCAAAGATGGGCTAGGACAGAAATTATAAATATAAAGTTTTTACCTTTGTTAGGAAATTTATAAATATAACTTAATTGACCGAAAAAAAACACTTAAAACAGTGGAAAGTAATGTAATAGGCTAACAGCATACATTGTAATGGCAGGACTATTCCTAAAGAACAACATAACAGTGCACAGATGCTTGCTTGACTATTTCTGAAGAGCACAACAGCATATAGATGTTACGGTCATTTAATGTTTAACAACTAGATGACCTCCTATAATTGAATTGAACTGGGTTGAATCATACGATCAAACCCATTGACAATTTTAAGCAGGTATGAAGAACAATTTAAGAATGCACAAGGCGGCAACATTTTTGCCATTCCTCGTGCATATATATGCCATTGACAAAAGGTAATTGAGTTTGCAATCAAAACATGGATTACCTGATGACCACGGCAAATGAGGTCTAGATCATTCTTATCCAAAAACTCGGCCACTTTGTCAGCTCCAAAAGTACATGACACGCCTCGATCACTATCTGACCATCCCTCAATCCTAGAATCAGGATCAGCCCAAAGCAGATCGCATAGAAGACCACTATCTGGAATATCAGTGGGCCTCTGAATTTCTTTTATTTGATCAAAACTTTGCAACTCTGGAGAAAGTCCCCCATGCATACAGAATATTTTTTCATCAATGAGTGCAGCAACAGGCAAGCAGTTAAAGCAGTCCGTGAATATTTTCCACAACCGAACATTAAATCTCCTTTTACATTCGTCGTAAAAACCATAAATCCTATTGATTTTTGCATCTTCATGGTTTCCCCTCAAAAGGAAAATTTTGTCAGGATGTCTTATTTTATATGCCAATAGCAAACATATTGTTTCCAAGCTTTGCTTGCCTCGATCTACATAATCCCCAAGAAAGAGGTAATTTGCAGCAGGAGGGTAACCACCGTATTCAAAAAGCCTCAATAGGTCCTGGTATTGTCCATGTATATCACCTGTAGAACATTTGTTATATTAGTCAGGCCAAGGAAGTATAGAGGCAACAATAGGTATAGTAATATATAAAACTAGCTGAACAGTTTAGTAATGCAGCATCTCTGGTACAAGTTATCCAAAAGATGATTAGCAACTCAGGCAAATTAGCAACAAAGCCCAAGGATTGAATTTGGATTGAGCCACCACAGATTGGTGTAGCTACGTAGCAAAAAAAAACAGATGAAAGAGTTACAGAGCTGAATCAGGTGGTAGAAAACCTATGTATATGCTACCATGCATAAATAAATTCCAAATTAAAATAACAACTTTTTCAGCTTTTTACTACCAAGCCAATTCCTTGGTATTGATATTTAATATTGCCAAGGCTTGTATCATTATCTACTTTGGCCTTCGGTGGGACAAAGAAAAAATAAAATTATCATAATGTTGAACTTTTAGGTCTAGAACTTCTGTGTTGGAAGTTTATATGCTTCAGTGATAATCAATTCCTGGCAAAAAATCAATATTTAGGAATGAACTCAAAAAATAAAAACTATTTTGAATCGGTGAAAAATGATAATCTTCCCACAAGATATCATTTTTATGTTGTTTATCAAACAATTCTTAAGAATTTAGATATATGCATAATAAAACTGCAACCAATTTACAGGACCCGCCACAAGCCCCATTTGCATCTACAGAAAATCAATTCATCCTATCAAAACAACAATATACAATCTAATCCATCTCCCATTCCCCAAAACATTAAACTAAGAATAAAAAATCCCTCTCACCCAAATTGAGGGCCGGCCTTGGCATAACGGTAAGGTTGCTCCATTCGTCACGCTTCGAAACAGAAAACAGTCTCTCCTAATGCAGATGTAAAACTGCATACATCAAACTCTCCCCAAACCCTGCAGTGGCAGGAGACTTAGCTAGCCCCTTTTCTTCTTTAACCCAAATTGAGAGAAACCCAAAGTTCATAGACAAATTGAGAGAACAATATACAATCTAACCCACCTCCCATTCCCCAAAAATTTAAAAATAATAATAAAAAAATAAATCCCTCACACCCAAATTGACAAACACCTAAAGCTCGTCCACAAATCAATCAAAATGTAAATTTAACACCATAATTCTCTATTTTGTAATTATAGATACATCATTTGTAGAATTTCATAAATCATCATAATCTTGAAGGAATATAATTACAATCCCAAGATAATTAAATACATATACATATATATATAGAGAGAGAGAGAGAGAGCTGACCACAGATCCTGATGGGAGCATGTAGCTGAAGAAGATTGGGTTGAGAGAGAAAGATTTGGCGAGCGTTGACGCAGAGCTGACGGATCTCACCCTCGGAGAGCTGTACCTGTTTGCCTCCTTTACCATCCAACAATCTCCGAATTATATCATCCAAAACCGCCTGATCCATCATACCCTCCATCGTCATCATATTCATCTTTCTTCTTCTTCCAATAACAGACAAAACAAACCCCCAATTTTTTTTTTCAAACTTTTTCTAGAGAGAGAAATTAAGCTAGGTAGAGAGAGAGAAACAGAGAAAAAAACCCTAATTTTCGGATTGGATGAGAGAGGTTATTGAGAGAGGATATAGTTGAGGGGGTATGTCGTTGTCTCCATGATGTTTGTCTCGTATTTGTTTGTTTCTCTCTCTAAAAAATCTCATTTTCTCTCTCTTGCCTCTTTGCCAACTGCCAGGACGATTCAATACGGTTGAAACCTTCAAAAAGGCAAATAGGACTCTTGACTAAAAACGCGTAATTTGAATAGTTATTGGATGTCATGTTATATACGGAGTGTGAGCATATATATATATATATATATATATATATATATATTATTTCTAATATTTCCTTATAAAAGAGTTATGATAAAGGAAATTAAGTTATATTACATGGTTAAATTGTACAGTAAATTACTTATGATATATATATATCAATGTTTTAAAAAAGAAATTTTAAATTGTACCTTAAACATTTGAGAAGTATATTAAGTAAATGGCGGAAGTATATAAAAAGTAGAAATTAAGTTATATTACATGGTTAAATTGTACATTAAATTACTTATGATATATATATATACATATCAATGTTTTAAAAAAGAAATTTTAAATTGTACCTTAAACATTTGAGAAGTATATTAAGTAAATGGCGGATATATATATATATCAATGTTTTAAAAAAGAAATTTTAAATTATACCTTAAACATTTGAGAAGTATATTAAGTAAATGGCGGAAGTATATAAAAAGTATTTATGGCATAAATACTTTTTTTTTTTTTTTTAAAAATGGAAGGCTATATTCGCAATCCACTTTTATATGATTACACTCGTCTTAAAAGAAGGGTAAATTACACCTAGGCCCCCTGAGGTTAGGTCATATTTTAGACAAATAAAGATTTTGGTTTTAACTTTCACCTACATCCCATTTTACTTTTTGACTTCTGATACATGTGAATAGACCATTTAATCCTCAATTTTGTAATACAATATATATATATATATAATCTTAAATGACAAAAAAACCCATATATATATATATTCAACACCTATATGTATATGTGTGGGTGTGTGAATATATATATATATATTCAACACCGGCAGCTCCCACCATTAACGACTCCATCACCACCAACGTCCCACCCTAACACCTCCCTGCACCACCAATCCACCCAAAACCAAACTGCACCCCTACCCAACACCTCATCACCACCACCCACCTAAAACCAAATCCAAAAATATACAAAATCCCATCCCAACCACTGTCGAAATGAACGTTGATGACAAAGAATCGAAGTCGAAGTCGAAGTCGATTGTTGAAGACGATGCTGAAAAGCAAGTTGATGTCGGCAGCGGGTGTCGGATTACAACCTCTACGGTGGCCCAATCAATATATCTTGGCAGCGAGACATCGGATTACAGGCTTACAGCCTTGACGGCAAAAATCCTCATCTCGTGCTCCGGCGGGAGGGTTTGTGAGAAGGGAGAAAATTAATGAGGTAGCTACAGTCGCGTATCTATGTGTGAGGGTTTGTGTGGAGAGAGGTAGCTACAGTTGCGGCAGCGGTGAAAGAGGTCGTGGTGGAGGTGGTCGCGATAGCGACGGGAGAGACGATGGGATCGATTCGCCGATGACGACGATTTGTCAAATCAAATGGCGACGACAGTGGAGAAGACGGCAATGATGTCGAAGCCTCCTGCAGCGTTGAATCCTTGTCTTCTTTCTTCGATTTAGGATTTCTTTCCCACTTTCCACCAAATCACACACACATATATATATCACCCACACCATATACCACCCCCCGCCGGCCTGCCGAATCACAGCTCCACAACCCACAGCCACATCCGACGCCACATCCGACGCCATCATCGCTGATTGCTCTGATTAGACGCCCATACCCAGCTAGCTACTTAGGTACCACAGTGAATTGATTGGTGAACCTTTTATTCTGAGCTTGCATATCTTTACGATGCTTTGTCGTCACTTGGGAACACGCTGATATGAACTGGGTTTTGCTACTTGGAGCTTGCCAGAATTGAGTTTTGTTTCGCCGACACTATGAGCTCGCCGGAACTGGGTCAGTTTAGTTCTGTCGTTCGTCGCTGGAGAAGAATTGGGTTTCGCTAAGCCTGTAATCCGAATTAAGTTTGGTTTCGCCGACTACAGTTGATTCCGATGGGAGGGTTTGTGTGTATTTGCGTATCTGTGTGAGGGTTTGTGTGTATTTGCGTATTTGTGTGAGGGTTTGTGAGAAGGGGAAGAGAAAGGGGAAAAAGAGAGGTAGAGAGGTAGAGAGGGAGAGAGAGGAAGGTTCACAGAAAGGCGGGGGCAATGGGTAGTTTGGTAACAAAAATAATTAATATGTGGTCAAAGGGTAGTATAGTTTTAAATTGATATTTGGGGTGCAAGTGAAATGTTAAATCACTTATTCATATATAGGTAAAATCTAAAACCAAAATGTTCATATAGGTGTAATATGACCTAACCACAGGGGGTCTAGGTGTAATTTACCCTAAAAGAAATGGCATATCTAATCTTAACTTTACAAATTAATAATTACTTTTTTTCAAATATCATGGTAAGATCTTTTGGTCTCCCCTCTTTCTCAATTAAGTAACATTTTTGATATCTTGCCTTTTTTGTTATCCCTCTAATTTACTGTCTTTCTAAACCCTTTCTCTATTTTGTATTAACTTTCTGTTTTCTCATTAAGGTAATGAAAGATTTCACAAATAAAAAAAATAAGGATGTAATTGATCTCTTCTCTCTCATTACGGTAATGAAAGATTTCACAAATAAAAAATAACAGATTAGAACAACATAAATAATCATGTTAGCATAAAAAAAAAAAAATAAAATAAAATAAAATTTGAATAATAGTGATGAGAATGGTAATTTATTTTTTATTATTATTATTTTTTCTGTTTTATGCTTTGAGTTTACATTTAGATTTTGTTTTTCTTAATGTGATTTTTAATACTTAATTTGGATGGTGATGGGAATGGTAATATTTTTTATAAAAAAAAATTCATTTCTATTTTATGCTTTGAGTTTAGTTTGATTTTTTTCCTTGATATAATTTTTAAGAATGTATTTGAATATTTAAGTTTACACTATACTTGTTGATAAAGGAAATCTCAACTCTCGTGACAATAAAATTAAAATACTAGGAATTTTGTGAAAAAAGAGAGTAAAGAAAGTAAATAAGATAAGAATAAAAAGTTTATAGTGAAAGGGGATAGATTTGAAATTATAAAATGAGGGATGATGTATTAATGAGTTTAAGAACTTTCTTATCATTTTCTTTAAAGTAATAACAATACATGCATACTCATAATTGAGTAGGCCATCCCTATTCAGTGACGTGGTCCAATCATAAATATATAAATAATTTATAATTGCAAAATTAGAAAAGTGATAAATAATAACATTTTTTGGAATAAATTCAATCTGATTTCTTTATTTATGTCTTTAAAAGAAAAAGAAAAATTAAGTGCAATTATACAAAAGTGAAGTGCTCTCAAAAAAATTATAGAAACATTTAAAAATTATTTAAACACATATCTGATATTGGAAATTTGTCACTAACTTTAAACAACAAACAATTGTTAAAATAAATATTCTCAAGAGGATTCTCTCATTTTATTTGTTAGTACCTAAATTTTAGGTTGTACGTAGTATCTATTTGCATGGCAAATATACAACAGTAATTCACTTAATTGAAAAGAATGATTAAAGAAAAATTGAAAACCCAAAAGAGAATAATTTCCTTTAAGCCAATTTTTTCTCCATCAACCATTTCTTTTCTCACAAACCAATTAATTTCTATTTCACCAATACTCCATTTCTTCAAAACTCATTCAACATTGACCTCTCACACTGAGGTATAAGGTCAATTTCAAAATAAATATTTCAAAATTTTCTACAGCATTCATGAATTAAATTAAAAGCAGACAAAGTAAATGAAAATTAGGTGAATAAATTATTAACAAAGTACTTTGTTATTATTGGATCTTCGTCATCAAGCTAACATGTTGAATGGTTGTGCGCTCATCCAGCCTTCGTTATCGATGAACTTCATGCTAGTTAACGTCGACAATGTCTTTTGATCCAGCTTCATTTCCCATGCAACACGCCCTGTATTATTTGATCCCAATCCTTTGGAGCCATGCTCAGCAAACATTATTTGATTCCTGATTGTATAAACAATTTAGTACAACAAAAAATATTATAACACAAAATGAGAATATTTATACAACTTTCGCTTTTCAATACAATATATAATGAACATCTAAGAACCTAGATTATCACACTCAAAAACTCACAAAATTATATGATTTCAAATTAAGAAATGACAAGTCTAGTACAACATAAAGATTTTGTCAATTGTTAAATGTTGGTTAAAGATTGGGAGAAGTATCCCCCAAAAAAAAAAAAAAAAAATTTGCTACAAAAAAGGCTCAAGTAAATACCTAATATTTTAAAACATATTGACTGTCAATTTTGACAATTTTTTAAAGAAAAGTTGAAAACCCCCAAGATTCAATTTTCTTTTTCCACTTTTGGTAGCACTGTTATATGTGGATTTAGTTTCACATTAATGAACACATGAATTTGATTTGGTCACGAGGGTTTTAAAGGGTTAAAAGAAATATTATATATTTTTGTACTACCACATTAATATTAAGGTTAATGTAGTTATAAATAAGTTTAGAGGTCTTACTCTCTACCACCAGAATTCCAAATGTCCCATCCCTCAGGGGCAACAATGTCTGAGAAGGTTGAATTGTAAAATACAACTCTGGCATAATCTCTCCATGGTCTTCCCAGATAGGTTTGTATACTCCCAAACACATTGCAATTCTTAAATATAAAACCACTAGGTTCATCCTTGCTAGCTCTTCCCTGTGCTGTGATAACACCTATGCCGCCATTTTCAGATCTTGAAATTACTGAAAGGGAAGATCTCTAAAAACAAAGAAATAAATCAATTAATTAAATTGTCACTTTTGATAACTTCATAAACATATATTTTTGGCCAAATCACCAAATTGATCATAATATATTCAATATATATATATATTTTTTGTTTATAAATCAATGTACGTATTTGGTAATTATAATAAAGATAAACCACTGCGTACGTATCAAAATGATGTGATGAAGCCTGCAAAAATAGTTACTAGTTTGATAGAACAAAGAAACAAATCAATTAGACCACTACATATATATGGTATATTCATGTTTGTTTATATATCATTGTACATATTTAGTAATTTGTGACATGGTTTGAAAATGATACAAAATGTAAACAACTACAAAATCAAATTATGTGATGAATTAGCCTATAAAAGTACTTAAAATCTTGACTCAACTAAGAAAAACAAATCAATTAAATTTCACTTTTATTAAATTTATAAATATATCTTCATGGGTAAAATCGCCAAAATTTAAAATGCTGTATAATTTATAGTGCTGTATAAATGCTTACATATATATTCGACATTGTTTACACATTTGATAATAATTTGTGACTGGCTTGAAAAATGATACAAAAGGAAAACCCTGAAAATCAAATGAACGACTACCAACTTTATAAAAAGGATTATAAATGTGTCCAATTCAAGTTGGATGAAGTTCATCCAATTTGAGTACGTGGCCCAATCAGTTCAGTGCATGACAAGTGTTCATCAATAGTATTGAATTTAAGTTGGGTATTACCCAACTATTTGGGTTGACCCGTTTAGAACTCTTTATTTTTTTTTTGGGCTTGCTTTCATCGACAACCTCCACCCCTTCTCTCTCTCTCTCCACTACCACCTCCTCCCACCGTGGCCACCTTGATGTGTCTAAGACCCTGGCGGTGGCTCCAAAGATCTACGACGGATGGTAGAGAGCAGCAACATAGAGTTGGCCTGTGATGATCTGCGAGGGGTTAACGAAACCGGAAAAAGGCTGAAGAAGGAGCCGGGAGGAAAGGCACGAGTTAGAACTACGCGCAGGAGCGTGTTGGGCACGTGAGTTGTGATGATGAACTTGAAAGACGCCAGTGAGTTTGCCTATTACAGTGGCGATGATGTTTGGGCAGTGGTGATATCGTTGTTTGCCAAAGGTGGAGATGGTGATGGGTTGGCCGCTCTTTACACTTTTTTTTTTCAGAGTATCTGTCACTCACTCACTCACTCTCGCTCTACTTTTGACAAATGGGTCTTAGGGCATCTCCAATGGACTCTCCGAATTCAGGCTCTCCAAATTTGCCACATCAGCATTTTCCCATAGCCACGTCAGCATTTTAGAATTTTCAAATTTTATTTATCGGATGTACTCCAATGGTGCATAATCCCTCTCCAAAAATATTATTATTTTAATATTTTTAAAATTTAAAATAAAATTTATTTTTTAACTTTTTCCTAACGGCTATATTTATTTAGCCAATATGTATGAAATCTTGATTAATATCATTTGATTTATTAATTTATAGTGAAAACAAAGACATATTTTTTTTAAATAAAAAAATTATATTTGAACTAAACAATGAAAGGTTTCTAATATCATTTGAAATAAACAATTAAAGGTTTTTTTTAATAAAAAAAATAAGTAAATATGTATATAATTATTTTTAAATTTTTTTTTTTCAAAAAATAGGTTTTTGTGCCAATATAGCCGTTAAGGCACTGTTTGAAACACTTTTATCTATTTTTTTTTTAACTTTTTTTTGCCCAAAAAAGCCTTCAAAGGCACTATTTGTGTCAGCCAAACAATGTCTTAACGGCTCTTTGATTCAACTATTTTGAGGGGAAAAAAAAGGAAAAAAAAAAAAAAAAAAGAAGACCAAAATCAGCCAAAAAAACTATTTTTTTTCTTTTTCAGCCAAAGAGGCTTTACCAAGGCTAAAACACTGTTTGGGCCATAATTAAAAAAGAAAAAGAAAACTGATGCGGGCCCGCATGACAGGCCCGCAATTCACCAAATCACTATTGGTTTTTGGAGACTTTGATCAAGATTGTCTTAATGGGGCCTACAATTTGAAGAGTCCATTAGAGCAGCTCAGTCTTCAAATTTAGCCCAGAATCGCCGGAAGTATCACCATTGGACTTGCTCTTATGGCTTTTGGGTGTGTTCTCACTTTGAAGGCTTTGTTTGGGAGACCTGCTTTATTTTTGCTTGTGTGTGGTGATTTATTGGCAGACTCGATCTTCGGTGTAACGGCAGACTGCAACTGAGATGACGGTGACGGTGAAGTGAAAGAACAGGACGGGACGATTTGAAACAATTTGAAACAGCATGAGTTCTGAACGGGTCAAACCCTAATAAATGGTAATACCTAACTTAAATCCAATATTATTAATGGACACTTGTCATGCAATGATTGGCCACGTACCAAATTAGATGAACTTCATCCAACCACATATTGTCCAAAAATATCTTCTATGGTAAACACCAAATTTACAATGTTACCATAATATATATATATATATATATATATATATATATATATATATATATATCAGCATATACACATCAAATGATGTTATAATTAGCCTACAATAAATACTTAAAAAGTTTGATAGAACAAAGAAACAAATCAATTAAGTTGAGAAATTTAACAATAAATACCTTAAAAAGTTTGATAGAACAAAGAAACAAATCAATTAAATTGAGAAATTTAACTTCATAAAGATATTTTTATGGTTAAATCACAACATGGACATATAATACACAGAGTTTGTTTATATGTCAATTTATACCGTTGGTAAATTTGTGACATGGTTGAAAATGATACAAAGGGTAAACCACTATAATACAAAAATACTTGAAAAGTGTTATAGAACAAAGAAACAAATCAATTAAATTCTGACTTTAGTTTTTATCTTCAGGGGTAAATCACCAAATTTACAATCGTGTATTAATGCATTCACATATATGCATGTTTGTTTATATATGCACATACGTGCATGGTTTGAAAAATGAGTCAAAATGGTTAACCACTACAAATCAAATGATGTGATGAAGCCTAAAAAAAAACATACACCAGTTTGAAAAAAAAAAACATACACAAGTTTGAAAAAAACAAAAAAACACACTTCTACTTAGATACATACCTCATATATAGATTGGCCTGCACCAAAAATGAAATCAACGGACCCTTCAATGGTGCACAACTTGAAGTAGTGTCGCCCTTGATGATCCCACAAAGTGTCCTGAAACCCCAAGAATCCACACCTATAGAAGGCAGATTTATCGCCCAATATCCAAGCCGCCACTGCCACCAACACTTGATTATTGCTTGTTGGTGGATTGTTGTAAGAATTCTGTTGAACACATAAATTAATTAGAATCAATGATTTACAGTTCACACATATATATACATACACTATAAATGATTTCAATTTTTTAATTCTTACCCTAAAAGTTATGCTCTTGGCAACAATATTATCAGCTTCAGACGTGAAAGTAGCACTTGTGGTAATTGAGCCATGCGCATCCCAAACAACACTAGTTTTTCTTTTCCCTTCTCCTTTAAGATAGATAAATGGCTTGTCTTTAGGAATTGTAACTTGTTCTCTGCAAAGTTCACAAACAATAAAACATATTAACACACACACACACACACACACACACACACATATCATCAATCACAGGAAATCGATCACACGGCAAATCGATGGAGCCCATAGTTTCCGATCATTCCAATCGATTAACTTTGATTCTAAAAGTAGCAACAAGAACAACAGTAGTTTTATGGTAATAAATGGACGGAAGGAGGAGGACGGTGACCGGAGTGAGAGCACTTCCGAGGACGAAGGGATGGAGGATTATAGGCGCAGAGGCTACCACGCCGTCCGCGTCAGCGACGCCTTCAAGGGCGGATCCGGCGTTGGCGACGTCGGCTTGTGCACGCCTGCGATTGATAGAACAGCAGGCAAGATGGGTTGTGGATGAAATTCGGCAGTGCTCAGATGGTGGAGAGACGGCGACGAGCTTGGCCCGTGGCGACGGGCTGGTGCAACGGTGGGCGACCGGCTGGTTCGGAAGTGGATGACTCACGGCGGCTGCGGCTGTAGATGAACTGCGGCAATGCCCGGCTAGACGGATTCGGCAAGGACGGGTTGGCGCAGCGGTGGGCGACGGGCTGTGGAGAGGACTCACCCGCGATGGGGTGGTTTGCGGAGTGATGGCAGCGGCGAGCTCTGCCGGTGGAGGGCTCGGCTCTTGTACAGTTTGGGGATGTTGTTGGAGTTTGCATGGTTTGTTTGGTTGCGGAGAAAGTTTACGAAGGTTGGAGTACGAAGGTTGGAGTAGGAGCGAAGAAAAAGTGAGATCAAACTACGTCGGAGGAAGACAAGCAGTGGTGTTTCAAAGGGGCAGTTTGGGAATCAAATTATAATATACAGTAGATTTTCATGATTTTTGGCATTTAACCTCCTTAAAATCTTCCTAGAGTAGAATTGACTCCATTTGGAGTTTCACCTCCATAAACTCATTTTTTTGAATTATCCCTATATAATATATACATATGTGCATACATGTATGTATGTATATATATATATATATATATAATAGTAGTAATACCTGTACTCGCCGGCTTTGATGTAAATACAGATCCATTCGCTATTGTTTGAGGGAATGGAGTCGATAGCAGATTGAATGGTTTTGAAATTGCCATATCCTGATGCATCAACATATATTGTAGGAAGAGTTGAGGGATTGATCGAGCCGAATTTTCGATGAAATTGAGCATTTGCTAGGCCGAAGCCGAAAAAGAGAGCAATGCATAAAATGTGATGCAACAAAGTGAAAGCCATGGGAGGAAGAATGCTGCAAACTTAAAACAATGCTAGTGAAAGTTATATATTAAAGTCAAAGGTATGGAATGGAATACTCCGTTGACAGATTCTAAAGATTTTAATTTATAGTATGTTTTAATTAGCTGATCTTAAAATTTTCATAAGGTAATTTTGTTTTTCCATTTTTTAAACTTTTAGATTCTATTCTTCTAAAAATTATATTTCTGAATATTACAGTTTACATTTATAAGTCTCTCTTCTCACTTGCTTAAATATATCCTTTGAAATCTGATCCAAGAGTCCTCTCACGACAATGACAAGAGGCATGAACTCTATGTGTTTAATCATATAATTGAGATGAATTTTTTTTAACTATGTAAAAGATCAAATTAGTCATCTATTGAATCTTTTAATTTATTAGTTAAACAAAGAGCACAGCTAATTACTCTCCTGATAACATTACTTGAATATATATATATTCCTTTGTAGAATCAAGAAAAGCATATTTTACATGCATAGATTACTCGACATGGCCTTGAACCTATTTGATTTAGCTCTGTAATCAGCTCCAATTGATGCTATCTAGCCAATGAGAATTTGACAGACTATATATGCATTAAAAGTATAAGATGTTGAGGATTTAGAATCAGCCAACAAACTCAATATAACAATTAGAAAAACCCAATGAAAATTGAAGTGGGTTGGTTGAACTTCGAAGTGGCCAAAATCCTAAGGACCAATTTGGTTCAGTAGTAATGAGCAGTATTCAAATTTTTTGAAAAACTCTCAAATGTCCTTTTAAACTAGTCATTATATTTTTTAAATTTATAATACTTATTTACAAAACATATTTTAATATTTTTACTTTCAATTTTTTTGCAATAAATAAATATTACTAAACATGTTTCCGATTACCATTCAAAAGAAGATACCACAAAACACCATTTTTCTTTTTTATCTTTTTTTTTTTTTTTTTTTTTCGTCGAATTAAAAGAAAAACGCTAAAACAAAATGTGTACCAAATAGACCTAACTCTCTACCATGTAAAGGTATGGGCATTTGCCCTCTCTCCCACAATACTTGAGTTTTTTTTAATATAGAGCAAGCACTTGACCATTACAATGGTATCAAATTCAGTTCTTAATTTAGTGTCATAGTTCTTAATTTAGTGTCATGTAAAGGGTCCACCCAAGTAGAGTCCGGATCTGGTCATTAAGTGGGGAAGAAGGGTGGTCCAACTACTACGGAGGCTTTACAAGTTGTGTGGGAGAAGAATGTTAGAGGGGCTTGTCCTACATCGATCGAATTAGGATAATTTGATTGGAAAGGACCTAGGCATATATAAGCGTAAATACATTACTATCAAACAGCTTAAACTTTTTTTGTGAGATGGCAAGCACATTATCCGTTACAAACAGCTTGCCTAAATTTACTACAGTGGATCCTCACGTAATTTGTTGTTATTCATATTATTTATTTAATTTTTTTTAAGTACAAAGAGTGATAAATTAACAATAAAAATGCTATGTCGGATTGCATAGAATTGTTAAATTTGTTAAATTTTCTCGAATTCCAATTTAAGAGATATTCCTATTTTCATAGGCTACTAGTACATACGGGAGCTAGTATTAGCGCTCTACAAACATTCTTAGGTGCTCCACACTCCTCTCTTTAAATGAAATTACAAAAAAAATTCCTAACATCACGCCCAACAAATATTGAACACAATTTTTTTTATTTTTTATTATTCATGCTCTGTTCGGTAGAAAGGAAAAAAATTAAATAGAAGGGAGGGAAGAAATGATGACTGAGATATTCCCATGGAAGAGATTAAGTGTTTACCTCTTTTTGGTCGATTGGTTGGAAGACAATGGAAAAAACTGACAATTTAATTTGATCTATAAGATAAAATAAAAGATATATTTTAATTTATTTTTACCATTAAACCCATCCCTTATTTTATTTATGGGATTTATTAAATATTTATGAAGGGTGATGTAGTAATTAAAAACTTCTATAATAGATTTACTTGTCTTCTTTCCTATCTTCCGCAATATGGGCAATTAAAATTTGTGAAGGAGGACTCATCCTTCCTATTATCCTTTATAATGAATAAAATTTGTTTATTCTTTCCTATTTTTCTTTCACCCCTCTTATTTTCTTCCTATTTCCCAAAAATTAGTAAAATTACCATGTTATTTCCTTTTGAGAATGAGGTGAATACCACTGCCTCACGCTACTCTAAATTAAAATTTTGTATCTTTTGTTACATGGGTCATATGAGAAAGGGAAAGTCAGAAACTCATATAGTATAAAAAATATTGGGTGAGAAGTATTAGGAGAAATTTGTGACACAAGAAGAAAATTAGACCTAGTTCAAATCTTCCTAATTAATCTATGTTGAGACAACTCGCTGATCTAAACCCTAAATTCATAAAATAACCCCGCATTCAACAAAATCTAAGAGAGAGAGAATGTTATGTTATTGTTTTTTTCGGGTAAGTATGAATGTTATGTTGTTGGCACAGAGGGAGATAAAACGCAAGCTACAGAACACGAGAGGAATCCTAGCCTAATTGAGAGAAGGGCAAATAGGACATTATTATTATTATTATTATTTTTTTTATTTTTTTGTAGTTAAAGGATTCTTTTGTAATTTTATTTTAGAAAATTAAGAAAGTCGAGGGCCTTAGTATTTGAATATCAACTCCCTAAAAAAATGGAAAAAAAGAGTGCTTAAGCGATTCATACTCGCTCACCTCATTAGTTGTTTTGGTATCATTAAATTACTTATTTCTTATTTGTATTTTGTCTTAAAAATATATATTTTTAAGACAAAACTATCCTTTTAAATATTTCTTTCCTCTCCTCATCTCATCCATATATATATATATATATATATATATATATATATATAGTAATGTTGAATTGCTGGCAATTAGTTAATTGACTTTTATTTTTTTTATTTTAAGAAACTTACATTTTCTTTTCATACCATTAAATATTTTTAAAGAAAAATGAGGACAATTTATTAAAAGAAACAAAAAATAAAATAAATTGGCTACTTTTTGCCAAATTCACAAGCTGAGACGAAGTAAAATTAATTTAAAATTAAAAGTCATCATTTTTAGTTTTTTTTTCCACACTTTATCAATTCTATTGATATATTATGAAAAAACTTA
Organism: Cornus florida; assembly: GCF_030987335.1. Taxonomy (NCBI): domain Eukaryota; kingdom Viridiplantae; phylum Streptophyta; class Magnoliopsida; order Cornales; family Cornaceae; genus Cornus; species Cornus florida. The sequence goes on along the minus strand of NW_026775573.1, from coordinate 15,409,731 downwards.
GGATTTGCAATGATGTTATACATATTTTGACATGTTTTTACCGATCAACACTTTAAACATTTAATTTATCAAAAAAATTAAAAATTAAAAAACACAGAAAACATTTAGATAAATATATAATAATATATTAAGAGTTGTTTTGCAGAATCTTTTTAAAAAAAATTATGAAGCCAATTGTAGTCTCCTAATTCTAAATTAGTTGCTGAACAAATTCAAAATATTTTATTAAGCTGAGTATAAAATATGGATCAATCTTGAAATTTGAGTTTTGATTATAATCAATACTTTCAAGCAATCTTTATTTAATGTCCATTTTATTTATCTCTTTTGATTAATTTTATTTGGTTTCTGTTGCTGCTTGCAAATTTGTTGAATTGAATAAACAATCGGTAGTGATAGGAAAGCTAAGCCAGAAAAGGCATACAATTCATGAAGCAAAGCATTAAAATGAAGAACATGCTCCAAATCTGTGAAGAAAAATAGAGCGTAAAATTCTACAACGGAACCACCATGGGAGAAACGCAGCAACAGGAGTGACCCAAAGGTAGTTTTTTTAAGTCCTTAATTTGTAGTATTCTAATGAAGAATTATGTTCTCTATTCATTTAAAATCATTTAGTATATGTTTCATAATTTATCAATAGAATTGATAAAGTGTGGAAATAAACTAAAAATGATGACTTTTAATTTTAGATTAATTTTACTTCGTCTCAGTGGGCGAATTTGGCAAAAAGTAAACAAATTATTTTATTCTTGTTTCCTTTAATAAATTGTCTAGTCCGGTCCTATCATTTTTCTTTAACAATATTTAATGGTATGAAAAGAAAATATAAGTTTCTTAAAATAAATAAATAAAAAAGAAAATTTAATTAACTAATTGCTGTAAGATTAGATGCTAAGGCTATAATTACAAGTGAGTATATAAAAAATAATAATAATAGAGTAAAAAATGGGCCAATTAAAGGTTAGTCCCCAAAAAGAAAAATATAATTAAACTGATCATCAATATTTGTATCATTTAGTGAAGCAACCATTTAGTTTTTTCATATCCCCTTTCTATGGGTGTGTATTGTATGTGAATATATGTGTATATACATTAATAGGAAAATTGGTATGAATTATGAATTATATATATGTGATGAATTTTCACTTACCAAAAAAAAAAATTCTATATATAAAGAATTTCAACCGCTCCCGCAAAAAGTGAGCCACACGATCCATTTTTTAGGTATTTGGGAAAGAGAATTAATTAAGAAAGAATCTTTGCAATAAGGAAACAAATAATAATCCTTTTTTTCTCTCTCTTCTCTCCACGTTCTCTCTTTCTCTCTCTTAGTTAGTATCCTCAACCAATCTGTCTCTTTCTCTCTCTTGGGAAGACCCTCAACCTTATTATGCGAGCTATTAGTGTTGATAGCATTCTTAGACAGTAATTTCCCAATAAGACAATTAAAACACCATTAATCCACCCGGTGGCATAGAGAGAGGCAAGGATAAAATGCAGGTGGATAGACTCTTTGACAGAAAGACAAATTGTTAACTATAAGAGAGAAAGAGACAGATTCTTTGAGGGTTAATCAAGAGAGAAGAAACAGATTGGTTGATGTATTAACCAAGAGAGAGAAAAAGAACGTGGAGAGAAGAGAGAAAAAAATGATTATTTGTTTCCTTCTTGCAAATGATTCTTTCTTCATTAATTCTCTCTCCCAAATCCCTAAAAAAAGGAATCGTGTGGCTTATAAACGGAATTTTGGAAATAAGAGTTTGACGAGTATTTTGGACCTAAATAACAATTTTTAATGCATATATAATTAATTTACTACCAAATTGAAAAATTAACTTTAAAAATAGACTAATTTGTTATTTAAGACTCTTGAATCTATTTAAGTGTAATTTTTCCTATAATGTAACAACACTAATCTTGCAATAGTAGAAATATAATTTTTTAGAAGAATATAACCTAAAAGTTTATAAAATGGAAAAAAAAAAAAAAAAAAAAAAAATTACCTTTTGAATTATTATATAATAGATCTTCAAATTTATGGTAATCAATTTTTATTATTTATTATTTATTATTTATTATTATTATTATTTTTTGAGTTACTCTCTCAAATATCAATCCTTCATTTCCAATTTTTTTTTTTGAGTTAGTCTCTCAAATATCAATCCTTCATTTACAATTTGTTTGCGGCATTCTTCCCATGGCCACTTTGTTGCATCACATTTTTTGTGCATGCATTTCTCTCTTTCGGCTTCGACCTAGCAAATTGTCAATTGCATCGAAAATTCGGCTTGATCAATCTATTTGTATTTACTTGGCCGCCCATTAAAAATTTACAAAGTTTATCTTCATCATAAGTACATTAAAATGTAAAAATTTAACATCTAATCACCATAATTAAAATGTTATTTGACCCTGTGGTCCATATACTCTCACACTAACATAATATGAATATGTTCTCTTATGCACATATGTTGTATCATGTGGTATTATAAAATGAAGGATGATGTATTAATGAGTTTAATAACTTTCTTATTATTTCCTTTCAAGAAATGACAAGACTTGCATACTCATTATTATGCTCTATCGGGCCTTGGTCTGATGGACACAAACACTTTTATAAAGTATCGTGTTCATATCTGATATCAACATTTTATAGACAATTCTAGATATTTATTCGATACTTTATTCTTATGTTTATAATTTTAAAAATAATTTATATTATTTCAGATATCATCTTGGCTACCTTTTTATTCGGAGAATATTTAACAATAGTTTTCATTGAAATGAACGGCACATCTACAACGCTTCGTCCGTCAATACATTGCAGATATTTTCACTTTCTTGTCTTTTTTTTAAAAAAATTGACATTAAGCACATAGTAAAGTATTTGAGAAAATATAACTATAGTGACAAAATATGATAATAATACTGTATCATATATAAACTAATATATTATTTTTCATTTTCAAATAGCTTCAACTTCTAGCTTACATAACTTTAATATAGTAATTGCAAATTAATTAAATTCTATAATTATCTTAATCAATAGAAATATAAATGAAAAATTATATTTATATTAGTCATATTCACATCGTGTTCATATCTTAAATTTATTTATTTATTTATTTTTACATGTCACCAAATCCGTGTTGTAAAATGATTTACATGTCACATATTTATTGTTGAAAAATGATTTTGGGGCCAGGGGTGCCCCAAAAGCATTACTCTTTTACAGCAAATTGTTGGAAATAATTTTTATTTATTTATTATTTTTAAAAGAAATATCAATTAGGAACATGAAAAGTTGAAAACTAAACATTTTGATGAATTGTTTAATGAAAAAAATTAGGAACAGCTTGTGTTGTGTATATTGTGTTATGTTTTCGCTTCAAATCTATGAATCTAAATGCCTTTTAATGTTAGGTCGGTAGTATGTAATTGATATTTTAAAACTAAAAGTACTAAAAATTTAATTATTCAAGACACTAACTCTACGTCACCGAATATAGCAATATATATATATGTATAAAATGTTTCCAACTAGAGTGTCTACAATCAATTCAAGAACATCAAACCAGATAGAAGGGAGAAAAAAATTTCTTCCATTTTTATTTATTTTTGGGTAAATAAATTTCTTCCAATTATGTTCTTGTAATACATATTTAATCAAAAGTTCAAGTGTCATGATCAAACACTTGCATAACGTCTGCTACTTAAATAGTTCAACATTAGTGACTTCTTTTCAATTATAATCCATGCAACTATCGAAATATATATATATATATATAACTCCAACAATAAATTGTTTGTTTTCGAGGAGGCTAGGATATGACGGCGTTGGAAGGGATCCGGAAAATAAGTAAGTTCTTGAAGTCTATCTTTCAAACCGTACTTCTAACGTAAATGGTGTGTGTATTGTGATATGGAGGGAAAAATTCCCCTCCAATAAAAGTCATCCATGTAGCCACAATATAAATCTTATTTTTAATCTCTTGATGGGTTACAAGAGCCCAACCCTGTTCAAGCCCGGATAAAGACACCAGCGGCCCAAGGTCGCTAATGTTGAGTTTCCAATCATTTAACAAAGTCATTTGGACCTAGATACATTTGGCCCAAATTCATTTAAAGAAGGAACCAGTCCTGCTAACCGAATGATTGTTCAAGGAAAGTTTGGCATGGAAAGAATTGTGAAAAGGAAAGAACTTTATTTTGTAAATAAAACTGTATATGGAATAAATTGGAGGACAATCAAGGCGAGTCCTACCATAATTGTGCCACCTTTTTGTATATAAATAGAGGCATATATCTCCAATAAAAATCATCGAGCAATATACTTTTCTCTTTGAATATTCTTATTGCTTATTATTAGAGAATCTCCAACTCATGACGAATTTACATAACAATTTTGAATTATTTAATTTTAGCTCCAACAATTGTTACATAACTTTTACAAACTTGCTTGATATATGGTTGATTCTTTAATGGAATGAGAAAGAAGGATGAAAAAGGAAATATGTTGCTTTGACCGTGTAAAATGGTTGTGTATTTTACACAATTTTTTTACGTATTAGTGATGTGGTAATGTATCTTAACAGATTACTGGAGATGAAAAAAATTTACACATTATACAAAAGAATATTTTAACATACAAATTTTGCACAGTCGATATACGTGTTCTAAGTGAGGAAAAAATATATATATATTCTTTTATTTAAAAAAAAAAAAAAAATCATCCAACTATCTATCAATTTTTAGTATCAAGGCAAGAATTACATTTTCCAATAAAAACTTTTGTGAGTGCTTACATGAACGAGTAAATAGGCTGCATAATTTTACAACATGTTCAGATTCACCATTTATTAAGATGTTGCCATGTTTACCAATTCGAATTGTAAATAATTTTCTTCCACAAACAAATTTTTTTTCCTTGCTAATAATTGGTAAGTTGGTGTTTCTAGGACTTAAATTCCGTATCTATACTATCCTATTAAAAGTTTAAACACTTTTTATTTTTATATCTGTATTCTATATTACTATTTAAAGTGTATAGATTTTTTTTTTTTTGTATATACATTTTTTTGCATTTTTTTATTAATAATAAGTTATATAAATCACTTTTTGAATGTTCAGTTATTGATTTATTATTTCTTTGTCTTTTACGCTTCTTGGTTTTTTAGTTTAAATGTCAATAAATTTTTTTTTAATTTTCTATATAAATTTTTAATATGTCAATCAAGTATATACTTTCTTTGAATTTCTTTCGGTGCATTTATATTTATTTATTGACTTATTATTTACATGTTCAAATAATTAATGAAAGAATTTTCAGGTTGGTAAACAGTTTGATTCATAAAAAAGGACTTCTAGTTTACCATATTTCTATTCACTAATTAATCAATTAAATATTTTTCAATTTACACCCTAACGAAAGATGGTTGACTTTGGTAAACGATTTCTTTTATTAAGAAGCCGCCTAAATCCACTATTTAATCAATGGAAGGATTTTTAAGTTGTTCATTAATTATTAAAGGACAGCTAGCCTAATGATATAATCTTTCATCTTAATGAGAAAGAAAGTTTCGAAATGGTTAAAAGCGTGTATGAAAAATAATTTAACTAATAATTTAACTATCGTACAATCCGCACAAGACACATTTCTTCACTTAATACAACTCCTCACTGTTTTTTCGTCGCCCTAAAACTTTCTTATAGATTTCTAATTTAATATAACTTGCAGCATGTGAGATTTTAATTGTATATATAAAAAGTGTTGCCCCAATTAATTGGCCAATTTTATTTTTTCGAATTGTATTGCCCCATTTTTTTTACGCATTAGTAATACGTTTGTACATTTTCTTTATATATATATATATATTGGTAATACCGGATTGGACAAATAAATTTGCATGGAAGGAAAAAAATGGAACAAAAAATAGAATTGATTATTCCTAAAGCGTTTAAATAGAAGTTAATAACACTTAAAATTTTATTGCATCACTAAATTTTACTCCACTAAAAGTTCAACTACATAAGAATGACTGAATAAGTACTTAATTTGTTCAGAATTAAATGTTGAAATAAGAATGATTGAGATTAGTAATTAGTTGTTAGAAGGGAGGAAGATAGTGCAAGACTCGAACATACGCCCTCAAACACGAAGAGCAACTCAATCAAATTTTCTTTAATTAACAAATAACTCAGTTGTAAATTTATGTCATTTTATTTGTTAATAAATATTTTTAATGTTTTAATTTTGTTAAGGGTAAGAGCGTAATTTTCTTTTCTCAATACTTAGAAAAGTTTTGTGGAAATCACATTAACATGTCTTTCACTTTGTAAATATCTTTTTGCATTTGTATATATTCAAGCTGCTATTAATTCATATTTGTAAAATTATTTTCATATTATGTTATCTATTTTTTTATTTCTTAAATCAGAATGTAATGATATTCGCATGACAAACTTGTTATTTAGTTTCTCGACTGTTTCATACTCGGTATTATTTAATTTCCAACCATCCATCAAGAGGTGATACCTATATAAGAATATGTGGCTATAATAATTATTAATGAAATCGTGAAATGTTATCCCAATTATATAACATGCAATGTTGCTGTTAATCATATTTTTCAATAAAATACTCTATAGAAACATTTATAACATTATAGTTACACTGTATTTTTCAATCCGTCAATAATCTTTTTAAGTAAAGAATTAATAAGATTAGACTTATTAACCATTCTCTAAACTAAATTCCAAAAAAAAAAAACCATTCTATAAACTACCTAAAGTTGATAAAATATGAATTTAAAGGATGTAATTATTATATTTGTAGTTTGATTAATCAAAAATCTCTTGTACTTATGAATCTTATCTATTTTCTTCAATTAAATAGAACTGATAGTTCTACAAATATCAATATTCAAGATGGTACTGAGTCCTAGAAAGATAAAATCCATCTTCACAACTTGAAAAGAGAAGAGATAGATCCCATGATATTAGACTATATTCTTAAAACGATGGCTTCACAAGCTATGTCTGCACACAAATAGATTCAAAATGGACAACTAAATCTATACTGCACCAGAATGTTAAAAGGTATGCTACAAGTTTTTAGAACACAACAAATCAAAAATGGAAATAAAAAATTCTATAACCCTCCCAAGAAAAAGAAAACAATATATATATATACACACACGCAAATACTATATATATTTGTTGGTATGTGAGCACAAATCTATGTTCTGTGCCATGGTACAGGTGACTTGGAATTGGAAAATGAAATCTTGCTTCAGAAATAGAAGAGCTCAGTTTAGTAAAAAGACCTATATCACATGCAATAAACATGCCTGCCATTACACTTCACAACCACAACCACAACCACAACCATGCATTTTTTCCAATTACTTGGTTGGGTTAATGAATTTATTCCAATTCCTGATCTGAGATTTCAATTTATCCCTATCTCATACAATCCGCACCCTTCACACCTTTTCTTCACCAACTTTGTATTTTCTTCACCAACTTTGTATTGGAGTTCTAATTTTATTAAACATGCATAGCAGCTGAGATTTTACTAATATATTAAAAGTGCTGCTCCATTTAATTAGTTTTTTTCTTTTTCTTTTTTATTTTCCAAATTGTGGTCCCATTTTTGGTATGCATTAGTATTACTTTTCTAACTTTTCTGTCCACAAACACATATATATTGTTTAGTAATATCGGATTTGCCAAATAACTCTGTCTCTGCCTCTTTGGAAGAAAAACAAAAGAATGAAAAATCGAGAATGAAGTAGTGCTAAAAATAAAAATTAAGCATTGAAAATTTCAAGAGTTGAACTATTAAATACAAATTGAGATAGTATATATATGTGTGTGTGTGCATATATATATATATATATATAAATTGAGTTTTAAGTGTACGGCATTAAGTGATAAGTGAAGTCACTATCATTTAAAATTTAAGTAGCACTTATCTAGGCTTACCTACCTATTCAACTTATATTGAAATTATGTTCTAAAATGCACGGATAAACTGAATTAAGTGCTAACTTAGTCATCAAACAACACTCAACTCTACTTTATGTAAATTTATGTTCTCTTATTTGTTAATAAATATTTGTATTGTTCTTTTTACTTTGTTGAGTAACAGATAAAAATAATAATAATAATAAAAAGTGTCTGAATACTCGGAAAAGCTTGAGGAAAAAACATCACATCACATTAACATGTCTTTCACTTTTAATATATATATTTTTAACTAGGAATCTTATTTAGTTTTCTTTAATTAAATAGCACTACTTGAAAGGTTACTTCAGATTTTAGCCTTCAGACATTTTTTACAGCTAGTAAACATTGAGACCTGTTAATAGTTCCACAAATATCACCATTCATGATCCTAATGACTTAATGAGTCCTAATACCCATCCTCATGCAGGTTTTAAAAAAAAAAAAAGCCTTCTCATAAATAATACCAACAAAATCACAGTTTCTCCATTCCTTTTCAATTCCAGGTAGCAGAAAAATACTTAGATCCCATGATATTAGACAGTATTCTTAAAATGATTAAGCTACACAAACTATGTCTTATTGACACAGATATATTCAAAATAGACAACTAAGTCTATCCTGCACCAGAATGTTAAAAGGTATGCTACAAGTATATAGAGCACAAAATATCAAAATTTGGTAACCAACCCTCCCCCTGTGCACACACTCAAGAAAATGGAGATAACAAATTCTAAAACCCTCCCAAGAATATATATATATATATATATATATATATATATAATCTTTAATTAGAATCCAATAAATAAGTTTACTATTCATGAATTAAGTATGAAATCCTTTTTCTACCAATTAAAAGGGAAGTCTCTTAAAACTACTATCTTCAAGCTCTCCCTCTGTTCCTGTGTAGAAAATTCTCAAATGAAAGGATATGTTTGGCTACATGAAATTGTAGTTTTGTAATTGGAATTGGAGAAAATTTTAGTTCAATTTTCTATAACTTTGAACCAAACTTCTCTCCAATTCCACCAATTCTAGTTCCAAGGCTCCAATTCCGTGCAGCCGAACATAGCAGATATTAACTCGGCTATATCCAAAATCTCCTTTGCAATCACATTCAGTTTGCTTTCAGGTTTACTCGCACAAATAGGAATTTTTAGATCTCTTGGAGTATACCTTATTATACTTTCAGTTGGAGTATACCTTATTCTACTTCAGGAAGAATTGAGCTTCTTTTCTGCTGATGTTTTTACGAGCTGGTGAATTGTTATTGGGTTTGGGTTGGTCTTTGGACTGTGCTGTTTTGGTTCCATTAGTTCTGTTTGAAATGTTTGACTGCTTATTGTTTTGAAGATTGCTTTGCTGGGTTTGGGTTGTAATTTTTATTTTTTATGTATCTTCTGAACAGCTTCTTGTTGGTGTTCCTTGTTTGGTTGGCTAGAATTCTAGCCTTGTTTTTTAATTGCTTTTTTTCTTTAATAAATTTTAATCACCAAAAAAAAAAAAAAAAAAAAACCTATGAAAAGACCAAGACAACACAGCACAAATGAAAACCTTTAACCTTCTTCTTTTTACCCTAAAATATAATTCTTAAATGCACTAACAAGTTTTCCAATAATCTTGCTTCAGAAATAGAACAGGTAGAGCTCAGACTGAGTTTGGTAAAAAGGCAGTAAGACACTATATCAGATACAATAAATTCATTAACCCTCACATTCAAAGAACAGAGTACATGGAAATCCAAGAAATGGAAGTCACGAGATAGGGGCGCGCCAACGGGCAGACAGTGGAAAAACAGCTTCACGACCTTTGACTTTAGAGCAGAAGTTGCTACTTAGCTGTGTGTATGTAACTGCTAGTGGTTTGGTTAGAGGGGGATTGAGTTTGAAGGAAGGGGCCATTAGCATACAAGCATCTAATGGCATTACACTTGCACGACAACAACAACAAAGCCTATTTTCCAATTACTTACATACCCTATGTTTCCATTCCGCTACATTTAAGGTCATAGCTAATGCCATTACAATTGCCAGACCAATATATAGACAATTTTTGGTTTCTTTTCTAGTAAGTTGCAGAATATTTACCAAAATCATTTCAATGGCAGTAGTGGGCGACAAAAAGACTATTGGAAGCAAATCCCTAATTCATTGAACTAGTCACGAGCAATAATTTAGCTAAATAAGCCAAACCTGTAATGTAATTCAAACAAGAACCCATCTTTGACCTTCCAATAATTACCTATCTAATTCAATTCCCCACATTCCCCAAACAAGAATAAAGAATAGATTTCTGATCTGAGATTCCTTACTTTCCCATTATTGTCAATTCAATGGTAGGCAAATCAATTAAAATAGTATTAATTTCACCAAAGTAAGTGCCACCCACTTGGATTAATCACAATCAAACAACAACCCACATTTTAAAAAATTCCAACACAAACCCTTTCCATCACAGAATTAATCTAATAAGAAGAAACAGCAAAAGGTTTGTTCTAATGTTGCTTGGTTGTACAACAATCAGCTAAATAAGCCAAAACTGTAACTAAATTCAAACAAGAATCCATCTTTGAAATTCCAAAAATTGCCCATCTAATTCAGTTCCCCAAACAAGAAGAAACAATAGATTTCTGATCTGAAATTACTTATTTTCCCACTATGCATTGCTCAATTATAAACCATTGAAGTCAATGAACAAAGTCAAGCAAAATAATTAAAATACCGACAATTTCACCAAAGTAAGTGACACCCATGTGGATTAATCACTAAGCATTTCAAAAGTTCCAAAGCAAATGCTTTCCATCACAGAAAATTAAACTAATACGAAGAAACACCAAAAGGGTATGTTCTAAGCTTGCTTACTTGTCGATTGTCGCAATCGAATCCGCACCCACATTGAGGGCTCTCCAAAAAGTTGTCAATCGAGAACCCGGCCGACGCGATCCCGACGGAGAATTCGAGGTCGTCGCCGCTCCGATCCACCTCGACGATGTCAACCCACAAGAACAGCAACTTCACTTTGACACCCTCCAACCTCGAGAGCTTTCCTCTCGATATATAGCCTTTGACTGTGGATTTGTAGCTCAATTGGTACGAACCCTCGAGAGAAAAGCTACAGCTTTTGTTCATATATAAAGCGAACTTGCCTGTGGATTCGTCTAAATCGTAGCCGGTGACACCCTTGGGTAATATACCAACCGGGAAGTTGTAGCTCTGGAGGAGATCGTAGGCCGTTGGATCGTCGTCGCCGGCGGAGCTTGCCGGCAGTGAGAAGATGAGGATGAGAGACGTGATTGTTGTTAGGGTTTTGAAGGTTTGGGCGTAACTGAGGAAAGCCATTTCTTCTCTCTTTTCGGTTTCTCTTTCTTTCCTCTCTGTCCTTCTTGCTTCCTCTCTCTCTCTCTCTCTCTCTATCGCGGATAGAGGAATGGTCGTTGAAACTTTTAATTTATCCACGTCACTCTGACAAAAGAAAGGATCTAAATCCAACTACGTACAATTACCATTCAAACACGGATATTCTATGCATATAAAAATGGTTTTTGTTTATTTTATGGATAATACTTAACCCGTGTGGATCTGCAACATATTCATTCTTATCGTGGATCAATTATGAATTGGTATATAATTTTTAATTATCAAATCAAATATGATAATTGAATATTCTCAGTGATTTGATAATTAAAATATATCATGTTTATTTAGTATTGATTCACATTAATAATGAATATGTTGTAGATCCTTACTAAGTTACTAGTGAGACCTAAGTATTATCACATTATCAAAATTATATTTTCATAAAAGTGAAATCATTAATTGGAACAGTTTGTTGTCTCTCTAAAATTTTATATTATTATTTTTTAATAACCAAAAACATATTTTGAAATGGAATTGAAATCATAATTTTGAACAAAAATATTTACAAAGTGAAACTGTTTTGTTCTCTAATATTGTGGTCAAGCAAGGTTTTATATTTCAAGTACATTTATAGCCATGTCGAACAACTGTCTATGCCCTTGCTTCCTATATTTCAACAATTAATTATAAATAAATTCAATTTTTATTTAATAAATGTCACTTACTATATAATACAATTTTAAGTAACACAAACTTCGCATGTTATTAAGCTCTTAAAATTTTTAAAAGTATAAAATAAAATTTTAATTTGGAATTACAATTAAAATTTTAGCTTTTATATTTGAGTTTTTACCACTAATTGTTGAAAGCAATAGATTGAATTTTGTGATTTGAGGGTTTTTTTTTTTTTTTTTTTTTTTTTTTTAAATGGTTGCGTAAAGAAAAGAAAAGTGTGCATGTTTGTTTTGAAAATCAACAACCAAGAGAATTCAATGTTTAAATTTATGAATTGCATTTTATTCATTTATTTGATATATTTTTTCATGAATTGTACAGAGTATTTATAAACTTGATTCTAGACATAATCCATAGAATCAAGCAACACAATCCCTATAATATCTTTTATGGTCAAATATACAATCTTTGATATACCTAATTCAAACATTTGACATTTTAGACATCTTTAAATTCCTTAATTCAACACTCCCCCTCAAGTTGGTTCATAGATGTCCCATATGCCCACTTATCTAAAAACTTTAAGAACACTCGATTTGAGACTGCTTTGGTGAGGATGTCAACCAACTGATCCTCTAATCGAATCTTAGGTAATTCCACAAGCTTTCTATCCAACTTTTCCTTAATGAAAAATCTGTCTACCTCAACGTGCTTTGTACAATCATGTTGAACTGGATTATGCGCGATGTCACATGCTACTTTATTATCACAAAATAGTCGGATAGGTTGTTTAGATAGATAACCCAAATCCCGTAAGAGATTTCTTAGCCATAATGTCTCACAAAGTGCATTTGCCAAACCTCTGAATTCAGTTTCTGCACTTGAGCGAGTTACAACATTTTGTTTCTTGCTTCTCTATGTCACAAGATTACCTCTTACAAAAGTAGAGTAACCAAAGGTAGATCGCCTATCATCTATGGATCCAGCCCAGTCAGTATCAGTATATGCATTTATGCTTTGATAATCAGTATTTTTAGTAAACGAAATTCCTTTTCTAGGAGCAGATTTGAGATACCTCAAGATGAGTATAACTGCATTAATATGTTGCTTTTCAGGATCATGCATGAACTGGCTAACAATACTCAATGAATACGCCAGATCCAGTCTTGTGTGTGCTAAGTACATCAAACTCCCTACAAGTCTTTGGTATCTTCCTTTATTGGCAGGTACTTGGTTGCACTCAACACATAATTTCAGCCCTTCTTCCATTGGTGTATCGGCTAGTTGACATGTTGTCATACCTGTCTCTTGTAATAAATCTAAAGCATATTTTTTTTTTTAAGATAAAAAGATTCATTTATTAGATTAAGATACTTCAATCCCAAGAAAATATTTCAAAGGACCTAAATCTTTCATTTCAAATTCTTTAGACAAGTAAGTTTTGAGAGCCTTCATTTCTTTAGGGTCATTCCCTGTAACCACTACGTCATCCACATATACACTGAGTGCAGTGATCTTACCATGTTGTTTCTTCAAGAATAAAGTGTGGTCTGAATTGCTCTGATGGTAGCCAAAGGCTATCATAGACTTTGTGAACCTACTAAACCATGCTCTCAGAGATTGTTTCAACCAATATAACGATTTCTTTAACCTGCACACCTTCTGACTATGTTGTTCGTGTATCATGCATCCTGGTGGGAGATCCATGTAAACTTCTTCAGATAATTCACCATGTAGAAAAGCATTTTTCACATCGAATTGTTGTAATGGTTAACCTAAGTTGGCAGCTAAAGATAGCAGGACACGAATTGTATTGATTTTGGATACAAGTGCAAATGTTTCTGTGTAATCAATACCATAGGTTTGAGTGTATCCCTTTACTACCAGTCTTGCCTTAAATCGTTCTATTTTGCCGTCAGCCTTATACTTCACAGTGTAAATCCACCGACATCCAACTGGTTTCTTCCCTGGTGGAGGATCAACTAGTTCCCATGTGTCATTTTGTTTCAAAGATTTTATCTCCTCATTCATAGCTGCTTTCCATCTGGGGTCAGCTAATGTTTCCTGCACACTCTTAGGAATAGATACAGCAGATAATTGATTCACAAATGACATGTTTAGTTCTTACAAACCATGGTTAGACACATAATAACTCATAGAGTATTTTACTTTACTAGAAAGTTCAGATTCATATGTAGGTTTAGGAATACCTCTGGTGTAACGCTATGGCAATTGTCTTTTGTGTAGCTTAGGAACATCTTCAGTAAGCGATTGGTGTGATATGTCGACCGGAGGTGGAGCCATATTTTCCAAGAACTCGGTTTCAGACTGTAATACCCCTAATTTTAAAAGGATAATCATGGCATTTATTTAATTGTTTAATATAGTCCTGATATTTATTTAATTGTTTAATCTTTTATTTAATTGTTTAATTGCGTGTTATTCTATTAATTGGTTATTTTAATTGTGTGTTTCTTCCGTGGTTATTTAAATTTGATTTTTGTTTTAATTAATTGATTAAATTGTTTTGTTTTCTGTTATTAAATTATTTTAAATTGAATTGTTAATGATATTATGTTTTTGTGCATTCACTGTTTTATTTTATTTTTGTAATGATAGTTTTAGGTTTTTACTTACGTATGTTTATAATGCCGACACTCTAGACGTAGGTTTAGTATATGGGCCGACTAAGGTTTCTATTAGGGCTTTAGCTCTAATTAAACAAGGATTAGGGTTTAGGGTTGTACGTCTATAAATATGGTGATTTCGTTGGTTAAGGGTTTTGGAGAAAAACAAGTCTTAGTTCTGTAAAGAGAGAAGTTGAAAGAACAGAGCATCGTAACGGTCTGTCAAGGAGAATAACAGAGAGGATCAAGGGAGGTTTTTGGTGGATTAGATCAGAACCAGAGGAGGCTAGAAGGTAGTCAGTGGTTGCCGGAAAGCTTAGAACAACGGCGACAAGGTTCTGTTTATAAAACTGTACAGGCAAGTTCTTATCTTCCTCCTTCCCTTTGACTTGTGTTCTGTGCACCTAGACAGTCTCTAGGAGATTAATTGGCCTTAAACTGAACCATGCATGTGTTTATATATGTTTTGCTTTATCGTTTTATCTGTGAAAAATTTATTTACAAAATAATTATAGCACGTATGTTTTCTTGACTCTGTTTGGCATAACGTCCCACTGTTCTAATTTTTATTTTGAACCTTACTGAAATCAACCAAGGTCTGAATGGATACTAGATGTAATTTAAGACCTTCAAATTTAAATTGGAGGAAAAACAGAGGGGTTGGGATAGAACTGATGTTGCAAACTAGTTTCAGTGCCGTTCTTCAACAATACTAGTTTAAATGGCTTGATTAAACTCTGTAATTGCTTTCAAAATTATTGTAAACAATCTTGGGGAATGCTTCTAGACTAAATTAAGACTCCTAAGATTAGTTTTTGAAACCAACAGAGTAATAGGATTTGATCAGAGAAGGAGTAGACGGACTGAAACGAAGAACAGACGGACGGTAGGCTCTCAAAGAGGAGAGAGCCGGCTCCACAATGGAAGGAGCTGGCTCCCCCATCTAAAAGAGCCGGCTCTATGATGTTTAGAGCCGGCTCCAGGTTCTAAAAAGAGCATGCTCCAAATTTTGGAGCAGGCTCCCTTTTTTTTTTGATTTATTTTAAGTTTTTTTTTTTATTTTCTACGTACTATGTTCACTGTTGGAGCATGGAGATTATTTGAGTGAATTTGGAACATTACAGAGGGATTAAGGAATGAATTTTGAGTGTTATTAAGACCCTAAATTGATTAAAGTTTAATTCTAAATTATCGGAACAAACAGTGTAAAAATTAAGGCACTTCTTATGTTGTTAACAAATGGAAGTTGAATTAATGGTTGAATTAAATTTCAGCAATTTGATGGAATATAAATTTATAAAACTTGTTATAGAATGCATTCAAGTGCATGATAAGGTCATTTAATTATTAATTTTGATCTATGCATGCTTAGGAGGCTAGTTGCTGAATTATTAAATAGTTTCCTGCAACTATATGGTAATGCTTGGATTTAAATTGCCGAAATATTAAACAATCTTCTGAAATTGTTTTAGCAATTTATTAGATAATAATAGGATTATTTAACCTATTCACATGCATGATGGAGTCCCTGACATATTAAATTTGGTTTATGCATGCTCTGGACGTTAGTTGTTGATTTGTTAAATCGTCTTATGCAACTATATGGTTAAATGCTTGGATTTAAATTGCTGAAGCTTTAAATATTTTTCTGCATTTATTTGGATGGTGGTTTGTGAGTCTGTAAATTATTGAACTGTTATATATGTTGTAATTTACATGGATATGGAGGATTGTATGTATCGGTATGGGACGGTGACATACTAGGGACGGTTTAGCTCAAAACGCATAAACCTAACCTAATGGATTAATGGAATGGATTGGGAGACATCGAATTCTAATTGTGACTAAGTCAGATGAGCTGTAACTAAGTTGGATGACTTCCTGGATTAACGGATGGTAGTTAAGTCATATCAACTGAATAAGTTGAGTGACTAACTAGTTGGTTTATTGTATGTCAGTTTAATAAATAGTTGAACTGCATGCCCTGGATTTGGACGGACTTTATATATATGTTTATGGTACCACGAGTTGAGCTTGAGTCTCAGACTCGTTGGTTAGGGTGCGTATATGAGGTGGATGCGTAGCTGGTTATAATAGGTTGAGGTGTACCTTGTTAGGTCTAGGTACTCATGCCCACCTTTGGGTGCGTATTCGCATGTTGTCTTCTATTCAGGTTGAGACCCCTATTATAGACTAGTGAATGTCCCTTAGTGTGGATATATTTATACGTATGGACTAGATAGATATTGTGAGGTGTCTACGGTGTATCTGCGTATCGGGTCACTGTATGGATTGCAGTTAGATTAGAACTTGCTCATGGGTCTGACCCACTTCTTTATTATTCTTTTCAGGTACAGGACGGTTCCAGCCTTAGAGCTTGATCGTGCTTGTCGAGGATAGTCTCACTTTCATCGGATTACGTAGGACTTTCCCCGATGTTTTTAGTATTATCTATTTTCAGTTTCAGTCTCAGTTGAATTTTTAGTTAGGGGTCCATCAGTGGATTCCCAAGTTGTAACTTGAAGTTTTGGAGGATTAAAGTTTCAATTTTCAGTTACACATGGAGGATTTTATTATTATTATTTCTTTCAGTTTTATTCTATCTTTATTGTTCTTTTTGTCATCTGTGTTCGCTTTAAAATACTTTAATTGTTTGATATTCCCTCGGGTTTGGGTCTGGGCCTGATCAACCCGTGTCTCAGATCCGAGGGGTATCACACAGGCTGAGTTGGAGATAGATCTACTTCTTTAGTTATTGGGTGTTCATCACCATTTTGATCTAATGTCATACCACTTGAATCCATTTCCTGATTGTTTTTAGTCTGTGAGTCATCACCACTGGAATCCAATGTTATACCACTTATATCCAAGTTGCCCACATCTTGATTATCACTTTCATCATAATCTAGAGTTTGAATTTCCTCCTGGTACTCCCCCTGAAATTCAGGTTTGGAGAAGTACATTGTATCTTCATGGAAAACAACATTCATCGTGACAAATAGTCATCGTGTTAGAGGATGGTAACACCGATATCCTTTTTGATGAGTGGCATATCCAACAAAGACACATCGCAATGCTTGAAGGGTTAACTTGGTGCGTTGACGCTAGTGTAGATGAACAAACACCGTACAACCAAAGACATGAGGAGTTACATTTGAGACAGCTGGGGCAACAATTGCATCAGTAAGGGTTTGGAATGGTGTTTTGAAATTGATGGTGTTGAAAGGTACCCGGTTGATTAAATAAACTGCAGAAGTGAGTGTTTCTCCCCAATAAGATAATGGCATATGGGGTTCGATTAACAAAGCTTTGACAACCGCCAACAAGTGTCGATTTTTCCACTCGACCACCCCGTTCTGTTGAGGTGTGTTAGAGCAAGTTGTGTGATGAATCATTCCTTGTGCTTCCAAATAACGTTGAAATTCAATACTCTGATATTCTCCACCATTGTCACTGCGAAGAACTTGAATCTTTCTATTGTACTGAGTTTTAACCCTTTTATAAAACTGTTGGAATATCGAGTTCACTTCACTTTTGGATTTCATCAGGTAAAGCCATGTCATCCTGGTATAATCATCAATGAACGTTACAAACCAACGTGACCTACCCAAAGTAGTGACTTTAAATGGACCCCAGACATCAGAATGAATAATCATAAAAGGATATGGACTTTTGTTCAATCGTAATAAAAACGAAATACGATGGCTTTTCACAAGTTCACAAACATCTCAATGAAAACTAGAAACATCAACTCTCACAAATAAACTCGGAAATAATTTTTTAAGATATCCAAAGGAAGCATGTCCAAACCGGCGATACCGTAACCATATTTCTTTCTTTTTTGTATCTTCAGAACCACCCACTGTCAAAGCTTGTCATAGAATTTCGGTATTCTTTGATTCCAAGTCCAAGTAATACCGCTTCCCATGTCTAATACCATTGTGATGTCCATCACTTTTTTGATTTTTCAAGCATTTCTCATTTTGGCATAAGTGTTTATTTCATTACCTCGGGTTGCATGTCATATTTGGGATTGCATGTCACAAAGGTTTTATAGTAATTTGGAATGTTTCATGGAGTTTGGGAAGCATGGATATGCTAGTTGAACCGTTTGGACGGTTAATGGATTTTTGGGCCGAGCGACCCGTGTGGGTCCCATGCTGGGATATTTGGGTTGGCGTTATTTTTCTTAATTGAAAATAATTATCTTGGATGTCATTTATTTTATTCATAAGGGTGGAATGGTCATTTGATAATGGAATGACACTTTTGTAGTTAAGTGAAGAGGTGGGGGCGTTTTGGTTATTTCATTGGTCCACCTTTTGACCCTTTGTGAGTTTGACACTTAAGTATGCACTTGGCAAGTTTCTAGGCACAATTTGTATGACTCCTCACGTAGAGGACTTCAGCTGAAAGGTTCCTCATGTTTATTCCATTTTTCTTCTTCCTTAGCCATATTTTATTCTTCCACCGAAAGGCTATGTTTAAGCTTATTTTTGAGAGACTTGTGGTAGGAGTTTGGGGATGGTGTGTGAATGAAAAATGACTTAGAGGAAGAGAGGTTTCCATTGATATATTATTTGTGTCTATTCCTTAATATGTGGGTTTCAGAAAGTGTCTTGAAAGAGAAGGGGTTTAGTGTGTGTAAAGCAAGGGAGAATTCTTCATCTTCATCATCTTGTTGATGGGTTTGATCATCTCTTGGGTAGCTTTGGAGTGGTTTTGCCAAGGGTTTGAACTCCCTTGAGGTAAGGTTGTCTAACCCTCAATTCATTTGCCTTTAGTGAGTTAATATGTTTCAATTTGGGTTGCAAAGTGTATAAAAACCTTGAACTGATGCTAAAATTGTTTGGCATAAATTACATGCTACTGTTTTGCTCTAATTCATGTAAATTCATAATTTATCATTTAGAGATGATTTTAAATTATGATAATATAGTTAATTAGCTTTCATTGAGAATTCGTTTCACATAAATTTGTTGAGAAATGAATTTACTATGAATTTTTTAAGTTAGGAGTGTTCTTGTTGGAAATTCTGGGTTGGGGCAGATTTTGTCCGAATTTTTCTCATCAAACCTGCTTTTAATGGTAAAGTATTCTGGTGAAGTAAAATTTTATTTTGAAAATATAGTCTTTGAACTTTCAGTGGTCTTTGGATTCACTCAATTTGGATGAGAATTGAATTTTTTATGATTTTTCAAAGTTGGAAGCTATAGGTTGGAAATCAGTTTCTGGGCAGATTTTATTTTGAAATTTTGGGTCAAAACTGTTCCAAATGGGAAGGGATTTTGTTAAACTAAATTAACACTTTTAAAGTACATTGTTTAAGCTTTTATTAAGCTTTAGAATCACTCAATTTGACTTAGAATTGAAATTGTTATGAATTTTCAAATATGGAGATAACAAGCTGCGTATGATTTGTTAACAACTGCAACGACTTGTTATAGAATTGTCCCTCTAGTTGAGTATCTTGTGTGAGTACATTATTGCCATAGCAATGTTGTAGCATCTTGTGGTGGGTTATATGCATTCACTATGCATGGTATTGTGAGGATGTGGTGGTTTCCTACTTACCTTAGGGCAATGGTTAGAGTTTGTATTGTATTAATTATATATAGCATCTTACCCCAAAATTGTTATGAGAGTTTCATTACACAGTTGACATGGTATGCTATTATGAAATTCATTTAGCATGGGTTGCATTGCATGGTCATGGGGGTGGAGAGTGGAAATATTTCATTAAATGGTTTTGAAAACCGGATAACAGGGAGGTGCCTTGTATCCTTGAATTTTAGAAAATGGGATTTAATCAATGATTTTTAAAACCAGACAAAGGAGTTGCCTTATGTCTGTGCAATTAATGGGAATCTAGAGGAGACGTAGGGAGTGGCTCTACACGTAGTTATGTCACTAGAGCTCTAAATGATCACAAGAAGTTGCCTTGTATCAGGGATAGATGACCAACTCTCTTTTCGTGGTACTGAGGAGCAGCCCTGGGCGGATTACATTAACTTTTTGTAACGAAGCAAAGTTTCGGGAAGTGAAAAGTGTCAGTGGCATTAGCATTGGCCTTGGCATTGCATGGTACTTTATTTATCATATCATATTAATAGTTGAAAGGATTCATTACATTTCATAACACTTTATTTCATCTTTCATACATTTGTTATACGTGCACTACTTATATGTGGAGTATCTTTAGGAAGTGGTGTGAATCCTAGTATTTGAAAGAGAATGAAAGGAAAGGGTACAAGGGTCTACAACCAGCTAAGATATTGATTGAAAAGAATGTGATAATTATGGAGTAATAGAGATGGATATTCCCAGTTTGTGTTTATGATTAGACAAGAGTGGTTATCCTTTTGTCTAGGTTCAATAAATCATTAATACTAAAAGGTTCCTTAGGTATTAATAGAAGGATAGTCTTTTCACGGCACATGGGCATACCTTTAAACTGATGGTTGTGATAATTATAAATGTGATACTTTGTATAGAAGGTTGTAATAAGGGAAATAGTTTAGACTCTGTTTATATGGCACTTCATATTGTTGTGTGAGACAGCATGATTTTGTGATGATTATTTTCCCCTGATTTGTATGACTCCCTTTCTGATTCCTATTCTTTGTTTGTATTCATGGGGGTATTAAGGAGTGGTGGTTAGGCATTTCCCGCTGAGCTGTGGTTGCTCATTCCTATTATATATATATTTTTTTCAGGTTATAGACAAGAGGTCATAGAGGGAGTTCCTCCACAGCCATGGACGGATTTTGTTGTATATCTTTGTATAAATGGAAAATGTTTATTTTGAGACTGGCATATATATTTGTAAATATTTTTTTAAATAGATTTTGTTTAATTATAGTAATTAAAGGATTATGGGATTTTAATTGTGAAACCTACTTTTATATTTTCTGATAATGTGTGGACAGGGAAATGGACTTTGTGTAAGCATGTTGGGACAGGGAACTTTATTTAAAATGATTTTGTTGGGGATTTTAGATATTTTTAGACAATCTCATTTTTAAGTCCATTCATATAATCTTATTAAAATTCATTTTGACTAAAACACTTATATATTCATATCACAGTGTAATCATATTATAATAAATATTGTATAAATAAAACAATATATAAAGTAATAGGCCAGTATAATATATAAGATTAATAAGAGAAGAGTAAAGAAACTTCTGGCCTGTGTAATGGAGAGGCACGCAGTATGCGCTGTCCTAAAGCCTTTACAGCCTCCCTACGTGCAGGTTGTGACGACTATGAAAGGCTCCAAGATACAACTCCAATGTCCTCCATGCGCACGTTCATAGAGTGACGATCACCAAGTCTTGTAATGTCATGTTGCCCATAAACTCAGATATATAATTGAATATATACAATATAGTATTTGGTTGAATAATAAATGAATAAGTTTTTAGAAAAGAAATTGAAAAAGAGAAGTAAGAACAACTTTTAATTTGTTAGAATAACCATATATTTATAAACTATTTTAAGGAATAAGTTTTTAGAAAAGAAACTGAAAAAGAAAAGTAAGAACAACTTTTAATTTGTTATAATAACCATATATTTATAAACTATTTTCAGACCCTTAGTAAATAGACACAACTACTTATAAGGGGTCACACCTCTTCAAATAAGAAGTTTTAAAAACTTTTATTTTTTATTCAAAAAACCTAATAATCCCTCACAAGTTTTTAAATCTTCAAACTTCGAAATATCATATAAAGATGTAAATATAGATATATGAAAAAATAAAATAACTTGGCAACTGAATACTATGCAATAGGTGCAAGAGTCTTCCAGACTTGAACTTGCACTTAGTGTTACTGTCTCCATCTGAGGAACCCGACAGACTAAGTCTTGAACTCGGCCCCTTGAAACAGACTTCAGCATGTAGCACACAAAGTATTGACTTAAGACTTGGTTAGCGATGTAGCACTGTTAATGGCCATGCGCTGGTATTTTGATTCTCATGAGAGTTACTAGAAGATAACCCAATTCTCATAGTTGCGGCCTCATGACAACTCTCACTTTGGTGAGTCCTCCAAAGGTACATGTGACCTATACCTTGCAAGAGTTTGCTTGCCCCGGGCTCATTCAGGGCAATGCCCTTCCTAACGTCACACTAAATAGCATTGGTGCCATAGGGATAGATAGGAGTGGATCTTCATGAGAAACCTCCTAAAAAAATAGTGCTATAAATAAGTCACGCAGTACGGATTGTTTCTACCCGTTGAACCTAATTTATGAGATCTCCAATCACAAAGGACGGGTTAATTCTGAAGGTGACTCCTTTAGGGCTTAAGCCCATCCCCCTCGACACTTTTAGGACTACACTCCTAGAAAATTAAGACTCAAAAATCTCATTATTATTTTCTTTCTCAAGAGAATTCTAGGACTACGCTCCTAGAAGGAAAAGACATTTGTCTTTTTATTTTAATAATTCATCTTTGTAGCGCATGCAATCTCCAACTTGTATTGATAACCACTGACTTGTCAAAAACAATTATTAGCCTGTTTCATGGACTACAAATAATAATATATTTGTTAACTCATATATAAAAAATTTCATCATTTAAAGTAAAAATTAAATATATTTGCACACTTGCTCAAGTAATTCAAAATTTTGAATTTGCATTGAAATGAACAAATAAATTGAAAATAAAGTTTCAATTTGATGTCACATAAATATTCTTAGCAAGATGAATAATACAAATCATCCAAACTCAATTCATCCCCCACATTTCAAGGATATAAATTAAATAATTATCACTGTTCAAAATTTTATAAAGATAATTTTCAATTTTTTTTTTTTAGATAGGCTAATACAATACAAGAAGTATAAAGCATCATGCAAGTAGAACTGTAGAATTTCGAATTAAACATATTATTTTAGACATTAGTAAACATATAATACATTGACTAACCCAAAATCAAATCAAACTTCAAATAATAGCAGCAGCATTCAGAAGAAATTACTGTACTTAAATTTACTCAATGATTCAATACAAAAGGCAACTACTCCTATTTGTTTTATGCTTTCTATATTGCACTTCTCAAAAGTTTATGTCACCACAATGACTGTATAAAGCGGATTGAATATGAAGTTGTATATACATGACACACACATATATTACAATCATTCATTTTCTCTTACAAAGTATATGATTAAATGAATACTATCAATTCACAATCAATAGTATACGTAAGATTAATGCTAATTATCTTTAAATATATAAACATATATATATATATATATAATTTTACTTTATATCTCCTTTGTTTTCTATATAAAAGATTCTTTCCAAATTACTACAGACACCAAATACAACTTTCGTTTGAACCAAGTAGTGTCTCTTAACCGTTTTTCATAGTCTTAAAATAATATTGTAGTTATAATAATGCATAGCACATAATAATAAATAAAAAAATAAAAAATTACTCAAATTCATTAAGCATATGACTATACACACATACACACGAGAGTTATATCCAATCACATAGTCCTTGTAAGTAAGGACTAATTGAGTCTTAGAACTCTTCTTATTTCCAACTCTCTAAGATCCTTAACAAATCAGAATATGCAACATATTTTAATTTCAATTTCATCTTCAAGAAAACACATACAAATATTGAATTGGTAATACATAGTACATTTATGAAGCACTTACGTATAAGTGTCTAAATATAACTGCAAAGTTCTAATAGATGTGTGATAAAACATGTATTCTAACACATGATATAAACAAGTTCTTCACATTAAAGTATATACTAATGCAGAGAAACATTACAAGTTAAATTATTATTTTATAATGCTAACTAATCTGAGTTTTCCTATCAATAAGTATTATATATCTAATTATTTATGTGTTACTTCAAACACACAAGTATATATAGAATGAAAAATATAACAATCAACTTGTATCCCAATATAATTGTTTCTGAACCGATGTGTCTTACATACGAAACTATATTTTTCATTATATATATATATATATCAATGTGACTTTTTTTATATGGTATTCTTTTAAATGGAGGAAACTCATTCCAAACAAAGTCCTCTGATATTAGAATCCAAAACCATTCCATATATATATATATATATATATATATATATATATATATATAAATCAATACATTTTTTAGAACAGGTATGTACTCCGTCCGTTGGGACGTGACTATTTTATTCGCTGTAACTGTGTTATTTTCTCATACAACTACATAGAATCAAATAAACTACACAGGATCAGTTACTATTCCTATTTTTAATAGAACACTTTTTTTTTTTTTTTTCCTTTTTTTTTTTTAATAGAATTAAAAGTAAAAATTGCACGTTTCACTCTCAAACATTTTTTTTTGTCCAATAACGTCAACCAAGAAACTAAACCAAAGCATTACTTTTATTTCATGTCAAAATAACAAATAGAAATTAAATAATTATTGTATTATACTGATTTTAATTTTTTCATAACTTCACAGTAACCATTTAAAACTACTTTAACACAAGAACATGAATATTGTGCATGAAACATAGTAAGAATGATTAATACTATATATAAATATAAAAGTTAATGAAAACAATAGCCATATCAGAATCAAAGATATACATAGGTGTACGACTGGACAGAATATGTAACACGTTAGAGAAATTTTAAAGGCTTTAGAATGTTAGGGATTTTAGATATTTTTATACAATCTCATTTTAAAGTCCATTTATATAATCTTATTAAAATTCACTTTGACTAAAACACTTATATATTCATATCACAGTGTAATCATACTACAATAAATATTTTATAAATAAAACAATATATAAAGCAATATGCAAGTAAAATATATAAGATTAATAAGAGAAAAGTAAAGAAACTTCTGACCTGTGTAATAGAGAGGCACGCAATATGCGCTGTCTTAAAGCATTTACAGCCTTCCTACGTGCAGGTTGTGACGACTATGAAAGGCTCCAAGATACAACTCTAATGTCCTCCATGCGCACGTTCATAGAGTGACGATCACCAAGTCTTGTAGTGTCATGTTGCCCATAAACTCAGATATATAATTGAATATATACAATATAGTATTTGGTTGAATAATAAAGGAATAAGTTTTTAGAAAAGAAACTGAAGAAGAGAAGTAAGAACAACTTTTAATTTATTAGAATAACCATATATTTATAAACTATTTTAAGGAATAAGTTTTTAGAAAAGAAACTGAAGAAGAGAAGTAAGAACAACTTTTAATTTGTTAGAATAACCATATATTTATAAACTATTTTCACACCCTTAGCAAATAGACACAACTACTTATAAGGGGTCACATCTCTTCAAATAAGAAGTTTTAAAAACTTTTATGTTTTATTCAAAAAACCTAACAGAACCAATGGATTTTTCTATACTCAGCCATGTGCATTAAAGTTTTATTTAAAATTTTTGGACATTGTTCCAGGGTTCGGTCAGACATTTCTGAATACGAGCATTTCTTTGTTCTGTTTTATGTTCATAACCTAAATTACGGTCTGGGGGCGTGACAACCACGACCAATCGTTTTCCTGGTTTTGATGTCTTTAAACACACACAAATTAGGGCAAAAAATTACAATACAAGATAAGGTAGTGGTTATTTGTGAAACTGACAAAATGTTAGAATTTAAAGATGGAACAATTAAAGCAAAATCTAAATTGAATGTATCATTTAGAAACAAAGATCCTTCCCCCACTAATTGAGGCCGAAGTTTCATTTGCAGTAAAGACAAATTTTTGTGTGAAGGGATTGAGTGATGAAACCTGTCTAGAATCATATGTCATGTGATCTGTTGCACCAGAATCAATTATCCATGCATTATTCAAAACAGGTGTAGAAATATTTAAAACTTTTCCATTGTTTGCAGCTATTACCAATTCCGAGGCTTTGCTAGCAACTTCATCTTACGTCTGTGTTTGGACAACTGATGCAGTGGAAGACTTTGGTTGATTTTTCTTTGCACGACTAGGATCCCACCAACTCAAAACAACGGCTTTTAGTATGACCGGTCTACTGCAATGAGTGCATTTGTAGAAAGATTTGTCAATACCATTGGTTGGTCTATCATTGTTGGGTGTCTTCGATCTTGTTGACACTGATTAGATCTGTTCTGAGCCACCATGGTATTGGATTCAGATGCTCCGGAATCACCGTTCAGGGTGATATTATTATTATTATTATTATTATTATTATTATTTCATATATATATATGTATATATATATATGTGTTTTTAAAGAGAGAGGCTTCGCCGAAGAGTGGGGTCGAGATTTGGTTCGGCTTTGGCGGAAGCGGCAGTGAGCTTGGAGAGCTCGGCTGTGGACGGTCCGTCTATGAACAGTGGTAGAATGAACCGGCAAGGCACGGGCTCGGCCTGATAGACCGACGGCAACGGCAGCTTTTGGAATGGCGACGGCGGATGGCAGAGAGCAGTGGGCTCTATATGTGACACAGGAGATCGGCGGGACCTACGATCGGAATCGATCTCAACATTCAAAATGGAGGAAATGACAAGGATGTTAAAGTAATTTACAGATTAAATTTTTTTTTTTGGAAGTCTAACTTCCTCAATTTATTTAAAATAATCCGTATAAAATTGATATACTTCCAACGTTAAGCACATGGAAGAGTCAAACTACAACACTATTAGGCATATATGCATGAATGTACCAATGGCAACATGAAATTTAAATATTGCCCAAGTTTCTGTGAAAAATGAGTATAAAATAAAAAATTAAAGTAATTATTATTTTATATTGATGGTTGATATATATGTGTGTGTGTGTCGTGGATTAAATTCACGAAATAAAGACAAGGTAAATCACAATTTCTCATGTCTCTTCTTACTTACTCAATTAAAATACCATAGGCTTGTTGAATCTCTCTCTTTAAACGTACC
This sequence comes from Cornus florida, assembly GCF_030987335.1. Lineage (NCBI taxonomy): Eukaryota > Viridiplantae > Streptophyta > Magnoliopsida > Cornales > Cornaceae > Cornus > Cornus florida. The sequence goes on along the minus strand of NW_026775573.1, from coordinate 15,382,141 downwards.
AAATAAAAGGGTACCCATCCGATCATGATTTTCGACTAACCTTGAATTAATTCAATGGTGACCCTGACACAATAAATTTATATGATCAAGTGTCTTATATTACTTATGAATCAACTTTGCCAAAGTTACAAATGAGCTCAGTGAGTTCAAAAGCTGTGGTTAAATTATAGCAATCCAAATTCCAAACACATTTTCACACATTACGAGTCAAGCTAAAGACAGAAATTCCTTAATTTGGGCTCAAAATACAATATCATCATTATCAAACTTACTGTAATATTTTTCTATCCACAAAATTGTAACACAAATAACATTTCTCCTCCTCCTTGTATATATATATAAAACCACGCCATTGGTAAGCTTTTCTTGGGCCTTCTCTAATGATAGATTGGGCCTCTACTCTTGGTTGGTGTTTTGGGTTGGGCCGGAAGATGAAAGGAGGTTCTCTCTCTGGTCTCCTCCAAACTCCAAGTCATCATCATCGGATATAGTTTTGCATAGGGATTGTTTGGATTTACAGTAAATTGCGTATAGAATCATCTGAGCAATTCCCAGGAGAAATCCACTCCCATTTGGTACCTATATATATATATATATATGAAAGGACATCATTTAACAGTCAACACTCTAGTCACTATATTATACGTGTATGTGTGGTTTTGTATAATTTGGGTATAAACTATGCATGTGTCTATATAAATTTGATGAATTTTCCCATAAAAATGATTTTACAAGTCAAATTTGAGAGGTGTGGTATGAGTTCCACACTCCTCTCTAATTTAGCAATAGATATTGAATGCGCCAGACACGTCATCAATATACATATTCAATCAAATATAACATATTATATAGTAATTTTACTAGAAAATAGGCTAACTTTTTTTTGGAATAATACATTGTTATTGGTTGGATATACCAATGACTTGGTATGCCTGTTATATTCAATATTTACTCATAATTTAGGGTTAGTGGGGCTGCATCGATAAATTTAATTAACTTAGCGTTGTTTTGCTTTATTTTTTATTTATTTATTTATTTATTTTTTAATAACCTATATATTTCGATTTGAAGATGATATTTGCTTATCTTGTCATTAATTTTTTTTTTGAACCATCTTTCCAACCACGATATATTTCTCGATTTATAAAACTAAAAAATACATAACAAATGAAAAAAAAAAAAAAAAAAAAGTAGATGACAAATAATAATATAGACATAACATTTACTATCATTCGGATTTAAAATTCAACATTTTACCATTCCACTAGTCATTGACTTCTAAAAATGCTCGAGGCTAAATTGAATATTAAAGATTGTGATATTTGTTATTAGTGTCCCTTCATTAGGATGTATTAATATATGGGATGCGATATTCCTATACTATTGCACTTTAATTTTAGAGGAAATGATACTTCTAATTATAATTTTAAAAATTAATAATTATTTTTTTTCAAATATCTCTCCCACTTTCCAATTAATGTTTTTTTAAAAGGAATTGACACTTCTAACCCTAACTTTAAAAATTAATAATTATTTTTCTCAAATACCACAAATATCCTTTCAGTTATGGTAAGATCTTTTTGTCTACCCCCACTTTTCAATTAAATGTTAGGAAAATTATATTTTGGTGACCAAAATTAAACATAATTGCTATATAGTGACCTTAAAGTCAAGAAAAGGTGGATAGTGACCAATTTTGAAATTTAATTGATATTAAGTGACCATTTGATGATTTATTACCTAAATAGCCTTCTTATAATATATTATTATGTAAGTAGACAAATTTACCCTCTATATTAACCTAAATAAATACCTACTTAAATTGACTAACAAAAAGACAACAAATTATTAGGGTGAGTCTCTGAAGAGAAGATCAAGATGGGAGAGAACTGATGATGGATATTATACATCATTCTCTTCAAGATTCTAAGAGACATGACGAGAAAATTGTAAATTTTATTCTTATTTATTATTTTCAAGGTATAGTTATTATACTTTACGAGTTGGTTTGTCTGAAAGATCTTCATTAAGATATAAGATTGTAATTTTTAGGAATTTTTAATACTATTTAGTTATAGTTCAAGAAATAATGACTATTGTTGATTAATTTCATAATTTTACTAACTGTTAAAGGGTGTTTCAAAAGTATGATTTGCCACTGTAAATGTTATGAGCGTTCATGTTGGAAAGCCTTGAAAAATAAATAATGGATGGAAAAGAGATAATGTTGATAAAGAAATTTTAAAATTTTAAATTGGTAAATTGTAAACTAAAAAGGAAAATATTAGATGGTTGAGAACCTTGAAAAATAGATAAAGGGTGAAAAAAAGATAATGTTGGTAAAGAAATCTTAATTTTTTAAATTGGTAAATTATAAACTAAAAAGGAAAAAAAGAAAACGTTGGATTAGAGAGAGAGAGAGAGTAGGAGGAGGATGAATTTAATAACTTATTATTTATATTGGATGGCAATTTTGTCATCTAAAATTTATTTTTAAAATGTTTATTAAACTTTTAAGTGTTTTTGATCAAATTATCCTTAAATGGTCACTTAATATCAATTAAGTTTCAAGATTGGTCACTATTCACCTTTTCTTGACTTTAAAGTCACTATATAGCAATTATGTTTAATTTTGGTCACCAAAATATAATTTTCCCATTAATGTTTTTGGTATCTTGAGGTTTTTTTTTGTTAAACCCTATTGCTTCCCGCCTTTCTAAACTCTTTCTCTATTTTGCATTAATTTTCTCTTCTCTCACCCATTAAGGTTTGATATTGTTCTTTGTAAGTATTAAGTAATAATGAAAGATTTTACAAATAAAAAAATAAAGTTGAACGATTTAATTGACCTTATTAGCATAAAAAATATTGAATAATTATTAAAACTTCATTATCATTAAACTCCTTTGATGATAATATTGATAGGAATGGTATTTTTTTTTTTTTTTTTTTTCCCTTTTTATGTTCTAAGTTTACGTTTAGATTTTTTATCCTATGTAATTTTTAAGAATTAATTTGGATGGTGATGGGAATGGTAATTTTTTTAAAAAAATTATTTTCTATTTTATGTTTTGAGTTTAGTTTAAAATTTTTTTTTCCTGATATGATTTTTAGGTAGATGCGGTATTATAAAATGAGGAAGTTGCATTAATGTGTTTAAGGACCTACTTGTAATCTTTTTTTTTAAAAAAAAAAAAAGAAAAAAGAAAAAAGAAAAAAAGAAAAGTGGAGTCCGAAATCCGAACATTCGTCTCCCTTAATATATTATGTTTTCTTTTTTCCTTTTTCCATGGGTCAATTGTAAAAAATACCTTTAATGTATATTTCAAAAAGAGCACTCTCACCTCTGTTAGAAAACATGTGTTAATAATTCTTTTATTTTTTTTAATATTATACTAAAACATCCCTCAAATAAAAATTTGAGATAAAATAATCTATATATATATATTGGTTGCACACTTGCACCTTCTGACCTTCTACATGTCTCCATGACACTAGATATGGAGTTAAGATGAAGACTCCACATGATCTTAACCACTAGATATTGTTGGGCCAACCATATGATATGGTGCAATTTCTTAATTATATAACAATGGCCATTGCTGCATATTTGGTGGAAACTCTCTCACCACAAAGAATTTCTTAATATGATTGGATAAGTTTCAAGGTGGAGACGTGGAGACAGATTATTTTAGCACACAACACACACACACACACACACACACACATACATATGACATCTCCAAGATAGCGTATCTGCATTTTATAATTAATGATAGATATCGATTGAGTTTTGAATTTCTTATTCTCCACATTTTCATGTAGTTTGAGTAGATAATATTAAAATAGAGTAAATTTTATTCACCTCCAGGTTTGCACAAATTACAAACACTAAATCGATCATTCAGTATTTATTATTTTAATTTCTTCTAAGTCGAATTAATTAGCCCAAAAGTTACTTTGAATGTGAAAAATCAATAAAACTTTTATATTATAATAATATATTATATTACATTTTATATACAGAAAATATAAAATTGTTAAATACAGACGCCAAATCTCAAAAGCGGTTGGTAATAAACACCAAACAATTTGCACAGTGTAATTTATTCAAACCCTTGACAAGATTAACCCTAATTTATCTATTAAATTATGATATGTTGAATTGCTTTACCTAATATTACCTTTTTCCCAAAAAGATGCCTTATTTTGAAAACTGTTAGTACACAATAAAATAATATAATTTCCATCAATTCATTGATGTGAGAGAACTTTTTAGGTGGACCCAAAAAAAAAACAAATATATATATATATATATATATATACACACACACAGTCACACACTAGACCAAAGCTATGTATAGGGCCAAAAGTGATATGCAAAGAGCGATTATCATATAATAAACATGTTTCTTATTTCATACTCATAATAATCATTTATTATTATTATTATTATTATAATTATTTTTTGTGAGAATGAAAAAGACAGAAAACTTACCCCAAGAAACCAATCATGAACAAGGAAGGCATAGAAAGTCCAAATCCCTCCATTTAAGAAAACGAAAAATGAGAGTAGGAATGGCATGTACTCCACGCTTTTAGTTGTCACCACCGTTTTCTGTGCATTTTAAAATTTTAATCATATATATATATACACCGCATTGCACGTCACAGAATATTATTACACCCAATCATCAACTATACTTACTTCAAGTGCAAGTGTTGTCCACATGACAACAGTTCATATATAAATTAATGTCCAAAGAAGAAGAATAGGATTATAAATTTGATTAATTATAATAAAATTTTTAAATTTAGATTCTTATTAGTGAGATCTACAACATACTTAGTACTAATATAAATTAATAATAAATTGATACGTCCTATTTTAATTACCAAATTATAGATGATAATCGTTTACACTTGCATCATATTTAAAAGGGATGTCATTTACACTTGCATCATATATTTTTGAGTAGCACTTGTAATGAATTGTCTAATCGAATAATTTTTAATTGACTATTTATATCAAATACAATTAAGTGGAAGGTTTCACTTCCTTATTTGTTGCATAATCAACCAATTAAAAGAGTAAGACTAGCAATTTATCACAAATATTCGGTACAAGAATCATTTTTCTATATTTTTATTCAATTCATTATGATTTCTTATTTGAATTTCTGATATTTGAAATATATTCCAAATATATTGTTAGACTGGATCTGCAGTCTTGAGGTTTTGAAAAAAAAAAAAACAATAGTTCACAATAAAATCAATATAAAAATGTTAACAAAATGTTTTTATTTATTTTTATTTTTTTAACCTAAAATGACATATATATTTAGACCGGATGAAAATAGTGTATGAGGTAATTTTTTTTTACTGAAGACTTCTATAATTGTCTCTCCCCTCTTGGAGAAAGATTGATAAGATAAGGAGACATAAAGATGAATAAAGTGAAAGAGGTTAAACGTAAGTAATGAAAAAGTGATATGCAAAGAGCGATTATCAGAGAAAAATAACAACAAATAATGGAACAGAATTTTTTAATACCCTTTTTTTTTTTTTTCTTTTTTTTTTTCCTTTCAATAATTTAGAATTGCGTCCCACTCAATCCTACATGTCTCCACCAATAATTGATGATAATGATATATGCTATGCATATGCATCTCTGATCATAAAATTTGTACTAATTACTAAGAAGTATCTTACCATAGCTGCAAGAGGTGAACCATACATGACTATGTTTAGACCTGCACACATGAACCCTGTAACATTAATCCGAAGATCTTCATGCATTGCCAAATGGGTGACCAAAATTGTTGTTGCTAGAAACCCTACATCTAAAATTCCAGCAAGAATGGCAGTTTTAGCCTGAAATAAATTAACATAGGAAGTGCTTATTATCATATTCATGTTCATATAGATCATAACAACAATTTTATGCTAACAGGTATATCAAATCATCTAACAAGAGTGACGATTCGAGATTCGACAGTCGGACAACTCCGACTGTTTTATGTGAATGGAGGCTGACATCAATCCTACCGCTGACATTATTAAGATGTTTGTTAGCCCAACTCACATAAAACACAGTCAGATTAAATCTTACAGTTGGACAATTCCGACTGTTTTTATGTAGATAGGAGTTGACATCAACCCTACCATTAATATTATTAGGTCGTTTGCCAATCCCACTCACATAAAATAATCAAATTAGTCTGATTGTTGGACTACATATCATTTTTCATCTGACAATTGGTAGATTTCGAATATATTACTTACCCTCATTCTTGGAGGTGCATATATAAGGAACAAAGATATATATACAATTTCCACGACGACACCGAAGCCATTAACTGTGGCCACCAGATAGCTTCCTGGCTTTATAATCCCATAGTAAGTCCACAAAGATGAACTAAGTAAAGTGCAAATGTAAGGAAGGCTCTCAAACTCCTCAGTTGAGCGATGCTTCACAATCCTCCAGAATGTCCCTCTGCATATATATATAACCACAATTCGTATATCAACCCACATCATTTTCGTGCAAAAACTACTCTCTCTATTATATATACACACACAAACACACATATATATGGATCTTACGCTGGAGAAAGAAAGAGAAGCACTGAGATGATGTTGCCTGAAACAAATATAAGCAAAAACGAACCATATATATTAGTCTTCTTATATATATTTATTCAAAAACCTTAATGAACACTACATTAATAAATCATTATACAGAAAGAAAATCAAAACAAAATAAAATGGAGGACCATTACCTATCACTCCAACATAGAAACTCAAATTTTCCATGTTTGGAAAAAAAAAAAAGAAAAAGAAAAAGAAAAAAAGCTAGCTTGGAAAGAGCGGCTTAATTTGGAATGGAGAGAGAGGCTTTAAGAAATGCAACGTACTTAATTTGGCTATAAGAATAGATGATTTTGTTTTGGGGTTATATCCAACAGTAAAGTTGCAGATTTATTTTTGTAGTTGTTTATTGGGTAGCTTATTCTATACATGGCCTACAATAATTGAATATATATTTAATCTGAAAGAGATCCAAAAGACAAAAAGAAAGACCATATATCATGCCTGTCGCGACTAACACAAGTTTGTGTAATTAGTATTATAGGTTATGTTCAACATATTAATATGACTCTCTTGTCCTCACCATTTTTTTTTTGAAAAGTGCCATTTTTTCAAGTTGGCTATTGATCTCTTGCCAATAAAGTAACGTAGAGATTGGGAGCCTGAATTGACACTAAATTAAATCCGAACAAATTAAGTTTAAAATTTTAACTAAATTTATTTCAATTTTAAAACTAAGCCTTCAATTCATTACTCTAAGATATAAGAAAATAATTTGACTTTTCATAATAATTTTTCATTATTTAGTCAACCAATTTTTATTAATTTATTTATTATTTTTTGTGCATTTTAAAAAGAAATTTCATACTGGAATGTTTATTTTTAATTTTTTTGCATTTTAAAAGGAAATTTCATATTGGAATATTTATTAGAAATATAATATGGCAGCTAAAGTTGTTTTAACCTCTCTCTCTCTCTCTCTCTCTCTCTCTCTCTCTCAAGATTTTAATTCCCATGTCTTCTGATAACTTCCTTCTGGGTACTTCTATTAATTAGTTCACACTCTATGAGGTCAATGAAGTCACATTTCACTTTATTGTCTATTGGTTCATTTGGTTGTTGAAATGAAAAAGAAAACGACATTTTCACATTAATGGATTTGAAATTTGATAATGACAGGCCTATGAACGTGAATCATGTGGAGTACATAATTTTTGTTTCCCCTAATTGTTTAAATAAGTAGTACTTTTATTATTATTTTTGAATGGGGGACATTTGACAATAAATCTTTCCAATTTAAGCAATTGTTTTTTAATTATTTGTAAATAAACTATTTTAATATATACTGTATTTTTTTATTGAACACTAAATCATGATAATGGCCCACTAAGATATGATCACAATTTTTTTTTCTTCTTTTTCATTTTATTTTTCTTTTTAAAGATTTTATAATAGGACAAAGAGAATGACATGCGATGAAATCATATCATATTTTGAAAAATAAAGAGAAATGATGGGATAAAGTAAAATAGAATAAAAGGAGAAGAAGGGGAAAAAAACATAAAATTTTGACTCCTTTCGTCGTAGAGAAGAGATATTGAGAAAAATCAAGGAAAGAAAAATGGCGGACTCACTCATTTCTATGTAACTTGCTTGTACTTTAAGTTCAAGAATTACATCTATTTATATATTCATTTAAATTGGATCACTTTTTAAATGAGATCAAATAAAATAGTGTTAAATTATTACATATGAAATTTGAGTGAAAAATGATGGCTCAACTTGTTTGTTTTAAAATAGTGTTAAATTATTTATTATTATTATTTTTTTTTGTATTCAAACCATTTTAAAAAAATTTTGGTGTGTGGGTAAGGTTTCGAAAGTAGGATAAAGCATTTGGAACCGGTTGGAGTCCTCTCATTTCTCTTCTATTATCTTAAAACCTAACGCAAATATTTAACTGAAATTGTAGACTTAAGATAACCAGTTCGAAAATTATGACTTAACAATGTTTTTTATACTAGGTCTTTTAGACATTCGATTTTTATGAAATATATGTCTAAAGAGAGAGAACCAAAAAAAAAAAAAGAAATGAAATGATAATAATAATTTCTATTCGTGTTTCGATAGATAGGGAAGAAAAGAAAAGAAATAATAGTTATTTTTGTTTGAATAAGATAGAGGAGAGAAAAGAAAATAAAGGATAATGACCAAATTACTATCATACCTTTTTATAACCATTCACACATTTTTTGTATATTAATTTGTGAAGGGTATTTTTGATATTACTAATTAATTGCTCACTCTACTATCCTTTCTTTTCCTATCTTCTCAAATTAGGAGAAAAACTAAATAAGGAATAAGGAGGGATAGTTATCCCTCCCTATCTCTCCCTATACTCTCTTTTCTCTCCACTTAACCTACCAAAATACACTCTCACTCTATCATTTCTTTTCTTTTCTCTCCTTAATGATTTGAGGACTTCACATAATATTCAAAATTTCCAATGAGTTTAAACATAATTAACCCATAATTATTAATTAAAATACATGATGTGTGTATATATATAATATAGAAATGTTCAATTGTTTCTTGGTGTGTAAGAAATATATGCACACCTCAAAAGTAAAAATATTAATAGTCAGATTCTATTAGATGGTTAATAAAAGAGTTTATATTTTTATATCTTACTGTTAAGATTTAAGATTTAATTTCTTAAATCCCAAAAAAAGTCATGTCATGTAGATGATCAATTGGGCCGAGCAAAATACAAACGAAATTGCATTAGGCACCTGAAGATGACCCAACATCAATTTTAAGTCTGGGCCAAAATGAGTTGAATGACGCGTCAAAAGTCAATATGATCCGTTATTCTAGCAAAGGAAAAAAAATTATTCTTAGTACCTGTTTGGATTTGCTTCTCTTAGCTAAAAAGTGCGTTGGTTTTACAAAATTGCGGTTAGATGTGTTTTGTGAATAAAGAAAGTGAGTTTAGGTTATACGTGAACACAAAAATCGTAACTTTTGAAATTGCATTTTGAGGTTGAGTTAAGTAATTAAATTTTTTTTTTTACAATATAATCCCTCACGTTTCTTTATAAATACTATTTTATCCCTGATATGCATCAGTGTTATTGTTCGCATTATATTTAATAAGCCACACAGACACTATAGCACGCGTAGAGTGAAAGTTTTAAATTATTTTTCAATTCTAATGTGTATTTAAATTAGTTTTATTACTTGTAATCATGCAATATTAACCAACAACCGTGCCATGTGAATGATACCCTCACATTGATATTATACAACATCGTGTTAGTGTATGTCTAATATAATAAATTAATAATAAAAGTGCTTCAAATAACATTGTTACCAAACAATTTTATACATACTTTTAAGTATAAAAGTGCTTTATAAAATGCATTACCAAACACATAACATGATTTTTACTGACAGCAATTTTGTAAAAGTTATACTATTAAAAGCGCTTTTATCATTCTAAGAATAATTCTAAACGAGCTTAGAGTCACCGCCATAAATAGTACACTACACATACTAGTTTTCTTCTCTTATTACTTATATATTTTTATTTCAATACTTATCAAATATAAAATCTTCTTAAAATCTAACCATTTCTTTGTACTCTCCAATAAACTAAAATCTTCCTTCTTTTACAATTTTCCATACTTCTTTATTATTTATATCCTTTTATATTATTGAAATATTTCCATACTTCTTTATTATTTATATCCTTTTATATTATTGAAATATATACATATATATTTCAATATATATTAGAATTCTTTAACTTAAACAGAATGTTTATATTTATAAAATATCTGATCTTCTAAAATCTTCTTAAAATCTAACCATTTCTTTGTACTCTTCAATAAACTAAAATCTTCCTTCTTTTACAATTTTCCATACTTCTTTATTATTTATATCCTTTTATATTATTGAAATATAATTTATATCCTTTTATATTATTGAAATATATACATATATATTTCAATATATATTAGAATTCTTTAACTTAAACAGAATGTTTATATTTATAAAATATCTGATTTTCAATAATATAAAAGGATATAAATAATAAAGAAGTATGGAAAATTGTAAAAGAAGGAAGATTTTAGTTTATTGAAGAGTACAAAGAAATGGTTAGATTTTAAGAAGATTTTAGATGATCAGATATTTTATAAATATAAACATTCTGTTTAAGTTAAAGAATTCTAAAAACTAAATCTTAATCATTGATTTGATGGATGTAATCATCTATGCCCAATTATCTCTGAGGGAGAAAAAGTCTATATATATAGGAATCAAAATTGTAACAACCTCCAAACTCAAAAGCTAAGGTATGGACTAGGTATGGACTGTGGAGTTGAAGATAACCCAACATCAATTTGACAAGTCTTAACCAAAATGAGTCAAATCACACAAGATCAGTCATTCTATATCTAGTAGAGGAAAAAAACAAGAAGATTTTAGAAAAAAAGTCAATATATAGGAATCAAAATTGTAACATCCTTCAATCTCAAAAGCTGTCATATGGAATGTGGAGTTTGAGATATACATTTGAAACGAATAAATGTCATATCAACATTTACATATTTCTACAGCATATTTCTAACTTCACAAAAATAGTTTTAAGAACCCAAAAATATCCCATAATAACAACGTTTTAGTATCTCTTTTATTGTTTTATATTCTTTTATAGAAATATAAGATTTGTGCAACATGACACCATAATTAAAGAGAAATAGGAAATCTAATAATCTGCTCCAGTAATTTTATTTTATTTTAACTCAAAATATTTGCAAGAAAATTTTCAAAATTATTCATTTATATATGGAACATTGCGACCCTAGGTGCAAAAAGTACCCAGACCAAAAAGAGCAGACAAACAACACTTTCACAAGCAACCCTTAAAAAACATACAACAACAGCAAGACATATGTGTAATTTGTAAATAATTGCAGAAATTCGAAATTTACCTTGCAGCCAAAAATTCAAAAATCTTCCGGTGGTTGGAAGGGTTCTCCATTTCCAAAAAAAAACACCACCTTGGTCGTGTTAGTTACAAAAAAAATCACGTTCCTCAATATTTCATGAGTATGTTTTCACTTTGATTACTAGTCCGTCCATGTTGAATACTACTATTTGTATCAAAAGAGGTCCACTGTTTTGAATTTTTTTTGGGACTGAGGGTGATCCAAAGAATGTGTCTTGATGACTTTTTGGACACTGTATTGCCGAGACAAAGAGGGCTTTGGAAGGCTGTTTCCTTTGTTCAGGCTTGGATTCTTTTGGGCTTCTTCATCAAAGCTTTCCATTTCAATTGCCTTTTTTTTCAACGCGTCTGATGACTTCTTGTACATCCCGTAGATGACCAGCTGCGCTGTACCCAATACAAACCCAATTGAATTTGGCACCTGAAGAACATCACCCAACATCAATTTTCCAACTCTTAATCAAAATCACACTTCAAAACTCAATACCATTATTCAATTTTAGAGTAATGCTGCAAAAATAAGTGTTTGTAAAGGTAAAAATGGAAAAATAAGAATACCGATATTATAAGTGTTTGGTATAATATCTTATTTTATTTTTTATTATTTTTCTTCTTGTATGCCTTATATATTTTCATTTCAATAATATAAACTACCATATATAATAAGAAAGTATGAAATATTGTAAGGAGTGAAAGATTCTTATTGAAGAGTTCGTAGAAATTAGTAGATTGAAGAATATTTTAGAAGACGATAGAACTCGTAAATATGTTTATGTTGAATACTTCTGAAACTAAATCTTTAGCATTAATTATAATGGCTCTTACTCATCTATGATGGGGAACATGTCTCAAAATGATAACAACAAGCTCGGGTGGGAAGTTTCACAAGTGGGAGAGAGCTTTTAGAAGAATAAAATGCGTACCTTCATACGCGACATTACAATCCTGTATATACCTAAATTTTTAAATGAATTATCACTAGATCCTAATTTTCCTAGCAAATTATTACTTATGTCATGGATGTCTTCTATTTTCCTCAATGATGCTCAAATTCAAAATTCAATATCTACTTTCTCCAAACCTAGGCTCTGATATTATTTTGTCATGCCCCAATTTCAAGTAAAGACAACTAGTCCAACATTCAACCCATGACGTGATTAAATTTATTGCTCATCCTTGAATTTACGTACCCACCATTCTATACAACATGTGAATGAATCCATGGTAACTAAATAACATCAACTCTTACATTTACCAGCTCAAAGTTCATGTTCAAATTTATGAGAGATAGGGAGGGAAAGATAGAGAGAGATTGAGAGAAAATGTATGTTCTGTATTCCATCTCTTTAGCCCTCTAAATAAGGCTAATATAAGAAAAGGGTTAGAGATCCTAATTACATAATTACACAATAACCCTAACTACTATGGGTAATTATATAATGATCCAACACTATAAAGAATATACATTCTAACGCTCCCCCTCAAGCTGGAGAATATATATCAAATAATCCCAGCTTGGAATAGATAGTCTTTAACCGATTATGACCCAGTGCTTTGGTAAACATATCAGCTAGTTGATTTTCAGACTTCACAAATGGAGTAGAGATGCTACCACTTAATATTTTTTCCTGAGTAAAATGATAATCAACCTCAATATGTTTGATTCTCTCATGAAATACATGATTCGATGCTATGTGAACTGCTGTTTGGTTATCACAGAACAATGGAGTAGGAGTTTCAACTGTCAACTCAAGTTCTTTTAGAAGATTTTGTATCCATGTCAACTCACTAGTGGTATGTGTCATTGCCCTGTACTCAGTTTTAGCACTAGATCGAGCTACCACCGTTTGCTATTTACTCTTCCATGTAACAAGATTTCCTCCTACAAATGTACAGTAGCCTGTAATAGATCTCCTATCTGAAGGAGAACCAGCCCAGTCAGCATCTGTAAAACCTTCCACCCTGAGATGACCATTTGAATGGTATAGTAACCCAAAACCTGGAGCTCGCTTGAGATATCGGATAATCCGAAGAACAGCAATCCAATGTGGCATTCTAGGAGCTCCAATAAACTGACTTACAACGCTAACTGCATATGAAATATCAAGTCGAGTGATAGTGAGGTAAATTAATTTCCCAACAAGGCGACGAAATCTGCCTGGGTCATTAAATAGATCACCCTCATCAGACACAAGTTTTGTATTTGAATCCATAGGAGCATCAACCGGACGACCACCTAACATACCCGTTTCTTCTATCAAATCCAACACATATTTTCGTTGAGATAAACTTATACCTTCCTTGAATCTAGCAACTTCAATACCCAAGAAGTATCTAAGTTTACCCAAGTCTTTAGTGTGGAACCGATTTTGCAGAAACAATTTCAACTTAGCAATGTCTGCAAAATCATCACCTGTGATCACAATATCATCTACATACACCACAAGAAAGATGAAGCCAGCTTTAGTGCGCAGGTGAAATACCGAATGATAGGTCTGGCATCTGTTAAGACCAAATTCTAATGCCGCTTCAGAGAATTTCCCAAACCAAGCCCGCGGAGATTGTTTCAATCCATACAGGGCCTTTTTAAGGCGACAAACAGTGTGACGAGACTCCCCCTGAGCAATAAACCCAGGTGGTTGCTCCATATAAACTTCTTCAACCAAGTCACCATGTAAGAAGGCATTTTTGACATCCAATTGGAACAACGGCCAGTTACAATTGGCAGCAATGGAAATAAGAATCCGAATAGAAGAAATCTGAGCAACAGGAGAAAAAGTCTCATCATAGTCAACACCATAAGTTTAAGTGTACCCCTTTGCCAGACCCATCTTGAAGGTATTTAACTGTGTAGACCCACTTACAACCAACCGGTTTGGAGCCCGGAGGTAAGGGAACAAGATCCCATGTTCCATTACGATGAAGGGCATTCATTTCATCTACCATGGCTTGCCGCCAACCCAAATCAGAGAGAGCATCCTGCAATGTCTTTGGAACAAAAGTAGCAGATACTTTGGATAAAAAAACAAGATAAAGAGGATGAAATATGACGATAGGAGACAAAGTTAGAAATGGGATGAGCAGTAACACACGACCGAATACCTTTACGAAGGGCAATAGGCAAATCATCAGGTAAAGGCGTCGGATCCAAAGACTCTGAAAGAGATGGAGGGAGCGAAGTAGGCGGTCGAGGTCATCGAGTATAAACCTGCAAAGGAACTGCAGACCAAGGAGGTGCGGAAATAGGAAACTGAGAGGGAACCGATGGCAGAGGTGGCTCAGAAGTAATATCGAGAGGACTAGTAGAATCAAAAAAATATGGGATAGACTCAGAAAATGTTACATCAGCACTAGTGAAATAGCGTTGGAAATGAGGACTGTAACACCGATAGCCCTTCTGAGTGCGTGAATACCTAAGAAAAACACATTTAGTTGCACGAGGGTCGAGTTTATCAAGACCAGGTCCAAGGTTATGGACAAAACACACACAACCAAAGACCCGCGGAGTCAGATTAAACGATACGGAGTCGGGAAATAGAACAGAGTGAGGAGATTTACCGTGTAGCACTGATGAGGGCATCCTATTAATAAGATGACACGCCGTAAGAACAACATCACTCCAAAAACGTTTGGGAACATGCATATAAAATAAAAGGGCACGACAGACTTTCAGAAGATGGTGATTTTTACGCTCAGCTACTCCGTTTTGTTGCGGAGTATAAGTACAAGAGGATTGATGAATGATGCTTTTAGCATAAAAATACGTCTCAAAAGGGTCCGAGAAATATTCTTTGGCATTGTTAGAACGTAAAACTTTAATGGAACACCCAAATTGAGTTTTGATTTCTTTGCGAAATATTTGAAAAATAGAAAACAACTCAGAACGATTTTTTATTAAAAACAACCAAGTCATCCGAGAATGATCATCCACAAAAGTCACAAAATAACGAAATCCATTAATAGAAATATGTTTTATTGGTCCCCATACATCTGAATGAACTAATTGTAAAGGACTAGCCACACGATTATTAGCTCTTGGCTTAAAAGATACACGACAATGCTTACTAAGCTGACATGTTTCACAAGACAGAGACTTAACATGACTAAAACCGGGAACTTGACGCTGCAGAACTGATAGCGAGGGATGGCCGAGACGACAGTGCCACTGGAAAGAAGACAAAGATGATTGAAGAGCTGTGGGAGATGGTGCAAGATCAAAGTAATACAAGCCACCTACTTCATGTCCCATACCAATTCTCTTCTTCGTCTTGAGATCCTGAAAAAGATAACATGTGGGATAAAATGTTACAGAACAGTTAAGAGATTTAGTAATTTTGTTAATGGACAACAAATTAAAAGGGAATTGAGGAACATATAACATAGAAGAAAGGGACATAGAAGGGGTAAGAGGAACACTTCCCAAACCCAAGACTTTAGTTGATAATCCATTAGCAAGAGTAACACTTTGAGAGGAAGGAACAGACTGAAAATCAGATAGGAGATGAGAACTACCAGTCATGTGATCGGATGCGCCAGAGTCAAGAATCCAGGGACTTTGACTAGAGGACAAAAGACATACAGGGGCACTACTTGATTGAGCCAAGGACCCCATGGAAGATGAGGTGGACGTCCGTTGTTGAGACAGAAATTGAGCATACTCATCACGGGGAATCGTGACCATAACAGTCTCAACAGCCACATGTGGAGCAGTGGATGTGGTAGAGAGAAGAATCCCCATCACTAGCAGTCACTTGAAGTGCATAGGAAGAAGATAGCGGTTTCCCGTGAAGATCCCAACAGTAATTAACCGTGTGATTGGTAAGACCGCAATGAGTGCAAATTTTGGAGTTTCTGCCTTTGCCTCAACCACGGCCACGGCCGAAACGACGACGACCACCACCACCACGAGAAGACTGAAAGCCACCCTTGTTCACAACTAAGGCAGAACGTTCACTGTTAGAAGGAGCAGTGACACCATTGGAAGTATTGTCTGAAGAGCCACTAGATAAAGTGGCACGCTGGAATCTGGATAACATATCAGGTAGAGAGGGAAGTGTAGAACTACCCAAAATCTGTGCACGAACAGGTTCATACTCTTGTGACAATCTTGTGAGAACCTGAACAACATTAAAATCCTCACGTTGCTGCTGCATACTTTTCACATCAGAGGTGATGGGTTGATACATATTCATTTCTTCACACAGTCCCATTGCTCGTGAGAGGTATTCTTCTAAACTATGAGTCCCTTGTTGGAGATCAAAAAATTGTCTACACATCTCATAAACTCTGGTTATATTACCAGCACCAGAATATAACTGTTGGAGTCGGGTCCATATCTCCTTGGCAGTGTCCAGATATAACAGGTTGGAGCTAATATGAGGTTAAATACAATTCAACATTAAGGAGATGATCTGAGCATCTCTTTGTTCCCATGAACTAAAATTAGCATCATTATTTTTGGGTTTATCTTGAACCAAATGATCGCCAAAGCCTTTGGCTTCCAGGAAAATGGCCACTGACTTGGCCCATAAAATGTAATTTTTTCCATTAAGGTTGACTGAAGTCATGGGAGGATTAAAAGATGCAAGAGATAGGAGATCGGAACTGGAAGCCATGGAGAAGATTAAAAAAAAGAACCTGGGGAAAATGCAGAATCGGAACCAGGTCGGATCTGGTTCTGGGTCGGATCCGGGCCGGATATGGGTCGGAGCTTGAACCGGGTCGAAACTGAGTCGGAGCTGGAACCGGGTCAGACTTGGGTCGGATCTGAAACCGGATCGGATTTGGGTAGCTGGATCGGATCTGGGTAACTGGATTGGATCAAAACAAGTCTCTGCTATCCCGGTTTTAGTAAACTAGGATTGGAATAGTGTAGCTGCGCCACCAAACAGGGCTGTTCTCCTTCACAACCCACTAACAGACTCCGGCGAGCACATAGCGGCGACACCACACAACCTCCGTAACTTCTGACCAAGAAAAAAGAGGCGAATCGATGAAGCTTCACCTCTGCCAACAACGACGGTGGATGTCGGCGAGCTTGCTGACGATCGACGCGGCAACAACACAAGCGGCCAAAGGGCTTCAGATCTGACGGCGACGAAGGAGGCTGCAGATCTGACGACGACAACGACGGGCTTCAGATCTGACGGTGACTAAGGACGATGTTGTCAACCTACCGGCGACACGTACTTCCGACAAAGACACCGACGATATACTCACGATTCCAGTCGCTCTCATACAAGGGCAACACACTTATTATTTCCCACACCCATGAATTTATACCGCTCTGATACCATATTCAGATTCATGAGAGATAGGGAGAGAAAGAGAGAGAGATTGAGAGAAAATGTATGTTCTGTATTCCATCTCTTCAGCCCTCTAAATAAGGCTTATATAAGAAAAGGGTTAGAGACCCTAATTACATAATTACACAATAACCCTAACTACTATGGGTAATTACATAATGACCCAACACTATAAAGAATATACATTCTAACAGTTCACAAAGTAGATATCCAAAATTACATTATTTCAAATATACGAGTCCCAAAACTAAAAGAAATAACGCTACAATAATCCAGATGAGTATCAACCCGTATTTGATAAAACTCATGCACCAACACAACAGAGCTGTAACATTCATTAGATGACTATATGCATGTATAACTTACACGATATGAGTTATACCCACATCAAACAAAGTTCTAATTGAAATAAGTTAATACATTAAGTTAAATTATAATACAATCAGAAGCGATCTATTTTTTGACCTAAAATATTATACCATTCAGATTAAAACATATGAGAGATTTAATTGCCTGAAAATTCCTCAAAAACAATCCATCTGGTTAGGAACGAACCTATGTGGTGCATAGTGGAGGCAGCCACCTACACTGAAATTTTTTTATTTGCATTATGTACCTATTAATTTTGTAAATACCCCACTAAAACTATGAAAAAACTTCAACGGTGCCCCCTCTCAACAAAATTTCTGGTCCGTCAGTGCCTCTAGTTGTATCTCCATTCCCCTTCTGAAACTCTCTTTACACAGACTCAATTATGTTTGTGTAATTCAATAGGCATTCTCCTTCAAAAACTCTCTCTACACAGGAACTATTACGTTTGTGGTTACACAGGAACAATTACATTTATGGTGGTTATGTGCTCACGTTTTCCACTTTAACCCTCGTAATTAATAAGGTCCTTCCATAGTTCTATGATATTTGTAACTAGGGAGGTGATATTAGCGCTCCAAAATAATCCTTAGGCGCTCTACTTTTATTCTTAGATAAAGGAAATGACAAAAATAGCCATATATCTCTCCTATCTCCTTTTTTATTTAATATTATTTTTTTTTATCGCCTTTTTGTATCTTTGTTTCATTCTCTAACTCTTCTTATCCCGCCACAGCAACCAATAACATCTCTGTTCACAATACAACTAAAAAATATCAAATGGTTATTGCAACTAGCTATATCTATATTGATAAGCAATTCATATTTATTTCGATGAGTACTTTCTAAACTTGAACTATAAATCAAAAAACATCTAAATTATTCGAGATCCCTCAAATTTAAGAAACTATGCTCCCATATTTTTTTCTTGCATAACTTTTTCGGTCTTGGGTGGAGTGAACTTTTATTTATTAAAATAAAAGAAGTAATTTTTCTGCTTGTTTCATATCACATAAATTTGGTTAATTGTTTTAGGAAGATTAGTTTTGATAAGATATTTGTATTGGTCGGAAGAGACACAAAACCTATTAATCTTAATAGATAAGAACGGCAAGTTGAGTGTTCGGGTCAGCAATGATCAACTTTTGACAATAATACAATTTTTTTCAACAAAGATCTCTAGAAGAAGTGGGGAAGAGAGTATTAAGAATTTATATATATATACACACACACACACACACATATAAATATGTTATATACTTTATATGTTATTCGCACAACAACTCAGTCAGGAGTTAAGTATTAAAAATGATACAGGGTAGAAGATAAAGGTTGGAGATGCCACCTCTTTGCTGCAGGGTGAAACCATTAAAGAGGTTTCCTGCACGACCAAAACATAGGTAGAGAGGAGAGGGATGAAAGAGAGAGATGGGATAAGTCATTTATGTTGAAAGGAATTGTTTAAGGTTATTTTTGTCATTCAAATAATTAACTAAATGATTGGAGCGCTTGATCGAGGACTATTTTGGAGCGCAAATATCAGCTCCCTTGTACCTATTACCCCTTTTTATAACAAACAATATAGCATATAGCAACTAAGAATATATATATATATATATATATATATATATATAGCATATAGAAACACCCAAACAATGCATGAAATATATGGTTTCTGCAAACTGAAACACTCAAATGATGCATCAAATCTATGGTTTCTATAAATTGACAAGAATATGGAAAGGAAAATTGGGGTGTTGAAACTTACTAAGATGTAATAATCTTTGACGAGAACAGCATAAGTAGACCAAACACCAGCATTGATGAACAAGAAAAATGAGAGGAAAAACGGCATGTACTCCACACTCTTCGTCTTAATCACAGTTCTCTGTCATGCATAGTTGAAGCCTCATCAATTGCTATATGCTAACCATAAATGCTTATGTTTTTCTTCTTGTTACTATTATAGTTTTCTTAATTTATCACATTTCGAGCATGAAACATAATGCAGTGTCACAACCATCTTTTTTCAACATAAAAATGAATTTATGTTGCAGTTCTATTATAAGTTATGGAACAAAGGTAAAAGAGTGATGATGACAAGAAATGAACAGATATTTATCCTAAAAAATTGACATTAATTAGACAAGCACGGTAAAGTATATAACCTAGTTGAATTGAGAAAGATTGAATAATATATAAATTTATTGAGGTGAATAAACATATATATATATATATATATATTTCCTGGTAAATAGATGAATGAGAATGCTTCCACCATGTGCATGCTGGTTTTAACCCATATTTCATTTTCTCAATTTCTATATGTCTATGAGTCCGATTATTGCATGCTCTTCCTTTTTATGCTTGTAGACAAGTCCAATGTTTCTACTGTCAATGTCTTTTCTTCAATGTGAATTGCTAGCATTGAGAACCAAGAGCAGAATAGGATCATTCTTTAGTGTAAGTTAGGTATATGGTAGGTTTAATTAATTATCAAACTAATTCATGAAATGGTAAGGCTCACCATGACTGATAGAGGAGATGCATACATGCCTATAGTAAATCCTGCACATAAAATTCCCGCAAAGGTAAGCCTGAAACTTTCATCGATTGCAATATAAGCTACTGCTATCACCGTCCCAAAAAACCCCACGTTCAATATTGCTACTAACTTCATATGTTTAACCTGAAAACACGAGCAAACTAGACTCATTATTAAAAGCTACAAATTTTTTCCATCATTGATCAAATATTAGTTAACCATTTTAAAGTAGCGCGGTCCAACCACATGATGTGTAATGTCACGTGGTGGGACCCACCCCTCTACTCATACATCTTCTGGTTGGCATTGTCCGAATTTGGATGATTTTTCTAGTTTTCTTAAAGTAAAGCATGCTATTAATTTGATATAACCGAACTTTTGTCTGTGCAATTTGACAAATCCGTCTTAACTCGTGAAAATTCATTTTCAATAAATAAATAAATAAATGGCCGAAGGATCAATACCCCTATGTCACTTTTCAATTAAATTTCAATGCTTAAGACTTCGTTTTTCATGTGTAATTTTTTTTTTTTATTATTATTATTTTTTTATTATTGTTATAGGAAGCCAATGAATTTTTCCAGATTCTTGTTAGTGGTCAAATTGAACTCGGATTGAGCTGAAATTTGGTCGGTGTCTTATTTTAGAGGTTAGTAACTCATCTCTATTTTTAAATAAGTCGGTTAGGAAAAGGAAGAGTAAAGTTAACATCCATAGATTAGTTTAAAAAGATGTGATAGCATGTGGTTTGACTGCGACCATGGCATTAGACGAGCATAATGAATTTATAGGATACATGGAGATGCCCACAAGTAGATGGGAAAAAGACTCATTGTTGTATGAACTTATATCCATTTATTTGCGGTAATATTTAGATACAGTGCCAAATTGGACTGCTTTGAAGATACTTTTTGTTTTTATGATTTCTTTTCTAGTATAAATAGATGTACTGCATAGTAGATTTATACATTTATTATATCAGAATAACAAATTAGAGTCTCAGGTTTGAATTCTCTCGAGTGCGATCAATTCCTTAGGGACTATGACTACGGACATAGTCTGAACTTTACTTGATTCGTGTGGGGGTTCACCTGATTCGGCGGCGGGTGTTGAAAGAATGGGAATTCTATTGTTAAACCCTTTGATCAGTTGAGACTAATGAGCTTTGGATTAACTCTACAAATTAAGAAAAGCATATATAATAAATGGATGTGTTAGTAGGTTAAAAATAGAAGAAGATGGACTATTATTGTCACCTTTATCTCCTTGGGAGCATAGATGAGAAACAGAATGACATAGATGAGCTGCAAGGTCGCACCAGCACCGTTGATTGTTAACACAAGCAACCCATCTGGGTTGAGAACTCCATAGAAACACCACAAAGTTGTGCTCAACAAAGTAGATATATATGGAAGTCCTTTGTAATTCAATGTTGATTTCTTCTTCACCACTGTCTTAAATGTCCCTCTGTAACATATAGTTTTACATTAAACGTTACAAAATTTTTCTATACAGATCCGAAATTTTAATTAGAAAATTATTCAATCAACAATCTTCCATGACAAACTTTACCAATTGTTAATTTACCATATTTTTAGATCCTACTATATAATAAGTATCGTCTGTAATACAAGTAACGGTAAATTTTAGTACTAATTTTCTGCCAACATCATGATTAATTTACAGTAAATCTAATATAAATAAATCAATCCATACAAGTTCTAAACACCTTCAACATTATAATTATAAAAGAAAGAAATATGATCATTTTATTTTATTATTCTAAAGTGGTACTTACATGGGAGACAAAAAAACTAGTAAGGAGATCACATTGCCTGCAACAAATAAATTCTAAAAATTCACAATTGGGAACAATACATTCATATATATATATATATATATATATATATATATCTATATATATAGACACACACACACACAACTATAGAAAGAAAAGATTGAAAGTATTAAAAAAAAAAAAAAAAAAGACTGACCAACGATGCCAATGTAGAAGCTCACGTTAGCCATGGAATGCTAAAGAGAGGTGGTTAAGAGAATGTAGGAGAAGAGAAAGGGGTGGCTGGCTATGGTGGTGAGATGATGAGATTTGATGATATTGCCATTTTTGTTTTTCTTTTTCGGAAGTTTTGCTGATATGAGCTTTAAATCGTGATTGTGATCTATAGGAATATCCACCGTTGGATGTTTGCCACGTTCTCAATAATGGTAGTTTGAACTTGTTGATTAATGGACATGTGGACACCTTTTTACACATGTTTGTTTCCTTTGGCCTTTGCCAAAAAAATAAAAAATATTTGTTTTTCTTTGTAAGTTGAACCTTGGATTCTGTAAAAGCATGGAAAAGAAAAGGCAAGAGGATTTTGATGTGCGGTGGTGGGGTCCATGCCCCCTCATCCATTCATATTTTCGGACTTTCAGTTAAGAAAGGGATACACCATTTTCGGCCTTTTAGTTAACAAATGATTACACATATTTATGTAATAGGTAAATTACATTGACCTACCAAGTGTTTGAGCAAAATACACACAAGTAGCAAATTTTGTCAATCGGATGTACTGCAAAGAAAATATTAAAGACGTCCTTGAGCACAGGCGTAAAAATAAAAAATAAAAAAATGATTGGATAAAATAAAAGAGAATAAAAAGAAAACATAATAGGAAAAAAAATTAAAATTTCAATTCCTTCTGTTATAGAGAAGATATTGAGAAAAATGAAAAGATGGAAAATATGTCTCACTCATGTTATCTGTATATCACTTTGTACTTTACTACGTATAATGTATCATTCCAAGTTGAATTACTTCAAGTACAAGTGCTTCTTACCGTTGATCTCAATGAGAACATCACTCAGATAAGGTATGTGAGTGAGGAAGCATGGCACATATACACCTTGAATTGTTCTTGAGTGCATTGGAGTTAAAAAGATCTAAATTATAGCACGTTGTAAAGTCCAACCGATTCTGTTTCAATCGCAATCAGTTGAACTATGCAGCGCAAAAAACCGCACTCAGAAAAATTCCAATCTGTTGAGTTTTCAAACAAAATTGGTTTAACAATGCAAGTTCCAGTCTCTAGACTGCTCTCTAGAAATACTCAACCAGTTGTGATTACAACTGAACCGGTTGAACTTTCATGATAAGTCCGAGATTTCAATTTTTGGTAATAAGTCCTTGTACCATATATATATATATATATATATATATATATATATATATATATATATATATTATGAGGACCCTCTAACATGTAAAAACCTCTCATATCTCTAACCCTAGTAGAGATCGAAGGCTTCAATCGGGAAGAACAAGTTTTCATTTTTTATACAAATATTGAAGCTTTTTTAGAGAAATTTTCAAAGAAATCTTATTATTTATTTTTAAGGGCACACACTTGAACACAAGAGTGGTTTAGGGTGATGTTCTACTTTTAATCAAAAGATTCTTCAGAGTAATCCACAAATTACAGAGATTACTAGGAACAACAAAATTCATTTCTAATCTCTATATCATTGAAAAGAGGTTTCAATCGCGAAGTCAGAGGCTCAGAGCATTCACGGAGTGTTCACAATCTATCTTAGCAACCCTTTTACAATGATCGAGGAGTAAGCTTGAAGTTTAGAGTGTTTGGACGGAGGAGTCGCAAAACCAAAGAGACATTCAAACAATTGGTTCATTGCACTTTACTTTGACGTAGTATCTTGTTTTGCTCAAGGTGAGGAAAGTCTCCGTAGTTTCATCTTGATTGGTCGAATTTCTTCTAACAAGGATTTTCACGCACAAATATCCTTGTGTCATCTCTCAAAGTTTACTTTACTTGATTTTTATGGTTGTGGATTTGCAATTGATAATATTGTGGATAATTAATCAATCACAAAAACCATATAAATTGACCTATTCACCCCCTTTTAAGTCATTAGAGTATTGTTTCCAACTAAATTAACATAACAGCTTCCGCTCTACTAAAAAAAAGTTATACTACTAACAATAAAAACAAGACATCACCATGGTCGTGTTACAAGATCATCATATCCGCAATATATCATGAGCATGTTTTCACTATGATTACTTAGTTGCCACAAGGCCTATAATACAAGAGTGAATTAAGGGACGTACAATACTACAATATGTATTTGAAGACACCAAAAGTGACCTGGGCTTGGTATGATCCATATTGCTAAGAACGGGTCGGGTGGGGGCAGCTGAAATGGAGCAAGTCCTCGCTGAATGGGCCCAGGTCCAGGATGTCAGCAAAGAAGCCCACATTGAGATGAAAGGAGTTTGACCCAAACAAAAGGAAAGAAGATAGGGCCAGCCCATGAGAAGGAAGTCAGTTAGTAAGCTTCAGGAGTGATTGTAACCGTCTATAAATAGACGGAAATGAGAGGGAAAAGAGGTTGGAAAAATTGTTGTATTTTCTCTCTCTAAATTGGGGAAAATTTCGTGCATCTTCAATAGCGCCGTCTGTGGGAAACGGAGAAAGATTGATTTTCGATCGGTTAGAAGCCATTCGGTCGTGAGTGATTCGTGAAGAATGAGTTTGATCTTTGAAAACTGGATTAGGATCGGCGAGATCATTGCTTGTTTTGCTGGATTCCAATTCCAGTCAATTTTGAGGGATTAACGTCCGATCTTTGCAGTTCAAATCTGTGTTTGTTCCGGTGAACTGCGCAGCTGGGACTCGTTGAGATTACTGAATTTGGCGAGCTCGTTGCCGAAGCAATCCAAATTCGGCCGATAACAGTCAGAATGCAACTAGTTTGAGTCCAGATCTAGTGCATTCACATTAGCAAAGCTCAGATCTGATCAGAAATCTGTGGTTAATGACTTTGCTTCGATCTGGAGTGATGATCGGAGGAGAGAGCTTAAATCCATTGGAGAATGGCCAGCAGTCAAAGCTCGATGAGTATGATCGAAGCCCTGAGAAGAGATAATGCAGAGTTACGAGCTGGAATGGAGCATCACGATGCTCCTGCTATTCCAAAGCC
Source organism: Cornus florida (assembly GCF_030987335.1). NCBI lineage: Eukaryota > Viridiplantae > Streptophyta > Magnoliopsida > Cornales > Cornaceae > Cornus > Cornus florida. The sequence continues at coordinate 15,356,313 of NW_026775573.1, read as the reverse complement.
ACCTCCGGTAGGAGAGGGAGTCTTGCCGTTCAATGCTGCTCATCCAAGTGATCCAGAAGGCAATAATCGTGTGGATCCTCATCGTGAAGAGATTTTGTTAGGTGATTTACCTCCAAATATCTGTCAGGTAGAAGATCGAGAGGGATTTATTTATTTGGATCCGCATCGCGAACGGATCATACGAGAAGAAGCACCAATGTTCGAGTCAAATTAAGGACGACTGAGGCGTGATGAGCCTTTAGAGTTTAGCCATCATAGGGCTGCATCACCGTGGCAGAATGAGTTTGCGGGGTACAGATCACTAGATCCACCCTATTAGCCTTCAATAGCAACGCTATATTCCAGGAGTTCAGAGTGGAGATCTGCAGATCACAGAGTTCCATCATGATTCTCAAGGGAGAATGAAGCACTCAGTTCATTAGCCAAAATAGTTGTATCTTCATTCATTGATGAAATCTTGAATGTACCAAATTCGAGGAAGTTTTCCATGCCGATCTTCATTTTGTTTGATGGAACAACCGACCCGATTGATCACATCTACCATATTCAGTTGAAAATGGCTCTGAACACGAACAATGATCATCTGATGTGCAAGTGTTTCCCTACAAGTTTGGCTGGACCAGCCTTCAATTGGTTCAAGAACCTGACTCAAGGCTCAATTCATAGTTTCCAAGACTTGTGCGACAAATTCATAAGCCAGTACTATAGGAATAAACGCCCAGCTAAGGACGTTTCAAGCCTCTTTACAATGAAGCAGCATGAAGATGAATGACTCTAAGCTTTCCTTACCAGGTTCAACCTTGTCAAGAGCATGGTAATGAAATGTCATCCGTCCATGGCAGTTCAAGCGTTCAAACTTGCGATGAACCGAGGGACACCATTCCGCACAAGCCTGGTGGTAAATACGCCGAAGACCATGGACGAGCTGAACAAGAGAGCTGACAACTTCGTGCGTCTGGAGCAAGAAGAAGAGGCTAATGCCAGGAAGACATCAATAATCTCAACAGATGAGAAGTCCAAAGCCAAGATTCGGCAAAAACAAGCTCAGCCACAACGTCAGACCTCCTGGAAGGCCGAGAAGAGGCCCAAAGAGGAAGAGTTAGTTACTCCACTCAGAGTTACTCTGGCGAGGCTGTATCAGGAGAACAAAGATAAGTTTCGCCCTCCTTTACCAATCAGACAACCTCTTGAACAGAGGGATCAATCTAAACATTATGCTTTCCATAGTGACTTTGGTCATCAGACTAATGAATGCAGGAACCTAAGGAGGCAAGTGGAGATGCTGTTCGCAAGGGGGGAATTTGTAGGATATGTTTAAGGGCCAGCGCAGGAGCAGAACCGACCGGCTGATCAAGTCAAAAGAACTCAAAAGCAGAATAACCATGGCACTCAGCCCGTTCGGATCATAAACGCAATTCATGGCCGACCTAAACAGACAGCAGAGTCAGAGGAGCTACTCAGAACGCGATTACGCTAAACATAAATGAAGAGGAGAATTGGCAGTGTGCATGCTTTGCATCAGCAAAACGCATCCGCACAGATAAAGTTTGACAGAACAAACCTATTATGCGTTCAGACCCTTCATGAAGATCCACTGGTCGTCAGTTTGACTGTAGCAGAATGCCTGGTACGAAGAGTTCTGATTGATCCAGGAAGCAGTGCGAATATCATGCCCAGAGTAACATTTGATTGGCTAGAAATCAAGCCGAAAAGGCTCAAACCCACAGGAAATCCGTTGCTGGGGTTCGATGGGAAATGGGTGGAGCCCATTGGCATGGTAAAGCTGATTGTGCAGGCTGCTGAAAGAGTTTCGACAGAGACATTTGTAGTCGCTGAGATCCATCCCTCTTACAACCTTCTGATGGGAAGATGATGGATCCACAGAGTCCAGGGTTTTCCATCAACTCTACATCAAGTGATGAGATATTTGGGCCCAGATGGGAATAAATTAATCGACATCCATGGAGATCAGGTCGAGGCCAAGGAATACTACACTGTAACTCTAAAGTCTGTTGGAAAAGGAAAAGCACCCATCCGTGTAGCTAGCCCCAGATAGCAATTACAGAGTCTTTCACCCAACAACCGTGGGGAGGAGGAGCCTTTGGTCTTGACTGAAGAACCTCTTGTTAACGTACAGATCGACCATGAGAAACTAGACCGAACCGCAAGAGTGTGAGCAAGACTTGCAGAAGAGGAGAAACAAGGATTGGTTAATTTCTTGTCTCAGAATGCAGATGTGTTTGCATGGAGCCATTCAGACATGCCAAGAATCAGTCCTGCTGTTTCTTGTCATTCTCTCAACGTAGATCTGAATGCAAAGCCTGTAAGGCAGAAGCAGAGAAGGTTCACTCCAGAGCGCAATCAAATTATTGCTGAAGATTTTGATCGGTTGCTTGATGCAGGGTTCATTAGAGAGGTCCAATACCCAGTTTGGCTCTCAAATGTTGTTGTGGTACAAAAAAAGAATGGGAAATGGAGAGTGTGTATTGACTTCACCAATCTAAACATGGATTGCCTGAAAGATAGCTTCCTGTTGCCAAAGATTGACCAGATGGTGGATGCCACTACTGGATATAAATGGTTAACATTCTTGGACGCTTACTCAGGTTACAATCAAATCCCTATGGACCCCACTGATGAAGAGAAAACTTCTTTTGTCATCGAGCGAGGAACTTACTGCTATAAGGTCATGCCGTTCAGTCTAAAGAATGCTGGAGCTACTTATCAGAGGCTGATCAGCAGGATTTTCAAAAATTGAATGGGGAAGACTGTGGAGGCATACATTGATGACATGGTAGTAAAGAGTAAAAAGAAGGAAGATCACCTGGAACACCTGTAAGACGTGTTTAGCGTGCTAAGGAGGTATGGAATGAGGCTTAATCCAACCAAATGTTCATTTGGCGTGAGCTCTGGCCAATTCTTGGGACACGTGGTCAACCAGAGAGGTATTGAAGCTAGCCCAGCCCAGGCAGGAGCTCTGATCAGCAACGTAGATCCAACAACGGTCAGAGAGGTGCAAGCACTCAGAGGAAGAATAGCCGCACTAAGTCGGTTTATTTCTAAATTGTCAAACCGCTGTAAATCATTTTTTGATACAATACACGACCATGGAAGACAGGCCTGGGGGGATGAGCAAAGACAGGCACTGACCAACTTGAAGGAATATATACAGAACCCTCCAATATTAGCTACTCCCGAGTCGGGTGAAAAGCTTTTTATATACCTCAGTGTGTCTAGCATAGCTACAAGTACCATTCTGATTCGCTGTAAGGAAGGAAAATAGTTCCTAGTGTTCTATGTCAACAAAACAATGGCCGAGCCAGAAAAGAGGTACTCAAAGGCCGAACAAGTGATCCTGGCATTGGTAAATGCAAAAAAGGAAACTTAGGCACTACTTTGAGTCCCACTTTGTTGTCGTTCTGACCACATTCCCTATAAGGACGATCTTACACAAGCCAGATATGTCGAGAAGAATGACAAAGTGGGCCATAGAGCTGAGCTCGTTTGACATAACTTATGAACCCAGAACAGCCATCAAGGGTCAGGCAGTGGCTGATTTCTACTAGAGTGTGATGTCGAGGATTTGGAAGAGGATCGTGAAGGCTCTTCATGGAAACTTTTCATCGATGGCTCATCAAATCAAATGGGAGCAGGAATTGGGATCAAACTCCAAACACCAGAGGGTACCACGCTGAGCCAAGCCATCAGACTTGAGTTTAGTGTAACCAATAATGAGGCTGAATATGAAGTATTGTTGGCTGGACTGAAGCTGGCTAAGGAATTGAAGGTCAAAAGCTTAGTTGCTTTCAGCGATTCGCAGCTCATAATCTGGCAGGTAACTGGAGAATATGGAACCAAAGATGAAACAATGGAAGCCTACCGTTCTGCTGTTCTGCACGAAGCGAAAGACTTCGATCAAATCAAATTCGTCAATTGCCGAGAGAAGATAATGAAGATGCCGATCGATTGGCATGTAGTGTGTCTAGTTTTGGAGAAACGTTGGCTAGAGTTATCCCAGTTGATATGTTGAACCAACCATCCATCTTTGTTGAACCGTCCAGTTCAGACCTTTGGCAAGTTAATGTTATACCCTACGAGCTGAGCTAGATTGATCCAATCTTGACTTATATACGGGATGGAGTGCTGCCCGAGCATAAAGACGAGGCAAGGAAGATTAGGTCAAAGGCGGCGAAGTATGCTATTGTGCAAAATCAGCTGTACAGACAGTCTTTTTTGGGTCCGTACTTAAAATGTGTTAGCCCCATGGAGGCTAGGCAGATCTTGCAAACCATTCATGAGGGTATATGTGGCAATCACTTAGGGGGAAGGTCTCTAGCGCATAAAGTGATGACGCAGGGATATTTTTGGCCTAACATGTCACGGGATACAGAAGAATTCTCTAGACGATGTGATAAATACCAAAGGTTCGGACCATTGATCCACCAACCACTTAAAGACTTGCACATAATGGCCACGCCATAGCCTTTCGCGCAACAGGGGATGAATGTGGTTGGCCCTCTGCCGACCGCGAGATCGCAGAACAAATACATTCTGCTAGCCACATATTACTTTACTAAATGGGTGGAGACAGAGCCGTATCCAAGTGTGACCCAAACTCAGGTAAGACGTTTTATCTGGAGCAATATTATTTGTCGTTTTAGCATTCCAAGGTCGATTGTTATGGATAATGGGACTAATCTCGATAGCAAGCAAGTGAAGGATCTGCTGGAAGAATATGGAATTAATCAGAAGTTGGCAGCAGTTAACCATTCATAGGCGAATGGTCAAACTGAGATTACGAACAGAATAATCTTTGCCTGTATCAAGAAAAAGCTTGAAGATGAGAAAGGAAAATGGTTAGACGAGCTTCCGAATTTCTTGTGAGCTTACAGAACAACCCCGAGAAGGCAGAGAGAGCCCATTCGCTATGGCGTATGGCACCGAGGCAGTAATACCGATCAAGCACTTAGTTCGAACTGTTAGAAGCTTAGCATGAGATCAAAAGCATAACGATAGCATGTTAAGGTTTAATCTTGATCTGTTGGAGGAGAAAAGAGACATGGCTGCAATAAGGCTTCCATCTTATCAGCAGACGCTTGTGAATAGCCATAGCAAAATGGTGAAGCATAGAGACTTTGCCCTTGGCAATCTAGTTCTAAAAAAGAAGGTGGGGATAGTCAAAAAGATGTTTTCACCATGGAAAGGTCCATACAGGGTTGCAGAAGTTATAGGAAATAGGGCATACGTTCTAGAGACCATGGCAGGAAGGCTGGTCAATAAACCATGGAATGCCATGTCTCTGAAAAGGTACTACCAGCAGAAGTAGAATTTAATTCCGAACAATGCTCGTTCTGACTTGCATACTCGCAAGTGTACAAAATTCCCAAGATTTATGCAAGATTTATGAAAGAAGTTTATTTTGCTTAAAAATTGATTGGCATTCTTCCTCCTTAGCAAAATAAATTTATGTCGAGTGGCAAGTGGCATTCTAGACGAGTGCCAGGCACTTTTCAAGGTAAGTGGCAGCTGGCACAATAAGCCGAACGCCAAACACTTGCTCAAAAATAAATTTATGCCGAGTGGCAAGTGGCATTCTAACCGAGCGCCAGGCACTTTGCAAGGTAAGTGGCAGCTGGCATAATAAGCCGAACACCAAACATTTGCTCAAAAATAAAATTATGCTAAGTGACAAGTGGCATTTTAGCCGAGCGCCAGGCACTACGAGCCGAACGCCAAACACTTGCTCAAAAATAAATTTATGCCGAGTGGCAAGTGGCATTCTAGTTGAGCGCCAGACACTTAGCAAAGTAAATGGCAGCTGGCACTACAAGCCAAACGCCAAACACTTGCTTAAAAAATAAACGAATGTCGAGTGGCCTTCTAGCCGAGCACCAAGCACTTTGCAGAGCGAATGGCAACTGGCACTACGAGTCGAACACCAGACTCTAGCACAAAAATAATAATAAATATATGTAGATAAACATATGCCGAGTGGCAAGTGGCATTCTAGCCGAACGCCAAACACTTAGCAAATTCAGTGGCAACTGGCAGTAGAAGCCGAACGCCAAACACTTGTAAAATTTAAACTAAAAAGAAGAATCAAGTTATCATATCATTCAGGATTATCATATCATTCAGAATTAAAGAATGGAAGTTTTGCCAAAATAGGTATATCATTCCCTTTTCATTTATCACAAAAAGATCTTGGGGTACATTACTTGATGTTCTGAAGGTATATGAAGATACATTCTAAAAAAAAAAACTGTTGCAGAAGATAGCAGAGTGTTAGTTGGCATGTTCTTCTCCAAGCTCAGACTCATTGTTCCCCCATTATTATCCTCTAGCCCATTGTGGCCCTCTCCACTATTAGCTGCACCATCATCTCTAGAGGGAGAGTCAAGATGAATCACCCCCTCAGTCAGTATGACTCTGTCAGAGGCAACTGATGCAGAGGGGATGATAGTAGTGATAGGAGGGACGTTCAGAGGGTGGAAGGGTGGAATAACCCTTGAGGCTGCAACCTCTCTGCATTCAATGAAGATATTCTCAGCAAGGTCGCAGGGTGGATTTTGGTAGTTACTTGGTGGATTGATGTCCAGAGAGGCATCTAGCTCATCCGGACCAGCACAGGTACTAGATTTACCCTCAGGGGGAGAACGGTCAATGAAGCCATCTCTATACCCTTCAGCATACTTGAGAGCACTTGTTCTGGTGAAGCGGGCAAGGAGAGCTCTCATGTCACCCTCAACTTTGCTAATGCTGTTCAGCAAAGAAGAGCGTTCATTTAAAAGCTTTTCCATTGAGTTTGCATGTGTCAACCATTCGGTAATAAGTGTACACTGAAGGTCACCCTTCTCAGCCTTCAGTAAGTCTCTTTTAGTCAAGGCAACGTTTTTCTCAGTCTTTAAGAGATCAACTTCATCCTGAAGTGAGTCCCATTCGGCTTTAAAGGCCTCCCGTTCAGCTTTCAGGGCATTCCTTTCAGCTGTCAGAGCATCCCTCTCAGTTTTCAAAGCGGTAGTTTCCTTCTCTGACTCGTTCAGCTTGGCCACGAGCTCAGCGTTCTTGGCTTCAAGCCAGTTCTTCGATTCAATGGATCTTTTAAGGCCAACAGAGAGAGACTTGAGCTTTTTTTTCAGAACCTCAATGCTCTTCTGAAAGGTGAACATCCTAAATAGAGTCTGCATAGAGGAAAAAAGGTTTTGGTTAGTTCAGCCACTAAATAATTAAAATAAAAAAGAGATGTATCTTAAGAAGAAGAAGAGTTACCTCAACGGCAGCTGCCTGGAACCGCTGGTACATCTCACCAAAGGTCATCCTGTTCTGGATTTCAAGATCATTGGGAGTCCAGAAACCCTTGTAGAAAGCAATTGAAGTAAGAGGGTCCTGGTTTTAAAAATCTGTAGGGCCAATGGTCGAACCATCTTCATAGCTAAGCAGAGGGCGCCATGGAAGAACGGATGGTGCGGAACCAGAGGTTCTGGCAGATTCACCCTCTGGTATGAAAAGCTGAGGTAGAGACATGGGATCAATGATCCTGAAAGTAGTTATCCCGGCCCTCCAAGCTGGTGGGATGTCGCTCTGATCATGACCACCCTCATGCATTAGCCTTTTGCCCAGAATTTTCTGTGACATACCAGCTTTGACTGGAAGAGATCCTCCATTGTCCTAAGAAGAGCCCCCAACATCCTGAGTGCTCTCTAAAGAAGTGTCTGATAGAATGTTAGAAGGCTCATTGATGGAAGCAGCAGGATGGGCCTCAGTAGAGTGATCCACAACGCGAGTCTTAGCTGGGATGGATGCAGAAGGCCCATTAGTAGAATGATCTGTGACTTGAATTACAACTGGGACAGTCGTAACTTGTTCCGGAGCTGAGACAGCTGAGGAGGATGATGTGGTAACAGGTGTAGAGGATGATATGGTAACATGTGTAGCAGAAGAAGTGGGAGCAGAACGTCTCCTTCTGCTGAAGGATGGGATCTGGATACTCTCCATTATAGATCCTAGGAGAGAGAAGTCAGAGAGGTTGTTAGGAGTGAGCAAGTCTGTAGCTAAAGGGACGTTGTTCAGCACTCTCTCTTTTAGATTGTCAAGCCTGGCCCTGCAAAAGCTGTAAACCAGTTCGTCATGAGGTATTCGAAGGCATCTACAAAGAAAAGTACAAAAACGGGGAAGGCAACTTTCACAGTGGCATTCAGTGGGATGTTTTTTTTAAGCTTTTTATAGCTAGAGACAGAACACTCTCCAATAGTGGTGGGAAAAGAGAAAGATTGGCTGAGTTCGCCAATTCCCACGACCCCAATCAAGTTTTGTCTCAAACATTTTTCAAAGGAGAGCTTGTTCGTATAGATCGATCGTTTTTCAATAGGATAGAAGTGATAATACTTCTCATTGTACTTGATTCTGTTAATTCGGTAGCAGAGGAGGAGGTCAATAAGGTCAAGATTGAGACCCCTATCACGGTTCAAGAATAGAAGGACTGAAATTAACCTAAGGAAGTTAGGGTTAACCTGCAGAGGGTAAAGCCCCAATTTGTTGAAAACATAACAGAAGAATGGATATAGGGGGAACCTAATTACGTTTAAGTGAATGGCAGAGAATAAAATCTCCCCAGGAAGGAGACCCTCACCAGAGCTCCCATCCAGGTTTGTGGGGTAGATCCTGAGAGAAACGTCATTGGGAGTGCTATTCTTGGAACGAATGGCATTCAAATTAGGGGGAGCCATGGAGAAGGGGAAGAATTTCTGGGAATAAAAGTTTTTCTTTCAAAAAGAATAGCAAGAAAAAAAAAAAAACTGACCTTGGGGAAGGAGTTTATGAAGTACCCTGTAACAGTACAAGAGCCAAATCGCGAAGGAAAAACTTGTCGGAGAAACTAAGGAAAGCTTGCCGGAAAATGCAGGAGGATGACAGAGGAGATCAGAGAAGACGACAATGGAGGATGAAGGTGGAATGTATTAAAGGAAGACAATGATTGAGAGGGTTAGGGTTTTTAAAGAGAAGAAATGGAGGCGACACAGAATTCGAAGGGTTAAGGCAAAAGTGGCGCAGTAGATCTCGGAGTATGGGTCTTTGGGCCAACCGTTCGATTCTCCATGTCATCATTTCGAGCCGTCAAACCATGATTGTGTTTTTTCGATAATCTCACCTTAATTAATTAAGGGAAAGATTATGGGTGCAGATGAAGACACCAAAAGTGACCTGGGCTTGGTATGATCCATATTGCTAAGAATGGGTCAGGTGGGGGCAGCTGAAATGGAGTAAGTCCTCGCTGAATAGGCCCAGGTCCAGGAGGTCAGCAAAGAAGCCCACATTGAGATGAAAGGAGTTTGGCCCAAACAAAAGGAAAGAAGATAGGGCCAGCCCATGAGAAGGAAGTCAGTTAGTAAGCTTCAGGAGTGATTGTAACGGTCTATAAATAGACGAAAATGAGAGGGAAAATGTAATACCCCTAATTTTTAAAAGGATAGTCTCGGTATTTTAATTATTATTTTATTAGATTTTTATTTGTTTAATTATTAATTATTTGTTTAATTGGTTATTCTGGTTGTTTAATTGATTATTTGCCTTTGTTTATTTATTTGGTGTGTTTAATTGATTAATTGATTAGTTAGGTTTATTAAATGGTATTTGAATTAAATTATTAATGATATTATATTTTTGTTCATTCCCTGTTTTATTTTATTTTTGTAATATATTTCTTGTAATGATAATTTTAGGTTATTAACTTAAGTACGTTTATATAGCAGACACTTTAAACGTAGGTTTTGTATATGGGCCGACTAAGGTTTATGTTAGGGATTTGGCTCTAATTAAATAAGGATTAGGGTTTAGTGTTGTACGTCTATAAATATAGTGATTACGTTGGTTTAGGGTTTGGTGAAAAACAAAGTATTGGTTCTGTAAAGAGAGAAGTTGAGAGAACAGAGCATCGTAATGGTCTGTCAAGGAGAAGAACAGAGAGGACCAATATAATACCCCTAATTTCAAAAGGATAGTCTCGGTATTATTTTAATTACTTTAATTGCATTTTAATTATTTATTTGTTTCTTGGCTAATTGTTTACTTGATTAGTTGATTTAATTATTCGTTTAAATGTGTTAATTGACTTATTTGTTTAAATTAAATTTTATCTGATGATATGTAGTTTAATTGTTAGGATTTAAATATTTATTTTATGTCTTATGTTTAAAGGAGTTGAACTTGGATAGTAGTATTGGGTCAACCAATTAGGCCCTGTGGATTACTTAGATAAGAGGAATAATGGGTACGAATAATTACCCATAGATTGTGTACATATATATATGGGTATGTATGTATATATTTATGGGTATTTTATTTCTTAAGTTTTATTAGTAGTTTTTATTTTTTTTTAGTAACTCAAGTATATATATATGTGTCAAAAAAGAAAAAGAAAAATTGTATATGTTTAGTAAATTATGAATATATACAAATTATAAATATATATTTATAGGATATATATAGTTTATATATATATATTTATATATACACGGATGTATTCAAGGATGAAATCATGAAATACTAATTAAAGTATATACTACACAGTTAGTTATTATATCTTTATTATTATAATTTGTATTTTTGTTTATTCAAGTGTTATATTAATATCTTTTAGGAATCAAATTTGTCCTTTAGTATTAGATGCTTTAGGTTTGTACGGAGTCCATGTCTTATAATAGAATTAGGATGTTTGTTTTTACTATTATTATATGAAAACTTTTGTATCATTAGTTTGGCATATCTGTGACTTGTAATTGACGGGTCATTAGGTTGGGCTGGGTTTGTTATTATGTTGACTAGGGTTAGGATTATATATTATTTATATGTATATAAGTAAAGTGATATAAGTCTGGGGAGAGAGGAAGTCACGAAACAGAGACACAATAGTAGAGAGCGGCGCCAGTGAGAAAGCCGAGAGAAAAAGGGAGAAAAGAGAAGAAAATAAAGGGAAAAAGAGAAAGAAGGAAGAGAATTGGGTGTCACCGGATTTAGGGGAGAAAGCAAAGAAAATAATTGGGTTTTCAATCTGAAAATCTTTAAGGCAAGTTTCTTTTCTTACTCTTCTCCTTTGACTTGTATTCTATACATACTTTAATTAATTCCAGGATGATCTAATTAAATTAAATGAACCTATTTGTATATTAAAATCTAAAAATTTTAGTGTATAGATATTGTGAATGGGTTTACAAAATTCTGGCATGTATAGATATTGTATCTGGGTTTGTAAAATTCTGGCATGTTTTGAGAATTTGATGCATCAACCCATAAGGGGCGATTTAGCCTGTGAGAGGAATTTTATGGGTTTCTTACACTGTTTGATATTTTGGGACCAGTTTTAAATATTTTAAATTGGCTAAATTAAATTCGTTATGGGTTGGCATGCCTAATATAACATGATAGAAACTTGGGTTATTATGAAGTTACAATTTACTGCCATAATATTTAATGAAGGAGTGGTTTATTTTAATTGTTTAAAACAATTGAAATAGTATTTATATGATTTTGTGTATGAAGGATTTTAAAAGCACAATTTAAAGTATAGGCTAAGTGTGGGTTTTAATTAATTAAAAAGGTTAAATTAATTAAATATTATAGGATTAGATTTTTTTTTTTAAATCAATTGTTTAGATTTAAATTAATTTAATCAGAATATGGAGATGTACAATTTAGTTGAGATGCATGTTAATTTGTTGTGATGTAAATTAAATGCATGTTATTTGGAATTTATATTTTTGCTTAAGTAAATGCAAAGGATGTGTATATGATTTATATCATATTTATTTGGATTGTTATATGTAAACATTATTAACATTATCCTTAGATTAGAAACTTTTATTGGATTATGATATGGATTAATGCACCATTATGGGATGGGGGCATATTAGGGACGGATTAACTTAAGAGTTAAGTCCTACCTATTTTTAATAAGGGAACGGATTAACCATAGTATTAAGTCCTACTTATTCGTGTCAGGTCAACGGAGTAGTTGGATGACATATTATTATTAAATAATAATTGGATAGATTATTTTGATGGTTGGATAGGACGGATTTTACATATATATAATTATACGCCATGATATGAGCTTGAGTCTCAGGATCAGTGGTTAGGGTGTGTATATTCCCAGGGATGTGTAGCTAGATATAGTGTAGTTGTGTACCCTGGTAGGTCTAGGTACTCATGCCCACTTTATGTGCGTTTTGCATGTTGCCTACTATTCAGGTTGAGACAACTCTATAGTCTAGTGAGGTTCCTTTAGTGTGTATATATCTATATATGGACTATTTAGTTATTATTGAATTAATTAGGATGTGTATGTGTATCGGGTCTCTGTTTGAGATGTAGTAGAATAGAACTTGTATGTGGGCCCGACCCACCATTATTTTTCAGATGTTCGTCAGTTCCAGTCTTAGAGATTGTTCGTGCCGAGCAGAGACAGTCATTCACTCTTTCGACTCTACGTATGACTCTTCTTTATGATTTATTTATTATTTTTATTTCGGTTCAATTATTTCAGTTAGGATATTATTAGGGGTCCACAGTATGGATTCCCGAGTTGTAGTTTAATTGATTTCTGGTATCAGAGGATTGGAGGATTTTATTATGGGATTTTAATAATTATTTATTTAAGGATTTAATATTTAGTTTCCTTCAGCTTCTTATTTATTTATTTCTTTATTATTCTTTTTGTATTCAAATGCTTGTTTAAATATTAATTGTATGATATCCCTTGTATTCTGTGCTCGGACTTGATCACCCGTGGCTCTAGAATCGAGGGGTATCACAACCAAGGGAGGATTTTGGTGGATTAGACCAGAACCAGGGGAGGCTAGAAGGTAGTCAGTGGTTGTCGGAAGTTAGGAAGATGACGACAAAGTTTTAAGTCCAAAACTGCAGGCAAGTTCTTCTCTTTCTCCTTCCCTTTGGCTCGTGTTCTGTACACGTAGATAATGTCTAGGGTTTAATCAATTAGTAACTATAATTTACCAGTTTAACATATGCTATATTGATGATCTGTGGTGTTGAAAACAAATCTGTTACAGTGCATGCAAGTCTTGTTCCAGTTTTCTGTCTTTTAAGCATGTTGTTTCTGATGTAACTTTAGTCTCTGTATTTTATTGCAACTACTGTAAATAAAATATAGGAACACTACTGGGGTTATATAAAACTCATAGGGTTGTTATTATTTTGTTTTAAATATGTATTGCAATTTGTTCCGTTTCAATTCATGCATGTGGTTTCAGTTGGTACTAACGCATGTTAAGTTTAGTAACAAGTTTAATCTTTGTAATTGATTCAAATTGCTGTAATCAAACCTTGGGGATGCTATTAGAGTGGTATTAAATCCATAAGATCATTTTAAGAAACCAACAGAGGGGTAGGAATTGATCAGAGGATGAGCAGACAGATTGAAACGGAGCAGAGACTGAACTGGAGGCTCTCAAAGGGGAGAGAGCCGGCTCTGGAAAGCAAGAGATGACTCTCCTTCAGCAAGAGCCGGCTCCAAGTGAGCAAGAGCCGGCTCCAAGTGAGAAAGAGCATGCTCTTTCATTTTTAGAGCAGGCTCCAACCTTTTGTACATTCTGAAATTGGTTTTTACGGCACTGTTTGATACTTTTGACACTATTTGAGCATTTGAATGGTTCTGATGGGTTGTAGGGACTTCATAGAGCATTTAAAGGATTAACTTTAAGTAATATTTGTAATACCCCTACTTTTCAAAAGGATAGAATTGAAATTTTAATTTAATTTTTTTTCATTAATTGTGGTTACTTAATTGATTTAATTAATATTTGTGTGTATTTAATTTACATGTTAATTGTGATTGTTTTAATTATATTACTTGAATTTATTTAAATTAATTGCCTTAGTATTATGTAACTTGAATTTATTACCTGATTGATTTTTTTTAGTACTTATTTAATTGCTTTATTTAATTAATGTACTGTTTTTCTTTATGGTAACGTGGGGTTTTATTTTACACGGATGTCGCCGACATAGTTAGGGAATGGATGTTAGGGTTTTGTTTTCCTGTTGGTAAACGAATTAGAATTAGGTTAAGATTTTGGGTTCTATAAATATATAGTTTAATGTGGGTTTAGGGTTTTATAAAAGTACACAAAGTTCTTCTCACGTACCTAAGAAACAGAGAGAAAATACAGAGTGCAATAGTGAGGAATTGTAGGAAAATAGAGAGTAGACCTTTGAGGATTTATAGTGAGGTTCAAGGGGAAGAACGGGGTTGCTTCTGGATTGAACCAAGAGCACCGGAGGTGTAGAACAGTAGTCGACAACGTTGACGGAGAACTCAGAGATGGTGGTTTACAGTTTCAAACTCTGAAATTGAAGGCAAGTCTCTGTTCTATTCTTTCCCCTTAATTTGTGTTTTGTGCATGACTGGTTAGACTTCAGGGTTTTAATAAAAGATAAAATGGATTGACACAAACATAATAACATGCTTTCCATGTAGATATGAATTTATTTGATCTCAGTGAGTTAACTGTTTTACATACTGGTTGATTTTCTGCTATTTGTGTCTTTTACGTTTAAGCCTGTTTTATTGAGATTAGTAATATGATTGGATGCCTTACAATTATTCTGAGAATGAGTTGAATCCCTAGAACAAGATTTTAAAACAGTTTTGAGTTTTACTAAATAAATCTGTTGTAAGTTGTCTAAAGTTGCTATCAGAAATTATGTAATCGTTGCTGTAAGACTGGTGTCTAGTTCAGATCATGGTTGCATATCAGTGGGTTAAGATTACCCTAGAACTAAGATTAAACCCTAGAACAACCATTAAGAACCTTACAGAGGTCTGGAAAACACCGCAGTCGAAGAAGAAGCAGCAGAACGGGCGACGGCAACTAAGGGGAGAAGAGCAGGCTCCAAGAAAAGGAGGAGCTGGCTCTTTCTACCTTAGAGCCGGCTCCAAAGGAAGGTGGAGCCGGCTCTAGCATCTAGGAGCCGGCTCCTAGATTAGTTGAGCAGGCTCTTTTGGAAAAATAGAGCAGGCTCTTTGTTTTGAATGAGCCTGCTCTCAATTGAATGCACCAAATTTTGTTTCTGTGCACTGTTTGGTCTGTATAGGTTCTTGGAACTTTGTTTAGGCTGTTTTAAATTGTTGTTGGATCTGGAATAAACCC
Source organism: Cornus florida (assembly GCF_030987335.1). NCBI lineage: Eukaryota > Viridiplantae > Streptophyta > Magnoliopsida > Cornales > Cornaceae > Cornus > Cornus florida. Next base: position 15,341,149 of record NW_026775573.1, on the reverse strand, counting down.
GTTATACTATGGAAAATATTAATCCATGATTGGGTTAAGGATTGGAGCAAATTAAATTTAAGGAAAAAATTGGGTGTTGCTAACTGTTTGAACATTCAAACCATTTACTGGAACTTGGAATTTTTCTGGCATATATAATTTATGGTTTCATTATATCTAAACAGAAGTATAAGAATAGTAAGTGCTTGAAATCATCTATTCTTGATTTGGAATTAATTGATATATTTCTTTTATAAATTCTGTTCAATATAAGGAGTTTATGGAGGATTGGATTACTACGCCTTGTATTAGCATTTTAAATGGTTAAAATGTGATGGTTGGATTCTGTAGTAATTCCTATTGACTTGTTATAGGTATTAAGTGATAATTATGCATATAATGGATTATGGTTGATTAGTATCTAATACTGTTTTCGTCAACTAGGTTAGTTGGAGGGGCTAATTGTACAGTCTTTTCATATATATGAAGAACTGTAATGAGATATCTAAATGTTATATTGGATGCATAAATTGGTTGTATACGTGCTAAACTATATTTATGCTTATTCTGGGATGTGGTTGATGAATAATTATACTATGTTAATAACTACGTGAACTGGAGGATTGTATGTACCGGTATGGGACGGTGACATACTAGGTATGGATTAGTTCAAACACTAAATCCTACTTAATTTGGAATAAGTTGGATTAACCATAAAAGGTTAAGTCCTACTTATATGGATGTATATGAACTGGTATGGGACGGTGTCATATTAGGGATGGCTTAGTTCAAAACACCAAGACCTACTTATATTGGGAATGGATTAGTTCAAAACACTAAGTTCGACCCAATTTGGATTCAGGTATGGATTAACCATAAAGGTTAAGTCCATCACCTACATGTGTCATATCAATTGTGAATTGAATGATCTACTATGGTTTCCGAATGGATTTATTATATAGATATCAGACCCCTACACAAATGGATGATATTCTGTATTAGGAGGAGTACGGACTTTATATATTTATTATATGTGCCATGGTATGAGCCTGAGTCTCAAGACCATGGTTAGGGCGCGTATATCGCCTAGGATGGATAACTGGACATAGGTGTTGTTCCCTGGTAGGTCTAGGTACTCATGCCCACCTTAGGGTGCGTATTTGCATGTTACCTTCTATTCAGGCTGAGACAGACCTACTGGACTAGCGAGCGTCCTATAGTGTGTACTATATATACATATATGGACTACTCTAGATATTGTTGAGTCTTTCTAGGATGTATCTGCGTATCGGATTACTGTTTGGATCGTAGTAGATCAGGACTTGCATGTGGGCCTGACCCACTCTATTATTTTACAGGTGTTCGACAGTACTAGTCTTAGAGCTGGATCGTATTGATGCAGATACAGACACTCATTCTTCTGGTTATATAGGATTTCCTTTCTATTTTAAATTTTGGTTTTTAAATTCTGTAAATTTATTCAAGGATTTGGGATTAGGGGTCCATTAGGTGGATTCCCGAGTTGTACGGTTTTAAATCATATTAATTTATTTATTTCAAGTTTGAGGATTCTTATGTTAGATTTCTTTCAGCGTATTATTAATTTGTTCTTAATTCAGTTTTATTTTTGCTTGTTTACATATTAATTGTTTGGTATCCCTCGGATCTGTACTTGGACTTGATCACCCATGGCTCTAGAATCGAGGGGTATCACAATATTAAACCTCTTGTTGCATGGTTTAAGTCTCTGTGATAAAGGAGGAAACAGTGTAAAAATATACAACCGTGCATGCTATTAACAAAAGAAAGGAACTGAATGGCTTGATTAAATTTCAGAAATTTAATGGAACTTCACAGAGGGATTAAATAGTTAATTTAGGGTGGGATTAAAACCTTGAATTGATTTAAGTTGATCCATGGGACAAATAGTATAAAATTGATAAATTTTCTACGCTGATAACGGATGGAGGACGAATTAGTTGCTTAATTAAATTTTAGCAATTTAAGGAGATCCAGTATGTTAATAAAACTTATTTTAAATACATGATAGGGTCATTGTTATATTAAATTTGAACTATGCATGTTTTGGATGTTAATTGTTAAAATATTAAATTCTTTGATGCAATTACACAGATTAATACTGGATTTTAATTGCTAGATTGTTAATCTTCTTTCTGCAATTATTTGGATATTAGTTTTGGATTGTAAATTACTAAACTATTATATATATGATGTAATTTACAAGGATATGGAGGATTGTATGCACCGGTATGGGACGGTGACATACTAGGGACGGTTTAGCTCAAAACGCCTAAACCTAACCTAACGGATTAAAGGAATGGATTTATAAATATTGAATCCTAATTTTGTTTAAGTCAAATCAACTGCAACTAAGTTGAGTGGCTTCTTGGATTAATGGATGGTAGTTAAGTCATTTCAACTGAATAAGTTGAGTGACTAACTAGTTGGTTTATTGTATGTCAGTTTAATAAATAGTTAAACTACATACCCTGATTTTGGACGGACTTTATATATATGTTTATGGTACCATGAGATGAGCTTGAGTTTCAAACTCGTTGGTTAGGGTGCGTATATGCAGTGGATGCGTAGTTGGTTATAATAGGTTGAGGTGTACCCTGTTAGGTCTAGGTACTCATGCCCACCTTTGGGTGCGTTTTCGCATGTTGCCTTCTACTGAGGTTGAGACCCCTATTATAGACCAGTGAATGTCCCTTAATGTGGATATATATATATATATATATATGTATGGACTAGATAGATATTATGAGGTGTCTACGGTGTATCTGTGTATCGGGTCACTGTGTGGATTGCAGTTAGATTAGAACTTGCTAGTGGGCCTGACCCACTCCTTTATTATTCTTTTCACGTATTGGACGGTTCCAGTCTCAAGCTTGATCGTGCTAAGCAGAGACTCTCTTTCATTCCACCAGTAACGTAGGATTTCACGTTACGCTTTAGTCTTGGGTTATTTTTACTTTCAGTTATTCAGTTTCAGTTGATGTTTTATTTCGGGGTCCACTAGTTGGATTCTCAAGTTGTAACCTTGGAGGTTTTGGAAGGATTGGATTATTAATATTTTCAGTTTGGAGGATTTTATATTTCTTTTGGTTCTTTATTTAAATCCTTAAATTTCTATTCTGTGTTCGCTTTAAAATACTTTAATTGTTTGATATTTCCCTCAGGTTTGGGCCTGGGCCTGATCAACCCATGTCTCGGATCCGAAGGGTATCACAGTTGGTATCAGAGCACTCAAGGTTCAAATGTCTCTAGGACGTTTCGTATTAAGACTTCCGCGTAGCGTTTTCTTTTGAATAGAGCTTGTGTTTAGGATTCGTTGAATTCTTTTACAGTCCATTTAAAATCGTACTGATGTCTATCTTCTGTGTTAACAGAATGGTTAACGCTAGAACCAGACGGAACTGTGGGCAGCAAAGGGAAGCGGCACGTAGGAAGCAAGATTTCCTATAGCGTCAGCAAATGGGGGAAGAACAGTTACTGCCTAGGTTTCAGGAGGAGGAGCAGGAGGAAGGTGGTCAGTTGCATATCGAGCAAGAGGATGAACAACTAACTCAGGAGTCCCAGGACCAAGGCTATAATCAAGGCAGGAAACCAGAGTTTACTCCTCAGTTAGTTTACACCATTGTTCAAGCTGTAGCAGCGGGGGTAGCAACTGCACTTCAGAATCAGTTACACGTTCAGCAGACACTAGAAGTAGTACCAGTGGTGCAGAATGTGTTTAAAGGACATTGTTATGCCTGCGGTAATTATGGGCATACAGCCAGACAATGTCTTAGGTTCGCTCGGAGACAGCATAATGAAGGACCACAGGCAGGATGGGATCAGTCAGAGGCTAACTAGCAGGGGTAACCGTTTGGTACTTTTTGGGGTACTTGTTATACATGTGGGGAGATGGGTCACACTTTCAAGCAGTGTCCCAAATGAGAAGATACCAGGCAGTTCGGGCAGGAGGGTACTGACTCCCAAGGAGAATGGTTCTTTTAGGAGTAATTTCAGTTATTTTTAGTAGTGGAGGTATTAATAAGAGTGTGGTACAGATTTAATCACACACACTAGTAATATGTTAAAGAATATTTTATTATTATGCTTTTGACAGCTGATGGTTTAAAGTATGTAGAGATTTCTTCTATAAATGGTTTATGGAACTATTTTTGTTGTTATTTTTGTTGCAATAATAAAGGATTATCACAGTGGAGTGATTGGTTTTGGATAAACAAACAAATATTTGTTTAAATGTATGTTGTGTTAAGACAGGACGATTACCAAGGAATATATAAATGAACTTGTGTAAGTCGATGTGGTAGTTTTGTTTTCGAATGATGAATTCCCAGGATAGTACGACAATCTAAAAGGGAGTAACGTCGAAGTACTTTAGTTACCTCACGTGTTTTGCTCTACGGAATATTTAGCATTGGATTTGGATAGTTTAGTTGGTGTCACTAAATGTTGTAGGCCCAGATTTCTAGCCAATCTAGTAGTTCTGGATATGCACACGCATGCTGTGTTACTTGGGATGGATTGGTTGTCTCACTACCATGCCCAAGTTAATTATTTTGATTGGTCTATTGTGTTTACCATACCTGGTCAGGACATGTATGTCGTCACTATGCCACGTTCTAGCGGGGTCATTAGTACCTATTTGTTCCATGTGGAGGAGGAAACGGAGGAGGGGACTACTGTGTCATTGGATAATATACCAATTGTACAGGATTTCCCGAATGTGTTTCAGGAGATTCCAGGGTTGCCACTTAGTCGTGAGATCGACTTTATGATAGACTTAGCTCTAGGCACAACACCTATTGCTAGGGTACCTTATAGGATGGGACCCATGGAGATGCACGAGCTGAGGGATCAGATTCAGCAACTACTCAGCCAGGGTTTCATTCGCAGGAGTACTTCACCCTAGGGAGTACCAGTTTTATTTATGAAAAAGAAGGATGGTTCGCTCCGCTTATGTATAGATTATAGGGAGTTGAACAAGGTTACGATTCGTAACAAGTATCCGTTGCCTAGGATTGATGACTTGTTTGATCAGTTGAAGGGAGTTACCTATTTCTCTAAGATTGATCTGCGGTCTGGGTATCATCAACTTCAGGTTTGGGAGCAGGATGTTCCAAAGACAGTGTTTCTCACTAGATATGAATCTTATAAGTTCCGTGTCATGCTATTTGGGATAACTAATGCACCAGAAGTGTTCATGGACTTAATGAACAGGGTCTTCTGGGCTTATTTGGATCAGTTTGTCATTGTCTTTATTGATGATATCTTGATCTATTCTCGGACGGAGGATGATCGTGCTAGACATCTTCGGATAGTCTTGCAGATACTTCGTGAGCACTAGTTGTATGCCAAGTTCGAGAAGTGTGAATTTTGGCAGCGGGAGGTGAGGTTTCTGGGTCATGTGGTGTCCGAAAGGGGGATAGCAGTGAATCCGGCCAAGGTTTCAGCGGTGGTTGAGTGGGGACAACCTACTTCACCTACTGAGATTCAAAGTTTTCTCGGTTTGGCAGGATATTACAGGAGGTTCATTTAGGGGTTCTCAAAGATAGCAGAACCACTCACTCATCTGACTAAGAAGGGTGTACAGTTCGTGTGGGATGAACATTGTCAGAGAGCTTTTGATGAGCTGAATACTAGGTTGACTTCTGCACCAGTTTTGTCTACCCCACAGAGCGGGATAGAGTATCTGGTCTACACGGATGCTTCGTTGCAGGGTTTTGGATATGTTTTGATGCAGGAGGAGCAACCGATTTCGTATGGATCTCGGAAGCTTAAGCCTCATGAGCTTAATTATCCAACGCATGATTTGGAGTTGGCAGCTGTGGTCTTTGCTTTACGTATTTGGAGGCATTACCTGTTAGGTGAGTCCTTCAGGTTATTTAATGATCACAAGAGTTTGCAGTACTTGTTCACTCAGCGGGAGCTAAATATGAGACAGCGCAGATGGTTCGAGTTTCTGAAAGACTATCACTTCTCCATACAGTACTATCCAGGGAAGGCGAATGTGGTGGCAGATGCACTCAGTCGCCAACCTATTAGTAGTCTTTCTGCTCTATTTTCCACTGAGTGGAATGCTTTGAGGACAGTGGATGAGTTGTCGGATGCCTTCATGACTTGTATGGTAGTTACACCTTCTATTATTCATAAGGTTTTGAAGGCACAACTCACGGATCCGCCGTGCATTGATAAGGTTGCAGAGATAGCTTTCGGAGTGGTTCCATTCTACTATGTTGGGGCTGATGGAGGTTTAAGGTACAAGGGATGGTTAGTAGTACCTTCTGTTGACGATTTAAGAAAGGATGTGATGACTGAGACTCACCACTCTGAGTTTTCTGTTCATCCAGGAGACGACAAAATGTATCAGGGGCGGTTTTGGTGGGTAGGTATGAAGAGGGACATTGTTCTTTTTGTTTCATAATGTAGTACTTGTCAGATGGTCAAGATTGATCATCAGAGGCCGCCAGGAGCTCTACAGCCATTACCGATCCTGGAGTGGAAATGGGAGAGCATTTCTATGGATTTTGTGGAGGGATTGCCTAACTTTTTCAAGGATCATAATTCTATTTGGGTCAACATGGACAGACTGACGAAATCAGCTCACTTTTTGCCTATTTGTACTAACTTCACTTCAGAGCAGTTGGCAAGACTTTATATTACCGAGATTGTGAAGTTGCACGGCATTCCATTGCCCATTATATCGGACAGGGATTTAAGCTTTGTGTCTGGATTTTGGAAGAGTTTCCAGCAGACTTTGTGGAGTTTGCATATAGCAATAGTTTACAGAAGACTATTAGGATGGCACCATTTAAGGCGTTCTACGACCGATCGTGTCGATCGCCTATTTATTGGATGGAGGTTAGCGAGCGCAGATTGTTGAGACCTGAGTTCATTAGGGATACTTCTGAGAAGATAGCTTTTATTAAGGATCGCAACGTGTTTCATGTTTCCTTGTTGCGGAAATTTTTGCGAGATAAGGATCAGTATCAGCATATCGATGTTGGGGAGATTGAGTTACAGCCGGATGTAACTTATTTGGAGCCACCATGTCGTATTATAGACTGTGGGGATCAGATCCATCGTCGTAAGGTTATCCTTTTAGTTTGTGTCCAGTGGAGTCATCACAATGAGGCTGAGTCTACTTGGGAACGGGAGGACGTCATTCGCTTACAATTTCCTAACATATTGGAAGAAGGTAAGAACGAATTCCGAGGACAGAATTCCTTTTGTTAGGGGGAAAAAATGTAATACCCCTAATTTTTAAAAGGATAGTCTCGGTATTTTGATTATTATTTTATTGGATTTTTATTTGTTTAATTAGTTATTCTGGTTGTTTAATTGATTACTTGCCTTTGTTTATTTATTTGGTGTGTTTAATTGATTAATTGATTGGTTATGTTTATTAAATGGTATTTGAATTAAATTGTTAATGATATTATATTTTTGTTCATTCACTGTTTTATTTTATTTTTGTAATATATTTCTTGTAATGATAATTTTAGGTTCTTAACTTAAGTACGTTTACATAGCCGACACTTTAAACGTAGGTTTTGTATATGGGCCAACTAAGGTTTATGTTAGGGCTTTGGCTCTAATTAAACAAGGATTAGGGTTTAGTGTTGTACGACTATAAATATAGTGATTACGTTGGTTTAGGGTTTGGTGAAAAACAAAGTATTGGTTCTGTAAAGAGAAAAGTTGAGAGAACAGAGCATCGTAACGGTCTGTCAAGGAGAAGAACAGAGAGGACCAAGGGAGGATTTTGGTGGATTAGACTAGAACCAGGGGAGGCTAGAAGGTAGTTAGTGGGTCCAGAAGTTAGGAAGACGGCGACAAAGTTTTGAGTCCAAAACTGCAGGCAAGTTCTTTTATTTCTCCTTCCCTTTGGCTCGTGTTCTGTGCACCTAGATAATCTTTAGGGTTTAATCAATTAGTAACTAGAATTTACCTATTTAACATATGCTATATTGATGATCTGTGGTGTTGAAAACAAATCTGTTACAATGCATGCAAGTCTTGTTCCAGTTTTCTGTCCTTTAAGCATGTTGTTTCTGTTATAACTTTAGTCTCTGTATTTTATTGCAACTACTGTAAGTAAAATAAAGGAACACTACTGGGGTTATATAAAACTCATAGGGTTATTATTTTGTTTTAAATATGTATTGCAATTTGTTCCGTTTCAATTCGTGCATGTGGTTTCAGTTGGTACTAACGCATGTTAAGTTCAGTAACAAGTTTAATCTTTGTAATTGATTCAAATTGCTGTAATCAAACCTTGGGGATGCTATTAGAGTGGTATTAAATCCATAAGATCAGTTTAAGAAACCAACAGAGGGGTAGGAATTGATTAGAGGATAAGCAGACAGATTGAAACGGAGCAGAGACTGAACTGGAGGCTCTCAAGGGGGAGAGAGCTGGCTCTGGAAAGCAAGAGCTGGCTCTCCTTCAGCAAGAGCCAGCTCCAAGGGAGTTTGGAGCCGGTTCCAAGTGAGAAAGAGCCTGCTCTTTCATTTTTAGAGCAGGCTCCAACCTTTTGTACGTTCTGAAATTGGTTTTTACAGCACTGTTTGATACTTTTGACACCATTTGAGCATTTGGATGGTTCTGATGGGTTGTAGGGACTTCACAGAGGGTTTAAAGGGTTAACTTTAAGTAATATTAAACCTCTTGTTGCATGGTTTAAGTCTCTATGATAAAGGAGGAAGCAGTGTAAAAATATACAACCGTGTATGCTATTAACAAAAGAAAGGAACTGAATGGCTTGATTAAATTTCAGAAATTTAATGGAACTTCACAGAGGGATTAAATAGTTAATTTAGGGTAGGATTAAAACCTTGAATTGATTTAAGTTGATCCATGGGACAAACAGTATAAAATTGATAAATTTTCTACACTGATAACGGATGGAGGACGGATTAGTTGCTTAATTAAATTTTAGCAATTTAAGGAGATCCAGTATGCTAATAAAAATTATTTTAAATACATGATAGAGTCATTGTTATATTAAATTTGAACTATGCATGTTTTGGATGTTAATTGTTAGAATATTAAATTCTTTGATGTAATTACATGGATTAATTCTGGATTTTAATTACTAGATTGTTAATCTTCTTTTTTGCAATGATTTGAATATTAGTTTTGGATTGTAAATTACTAAACTGTTATATATATGATGTAATTTACAAGGATATGGAGGATTGTATGCATCGGTATGGGACGGTGACATACTAAGGACGGTTTAGCTCAGAACGCCTAAACCTAACCTAATGGATTAAAGGAATGGATTTATAAATATTGAATCCTAATTTTGTTTAAGTCAAATCAACTGCAACTAAATTGAGTGGCTTCCTGGATTAATGGATGGTAGTTAAGTCATATCAACTGAATAAGTTGAGTGACTAACTAGTTGGTTTATTGTATGTCAGTTTTAACTAAAATGTTTAATTCCTGATTATATGTTGTGTCTTGACCAATGAACTATTGACCGGCACAACATTGTATTTGGAAGGAACTTATATATATAATTGGAGTAGGGATTTAATTAAAACACTTAAATCTTAATTTTATGTCGTGTCATGGCAACGAATCAGTTGAGCGGCACTACATTGGTTTGGATGGGAATTTATATATATAAATTATGGTACCGCGATTTGAGCTTGAGTCTCATAGTCGACGGTTAGGGTGCGTATATGCAGTAGGATGCGTAACTAGCTATGTTGATTGAGGTATACCCTGTTAGGCTTAGGTAGTCATGCCCACTCAGGTGCGTATTGCATGTTACCTTCTATTCAGGTTGAGACCCTCAGTATAGTTAGTGAGAGTCCTGTAGTGTGGATATATATTTATCTATTTACGGACTATATAGATTTGGTTGAGACATCTAGGATGTATCTGCGTATCGGGTCTCTGTTTGGATTGTAGTTAGGATAGAACTTGTTCGTGGGCCTGACCCACTATTATTTTTCAGGTAACGAACGGTTCCGGGTCTTAGAGCTTGTTCGTGCTGAGCAGAGACGTCTTCTCATTCTTCTGATGACGTAGGCGGTTCCTGTATGGTTTAGCATTGGATTTTTTTTTCGGTGGTTCATTTCTCAGTGATGATTTTTATTAGGGGTCCACCAGAGGGATTCCCGAGTTGTATTTGAAATAGAGAATTTGGTTGTATCAGAATAATTCTTTATTAATTTTATTTTATTTTGAGGTTTCAGTATTTGGTTTAGCATTCTAGTTTCTTTTCAGCAAATTTTTATTTATTCCTGTTTCCTTAATTGTATTCTGTATTCATTGATTGCTAATTTGTTTGATATCCTCGAGTAGTCGGGCGTGGGCCTAGCCAACCCGCATCCGGAAATCCGGGAGTATCACAGTTGGTATCAGAGCACTCCAGGTTCTAGTGTCCTTAGGAGTGTTTTTCGTTATAGGACTTCCGCGTTGCGTCTCTTAAAACTTTGAGCCATATTAGGATTCGTTGTACTCTCTTTACGGTTCGTTCGGAGAAGTTGATGTCAATTATATTCCATAAATGGTTGACACTAGGAGGAGGATGGGGTTCAAGGCGAAAGCGATATAGACCCAAAGGAGTAAAGGAGTAGGTTGTCGAGTTCTTTGCAGAAGCAGAACTTGGGATTGAAAGTTTAGTTCCAAGGTTGGCATTACTTAGGAAGTATACGCCATGAACGGATCAGGGTGTAGGTGTTAGGTCACCGCATGTCGGGGCCAACATAACTTCGGATGATCTCAAAAAGGAGACAAATGAAGAGTAGGATTCTGAAGAGGATCCTAAGGGAGGAGATATCAGCGTCTTCAAGAAAGGGGATATTGAAGCTTGAAGATAAAGGATCGCACGTGGGTGCTCACATTCACCAGTAGTATAGTGAATAGTACTAGTGAAGTTGGTGTGAACCAATCTACATATAGTTAAAGTTTCGTAGCATCTCCGGGAATTAATTGAGAAGTACTCTTTAGGAGTTTGGGAACCGGATGGAGTTCTTACCAGAACAACGACGTGATTTTATATCACATTCCGGAGAGTATGGGGATTTGGTTGTGACATTCTAAGTTGGTTTGTAAAGCCACGATAGACGGTTTACATTCCGCATATTAGGAGGATGAGGGTTAAGCTTTTGGATATTTGTTTAAACAAACGATTGTGCAGTTAAACTATGGTTAATGGAGAAGTTTCGAGGTTGGATAATTACCAACGAAATTATGGTATGAACTTTTGCGAACTTGAGTTCAAATGAGGTTTTCTTCTCTGGAATGGAGGACGTTTTAATTGGGAATTATATTTTGGTTGTTTTGTTGCACTGTGTGTATCTATGTGTTTGATTTTGTTATTCTGTGTTGCATTTTGTTATTATGTGTTTCGTTTTGTTGTTACGTGTTTCATTTTTGTTAATTTGTCCGGATTGGGAGTATGGAGTGGTTGGGGACACAAGTATGTGATCAACCAACTATTATGTTGATGACATGGATAATAGCGCTATGTACGCTAGGATTTGTGATAGTATGGTCATAGGATTGGGTAGAAATACAAACTTTTAGCCAATCTAATGGATCTGAATATGGTGGTATGCTAGTTAGGATGGGATAGTTAAACTATCAAAATGAGTCAAATAATAAAAAAGGATTAGTTTGATATGCTCAATGCTAGGTGGGGATTCGTTTTTACAACGCTATAATAATGGTGGTTGTTAGTGTCTTGGGGATTCGTGAGGTTGTGGTAGGTAAAGATCACTGTAATGCCACTATGGTTCAGACGGAGGATTTTGTACTGGTAGGTACTTATTAGAATGACGCTGAGAGAGGATAGTGGGCTGATAAAATCTTTAGCAGTCTATTCGTAATCAAGATTTTCTTTTTACGAGGGTGTTATTTGGAGGAGTTGCTGGTGTTACACTTAGAGGAGGAACCAAAGTTTCTACACTGTATATAAAAAAAAAAAGTGGAAATTTTTTTTTAGGGTTATCTTTCGCAATAATTAGCTGTTGCTCCGACATTGATGACTAAATGGAGGATGCGAAAGGTTTCAAATTCAATTGAAACGAGACAAGGAGTTAACTTAACACTTACCCATAATAGAGAAGTAGGGTGTGTTAAGGATAGGAAGGTGAGACTGAACACCTATATAAGAAAGCGGTGCACGGTGTGTGTGAAAAAGTCATAGTGAGTTGACCTTCGATAAATGGAATTACCGGTTAATTTTATTATCAGTAAGTTTATCACTAACTGGTGATGCCTAGATACAGTTTCTGGGTTAGCTTTTGACCATGCTTCAATGTAAGCAATGGGTGCATACAAAAGCTGGTGGTACCAGACCAGTTGGTACTTTCTATAGACAACGGGAAGGAGGATATAAAAATTGAGATTCAGATCTCTTAGTTCTTTATTTATCCTGGTGAAAACAGAACGTTTCACGGTGTGAAGCCGAGGTTTAGGGAATTGGCAAGCAGAGGGATGTAGTGATTTTGACATCATTTCTAATATGATCGAGAGGGACCATTCGAGAATCCTAGACCCTTGTAGACATTTTCTATGTTCAACTGATAGACCCTTTTCACGGATTTGGATTCGGATTTGGTTAGGATGTTGGTTCGTTTATTTATTAAGTCAGCTAAATTCTGGTTTATTGCGAACTGGTGGGTCATCAGTTCATCTGAATAGAGGGGAATACAAGACGACTTAGATGCATCAAGTTGGTGATTCACACTTTGTATTAAGTTCTGTTCAGGGGAAAGGAATAGGGAGGTGGACGCTTGTAATACCCCTAATTTTTAAAAGGATAGTCTCGGTAATTTGTTTAATTGTTTTCTGTTCATTAATTATTTTTGGTTCATTAATTGTTTTGAATTATATTTTAATTGACTTTTTAATGATTTTTGTTTTGAATTATATTTTAATTGACTTTTTAATGATTTGATTTAGTTGACTTATTTGTGTTATTTGAGTTAATTAGTTAGTTTATTTGTTTTCTTTGGGTTAATTAATTATTTGAATTATTTACAGTAATTGTGATTATTTAAGTTAATTGTTTTGATTATTTATTTGGCTTTAATTCTCTGTAAATTGTATGTTATTTTCTGTTTTACGGTTAACTTGGAATTTTTATTTGTTTCTTTAATTGAATTAGTAGTTAACTTGGAATTTTTATTGTTGACTTAGTAATTACATGTTTTAATTTGTGACTAGGTATAAAAGTGTGGTTAGGGTTTTAGTTCTGTTTCGGTTTAGGTTTATTTAAGGAGCCGACAAGGTTTATAACCTAGGTTGTGTTTATGGGCCTCGTTTCAGACTTTAGGTATAATTGGACTTAGGGTTTTGGTTGCCTATAAATATATACGATAAGTCTGCTTAGGGAACAAAATAATACAACCAAAACACGTCTGTGGAATTAGAAACGAGGAACAGAGGAGGTTGCAGTAGGAGTCGCCGGAGATTGTAGAAGACAACGTAGAGATTTTAACAAAAATCTCAAAAGGCAAGTTCTAACCTTACTCTCTCCCTTATACTCGTGTTCTTTGCATACTCAATGGTTCCAGGATGAATTACATGTTTAAAAATAAAAGACGTTGTCTGTGCATGCCTAGAGTGTAACTGAAACTGATTTTGGTTTGAAGCTTGTAACCTGTTTAACTTTGAACTGTCTTATTTAATTCATGGTTTAATCCATATTAGTAGCATAATAAGGACTGGGTTAAGGACTGGAATCTTCTAGGATTAAGTGAAACTCTCTGTAAACCTCTACAGTGAAGTGTCGGAGGCGTAAACGGCGACCGGAGAGGAGAACACGAAGAAGAGGAGGGGGAGAGCCGGCTCCTATTGGATTGGAGCCGGCTCCCCTTGGACTGGAGGCGGCTCCAATGGTCTAGGAGCCGGCTCCAGGGCCATTGGAGGCGGCTCCAATATTCTGGAGCCGGCTCCAGGTTGTTTATGCGTGAGTTTTGATTCTGTGGGTTGTTTTTCCAAATTTTTTTCAGTGATTAGGCTTCCTACTGATTGTTTTAATGTGTTTATTGGTGAATGAATACTGTAATGGGTGATTTAGGAGTGGTCTAGGGTAAACATAAATATGCAAAGACCAGATTAACATAAAATTGGATACAAAGCGTTAACCATTAGGATTACATGGAGTTAATTACGAAGGTCTTGTAGACTGTGTAGATTTGGAGTTTCTAATTTCTTAATTATATTAGAAATTTTCTGTGAGAGCTTGTCCACTCGAATTATATGTTCATGGAAATAGAAACTATGCTAAAAATTTATATTTCACTGAGAATTAGTTGGTGATTAAATTTAACGGTTAGTGCGGCAAGTTGTTGGACAGGAAACTATAAGTATAATAGATTATTTATATTTATTCTGCATGCTATAGATGTGAGTGGAAAAATATCTATTTAGGCTCTGTTAATTCTATGGAAACTGGGAATAGGTCATCATTATAAATAAAGCCCTGTATGATCAAATTATGGATTCTGAATTGGCTTGCTTAAGCATGTTTGTTAATCTGTTCTAACATGTTTAGTTTGGAACTGTTGGTATTGACATTTATATGGTCATTATTTTGTCAACTGTGAATGTAAATAAGCAGGTTGGTTATCTATGTCAATATGCATAGTAAGGAGTAGTTGACATTGATATTTATATTTTCAATGTGAATCAATTATTGGTATTTTTAAGAATGGTTGCTAATGCATTCTCTTGTGTTTAGTATGGAATTGTTGATATTGCTATTATAATTATCGATGCTATATCAACTATTGGACGGATTGGATTGTATGTACCGGTATGGGACGGTGACATACTGGGTTTGGATTAGCTCAAATTGCTAAGTTCTACCTATTTTGGAGTAAGGGCACGGGTTATAAACTACAATCCTCCTTATATATATAAGTCGGTACGGTTGACTACGCCGAGTGACTTACTGGATTTCTGGTGGATGGATAGAAACGGAGTTTAGATATATTTTTATGTTACCGTGTCATGAGCTTGAGTCTCAGTGTCGACGGTTAGGGTGCGTATATGCAGTTGGATGTGTAGCTGACTGTGAAGGTTGAGGTATACCCTGTTTAGGTTTAGGTACTCATACCCACTCAGGTGCGTATTGTGTGATGCCTTCTATCCAAGTTGAGACCCCCTTCATGGCCTAGCGAGAGTCCAGTAGTGTGGATATATTTATGTACGGATTATTAGTTATTGTTGAACTATTATGTACGGATTATTAGTTATTGTTGAACTATTTAGTATGTACATGCGTATCGAGTCTCTGCTTGGATTGTAGTAGGTTAGAACTTATTCGTGGGCCTGACCCACTCCTATTTTTCAGGTGTACGTCAGTTCCAGGCTTGAGCTTGTTCGTGCAGAGCAGAGACGATCTTCCATTCTACCGAAGATGTAGGGTTTCTTTCCAGATCTTGGATTTGGGTTTTATCTTTTATTTTACTTTCATTTAGTGTGAGACTTTTATTAGGGGTCCACTAGAGATGGATTCCCGAGTTGTTCAAATTATGGATATTTGGTTTATCAAATTTAAGTATTGAATTATTTAAGGATTATCTTTTAGTTTCTTTTCAGCTTTAAACTTTCATTTCTTAATTCATTTTGTATTCTGTGTTCGCTATAAAATATTAATTGTTTGATACTCCCTCGGGTTTGGGCCTGGGCCTGATCAACCCGTGTCTCGGATCCGAGGGGTATCACAACGCTCTCAACAACCGATCTTATATTCATATCTTGCGACTCATTGTTGAGTTTGTAGTTGTAGTTTCGCCTGTATAATAATGACACAGGCTATTATCACGGAAATTAAGGAAGATAACTGAAAATATTAAGGTTGATCTTTGTGGAGGTGTTACTTTACTTAACTAGAGCTTAAGGTACTGACGGAGATTTAGTGGTTTTTGTTAGGATTGTCGGAATGAATTGCGATTTAAAATCGGCACTTCTTAATGAATTGATATGCATGCTCGGATTAGGTGAGATTTAGTTCTTTGTTAAGTTTAAAATTGGTATATGGTTTCAAAGACATGGTTGAATTGTCGGCATGGTTGATTTGCAACGGTTATCACAATATACAACAAGGGGGCATGGTTTATTTGCCAAAGTATAAATAACTATACTTAGGAAGGCATGGGTTAGTTACCAAGTTATGACTCAATCTATTCGTACTGATAGAGCGAAGTCTACACAAGAATGGAAATGAATTTTAATAAAAATAATTCAGAGTTTCGTGAATTCCGAGGACGGAATTCCTTTTGTTAGGGGGGAAGAATGTAATAACCCTAGTTTTCAAAAGGATAAGATTGGAGTTTAAATTTTTTCTATGTGCAATTTTCTTTTGATTTTGTGGCTAGGTGCTTATGTGTCAAATTGTTTATGTGTTTGATTTTATTTTAAATTAAGTGTTTGTTTTATTTTGTGGATTTAAATAGATTGTTTTCTTTACTTGTATTTTTAATTGATTTAATTGATAAATTGTTATTTAATTGACTTGTTTGATTATTTCTTTGTATTTTTGTTTTCTTTAATTAAATTAAATAGTTTTTAGTCGTGTAAATGTTTTATTGATTTTTGAATGGAATTAATTGGATTAATGGAATATTCCTAGTTGTAATGGAAAAATAGGGTTTAGTCTCTTACTATCTCACGCCGACTAAACTGGGCCTCAATTAGGTTTTCTATGGTGGATTAAGATTAGGCTTAGGGTTTTGATTAGTGCCTATATATATACTGTAGTATGTCTTCAAAAAGGGTTGAGAACCCTATATACGTACAGTGTTGATAGAGAGAAAAACAGATGGAGTAACAGAGAGTTACAGGGAGAATTACAAAGAGAGATAAAGGGAGAAAGTCTAGGGTTTTGCCTTAGGCTAGGGCTGAACCAAGGAGGAGGAGGAGCAGAGGTTGGCTTGTGGGTAAAACCAAGAGCAACAGAGGTGGAACGGTCGTCGGAGATTTCATCAGAAAATTCAGAGACGGTTAAGGCAAGTTCTATTATGTCTCTTTCCCCTTGGCCTGTGTTCTGTGCACTCTTTGATGGTCTCTAGGATGTTGATTAAATATTAATTGAGCTTTTGCATGCCTATTATATGCCAAATTAATCATCTGTATATGTTTACAATATGTCTGAAGTTTTCCTCGCACCTCTGTTTTCCGTTGTTAGTTTTAAAGCATGAAACTGTTTTTATTTTAATCATTGTTGTGGTACTTACTGTTGTAAACTAAGTACTGGGACGTCATTGTATAAATATTAGACTGTTAAAATTAGTCTTAAGGAAGAACAGAAGGGTAGGAGGAGGCCGGAGATGAAGCAAATGATTCAAAACGAAGCAGGAAGCGGAGCAGTAGGCTCAAAGGAGGAGAGAGCCGGCTCCAGGAAGTTGGAGCCGGCTCCCCCCTTCATAGAGGTGGCTCCAAGGGATAAAGGAGCCGGCTCTAAAGTGTTTTGAGCCTGCTCTAAGATTTTAGAGCAGGCTCCTTTGGTTGTGTGGTGTTTGGACGTGTTTGGGGCACTGTATGGACACTGTTTGGGCGTTGTTTGGAATTTTACATGGTTTCAGGGACTGGAATGAAGATTCTAAAAGTACTTTTAATGGATTTTAATCCTTCTAATTGTATTATTTGGTCCATAGGGCAAATGGAATAAACCGTGTAAAAATAAGCAAATTAGTACGCTGCTAACGGATAGGAAAGACTAAATTGCTAAATCTTGTTTTAAAAAATTTTAACGGATTGTAGCATGGACTCTAAACATGATATTAGGCTATACTGGAGCCACATTAAATAAATTAATGGTTTGGTACTCTTGGATTTAACCGTAGGAAAGTATATAGCGGTGCCGGCTGTTAACGGATGGAAGGGGTTTAATGGCCTAATTTAATTTTAGCAATTTAACAGATTATCACAAATCTTATTTTGGTTGCATGCGGGGGTCATTTATATATCATGTTTGATCTATGCATACCTTGGATGTTAATTGTTGGAAATATTAGTTCTGTACTGTGATACATGGAATTAAGCTTGGGATTGTAACTGCTGTAATACTAAGCACTACACAACAATTATTGGGATTAGGGTTTGGACTTAAATTGCTGAATTAGTACTTAGGTTTCGTTAACCTAACTGGAGGTTGGCCTGGAATTAATTGAAGAATTAATTATGTATATTTTTTTCAATTACTTGGATGAATGCTGGATAATTAACTTGATGAACTATTAAATCTTGTTTTGTTAGTTACATGGATGGATTCTGGATTATAGATGATGAACTATTTAAATTCTGTTTATTATCTATTTGGATTATATGGATGTGTTTGATGTACTGCATAAAATGTTGCATCATTTACGGATCATATGCATGGTATGTACCGGTATGGGACGGTGACATACGGAGGGACGGATTAGATCAAAACACTAATTTCAACCCATTCATACATACGGAATGGATTAACTAAAATAGTTAAATCCTACATGGTTTCATGTCCTGTCAACTAAAACGGTTGAACGACATACTGGATGGTTGTTTATATTTCTGCGATAGGATGGATAGGGTTTTAACTAAAACGTTTAATTCCTGATTATATGTTGTGTCTTGACCAATGAACTATTGACCGGCACAACATTGTATTTGGAAGGAACTTATATATATAATTGGAGTAGGGATTTAATTAAAACACTTAAATCCTAATTTTATGTCGTGTCATGGCAACGAATCAGTTGAGCGGCACTACATTGGTTTGGATGGGAATTTATATATATAAATTATGGTACCGCGATTTGAGCTTGAGTCTCATAGTCGACGGTTAGGGTGCGTATATGCAGAAGGATGCGTAGCTAGCTATGTTGATTGAGGTATACCCTGTTAGGCTTAGGTAGTCATGCCCACTCAGGTGCGTATTGCATGTTACCTTCTATTCAGGTTGAGACCCTCAGCATAGTTAGTGAAAGTCCTGTAGTGTGGATATATATTTATCTATTTACGGACTATATAGATATGGTTGAGACATCTAGGATGTATCTGCGTATTGGGTCTCTGTTTGGATTGTAGTTAGGATAGAACTTGTTCGTGGGCCTGACCCACTATTATTTTTCAGGTAACGGACGGTTCCGGGTCTTAGAGCTTGTTCGTGCTGAGCAGAGACGTCTTCTCATTCTTCTGACGACGTAGGCGGTTCCTGTATGGTTTAGCATTTGATTTTTTTTTCGGTGGTTCATTTCTCAGTGTTGATTTTTATTAGGGGTCCACTAGAGGGATTCCCGAGTTGTATTAGAAATGGAGAATTTGGTTGTATCAGAATAATTCTTTATTAATTTTATTTTATTCTGAGGTTTCAGTATTTGGTTTAGCATTCTAGTTTCTTTTCAGCAAATTTTTATTTATTCATGTTTCCTTAATTGTATTCTGTGTTCGTTTATTGCTAATTTGTTTGATATCCTCGGGTAGTCGGGCGTGGGCCTGGCCAACCCGCATTCGGAAATCCGAGGGTATCACACTATGTTTTGAAGAGAACACTAGAGCGGAAACGATCTTCAACTCTCTCCGATGTCTGCAAAACGATGATGGACTCGAAGGCCTTTTATGCATATATATAGTGAGGGTTGGGACAACTTCATTTATAGGTGAAGAGATGTGTTGGTTCCATCAACCGACACAGCTCTTTATATGTGACTATTCATTCTAAGGGTGCAACCTTTCTTATATGCATATATAAATAATATATTTAATTAATTATTGATAGACTACTAATTTGCTTATATTCTCCCACTTAGTCTAACAATAATTAATACCGATTACTTCAAGATTAAAATGATTATTGACTGTATTACAAAAATTAATCCATATATTTATAAGAAACACCTTTACCATTAATTTGGAGTACCTTCGAGTTTACTAATATTGGATCAAAGGCAACATTATATTATTAATGATATAAGACACCAATGGTTATTGATACAAACAAACTCAACTCCAACGTCACATATATTTTGCATGTGCATCTATTCAATACAATATTCATGCTATGCATCGGTCTTACCGTGTCTCAATAAGGACACACCGTGTCTCAAAACTGGACACTTAAGTCACAAATTTTTCATACACATGTGCACTAATATGAAAAATCTAGTAAATGAGGATAATAACAATGATCACAAAATGAAATTGTTTTTACTTGAGCCAAATACAACCTCCCACTAACTAAGTAAATTAATTTTGTCAAAGAGAAATTTGTATGCTTACTATACAACATTAGTGGCAAACCCTTAGTTATGGGATCAACAATCTTTTGTTGGGTATCAATGTACTCAATCAAACACTAGCTGGTTCTGTATCCTCTATTTCACAACAAGGTATTAACGGTCATATTTTAGACCAACTTGAACTCTTATTGTTTATTTAATACAAGACTGTAGCGGTATTGACCTGAAGTTCAAAACTGATATTTTATAAAGCATGAAATGTGGCCTTATAACATGTAAATAAATTTCGCTTCTATCACTTATCATAATAGTAAAACAATACTTGAAGTGGATTTGTATACTGTCCTGACAACTAGCAAAGTCAATTTTGACCACTCCTAGAAATATACAGTTCTT
Source organism: Cornus florida (assembly GCF_030987335.1). Classification (NCBI taxonomy): domain Eukaryota; kingdom Viridiplantae; phylum Streptophyta; class Magnoliopsida; order Cornales; family Cornaceae; genus Cornus; species Cornus florida. Next base: position 15,320,546 of record NW_026775573.1, on the reverse strand, counting down.
AATTATTTGCAAATACCTTATAAATTTCTTTGCTGCGTACTATAGATCCAAATTAGGATCACTGTGATATCTGCTTAACTAGCAAATGCTATATTATAGTTAACCATATGCAAAACCTGAGCATACATTAGGTTTCCAAAGGCGTAGAAAATGCCTTTTACCTAATACTACTATAGATATTTTCTTGGTAATTAGATTACCAAATTTCTCAACTTTTACAATGGGTGCAATTCTATCTCTACAGTATTATATGTCAAATACTTTCAGAACTTTATCTAATTAGGTTCTTTGTGACAATTCAAGAATTTCACAAGATTAATTGATTTAGTTGAAACTTAATACCAATAAAAAGGCATCATCAACACCTTCATCTCAAATGTTTGAGAAGTTAAATTGTTTAATCTCATGTACTGTAATGGCCTACTCCACCACATGGTATGATATTATCCGCTTTGGGCCTTAGCCCGCACGGTTTTGCTCTAGGCCTTTACCTATGAGACCTTTTGGGGTGAAGCCCAAGAGCAAAACTGTGCGAGCTCAGGCCCAAAGCGGACAATATCATACCATGTGGTGGAATGGGTCGTTACAAATGGTATCAGAGCCTGACCCAGTCGGAAGTGTGTAGACGAGGACGTCGGGCCTTCAAAGGGGGGTGGATTGTGATGACCTTGTGGGCGGGTGCGAAAGACACTGTCAGGCTACCACACTGGTGAGCTATGGGTGCACAGTCCCACATCGCCTGGGTAGAGGAAAGGTGAAGTGCTTATATGTAAGTGTGTCACCTCCAATTGGTATGAGGCCTTTTGGGGTGAAGCCCAAGAGTAAAACCTTGCGGGCTCAAGCCCAAAGCGGACAATATCATACCATGTAGTGGTGTGGGTCGTTACAAATGGTATCAAAGCCTGACCCAGCCGGAAGTGTGCAGACGAGGACGTCGGGCCTCCAAGGGGGGTGGATTGTGATGACCTTGTGGACGGTTTGCCGTGGGTGGGTGCGAGAGACACTGTCAGGCTACCACACTGGTGAGCTACGGGTGCACAGTCCCACATCGCCTGGGTAGAGGAAAAGTGAAGTGCTTATATGTAAGTGTGTCACCTCCAATTGGTATGAGGCCTTTTGGGGTGAAGCCCAAGAACAAAACCGTGCGGACTTAGGCCCAAAGCGGATAATATCATACCATGTGGTGGAGTGGGTAGTTACATGTACAATTACTAAAGATAAATTTTACTCCCACTAACTTTGAGAATAACTAAGGCCACACATTTACAGTTTAATTGATAGGAATGTCAACTAAACTTTCCAGAGTTAATTAAATAATGTTTCAAAACAATTAACTCTGAATGAGATCAACATAACATATAATAATCTTTCATTTGGGCCAAAATTATGATATATTAGTCTCCCACTGGTGAAATAACTTTCACCTTTGAAGCTAATTAATCAAAGAAAATACAATAACAACTTATACTCAAAGTCATCAGTTGTGTCTTCTATACTAATTACCTCAATCCGCTTAGTTTGACAAACTCAATGACCCACCTTTAGGCTTGATCATTGCTCGTCTTTACTAAACGCCAACACAATCCTTTAACTTTAATAAAATAATAATTTTGCCACTAGCTGCAAATATCATTAAAATTTTCAAGAGTGTGCCACTTTGGTGACTAAACACTCAATCAAACTAAATGACACTTATGCTTAGAATTGTAAAATATAATTCAATTTTTCCGAATGAATCAAGTCATACACATATACATATTATGCAACAATTTATAACATGAGACACTTGCATAATTATATATATGATTTCAATAATGAGTATAATTTTAAAATTTATATACACAAATATAGGACCTTAAATTAATCATTAACTATACTATGTATATCATCAAGTATATAAAATATTTAACTATGATGATAATTACGTAAAAATGGCATACTAAATATGAAAAATAATATTTAAGGAATAAAATATAATCCCAAATTTTTTAAAATTTATACATGTTATAATAAGAATTTCATTGGTTAAACTTAGCCACCCTTATTCATAGAGTAAATAGGGTTGTATGCAACACGCATGACTATTGGTAGAGAGACATGATTATTGGTTCAAATCCAAAAAGACATGTCTGATGGTTCCAATCCAAAAAGACATGTCTGTTAGTTTAACTCCAAAACAACATATCTGTTGGTTCAAATCCGAAAAGGTATGTCTATTGGTTTAACTCCAAGAAGACATGTCTGTTGGTTTAACTCCATAAAGGCATATCTGTTGGTTCAAATCCATAAAGGCATGTCTGTTGGTTTAAACCCAAAAAGACATGACTAAGTTATGACTCTTGAGAACATTTGTAACCCAAATAGAGAGCATGCAATGGTACGTTGAATGGGTAGTATGTTTCAACCACCAACCGTCATAATCAATCAAAACATAAAGACACAACAGTAACAGTCATAATTAATAAATATCTCTATCTTCTCCTATATATATATATATATATATATATATATCAATATCAATATCTTTGCATGCATATAAATTTTGAAAATCTTAAGCATACATGTTTGTAATATAATATAATTGTATTAAAATATTTGATACTTTCACACATACATAGCGTGTGTGTATATGCATATACATGAAAAATAGAGTATATATATACATATATATGTGTCATTTTCCATCTCAAATATGTATTGTATATAAATTTCATACTATACTATTAACAATATATTGTTAATAAATAAATCAAATTTATGCATCAGAGTCCATGTTGGCTTTGATATCACATGTAAAAAATACTCTAACATAAATAGAAACATGGTCCAATGCATAAATTTTATAAATAAGACATACCCGATGTAGAAACTATGTTTTGAAGAGAACACTAGAGCGGAAACGATCTTCAACCCTCTCCTATGTCTGCAAAACGATGATGGACTCCAAGACCTTTTATGCATATATATAGTGAGGGTTGGGACCACTTCATTCATAGGTGAAGAGATGTGTTGGTTCCATCAACCGACACAACTATTTATATGCGACTATTCATTCTAAGGGTGCAACCTTTCTTATATGCATATATAAACAATATATTTAATTAATTATGGATAGAATACTAATTTGCTTACAGTACCATCTATCCCTTCTCTCATCTATCTCCAATCCTTCCTTCGAACCAAACATAGCGTTAGATTTCATAATTCTAAGAAAAAAGAGTATTGGATCCACCCCTCCTCTTGTCCTGAAAGGAAAAGCAATGCCCTCACTCAAATTTCAATATCACACTAGATTTTTAATGATGCAAGGATATATTTTTGCTTTTGCCATCTCTTACAGTTTTGGACCATCAGCAGTGTTGAGGATATATATACCATGACAATGAATTTTTTGTTTGTTTGTTTGTTTGTTTGTTTGTTTGTGTTTGTTTGTGTTTGTGTGCACGCCTGTGTTTAGAATGATTTCAATCTCACAATAGATTTTCAATGATGCAGGGATATAAAATTTTTTTTGCTTTTGCCCTGTTCTTAACTTGAGGCCTACTATATATAATTGGTCATTAATGCATTAGATAAGGAAGTAGAGGGTTCTTTTTTTTATATTTAGCATGCATGGACCAATCAAATATAGTATGCCTAACAATTCTGCTAAAGTGATCGATACAAGTATCATTATTCATGTATATATGTCACTATTTTTGTTATGAGTATGGCATAAGATGCGCGCATGTCTTGACCCCCACATGAAAGGTGAGGAAGGTTCGAGTTCTTGTAGGACAAACAAATTTATGAATTTATTGCTAATATAAAAAAATAATAATAATTAAATTCGAATAATCATATATACTTAGTTTTGTTCTCTGCAATAGAAGGTTCAGTCATAGTGGTAGACTGATGGTCACTCTTTTTCTCTGCTAGTAGAAATAAGTGACACACCACCATAGCATGCGAGGGATAATATTACTGTTGGGAGTTCATAGTAGGCAAATTTCCCTGCTTATTCAAATATATCTCATCAATTAATTATAAATGTACAGAACTAGAATATAGTTCAACTTATTCAAATATCTCATCAATCTATGATATTATATATAGACATATATATATCTAGTTCTGTACATTTATAATTGAAGGTTTCTCTGTAAATTCTTCCAATACTCGTACACAATTAACAAATCTCATGCTCTATAACTGAATCAATTGAATGAAAAAATATATATGCTAATTGATAACCAATAAACAAAAAATAAAAAATAAAAAATAAAAAAAGAATTGATTTGGAACTGTGAATGATTTTTAAGAGGGAGAAAGACAGGCTCGGAGAGAATTAAACTTTAGGGTGTTGGTAAATGTCCTTCAAACTTGTGGTGAGAGTTTGATGGTGAGGTGTGAATGAAAAATGACCTAGAGGAAATGAGGTTTCCATTGATATATTATATATGGCCATTCCTTAATCCATGGCTTTTTGGTCAATGTATCAATGATGCTATATCATTTTCCATCAAAATTTGAGGCTATGAGTGTCTTTTCACACATGACAAGGGCAACTTAGTAATTTTTTTGAATTTTCAATAAAGCAAGGGGATTTTGAGCACATGCGTCAAACGACACAAACCTACAAAGTAATAACATTAAACGCTCCACCTATGTGTTATTTCACAAAATCCCATCGAGGTCAGTGTAATTTATTCTTAATATTAAATATTAGTCAGAGTGCAAATGTGAAGGAGTGGTGAGATCGGGGCTTGGGTACTATGGAATGGATGGTGGAATTTAACAACTGATATACATTGAATTTTAAGAGAAAGTCTACAATACCCCATAATATCGTACCCCAGGGTCTTTTAGCCGTTGAATCAACCATTAGGTTAGTCCCACCACCACATTCGAAGGTTGGAACCTAGGGGGTAAGATACCCTCAGGATATTGTATACTTTCACAAACTGAGAAAGTCTAGGGTACCGTACCGGGGTCTCTCAGCCATTGGATCAACCATCAATACTTCTACCATATTTGTAAAAGTCTCCAGTACCCCGGGGGTATCGTACCCCCGAGATCTCTCAGCCGTTGGATCAACCAGATTAAGCTACACTAGAAAATTCTCCACCCGATTAAGCAAGCATAGGAAGTTGAGGCTAATAGGTTCAAAAATACTTCTACCAAGAAATATCACTAGACATGCATCTCATTGTAACCAGATTCATCATATACACAGAACATGGATAAAGATCTAACCGTTCCCTCACATTTGCACAGCCATCCCTGTTACGATTCCAGTTCCGATTCCAAGTCCACTTGAACCAAATCGTAAACTCTCTCTCTCTATATATATATATATTACAATATTAATAAATAATAATATAATATATGTAACATAAAACTACACCCAACTATGCAATAATATGATTTATGCATAATAATTTAACCTTGCTTTCTTCTTAGCCTAAACTAGGATAATACCTTCATTGAAGTCTTTGTGGTTCACCTGGAAAACAACGAATCAATGCTTGTACTAGTAAAGAGAGGAAAAATCTGACAACAATTGCCTTCACTAGGAAAATACAGAGTGAATACAAGTTTTCAAAAATTATCCACACAAAGTGAAGTAGATGTGTAGTTGTCACAAATATACTACAACCACATAAAAGCAGCGAAACAACATAGCCCAAGAAAATCAGTTGACATATAGAACCACTTATAGATAAGATTTATACTCCTATCAATGCACATCTGAGCATGCAGAAATCTGGACTTTAAGCTTATACTAATGAATTTATCAATCTACTTCATAAGAGTTCTAAACCTCGTCAATTAATATAATGAAAGGTTCTTGAAATTGAGGTTCTACGCTGGATCAATAAGTAGGTCTAGAGAGATCAGATCCAAAATCTTAAGATCAATGCTGTTAAAGGCGCGCCTAGGCTCTAGGCTCCTACAACCGCAACAATTGGATGGTAAATCTTAAGAACCCAAAATGCTGTAGCAACTAGAGTGACCCAAAAGCCTGGCCATCATCAAGGCAGCAACTCCAAACCTACATCCATAAGGCGCCTCCGACAGAGAGAAAACCACCAAAACCCGCACAAGATCAAATCAAGTAGAAAAGATCAGATGAAGTCGGGAACAACCAAAACCGACATAGATAAGAGATCTAACCGGAGAGGAAACAGTAGATCCACCCATATTAGTCGGAAACAAGCCAAACATGAGCATATCTAGCCAAACAAAAGCAAAAACGATCTGAAAAACACCCATAGATCGAACTTATTGACACACGCTGAGTTTATTGAAGTTGTAGGAGGCAAAACGGCACCTACCCACTCCCATGGACGGGAATAGGGAGAAAAAGGGAGGGGAAGAAGGGGTGTGATGGTAAATATGTATTATAATTTCTTCAAAAGTGTAGGATATACAGTTTTTGAGTTGGCATTGTGGTGTTGGTGCAATGAGTTTTAATAAAGAATTTTTGTTATCCGACTCGTTCCTGTATAAGGAAATTGAGAATGAAATGTAGTGGGAAGGGGAAGGTTGGAACTCTCCTCTAGTTTTTTTTAGTGTTTTTTTTTTCGGCTATCCATTGCATTTGCCAATGTAGTACATGAGATACCCACCAGAAAGACTAATCCAATCCATAATGATGTACCGGAAAATACAACGTTTTTGTTGCTTGACCAACCATTAGGGCAGGATCTTCCAAAAGTAGAACAGGTGTTAGAAGTGCGTTCGATTGATTCAATATCGATGAATCTAGAAAAGAGGGTTGAGGGTTGGAACGAATGTATAACAAGAATTCTTGGAATTCCTTGGGGATGACGTAATTTTCTACCGCGTGTACATTCCCATAATGATGATGTTTTTCCAAAATCAAACTTTGTTGTTCAGCATCTTGAACTAGCCATCCCTTAGAAGGTATTGTTAAAAGACTATTGGATGAATTAAAAGTCTCTAATTCGTTGCCTATGAAATTGTACTGTGACAATAAAGTAGCTATTTCAATCGCTCACAATCCAGTGCTTCATGACAGAACAAAGCATGTGGAGGTAGACAAACACTTCATCAAGGAAAAGCTCGAAAAATGATTGATCTGTATGCCGTACATTCCTACTATCGAGCAAATTGCAAATGTGCTTACAAAGGGACTTCCTACGAAACAATTCGACAGACTAATTGACAAGCTGGCTATGGAGGATATCTTCAAACTAACTTCAGGGGGAGTGTTGAAAAGGAAATATTCGGTACTAATGCTACCAAATATTATTAGCAGTAAATATAATATTTGGAGGATATTTGATATAAATAGAATATTGGTCAAATGTTATAAATTAAAAAATTATTAATTAGGCCAGCTAATTATATGCCAATATTATCTCTTATAAATAAATATATATAAAAAAATTTATTCCATATTTATTTCCTTTCAAGTTTATATGTTTCCACACCTAGCCATGACTACTACATTATATTGTAGTCAACAAATTTTATGTAGATTTCACCACATCATTGCTGTGCACTTTCAAATCTATAAAATATACCGTGTGTGTGTATATATATATACAGTTGTCGTCGTCTCTTTTTATGTTAGAGTTGGTATCGTCGGATTCCCTGGTCATGCTGCTTATCTGCATCCTCCTTCTTACTGGGCCATGTCATCGTGTCGGCTTCCCTGGTCATGCTGTTTCTATGAAGCAGGCGTACCGAATTGTATAGTCTGGACACTTAGATATGGGATAAAAAAAAATAAAAAAAAAAGAAGGTAGGATATGGGCACCCCTTCATAATAATATTATAAAATTTTAATTCATTTTTTATTTTTATGTTAAGAGTTGTAATAATTTTTATTTATATATATTATTTATTATTTTATTATAATAATAATTTTATTTTAAATGAATAAATATTACTTATTAATGATTTGCTTGTGATAAGGTATAATGTTAATTTTTTTTTTTAAAAAAAAAAAAAAATTACACACTTAAGAATGTGTTATATTAGGCTTGTGTTAAAAATATTTAAAAGTGTCGGATTATATATTTAAAATAATAAAAATTTATTTTTATATAGACACCGCGTACGAAGAATTGGACAGATATACAGAGTATTTAAAAAGTATCCAATGAGTGTATCTAATAATACGAGTACAGCTCATTCCATAGTTGTTAAAGGCTCAAGGTGCATAAAAGCGCAAAGATCTCCTGGAGCATGAGGCCGTGTTCTTCAAACCCTAATTGGATCCCAGATTTCTGCAAATTTGAGGTATAACTTGTGACGGCCCAAGTTTTTCAACCTGGTGCGTCAGTGATGAACTAAAAGATGACACGATAACGGATCCGAAATGCAGAAACAAAGACTAAACAACTGTCTCTATGTATCAACATAACCTCTAAGACGTTAATGTTACCCTCAACGAGGTCACGGAACCCAAAGGAAATAAATGCGGAAACGACGTTTCAAAAAGGGACAAGAATGAACCTAGGGGCAAAATGGTCATTTTCAACATAAAAGTGGGTGCTACTGAGCTCACCATTGGAAAGACAACGAAAAATTAATGAATTTAGACTCAAGAATCACTTAATTCGGAATTCAGATGAAGAAGATATGACTAACGGAAGAAAAATGGTCAAAAGAAGCAACCCAAGACCATCTAATCGATTAGATGCCAAAATAGAATGCTGGAAATCCCTCGAAAGACCATCTAATAGATTAGATGGCTCATCTAATCGATTAGATGAGGCTGGCAGCAAGCAAATTTTTTTCTACCAGAAAACTGAATTTGAAATGGGGTTTTCGTGTCCGAGATGATGTTTTTTGGAAAAACACAAAGAAGAAACCCCCCCTAAAATCATGTCTTCTACATGACCATGTCAAGAGAAGTTTTTATTTTTTAAGTGAAATACCCAAAATACCCTTAAACCGGATTATGTAATAAAAATACAAAATGAGTCCGTAGGAGGCTCATTTCACCAAAGAAGATGTTTTTCATAAAAACGATCATGCACGCAAACGTAACTTACCTATTAGGATGTGCTACAATGGTCCATGGCTTAAAAATATCGCCGATACGAAATATGTACCCCCAACGGCAAAAAGGCGAAAATGAAGCTTGGAATGAAAACTTGGAACTCAAAATCATGAAATGGTTTCAAAATACCGTTTGGCCCTCGGCCACACTTTATACATGATTAATGAATGCTAAAGGATGAATTTCATACACAATGCAAGCCCCGGTGCAAGATAGCATACTAAAACGCATGATTTTTCATATATTCTCATTAAAGGTAAGATTTAACATCCATGACATATATGCAATTCCAAAAGAAGTTTGGCCCTTGGCCTCATGTCATATACATAAAATGAGAATAAAAAATTGTACTTAGACACATATTACAAATTTAGAATCAAATATACACGTTTGACAAATAAGGCTACAATTAGCATTCCGAGCCAACCTTCACAAAAATGGAAGTCTCCAAGTCCACAAACCATCCAAGCATAATGAGAATCTCAATTTTGATTCTTGTACCTAAAAAATGTCCACACTACGTGGGTGAGTAACATAAAGCTACTTGTAGGAAATGAGCATGTATCAACCTAACGTTTTACAATTTTATCACCTTAAGGTGAAACATGTTAAAGGGGCTCATGCCACCTAACGTCTATGTCAAGATGAGACTTAGGGAGTATCCTAAGCTACCCTAGATTATTTCTAGCATAAATCACATCACTTATGCAATTTCAATAACATAGGAACATGTTATACAAGATAATAAGATATAGATTCTCAAAATTATCAACTTGAAATCTAAAATGCAAAAACAACCAAAGTGGGTCATGCCACCTAACGTCTATGTTTTAAATAAATCTATAGGATCATTCCTAAGTTACATTTGAACAATAACACACAAATCACAATATCTACGCAATTTAACCAATATAGAAGCATGTTATACAAAGCAACTAGATATAAATTCTCAAAGTTACCAATTTGAAATCTAAAAATGCGAAATCAACTAAATATAACAATTTAGTATAATTAGAATATCTAATACCACACATTAAGACATAGATTTTCTAGGTTATCAACTAGAAATCTAAAAGTGTGAAAACAACTAAATATAGCAATTTAGTATAGATGTACTTAACAACATCAAATCGCCAATAACCAAAACCACAAGTCATAATTAAACATGATTGTCAACTTGGAATTGAATGCGAAAACAAATAGTGGAAGACTTGGACATCACGTCTCGAATTTCCGCCAAGAACAAAATGGTTATTCCGGGCATTAACCCGCTAGGAAGACCACCCTAGTGCGCACTATCTCAATTGGATAGAACTCATACCTCCCGCACTCGAGCCAAACTCTAGCCATATCACTTGTAACAACAATATCCCAAAACTCCAAAATAAACCAAATAAGTTCACAACTTATACATAATTTATATAATGCACGAAATTACCTTCTATGCACAAGTAGGTTGAAACCACATAATTCATGCCTTAGAGTTTAAATTCTAAAATGGCATATATAATGTCAAGTACAAAGTGTGCAATTCATTAAACAAGGCAACAATATATTCCATGAAGAAAACATGTTCTCATGAATATAAATATAACAATAATATCTATGTAAAAAAAAAACAAGAACAAATCTCTATGAGTTTTATATAGAAACAACTTCTAAAACGCAAATAGATCCATGGAGCCAATAGATAGAATTTAATTAAACAAAATAATTAAATTCTCTAGATTTCAAATCTATTCCAAATAACCTCAATTTAATCTATGTTAAACAACATAGCATGCTCATTACATATATCAAGTCAAAAGTACAAAATGAGCAAGATACCTTCATATAGAATTTAATTATTTCAATTTTAATTAAATCTCTAAATTTCAAAAGTTATTCAAATGATCCCAAATTAATATATAACAAGCACCAAATCATGGTCATACCATATCTCAAATCTAAAATGGGATACAAGCAAAACACAATTTACTATAATTTAAATCAAATTAAATCCATTTAATCTCTGGATTTGAAAACTCATTTAAATCATTTCAAATTAACATATGTCAAAGATCAACTCATGGCCATGCCATTTACAAAGTCTAAAATGAGTTATATGCAAGATATGATAAATCACTAATTTCTCAAATTAACAAAAGTCATGCATACAACTTATATAAGTATTAATAGCATGCAAGAAACAAAAATAAAACCCTATAACATCCCTTACCTCACAAGAGGATTGTTCCTCTTGAATCCAAGGCAAGCAAGCTCAAATGGTAAACCCTTCTAGGGTTATGAAGAGTAGGATGAGGGGAACAAAAAGTATTCCCAAGGTCAAGCTTGGAAATCAATGGAAGACCCTCAAAAATCAAGGTCAAAGCTTAAGGCTTTAAGCTTCTTCCATAGAGGTTAGGGTTTTCTTTACAAGAGATAGAGATGATGAAATCAAGTGTGATAGAATGTGAGTGGAGGAAATAGAAATCCTCCACTCACTATGTGGTCTTACACCATGGTCAACACACACAACTATGGTCAATTGCACAAAAACCCTTCTTTAAAACCATAATCCCAAAGTGGCCCAAAGATATTTGCAAGACTTAATTTGTGAGCCTACACTTGTCACCAATCCATGGCTCCTTCCTAGGCTTAATCCCACACTTACATTTGTCAACCATCTAAGCCAACAAGTGCACCAATTCTAGGCCAACAAGTGGGTGAATCTCCACCCTCCAAATATCATCATCCAATGCATCAAAGTGTTTCCACACAAATGTCAACAAGTGAACCAATGAGAATGTGTCACTTGTCACACTTTTCAAAAATTACAAAAAGATCCTTTTTGAAAATATCTTCCAGATTAAATTGCAAAATGGTCCCTAAGACGAAAAATAATTATTTTACATAATTACACAAAACCCCCACAAGTTATGAACATTACAAAAAGGTTATACATCCATACCTTTTACAAGAAAAGTAAACACTTAACATGCTTTTCTATGAAAGTAAAAATACACATGTCATGGAATTTAAATATAATGGATGCATGCAAAGTCGGAGATCAATCCGAGCTCAAAAAGTAAGGTTGTGCCAACAAAGTGAAAAACGGGAAAAAAAAAAAACGAAGAGTGAATAGTTTCCATAAAGTGAAAATATAAAAATGACTCGATCCTTAAGGGAAGTCTTCAATCCAAGGAAAAGAGTTTCGGAAACTATCCCCGAGCACTCAAGATGTCACTAAGTGACAAGAAACCGAACTCAGAAAGGAAAAGATCAACGAAAAAAAAAATATCTGTAAAAATCTGAGAAAAGGAAATGAATGAAAATGACCGGGTCATTACATAACTAAAGATTAGAACATGATATAGAGGATTAAACCACACTCCCTTAATGAACAATTAATGAGGGGAAAACATGTGTTGTAATATTGGTGTGTGTGTGTGTGTGTGTTTGATTGTTTCAATTAGCATGATGACCAAAATAAAGTATTAAAGATGCAATAGTATATATAAATGAATTACTTAAGTTCAATATTCAATGAATTACTTAAGTTCAATATTCAGATGGTTTTTTTTTTTTCGTGGTTGTGTAGCTGAATTACAATTTAAATATATAGCATGATGACCAAAATAAAGTATTAAAGATGCAATAGTATATATAAATGAATTACTTAAGTTCAATAGTTACTTAAGTTCAATATTCAGATGGTTTTTTTTTTTTCGTGGTTGTGTAGCTGAATTACAATTTAAATATATAGCATGATGACCAAAATAAAGTATTAAAGATGCAATAGTATATATAAATGAATTACTTAAGTTCAATACTTAAGTAATTCATTTATATATACTATTGCATCTTTAATACTTTATTTTGGTCATCATGCTATATATTTAAATTGTAATTCAGCTACACAACCACGAAAAAAAAAAAACCATCTGAATATTGCAATTTAATTGAATTTATTTAATTTTTAGTGATTTAATGAAATTGATAATATGACTTTATGTTGTGAAGCACCTATATTCTCTGGAAACTTTCACCAATCAACCAGTTTTTCTCAATGACTAAAATTTTTTTTAAAAAAAAGAAAAAAATTATTTATATTTTCGTCAATACATATAACAAAAACTAATATGGTAAGAAAAATAATTGATTTATAAATTTTTAAAATTTCAGTTACACAATTTTAGTTTCGCTACAAACATGTGTGCGATCAATATATATATTAAATGTGTCCTTATGAAATACAAAGCAAAAGTCCAAAGCATACACAATTACACACCCAAAACTGGGAACCAAAAAAGAGAGAGAAAAGAAAAGAATTCTGCTAGACTCGAGAGGAGAGAAGAAGAAAAGAAGGAGAGAAAAAAAAAAAAAAAAAAATTTGTCGAGAGAAGAGAAGAGGAGAGGAGGAGAGGAGAAGAAGAGAGAGGGGAGGAGAGAAGAGAAGAATAACTTACAGGCAGATCCGAGACTGAGAGATCCGGCAGATTGCTTCGTAGATCCGAGATTGCTTCGCCTTCGCCGCCCTAGCCTCTGTCTCTTGTTTCCTTTTGCTTCTTTTCGCTTTTGGTTTTCATTTTTTTTTTTTTTTTTTGTAAGCTTTGTAAAGCTTGTAAAGTTATATAAACAATAATAATAAACAATACAAAACAAAATTAATAATAAAACAATTAAAAAAAATACCTTTTTCAAGAAGAGGCGCCTGTTATGCGCCTGTGGCCTGCGCCCTCTTCAAGCCGGTCGCCCTTAGCCCTTACAGGCGACATGCTGACACCTTGAGGTGCTATGGCTCATTCATAAAAGTATCCGTACCGCAACATAAAAATTTGCCCCCAAAATAATTCACGATCCGTGGAAATTCACCCATAAGATTGATACTATTAAGTAGAGTCCCAAAATAGAGAACTCGAACCATTTCTATGTACATGCATATTACAAGATATTCTCCAATTCATTACATGATTAAATATGAAATTGACTAAAATGATTATATAAATATAGAGTAGTTTGATGAGAGAAAATTTTGAAATTTTATAATATTGGTCAACAAATGAAATATACAGTATGTCCCAAGACATTTGTGCTGCCACTCACTTGTTAAAAAATTTATATAGTGAACAAACTTTCAAAATAGTGGCAAACTGTATACCCACAACAAATCAAATGACTCAATCAGACAGTTCTTATTAAGAAAAGTTCTTAGAAAAGTTTTTTTTTCTTTTTTTCTTATAGTTAGAAAATTATTGCCTCAATTCGCCGAAATCCAGATTATCAAGCCTATTTCAAAGTGTCGTAATAAGAAGTTACTAAAGTAGATACTTAATGGTGCCAAACCACCACTTTATTCTATATAAACCCCGTTATTTTATGCTTCGACTTCTTGGGACTTATTGGGCTTCCTTGTATTATGTAGTTTGGTATATTCATGATATTTGTATGATATTTTAGCTTTTAATCATATTCAAAGGATGATTTTAAGATGTGTGCATACATGTTCCTATTTGTTCTTTATTTCCTTCCCCTCTCTAAATACTTTATAAATCAATCCTGTATTGTACTAATATATCTTTTTTACTAAACTTGGGCGTGTGAGAATTATTGAAAACAATGAAATTAGTGGTGAGGGATAGAGTCACGGTCGCAATATAACATATTTGGACAAACTGCACCATCATAACCTAGGCATAATAAATTAAATGATGATGCTAAGAAGAATATATTATGGAACACTCTTCCAATTGCCTTGGAAAGATGGTAATATTGCTAAAGTACATACTTTTCCCTAATGTTTCGTTCGGTAGGAAGGAAAAAAATTAAATGGAAGGGAGAGAAGAAAAGATGATTGAGACATCCTAGGGAAGAGATTAAGAGTTTCCTTATTTTTGTTCAGTTGGATTGAAAAGAAAGGAAAAAACTGACAATTTAATTTGATCGGTGGGATAAAAGGAATGATAAATTTTTGAGTTATTTTTACCATTAAACCATCATTGACTTTATTTATAGGAATTATTCAATATTTATGAAGGGTGGTGTAGTAATTTAAAACTTCTATAATAGGCTCATTTATTTCTCTCCTATATTCCGTCCATAGGGCGAATAAAAATTTGTAAAGGAGAAAGGATAACTCATCCTTCCTCTTATCCTTTCTTTCCTTATATCATCTCTACCGAGAAAATTTGCTCCGTCCTTCCTATTTTTCTTCCACCCCTCTTCTTTTCTTCCTACCGAACATAGCATAAATCACCCATGTAATGGTGCCAAACCCCCCACTTTATTCTATACATATAAAGTTATTTTATGCTTTGACTTCTCGGGACTTATTAAACTTATTACCATTGGTCCTTACTGGCTGTAAATTTGTTATTTCATATATACATATAAAAAATGAAAAATTGCTGAGTTTAGATGTGTTTGCAATTTTACATGTTTTTTTTTTTTTTTTTTGATGGTAAAGCAATTTTACATGTTTGATATTACTTTACATTACAAAAATCTTCCTGATTTTAGATGTATTTTTGCCCTATTTACTGGAATTAGGGTAAAGGGGCATTTATGACCATGAACAAATACTTCTAATTAGTACTTCTAATTAGTTTGATCGTGAGTTACTCCATAAATAATCTTATTATCTCAAAAAGTCTAATATATAAGTTACAAAAAAAAAAAAGGGAGAAGAGAAGAAGAAGAAGAAGAAGTCTCTAACATTAAAATAATAACTAATAAGTGTACCTTTAGGTTCGAAACTCATGCACAAGCTCTCTTATTCCAGCATGTGTAAAATCAAGACACACTCAATTCAATTTTAAGACTTGTCAAACCTATATTCGGCCAATTTAAAATATTTATTCAAAATAATTTTCAAATAAATTTAAGTCAAAGAATTCTTAAGTTCACACCGGACTCATGTAGAGATATTTTTTTGTTTTTTTTTTCATACCCTTTCAATGACCCCTTTCAATAAAATTTCTAGGTCCGTCACTATGTGAGTTCTGTAAAGCAATTCAATTCACATAGTTTAGTAAAGCACATCAATTCACAAGTGACTTTATTTCATTGTGTGGGTAATTGGATTTCATTGTGTTAATATAAGTATATGTTTTGAACAGGTCTGAATCCTTGTGCAGCAGTCACAGTCCATAATTTAAGTCTGCTCTTATATATTAATCCTATATTCTCTTCTGTGTGTAATTTTCGTTACTTAAAAACTCTTGGCATAACCAATCAAAAACAAACCCAATCAAAAGCAACTCAATCGGAAACCCCATTAATATTTTGTCATCGATCATTAAGCAAACCCATCACAAAATTCTCCACCCGTTCACCAAATCGATCAATATAACAGAACTTTAATTGAAACCACTAGTCGATCATTGGGTGAGTCTTTCGTCGTTGTCGCCACCGGACTGATTTTCACAGTCTGTCATTAGAATCTGTCATTGTCATATTCCTCACCAAATATGTCACTGGATTAAAGGCTAAGATGCCGGCAGAGATTGTGGTGGAGAGAAAGAGGGTGCTGTTGGCCGGCCGTCAATGGTGGAGATCTTTGAAGAAGAAAGAATATAGTAGTGTATATATTTACACACACGTCACATTCTGATTGGCTATGCCGAGTTTGTAGTGGATGTTGAGAGGACACACCTCCATGTCATGACTAATTTCAATGAGAATCTTCTGATTATGAAACTTTTTAATTTATTAATATATTCTTGTGAGGATAATTTTCTCAATCATAGAGTCTGTATTTATCCCATGATCAGACTATGGTGATAAGTTGGTTCTGTGTTATCCAATTTTTAGTGGATGTTGTGATTACACCTTCCATGTCATTTATTTTATTGAAACCAATCAGAATCGATGTAGTTTTATATATGGATAAAATTGTCTTTAACAATTTTTGTTCTCACCAATTGGCTGGAGATTTCACATTTGTCCTTAATTGTAAAAATTCAATAGTTTAAGAGAACAAATTGTAGTTCTGGGGGGTTAATTGCAAATGGCCAATGCGTTTTTTTTTTTTTTGCACTTTACCCTATTATTTATGTATATATATATATATTATTTACTTAAAATTATTAAAATTATTTTTAATATTATTTAATCAGAATCATATTTTTAAAATTATTTTCCTCAAGTATGTCCTTCAAAATCTATTTTTGTTTATAAAATGCAATTTGAATGGTTAAAACTTATCCAACTCAATTTAGTAATTACCTTTTTTTTAAAAAAGTTTTAAAAAAAGTCAATCTACTAATAACTTTTCACTGCATTGGATTTTGATAGACTGATAATAAATTATGGGAGTCAATGAAAAATTGTGCACTCCAAAATTTTGATTTTCAAAAACAAAAACGAAAAGAAAAAGGGATTTATATTATCAGAAATTGATAGTGCGACATGACTGTTATGACCATTTAATAGTGTCTGTAGGTGCAAAATTTCTGTCAACTAATAACAATTAAAAGAAAAATACAACTCACTCAAAAAATAATAATAATGAACAAGAACTGAGTATAAAGAAGCGTAAATTGCTTTATCCTTTTATTGGAGGTCTAGATCTCTATTTATACACAAAAAAAAAGTGGTTGAATTATGGTAGGACTCGCATTGCTTGTCCTCCAATTCTTTCCATATACGACATTCTCGACGAATAAAGTTCTTTCCTTTGTCTAATTCTTTCCAAGTTAAACTTTCCTTACACAGAACTTGACTTCTTTGTTGAATCTTTTGCCTGACAGGACTAGCCTATCTTTAACTGTAATTGGGCCAGATGTAGCTTGGTTTAAATGACTTTATTTCTGGACCAGAATTTCAACATTAGTGATGCTTGGCTGATTAATATCTTTACCCGGACTTGGAGGTCCAATATCAATGATATTGGGCTAAAGAGTGATGTAATTTGGGCCTGATCCAGATGGGCCTCTGAAATTTATCAAAAATAGATTTATATTGTGATGACGTTGACAATTCTTAGTGGAGGAGATTTTTTCCTTCCACACTTTGCCCCCAATTCCCTCTTTAATTAGACTACGGCTCCTAATTTAAAGGGAATTGAAGTTGCGCAGTTGCCACTTTTGCAAGAGGCGTTTCCAATAGTGTTTATTGTTATTCTGATTCAAGGACTTCCTCAAGATTTGTTTTTGCCTTCATTGCACTCATTTCGTTCCTTGCGTTCTTCACTTCGTCATATCACCAGGTTAGTTCTTCATCTTCTTCTTTTCGATCTTGCATCATTAGCATTTCAACTACTCCCGACCACGTAGAAATTATAGATTCTGAATCCACGCCTTCGTCTTCCCCTATTCTCATTAGGGTTCCTCCCCTTAGGGTTTTTAAACCCCTTGTATCCATAAATGATTTGACCAACCAGTTTGATGATTCCTTAATTCAGGCTGAGGCATTTACCTCTAGGTTAACTAGCATCTTTACTAAAGAAGAGAGAGATGTAATTTTGGTTATTCGACGTATTAAGTTCTCCATTAAATCCGCAATGGAGGAATTTGAGATTCCTGAGAGAGTAGAGATTGTCGAATACCCCAAGGGTGTTAATTTTAGTTCTGGTGAGGGCGTCAGGGAGAACGAATTGCTCCTTCTGTTGGGCATCTTAACGCTCTTCGGTTCCCTCTTCACCATTTCTACCATCTATTTTTTAATAAGTTAGGTATTGCATCCCTTCAAGTAAACCCTAACTTTCTTCGAATAATTTCGGCAATCCTGGTCCGCCGAAGGCTGGAGAGTCTTGATTTGACTCTTGTTGA
Source organism: Cornus florida (assembly GCF_030987335.1). Taxonomy (NCBI): domain Eukaryota; kingdom Viridiplantae; phylum Streptophyta; class Magnoliopsida; order Cornales; family Cornaceae; genus Cornus; species Cornus florida. The sequence continues at coordinate 15,301,778 of NW_026775573.1, read as the reverse complement.
CTTGCTGATTACTTATTCTATTTCTAAGCATGGGACCGAACCTGGTCGCTTTTATTTTACCTCTTCATAGCAACAGAGGATATGTACAGACCTCCCTTCCTCCGAGAAGAAATGGAAGGAAAGGATGATAATCGTTAAGGGAAACTGGTTTGTGCCCCAGTCGATTAAGCTCCCTATTCCTCGCAAATTTGGGAAACTAGGTATAGAGTATTCTCCCTATCTTCATAAGAAGTGCTCTGGTTGTTTTCCTTGTCAAGTTTTATTCATTCGTCAAACTTATGAATTTCTTGGTATTTTTTCAGCAACTTTTGCCTTATCTACTGCTAAGAACAGGCCCTCCTTCCTTGAAGAACAATTTTGGAGTAAGCCCCCACCTGTTGAGGAGTTATTTACCTCTTCAAACCTTAAAGAAATTGTTTCTTGTGCTATAGCTGCAGACCTTATGGATCTGTTACTTCCATCTTTTAACAGTTTTCCAATGACTGAGGAAGAAAAATAGAGGGCTGAAGCTTTAAAGAAAAAAGCTGCTGAAGATTAACCTTTGGCAATTATCAGGTCAAGTCGACTGAGCATGAGAAGGAGGTTGATGAGCCTCCTCTTAAGAAAACAAGGCCGAATCCCCCTTTCACCAGCAAGAGCAAAAGTGCCCCCAAAAATAAGGGGAAGAAGGCTGAAGAAAATGACCCGGCAGATGAGGTTCGGGCTTATGTCCAAGCCGAATCTGGAGAACCTTGGAGACCAATCTTCTCAAGAGTTGAATAGTCAGTTTTTCATTCTGGAGATTCAATAGTCACTGACCCCTCTGCTGCTTTGGCAGTAACTCGGGGGATGTGGCTACCTAAGGATGAAGAGATTATTGGGAACATGGGCTTGGATCAGCTATTACCATCTACCCCAGTTCATTCTATAAAGGTTTGAACTTTCCCTTATCTCTAATATTTGTTTAACCTTCTCTTAATGTTAATTCTGTCATTGATTTTTGTGTAGAATATGTACCATACCATAGCGTTGTGCGCTACTACTAAAACTTAGTCTATTTCCATCAAAAAAATTGGAGAGTAACCTTACTAATTCTGAAAAGAAGGCTTCACACGCATCCCTGAATGCAAAGATTGCATCTGAGGCAATGGAAGTTTATAAGAAATGCTCTACTGCGTCTGAAGATAAAGTGGAGACATTTGAGGCTGAAGTCCATCGCTTGAATGAGGCAATTAACACTTGTATCACTGTTGGGAGATAGATGCAAGGACGCTACTTTGCTTTAGTACACTTATCTAGTGCAAAAGCCTTTAGGTTCGGCTTCAACCATGGCTTTGGTGACAAGACAAAAGATCCAGACACCTTTGATGCTGACATGGAAGTGTCTTTCCCTTATGCTGAAGGTCTACAAGCCCAGGAAGCTGAAGTGCTCTTTGCTGAGATGGTGAAGGCTCATCCGAAGGACCCTCTAGCTCCAATTTCTTAAAGTCCATCAGCTCCAAAGCCTTTACTCCATTCAGAAACCTCTTCCAACCCGAATGTGGTCGATGCTTTCGACTCTGCTCCTTTTGATCCAAAAAGGAAGTAAGGTCGTGTAATTTCTTAATCTGAACTGATGCTTATTGAAATAGTATATTGTTGGATCTGGTGTTACAATGATTTAACTTTCTTTAAGGTAATTTGCATATCTTTGAATGCCTTCGTGTTACTGGATGCTTTCGTGCTACATATATTTATTGAATAGTAATGTTCACATGTATCTGAAGGAAATATATTGTCCGAGAGCTTCATACTCTCTGTGGTCTGAAGCAAAAACAAGAAGGATGGGAAGAAGGGAATCCCTTTGACAGTTCAATTGAATATCTGAGGATTGTTTCCTCATCTAGTGATCTAACCTTTAAGGGAACCCTTCTTGCCATTGATTTGTATAGAGTAGATATGTATATTCTCATTTTTTCTTGTATTAATGTGGGATAAAGTAATTGTCCTAGAGAAATAATTTGATGTCCTCGGACTCAAGAGATCCGAGGCATGTATTTGACTAGCATCTTCAGACACCTGAGATTCGTAATGCGTATCCCTTCGGCCTTTGTATGTGCCTAAGATTAATCTTGCTGATGTATTTGAACTCTTGATGTTTGGAATATTCATAATGCCATGATCCGAAGATTTTGAAAAATGAAAGCTCAAGAAAGAGGGTTCCTTGATAATCAGGTTTTGAAGTGGAATCAAGGGCCATCTTTCTTGGCGACTAACATTCGTAAGATGGTATGATATATAGTCAATTTGGTTTTTATTTGATTTTGATGTGGGACAAATCTATGATGGGCCTCACACTATTGGGCCTAGTATGAGGGCCTACGAGTGTGATATCCATAGAGTATTGCCTTGGACGCTTAGGGTCCGAAGCAAATAGTTCCTCGGCACTGAGCTTGAGAGGAAGTGTGCTGAACCGGACACTTAAGGTCCGTAGCGAATAGTCCCTCAACACTGAGCCTGAGAGGAAGAGTGTTGAACCGGACACTTAGGGTCCGAAGCGAATAGTTCCTCGACACTGAGCCTGAAAGGAAGAGTGCTGAAGCGGACACTTAGGGTCCGAAGCGAATAATTCCTCAGCACTGAGCCTGAGAAGAAGAGTGTTGAACCGGACACTTAGGGTCCAAAATGAATAGTTCCTTAGTACTGAGTCTGAGAGTAAAAATGTTAAACCAGACACTTAGGGTCCGAAACGAATAGTTCCTCGGCACTGAGCCTGAGAGGAAGTGTGCTGATCTGGATACTTAGGGTCCGAAGCGAATTGTTCCTTGGCGCTGAGCCTGAGAGGAAGTGTGTTGGTCTGGACACTTAGGGTTCAAAGTGAATTGTTCCTCGGCGCTGAGCTTGAGAGGAAGTGTGCTGAGCTGGACACTTAACGTCCGGAGCGTATAGTTCCTCGGCGCTGAACCTGAGATGAAATGTGTTGAACCGGACACTTAAGGTCTGAAGCATAGACTTGGAAAAATTCCATGTAGAATAATTCGAGGTCGAAGATTCAAAAACAATAAAAGGCCAAGAAAGAGAGTAACTGTGACTGGGAAGTCTCCTACTTTGTTTGGGAGTCTATCTTCCACAAAGACTCTCTTTGTGGCGTCTAGATATGTTATTCTATAGATATATTAACTACACAATCTTTCTATTCTTAGTCGATGATGGACAAAGACTAGAGTTTTAAAATGTAGGCCAAAAACTTGGGCTTTAAAAAGGGTTTATTGTAAAGAATGCCCGTTAGTATCTAGGTTTTGAGCACAACTTGGGCTGGGCTACACCTATTACCAACGGGCCTCCTTACAATGCACTTGAATATTTCAGTATTTCATTATATAAAGAAATGTAAATAGTAATTTTTTATCGATGTGGGACAATAGTAAAAATAAGTTGTTATAGAACATAAGTTACTACGAAGAAGAGACTCCAAACAAAAACAATCGTAGAGATTTTGTTTTGTCGGTTTGTCTATTTTGTCGTTGTTTTTCTTTTCATAAAATCAACTTTTCAAAAATCTTTCAAAAATCACATTGTAGGGTACTAGTATTGCCCCCTTTTATGAAAAGAAAGAGATATATGTAACGAAATTTCATCCCACATCGAATATGATAAAAACATTTCATACTTGAAATAGAGGATGTAATCAATAAACTGGATTACACGGGCTATAAATAGCCTTATTTGTGTAAAGAAATTATTATAAAACTAATGAACCTTCCTAATGGTAGTACCTTTTAAGGTGTATAGCATTCCAAGGACGTGCGATTGGACGCCCATCAGCTTCGGCTAACCGGTAAGCTCCCTTCCCTACCACTTCCGTGCCTCTGTAGGGTCTGGTCCAATTAAGTTGTAACTTCTTTATATGAGCTATTTCTCGCTTCATAACCCAATCGCTTACTACAAAGCTTCTGAACCTAACGCGTTTGTTATAACTGCTACGCAACTGTTGCTGGTAAGAAACGAGCCTAATTACTGCAGCATCTCTTTTTTCTTCCAAAAGGTCGAGGCTGTGCTTGAGCTGCTAATCATTGGTCCCTTCGAGTAACAAACATATCCAAAGGGTTGGAACTGCTGATTCTGTTGGAATGACAGCTTCGGAACCATAGGCCATAGCGAATGGACTTTCCCCCGTTGGCCACCGTGGGGTGATTCGGTATGCCCACAGCACCTGAGGTAGATTCTCTTACCACTTTGATTTGAGCTTCTCCAATTTCTTCTTCGGACAGCTAAAAATGGTTCGGTTAGTTATTTCAGCCTGCCCATTCCCTTGTGGACGACTAACCGCAGCCAATTTTTGCCTAATTCCATGCTCGGCGAAGAACTTTCTTGTACTTCTGTTGTCTAAGTTCTTACCATTATCCATCAAGATAACTTTTGGCACCCCAAATTGGTAAATTATGTTGTTCCATAAGAAACTCTTTACTTACTCATGGGTCACACTTGAATAAGCCTCAATTTCCATTCATGGGTCACGTATTCCTTTTGCTCCACATTTTTGGGTAAAGGGCCCACCATATCAATCCCCCATTGTGCGAATGGCCATGGATTTGCCATTGCATGCAAGTCTTCAGTAGGTTGATGTTTCATTGGACCATATTGCTGGCATTTATTGCATCTCCTGGCATATTCTTCGGCATTCCGAGCCAGGTATAGCCAAAAATATCCTTGAGTTAGAACCTTATGTGCTAAAGATCTGCCACCAGAGTGGTTTCCATAATCCCCATCATGGATTTGTTTCAATATTACAAGAGCCTCAGTGGGGCTTAAACACTTCAGGTAATGTGTATACAGATAATGGAAATGATGAAAGAATAATGCTAAAAAAAAAAAATATATGTACTAAGCACTACCCTCCCTCTTTAAAATATACTCCACTGCTTCTTCCACAGTGTCCACCACCTGCACGAGAAAACAAAGTAGATAAATTGGTATTTGCATACAAAGTTCCCCCTAGTGGAAACTCGTTCCTGACAATTTCCCTTCTTAAACAAATATATATATATCATCATTTAAACATAATTCTATTTAATACCTTCCTATTATAATGAAGAACTATTCAAGAAAACTACAAGAAGTAAATAACATCATTCAGTCTTTACCAGATCAGCTGGAAACTCTGTGTGATTTTCTTTTCCCTTGAAAACACATGTTCTCGTCAAAATTGAAAACCATGGATGTCCTACCTGGAGGAACAAACAAAGTTTTTTTTAATCTTATTTCAAGCCGAATATGGTCTATTCAATGAGAAGAACACAAGTTTATGCAATCATCAAATACCATAAGAAGAGCACAGACAAACCTGTTATGCACCTTTGATGTCAACTGGAGGATTGTCACCTATCATATACAGGGTCTTAAAAGCATGTGATGACATGTCCCCAACACCAACAACATGACTATTGCAACAAGATGGCTGCAGTTGTTTCAATATTGCTTCAGCATTCTTGAATACAAATGGATGTGGTTTTCCAAAACAAGTATACTCCAATGCACTATGGTGTACTCTGCATGGTTAATTAGACATGAGCCGCAGCCCGTATGAAAATGACTTCCGATACAGTTGGTATTAATGATAGCATATTTGGTTACGGTGAGTCTGAGCTTCCTTGCCTCGGCTTTCTGGTTTGGAAGACTTTCATGCTTGAGGTAAGCTTCCAGTGGATCAATCCACCATGGTTCTCACAGAATGTCTGGAATCACCATTACCTTTTGCTGAGGGCTTATGCTAGGTTCATCCAGGAGGTCAATTGGTACAATCCGAATCAAATCTTTATTTGAGGAAGATGCAGCTACGGCCAATTGATCTGCTTCAACATTCTCATCTTGAGGTACTTGGTAAAATTCGATTTGATCGAATCCTCGTGTAACACTCTCCACAGCTTCTTTGTATGCTTTTATTCTTTCTTCTTTGGGATGAAATTTGCCTGTCACCTGATTTACAATAAGTTGTGAGTCACTAAAAACTTTTAGACATCGTATCTAAAGTTGGCTAGCCAATTGAAGCCCAGCGAGTAAAGCCTCATATTCGGCTTCGTTGTTAGTAGAAAGGAAATTCAGGTAGATCGACTGTTATAACTTGGTGCCTTCAGGTGTTGAAATAATGATTCCAGCTCCTGCACTAACTTGATTCGAGGAGCCATCCACCCAAAGCTCCCAATGTGGTTCGGGAAGCTCTGGCTCTTTGGGCTTATCCTCATATTCTAAGAGAAAATTTGCTAATGCCTGTCCTTTGTGTGACACCTTCGACTCATAAATTATGTCAAAGGAGCTGAGCTCAATGGCCCACTTGGTAATTCTTCCAGATAGATCTAGCTTAGAGAGTATAACCCGTATAGGGTAGTTGGTGTAATACCCCTAATTTTAAAAGGATAATCAATTTTAAAAGGATAGTCCTAGCATTTATTTAATTGTTTAATTACATTTTGAATTTATTTAATTGCTTATTTATTTGTTTATTTGTTTGTTTGAATTAATTGTGATTTTATTTCATTGTTATTTAATTGGATTTTGGTTTTGCTTTAATTGATTAATTGTTTATTTTAATTGTTTGATTATTTTAGTTGATTATTATTTGATTAATTATGTTAATTGCATGGTTTAGTTTAATTAAATTTATTTAATTAAATGTAATTGTTTTTCTGACTTAACGTGACTGTATGGATGGTTGCACACATATAGTTATACACAGTTCACAGCCGGCGTTGATTTTAACCTAGGTTGTTTTATGGGCCGAATAAATCAGATTAGGGTTTAATTGAGCTTAGGATTAGTGTGGCCTATAAATATTCACCTAAGGTGTCTGCCTAGGGTTTAGAATAATTTTACGACATAGTAAAGCTGAGAGAGGTTTTGGAGACGGCTGGGAAGGAACAAAAAGGACAAACTGAGGATTCGCCGGAGAATTGAGAAAGACGTCGGTGTAAGGCAAGTTCTATCCTTTCTCTCTCCCTTAGGCTTCGTGTTCTTTGCATTCCTAAACGGTTCTAGGATTAACTGAATGTTAAAAACAATATCTGTCTATGCTAAAACTTGAATTATATCAGTATGTTTTGTATGCTTGCTAAAACGGTTAAAACGTGATGTTTGCTTCCATAATTCTCTGTTTAAAGCGATGTATGTAGTGTAATAGGAACTTAAATACGGACTGGGAACACATTGGGGTTTGGTTACAATGTCTGGAAGCCATAGCAGTGAGGTGTAAAGAGTGCAGAATTCATCGGAAGAAGAAGAGACGAGGTAGAGAGGGAGAGAGTCGGCTCTCCCTTGGAGAGAGCCGGCTCCCTTTGATTGGGAGGCGGCTCCCAAAGTGTGGGAGCCAGCTCCAAGACCAAAGGAGGTGGCTCCACACTTTCGGGAGCTGGCTCCTTACTGTGTTTTTTATTTTTTTTTCGTTTCCAGTCAGCTTTGGTTGCAGATGGTTGGTTCTCTGTGGTTTCAGTTGGGTTTAGTGCTGTAGGTGGGTGTATGGTTAATGCTTAGAGATAATTCTAAGACTTCAGGAGGCATGTTAATAATCTAACTATGGTTGTCACTTGAACAATATACGTTTTAAACAAATTAACACACTGTGGTTGGAGATGGAAGAATTAAATTGGTTTAATTCCCTGTGATTTGAAATCTTCTGAGACAGATAATATAATTAAAACATGTTTTATCATATATCATGATCATGTATCTGAATTATACTTGTTTAGGATGTGTTAGTGTTGAATGATAGTAAGTCTTAAACTTAGCACTAACGGAATTTTGTAAAACAACTTAAACTAAGCATGTTTATGTATATACTATGGTTCTGTTGTTGATGCTTAACTTACCACTGCTGGTATAAATTACTGGAAGGATGGACCTAGTTGATGGTTATCTTAACTGACTGTAATATCAACTGCTGGATGTTGAATGCTAATAAGATTTAAATTTAGCAGTAGACTGGATTTTGTGGAACACTATAAACTGAGCATGCTTAGATAAATAGTTTGACTGTGCTTAATTGATAATACAGTGATGGATATAAAACTGAACATATTTAGATAAATAGTTTGACTATACTTAATTGATAGTATCAGTGATGGATATAAAACTGAACATGTTTATGTATATAGTTGACTGTGTTTTTTGATGCTTACACTATGCCTGTTAGTATCTGTGATGGAGATATGGATTCAGTTGAGGTTTACTTTAATTGTTGGTATTATCAACTGCTGGATGATTGGATAATATACACCGATATGGGACGGTGGTATACTAGGGACGGTTTGGTTTAAAAACACCAAAACCTACCTACTCTGGATTAAGAATTGTATTAACTAAAAGTTAAGTCCTATTGATTGTAGTGTCATGGCAACAACTAGTTGAGCGGCACTATTAGGATACATGATAGATTTTAAATATATTTTTATGGTACCTCAATATGAGCTTGAGTCTCAGGATCGACGGTTAGGGAGCGTATATACATTGGGATGCATAGCTGGATACGATAGTTGGAGGTGTACCCTGTTTAGGCTTAGGTACACATGCCCACTTCATGTGCGTTTTAGCATGTTACCTCTATTCAGGTTGAGACCGGCCTGTGGTCCAGTGAGAGTCCTTTAGTGTGACTATATATATATTTATAGATTATTAACTATTGTTGAATTGTTTAGGATGTACATGCGTATCGGGCCTCTGTTTGGATTGTAGTAGTATAGAGTTTGCGCGTGAGCCTGACCCACTTCTATTTTTTAGGTACACGACAGTTCCAAACTTAGATATATTCGTGCTGAGCAGAGGTTTCTACTCACTCTACCGTCGACGTAGGATTTCTCTCCATAGCTTATATCAAGATGTTCTTTTAGTTGTTTTAATTCAGTTTGGTTTTTATTAGGGGTCCACTAGAGATGGATTCCCGAGTTGTTTAATCTATTGGAGGTTTTGGATTATTGGGATTTAAGTATTTATCTTTAAAGGATTTTATCTTAGTTTCTTCCAGCTATTAAACTTTATTTCTTAAATTCAATTTTGTATTCTGTGTTCGTTATAACATATTAATTGTCTGATATCCCTTGAGTTTTTGCCTGGGCCTGATCAACCCGTGTCTCGGATCCGAGGAGTATCACAGTTGGTGAGTACCATGATGCTATAAGATTCAAAGTAATGTTGAAGCTTTCTTTTTGCATAAACCAATGCTAGTATGATCTTCTGCTTTGCTGTCCGTGTCTCAACATCTGTCATCGTCTTATTTGTGTAGAAGACTGGGTACTGATTCTTTCCTTCTTCTCTGATTAATACTATACTTGTAGCTATGCTGGAGATTGTTAAGTACATGATAAGAGTTTCACCAGGCTTCGGAACGGATAGAATTGGAGGTTCAGCCATATAGTGCTTCAATTGATTGAGAGCCATCTGCTGCTGAGGTCCCCATATATCTTTGTTCTTAGACTTTATAGCATCGAAGAATGGTTTGCACTTATCTGATAGTCGAGATATAAAACGGCTAAGAGCTGCAATTCGGTCGGTTAGAACTTGTACTTCCCTTTTGGTTCTTGGTTTTGTATAATATGCCTGAGGAATTAGCCTGAAGAAACTGCAAAGGAACACTTAGAAGGATTCAGCTTCATGTTGTACTTCTTGAGAGTGTTGAAGACTTCTTGGAGGTGCTTCGGATGATCCTCCTTGTTTATGCTTTTAACCATCATGTCATCAATGTAGGCTTCAATTGTCTTTCCCAGCAATTCGTCGAAGATCTTGTTAACAAGGCGCTGGCAAATGGCCCCAGCATTCTTCAGTCCGAAGGGCATGACCCTATAACAGTAAGTGCCCTTCTCTGTAATGAAGGTGGTTTTTTCTTCATCCTCTGTATTCATTGAGATCTAATTATACCCAGAGTATGCATTGAGGAATGTAAGCCTCTCGTATCCAGTAGTAGCATCAACCATCTGATCTATCTTCGGTAAAGGAAAGCTATCTTTAGGGCAACCTTTGTTAAGATTTGTGAAATCTATGCAAACCCTCCACTTCCCATTCTTCTTCTGAACTACCACCACGTTCGAGAGCCATTATGCGTATTGCACTTCTCGGATAAAGCCTGCTTGAAGTAGCTTATTCACTTCTTCAGCAATAATTCGATTGCGTTCAGGAGTGAACCTTCTTTGTCTTTACTTAACTGGTTTGAACTTCGAATCCAACTTCAGACTATAGTAAAAGACTGAAGGGTCAATTCCTACCATGTCTGAATGATCCCAGGCAAACGCATATGTATTATGTCGAATGACATTAATTAGTGCTTCTTTTTCTTCGCCGATGACAACTTCTATGGTTCCGAGGGATTCCTCAGTAGGCTTCGTAGCTTCTGCTTCCTCCTCTGCCTTAAGATACTTGGACAGAGGGCTCTGTAATTGCTATTTGGATATGCCTCTGGAAATTGCATATGGCTGAGGCTGTTTGGACATCTTCTTTGCTTTATTTAGTGTCAACATTTAGCATTCTTTTGCAACGACCTGATATCCCCAAAGATTAATAACCTCCTTACCGTCCGAAAACAAACATCGCATCACTTAATGAAGGGTAGATGCAACTTCGTTCATTCGGTGGATCCAACCTCTTCCCATAATGAGATTATAAGAAGGATGGATTTCTGTTAGGACAAAGTTCTCCTTCAGTGTCTGTTTGGCCGCAGTGGCTGTGATACCCCTCAATTCTAGAGCTACGAGTGATCAAGTCTGAGCACAGATCCGAGGGATATCAGACAATTAATATGTACATAAGCACGGAATACAATAGAGAACTTAAGAAAAAAAATAATAAGCTGAAAGAATTCTAAATTAAAAATCCTCAAAATAATATATTTGAAATTTAATAATCCAAAATCTTTATTAATTAAACAACTCGATAATCCATCCAGTAGACCCCTTATTAAAATCCCAAACTGTAAAAGAAACAACTGAAACAAAGTCCAAAGCTAAATATGGAAAGCAGTCCTACGTAGTCGGAGGAATGAATGACTGTATCTGCTCTGCATGATCATGCTCTAACCCTGGAGCTGACGAACAACTGAAAAAGTAAGAATGGGTCAGGCCCACATGCAAGTTCTATTCTACTACAATCCATACAGAAAACCGATACACAGATACATCCTAGATAACTCAACAATAACTAGAATAGTCCATATATGTATAAATACACACTATAGAACGCTCACTAGTCCAATAGGTCTGTCTCAGCCTGAGTAGAGATACCATGCAAATTGCACATAATGTGGTAATATGTACCTAAACCTACCAGGGAACAACACCTATGTCCAGTTATCCTTCCTAGGTGATATACACACCCTAACCATAGTCCTGAGACTCAAACACATACCATGGCACCATAACATAAATATATAAAGTCTGTATAAGCCTAATACAAAAATATCATCCATTTAGTATAGTGGCCTGATATATGTATAACAATTCATTCGGAAATCAGAATAGATCATTCAATTATTTTATTTGATATGACACAAATATGAGTAGGACTTAACCTTTATGGTCAATCCATACCTCAATCCAGATTAGGTAGAACTTAGTGATGAGCGCTGAAAAGTGCGTATTTAAAACCCTTAAGTTTAAACATTCTAGTACCTTTATCTATTTTACTTTACCGTTTTAGATTGATTTCGTAATATTTCCATTTTCAGGCACTTATTCCGAAAATAAGCTAACTCGACCAAATAAGAGCTTAATTGAAGCAATTCTGGGATTAAGCAAAGAAATGAGCAAAGTGGAGAAAGAAAGAAACAAATAAAGCCAAAGGTGGGAAGCAGTAAAGTTCGATCGATCTCATATCAAAGTTCGATCGATCGAACAATGATCGATCTCAGTACTTCAAGATAGATCCAAACCTTGACCTAAAGCAGAAAGTCCAAAGTTTGATCTATCCAACACCATCCTTCGATTGATTGAACACCTTTGTCCTCATCCAAATGATTGATCTTATCCAGCTGTACCACCCTACCAACCATTTTGAAGCTAATCAATATGAAATCAAACTCGAGACCATTCAAATGTGTCCACTCTTTTATGGCTTAGATGAAGAGGAACCATATAGGCATCTTACTGAATTTCTTGAACTATGTTCCACCGTGAGGTACATGGATGTCCCGGAGGAAGTTCTTAAATTACTCATTTTCCCTTTCACACTTAAAAATAAAGCAAAGCATTGGTTCAATACTTTAAGGGTAAATTCAATAACATCTTGGGCACAAATGCAAAATGAATTTTTTAAAAAAATTTACCCCGTAAGTTTGACTAATGCAATGCGTGCTTCTATTAGAGAATTCTCTTAAAGGGAAGGAGAGTGGTTACATGAGGCTTGGGAAAGATTGAATGATGTGCTAAGTAAATGTCCACATTATGGTATTCCAAAATAGCAAGTGGTTCAATATTTCTATGAAAGCTTATCCGACATTCATAACGACATTGTTGACACATCATGTGGGGGATCATATTTTGGGAAACATGAAGATGACATTTGGCAACTCTTTGAGAAAATGAGTGAAAATTCTTTGCAAAAATATTATATTTCTCGTTTTGACTATAGTTCAAAAGAGAAGAAAAAAGAATTACAAGAGTGTCAAGTAGAGAGTCCATTGGAAATTGTAGCCGAGATTAAAACTCTTTCTCAAAAATTTGATCAATTCTTGTTGAATCAAAAACTGGCTAACAATTTATCTCCCTTTCATCATACAACTCATCTTTGTGAGCCTTGCATGACATGTTCAAGTGTTTTGCATACTACTTTCGATTGTCCCCATGAACATGTTGTTAATGAACACCTTGAACAAATCAATACTACATTTGTTCACCCTTATTCAAATGCATATGTTCCATTGTGGAATGAAAGTTTAAGCCCTTATTAAGCTAAAAAATTTCCAAGAAAGTACATTCCACCTCATAAAAGAAATGTAGGTTTTCAAGGATGCTTCTTCTTCTTCTTCCCATCATCAAGGTATGAATAATTTTTCACATCCTCATGCACTTTTTAATAATTCTACATTTGAGGAGAAGGTTTTAATGGCATTGGGTAGTTTAGAGAAGAATACCAACTTGTTGCATTCCCACTCTCAATCTATATCAAAGCTTGAATCCCAAATTGGGACCATAGCTAATGCCTTGAATGAAAGAGAAACTGGGAAATTACCTAGTCAACCTGAGAGGAATCTAAAGGCCCAATTTTGTGTGGAATCAAACCCTACATCGGGGTATTCTTCCCAAGCTCAAGCGCAAGCCGTTACCACCTTGAGAAGTGGTAAGCAAGTGGACAATAGAGTTGAACTACTAAAGGAAGATAGTGAATCGGTGCAACCTAAAGTTGTCACCCATCCAATTCTCAATCCTACTCCTACTTCCTTGGATGAAAATGTTCCCACTCGGAATCTTCAATCTTCTTCATCATTCCCTCAAGTTCCAAAATTTCAGGAGCCAAAGGCTCCATTTCCATATGCTTTGAGAGAAACTTCGTCTCGAGGGAGGCAAGAAGGGAAAACACATGACATGATGGAAGTTTTTAAGCAAGTCAACATCAATCTTCCTCTTTTGGATGGCATTAAGCAAATTCCACCTTATGCAAAATTCTTGAAAGATCTTTGCACACAAAAGAGGAAGAGCAAGGGACCAAGCCCTAAAAAAGTATTCCTCATAGAGCAAGTGAACTCCATTCTTCAACAAAACACTCCACTTAAGTTCAAAGATCCCGGTGCTCCGACTATTTCTTGTGTAATTGGAACCCATGAAATTCGTAGAGCTCTTCTTGTGTAAGGGCATGGTTGAGGATATCCTTGTCAAAGTGGATAAATTATACTTTCCGGTTGATTTTGTCGTTCTTGATACTGAACCGGTTACTAATCCTACCAACCACATCCCAATCATCTTGGGAAGACCATTCCTTACCACTGCAAATGCAACAATCAATTGTAGATCTGGGGTTATGGACCTTTCTTTTGGTAACATGATGGTCAAGCTTAATGTCTTCAATGCTAGTCGACATCCCATAGATGAAGACGAGTGTTGTCTTGTTGATGTGTTAGATGAGATTGTTGAGGAATCAATTCCCACCATGATAATGAAACAACCAGTTGAGGATAATTTATCATCTCTTCTATCTGATGACCCTTTTGCTTCTTGTCTTCTTGAATTGTATGGAAGTTGTGGATTTGATGATGAAAAATCAATGAATGAAGTAAGCAATCTTATGGAATCTATTGCAAGCTTGGATTTTTCATCTTGAAAAACTCCAATAGAACCTCTTCCTCCACTCTCTAGCACTCCACCGGTCTCATCTTTAATTTCTCCACCAACTCTTGAGCTTAAAACTCTACCTTCTAATCTCAAGTATGCATTCTTAGGACCAAAAGAGACTCTTCCGGTTATCATTTCTTCAAGTCTTGAAAAAGACCAAGAAGATGCTCTCTTAAGTGTGCTTAAAGAAAATAAGGAAGCCATAGGATGGAGTATGGTGGATCTTAAGGGAATTGATCCTTCTATTTTAATGCATCGTATACTTATGGAGGATGATGCAAAACCCTTTGGGGATGCCCAAATGAGACTTTACCCTAACATGAAAGAGGTAGTTAAGAAGGAAGTCGTCAAGTTTTGAGATGCCGGGATCATTTGTCCAATCTCCGATAGCAAATGGGTGAGTCCTACCCAAGTAGTTCCCAAGAAATCGGGGATTACCGTGGTTGAGAATGCAAAGGGTGAGGAAATCTCTAAGCGTACTGCCAATTCATGGCGTGTATGCATTGATTACTGTAAATTGAATGCCACCACTAGGAAGGATCACTTTCCCTTGCTATTCATTGATCAAATTCTAGAGAGATTGGCCGAGCAACAATATTATTGCTTCCTTGATGGTTATTCGGGGTACAATCAAGTAGCCCCTGACCCATTAGACTAAGAGAAAACCACATTTACTTGTCCATTCGGCACATTTGCTTATAGACGGATACCTTTTGGTTTGTGCAATGCCCGTGCCATATTTCAAAGGTGTATGATGTTTATCTTTTCAGACATGGTGGAAGAGTATCTTGAAGTTTTTATGGATGATTTTTCTGTTTTTGGGTCTTCCTTTGATACATGCCTCAAAAACTTGAATTTAGTGATTAAAAGATGTCGTGAAATAAACCTTGTTCTTAGTTGGGGAAAGAGCCATTTCATGGTTTAAGAGGGTATAGTTTTAGGTCACGTCATCTCAAAGAGAGGAATTGAGGTAGATAAGGCGAAAGTTAAGCTTATTTCTGAATTACCTCCACCTTCAAAGGTGAGAGAAGTTCGCTCTTTCTTAGGTCATGCCGACTTTTACCGCCGTTTTATTAAAGACTTTAGCAAAATTGCTCGACCCTTGTGCAATCTCCTTGCCAAGGAAACTCCTTTTGTCTTTGATCAAACATGCCTAGACGCTTTTCATAAATTGCGTGAATTATTATCATCTGCTCCTATCATGCAACCTCCCAATTGGTCATTGCCATTTGAAATCATGTGTGATGCTTCTAATTACGCCATGGGAGCAGTTTTAAGACAAAGAGTAGGTAAACTTCCTTATGCCATCTACTATGCAAGTAAAACTTTCTCGGGAGTTCAATTGAATTACTCCACTACCGAGAAAGAACTACTTGCCGTTGTGTATGCTCTTGATAAATTATGTTCCTATCTCTTAGGGTCTAAGGTTGTTGTTTACTCTGATCATACTGCCTTGAGACATCTTTTGACAAAAAGGGAAACAAAACCTAGGTTAATTAGGTGGATTTTGCTTCTTCAGGAATTCGATTTTGAAATCAAGGACAAGAAAGGCACCGAAAATGTGGTTGCCGATCATCTTTCTAGGTTATCGATAGAGCCTTTCCCTAGTCTACCAATTTGTGACTCTTTTCCAAATGAACAACTCTTTCAAATTTCTAATGAAAAAATGCCTTGGTTTGCCGACATTGTGAAATATTTGGTAGTAGGCAAGCTACCAACTTCTTGGTCAAAGAACGAAAAGAATCGTTTCTTTACCAACATCCGGAATTACTATTGGGAAAACCCTGTCTTGTATCAATATTGTCCAGATCAAATTGTGAGGAGATGTATTCCGGAGAGTGAAATTCCAAGCGTTCTAGTGTTTTGTCACACTCTTGCATGTGGTGGGCATTTTAGTGCAAAGAAGACCGCCTTGAAAGTTCTTCAAAGTGGGCTCTTTTGGTCCACTATTCATAAAGATGCCTACAATTTTTGCAAATTATGTGAGAGATGTCAAAAGATGGGGACAATGTCTAGAAGAGATATGATACCCTTAACCAATATACTTGTTGTTGAGATCTTTGATATATAGGGCATTGATTTTATAGGTCCATTTCCGATGTCCTATGGTTTTTAATACATTCTTCTTGCCGTTGATTATGTTTCCAAGTGGGTGGAAGCATGTGCTACCAAAACAAATGACCACTTCGTGGTCATTTAATTCATTAAATCCAATATCTTTGCTCGTTTTGGTATGCCAAGGGCCATAATAAGTGATGGAGGAAAATATTTTTGCAATCAATTCTTGAGGCACCTATTTCTTAAGTACTCCGTCACTCATAAGGTAGCCACTCCTTACCATCCTCAAACAAGTGGGCAAGTTAAAGTGTCTAACCGGGAAATTAAGCATATTTTTGAGAAAACGGTTAATACCACCCGGAAAGATTGGTCACGAAAGCTAAATGATGCTTTGTGGGCTTACCGAACGGCATATAAGACTCCCATTGGCATGTCTCCTTATAGGCTTGTATATGGAAAGTCTTACCATCTTCCGGTTGAACTAGAGCATAAAGCCTTATGGGCAGTCAAAAAGCTCAATTTTGACCTTGATAAAGCCGGAGAGAATAGGTTGCTTCAATTGAATGAGTTAGAAGAATTGAAACATAATGCTTATGATAATGCCAAACTCTACAAAGAAAGAACCAAAGCATTTCATGATAAGCATATTGTGAAAAAGTCTTTGGAACCCGGTCAAAAAGCCTGGCTTTTCAACTCTAGACTGAAACTCTTTCCTGGGAAATTGAGAACCAAATGGGAAGGTCCTTATGAAATCATCTCTGTTGCACCTCATGGGGCGGTTGAAATCAAAAATTTAAAGAAAGGAAACATTTTTAAGGTTAATGGGCAGAGGTTGAAACCTTACATAGAAGGTCAAGTCTTTCAAAGACATTTGGAAGTTGCACATTTAGTTGACCCGATGTATGAACACATAGGAGATTGCATTGATAAGGAACCAAAAGCTCTTTTTGAGCTTAATCCAACAAGTCCTTCAAAAAACCATTTGTTCGGTAGAGTTCAAAGCATCTATCACCCCAACAAGGAGGCGATGCATTATAAGATATTTAATCCGGGCTAAAAGAGCCCAATGTCTTGCTAGAGACGTTAAAGACTAGCAAAAACATTTCGTAGGGTGTCAAAACCCTATTTCTCCCCCATTTCTATCTTTCATTTTGTTTCTTATGAAGTCTAGATACTTGTTTTTGGTTCTGATATACATTGAAAGGAACTTTGGTGAGGATTGCATGAGCTTTCATGTCATTATTGAGCATTCTGCATAGTTTAATCGATCTCAAACCTGAGTTCGATCGATCGAACTCCATTCTGCATCCAACACTTAGAAAAATTTCAAACCTGCATCCAAATAAGCTCTCTGTCCTATCGATCCAAGAAAAATCTGCGATCTTAGTTCTTAGTTGGATCGATCATAGGAGATTTGAATGATCCAACTATCCCATTCGATCGATCTTGAGTTTTGACACTTAGAATATTTTTGAGCTTGTAGAACCTGCATCCAAATCACCTCTCTGTCTCATCGTTCGAACTAATTCTCAGATCGATCAAGAGACCTTCGATCGATCCAACTTCACAGTTCGATCGATCTTAAGTTCCAATACTTAGCCAAATTTCTGAGCCAAAAACCTGCATATTTTTGCTCTTTGTCTAATCGATCGAACTTTTGTTCTGATCGATCTAAGTTCTTCATTTCAGTGTTTGACTTTATTTTGACTTTTCAAATTTCAAAATCCAAAAACTATTTTTAATTTATTTTATTTTTTAATCCAAAAAAAAAAAAATCAAATCAAGTTCGATCGATCGAACTCTGTTAGGGATGTTTTTTAATAGAACCGAGGGTTTCAGAATCGATTCCATAGATCAATCTAACTCTCTGTCCCTCACAAACCCCACCCCTTCGGAGCCACTGATCCCCATCATCATCTCCACCTCCGGCGAGATCTCCGGCGTGAACCAGGTGTCAATCTCTCCCTCTTCTCGAATCTTCTTCCTCTTCATATTTCATTTCTCCTCTCTTTGATTCAAGGTAAGATCCGAGACCCTATTATTGATTTCATACCTCGATTTGTTAAGGGTAAGCTTTAAGTGTTTGATCCGTTCCAATATTCATAGTGATTGTTGGCCATGGATGAAGTTTTAAGCTTTTCATGTATATATGTCTATATTCGTCTTTATGTCGTGTCCATTGTAATGATTTACTTTGATTTTTGGGAATGTGAGTCATTCTATATGATCGAGATTAATTGATTTGTTGTGTTGATGGGCCCACGAACACGTTTCATGTGGGCCCCGTGCTTCCAAAGTCACAGATCTGTGACTGTTTACATTCATCGCACAGTTCGATCGATTGAACTTGTGTCTCAGATCGATCGAAGTTGTGAGATCGATCTCACTTATTTTCGATCGATCCAACTTTTGTGATCGATCTCACTTCTTTCTCTGATCGATCAAATTTCACAGATCTCACACACACACTTCATTCATCATTTATCATGTTCATGCTATCTCATATATGCCCAATGCCTGTGATATTCCACATTGGACGCATTTCATACTTATACTGCTTAGCATGATTCACATACTGTCACTTACATAAATTCATATATGTTTTGTCAATCTTATTTGACATACATATTTCTATTGTGCTTTCAATTATTTATTCCAGCACTAATTCCCATTTCAATATTTCCTTTTTGTAGACCATGTCTAAGAATGACAGTTCTTCTGCTTCAGCCGTACCTGAGGCTCATGATCAGCTATCTCGCTTTGAAAAGCAACTTCAGAGTTTGGAGGATATGCTGGTTGCCCTTAGAGCTGACATTGCTAACCTTCGTCTGAATATGATGGCTGCCATTAGAGCTAACATTACTCGCCTCCGTACGGAGATCTTGACTGCCATTGATGACTTAACCAGGGAGATCCGCGTAGTTCCCTTTGCCTGAGACTCCCAGTCTCTTTATTTTTTTATGTTCTTTATCTATGTTGTATTTCTACTACACTTGTGATACTATTATTTTTGCAGTCGGGTTTGTCGGCTTTGACACTGGATGTATTGCACTTTATTATTGTTTTTATCTATGATGGATGTCGTATGTTTTTATTAATACATCTATACATTTGACTCCATCAAGTACATCACAGTGATTTCAGTGAGAAAGTGCTACCCAATTTGCAGGACCACCCTCATACCTCTCTCATTTTTTTATCTGTTTATCCCATTTACACTTACATGTCCACTGTGCACCAATTATCCCATTTTGTTATCTGATGAGTTTATCCAAGTGCCAAATTTCAGGACCACAGTTCATCCCAAGTTTGGGGGGGTCATGCCACCCACTTCGGATATTTTAGTCCCGATCATTCTTGCTTAGTTACACTGGCATACTCTTTTCTTTGTTCTCTTTACACATTGAGGACATTATGCCATTTAAGTTTGGGGGAATGGTGCTTTGCATTGTTAGCTTTAAATTTTAAGATTTTGAGTATGACTTGTGTATTTGAGGGATATTTCTATGATTGGTCCATATCTAGCTATAATTTTGATCTTTTGAGGACTATATTACTTAAAATTTAAAAATTGCTTGACTTGAGAGTCCAATACTCCTTGTATGCCTTGTGGATGCCATTTAGGAGTAAATTTTTCGAAAGATTGATATCTTGCTTGCATTTGTGGTCCACATCATCCTGATTTTGTGATTGTTTTGAGATTCATTCTAGAATTCTAAACTAGCACAGGCGCACACTAGCATTCATTTGTGGGGTACATACTTTGTTGATTATTGAATTGGTTATATCCCAATTGAGCTAGTAGTGCATTGAAAGTTTTCATTCTTGATAAAGGTGGATAACAACCCATTTTCACTAAGTAGCCGGGATTTTAGCCTCATCAAGCACTGAACTTCTCGCGCTGAAAGATGGAGGGCCCAAACTCTAGGTTAATAATTGGACTAAAAAAAAAAAAAAAAGTGAGGACTTCTCTCAAAAAGTGAGAAGTGGGAAATGATTAGATAGAGGTTGTCTTAATTTGTAGCCTAGTTGATTTAAGCTTGTAAGTCCGTAGGGGTGTTTAAACGCTTAATGCCCTAAAACCGTCTGGTTTGGGAGTCATTGACCTAACGCTCGACCTCATGAATCGCTAGAAAGCTTAAGAGATCAACACATTGCACCATGCTTCCATCTTTGATCCTTAGGTTAGTTAAAAATAAATAAATAAATAAAAAGAAAAAAGAATAAGCGCACCTAGAACAATAAGCTTTAATAAAAGGTCTACTTTTTGTCTTGATGATCGGTACTAGATTTGTGTGCTAGTTTGAGGGTAAGGATGTGATTAATTCTTTAGATTGGCTTAGATAGCAACACACTTGATGCCGGTCCACTCAAAAGGATTCTAGAGTTGTTTTGATTTGCATGATCATTTTCTTGATGTGTGGAGGACCATACTTGCGTGCTTGATGTTGAGATTTTGGGAGATTGCTTAGAGATGTTTGAAAAATTGCATACTTGAGGTAGTTTTCTCCCAATGCTTGTTCGCAATGTTGGTGTCTCTTTTGAAAGAATGAGCTTAATGTTTGTGGGTATAATTTCTGGAAACCCTCACGAGACTTCACTCGTCCACTAGGGATAACCTAGGAGTTTAAAAGGCTTGTTGCATATGCTAAGTGTAATCGTGTTTTCTACGAAAGTGGCGTTATCCATTTATTGTTTTCTAGATTCAAACTTGTATAGTTGTTCATTTCATTCATTTACTTTTTAGTTCATTGTTAGGGACTAGCAATATTTAAGTTTGGGGGTGTGATGAGTGCTGAAAAGTGCGTATTTAAACCCCTTAAGCTTAAGCATTCTAGTACCTTTATCTATCTTACTTTACCATTTTTGATTGATTTCGTATTATTTCCATTTTCAGGCACTTATCCCGAAAATAAGCTAACTCAGCCAAATAAGAGCTTAATTGAAGCAATTCTGGGACTAAGCGAAGAAATGAGCAAAGTGGAGAAAGAAAGAAGCAAATGAAGCCAAAGGTGGGAAGCAGCAAAGTTCAATCGATCTCATATCAAAGTTCAATCGATCGAACAATGATCGATCTCAGTACTTCAAGATAGATCCAAACCTTGACCCAAAGCAGAAAGTCCAAAGTTCGATCGATCCAACACCATCCTTCGATCGATCGAACATCTTTGTCCTCATCCAAATGATTGATCTTATCCAGCTGTACCGCCTTACCAACCACTTTTGTCCTTTTGTCCAAAATATCTCCAAAAATATCTCGGATTTGTCTTTTCCCAAAAAGCTAAACCAGTTGGATCGATCCAGCCTAAGTTTGATAGATCTCAGCCAGTTCGATCGATCCAAGTCCAAGGTTCGATCGACTTAACTTCCTCCAGTGCGAAAAAGTTAAATTTCCAGCTCATTGAAAGTTGTCTTTTATTCAATCATTGGGGAATATTCTTTGCACAACCCCAGCTCATTTTGTGTGTTATTTAACCTACCTATAGAAGGAATATGATGCACTTTTTGAGGGGGCTTCTTAGAGAATTAGAGAGACAACCTTAGAGGATTATCTTAGTGTAGAAGAAAAGATGAGGAGGCTAGAGACACCATTGGGGAGTTCTTCATCAACAAGGAATAGATTTCTTCCATGGAGTTAGCCCTTGAGGGTTGGAGGAGCAAGCCCATGAGTGGCTAGACATCCTCTTGGGGCTAGAGTTAGCCCCAAGCATGCTTTCAATATCTTAATCTTGTGTATTATTGAGGGATTAGTGTTGTAATTAATGTTTTGACTCTTTATTATATATAAATCTTGTTTATTTAATGATTTATGTGTTTTAATGCTTCCAATTGATCATTTCATTCTATTCATATGCTATGTATGCTAGAATAGATGTTTATGTGCTTGTCTCTAGATTTTTGTGATTATTGATGCATGTCTATGTGTATTGATGCTAGGAATCTAGAGATTGTCAAAACATAATGCTTAATGGAATGCTCTTGTGATTTTCTTGATGGTTCATACTTATTCCATGATGGATTATACCTCTCCCTTAGTTTATTTTCATGCTAGTAGTGTAGATGTAATGTTAAATGAGAGGACAATCCATGCTTGTTGTTTGATGTTCCATACTTTTAAATGCAAGTAGCATATGTCTCTAACCTTGTGTTGTATTTGGATTATATTTGGATTGTGAGCTTAATGAAAGGATTAATGACTTGTTTTGATCTATTGTGCCTTTCACATGTTGTTTAGATAATATATGCTTCAATGTTTAGACAATACATGCTTAATTGGTCATCCTTACTTGTTGAATCAACCAAACACACACACACACCAATATTGCAACACATTATTTGCCCTCATTAGTCACTTGTCGATGGTATAGAAATGCATTACTTGATGGTGATCTCTAAACTCCAAGATCTCTCTCTCTCTTACTTACTCTCTATTACATTCAATTATTTAGCTTAATTTAGTTGCTCTCTAGTCTAATCAACCAACCAACCAATTGTTTGATCACTCGACCTACTAACCCTAATTTTGATTCCTCAAGCTAATACGACAACCACAATCCCTTGGGACGATCCCTACTCACCCTAACTATATTTTTAGTGAAGGTAGTAGTGGCTTTTATAAATGTACAACTTGGCCCTCGCCTTAATGCACACTTTCAAGCTTATGGTAGCACGACACCACCACTTAGTATTTGAACTAAACCATCCGTAGTATGCCACCGTCTGATACCGATGCATACACTCCTCCAATTAGCATAATTGATTAAATAGCACTAAGTATTCATCAACCATTCTCCAAAGTATGCGTTAACATAAATTAATGATATTAGGCATTCATTACAGAACCTAAAAATCATATCCCAACTATTTAAATTTCTAAAATAAATTATAGCACTTAAATTCTCCAAATCGTCCATAAATTGATACAGTTAAGAGCAAGTTAAATATCAATTTAATTCAAACCAAGCATTGTTTATTGCAAGTAAATTCACTACACTTATAACTATGTTTAACTATGATTAAACAATGTTAAATCATATTTACAAAAGTGTCCAAACTCCAGTAGGTGGATTGATTAACAACCAAAGTGCACATAGGATTTTTCTCCTTAAGTTCGCAATGTCCATTCCTTAATCCATTTATAAATAATTGTTTCCCTATATTTTTACAGGTCTATAACAATCATATACATCATTCAAAGCGGTTTAAACGAAGTGAAATACCCTGTACAGTCTAAACAGCGCCCTAAAACAGTAAATACGTATTTCTGGGCGAGAGCAGGCTCTCACAAATTGAGAGCCTGCTCCATTAGCATAGGAGTCGGCTCCCTACCCTTAGGAGCTGGCTTTGTGGAGCTTGGAGCCAGCTCCACACTCCTTGGAGCCGGCTCCATTGATGAGGGAGCTAGCTCCCTCCTGCTTCGTCTTCCTCGCCTCCGACGATTCTCAGGGCCTCTGTAATTCTTTTAATACTTGTTCCAGTGTTCAATTAATATTACAGATTACTTATAAGTCATCTTTATGCATTAACAACATCAATTACACAAAGCTTACAAGCAAGAACAGAAAGATTCAGTTTGAAAACTTAAAGACTTCCCAAAGCGCATTACTCCTTTCATTGGAGACACTTTAAGCAGAACCTGATCTCCAATCCTAAACTCCAATGCATGAGTACGACGATCTGCATAACTCTTCTGCCTACTCTGGGCAGTACGCATACGATCCCTAATAAAAGCAATCTTCTCAAAAGTATCCTTAATGAACTTAGGACCCAAAAATCTGCTCTCGCCAATCTCCATACAACAAACAGGAGATCGACACGATCGACCGTACAATGCCTCAAATGGTGCCATACCAATAGTCTTCTGAAAACTATTATTATATGCGAACTCCACCAGTGGCAAATAATTTTCCCAATGGCCCTTAAAGTAACACATGAACGAAGCATATCCTTCATGATCTGATTAACCCTCTCGGTCTGACCATCTGTCTGAGGATGATAAGTAATGCTAAGATGTAATTATGTACCCAAAGCCTACTGAAAACTCTTCCAGAATCCTGACACAAAGCTCGAATCCCTATCCGATATAATGGACAACGGAATGTCATGCAACTTTACAATCTCTGTAATGTAAAGTCTTGTCAACTGCTCCAATGTAAAATTCGTGCGAATAGGCAAGAAATGAGCTGATTTAGTCAACCTATCCACGATGACCCAAATGGAATTGTGATCCTTATAGGAATTAGGCAATCCCTCCACGAAATCTATAGAAATGCTCTCTCATTTCCACTCCGCTATTGGTAGTGGCTGTAGAACTCCTGGCAGCCTCTGATGATCAATCTTGACTATCTTACAAGTACTACACTGAGAGACAAATAAAGCAATATCCCTCTTCATACCTGCCCACCAAAACTGCCGCTTCATATCCTGATACATTTTGTCTCCTCTTGGATGAACAGAAAACTCAGAGTGATGAGTCTCAGTCATCACATCTTTCCTCAAATCATCAGCAGAAGGTACCACTAAACGTCCCTTGTACCTCAAGCCTCCATCAGTCCCAACATAGTAAAATGAAACCTCCCCAAAAGCTATCTCTGCAACTTTGTCAATGCACTGATGATCCGTGAGTTGTGCCTTCAAAACTTTATGAATGATACAAGGTGTAACTACCATGCAAGCTATAAAAGCATCTGACAACTCATCCACGTTCTTCAAAGTTTTCCACTCAATGGTGAATAAAGCTGAAAAACTCACATAGGGTCGGCAACTGAGTGCATCTGCTACCATATTTGCTTTCCCTAGATGGTACTATATAGAGAAATGATAATCTTTTACAAACTCTAACTATCTGCGTTGTCTCATATTTAGTTCTCGCTGAGTGAACAAATACTGCAGACTCTTGTGATCACTAAATAATCTGAAGGATTCTCCTAACAGATAATGCCTCCAAATACGTAAGGTAAAGACCATAATTGCCAACTCCAAATCATGTGTTGGATAATTAAGCTCATGAGGCTTAAGCTTTCGAGATCCATATGAAATTGGTTGCTCTTTCTGCATCAAAACACATCCAAGACCTTGCAAAGAAGCATCTGTGTAGACAAGATACTCTATCCTGCTCTGTGGAGTAGACAGAACCGGTGCAAAAGTAAACTTCCTTTTGAGTTCCTCAAAAGCTTTCTGACAGTGTTCATCCCAACAAACTGTACACCCTTTTTAGTCAAATTAGTGAGTGGTCCCGCTATCTTCGAAAACCCCTGGATGAACCGACGATAATATCCTACCAATTCGAGAAAACTCCGAATCTCGGTAGGTGAAGTAAGTTGTCCCTACTCAACCACTGCTGAAACTTTGGCTGAAACTACCGCTATTCCCTTTTCCGACACTACGTGTCCCAGAAACTTCACCTCCCGCTGCCAAAATTTATATTTCTCGAACTTGGTGTATAATTGGTGCTCACGAAGCGTCTGCAACACTATGCGAAGATGTCTAGCATGATGGTCCTCTGACTTAGAATAAATCAAAATGTCATCAATGAAGACAATGACAAACTGATCTAAATAAGCCCTGAAGACTCTATTCATTAGATCCATGAAGACTGCTGGTGCGTTAGTCAATCCAAAAGGCATGACACGAAACTCATAAGAACCATATCTAGTGAGAAACGTTGTCTTAGGAATATCTTACTCCCTAACCCTAAGTTGATGATATCTAGAACGCAGATCAATCTTAGAGAAGTATGTAGCTCAACTTAACTGATCAAACAGATCATCAATCCTAGGTAAAGGGTACTTATTGCAAACAGTAACACTGTTCAACTCCCTGTAATCTATACACAGGCGAAGTGAACCATCCTTCTTCTTCACAAACAGAAATGGTGTTCCCCAGGGTTAAGTACTCCTACGGATAAAACCCTGGCTAAGTAATTGCAGAATCCGATCCCTCAGCTCTCTCATCTCCACTGGTGTCATCCTGTATGGTGCTCTAGCAATAGGCATAGTGCCTGGAGCCAAATCAATCACAAAATTGATCTTTCGACTAAGTGGCAACCCTGGAATCTCCTGAAAACATCCAGAAAGTCCTGTACAATTGGTATTTGATCCAATGACACAGTAACCTCCTCCTCTGTTTTCTCCTCCACATGAAATAAATAAGTTCTAGTGCCCCCGTTAGAACGTGGCATAGCAACGACGTACATATCCTGACCAGGTATGGTGAACACAATAGACCTATCATAATAATTGACTTGGGTATGGTAGTGAGATAACCAATCCATCCCAAGTATCACATCATAAGTGTGCATGTCCAAGACCAGTAGATTGGATAGAAATCTAAGTCTACCAATATCTAGTATCATAGACCCATCACTCTCATGTAAAATAGCAGTATCGCCCAAAGGTGTAGAAATACCCTGAGGTCTATCGCATACCCACGTGGTCATCCCAGATAAAGCAACAAAAAACCTAGCTACAAATGAGTGTGTAACACCTGTATCAAATAAAACACGTCCCTGTAAACCATGAATAAGAAACTTACCCTCAACAACCTGAGGTGCCTGCATATCCTACGGCATGGGGTTGTACACCCTACCAAAGTGCAACTGCTGCGGTGCCTGTCCCTGAGGCTGTAGTAGTACCAGCAAAGCTGGATATACCTATCCCTGAATCCGTGCAACCTGTGGAGCTAGTAAAGGTACTGGTGCCCTCTGTCCCTGCTGCACATACTGTCGCTGTCCCTGTCCTGTTTTAAGACACTGTTTGAAATTGTGTCCAAGCTCTCCACAAGTATAACAACTACTCTTACAAGTGCTAAACTGTCCCCTCTACAATCCATCTTACCAAATTAATTCCCACAAATTTCTTTTATAAATCGTTGGTAATCATCCTATCTCAACACAACAAACCTATAAGCAAAGCTTTGTTCGCTTGCTCAAATACAAATCACTCCACTGTGATTTTCCTTCATTATCGCAACATACACATTACAATATAGTTTAATAAAACCATTCATGTATACATCACAACAATACTATCATAAAACACAATAGAACAAACCAAAACAACTAGTTTACTTCATTAAGAGCTTCTTTCAATCGTAAACCTCCAAAAGAATAATTGTCATATATTCTTTAAAATAATACTAGTGTATGTAATTTAAACAGTACTATTCTTTAAATAATACTTCCACTCCTACTAGTAATGAAAAATCATATTACTCTTAAAAGAGCATTCATTTTTGAACTCCGGTACCCTCCATCTTGAATGCTCCAGTATCATCTCCATCCTGATCTTCTTCGGGGTCTTCCTCTCCACTTGGCTCAGCTTCAAGCACCACCAAAGTTGTGTTGGGTCCACAGTATGGTGGCCAATCCCGCACATAAGAAACCTTCATTGACTTATACTCCGAAGCCGCACCTATTGGAACTAATTCCTTGGTTTCCAATTCTGCCTTCTTGGTCTGTCTTAGCAGAGGAATCGTCGGAGTAATCTTCCTCTTCTTTAGGTCCTTCTTTGCTTTCATCGCGAACCACATCCTTCTCCTAGTGCCAAACATTCTGAAATTACAGAATAAACTTGACATTAGTACGTTCTAAGCGATCCGTAAAGGAGTACAACGAATCCTAAACTTAAGCTCTAAATAAGATAATACGCTACGCGAAAGTCTTAAACGATAAAATCCTAGAGACACTTGAACCTGGAGTGCTCTGATACCAACTGTGATACCCCTCGATTCTAAAGCCACGGGTGATCAAGTCCGAGCACAGATCTGAGGGATATCAGACAATTAATATGTAAATAAACACGGAATACAAAAGAGAACTTAAGAAATAAAATAATAAGCTAAAAGAATTCTAAATAAAAAATCCTCAAAATAATATATTTGAAATCTAACAATCCAAAACATTTATTAATTAAACAACTCGAGAATCCATCCAGTGGACCCCTTATTAAAATCCCAAACTGTAAGGGAAATAACTGAAACAAATTCCAAAGCTAAATATGGAAAGCAGTCCTACGTAGTCGAATGAATGAGTGACTGTATCTACTCTGCACAATCAAACTCTAACCCTGGAGCTGACGAACACCTGAAAAATAAGAATAGGTCAGGCCCACATACAAGTTATATTCTACTACAATTCATACAGAAACCCGATACGCAGATACATCCTAGATAGCTCAAAAATAACTAGAACAGTCCATATATGTATAAATACACACTATAGGACGCTCACTAGTCCAATAGGTCTATCTCAGCCTGAGTAGAGATACCATACAAATCGCACATAACGTGGTCATGTGTACCTAAACCTACCAGGAAACAACACCTATGTCCAGTTATCAATCCTAGGATATATACGCACCCTAACCATGGTCCTGAGACTCAAACTCATACCATGGTACCATAACATAAATATATAAAGTCCGTATAAACCTAATACAAAAATAACATCCATCTGGTATAGTGGCCTGATATATGTATAACAATCCATCCGGAAACCAGAATAAGTCATTCAGTTGTTTTATTTGATATGACACAAATATGAGTAGGACTTGAACTTTATAGTTAATCCATACCTCAATCCAAATTAGGTAGGACTTAGAATTTGAACTAAACCATCCCTAGTATGCCATCGTCCCATACCGGTGCATACAATCCTCCAATTAGCATAATTGATTAAATAGCACTAAGTATTCATCAACCATTTTCCAAAGTATGCATCAACATACATTAATGATATTGGGCATTCATTACAGAACCTAAAAATCATATCCCAGCTATTTAAATTGCTAAAATAAATTATAGCACTTAAATTCTCCAAATCGTCCATAAATTGATACAGTTAAGAGCAAGTTAAATATCAATTTAATCCAAACCAAGCATAGTTAATTGCAAGTAAATTCACTACACATATAACTCTGTTTAACTATGATTAAACAATATTAAATCATATTTACAAAAATTTCCAAGGTCCAGTAGGTGGATTGATTAACAACCAAAGTGCAGCACATATGATTTTTCTCCCTAAGTTCGCACTGTCCATTCCTTAATCCATTTATAAATAATTGTTTCCCTATATTTTTATAGGTCTATAACAATCATATACATCATTCAAAGCAGTTTAAACGAAGTAAAAATACCCTATACAGTCCAAACAACGCCCTAAAACAGTAAATACGTATTTCTGGGCGAGAGCCTGCTCCATTAGCATAGGAGCCGGCTCCCTACCCTTGGGAGCCAACTTTGTGGATCTTGGAGTCGGCTCCGCACTCCTTGGAACCGGCTCCATTGATGAGGAAGCTGGCTCCCTCCTTTTTGGGAGCATGCTCTCTCACTCCCTGAAGCCGTTTTGCGTCTCTGCTTCGTCTTCCTCCCCTCCGGCGATTCCCAGGGCCTCTGTAATTTTTTTAATACTTGTTCCAGTGTTCAATTAATGTTCCAGATTATTTATAAGTCATCTTTATGCATTAACAACATCAATTACACAAAGCTTACAATCAAGAACAGAAAGATTCAGTTTGAAAACTTAAAGAATTATCAAACCGGTTTATTTCAACGAAGCCAATTACAGTTATAAACATGCATCAAGGATATGTTTTAGCATTAATTAAACTCCTGGAGTCTATCTAGGCATGCACAGAACACAGGTTTAGGGGAAAGAGTTAGAACAGAGACTTACCTTTAGGTTTCCGTTCAAAACCTTAAACCTCCATCTCTAAGATTTCCGACCACTTCCTAGACGGTTGTTCTACACCTCCGTTGCTCTTGGTTTAACCTAGAAGCAATCCATCCCGTCCTCCTTGACCCTCTAGTAATCTCTCAAGTTTTCACTCTTTGTTTCTCTCTGTCTCTCAATATGTGAATAGGGTTTGTTTGTAACCCTATGCAGACGTATCATATTGTATTTATAGGCTTTACTCAAACAAACCTAATTCTAACTCTAAACCAACTTATAAGTCGGCTAAATCCCACACCGTTAAAACATGAAAATCCTAATAATATTTTATACAGTTAAAACAATTAATAAAACTAATTTAATCAAATAATGCATATAAATAAAATAAAGAATACAATTACACAATCAAACAATTAAAAACAATTAATGTATATAAATAAAATAAATAATACAATTACACCATCAAACAATTAATTTAATTAAATAAAGTAAACAATACAATTAAATAAAACAATTCATCAATTAATTCAAATAAACAAGTAATTAAACAATTAAACACATAAAAATAAAATTAAATAATTAATTAAATACCACGACTATCCTTTTAAAATTAGGGGTATTACAGTGACGGATAAATCAATTACCCCTGGGGTCCACCTTCGTGCCATCAAACCCCATCAAGGGACTGGAGGTGGGTCGAATTGATGATGATGGGATTTCTAGTTGCTTAAAGACCGTCTTCATGATAATATTAGCGCTACTACCTGGATATATCAAAACCATTTTGATCATGCAGTTTGCCACCAGAAGACTAATGACTAACGGATCCTCGTGGGGGAGTTGAAGTCAAGATAAATCTCCATCGCTGAATCCAATACTGATACTGCCTGAGGTGACAATGTTCACCGAGGATAACTTTTTTAATTTATGGGCCATCCTCAGTCTAGATCTATAAACTTTTTCTGACTCTTGGTTGTTGACGACGGCCGTTCCAATACGCCAAACTAAATGTAGTGAATGTGTGGTTCAAGAAAAGCCTTTTATGTCAAATTTAAATTTATAAAAACCACTACCAACACCACTACTAACGTAGCAAGAGTGAGTAGGGATCGTCCCAAGAGATTATACGTGTTGGAATTTCAACTTCGACTCTAGCGTACCAAATGATTGCAAAAGAGAGTTGGGTTGGTTGATTACTTCTAGAAAAGAATTAATTAAAATGCAATAAAAATAAAACTAAGTAGAGATAGGGATTTAAGAGATGAGAAGAGAGGACTTAGGGTGTTGGAATCACCACTAAGCTCATGTAATTAACCACTTGCTTTCCATTAATGGGGAATACATTGTTGTGAACAAAATTGATTCGACTAGCAAAGGTGACTCAACAAGTGTATAATGTCTAAATAACATGTGAAAGGCTACAATATATCTATTGGAAGAGGAATATATTGTCTAGACAACATGTGAAGAGAACAAAATATCAAATCAAGTCATTAAACCTTTCATTAAGCTCATAGTCCAAATAATTCACAAGGATGACTTAGTTAAACATGTATTGTCTAAACATCATGTGAGAGGCCACAATATATCTATTGGGAGAGGAATATATTGTCTAAACACATGTGAAAGATACAATATATCATAACAAGTCATTAATCCTTCATTAAGCTCAAAATTCCATTACAACATAATATTAGAGCATATGTTTCTTGCATTCAAAAACATGGAATATCAAAGAACAAGCATGAATTGTCTCCTCCATCTAACACTATACTACAACTACACTACTAGCATGAAAATAAACTAAGGGAGAGGTACAATCCATCAAGGAATAAGTATGAACCATCAAGAGACATAACAAGAGCATTCCATTAAGCACTAATGTCTAGCCATCACTAGATTCTCAATCAACCACACATAGACATGTAATTAATATAGAAAAACTAGTGTAGAGATCAATTCCCCAAATAATCACACATAAGACAACATGTAATTAAAATAGAGAATCAATGGAAGAATTAACCCATATGAATCATGTGAGACATAATTCCTAATTTAATCACACATAGACATGTAAATAAACTAGAGAATTAATAGGAAGAATTAGACCATGGAAATCATAGAAATATACCAAGATTCATGAAATTCACAAGGCTAGAACACTAATCACAACAATATATATAAAAATCCCCAAAAATAGAAATACAAGGGTTTAGATTACACAAGACTTAGGGCTCATCCAAGCCCTAAGTGTAGATCTAGTCAATCATGGAGGAGGTGGATGTAGTCATGGAATCAAGCTCCAAACATGGCTCCATCTTCTTCTTCCTCTTCTTCTTCTTCTTCTTTGAAGCTCTAGAGATGGAGAGATAGTGGATTTAGAGATGTGTTCTTGAGATGTGACTCCACTTCTCTCTTTTCTTCTAACCCTAATCTCTAACTTTTCTAGAGAGAGAAATAAAAATTACAATGTAGAAAATAAAATGATAAAAGCTAAAAATCCTCTTTTACAAATGGGTTGCTTCCCTTTATAAAGAAGCTCTTTTTCTTAGTCACTAAGTCTAGAATATATGCCCAAAAATATCTAATCCCGCAACTTTTTGGTAGGTGAACTTTTGGGCGCGCACGGAAAAAGTGACAGCTTGCTGCCAGCATGTCCAGTTCGATCGATCCAACTTATTTTCGATCGATCCAACTTTTTCGATCGATCGAACTTTTTTCGATCAATCCAACTTTTCTGATCGATCTAACTAAAAGTTCGATCGATCCAACTTTTTCTGTGATCCATCCAACTTTTCAGCTTTTCAGTATCAGCTTCTTTTTGCTCCAAATCAGCCTCTTTTTGCTCCGGATCATCGCTAAGACTTAGTTTGACTCCAAAAAGGCCTTAAGAACTCATTTTTAGCCCATTTTAACATTATTGACCTGAAATAGACAAAAACACAAATAAGTACTAAAACGGGTAAATAAGATAGATAAAGGTCCTAGAATACTCAAGCTTAAGGGGTTTAAATATATACTTTTCAGCGCTCATCAGTTGTCTTCTGATCTCCCATGTATTGCATGGATGACCTTTACTTGATTACCTTCTATTTTCCGAGGATTGAACTCCTGAGGCTTCACGTACTCCTTTGTTATGAGGTAATCTGTCAACTCACGCTGATTATCATGTTCTCCACTTGCCGTCTAAAGGATCTGCAATCATTGGTTGTATGCCCATAATCTCTATGGTAAGCGCAATGCTTGCTTTTGTCCCTCTGCTCTAAGGGTTGCTTCATTGGCTGAGGGGCTGTGAATCTCATCTTGTTTTCTTGGAATAGCCGAGCCAAGGTGGTACGAAGAGGTATGAATCATTCCTCTGTCCTTTGTCTTTTCTCAGGTGCCTGAGTGACCGGTGCTGAGGCATGCTGGCTTTTTTGAACTTTTGAATTTGAAATTCTTTCCTAAGGCTTATTCTCCACTGTGACGAGGGTGGCATGCTGTGCTCGGTGGGCTATATTCTCCTCAAGCCGGATGTAGATCTGTGCCCTAACATTGAGAGTCTGCATATCCGGAGGGGAATATTTGACTAGGGAGGTATGAAACTTGGTTCCCTGAATCATTGCAAGCTTGAATGTTTCTATAACAGTTGCAGGATGGCAATCTGCTATTTTCGAGGCTTCCATGTTGAATCTGGATAAGAAATCCTGCAGCGTTTCTCCTTTTTTTTGCTTTATGGTGAGAGACTAACAATACTCTTCTTTTGCTTCTTGTTTCCACAGTATTGTGCTAAGAACATAGTGCACAGAGTTTCGTAGTCCGGGATGGACTTGTGTGGCCTATTCCTGAACCATTCCAGTGCAGCTCCTATTAAACTTATCGGAAAAACCTTACACGTGAATTGATTATTGTAATCATCCAGGGCCATCTTTTGTGCATAATGATCGAGGTGTCGAGATGGATCTCCGGTACCATCAAATTGAGTAAAGGAAGGCATAGTGAATTTCTTGGGTTTGTCAACATGGTATATATCATCTGTGAACAGAAATTTCACTAGAGAGTTCTTATATTCTCTTGCCATCTCGGCTGAATCCTCAGGAGTCTTTTTTCATCAAAGGCGTCCTGTACGCCTGCACCATCTGGAATGCCATTAAACCATACCGTGAGCTTATAGCCTGTTCATCCTGCATGCGACGGGGAAGATTGTCCGAAGCTAACACCTCAGTCCTTGTCCTCTGCTCTTGCTGAACTTCGTCAGGCCGAGCCTCGTTGGGCTGAGCCCCATTAGCTTGAAGCTCGTTAGCTGGAGGAATGTTTTGATTGGGAGGAGGTGCTGCTGTGTCACCTGGTGGTGGCTGTGGTGTCAATTGAGCCATCGCCGTTTGAAGAGTGTTGTTTTGCTGTTGAAGCAATGCAATCTGGGCTACGCTAGCTTCGTTCGCCTAACGAAGCGTCTCAAACTAGTGCAGGAATTCTTCTCTATTTATACACAAAAAAGGTGGTTGAATTATGGTAGGACTCACATTGCTTGTCCTCCAATTCTTTCCATATACGACATTCTCGACAAATAGAGTTCTTTCCTTTGTCTAATTCTTGCCAAGTCAAACTTTCCTTGCACAGAACTTGCCTTCTTTGTTGAATCCTTTGCCTGACAAGACTGGCCTGTCTTTAACTGTACTTGGGCCGGATGTAGCTTGGTTTAAATGACTTTATTTCTGGACCAGAATTTCAACATTAGTGATGCTGGGCTGATTAATGTCTTTACCCTGACTTGGAGGTCCAATATCAATGATATTGGGCTAAAGAGTGATGTAATTTGGGCCAGATCCGGATGGGCCTCTAAAATCTATCAAAAATAGATTTATATTGTGATGACGTGGACAATTCTTATTGGAGGGGATTTTTTCCCTCCACAGTGTCATATTGCAAAAAAAAAAAAAATATATATATATATATACAATAGGACCAGTGGGCCGGATGCCCCCATTGATTTTTTTATATTTCAAATTTTTAAAAATTTATGAATATGTCCTTATTAAAATTACAATTCGCCCTCATTAAATTTTTTTTTACATTTTATATTTCAAATTTTTGAAAATTTATAAAGATGCCCCAATTAAAATTAAAATTCGCCCCATTGGAATTCTTGTTTTTTATTTTTTTATTTTTGGCATTTTATATTTCAAATTTTTGAGAATTTATGAAAATAACCCAACTAAAATTACAAAAATTAACCCACTATATAAATTTACCCCCACAAATTACAAGTCCGCTCTCTCTCAAAATTTTCATGTCTCTTTTTTCCTTCTTACCAAACAAAGAAAGTAGGATTGGGGCAACTAAAAGTGGGTTAGGCTAGGTTCAATTTGAAATTAATGAGTATTAGTAATTAGCATTAGTTGTCATGTTTACAAGTATTGTATATTTATTTATATATTCCCAATAAAAATATTCCAAGCACAACAAATTACGATGGTATGTTTGGTAATTGTTTTTGTTTATAGTTTATCATTTAAGTTTAAACATAATGAGTATTTATGTGTAACTTTTGTTTAACAATAAATAGATATATTGCTTAAAAATATTTATCTTATTTATGAAGTGTCCAATTAATTCTTACTTGTAAATTATAATATTCCGTAGTTTTTAAGTAACAAATTGTGATATTTTAAGATATCCATTGTGAAGACCCACCAAAAGAATAAAGTTTGTTTTGCTTATCAGTTCTCTGTTTTCTTCGTACCAAAAATAAATAAATATAAACATAAACTTTGTTTTCACGTTTACAAAATTGAACTGTTCATTATAAACACGAATATATTTTTCTTCCAAATTTGTTTATATAAATAATAAATAATAAATAGTTACCAAACCTCCTAAGTATTATTCTCTTCGTCCCATAATAGATGTCCCTTATGGGAAGTAGAACTTTTTAAAGGGACATATAATTATTGCACATTCCCATTTGAAAATTACAAAGTTACCCTTTCAAGTTTAAATACATTTATAATCAAGTTTGAATTTTTTTAAAATTTTAAGGGTATTTTATGGAAAGATATGAATATGTTATTTAAATTTGGTAAGTAGACAAGTATTTTAGGATAACCTAAAAGAGAAAGATGGACAATTATTATGGGATGGAGGGAGTATAATCAATCCACATTACTACTAGGACATGGATTGGTCATCAAAAGCTATATATATATATATATATATATATGCATGCATGTATCCTCGTCAAACCGAGCCGCTCCATTAAGGCTTCTTTTAGATGCACAGTAGAGAAAAGAAATGAAAGGATTATAAGAGAAAAGAAAAGAAAGGAAATGATAGTTGTAGTTTATATTCGTGTTTGGATAGATAAGAGAGAAAAGAAAAGAATTGGCAATATTGTTGTTTGGATAACACAAAGGAAAGAAAAGAAGGGAAAGGATAATGAAGAAATTACCATCTTACCCTTTTTGGTAGGGTTAGTAGGGCAAAATCATTTCAGCCTCCCAATCGCCTCCATCGTTCTCTCTATCTCTTCAACTGGAAACTACAAAATCTACAAGAATCAAAACATCAAAACCCATATATTATAGCATTTCAGATTGTTCTAAAAATAAAAAAAAATGATCAATTACTACAGAACAGAGGTATACATCTCTCTAGCTCTGGTTCACGACGGAGGTCTCTAGCTTGTTCTCTATTCAATCAACCATGGCTTACACATTCTGGTTCAGTCAAGTATTTAGATTAATTTCAGTTTTAGCATCATCAATTTGGTCTTCAATCGCATGCATTTCCTCAGTGGATTAGGTTTCTCCTCTCTCTCTATATATAGACACATCTATTATATATATTACCTGTTATATAGACACATATATATATTACAAATTTCTCCTCTATCTCTATATATAGACACATATATTAATCATTCAGAAATCTGTAAAACTTAAGAATCAGAACATCAAAACCCATATTCCATATCTCGGCATATCATTTCAAATTGTTCCAAAAATCAAAACCAAATCCCTTCTCAACTGCAACTCTCTTTCTATCTCTCTGCAACTGCATATATATATATATATATATATATATATATATATATATATTTCAGCCTCCCCAATAGCCTCCATCTCCTTCTCAGCCTCACTTTCTCTCTTTCTCCAACTGTATATCAAAACCCATATCCGCATATCATTTTAGATTGTTAAAAAAATCAAAACCCATATCAATCAGTTTATATCACCTGTTGTTCCAGTTTGGTCACCGTTCACAAATAAGCTTCAGCCGGCTATCTCTCATCTCTTGCCCCTTCTGTAATTTACTCTCTTTCTGTCCAAATCCCTCCAAATCTTGTCAATTTTGGAGGGATTTGGTTTTACTGTATTAGAGGGATTTGGAGGGATAGGCTATCCCTCCAAATCTTTCCCAATCATTTCTT
The DNA here is from genome assembly GCF_030987335.1 of Cornus florida. Taxonomy (NCBI): domain Eukaryota; kingdom Viridiplantae; phylum Streptophyta; class Magnoliopsida; order Cornales; family Cornaceae; genus Cornus; species Cornus florida. Next base: position 15,264,385 of record NW_026775573.1, on the reverse strand, counting down.
TTCTCTTCTTTTCCCTTCATCCAAACACACATATCCCTATCCTTCCCTTTATTTTCTCTCCAAATCCCTCTAAATCCCTCCATCCAAACGAGCCCTAAGGCATTAAGCACAAATTAAGAATGTAAACATACAATCAGCCTCCTTCCACCACCGACGACGACCTAATCCAGGCCCCTTCCGCCTCTACCGACCTGATCCAGGCCCCTTCAGCGGCCTCCGAAGACCTGATCCTGGCCCCTTCCACGTCCGCCGACCTGATCCTGGTCCCTTCCGCCGCCGCCGACCTGATCCAGGCCCCGTCCGCCTCTGCAGACCCACACCAGATCCAGCCCATTGGCTTCCCTGCATTGGGAGACCACAACGTGGCGGTAAGTGTACAAACAACTCCAATCTTTTTTATTTTTTTTATTTTTATTTTCTTTTTGTGGCTGTTAATAAATAAATAGGGTGTATTATGTAGGTTCGGGAGGTGACGTGTGGTTGCGGGCAAACGGGTACAGTGATGGTGACGCACGGTACTTATTTTATATTAACATGCATTACAAGGGCGAGTATGCCCTTGACGATGTTCCCGGATGGTATTCATTCTTCTACCACTATGTTTAATTTGTGTTGTGTTATTTTATTTATTTATTTATTTGTGGTGGACATAATAATCTATTCTATTCGATCATGGATTGTTTACCTTTTTTTTTCTTTTCTTTTTTAAGTGAGACAATTGTTGCCGCAATTCGCCAATATCCAGATTTTAATGCCTTAATGGATGCTGCTATTTTAAAAGCTTTAGGAACTTCAAGGCGCTTTTAAAAGCTTTAGGACCTTCAAGGCGCTTATCATGATCCTTCATCAGTGGTTCAACCCTGTTCCTTCTTGAACTTAATTAGTCGGAGATAGCTCTTGGATCTCTGAATAGGGTTTTACTAAAGTACCACCATTACTTTTCCCTAAATCACCCATGTAATGGTGCCAAAACCCCACACTTTATTATATATATATATATATATATATATATATATATAGTTATAGTTATTTTATGCTTCGACGTCTTGGAGTTCTTGGGACTTATTGGGCTTATCACCATTGGTCCTTATAGGCTGTAAATTTGTTATTTCATATCTATACTATTATTAAATATGCAAAGTGTTTTAATATTTCAGTATTTATTTATTAATTGATATAAATTCTATAAAATTTAAAATTACCTAATAAAATTAAAATTAACAAAAAATATAAAAAGAGTTTAATTCAAATTACAAAGTCTCACATAGTAAAAAAATATTACATGAAAGCCTCTTATAAAACTATAGAGTTAAAGAAATAATAATCACACCTTCTCGGCCTTTTGGTTAAGATCAAGTGTAGTATTAAATTTTTTTGGGTCGTTCTTTTGGCTAAGATCAAGTGTAGTACTACTTTCTCGAACTTTGTGTAAAGAGTTTCAATATTTATTTATTAATTGATGATATAAATTCTATAAAACTCAAAATTATCTAATAAAATTCAAATTAATTCAAATTAAAAAAATATAAAAAGAGTTTAATTCACAATAAAGAGCTCTCATTAATTATTATATCCCACAATATAAATTTTATAAAACTCAGTATTTTTATATCAATTAATAAATATATTTTTTATATTAATAAATAAATTCTTAACTAATGAAGTAATTAATAAATATTTTTTTATATTTCACTATACTACTTTTATTAATAAAAACCTATTCATAAAAAGAGTTTAATTCAAATTACAAAGTCCCACATTGGTTTTAAGTAAAAAGGATTACATGAAAATCTCTTATAAAACTATAGAGTTAAAGAAATAATAATCACACCTTCACAGCATTTTGGTTAAGATCAAGTATAGTACTAAATTTTTTTGGGTCTGCCTTTTAGCTAACCTTTTTTGGTCTTTTGGCTAAGATCAAGTGTAGTACTACTTTCTCGGCCTTTGTGCAAAGAGTTTCAGTATTTATTTATTAATTGATGATATAAATTCTACAAAACTCAAAATTATCTAATAAAATTCAAATTAGTTCAAATTAACAAAATATAAAAAGAGTTTAATTCACAATAAAGAGCTCTCATTAATTATTATATCCCACGATATAAATTCTATAAAACTCAGTATTTTTATATCAATTAATAAATATATTTTTTATATTAATAAATAAATACTAAACTAATGAAGCAATTAATAAATATTTTTTTATATTTCACTATACTACTCTTACTTATTAATAAAAACTTACTCATAAAAAGAGTTTAATTCAAATTACAAAGTCCCACATTTGTTTTAAGTAAAAAAGGATTACATGAAAGTCTCTTATAAAACTATAGAGCTAAACATATAATAATCACACATTCTCGGCTTTTTGGCTAAGATCAAGTGTAGTACTAAATTTTTTTGGTTCGACCTTTTAGCTAACTTTTCTTGGTCTTTTGGCTAAGATCAAGTGTAGTATTACTTTCTTGGCCTTTGTGTAAAGAGTTTCAATATTTATTTATTAATTGATATAAATTATATAAAACTCAAAATTACCTTATAAAATTCAAATTAACAAAATATAAAAAGAGTTCAATTCACAATAAAGAGTTTTCATTAATTATTATATCCCACGATATAAATTCTATAAAACTCAAAATTGCCTAATAAAATTAAAATTAATTCAAATTAACAAAATATAAAAAGAGTTTCTCGGCCTTTGTTACCTAATAGAATTCTAATTAACAAAATATAAAAAAAGTTTAATTCATAATTCAAATTATATTATACTACTCTCATTAATAAAAACCTATTTATAAAAAGAGTTAAATTCACAATAAAGTGTTAATAAAATATTTATTTATTAATTGATATAAATTCTATAAAACTCAAAATTTAAATTAACAAAATATAAAAAAAGTTAAATTCAAATTACAAAGTCCCACATTGGTTTTAAGTAAAAAGGATTACATGAAAGTCTCTTATAAAACTATAGAGCTAAAGAAATAATAATCACACTTTCTCGGCCTTTATCTTGGAAAGCAAAATTAATACATCAAACGACAGAGACCAACCAATATGCAATAACCAACCAAGCAAGAAAAACAAAATACAACACAACCTCTCATAATTTAAGAACCCCCAAAGCTCCAAAACTTACCACATGCAATTCAGATTATACTAAAATTCAAAACATATAATAATTAAAATTTAATTATAATCAAAACCTAATAATTAAAATTCAAATCATAGTACACTACTACTACTAAACCTAACACGATTACAGCACACAAAATATGATAAATTATAATAACAGTCCCACGAATTATCTTTTATATCAATTAACTTATAATATATAATATTATGATTTAATTGATATAAAAAGAGATTTTAAAAGAGTTTATATAAAACTTTAACACAAATTACTTATTTATTAATTTATTATGACTTTTTTAATAAAAAAAAGTCTAATTAGACAAGAATTATTAATATAAAAAATATTTAATATTTTGACATAAAAAATAAAATAATTTTTCTAAAATCTACCACAATTACCTTTTATTATTAGTTTTTTAATAAAAGAAAATCTAATTGGAGAAGAATTATTAATATAAAAAAAATATTTATTAATTGATATAAAAAAAAAAGTTTTTAAAAGAGTTTCTATAAAACTCTAACATATTTTACCTATTTATCTATTTATTATGATTTTTTTTTAATAAAAGAAAATCTAATTAGACATAAATATATTTAAAGAAAATTAAATAATTTTTATAAAATTACCCAAAATTATTTTCTATAAAGCTCTATGACATTATCTATTTATGATGAGTTTTTTAACAAAATAAAATTTGATTCAACAAGAACGTCTTTAAAAAAAATAATAATAATTTATAGAAAACTCTACTACAAATTAGCTATTTTATTTTCTATAAAACTTTATCGCATATAACTTGTATTTACATATTTATTATGAATATATTTAAAGAAAATAAAATAATTTCTATAAAAGTCCACCTCAAATTACCTATTTTGTTTTTTAAAAAAACTCTATCAAATGTAACATGTATTTATCTATTTATTATGAGTTTTTTTATAAAAGGAAATCTAATTAAACATGATATATTTAAAGAAAATAAAATAATTTTTTAAAATAGTTTCTATAAATTTCTAACATAAATTACCTATTTATCTATTTATTATGAATTTTTTTAATTAAAAAAATCTAATTACACAAAAATTATTAATATAATTTTTTTTTAAGAATTGATATAAAAAATTAAATAATTTCTCCAAAACTCTACCATAAATTACCTTTTATTATGTGTTTTTTAATAAAAGAAAATATAATTAGACAAGAATATATTTAAAGAAAATAAAATAATTTTTATAAAACTCTACCACAAATTACCAGTTTTATTTCAATAAATCTCTATCACATTAGACAAAAGAGTTTCTATAAAACTGTAACAGTAATTATCTTTTTATCTATTTATTATGAGTTTTTTTAATGAAAGAAAATCTAATTAGACGATAATTATTAATATAAAATATATTTATTAATTTATATAAAAAGAGATTTTAAAAAAGTTTCTATAAAACTCTAACATAAATTACCTATTTATCAATTCATTATGAGTTTTTTAATAAAAGAAAATATAATTAGATAAGAATTATTAATATAAAATATATTTATTTATTGATATAAAAAATAAAATAATTTTTCAAAAACCTTATCACATCTAACTTATTTATTATGAATATATTTAAGAAAAATAAAATAATTTCTATAAAACTCTAACACAAATTACCTATTTTATTTTTTCTTTAAAACTTTATCACATATATAACCTGTATTTAATAAAAGCAAAGCTAATTAGACAAGGATATATTTAAAGAAAATAAAATAATTTTTTAAAAGAGTTTCTATAAAACTCTAACACAAATTACCCATTTATTTATTTATTATGAGTTTTTTAATAAAAGAAATCTAATTAGACAATAATTATTTATATAAAAATTATTTATTAATTGGTATAAAAAAATAAAATAATTTTTCTAAAACTCTACCTCAAATTACATTTTATTATGAGTTTTTTAATATAAAAAAATCTAATTAGACAATGATATATTTGAATAAAATAAAATAATTTCTATAAAACTCTAGCACAAATTATCTATTTTATTTTCAATAAAACTCTATGACATCAGACTAGGATATGTTTAAAGAGTTTTTATAAAACTCTAACACAAATTACCTATTTATGTATTTATTATGAGTTTTTTAAGAAAAAAATTCTAATCAGATAAGAATTATTATTATAAAAATATTTATTAATTGATATAAAAAATTAAATAATTTTTTAAAACTCTTCTACAAATTACCTTTTGTTATGACTTTTTTGATAAAAGGAAATCTAATTAGACAAGAATTATTAATATAAAAATACTCTATAAAACTCTACCACAAATTAACCATTTTATTTTCTTTTAGTATTTCAGTATTTATTTGTTAATATAAAAAATATTTATTAATTGATATAAAATGAATTATAATAAAAGTGTTTTTATAAATAAAATGAATTAAAATAAAAGAGTTTCAAATCATTATTAAAACAACTAAAAAATAGGGAATTATTTAATAAAATAATTTATCAAATAATAAATAAGTTACAAAACATTCATCATGTGCATCACACGGGCTTTAGTAGTGTGTGTGTGTGTGTATATATATAAAACAAAAATAAAAAATTGATTAGTTTAGATGTGTTTGCACTTTTACATGATTGATGTAGTATTACTTTATATTAATTCTCTTATGCCATTACATATATCTTCCTAATTTTAGCTGTATTTTTGCCCTAATTACTGGAATTAGTGTAAAAGGGCATTTATGTCCATGAACAAATTCTTCTAATTAGTTTGATCTTGAGTTACTCCATAAATAATCTTATTAAGTCCTCTCAAAAAGTCTAATATATAAGTTTCCAAAAAAGAGTCTAATAAGCTCACATATTCAAGCATGTGTAAAATCAAGACACACTTGTTTCAATTTCAATTTTAAAACTCGTCAAACCTATGTTCGGCTTCTAAAATTTCTGGAATTTTGGTGTAATTTTAAACTAAGTCTTTCAGGCAACTTAAAATATTTATTCAAAGTAATTTTCAAATTCAATTTAAGTCCAAAAATTCTCAAGCTCACGCCGGACTCATGTAGAGATTTTTGTTTTGTTTTTTTTTTTTTTTTTTTGCATACCCCTTCAATGAAGTTTCTAGGTCCGTCATTGTGTGAGGTGGACATAGTTTTGTAAAGCACATCAATTCGCAAGTGACTTTGTTTCATCCTACTCTCTCAATTAAGTGTGGGTAATTTGGATATCATTGTGTTAATATAAGTATATGTTTTGAACAGGTCTGAATCCTTGTGTGGTAGTCACAGTCCATAATTTAAGTCTGCTCTTATATATTAATCCTATGTTCTCTTCTTCAACAGGACATTAGCTAGGGGAGAAATTTTTGTTCGGATTAATTACCCCACATCTTTTGTCTACTAAATTGGTTTTATTTTTTTTTACCTTTCAAATAAATGGTGAGGGTTTGAATATCTAAAGAAGTAAAGTGGGTGTGTAAATGGAGTGTGTGTGAGTTTCTTGCCATTGACAAAAATAAAAAAATAATTTTTTTTTTTTTATTACTTTTGTTTAAAAGACGCATGTCCAAAACTACTGAAAAGTATCTGATTTTTTAAAATAAAATTTTGAACACGGTTAAGATACGCGAGGACACACTTAGAATACATTTAGGCAAATTTGTAATTTTTTCTTTTATAAAGTGGGGGTCAATAAGTAATATTAAAAAATTTATAGGTTACAAAATTAAGGTCAAATTGTAATTAAACAAAAGTGTTTTAAAAGCCCCCAAACCTGCCAAATCGTAAGAAACAAAGGGACTCGGAAGAAAAATATGAGAAACTAAAGTAGAGAAATCACACCAATATCAATTCCAATCAAACTCTTCCATGGATCAATTTTGTTTTATTTTTGAATTGATTTAGTTTATAAATTAAATATAGATCGCCTATTTTTCTGTTTGTTACATAGAGATGAGCCTTTCTCTTTCATCCATTTTGTTAGAAAAATATAGGAACATGGATATTATTTATGTATAATATTATATATATTATTTATTTATTTATTTGACGTATCTTTGTTGTATCGTATTCTTATTCTATTTTTTTGAGACTTGTTGTATCGTCGTATTCTTGTCGTATCTGTATCTTATTTTTTTTTAAATTTACCGTATCATCGTTCAATACTCACATGCGTACTTCCTAACTCTCAATCTATATGCTCATAATAAATTATGGGAGTCAATGCAAAATTTTGATTAGAAAAACAAAAAGGGGTTTTACATTATCAGGAATTGATGGTGCGACATAACTGTTATGACCATTTCATAGTTTCATATTGCAGGAAAAAAAAAAAAAAAAACCAACCAAGTGCACCGGTGTCCGGTGAATTGGTAATAGCTAATGCTATGTGACAATAAAAGGGTGTATTTTGGTTAGGCTAGGTGTGCAGAACCCTTAGAAGCCACACATGTAGGGGTGGAACTTGAGTCAAACTGAATTCAATCCAAATTCAGTCTGATTTTTTTTTTTGAGTTTGGATAATTATTTTTATAAATAGAGTTGAGTTTGAATTGAAAACTTTTAACCAGAATTTAATTAGGGTTGGACTTGGGTTGAGACGTCAGTAACTTAAGACAACCCGAAGCTGAATTATAATATAATATATATATTTATTTTAAATTCATAATATATAATTTTTAAACGTGATTTCAAATATATTTTTAAAAGGCGATAAAAAAAATACTTTTAAAATAAAAAAATAACCGCTGATACGAGGACTGTGAAGAACCTTAAATTAACAATTTCTTATTTTGAAATTGAAATCAAAACTGAACCATAAATCTAATCCAAGCGACACTTTCCTATTTCCTACTACTATTTTTAACAATTTTTTTGGTGCACCCCCGTCATAAGAGTTATACTTCAAGTAGGATTTGGAAAAGTGGGCTGTGAATAATTTGGCCCGTTATAAGAGTCACATGGTCATTTTTGTGCAACCCCCATCATAAGTCACCGAAACAAGGTCTCTCTCCCATGGTTGAGGATAGCATTTTCGAAGACGACCAGCTTGCTTCGATGTCGACAGATGATGTCGTTATGGCTTCTCGTCTCCTAGACACCGAGATTCGAGTCCTCAAGGTTCTGATCTCTCTATCTTTCTATATGTCTCATCGATTTCTAAAGTTCATCTAAATTTGACAATCTGTGTTAATCTATTGTGGTTTGAAGGAAGAGTTGCAGAGAACGAATCTTGAATTGGATTCGTTCAAGGAAAAGATAAAGGAGAATCAAGAGAAAATTTAACTCAACAAGCAACTTCCGTATTTGGTCGGCAACATCGTTGAGGTAATAATATTTTTCTCTTTATTTTGTTTGGAGAACGGAAAAGGCTAGAAAAAAAAAAAAAAATAGGGCTTTTAATATAATCGGAATAGATCATATTTGTTAGTTTTATTGTTGGTTCTTCTTTTTTATTATTGGGTAAATGCAAATTTGTATGTGTGTTTCATCTGAAAATAATTTTCATTCCGATTTTTAATATGGATCTGTGAGTTTGCAATGCAATCTCATACGAAATAATGTTATGTGTTTTTCTGTGCTGATGTAGTTAGGGCATGTGGAATAACATGTTTAGGTTGGCTAGGTTTTTGTGGGATAATAAATGCGTTTTGCAATTTATGGAAACAATTTGTAACTTGTATAATAAATATGACAGGTTTTGAGCCAAACTTCTAAGTATCAAATACATACTTCTTTTATTGGGATTACCTAGTAAGATATGGTCTTTTACACTAATACTGATAATGTCAACTTATTTTTTATTTAATTTGATATTTTTTTTGAAAGAATTTGTGCTTTGAGTTTACATTTGAAATTATAGTTTGACCGGTATGGATATCCAAAGCTCAGTTAATTAGAGACTATGGATTGTAAGCTACAGCTTCAATGGTGTAGGTTTTAAGCAGAGGTCATCACATGTTTACTGTAGATGTAGTTCTGGTCATTCACTGCAAATTTTATGTCTTCAGATTTTGGAAATGAATCCAGAGGATGAGGCTGAGGAAGATGGTGCAAATATTGATCTTGATTCACAAAGGAAGGGTAAATGTGTTGTATTGAAAACGTCTACACGCCAGGTAAATCATTATGTTCTTATGCATCTATGTGTCTTTTTTCAAATAGAAATATTATATAAATTTCTTTTATGTTTTCATCTTCTTTGGATTATATGCCTTTTTTTTCCCCTCTTTCATTTCTTTGGGGAATGGGGGTGCAGTTGGGGTGAGTAAGTTGAATCATCTTCAGAGCATCTCTTATTTTATGTCAAAATTATCGATTTTTTAGACATTAATTATCTAATGATATGTATAAACCATTTTCAGCGAGGTTCTATTTTATATGCAAATTTGAGTTTGTATGCCAATGATTATATTCAAATCCTGATTGCTCCTAATATCATTTGTCAATTATATTCTGTTCATGCTATTAAGTTGACGAATTGAAAACCCTCAAACTTCATCTTGAAACACCATTCTTCCATCTTAATTGCAGACAATTTTTCTGCCCGTGGTTGGTCTGGTTGATCCTGATAAGCTAAAGCCTGGTGATTTGGTAGGGGTGAACAAAGATAGTTATTTGATATTGGATACCTTGCCATCTGAATATGACTCTAGAGTCAAGGCTATGGAGGTTGATGAAAAACCTACCGAAGACTACAACGATATTGGAGGGCTTGAGAAACAGGCAAGTTTCTTATGCTCTGAATACAAGTTTCTAATATTTGTCTACCTGATATTTTACTTTTAACTTAGTTCATTCTCATTCTGACAGATCCAAGAACTAGTTGAGGCTATTGTTTTGCCCATGACACACAAGGAACGGTTTCAGAAACTAGGAATTCGTCCTCCCAAAGGAGTGCTTCTGTTTGGACCTCCTGGGACTGGGAAGACTTTGATGGCCCGTGCATGTGCAGCCCAAACCAATGCTACTTTTCTGAAGCTAGCAGGTCCCCAACTTGTACAGGTATGTTCTTTATCAATTCCTTTTTTCTTTTGTTGTAATTTATTTTTTAAACCTTGTCATATTTAACTTTGGAGATTCCAAAGAGTGTTGTTTTCCCTTCCCGAAAAGCCTGTCAATACAGTTTTTGAAACATATGTTTTTTTTTTTTAGTTTAGGATTTTGATTGCTTTTGATAAATTTGCATCAAGTATTCCTGTACTTGATCTTTCCCTTTTTATCTTTTTTGGTATATTAGGAAATGGATATATTGTTTCTTGTTTCTGTTTGTTGCTTGTATTATGGAAATTTACTCTTTTGGTTTGGATCTTAAGAGACGTTTGGACTCGTAAACAAAAAATTTCTGCTAAAGTGTATCTGGTCTTAAACTAAGGAGATGACATTTTTGTAAATGACTTGAATAGTTATATGGAACTCACTTTTCCAGTTGGTAAAATTGACAAGAACATTATTCAGAATTATAAAAATAAATTTCCTATACGTTTTTGACATCCATAACAAAGAATATCTCTTGGTTGATTTATTTAAGTGTGCGCTGATTTATTTATTTTATTAGGATTTATTTTTTACAATTGAAGTAGTAAATCATACTTGTACTGCTCTAGATGTTCATTGGGGATGGAGCAAAACTTGTTCGTGATGCTTTTCAGCTTGCGAAGGAGAAATCTCCTTGCATTATTTTTATAGATGAAATTGATGCTATAGGCACAAAGCGGTTTGACAGGTATGCCGTATTTCTATTTTATGTGTAATATTCTAATCTGCCTTGGCAATTTTCTAAATCTTTGGTGTAATGGATTTTGGATTGAATACTTAGAAGTTATGTCATAATGTGACTATTTGATTGTAAATTGTTTTTTTCAATGCAGTGAAGTCAGTGGGGATATAGAGGTCCAACGGACAATGTTGGAGTTACTCAATCAGCTTGATGGATTTAGTAGTGATGAACGGATAAAGGTCTTTATCTTTGCCTTTAATAAAACACACTTTTAGTTTTCTGGTCACACGTTCAAGCAATTGTGAGCATTTAGAAGGTTTTGAATTCCATAATTAGCAGAGTTTTATTTGGTCCCCATATTTGTGGCATGGAGATTGTATCTTCAGAACTTCTTACTTTGTTGAAGGGTCAGATATAATTCTGGGCTATGGTTTCTACATTTTGAGTGTCTTCGGATTATAGTTTTCCTCATCGGCTGAGTCATAGCAGACTCATCTGTGCCCGTGTCTATGAACCATGCTTCAGATGCCACCAACAAATAGCTACTTCACTAATAAAATTTCAGTTAACTTAAATTATTATCTGAGTTAGTAATTCAGTATTTCGTAATCTCATGAACTGCAGGTGATAGCAGCAACAAATAGAGTTGATATTTTGGATCCTGCACTCATGCGTTCTGGTCGATTGGATCGTAAAATTGAGTTTCCTCATCCCACTGAAGAAGCTAGAGCTCGAATTTTGCAGGTAGCCTTTTGAGTGTCCTATAAACTTCACAGTATCTCATTACTCATGATTGATGAATACTTATTGAATCATCTTCACTGGGATTGTAGATCCACTGATGAATACTTATTGAATCATCTTCACTGGGATTGTAGATCCACTCTAGAAAGATGAATGTTCACCCAGATGTCAATTTTGAGGAGCTTGCTCGTTCCACCGATGATTTTAATGGGGCACAGTTGAAAGCTGTTTGTGTTGAGGCAGGCATGCTAGCTCTTCGCCGTGATGCCACTGAGGTCTCTCTCTCTCTGTTTGTGTGTGTGTGTTGCACATCTGATAAACTTATTATTAGGCAAGGTGGTTAGGTGACATGACTAGGACATTATGGACCGACAGTAACGCTGCTTGAGTGAGGCAATGTGTATATTTTGGTCATTTATATTTATTTGTGTACGTAATTTGGACATTTTCGTTAGTCTTTTTCTCAAATATCACCGATTCCATTATAATCTAAAAATATTATGTCAATGTTCTGCACAAAGCAGGTGCCTAGGCCTTTACAGTCTTCAGTAGTTCTTAAATCTGTGGTCATGGATACATCTTCACTCTCTTAAATGGCACTGTTAGTTGATTTATTGTTAATGCAATTGTACAACCACACTTACCAAAAAAATACAATTGAACCACCATACCTGCCATTACTCCTCTATAATGTCATATGTGGAATTGTAGTTGATGATGCTAAATATTTTTTGGGTTGGACCTTTGAAGCTTACCTTATTACCTTATTGTTAAGAAAAGGAAAAAAAGTCCTCTTCAAATCCTCCACTTTTGTGATCCAGTTCTGGACCTCACAAAAGGATCTTAAGAGGGTAGAATCCTTGTGCAATACATGTTAAGATCGCATGAGCTGTAGGATCCATAGTTGACTCCCAATTATACAATGCTACTGTACAACTTTATAATGTAATTTTTATATTTCTTTTTCATGAATTTTCATCTCATAGTTTGTGTAAGGTTGTTCAAATAAAAAGGTTTTTTTATGCTAATGAAATTTTCCTTTTAATTATGGAGGATTAATGTGCTAAAAAAAAATAGGGGAGAACTTTTGGAAGTTTTTGTGCTCTAAACATTCATCATAATCATTTGCATTTTTTCATGATTTTAGGTTAGTTCATCGTGTACTTTTAAGAATTCTTAAGTTTTTAGATGTTATCTCTCTCGTTTTGTGGTTAAGCAGTGTTATCAAAGGCCCTAGGCACACTAAGGTGCTAGATGTCCTTTAGAGCCTAGGCGTGATTCGAGTCCCACGCCTGAGTGAAGCGAGGAAAGGGGTTAAAATCATTAGACCCCCCTCTACTATTCAAAAAATCACATAACCCTATATTAACAAATAACCCCTTGAACTATCAAAAAATATCATTTTGCCCGTGACGGAGCTGTTAAGTGAAATGTAAAATGACAAAATGGACCTCCATAATTTAATATTAATTTAAAACCTGAATGAATTATTTTGAAATGACAATTATGCCCTTTGTGGGGTCCAATACCACCATTAGTTGCACAAGCCTGATCCCGCCATCCCTCTATATATGTATGTATTGACATAAAACCATATATATATATATATATATATATATATATATATATATATATATATATAATTGAGAGAATGAGATTCACAAAAGATGGAATCGATGAAGGGAATTTTTTTTTTCCTAAATCAATGAAGGGAATTAATATGATTGTATTAGCCTGAGACACCAACACTAAGACTTCATCCGAGAGACATCATCCCAGAAGAATCCATTGTTGTGAGTTAGATGGGAGCAAGTCTGCAAGCCTATAAAACTGGGGGGTCTCGGTATTAGACGACTGGTTCCTTTTAATCAAGCTCTTTTGGGCAAATAGTTGTGGAGATGTGGGAAGGAAAGACACTGCCCTTGGCGTAGATTAGTTTCCTGCAAGTATGGGGATGATGTTGGTGGATGGACTACACGTTCGGTCTCTATTGCGGGAGGAGTTGGGGCTTGGAAATCCATTCGGAAAGGATGGGATGTCTTTTCTTCTCATGTTAGATTCAAAGTCCGTGATGGCAATTGCGTTCGTTTTTGGAAAGATCTTTGGTGTGGGAATCAGCCTTTATGTCGTACTTTCCCCCGATTATTTCGTATTGTAGTTGATAGACATGCCACTGTAGCTAACTTTTATCAGCTTGATAATAGTGGAATTACGTGGAATGTTCTCTTTCGACGTTTTTTTCAAGATTGGGAACTAGAAGATGTGAGCATTTTTTTGGATCAATTGTATCGGCAAGAAGGAATTGGCAGGGGTTATGACAATTTGATTTGGATTCCCTCTTCTCACGGCGGTCGTTTTGAAGTAAGGTCTTTGTTCTTATGTTTGTCTAATTTTGCACCCTATGATGTTCCATGGAAGACTATATGGCGCTCTATGACTCCTACTAGGGTGGCTTTTTTTGTATGGACCGCCGTTTGGGGTAAGATTCTGATGATCGATAATTTGAGGAAAAGGGAAAATTATTTTGTCAATCGGTGTTGCATATGTAAGCAGGATGGGGAGTCTGTCGATCATCTCCTAATGCATTGTTTTGTAGCGCATGACTGCTGGAATCTTATTCTTGGACTTTTTGGCATCTATTGGGTAATGCCACGTTCTACTAAGGAGCTGTTTCATGCTTGGAGAGGTTGCTATGTGAGCAGGAGTGTTCGTGATTATTGGAGATCTGTACCACATTGCATTTGGTGGTGCATTTGGAGGGAGAGAAATAGTAGAATGTTTGAAGGAAAGGAGTCGTCTATAGCGACACTGAAACTTTTTATTATTCGTTCTCTCTTCAGTTATGTGAACAGAAGTTCTTGTTCCTCTTCTGATGATTTAATTTCTTTTCTGGATTCCTTGAGGCCTTAGTTCCCGGTTTCTTTTATGTCTTTGGGACGCGTTCCCCTATTGAACGCCTTTTTTAATTTATTTTTACTTATCAAAAAAAGCCTTAATAATTGAGTAATTTGATTGACCCAATTTGTTGGAGGTTCTACCTTGGGTTTGCCTATCCATTTCTTTGCCAAAATTCCCCGATTTAGAGGTCAAAATTTAATATATTATAAACTTTTATAAATATGTGAGATAATAACTCTTCTCGTCTCAACAAATAAGTTGCTCTCCCTGCCTTGTGTCACACTATTACTTGAAGGGAATTCTTGCCAGGGCACCTCGTTTTGTTTTCCTGTGGCTGGGTTAGTGTTGAAAGGCTTTGATTGGTAATGTCCTAGATCCTAAGAACTGTCTAGAATTCCCTCTATTATGGATTCTTTTGGATCAATTGCAGTCTCGAATTCCTCACCAACTAAACTTCTATATTCTCTTAATAAAATTCCCAATCCAACAGATGAAAGTAATTTCGTTCATTAGTATGATTAAATAAGTCCATCATCAGTCTTCTTCATATTTTTCAAGTCATTCTTAATAGGTGCTCCTCAATTATAGATCACTTCTAGTAACCTATTCATCCTTAAACCTTTTATCCGACCATTACCAATCAAAGCCTTTCAGAAAGATGGATGGAGAAAGTTAGGGTTAGGGTTTAGAGAGAGATACTTTGGCTTGATATGGTGTAAAGATAGAGTTGGGTTAGTCAGCGGTAAGATTGGAGTCCATGTCCAGCAATGTGCCTGGAAAATTGAAGCTCAGTTTGGTGGTAGTACAATGGTGGACGCGAGGGTGAAGAAGACTACGCACGTGCAACTCCTATGGATTTAAAAGAGTACAATGGCCATTAAGTGATTACAATGATAGTTTGGTCATATTTTAGTTAAAAGGTGGCACGTATGACAGGCACATGCGTTTCTCCGTTTGTTTCAAACTGCAAAGAAACAGAATGGGGTAATATGATAACTTTTTGAAAACTGATGGGGGCAATACGATAGTTTCTTTAATATAGGGGGTTATATGACTTTTTTTGGTTACTAGAGGGGGGTTTTTATGATTTTAACCCTAAAGAAAATTCATATTCCATGTTAAAGGCGCAAATGTTGTCAAAGGCGCACCTACGCACACAACAGGCGCAATTGTTGCGCCTGTAGGAGCCTAGAGCCTAGGTGTGCCTTTAACAACACTGATCTTAAGATTCTCGATCTGATCTCTCTAGACCTACTTATTGATCCGGCATAGAACCTCAATTTCAAGAACCTTTCATTATATTAATTGACGAGGTTTGGAACTCTTATGAAGTAGATTGATTAATTCATTAGTATAAGCATAAAATCCAGATTTCTGCATGCTCAGATGTGCAATGATAGGAGTATAAATCTTATCTACAAGTGGTTCTATATGTTAACTGATTTTCTTGGGCTATGTTGTTTCACTGCTTTATGTGGTTGTAGTATATGATATTCTCCATAAATTGCCTGTAGGAGCCTAGTGCCTAGGCATGTCTTTAACAACACCGATCGTATGATTCTCGATCTGATCTCTCGAGACCTACTTATTGATCCAGCATAGAACCTCAATTTCAAGAACCTCTCATTATATTAATTGACGAGGTTTAGAACTCCTATGAAGTAGATTGATTAATTCATTAGTATAAGCATAAAATCCAGATTTCTGCATGCTTAGATGTGCATTGATAGGATTCTCCATAAATTCTCTATGACATTCACAAAATGGTATGCCTATAATCATCATGCATTATGTCTTGAAAATTTGGTGAAACATAGATGGAGAAATTTAGTATTTTCTTTATTGCGTATAAACTTCATTTTATTCAGCAAGTATGATCTCACCAGTCTGCCAGTGTGAAGATAGTGATAGGATCAGAAAAAAATGTAAGCACCACGGATTTTGTGCGGTTTTGATGTTAACAATCAGGATCTTGGTGAACCTTTCGATTTCATACCGGAAGGGGCAACATCAGAAAGGGGAGCTCCGGTTCTTGTAGTTGACTTTGTTGTGCAATGATATCTCGAATTTAGGTTGGTGGTTGTATTAAATAAGAGAGTTGGGAAGCAATTCCAAGGCAGTGAAGAGATTATGGGATTCATGGTTTGACCTGGAGCTTTCACCTGTTCTTGTTCGCCCAATATTAGTTGAAAGCTGTAAAGCCAATTTTACTTGTCTAGATTACCCACATCTTTTGTCCAACATTCGCCCTGGGATTAACCAATAACACTTTTTTTTTTTTTTGATAAGTGGGATTAACCAATAACACTGAATTGTGGTCAAGAAAGCTGGTGCATGTGAATATTCATTTTACCACGACCGGATAAATGAAAAATTAACCACAATTGGATGGTAAATTTGTGACAATTACACATCTAGATATTTTTTGAAAACTTATAGTCACTCGGTATTTTTCCTAATGAAGGCACTTCTTGTTGGATTTTACCTCTCTCTTTACTAATACAAGCATTGATTCGGTGTTTTCCAGGTGAATCACGAAGACTTCAATGAAGGCGTTATCCAAGTTCAGGCTAAGAAGAAAGCAAGCTTAAATTATTATGCATAGCTTCCGATTGTACCCGTTGAGTTTGGTGGAGAAGTGACTGTTTACCCTTAATCGATAACTTTTGTTCAACTTAAAATAACTATGAAAAGTTATGTTTCCTTGATAAACTGAAAGTTCAATGTATTATTACACTGGGATAAACTGGAAGTATTGTCGAATTAGTTATTCATAAATGATGAACAACTGGGTACTCACACACCAACTAGGAAAAAACCTGTTGCGAGTGAAAGGAAGACTCCGGAAAGTCAGTTGGGTGATGAGATAAAGTTATGTTGCCCTAATCCTTCGAAGTCACCAGAATTGTTATCAACATAAAGCAGACTTTGTAAAAAAATGTTTACAAGTCGAATAAAAATAAGTGATATACCACCATAGCATGCCCGAGGAACATCATCACTGTTGGGAGTTCCTGGGAGGCAAATTTGCCTTCACCAACTATATATGATTATTCGAATTTAATTAATCTTCAGGCAAGAAACTCGTAAACCTGTTTGTCCTCACACAAGAACTCGAATCCTCCTCACCTTCCACTTTGGAGGTGAAGACATGCTCATCTTAGGCCATGTTCATACTCATCTTGAGGCAAGATTAGGAACTGGGTGCACCTTCCCAAAACTGTCCCCAAAAAGTTCTGATAAATCTGGAAAAAATCGAAACTAAGAATAGGAACCTTTGACGAACCGGATCAAGAATCATTATTATTTCGACACAAGAAAAGGCATTTTCCACACTCCCTTCTTGTGTCATTACACCTCACAAATTTCATGAGCAACTGATCTAAACTCGACCTCTAATTTTTCAAAAATAGTCAAGCAGGGTCAGAAACTGTGAGGTCGAACAAGACTATAGAATCACCAAAAAGAAAAGTAGCTACAGACAAATAAGGTGTTCTCCACAAAAGGAGAACGGACTCAATCGAAAAATCTTCTTTAAGCTGGAACTGAAAGCTTAGTGTGCTTTAAGATCATTTTTTTTCTTCATAAATTTAGGATCATTTTATTACCTTCCATTTATTCTTTCCAAATACACCAACGCAAACATTATGGAGCCAGATTTTAGAAGATCCAAAAAAATCACAAGGAGTCTCATCAGTTGCTGGGTTTCAGTTACATGTGGAGTCAATCAGCTAGCTTGCTTACATAGCATGGAACTCGAGTGGTCAAAGTGGAGCCTTGAAGGTTTGAATAATCGAGCAAACGTACAATGAGAACAATCAGAGTTTTGCAGGAGTATCGTAAAGACTGAAGGTGCAATAGAATTGTCCTGATCAATGCCATGGAAAGCAGTACTTGGCTGGATGAAATTTGAGTAAATGTGGGGATTGCTGGAAATTTTGTGTCAAATTTTTATTCTAATTAGGTTTATATTTTAGAGTTATATTTTGTTAGGAAATTTCTTATTAAGCAAGTAATCATTGTCCAACAAGAAATTGAGTTTGGAACTCTATAAAGAAATATCTAGGTTATGAGTTGAGACTTGTGAGAATAAGAGAGATGTAACCTCGTAAGGGATGGAGTTGATAAGTAGAGGTGAATTACTATAGGGTAGAGTAACCACTGATGGCGAGAGAGTCTTGTTGGAGTATACAGAGAACTCGGTCAAGAGTTTGTATGCATGGTTCGGTGTTAGAAATTCTCTACTGTTGTAATACCTCTACATATATAATGAATATCTTCTCATATTACAACACCTTTACATATATAATGAATATCTTCTCATATTCTCTACTGTTGTAATATCCCTACGTAAACTGGTATTGGTCAAACCATGTATATCTTGTATTCGTTGTGTGATTATTTTATTTTTTCTTTTGCTTCCACTGTGCCCAATGCATTGTGCAATTTACAGAATTGATGGATATAAAGAGAGTACGAATTTGATAGAGAGAGCAGTAAAACCAGAGTTTGTAGGGTATTTAATCTGCTTATCCTCACAAAGCCCAACCAACAAACATCATATTTGCTTTTAACAAAGCTTGAAATATGCTAAAATTGATGGGAGAAATATGGGGACATCCATATGGTTGAACTTTTTATTTGCTCAGAAAGAGATCTCTACAACATAAAATGCTAAAAGTCCCCTATCTTCCACTAAGTACAATTTATTACTTGAAAATATACATGATCGACCATATATATGGATTGGCAGACAGAAGGTAGGCTTTTGTTCGATCACCTACCGAGCAAAGAAGCCGTGGAATACCATGATATGGCATAAGCTAACGTAAGGAAGTTCTAGATGACAGTTCCACTGGGAATCAAGGCGTCCTTGATCACTGTGACAATCCCACTCTTTATGAAGTATCCATCTGTTTCTCTTGCTGGCTGCTTCTTGAACATTGTCACCATTAATGATCTGAAATGACAAAATCACACGTTAAAGGCTCAACCTATCAAAATGTGTTGCGTTTCAGGGATCAAGAAATCAATTCGACATCAGTGAGTAAAATGAAATTGCATGCTATGAACCTATGCATATGCATGTAAAGAAACATAGGAATAGAAATAGGTCGTTTTTTTTTCCTCTTTCCATTTGTTTTTCATTCTTCAAGGCATCTTAGCACGTACAGATCTATTTAGGAAATTCAAGAAATGACAATTCCAAATTTCATGATCTAAATGATAAACTTGACCTTAAAGGATTTCATCCAAAATAATAATTGGCAATCATAACTACTTTGTAATCCTAGAAAATGAAATCCATGAAGAGAGGAGAAGAGAAATTGTGATACACAACCTTCACATTTTCCCCTATGCGAGCATTCTTGTCAATTATTGCTCTCTTGATGTGAGAGTTCATGCCAATACCAATGGGAACGCTACCCTTTGCAGCTAAAAACCTCCTGTCAGCATCCGTCTGGGACAAAGAAAATGGCATATAGAAATTATGAGAATTACAAACAGACAAAAAAAAAAATCATCAATTCAGCCGACTCAATCCAAAACATTTATAGCACACCATTTTCAGGCCAAATATGTTACAATGACTTGATAGTTGATGCATATGTTGGCATGTACTACACATCAGACTTATCTGACCCAATTCCAATATTACGGTAAAAAGGCTAAATATTCAAAACATTTAACATTCTTCTGTTATTTACTTGGTGAAACGGTGTTTTCATGTAACATGCAATGTTCTGCCAGAGTACTTCACTCATTTTGAGGCAAATGTGCAACAAAGAAAACAAGAAAGTTTTATGCACAACCACATAATAAATTTGAATTACTAGACATGTTGGTTGCATATCTAATCCGATAAGTCGACATATTTATACGCGCGTGTATCCTAAACAGATATACAACCCATGCCAAACATGTAATACGTATTCAACTTAAACACTCACCACATTTAGAAGAGTCCATGCAAATATGCCAAGTACAACAATTCATTCGAACTTCAATAGAAAGAACTACGTAATTATCAGTGTGAATATTACCTCGCAATACCAACAGGCCAGTGGCCTAGCGGTACCAAGCTCCTACTTTTCAAAGAGAGGTCAGGAGTTCGAGTCTCAGTAGAGGCATGTGTGTGTGAGTATCAACAAGGAAAAATATATATATTACCTCGCAATAATCTGCACCCATCAACAATGAATCTTCTATAATTGCACCTTCTGATATGCATGATCGTAACCCAAGCACGGAATGGTGAATTTTACAGTTCTGTACAATAAAAAAGAGTGAAGGATCTTGACCGAATGGCAAAAAGACTAGTACATATTATTCAGCTTGAGCATGTAACAAATAACTAGAGAACCTAACCAAGTTGCTAACTGTGTTCACAACCAGAAGTTACTTACCTTAATTACACAACCCTCACCGATAACACTATCTGTTACATCAGCATCAAGCATCTTGGAAGGGGGCAAATATCGAGGCTGGGTGTAAATTGGGGATGAACGATCATAGAAGCTACAACAGAAGTATAAAAATGTGAACAATTTAATACTAAAAAAGATGCTGTCACGAATATTATAACACAATATAGTTATACAGGATGAAAAAGGACATGGATAACTACCTGAAATCTGGCACTGGCTTTTTTGTGATTCCCAAATTTGCATTATAGAAAGCCTCAATCGTACCAATGTCTTCCCAGTAGCCATCATACAAGTAAGCTTGCACCTATAGAAATGTGAGACCAATTAAACTTTCGGGAATTGAGGTTCTGGAGAAGTATGCAGATGAACTATTTTCATGACTTCCAGAAACTACCACTTTATTAGACTTGTAGACTTCAGTCCAATAGATCTATTTATGTCACCAGAGTTTGGCATCTTGGAGCTATAAAACTATGATTAGCTAAAGTTACAAAATTCAAGATATTAAAATATCCAACCCAACTCCAAAAGTACTTCTGAAATCTGGAAAAATAAATGCAGATGGATATAAGAGAGTGGTTGGCTGCTAGAATTAGATTGAAAGAAATTTGAGAGAAAATAGAGTAGTTAGAGAGATAAATCCAATTGAAATCCTATGTGGGAGAGATTACAAAAGAAAATCTTCATATTGTAATTTCAAAATTCATTGATATAAGGCTCTAAATCTGCATATGGATCTCATTGAAATCCAAAGCATCTATAAAAGCCTTCTGTAATATATTTTGAACTCAAGTAATCAAATCCAAAACTGACCCTTCCAAACCCATCAATCCAATGCAACCTTATAGGTTTGCAGTTACACAATACTATAGGACTACACCACCGATGATACATCCTCTAAAAGTGTGTTGCATAAGCCCAGGAATTCATGTCACTGCCCCTTCATACAGGTCATACATAAGCAAATGCTTCACAAGTATTTATGGAGAAAAACAAATTAGAGAAACACATACTCTCATTCCAATGGAAGTTGCCCCTGGAATAACTTCACTTCCAAAATCGTTGGCTCCAGGAAACTTATCTCGAAGCAGATTTAACATCACATCTTTGCTAACAACATATATACCCATACTTGCGATATATGGCATCTCCTTTGCTCTCTCATCATCAAGACCTAAAATCGTAGTATCAACCTAGAATATGACAAAGCAAGAAATCAAGCCATAATCTAATTTCAAAATTTTTGAAATAGAAATCATAGCATCTCAAACTTGCCACGAAAAAAACAGCTTCACAAAACTTATAGAACAGAGAGACAAAAAAAAAGTCACCCAGTATTTTATAGTTTATATTTCCTTCATAGCTTTCAATTGCTCTCCTTTTGGTTTCTCTGCAAATTCAATTATACGTCCTTCGTCATCAATCTTCATCAGACCAAATGCAGTGGCACGTTTCTCATCCATTGGCAGTGCAGCTACAGTGATATCAGCATCAGTTTCTCTATGAGCCTGAATAAATTTTTCATAATCCATACAGTACAAATGATCCCCAGCAAGAACTAAGAATTCTAGAATGTTGTGCTCCTCAAACAGCCACAAGTACTGACGCACAGCATCTGCGGTACCCTAAAAACCAATTAAACTGAACTTCATTACATACTCCAACCAAGCCAGAAAAATAGGATCAGCAAGGTATTAAACAAAGATTTTTGTGCTAGTAAAAGAGATCCTGCTTCTATCAAACTATTCCCATTTCAGAAGTGAAAATTTGTTGTAATTTAATTGATATAATGCTTTTTCATCTAAATCTTAACAGCTGGAAATGCAAAGAATGTCATCTCAAATATATATCTTTACACATGAAGCTTCTGGTTTCAGTGATAACCTATAACATTCTCCAAATAGGGAACATGGGCGTGTAGTTGAAATCTAACACTTCATTGAAATAATTGCCAACAAAACAAGAGTGAATTTAAAACCAAAACTATGATTGACATTAAATGGAAGGGTGAATCTGAAACCAAAACTATGATGAATACATCAGGACCACAGGCTGTGAAAGGTTTTCACCAGAAAAATACTTATTTAGATGTAATTTTTTATTGAACCATCAATTAAGACAGAATGATGGCTGGAGTTATGACCACTATTCACTTTTTAGTGCCCATTCAAGGTAACCTAACAAAATCACCTATTAATGAAAAGAAATTGGGGGCAGATGTTGCTCATAGCGAAGAGCTGATGGCTACCCTGGAGATGTACTATCATTTTTGTCATGTAATATCTTCGTAAGATTCAATATACCCATTAAATAGGTGTTGATGCATCGTGAACTGATTTAAATTAGTTCAGTTTAGTGGGAATCTATATAAACAACAACTTGGTTTTAGGTTAAAATAATTTAGGTCTAACTTTGGGAAATCTTCCACAAACAAAAGCAATAAAGAGCTATTACATGTGTTAAATATGAAAGGGCTAAAATAAGTCCAAGGAGTTGAAAAAGATTAAGATGTAAAAAGGATCTCAAATCTAATTCCTAAAATGTTTTCTTACAAAACTTAAATGGTGAAGCATGATTGATGTTGCCAAATCCAAATAATTGAAATGACAGGGTGTTTAAAATGTGATGAAGATAAACAAAATGCATTATATCAATAATAGGGGTGGCAAAATAGGTCAGGAACCATCAACCCGCCCATATCTGCCCGCTTTTTAATGGTTTTGGGTGAACCATATTAGTTTGAGGGTCAAGATGGGTTGGTAATTTTTAGCCACTTAATTTGAAGGTCAAGATGGGTTGAATATGGTTAACCATATTCAACCCATATTTTACCCATCACATAATAAACACACATGACACAACACACATCTATTCCATGTTGCACTCGACTCATTTCTCTCTAAAATTCTCTCTCACAATCCTCTCTCTCTACATATTTGTTTCTCATCAATCCCCTCTCTCTCTAAGTTTCTCTCTCTAAAAATTTCTTGTAAAAAAAATAAACAATTAAAAAAAAATTTAAAATTTTAAAAATAATTAAAAATAAAATTTAAAAATAAAAAAAAATATTTTTATCTTATCAAAAATAAATTTTTTTTTTAAAGGGTGCATCATCAAGGTTTCTTATTTTATCTTGTGTACAATCTTTTGACTTCAACTACAGGCAGAAATCAGCTTGAATATGACATGAGCTGAGTCATTTTTTTCTTTTCCTCATTTTTTTCTTTTTTTCAAATTCAATATATTCACAAAAACCAAAAGCCAGTGACTGGGAAAAGAAAGCCAAAGACCAAAGATATAGCAAGAAATGTAAATGGTTTTACATCAACATTTATTTTAATTTTCAGAGTCTTGACTTAAAAGCAGAGAGAAGGAATGAGAAAGACATGTACTTCTCTTTATTCTCAAGATTTGTAGACAATAGTTTTTTATTTTAGATAATAAAGGACGGTTATACCAATGGCATATATGTGATTATATATATATATATATATATATATATATATATATATATATTCATACATATTATAATATCATTATATTGAAGTATACCGTTAAGAAATTTTTATTCAATCGAAACTCCAACTAAAATGCTACTAGGTTTATTTACTGGAAAAAAAAAATGCTTACACTTAATTATTATAGTAGTTTCAAGTGGAGAAATTTGGATTATCTTCCATGGTTTTGAATATCACAAGGGTCATAAAGTAGTGCGTAGGACTAGTGAGTTCCAAGTCCTCAGATAACAGAACAGAGAAGCCGAGGCCAAGATCTATCAATTGCTTCATCACAAGCTCATGTTAACATTTAATAAAAAAATTAAAAAATTTTAAAAATTTAAAAATAAAAAAATAATTAATGGGTTCACGGGTCATAACGGGTTGACCCTGTCCATTTTTAATCCGCCCATTTTCAATCCGTTCTGAACGGGTTGAATATGGATCCTGACTCATATTAACCCGCCCATTTGCCACCCCTAGTCAATATTAACACACAAAAGAAGGAATTTCTCATAGAAATGTCATCATCACATCATTAATAATATAGCAATGCTTGTCAACTTTGTATGGGCTAGAAAGAATAAAAATAAATAAATAAATAGTAATTAACAGAATAAGAATGCAAGGTTTAATTATGTAACTACCTGGAACCAATTGGGGTTCTCTGGACTTTGCTGAGCAGCAAGAACTTCAACAAACCCTTCATTCTTGTAACCACCCATGTTACTTGCATATGCCCGAGAAAGGTGGCGATTAAGAGATGCAGAATTGAACTGAGTAAGAACATGGATCTTTGATATGTTGCTATTCAACCAATTGCTAACAGGAATATCAATCAGTCGATAATTTGCTCCTAAAGGGACAGCTGGTTTTGCCTTTTTCTTGGTAAGAGGGTAAGGCGGGTCCCAGCTCCACCTCCAAGTATAATTCCCAAAACACTCTAAAAAATTACACAAATCTAGTCCAGTTCGTGAAATCCAAGAGTAAAATGCGAGCATATTACACTTCAAAGAAAATGATCTGTGTCTATGCATGTGCGTATGTGTATATTTTCTGAGCTTTCCTAATAAAACTTGAGAAAATCTAAAGTCATGGATCCTCTAGCCCACATATTTGATTTTAATTAAATGTAAGCATCCAAAAAGCCTATTACATTATGACATAATAATTAGTTATTGATAATTATTAAAACCATGGAGAGCAGGACCCTACAAGAAGATTTAGCCATAGATTATCTTTTTAAATTTTTACTATTATTATTTTAGTGAAAACTAAAACATACCCATTGCCTCTTAGATTAAAAATTACCAAAACAAGATGGGATTTTTTTTATGGAAAGCGATTTCCAATAATATAGCAAGTGGTCTATGACTTCTCTTAGGACTTCTGTGCAAAATCAAACGGAGCATCAAGTTTTATGTCCAAAATTCAAATTCAAAGGAAAACAAGCACAAATGTTAGAATCTTACTAAAAAGGGTTCCATTTTAACACCTTATCTTTTCCCATGTCTTCTTGGCAATCATATGGAGCGTGACTGCAATGCACATACAAAAGGTTTAATCACCGAGATGCACAAGACGTTCTAAGCTGGATCACTAACGAAGTTTAGAGTCAAAACACATAAATATACTGTTCCATAATCAACCAATGGCACGCTTATTCCCCTGTACTAACAACAAATTTTAATCGCAAAATCTTGTTTTTTTCTCTGCTGGTTTGGTTCTTAAAGAAAACAGTGGAAATGCCCAACCCACAGGCAATGTAAATCGCTTCATCAGAGTGAAAGAGAAAATCCTTGATCTGGAACTACACAATCAATTCAATTTGAATTGAAGCAACAGTTTTAATCTCTGTTACAACCTTGTTTAGTCTACTCAGATCCATGAGAATCAATTTCAATTTCGCTCTGAATGTAAACTAAAAACTACAATAAGATTATGTTTCGATATATATGTATATACCGTCGACCGTGCAATAATCATTTCTGTTGCCACTAAAAGAAGAAGAAGCTTACTCGGCTGGCGTCGGGATCTAGACACGTCTGCTAATTCCTTGAATCAGAAACGGCCTTCGGAGAAACGATCGGCGGAGTTCTACCTCCGGAACGACGACGTACCACGAACGCCTCGTTCGACGACATCTTGTCGCCGGATAGATGAGATGACGCAAAGGAGAGGCTCCGAAAAGGCGTCGTATGACGGCCGGTAGTCACGCCGGAGAGAGTGACAGAATTGTTAGTGACCTTCAAAGCTCCGATGCTGCCATTGTTGCCGACTTCACTCTTCAGAGAGATCTTCTCTTTCGGCGGGGGAGAGAGAGAGTGACTGAACAAGTTTAGTTTAGATTTTGCGACTTTATAAAGTACGTGAATGTGTAGAGATCTAGATATTATTCACGTCAGGCAATTGATCGACCCCGAGATTCGAGAAAATTAAGGGACGAACCTGACTGAAACAGATCATGTGAGGATGGGGTATTTTGGGGGTAGGACCGTGAATAGATTTGATTACTTGAAAATTGGGGTCCACTTGGACGTTAATTAGTGGATCTCATTTCGCGGTCATAGTACTATACTCACATGCCACTCGTGAAATCTGTTGTGACAGACAACTTTGAGACCGTTATTTTATTTTTACTTTTTTACTTTCTATAAATATAAGTATATAAAATAAAAGAGTAATACTATTGTGAGGTAGACATTATAATAGTTGTCATGAGCTTTGTTTTTTCATCATAATCATGAAAAAAAAACTAAGACCATCATCGTGTAACTATTTAATACAGTAGAAAATTTCATGAGGATTATACTGAAAAAATTTAGTGCTAAAATTCATTTATAATAAATTAAAAAAATTAGTCAAGCTTTTAAGATTGCTTAGTTTGTTATTATAAAAATAAATTGTTTTCAAATTATAAAATTATATTAAAATTATGTTTGGTTTAATTTTTTTAAAATTATTTTGTAAAAATTCTTCTCTGAAAATAATATTCTATTTTTTTGATAATTGTTTTTTGAATTATAAACTAAGCAAGTCTTTACATTTTCATTCATTTATTCAAACTAAACTACTATCTTTGATTGTTTTATAAGTTTATTTTGTGATATTTGGAATTAATAGGAAAATCACTTTAATATTATTGTTATGTAAAATATACTAGCATTATTAATTTAAAGGAAAGCTTATGACAATTGCTGTGAGATCCACACACAGAGTAACATTTCTTTGAAGAATTAATAATTGTGATGAGTGACAAATAAGTGAAGAAGAGTTGTGTAATGATTAGGGGGTGCATATTGTTTCGGTTCTCACGGTTTCGGTCGGAACCGAAACCGGGACAGAACTGAAACCGGAACCGTTCACAACGGTTCCTTGAAAATGGAACCGAACCGTTCTGTTCCACGGTTCTCACTGCTTGTTTGCTCTTTTTTCCCTGTTGAAGGCTTTGAGCCTTTAAGTGTGTGTGTGTGTATATATGCAGGGCAAAACAATAACATAGAGAGAAGATATGCACATTGAACACCCAACAAAAAAGATATTGGTCCTATTGAACGTTCACGAAAAAAAAAAAAAAAAAAAAAGTTGTAGATAACCGCGATGAAAAGATCTAAAGATGGTGTGTAGGCGTCGGCGAGGGCGATGA
Source organism: Cornus florida (assembly GCF_030987335.1). Lineage (NCBI taxonomy): Eukaryota > Viridiplantae > Streptophyta > Magnoliopsida > Cornales > Cornaceae > Cornus > Cornus florida. The sequence goes on along the minus strand of NW_026775573.1, from coordinate 15,236,322 downwards.
GAAGTCCGAGATAGTGTGTGGGAGTCGGCGATAGCTGCGATGAGAAGATCTAAAGATGAGAGGACTGAAGAACTGAGGACTGAATCGACTGAGGGCTTGAAGAGGACTGAAGAATGAAGTTGAGACTTGTGGAGTAGGCGAGGCGAGGCGAGGCGACGAACAGAGAGGAGTCGAGGACTGATGCGGCGAGGCGAGTCGAGAAGTGATGAGGCGAGCCGCTTCAGTGAAATTTCAGAATAGAACCAAAGTTGAGATCAGACTTGTGAACGATTTCAGAGGTTAGGTTTAGAACTGAGGACTGAATTTAGGTTGTGGACCACCACCACGTGATTTAATAATTCTAATTGATGAGTCATTGACTACTCTGTCAAGCACAAACATATATATCTTTACATTTTTTTTTTTTAAAGTATAAAATTAAATATATAATACATATATATAATATATATATACATACGGTTCCGGTTCTCACCGGTTCCCACGGGCTGGAACCAGAACCGGAACCGTATGTCCACGGTTCCTAAATTTGGAACCGGAATCGGAACCGGAACCAGAACCGTGAGAACCGGAAATAACGGTTTCGATTCTCACGGTTCCGGTTCCGATTCCGATTCCACGGTTCCGGTTCTTTTGTGCATCCCTAGAAATGATGTGATATGGGTGATATATATAAAATAGATAAACAATAATTTAGATAACTTTGAAAAACTTACAGAAAACTTCCTTCTTTATTGAACTTCAAAATAAAGTACACTGAGAAATATTACAAAAGAGAGAGGAAAGAAAACTGAAAGATACATTGAGGGAGAACATTGCCCTCTATTTATACATAAATCTGGATTTGAAATTTTAAATTTGAAATCCGCATAGTAGTTGGATGGCGTGTGCTTGAAAAATGCAGTCGGATGGTCCACCACTAAGTTCTGTCTTCTTGTCTGATAGGAATGATCAACCTTTGACAAGAAATAGTTCTATAGAAACAAAGACTTTTAGGAAAAGTACTTTATCATCTTCTGTTGGCAGGATAAGAGAGAATCTCTACTTTTTGGGAGTTTTCATTTTTTCTTTCAAGTGGCTGGTTAAAGAATCTCAATAATCTTCAGCAGAGGGGTTCTCATCCTGGATAAGATCTTCATTAGGATCTTGTGCTTCGCCAGCTAGACAGGAATACTGATTACCATCTTGGCTGGATACTGAGACCATGGATATGTCATCTGTAACTGTGGACGGAGAAGAACCAAAAGTATTAACAAATTTAGTCATCATGAAATCCATGCATTTAACCATTAAATCTGTTTCAGTAATTAACGGTTGTTGCTTTCTGATCATATCCTTAATCATTTCAAAGGGATTAAAGATATCAGTGGCATTTGAAAACTGTGTTAAGGATAACTTTGGAATAGCATCCTGATACTCCACTGTCTTCTGTTTGATGAGGTTCAAGAGAGATGTCAGAGACGGCTCTTGAGACATGTTAGCCCACCACCTGTAATAAAAATTTTCAAGATGGGCAGCTGATCAGAATTATAACTGCATTGGAAATCCCATCTCCAAATCCAAGGGATTCCAAATTCTGTAAAGAATAAGAGGGTGGATTTGCCCGCAGGGAAATGATCATGTCCTCTGAGATAAGGATGGAACTGCTGCCATGGGAGGAATAAGTGCCTCACTGGTTCTGGTAAAATATCCAGATCTGGACCAAATATAGCCCACCAGGGGAAAATCCAATTTGGGAAATCAACCTTAAAAGATTGAGGACATATCTTGAAAAACCAAGTATGTTTATGTGTTGAATTTTGATAAAAGAACGAATATGTCAATGCTGAGATATAATCCCAGTAATTATAATTATGCCCGAAAGCAAGTTTTCTGGATAAATTAGGATTTAATCCCCAGTCAGAAGGCTTATAAAGCTTTTTAAAGATAGCTTTACTATAAGTAAAAGGACTATCTTTGGAATTCGGAAATTTCTTTGTGTGGGTAAATTCCACAGAGGAAGTTTCAGTAAGCATGGCTTCATAGACATATCTATGACGACTATCTGGTGCTGCATATTGCTGTGTTTGGAAATATCTGGTTTTTATTTCCCAAGGATCTGGCATCCATTGTTCATCTTGAGGATCCAGAACCAATACTGTTTGAATATACCTTGAATTAGGTATCCATGGAGTTTATGTGATAAGAACCTCTTTCATGGTTTTCTTCTGTGAGCTTTCTCCTGGAGTAGGAGTCCGAAGCAAATCAGAGAGATGCTCCAAAGCTGAATACTGATCATCAGTGAGTGGTATAACCACTTTGGCTTTTGCCCTGCCTTTGCCACAGCCTTTAGTGGTATTACCACGGCCTTGCCCATGATAGGGCTGATTCATAAACCCTGTAAAAATTCACAGGTTAAGAAATCAGGTAAGAAATTAGAACTGCCTTTAATATATTCAATTGAAAAATCAGAAGCAGATAAATCAGCTTGCCAACCAGTAAAAATCTGTTTGGAAACTAAATTTTTTACATCTTTTTCCAGTACTTGTTTAGAAGCACTACAATCAATGCGTAACAAGAATTTCTGATTGATTAAATCATCTTGGAATTTATAAATGCATTTAACTAAAGAAAGAATTTCCTTCTTAATAGTAGAATAATTTAATTGTGCATTTTTCCAAGCTCCTGAAGTGAAACGAACAAGCTCCTCTGTTCCTGTTTCGGGATTCTTTTGTTTAAGAATACCACCATATCCAATATTGGATACATTTGTCTCAACAATTTTAAACCATGAAGAATTGGCTAGGGCTAAGCAAGGAATCTGTTTAGCACGAAGTTTAATCTTCTGAATGGCTTTTGTATGTTCTTCAGTCCAAGGGGAAGGTGACTTCCTGAGCCGTGTATATAAAATTGCTGTATCATGTGCAAGATTCTTGTAATGGTTACGAATATAATTCAAACTACCAAGAAATCTTTGCAATTGAGTTTTGTCCTTAATTTCATCAGGGAATTTAGAGGCAAACTCAATACTTCTGTCAATTGGTTTGATTTTTCCATCACAAATTTCATGACCAAGAAATCTTAATTGAGTGAGGAAAATTTTTAGTTTAGGAACAGATACTACTAAACCACTTCTGTAAATAACATCTTTGAAAATTTTCAAATGCTTATAATGTTGATCTATTGATTTTGAAAATATTAAAATATCATCAATATAAACAATAGAAAATTCAGTATAAGGATTAAAAATGTCATTCAAAATATGTTGAAATTCTGAAGGGGCATTTTTTAAACCAAAAGGCATTACTGTCCATTCATACTGTCCAAAGGGTACACAAAAAACAGTTTTATATCTGTCCTCTTCTGCAATCTTTACCTGGTAATATCCTAATTTAAGATCAAATTTAGAAAATATTACAGCAGACTGTAATCTATCTAACAGATCTTTGATGTTAGGAATTGGATATCGGATCCAGCTCAAAGCAAGGTTGAGGGGACGATAATCAATGACCAATCGAGGAATTCCTCGTTCTTTCTCAGAGTTTTTATTGACATAAAAAGCTCTGCAACTCCATGGGGAGTAACTTGCAGTAACTAGCTTCTTTTCCATTAAAGAGCTAATTTCAGTTTTACATAATTCCAAATAGTCAGCCTTCATATGGCTAGGACTAGCTTTGGAAGGGATCATCAGATTGGTAAATCCTTTTTCATAAGGCAAAGAAACAATATGCTTCTTTCTGTCCCAAAAAGCATTAGGCACATCACTACAGATATCCTTTAGAAAACTTTGTCGTATTGACTCAATTTTCTGTTGCTCAGTGGGATGTACCAATCTGTGATTTATTGCTAAGGAAGAGACTTCCTTTTGCAAATAATTCAGTTGCTTTTCTTTAAAGATAATTCTATCTTTAAAAGCATTGATATGTTTATTTACAGGTTTGGTCAAAAATTCAAAAGTGATTGACTGACCCTGTAAAGTTGAGCATATTCCATGGGCATCAATTTTCTCAATTGGCATAATCAAAGCTAAAAAGGGAGTGCCCAAAATAACCTGTTGTGCCATGTTTTTAATAAGTAAAAAGGTAGATGGTAGACAAATACCTTGTTTACAGATAAAAACATGATTAAGCTTATACTTAATCTGCATCTTACCACCACTTACACTGGTAAGACCTTAAGTGGTTTTCTCAAAATATTGAGTAGGGACCAATCCTTCTTGAATACAGTTTATGTCTGCACCACTATCAACCAAAGCAACAGCATTATTGATAGTATATTCTTGATTGATGACCAAATTAATGGAGATATACCATTTTTGGTAAGTGACCTGATTCAAAAGATTAAGATATTCTTTATCTTTAGGCACCTCAATCTGTGAAGACGAAGATTCTGTAATAGCATGAGTAGCCTTCTCCTTTAAAAGCTTAATTTCTAAATCCATATTGGTTTGATGGATCTTTAATTGGCGAATTTCAGCTTTTAAATTGTTAACCTCCATCCTTAAATCTGGAAGATTAGCAGGACGAGAGTTCTGGCTTTGATGTTCTAGCCTGTTTAGAACTTCTTTCATGCTATAATGATTCTCAAATCTTATAAAGTCTGGGTTATCATTATCTTCTTGAGGCTGTGCAATAGCGTAACCTATTTCAAAGATCTTCATTTTTATCTAAGGATCTTGAACTTGATCTATAAGATCCAACAAGGATTGTTGATGAGCAGTTAAAACATTTAAACTGAGCCCATTCATTTCAACTATAGCCTTGTAATAGTCATTCTTCTGGTGACAAGAACATTCTGGAGTACTATTTTCTTCTTCAGAGGAAGACGAAGATTGTAATTCCATGAGTTCTTCAGACTCAAAAGATCCATTTTCAAAAAAACTAGTATTAAGCAGTAATTTGCTTAATTGGAGTTTTAACTCTTCACTTATGGGAAGATTGTTAAGTTTCTCCTTAGTTCTGCACTTATTTGCATAGTGGCCTATCCGTCCACATTTGAAACACTTAGCCTCTGTTTTGGGTTTTCCTTTACCCTTTGCTTTTGGATAGGTTTACCTTTTGGGCTTAGTGTACTGCTTTGAATTATCAACCTTTTGTTGATATTTCTTTCTGGAATATTTCCTTTTATAAGGTTTGTCAACCTTATGTTTTTTCCTAACTTTATGATAAGATAAAGGAGTCTGATAGGCAAATTGATCACAAAATTCACCTACTTCCTTTTTTCCTATTAGTCTCTGTTGTTTTAACTGAGACTATAATTTCAGATCATTACAGAGAGCTAAACCTTCTTGAAGTTGACTAATTCACCATAGGTATAGTTCCTGTAAGGGATAAAGATTCCATTATTCATATCCCTTAGCTTCTTTCTAATTCTTTCAGCAAAAAAGGTAGGAAGACCATCCACAAATTTTGCTTTCCAGTGTTCATGATTGGCATCACGAAGCTGTAAAACCTTGGCTAAGAAGACATCTTTGTACCACCGGAAATGAGTTAAAGATGGACATCTTAGATTCTGTAACAACTCTCTACTCCTTTCACTGTTAGCACCTTCAGTTTCAACGAAATGTTGAATAATTGTGGTGATGAGAGTGTAGACCGCATCTGCAGTTGGGCCTTCTTGCTGAGTATTTTCATCCTTAACAATCTTGACAGCTGAAAATATCTTTGCCTTCTGAATATCAGTGTGAACATTATCCCACTATCCTTTAAGGATGCCTGTAAAACCAGCAACATAAATTTGGCAATTGTTGGATCATTGTTGTGGCTCAGTTTACAGACTTGACTGTACATTAACATTTGATGGACAACCTCATAAATCTGATAATCAGATTTACCATCAATGTTCCATTCATAAATGGTTTTTCATGGAAAGATTTTTGAGTATGAAAATAATCTTCTTCATACAAGATATCTTGAGAGGTTGGTCTAGGATAGTAATATCTACTCGGAGAAGGGGCTGTATTTGAGTGGATATTTTTATCATAGACAATTCTATTAAGATCAGGCATAGGTGAAAAAGCAACCTGAAAATCCTCAATATGAGGGGAAAATCCATTTTCAGAAACAGTGTCAGATTCAGTGTGGGACAAAGTTTGGATTTTAAGTCCTTGAATTTTCTGAGTAAGGAGTTGAAGAAAGTCTTCATTCTTTTTCTGATTGGACAACTTGAAACCTGAAACTTCAATAGCAGGTTGAACAAGAGCCTTTGATAAGGGAACTTCTGGGGAAGAGTTGACGGAGATAGTCTTAGTATTAAGAATATTTAATACTGTATCAAAACCTGTCTCAATTCTGCCCAATTGGGACCCTATCGTTTGCATACAGACATTAGTATAGTTATTTTGTCTGTATACTTTATAAATATATTCCTTTATAATAAAGCTGCTTTCTTTATCACTGTTTGGAAGATTAGCTGGTTGACTATAAGCCTTAGTCTCTACTTTAGAACCAGTATCTTGATCCATGATTTTCAAAAGTAGAGCTTCAGTGGGGGGATGGACTGAATGAATAACTTTATCAGTTTTAGTGGTCCATGTTTTCAGAAAATCATCCAAAATATTTAAATTCATAATGGAATGATGTGTCATACAAAACCAAGAAACAAAAGGTATAACCATTTTATTTTCTTGAAGATAATTATAAAATTGTGTTTTATAAAACTGTAACTTTTCATCATCAAAGGTTTTAAAATACCAATTTCTAAACTCTTGATATTTTTCCTGTTGAAATTCAGTATTAATGGCTTTTCTATCAGGTGTAAAATCCATTAAAACTAATATTCTTCTCTTTCATCACTTTTCTCTTCAGTCTTATCTTCAACACCCAATTCTGATGGTGTGGGAGAAAAGTTGATTCCAAATTCCCGACGTGATGGATTTTTCGGTGCTGGTTCATAAACAGCGCATGGAATCTTATTCTGTGATTGCTGGAGTCCTTTCAACTTGAGTTAATCCGCCTCTGTGAATTCTTCTTTGTCTTTAGACATTCCTGAAACAGAGTTGCGAGAAGGGGGATAGGAAACCTTATAAGGAAATTTAATTCCTCCAGATGATGTAGATCTGGGTAGATCTAAAGATCTTCTGAAATTAAGAAGAACATCACCATCATGATTCTGGATGACACAGTCCAAATTCCTATTAAGAATAGGTTTTGCAGGAACTGCATTAGGAATTGTCCAATGGTCAGGGAACGTTATTTCACTCCAAGAAATTATCCTTTTTGTGGCAATATTTGAAGTGAACATGTTTGTATCCCAAATCGCAGTTGCTCCTTTAGAGTCTTTGCGAATAACTTTCGGACAGTAGGTATCAAGTACCTTATAGTGGATGCGATAAATTACACTTATCACTTCCGATCCAGGTAAGAAATTATATCCGTGAGTCTGTACACGAAGACTAGCTGCTTCGTATATATTTCTATCCGTCAAAGATAGATTCAAACTAGGATATATATCAAAGTAAACCGGTCCATAACATAAACTGGTTTCCGATGCACCCATTAAAGAAGGGTGAAAATCTAAACACCTAGCATCCCTAAGTGTTGCTTGGATATAAGCATCCATATTAAATAAGGTTAAAGGTTTAAAAGCAATTTGAATTAAACCTACATGGATATACTTGTATTTCTTCATGTATCTCTGAAGATCACAAGGAGACAATAATTTAATTATTGTGTCCTTGTTACTCAACTGCATCGTCTGTTCCATAGTTTTAATTGCCCATAGATTAGCGATATTGAGCATTCCGATTTTGTAAATGCTTCTTGCATCTACTGGTGGAATAGTCCACTTGTTCAATTTATTTTGAACATCAGTAAATTCAATCAATTCTGAATTCTTAATCAATTCAGAATCCTGTGAATCCTGTTCTGCCATACTAGAAGATGGATTTAACATGGTTGTTAAATATTGTTAATACTTAAGATCTGTATAAAATAATCATTATAAAATTATGTAATGAACAGTAAGTTACTATTCTGTCGTCGTGCTGCTTAAGAGAGGCCCTATTACTCGTCTGTCAACGGTTTACTGAAAACAACGACCTGTGGAGCAATTTAATGCGAAAGTGGTCTAAAATTCTAACGCGACTTTTGGACGACCCATAATAAAATCTACTGATAAACAAGAGTTAAACAGATTAGTAGTCTCATTATCCGTTACATAATTATGTGAGTAACCAATAGACCAATTACACATATGCAAGTGTGGAGCGACAGACAGGCGAGGGTCGCTTACCACTCCTCAAAAATGATACAACCTAGACTATGAAACAATAAATGTCAATAAACCACTTCAATAATATGTGGAAAAAGTGAGCATAATGCCATGCTATCATTACTTCTTGATGCTCTGATTATCTATAGGTCTATGTAATATATATATGTTATAAGTTTTTTATATATTTTGGGTCAGAGGCCTAATTTGTCGTGGTTCTGCAAAATTTTAGAGGACCATTGCTCCAAGTAGGTCCCCCATTGGTTTGGACTGGCCCCTTGAAAGTTTGAATGCCTATGGCCCTAACTTTTATTTATTTATTTATTGATGTGTTCTGATACCTAACGTATTTGAGAGTTTTGACCTTACCAAATGTGGACGTCTCTGGCGAGATATTGAGTTCTTTTACGTTGGATCAAAAATTTTGTTATGTATTCCCTCCTGGACAGCATTTTGAATCACACCCAACAAATTGTTCCCTAAAGAACTTGTTGAGTTTGATTCAAAGGAGATTGATGGTCCTTTGCCAATGCAATTTTTGGACTTCCATGCCCTTTCAATATTTGTTTTTAAAACATCTTTTGAAATCAAATTTAATAATCATGCAAATTAAATACTCACTTATTTAAAGATTGGATGCAGAAAAGAAATACAATTAAATACTCACTTATTTTTGTAAAATTTCAATTCTTAATTAATTTTTTAATTTTTGTCGTTACATTTTGCGGGATGGGAAATATTTTGGAATCACTCTTAAAAAATATCCCCTCGTACATGTGAAGTTAGGATATAAAATGGAGCAGGTTTAACTCAACACTAAATTTAATTCGTAATTCACTTTTAAAAAAAGTTTGGATTCTAATTTTGAATTCAAAATCAAAATAAAAAATTGGGTGTATATTCTTTGAAGGATATCCGAAATTCAACCCTGATTCATTCAAATAGGAGTATATTTTATTCTATTTGGATTTATCATTTAAAAAAATTATATGGGTAGATCAGTTCGAATGCAATAAAATATAAAATTGAGTATGAAGTTTTTAAAAAAGTTAGACACTGTCGAAAAAAAGGTTGAAAAAAGGTCCATCCCTAATTTGCAATTGCATTGATTCACTAACTCACTGATTCAGGTTAGCACTCCAAGCTGTGCAGCAAGAAAGGGCAAAGAGATCTGAGAGTTGAAAAAATCTAATAAGTCATGAAGAATCCCAGTGGAAGAAACACACAGATTGAACAATTAGTAATTTCTAGTAATTAATATGGTTTTTTTCACATATTTGATAAATTTCAAGAGTCAAAAATAAACTGATGATTCGCTTCAAAACACAGAGAATATAAAATAAATAAAAAGGCCTAAAGTAGCACAAGTAAAGAGAGCTTAAAAATGTGACTGATTTAGAAAATGAGTTCCACTTTCAACTGCAACAGCCCCCTGCTTGAGAAGCTGAGCCATCTCTACCTCCTGCTGCCCCTGGGATGCCACCATATCCAACTTTTATCCCGCAAAACTGCAAAAAAAAGGCATAATTTTTAAGCACAAGCACTGCAAATCCTACCCATCAACCCATCAAAATAGCTTTTCACAAAGTAACAGGACAAAAGTTTCACTTTATGTTGCCAAAATTACGGACCACATCTCCCATGCAACTAGACTAGTAATCCGAAACCGAACTTTTCATGTTCAAAAACAGGACAGTTTATGAGAAAATGATTTCACTCATGTCCTCTCTTAGCATTACAGTGGATGCCACTTAACAACTGAAATATTTGTCTCACTAAAACTAGACAAGGAGAAAAGGGTAACCAGAAGTTACAGTTTTAATAGGTGAACCTCAACATGATTGATCTCAGGCAGTTGCTAATTTATGCTATATGATCATATACATTCCAAGACTTCAAATTTGAATTACCACTAATCAATTAAACCTCTTTTGGCCCACCTCACATTGAACTATCCAAATACCTGCAGAAAAAAAGAGAGAATAAATCCAAGGCATACCTCGTCTGATAGGTCAAAAACTCCATCCTGTATTTTCTTATAGATTGTTGAAGCTGTGTTTATAAATGCCTGCAAAAGCAAAAGAAAAAGGAAAGAGAGGGAGAGTGTCAGAAAGAAAAAAAGAAATATAAATTTTCTTTTTGATAACTGAAAAAAAAGATACATAAATAGGAAATGAAGCTTCAGTTGATAACATTTTTAAACATCTGTTAGCAAATAAGTAGCAAATTCATCACCTCCTCAACATTCTGAGCAGTTTTTGCAGATGCCTCCATGAATATTAAACCATGTTCCTTGGCAAACTGCTCTCCTTCCTCTGTGCTTACGGCCCTTCTGTGAGCAAGATCGCACTTGTTGCCGATAAGCATAATAGTCATGTTGGCATTTGCATATTGCCTTGCATCCTCCAACCAGCTAACAAGGTGATTAAAAGTTTCCCTCCTGAGAATTGGAACCGTTAAAAATATACTTTATTACAACCAGAGAGCCAGAGCCAAATCCCAACTACACCAAGCCAGTGAGACCAGCCCAAACAGTCAACCCAATCCATAGTTATCTATACCTTTCAATTGAAATGTGTACATAATTAAAAATTGGCCATGCAATAATAAATGAAAACACACACACACAGCCAGAATATATTAGATGATTCTGCACACTGGTATGCTAGTTCAACCTCTCTCCAGATGAGCAAATAGTTGACGACTAGAATGGCTTCTGTAAATTTGTAAATCATGCTGTCATTTCAGTAAAAAAAAAAAAAACTCAACATAATGAAGTGCCTATTATTTGTTTTGACTTGTACAACTATATGGCTCAACATAACTCCCAGCTCATTCATTATTGTTTAAAAATGCTCATTCCCTGTAAACACATTGGCAATTGAGTCTTCTCATAATGCATATTCTTCAAAACCTTTAGGATGGATGATAATTATTATTTTTTCTTCTAAAGATATAATGATGATAATGTTACTAAGAAAGAGACACATCATAAGACAATGTACTGATACAACCTCTTTTGTGGAAGGCAGTTAGGTCGGACAAATATAAAATTATAGCATAGAAGTCACTGAAAACAAATAATCCAAGAATTTTTTTAGAAGATTGTGAACAGCGAATGATCAATTTCCTTCTTTCAGTAGTATGACTAATGACAACTAAAGATGCAGAAGAACATACTCACAACTATATATGAAAGACTTTTTCCTAGTTTACATCCATAAAATGAGAAAAAAGAATACTTCTTTAGTTTATAAAAGAAAATGGCTTCATTAACTGTTAAAGATTCAAATAAGAATAATACCTAGTGATATCATAAACTAACAGTGCACCAGCAGCACTTCTGTAGTAGGAATTCGTAATAGACCTGAATAATTCTTGACCCGCCTGACATAGCAATGAAATGATGAAATATAAATGTGCATGAATGTAATACAAGTCAAATAAGGAAAGAGAAAAAGAATAGAATAAACCAACCGTGTCCCATATTTGCAGCTTTATTGGTTTGTTATCAATTGTGATCATTCTGGCCCCAAATTCAACACCGATGGTTAAGTTGTGAACGGGCTGAAACCGTTTGTCAGTGAACTGCAGAAGAATACATGATTTTCCTACTCCTGTGTAACAAAGGATCAAACTCACATGAGTTTCAAATTTTCTTCCATCATTCGTTACTTCAACAAAAACATTTATAAGTGGAAGTCATAATTTGTAAAGATCTAATATGAGATAATGGCCACTTGTCCACTGCCATCATGATCATTATTCCTTTTAAAGCAAAAGAGACTAATTCAATCAACTTCCAATATGCTAGATTTTAGACCACTAGAGGACATATAAGAAGTGAAACTTCACCTAATATTGGGGAAAACAAAATGCTTCACCTTTACCTGTTGCCTTCTAAAATTATTTATGTATAACACACGTCCACTGGAACCCTCCCGGTTAAGAGACTAATGAATTTCCTTGGCCAGGGGCGAAAGTTAGAAAATTAATTGAATCTTTTGATTGTATATAGTCCAAACTAAGTAATTCCATGAAGCTATCTTACAAAGTAAAGTTACTTCCTACTCTTTACAAACCTTTTCCTATACCTTTTGAAGTTAAATCTTGGAAAGACAATAGAAGAGGAGCGTAGCTAACCCATTTAGTAGCTTGAGTGGTATCTCCGACCACCCTAAAGGGTCAAGTCCTGGTTGGGATATGGGCGATACATATGTAAGAACCATCTCTTACAATGCAACATAGTTATATCACAAAATGCAACACCCATGCAACAACTTTAAAAAAAGTTATGAAACACATCTATATTGAATATACAACACCTGTGCAACATATCACATCGTGTTGCATCGTTATAATACCATTAAATCAAGAATTCAACACATTTAGGCAGTTGTTTGATTTTCAATTCAAAGTTCTCGCAATCATAATTTAAAGTTGTTGCATTAGGCAAGCGATAGGCATAAGAAAAAAAATGACACAGGAAAGGATCCTGGTGTGTACACGAAATCTTTAGGTAAAAAAAAATCTACCCATGTTCTAATTTTCAGTAAAAGATAAGTAAAACTTGGTATCTTAAATGCTTCCTTTGGGAAACTTATCTTATCCTTTTACCAACCTTCTTTCATATGCAATAATGGCACAAATTTGGTCTTTGCACACACTATGCTGAAACAACATAATATATAATATATAGTTACCATTGCAAAGAAAGCAATGAATAAAGGTTACCAACTTGACTCAATATAACAAAACTTGCACACAATATAATGTGATAAAGAAGTACACCATAACATTAAATTTCAGTTGTTCAATGTATGAAAAAGATCAATACACGCGTTATCTATCTTGTGCGAGTATGTCTCCTGAATCATCACAGTTTAGGTATATCAAAGTTGCCACAAAACTCCTTAAGATCTAGAGAAACACACATATACAGTGTGGATACGAATATATAAACTCTAAAATCTGTATTACACAATAAAATCGAAAGTAAAGGAATTGAGATAAAGATTACCGGTATCTCCTATGACAATGTGCTTGACGAGGTAAGCGTAGGACATGGTCGCTCAGATCTTTGTTTTGCTTCAAAATAACTCCGAAATTGAGAAATTCACTGATCAAACTATACAATTGCGCTTTTGAACGAGATCTGATCAGACAACGATGAATGAATTTAAACAAAATTAAAGGAATATATAAGAAACTATGAGAGAATAAGGATTCTCTAAATTATGAGACTTACAGAAGGAAAAGGAGAAGGTAGAGAGGTTTAAGAAAAGCTTTGTAATTTGAAGCGGAGTTAACCTCCGCTCTTCCTTCTTTTCTTCTATATATATATAGAGAGAGAGAGAGAGAGAGAGAGAGAGGGGGGGAGGGGTTTTGTTCTTATCGAGAGGAGTGTCGCACATCTGATTGGCTGAGAAATAATTATCGTGTTTTTTTTTTTTTTTTTTAAATTATAAAACTTTTAACTTTAAGATTAAATTACTTTTTAAAATTAATTTTTTTTTTCTTTATGCCTAATAATCTTCTTTCTTTTCTTTGTTAAATGTATTTAACTTTAAATTTTTTTTTCTCTTTCTTTCTTGATCGGATATATATGGCTATACTTTATTCTTTATTTTTGTTTACTTGTCTTATATATATATATATATATATATGTTCCACTTTGATGAATTTTTTATTGAATTTTATGTAATTTAATTAAAATAACTGTATGATAACAGTGATAAATCATTCACACAGTGAGCATATAATATATATATATATATAGTTAAAAATAATTACAAAGAGAGAAAAAAAAAAAGAATAAGGTAGGTAAACAAAAAAGAATGAAGGTTATATATCTATATCTATATCTATATTATTATTAAATGTGCAAAGTGTTTAAGCGTTTTAGTATTTTAGTATTTATTTATTAATTGATATAAATTCTATAACACTCAAAATTACCTAATAAAATTTAAATTAACAAAATATAAAAAAAGTTTAATTCAAATTACAAAGTCCCATATCGGTTTTAAATAAAAAGAATTACATGAAAGCCTCTTATAAAGTTATAGAACTAAAGAAATAATAATCACACCTTCTCGCCCTTTTGGCTAAGATCAAGTGTAGTACTAAATTTTTTTGGATTGGCTTTTTGGATTGGCCTTTTGGCTAACCTTTCTTGGTCTTTTGGCTAAGATCAAGTGTAGTACTACTTTCTCAGTCTTTGTGCCAGGAGTTTCAGTTTTTATTTATTAATTGATATAAATTCTATAAAATTCAAAATTACTTAATAAAATTCAAATTAACAAAATATAAAAAGAGTTTAATTCCCAATAAAGAACTCTCATTAAAAATTACCTAATAAAATCATGCAAAGTGTTTCAGTATTTCAGTATTTATTTATCTATATAAAAAAATATTTATTAATTGATATAAAAATAGTTTTTGTAAAAATAGTTTCTATAAAACTCTAAAAATTACTTAATAAAAGCAATCACATCCTATATAAAACTCTAATTAATTGATATAAAAATAGTTTTTGTAAAAATAGTTTCTATAAAACTCTAAAAATTACTTAATAAAAGCAATCACATCCTATATAAAACTCTAATTTTTAGTTCAATATAAAAAAGAATAGTTATTTTTTTATCGATAATTATCACAATATAATCGGCCCGGCCCAGTTATGATTATGTAATTATCAGAAAAGACACACGTCATCATCCTATTAATCCAAGAAGCCTATAAATAGAGGCATGGAGGAAGGAAGAAGGGGTATAAAAATTGAGAATTCTAGAAATCCAGAATTCCAGAATAAAATACAGAAACTCTGCCAAAGAGTTTTAGTATTTATTTATTTATATAAAAAAATATTTATTAATTGATATAAAAAGAATTTTTATCTATACTATTATTAGATATTTAAGTACAAATTATAAAAAATATTTATTAATTAAAAATTACCTAATAAAATCATGCAAAGTGTTTCTGTATTTTAGTATTTATTTATTTATATAGAAAAATATTTATTAATTGATATAAAAATAGTTTTTGTAAAAATAGTTTCTATCATACTCTAAAAATTACCTAATAAAATCAATCACATTCTATATAAAACAGTCTTATTAGGTTGAACGAGAAGTCCACGTTCACAAAGACCATGATGCTTACGCTTTTTTCTTTTTTTCTTTTTTTAATATGACATTGAAAATTTTAGATGTGACAAAACATTCTACCAATCCTGAACTAAAAAAGTAACGAAGACTGTCTTTTTAATATTTTTGTTCGTCTGTTGTATTTCTTTTCTATTGTCTTAAATAGTAATCCCATAAATTTTATGAGTTCAAGTTAATCTAATAATCTCTGTGCATTATTTTCATTTAGATTATTTCTTTTCAAATGTTCTATAAATTGCCATAATTTTTAAACTCAAATTACTTCTTATGTTTTTTCTTACGTAAGGTACATTACTATTGTTTTCAAGAATTAATGTTCTTCACCTTTTGAGATTCTGAGTTTTCGCCTTTTGAGATTATGAGTTATATTTGTGTGTGAATCTGATTCCAAAGGAAGCATAGTAAATACTTTAATGAGTCATATTATTACATGTCTGTGATTAATTAAGAGATGTCTATACGCATTAAAAATTTTCTGCATAGAGATTTTGTTCGTATCTATGAGTCAACATCCACTTCTACCGGTCAACAAATTTGACCAAACGGGATATTGATTTCCCAGCTTGATTCACTGCCTAAATTGGAAGGAAAAGGGTACATCAGAAAGCCCTTTGAGTACTCCCTCTTAATACTTAGTTTACCGTATTCTCAAATTCTTATGAGTTATTATAGAAGTGATAAAATTAAAGTCACACATAGTAAAATAAGGAACAAGAAAGTGCGCAAAACGCGAGAGTAGGAACACATTTAACACCTATTTAAAAAAAAACGTGTGACTTAAATTTATCATCTCTCTCACAATTGTTTTCGTATTCAAAATGTAATCGTATACCGATTATATGATAATATAAGTTTAATCTTTCACTTCCCGTGCATTAAATTGTCTTATTTAAAAGCTAAGTGCAATGTTAGTATTTTCATTGTAGTCACACGGTATCTTTGGATCTCTTCTGACCAAGGACAACGACCTTTGGTTTATATAATCTGATGGTTGTATTGCAAATTCACTTTTCTCATTTTAGTATCAATAAAACCAATTTTTTTTTTTTTACTGTTTTAAATTTCTTAAACGAACATTATAAAAAAAAATCTATATCTATATATAAATAAAGATTTAAAAATTGGTGAATAAAAAATAAGATAAATAGTTATATATATATACTATTATTAAATGTACAAAGTGGTTCAGTATTTCAGTATTTATTTATTAATTAATATAAATTTTTTTGGGTCGGCCTTTTGGCTAACCTTTCTCGGTCTTTTGGTCAAGATTGCGCGTAGTACTACTTTCTCGACCTTTGTGCAAAGAGTTTCAGTATTTATTAAATGTGTAAAGTGTTTCAGTATTT
Source organism: Cornus florida (assembly GCF_030987335.1). Lineage (NCBI taxonomy): Eukaryota > Viridiplantae > Streptophyta > Magnoliopsida > Cornales > Cornaceae > Cornus > Cornus florida. The sequence continues at coordinate 15,219,614 of NW_026775573.1, read as the reverse complement.
ATTAAATGTGTAAAGTGTTTCAGTATTTATTTAATAATTGATATATATTCTATAACACTCAGAATTACCTAATAAAATTAAAATTAACAAATATAAAAAGAGTTTAATTCAATTTACAAAGTCCCACATTGATTTTAAATAAAAAGGATTACATGAAAGCCTCTTATAAAATTATAGAGTTAAAGAAATAATAATCACACCTTCTTGGCCTTTTAGTTAAGATCAAGTGTAATACTAAATTTTTTTGGGTCGGCCTTTTGGCTAAGATCAAGTGTAGTACTACTTTATCGGCCTTTGTGTATTAATTGATATATAAAACAAAATAATTTTTCTAAAACTCTACCATAAATTAGCTTTTATTATGAGTTTCTTAGTAAAATTAAATCTAATTAGACAAGAATATATTTAAAGATAATAAAATAATTTCTATTAAACTCTATCACAAATTATCTATTTTATTTTCAATAAAACTATATCACATTAGACAAAGATATATTTAAAGAGTTTCTATAAAATTCTAACACAAATTATTACCTATTTATCTATTTATTATGAGTTTTTTAATAAAAGGAAATCTAATTAGACAAATATTGTTAATATAAAAAATTATTTATTAATTGATATAAAAAGAGGTTTTAAAAGAGTTTCTATAAAACTCTAACACAAATTACCTATTTATCTATTTATTATGAGTTTTTTTTTAATAAAAGTATATCTAATTAGAGAAAATTTACTAAAATAAAAAATATTTATTAATTGAAAATTACCTAATAAAATCATGCAAAGTGTTTTAGTATTAATTGAAATTGATAATTCTAGAAATCCAAAATTTCAGAGTAAATATAGAAACTAAGTATTTATTTATTTATATACAAAAATATTTACTATTTGATATAAAAAGAGATTTTATCTACACTATTATTAGATGTGCAAAGAGTTTCAGTATTTAAGTACAAATTATATATTAATATAAAAATTTATTTATTAATTGATATAAAAAGAGGTTTTAAAAGAGTTTCTTTAAAACTCTAATACAAATTACTTATTTATCTATTGATTATGAGTTTTTTTTAATAAAAGTAAATATAATTAGACAATAATTATTAAAATAAAAAATATTTATCAATTAAAAATTACCTAATAAAATAATGCAACGTGTTTCAGTATTTCAGTATTTATTTATTTATATAAAAAAATATTTATTAATTAATATAACAATAGTTTTGTAAAAATAGTTTCTATAAAACTCTAAAAATTATCTAATAAAATCAATCACATTCTATATAAATCCCATGCTAGTTATGATTATGTAATTATTAGAAAAGGACACATGACATCATCCTACTAATCTAAGAAGCCTATAAATAGAGGCATGGAGGAAGAAGGAAATGGTACAGAAATTGAAAATTCTAGTTCTAGAGTAAAATACAGAAACTTTCCAAAGAATTTCAGTATTTTAATATTTATTTATTTATATAAAAAAATATTTATTAATTGATATAAAAAGAGTTTTTATCTATACTATTATTAAATGTGTAAAGAGTTTCAGTATTTATTTATTTATATAAAAAAATATTTAAAAAATTAAAATCTAGATAATAAAATTTAAATTAACCTATTTATCTATTTATTATTATGAATTTTTTAATAAAAGAAAATCTAATTGGACAATAATTATTAATATAAAAAAATATTTATTAATTGATATATAAAACAAAATAATTTTTCTAAAACTCTAACACAAATTAGCTTTTATTATGAGTTTATTAATAAAATTAAATCTAATTAGACAATGATATATTTAAAGAAAATAAAATAATTTCTATAAAAATCTATCACAAATTACCTATTTTATTTTCAAAAAAACTCTATCGCACTAGACAAAGATATATTTAAAGAGTTTCTATAAAACTCTAACCTAAATTACCTATTTATCTATTTATTATGAGTTTTTTTAATAAAAGGAAATCTAATTAGACAAGTATTATTAATATTAAAAATTATTTATTAATTGATATAAAAAGAGATTTTAAAAGAGTTTCTATAAATCTCTAATACAAATTACCTATTTATTTATTTATTATGAGTTTTTTTTTTAATAAAAGTAAATCTAATTAGACAAGAATTATTAAAATAAAAAATATTTATTAATTGCAAAATTACCTAATAATTTCAATTACATTCTATATAAAGCTCTTATTTTTAGTTCAATATAAAAAGAATAGTTATTTTTTATGGATAATTATCACAATATAACCGGCCCGCTCAGTTATGATTATGTCATTATCAGAAAAGGACACATGTCATAATCCTATTAATCCAAGAAGCCTATAAATAGAAACATGGAGGAAGGAGGAATGGGAATAGAAATTGAGAATCCTAGAAATTTAGAATTACAGAGCAAAATAGAGAAGCTTTGCTAAAAAGTTTCAGTATTTATTAAAAAGAGTTTTTATCTATACTATTATTAGATGTGTAAAGAGTTTCAGTATTTATTTATTTATATAAAAAAAATATAAACACTAAAATCTACATAATAAAGAGTTTCTATAAAACTCTTACACAAATTACCTATTTATCTATTTATTGTGAGTATTTTAATAAAATGAAATATAATTAGACAAGTATTACTAATATAAAAAATTATTTATTAATTGATATAAAAAGAGGTTTAAAAGAGTTTCTATAAAAAACTCTAACACAAATTACCAATTTATCTATTTATTATGAATTTTATAATAAAAGCGAATCTAATTAGACAAGAATTATTAAAATAAAAATATTTATTTATTGATATAAAAAGAAATTTTAAAAGAGTTTAAGTTAAACTCTAATACAAATTACCTATTTATTTATTTACTATAAGTTTTTTAATAAAAGAAATTCTAATTAGACAAGAATTATTAATATAAAAAATATTTTTTAATTGATATAAAAAATAAAATAATTTTTCTAAAACTCTATCACAAACTACCTTTTATTATGAGTTTTTTTTTTTTTATTAATAAAAGCTAATCTAATTTGACAAGAATTATTAAAATTTAAAAATATTTATTAATTGATATAAAAAGAGTTTTTAAAAGAGTTTCTATTAAACTCTAACACAAATTACCTATTTATTTATTTATTATAAGTTTTCTAATAAAAGAAAATCTAATTAGATTAGAAAACTTCTACCACAAATTACCTATTTTATTTTCAATAAAATTGTAATACATTAGACAAAGATATATTTTAAGATTTTCTATAAAAACTCTAATAAAAATTACCTATTTATCTATTTATTTTGAGTTTTTTAATAAAAAGAAATCTAATTAGACAAGTATTGTTAATATAAAAAATTATTTATTAATTGATATAAAAAGAGGTTTTAAAAGAGTTTCTATAAAACTCTAACACAAATTACCTATTTATTTATTTATTAAAATTTAATTAGATAAGAATTATTAATATAAAAAAATATTTATTAATTAATATAAAAAGAGTTTTTAAAAGAGTTTCTATAAAATTCTAACACATATTACCCATTTATTATGAGTTTTTTTAATAAAAGAAAATATTATTAAACAAGAATATATTTAAAGAAAATAAAATAATTTTTATAAAATCTACCACAAATTAGGTGTTTTATTTTCTATAAAACTCTATCACATTATCTACAAAACATTAAACACGTGCATCGCATGTGCCTTCTTCTAGTATATATATATATACACACATACTACAAGTAGGACAGAAAAAAGAAAAAAGAAATATAAAAGGATAATTTGGTTTTAAAGTATAGCCATATATATCCAATCAAAAAAGAAAGAGAAAAAAAAAAATTAAAGTTAAATATATGTAACAAATGAAAGAAAGAAGGTTATTAGGTATAAAGAAAGAGAAAATAATTTAAAAGGATAATTTGGTCTTAAAGTTGAAATTTTATAATTCTAAAAAAATATAAAAGATACATTAATTACGATTTATTTCTCAACCAATCAGACGTGCGACTGTGAATACATGGTCACTTACGACCTTATTTAGCATTCCTCTTTTATCAATATAAAAACACCGTGCTTAGATGTCATTGACACGTTGTTTGAACCGCGAAGAAAGAATTTTCATAAACAACTTGGAAGGTACCAACCCAACTTCGAAGGTACAGCCCATTCGTAGGAATGCATCGTCATGCCAGCCTATCAGTCCAGTGGTCCGAGCCCAATCATAAGCCCAAGAAACTACTCTCTTTCAACAAAGATAAATGTAAAATAAAATAATTATTTTTAGGTTTGATCTAATCATTAATTATCAAAAGGAAAAATGTTAGGAAAAAAAATAAAATTAGAAATAAAAAATAGAAAAATGTTAGGAAAAAAAATAAAAATAAAAATAAAAAATAGAAAAATGTACCCCCTTTTTATTGTAAAATAAAGAATTTTTTTTTTTGGGTAAGTTAATGGCTAGAGAAGTCAAGAAAAACTTTTTCTTTTCTATTTTCTATTATTACATCTATATATACATCTATATCTATATCTATATCTATATCTATACTATTATTAAAAGTAAAATGTGTTTCAGTACATTAAAGACATAATAAATTTATATGTTTCGTATGTATATATGTTTCTTTTAGAATAACACAAATTACCTATTTATTATCCGTTTTTGTTTTAAAATTAATATATGGTGTTTAGAATAGTTTCAATAAAACTCAAATTACATATTTATTATTAGTTTTTTTAATATAAAAAAAAATCTAATTCGATAAGGAACTATATAAAGAAAATAAACCTATTTATTATGAGTTTTTATTTTAAATTAATATAAGGTGTTTAGAAGAGTTTCTATAATACTCAAATTCCCATTTAGAAGATTTCTATAAAACTCAAATTACCTATTTATTATGAGTTTTTTTAATAAAAAAAAATCTAACTTAGATAAGGAAATATATAAAGAAAATAAATAATTTAGTCTTTCTAATTAGACAAGGAAATATATATATATAAAATATAAATAATTTAGTCTATTTAGTTTCCACATCTTTTCTAATTTTATAAATAATATATAAATAATTTTTCAAATTATAAATAAATAAAATATTAGAAGATTGTAATAAAAAATAGTTTTGATTTTGATATTATTTTAGGAGTTTAGTTTAATAAAAAATTACTCCTATATATTTATCTCTTTTATCTTGTGTCAATTTTATGTTCGGTATATTTTAGAATTTATAATTATTTTGTTAAATATAAAGTTTAATTTAGATTTTCACTCACGTGCAATGCACGTACATATTTACTAGTATATATATACATATTTACTAGTATATCTATATCTATACTATTATTAAATATACAAAGAGTTTCAGTGTTTCAGTATTTTAGCATTTCAGTGTGTTTCAGTATTTCAGTATTTATTTATTTATATAAAAATATATTTCTTAATTCATATAAAAATAGTTTTTATAAAAATAGTTTCTATAAAACTCAAAAAAAAATTTATGGATAATTATCACAATATAATCGGTCCGCCCAATTATATCATTATTAGGAGATGACACATGTCAACATCTTATTAATTCAAGAAGCCTATAAATAGAGGCATGGAGGAAGGAGAAAGGAGGAAGGGGTACAAAAATTGAGAATTCTAAAAATTTATAATTTCAGAGTAAAATGCAGAAACTCAAAAGAGTTTTAGTATTTTAGTATTTATTTATTTATATAAAAAATATATTTATTAATTGATATAAAAAGAGTTTTTATCTATATTTTTAGGTCTGTCAGTATTTATTTATTTATATAAAAAAATATTTATTAATTGATATGAAAAAGAGTTTTTATAAATTAAAAAAAACTCTATAAAACTCTAAAATCTACCTAATAAAATAATTATTAATTCATATAAAAAGAATAGTAATTTTTTATTAATTGATATGAAAAGAGTTTTTATAAAAATAAATAAAAACTGTATAAAGCTCTAAAATCTACCTAATAAAATATTTATTAATTGATAAAAAAAGAATAGTTATTTTTTTATGAAGTTTATATATATATATATATATAATACTCTTTAAAACTCTAAAATTTACCTAATAAAATTCAAATAAACCTATTTATCTATTTATTATTATATAAATTTTTTAATAAAAGAAAATCTAATTAGATAAGAATTATTAATATAAAAAATATTTTATTATGAGTTTCTTAATAAAATGAAATCTAATTAGATAAGGATATATTTAAAAAAAATAAAATAATTTCTATAAAACTTTATCACAAATTAACTATTTTATTTTCAATAAAACACTATCATACTAGACAAAGATATATTGAATTTCTTAATAAAATGAAATCTAATTTTACAATGATATATTTAAAGAAAATAAAGTAATTTCTATATAACTCTATCACAAATTACCTATTTTTTTTTTTTTTAATAAAACACTATCACACAAGATAAAGATATATTTAAAAAGTTTCTATAAAACACTAACACAGATTACCTATTTATCTAATTATTATGAGTTTTTTTAACAAAAGGAAATCTAATTAAACAAGTATTATTAATATAAACAATTATTTATTAATTGATATAAAAAGAGGTTTTAAAAGAGTTTCTATAAAACTCGAACACAAATTACTTATTTATCTATTTGTTATGAGTTTTTTAATAAAAGGAAATCTAATTAGACTAATTATAAATTGATATAAAAAAGAGTTTTTTAAAGAGTTTCTATTAACTCTAACACAAATTACCTATTTATTTATTTATTATGAGTTTTTTCATAAAAGAAAATCTAATTAGACAATAACTATTAATATAAAAAATATTTTTTTAATTGTTATAAAAAATAAAAAAAAAATTTCTACAACTCTACCACAAATTATATTTTATTATAAGTTTTTTTTAAATGAAAGGTAATCTAATTAGGCAAGAATTATTAATATATAAAAATATTCATTAATTCATATAAAAAGAGTTTTTAAAAGATTTTCGATAAAGCTCTAGAATCTATCTAATAAAATAATTATTAATTGATATAAAAAAATATAGAAATTGATAATTCTAGAAATTGAGAATTGCAAAGTAAAATAAGAAACTCTGCGAAAGAGTTTTAGTATATATATTTTTTTATAAAAAAAAAACTCTATAAAACTCTAAAATCTATCTAATAAAATAATTATTAATTGATATAAAAAAGTAGTTATTTTTTATTAATTGATATGGAAGGAGTTTTTATAAAATAAAATAAAAAACTCTATAAAACTCTAAAATCTAATTAATAATTTGTGTTAGAGTTTTATAGAAATTGAAAATTCTAGAAACCCAGAAGTCTAGAATTTCAAAGTAAAATACATAAGCTCTGCCAAAGAGTTTCAGTATTTATTTATTTATATAAAAAAATATTTATTAATTGATATAAAAATAGTTTTTATCTATACTGTTATTAAATGTGTAAAGAGTTTTAGTATTTATTTATTTATATAAAAAAATATTTATTAATTGATATGAAAAGTGTTTTTATAAATAATAAAAAAAACTTTATGAAACTCTAAATCTACCTAATAAAATTCAAATTAACCTATTTATCTATTTATTATTAAGAATTTTTTAATAAAAAAAATCTAATTAGACAAGAATTATTAATATACAAAATATTTATTAATTGTGTAGGGCTCAAAAAGAATTTTAAAAATTATATAGATGTTGAGTGTTGATGCGATCAATTTTTGTTGCACATTGATTAGAGTACTTTTAAAAGGTGAGAGTATTTTATTTATTATTGATAATGAGTTCTTGTTGATGATGCTTAATAAAAAAAATTGATTGTTTTAAACTCTTGTAAAATCACCAGAATGCAACAACCCACTGAAAATTTATTTTGATTGATCATATCACCCATGTCTTATGGATGGGTATTTTATGTGGGATTGATCAGTTTTTGTATTATTACTTTGTAAGAAAACTTTCGGAACTCAATGTAATGTTATGCTTTATATATATATATATATATATATATATATATATATATATATATATATATGTATTTTGTAAAAGTTGGTGGGGCCCACCCTTATCATAAGTGTCCAAGGGTCATTTACTGACCCATTTTTTCATTCAGTTCTCTCTCTGTACGCGACTGTTTTCTCTCCCTTCAGGCTTCTTTTTTTTTTTTTTTTTTTTTTTTTTTTTTTCACAAAAGCTTAGATTAAAGCCACACCATTGGAAATTTTTGGGTGCCGTTTGCGGCAAATCGAAGAGTTCGGCGAGATTTTCAAGTGGGTGTAAGTAATTTCAGTTTTGGTGCACTCTAGGGATTTCAAATTTTTGGCTCACTTTGGGGATTTTGCATCTAAGTGAGGTAGGGGTGTTTAATCCACAATCTCTTAAATTTTGGTGAATTATTTTTCATAATTTGTGTTATAATATGCTCAATTGGTGTATACTTAATGCAATATTTGTTATGTGTTGCATATGAGATGTGTATATATATATGTTAGTTGTTATGTGATAAAGAACTATGTTAAAGTGAAGTTAAATTTCATGCCTATTGTGCTTTAAAATGCTGAATTTTATGACTTTGTAGCATGATATAAATTTCTAGAATATTTTTATGAGGTGTGATACCCCCAGATTTCCCGATGCGGGTTAGCTATACCCACGCCCAAACACCCGAGGATATAAAAAAACAAATGGCAATAATCGAATACAGAGCACAAAATAAATAACAGGAATAAATAAATGATTGAAAGAAAACTAAAATGATAATCCTTTAATAAAACCTCAGAATAAATTTCACTGACAAATTCTTCTAATACAAGTAATCCTCCAATTTATATAACTTGGGAATCTATACTCTATAGACCCCTGGAAAACCAAAACTAAATAAATGACAGCTATAACTGTCTACATCAGAAAACTAAAACATTTTAAATCATACATCAACATACATCAATAAAAATATTTATGATTATAATTTGGATCCATGAATGATGATTTTGATAAGAACATGATCTCTAGTAATGAATTAAACCATGCTCTAATATCACTATTGGGAAACGTGCAAGTTTAAAAAAAAAAAACTTTCCGATGAATTTTTATACATAAATCTTGATTCATCACACAGAGACAAGTTTTATACAAAAATAAAATATGATGTATCATTCAATTAAACGATTGAATACTTACATCAAGGTTTGAGTAAACTTTAGATCTATCCTCTAAAGTGAATATTTTCACTTATTGTAGATCCCTTTGCTAGATGTCTTCTCCTTAGATCTCCATCTTCTTGGTAATGGTCTTACCTTTAGGAATCATCCATAAGCCTCCATGAATGACCTTGGAAAACTAGGCTTGTGGGAGCCTCCATTAATTGGAACATTAAACCTAAAATTCTAGAGAGAGAAAATATATTCCTTTTTCTTCCAAAAGTCCCACATAAAATATACATGAACCATGTATATATAGGCAACATAAAGACAAGGAAATAAAATAATAAATTCTTCTCAATCTCTAATTCATATATCTCAAATCTAATAAGATTCCAATATCAAGTTGACAATGAATTAATAATTAGCTCGATTCATGGACCCAATTCAATTAATTCATAAATTAATTTCTACTCCACTAAAAGAAATTAATTGAACTCTAATTAAATAATAAATAACCTTTAAGTTAATGTTGCACTTTGACCCCTATATGCATAATTAGTTATCGGAAAAATAAAGTCATCAATCCGACTACTTAATTAATATATTTATTTTGGTATCTTTGATTATTTCCGCTTCGATCACAATAAAATATTTGTTTGGCAAAAATAATAATTTAAATAAATAAATATATAATAAATTATTTTGTCTAAAAATACGAAGGCCTTCGAATTTACTTTGTGATCAACCATAATTAATATAAAATAAATACACATAGCAATGATGTAAATATTAAAAATATAACCCTCTAACTATTAATTACATAATTACCCAAAGTGTCAATATAAGGATTTCGAAGATTCTGCTGAACAAATCAAAGTAATTACTAATTAATAAAATAGTCTATACTTCTCTCATGTTTAAGAGTTAAATGATATGACAGTGATAGGGAGCAATTATATACGACGGTTCTCGCAATATATCTCAACTTAACGCGGATCCAGTTTAAGTCTTAGTTAATAATGAGTCCATCCATAATTACCGACTATGAACAATTTATGATTACTATTTATATTCATGTATCGATCGCCATCACGTACACATATAAAACATATGTCACTATAATCTAAATAGGAATTTGTTATGCCAGGCATATAAATCCCAACAAATACATCAATAAGCTGTCCATTTGAGATTTGATAGTAGCACTAAACGAAGAGCTGAAGTCTGAACTATCAATTCGATACATGACTCCCTGATCTATCCCGTTTGTTGCAAAAAACCCCAAATCGTTAGTTGGCCATCTGAAATTTAACGTTAATCTAAGGCACGTGACCTGGTCCAATTTTATTATGCCAAAAACACCCTTATGACCGTTACACACATAGTCGTGGTTTCTGTTCGCACCATTTTCTATAAAGCAAGTTAATTTAGATTTGCTGGGGATATATAATGATCTTTCTTTTTCTTTTTTATATATCATGTTTTGTATCAGGGGGTGAAAAAATGTGTGGAGGAAGTGGGAATTGGTTTTATGATGTCTCCTAAATACCATCCTGCAATGAAGATTATTGCTCCTGTGAGGAAAAAGCTTGGGGTGAAGACTCTATTTAATATATTGGGTCCTATGTTGAGTCCAGCACGGGTACCCTTTGTAGTTGTCGGTGTTGGGAAACGTGCTAGTTTTAAAAACTTTTCGAGGGATTTTAATTCATAGATCTTGATTCATTACATAGAGACAAGTTTTATACAAAAATAAAACATGATGTATCATTCAATTAACAGATTGAAGACTTACATCAAAGGTCTGAGTAAACCTTTAAAACTTTCCTCTAAAGTGAATGTTCTCACTTATTGTAGATCCCTTAGCAAGATGCCTTCTCTTTGGATCTCCATCTTCTTGGTAATTGTTTTGCCTTTAGAAATCATTCATAAGCCTCCATGAATGACCTTGGAAAACTAGGCTTGTGGGAGCCTCCATTAGATGAGAATATAAACCCTAATTTTCTAAAGAGAGAAAATAGCTTCCTTTTTCCTTCTTCCAAAAATCACCCTTAAATATACATAGACCATATATATTTATAGGCAACATAAAAATAAAGAAAAGAAAACAAAAAATCCTTCTCAATCACTAATTCACATGTCTCAAATCTAATATGATTCCAATATCAAGTTGGGCTATGAGTGAGAATCCACTGGGCCTATTATTTTATTGGCTACAATGAATTAATAATTAGCCCGGTCCATGGACCCAATTCGATTAATTCATAAATTAATTTCTACTCCACTAAAAGAAATTAATTGAACTTTAATTAAATAATAAATAACCTCTAAGTCAATATTGCACTTTGACCCCTCTATGCATAATTTGTTATCGGATAAATAAAGCCATCAATCCGATTACTTAATTAATATATTTATTTTGGTACCATTGATTATTTCTGGCTCGATCACAATAAAAACATTTGTTTGACAAAAATAATAATTTAAATAAATAAATATATAATAAATCATTTTGTCTAAAAACATACGAAGGGTTTCGAATTTACTTTGTGATCAATCATAATCAATACAAAATAAATACAAGTAGCAATAATGCAAATATTGAAAATATAACTCTCTAACTATTAATTACATAACTACCCAAAATGTCGGTCTAAGGATCCCGAAGAATCCGCCGAACAAATCAAAGTAATTATTAATTAATAAAAGAGTTTATAATTTTCTCATGCTTAAGAGTCAAATGCCACGACGGTGATAGGGAGCAATTGCATACGACGGCTGTCGCAATATATCTCAACCTAACGCGGATCCAGTTCAAGTCTTAATTAATTATGAGTCCATCCATAATTACCGACTATGAACCATTTATGATTACTATTTATATTCATGTATTGATCGCCATCACATACATATATAAATATCTCTTGTAATCAAGTGGACCCTATCAATTCTATAATGAATCGAAACATAATACATTGAATTCACCAATTGTATAAAAACATAAATATTTCAGAAACGTCATGAACTTATGTCACTTTAATCCAAATAGGAATTTGCTATGCCAGGGCATATAAATCCCAACAGCTCCCACTTACCCTCATAGCCAATTCAAATTGCACCTAACACCAATGTTATCCAGATGATGATCAAAATTATTAATCAATGACACTTTTGTTAATGGATCAACAAAGTTGTGTTCCAATGCAATGTTCTAGCCACGAGTACATTTTCTTACCGGACAATATCATGTAAAACATGATACTTCCTCTCAGTGTATCTCGTTCCTCTATGGAACATTGGGTCATTGGTTTGGACTACTTCTACACTATTGTCGCAATATAGCTCGATAGGCAGGCTAGTATGTTTCACAACCTCTAAATCAGTGAGATCAAGCCAATAGGCTTCCTTTGCCGCCTTTAAGGCTGCAGTATATTTCACCTGTAGGTTTGAGTCAGCAGTTGAAATCTGCTTAACAATCTACCAACTGATTTCCCTTTCATTAAGTGAACATACACTAAGTCATGAACCTCATAGTATCTACTTCTGATTGAAAATCAGAATTAGCATACCTGACTAGGACCATATCATCACATCCATAAATGAGTATGATATCATTGATTCTCCTTAGGTACTTAATGATATTTTTCACAACAGACCAGTTATCAAGTCCAGAATTGGACTGATATCTACTGACTATCCCTACTATGTAGCGGATGTCCTGTTTGGTATAGACCATGGCATATATGAGACTCCCATATACCAAAACATATAGTTCCAATCTCATTTGCTCAATCTCCTCTGCTAGTCTTGGAAAACTACTTACTAGAGAGAGCAATCCATATAAATAAAGCAACTCATTCTTTGAGTTATACATACCAAACCTGGTCAAAACTTTATCAATGTAGGATTATTAAGATAAGCCTATTTTCCTTTTAACCTGATCTTGCAAAAGCTTGATCCTATGAATATAGCTTACATCTTGAAAATCCTTCATTTAAAAGTAATTGAACAACTACCTCTTTATTGATGACAAAACTTCCACATTATTCTAAATGAGTAGGATGTCATCAATATATATAGAATTAGAAGAATAATGACATTCCCTTGTACACTCATGATTTATTCACTAAGAAATCTTCTGGTATCTTTTTGTAGATTAACTTGCCTTCCATAGGAATCACCCTACTAGAAAGTTCTACAAGATCCCAGAATTTATTAGAATACATAGATTCCAACTCTGATTTCATAGTAACTCGCCAAAACGATTTGTATCCATATTGGTTCACGATTCCGTGTAGCTTACTGGGTTCAACTCATGTTTAACAGGGATGTCCATAATGGTCTCACCTAAAAACATGATTTTGTCGGATTGGATGATAATCCTCCTACTACATCAATGTACCGATGCAAGAATCTGTGTACTAGATGATGCTGACGCATCAATAGGGAATTCATATATTATTCTCAATCTCTATAATAAGTGTGTTCATATGTGGTACATCTGGTACTCATACCATATTCTTTAACACTATGCTACTAGGTATGTGATTCATAATATGATTCTCCTATAAATAAATAGTGAGTGAAAACAATCAACTTTTATCATTGAGATCATAAAATAATCCGTCCTAGTGACCGTTAGAGTAGCTATCAAATCTATCATGTGTATGATCTGTTTCCAACTTACTTGTCCATATCAAGCGCACATGTGCAAGACTACCCCATATGTGTATGTGATTCAAACTAAGATTTAGTCAAAAACACATCTCAACGGTATCCTTGAGACAGACTAAGATGGAATGCAGTTCATAATGCGCATCGATGTCATTAACGCTAAACTCTTAAATGAAAGAGATAATGTGGCATAACTGATCATAGATCTAACCATGTTAAATGGAATTCTGTTATTCCTATTTGACACCTAAATGCATTTAGCGTTAATTGCGGAAAACTGGTACACAACACCTTCATTGACCATATAGTCTTTGCACTATCTAAAGAAATACTCATATCCTCGATCAGATCGAAGTGTCTTGATAAGTTTACCTAATCTGTGCTCCACATCAGTCTTGACCCTCTCGAAATATACCAAAAGTATAAGACTTGTGTCGCAACAGGTAAATTTATCCAAAACGTGAGTAATCTTGCTTGGATGTTCACAAGACCACACGTGTCCGCGTGTACCGACTCCAATTGTTCTTTATGTCTATTTCATTTGGCTGATTAAGCCCTTAGAGTTATCTATCCTTCAAAACAGGATTCACAAGTTTGGTTTAGGCTCCTCTGCCTCACTAGGTAATAAACCTTCTTTGACCAATCTTTGAATCTCATTTTGATTGATAACAACCCAAAAATAGACATTAAAAATACAATGAGTCAGGAATAACAAATTTTCTCTTAACATTCAATCTAGAAGATGCAACATTAGTTTCTATATCTTACAAATTTTAAGAGCTTGTGATTATAGTATATTAACCATATTTCAATGCACCAGAAGCAATCGCATATCTATTCAATTTTTTAAAACCAGTTTTACAAAATAACAACACAGTTTTTATAAACCACAAGTGAAACAAGAATAAGATAGTGTCTAACTTCTGTGCATAAAGATAGTTCTCTAATACTAATATCCTCATACTCTCTAATTTTAGATGTAATACTCCCACTGACTTAGCTACAACCTTGACATCAGGTCAAGTACAAATATATTCCATATCATCGAGGCTTCTAGATTCCTAAAATCCTTGCAACGAATTGCAAAATGTTTAGTGGCTCCAGAATCTATCCATCAGGAATTAATAGACGCAACCACATAACATGGCTCAATGATTAAATATATATTTTACTATGCCGCGTCATTGCTTAGACAGTTCGTCCTTTAGTGTTTTAGTTAACGACAAAAGAAATAGTTTTCTTCGCCCTCAACATACACTACCTTATTCCCTTTAACCTTTTTGAATACCTATGTTTTGTGCTAACTTAGTCCTATTATCATCCTTCTTCTTTACTTTGCCCGTCCACTTGAGTCTAGAAGAAAATGGTATAGACTATGTTAGATTGATAGGAACGCCTATACTTTTGATTATCCCTTCATCTATTACCAATACTATAAGAATATCTGCGAGTGTGAACTCAAACTGATTCCTTATTTAGTTCACTCTGAAAACCGAACCAGTTTGGTAACAAGGCAATAATCATGTCAATTTGAAACTTACCATTCAAGTCAGCCCTATTGACCTCCAGTTCAATTTTTAAATAATAAACAATCATTTTTCAAAATCTGATATCAAAACTGGAGTTCCTCAGGCTATCTTGATGATATTTAAATTTGACACAGTACTTAGGCATATGCTCTATCTAATCTCACCAAAACATCTCATTAAGTATCTTAAAGTAAAAGAATTAGGTATAGGAGTATTCAATACATTTTGTACCCTTACGTTGTGAATAAAATATCTAAGTTCCTTTTCCAGTCATTATAAATGAGGTCTAGTTACATTGAATATGTAAGCAAGCAGATAAACTGGATTATACATAATTAATCTGAATATAAATGCATTCATAAAATATGCAAGGTGAATTATTAATACTGTCATGCATATTTAAAATTAAAATAAGTTTGTTTACTACATAATATAATAAATCTCAATCGAACAAGAGATCATTATCATTATTAGTAAACAATCCCTTTTAATTAATGCGAGTCCCTCAACCCTGTAGTATAATAAATCAACCAATCAATATGTCAATAACTCATAATCCTCAACACCCAAACACTCCCCAAATGCCAAATCAAATCAAAAATCCCCAATTTTGGTTCAGCCGAATGCATGTGTGTATATGTATATCATAATCATGAAATTGATGCTTCAAAATGGATGATTAATACACATACAACATAAATCAATATAGAAAATCATGAATCATGCATCGATTAAACTTTTAAATCAAGAAATGGCTCGCGGTTTACCTAAAAACCGAGAGGGGGCGAAGCCGCGGTGAAAATAAGGCTCTACCTTGCCGGAATTGGCTCGCCGGAGATGAGGAAGATGATTGGAATGGAGGTTGGCCGTATTGAGCTTGAGATTGAGAGAGAGGGAGACTTAGGGTTAGGGTTTGTTTAGAAATTGGATCGATCCAAGTGTATCGATCCAACTCGGTTTTATTTTTAAAAACATGATATGCAGAGTTCGATCGATCGAACATTAAGTTCGATCGATCGAACCTAGGTCTCCACTCTAAATTTTTTTTTTTTTTTTGAAATAATTTTGAATTTTGAAAAATCAAAGGAAATTAAATTAATGAGATGCAAATTTCGATCGATCGAAGAAAGATTTCGATTGATCGAAGAGGATAAAGAATGTACAAGTTTAAGGGCTCAAGAGTTGACACGTGTTGGAACCTTGGATCGATCGAACTTGGAATTCGATCGATCGAACATGAAAAATTTTGAAAAGTCTCGAGAGCATGCATTTTGGAATTTGGATGCAGGTCCAAAATTTTTCTAAGTGTTGGGACTCATGATCGATTGAACCACATGTTGGATCGATCGAAAGATAGTTCGATCGATCGAAATGGTTTACGATCGATCGAACTTTCAAAAATTTGGAGATCCCGAGAGCATGCATTTTGGAATTTGGATGCAGGTCCAAAATTTTTCTAAGTGTTAGGTGCAAAATGAGAGCTGGATCGATCGAGTCCATAGTTGGATCGATCGAACCAATGTTTGATCGATCGAACCAAAACTTGGATCGATCGAAATTATGCCTAAATGCTCAAAATGACTTGAATGCTCATGCAATCCCTTACTCAGTTCCTTCCAATGTATATGAACCACAAAAACAGTATCTAGACTTCGCAAGAATCAAAATGCAAGATAGAAATGAGGGAGGAATAGGGTTTTGACATCCTACGAATTTCGGTGCTAGTCTTTAACGTCTCTAGCAAGACCTAGGGTTCTTTTAACCCGGATCAAAGATCTTACAATGTATCCCCTCCTTTTTGGGATGAGAGATGTTTTGAGTCACTCCTAACAAATGGTTCTTGGAAGAACTTGTTGGGGTGGTTCTTGGAAGAACTTGTTGGGGTAAACTCAAAAGACGTCTTGAGTTCCTTGTCAAAACTTTCCTTGGGCTTCCACGCCCTTTCACAACAAGAGTTCGAAATCACTTTTCTTGCATGCAATGCTGAAGATGAAGATGAAGGCTTTGAAATATTGTTCATACACAAAAGCTCATTCCTTTCACAAGCAAGATCATGATATTCCTCTACCACATTAACCTCTTCTTCATATTTGTCAAATGGATTGGGTGTGGGGTTAAAGATGTTCAACTTCACTCTCATGTTCCCAAAAGAAATCTTCATTATCCCCATCCTATAATTTATGTTGGCATTTGAGGTTGCCAAGAAAGGACGGCCAAGGATAACCGGAATTTGGTTTTTTGGATCGAGCACCGGTTCCGTGTCAATGATGACAAAGTCAACCGGGAAGAAGAACTTATCAATCTTAATCAACACATCCTCAATTATCCCCCTAGGCTTCTTAATGGATCGGTCGGCAAGTTGTAAAACCACCGACGTCGGTTTCAATTCACTTAGGCCCAATTTGACATAAACCGAATAGGGAAGAAGGTTAACATTAGCCCCTAAGTCAAGAAGTGCCCGGTTGATGACATGTTCACCAATGACACAAGATGTTGTAGGTGCACCGGGGTCCTTAAACTTTGGCAAAGTGTTGTGTTGTAGAATGGAACTCACTTGTTCGGTTAAGACCACTTTTTTTGATGTTTGGCTTTTGTTCTTCCGCTTTTGGGTGCATAAGTCCTTCAAGAATTTGGCATAAGCCGGAATTTGCTTAATTGCATCCAAAAGTGGAAGATTGACTTTGACTTGCCTAAACATATCCATTATCTCATTGTTCTTGGTCTTTTGCATTTCTTTTGAAATGGACCCTTTCAAGGCTTCCGGAAATGAAGCTTTTTTAAAAACTCTTTCAGCATTTTCTTTCAAAGAATTCTCAGCATTGGACTTGTTCAATTCATTAGATTTCAAATCACTTTTCAAAGAAGAATCATGAATAACATTTTTCAAAGAACTTTTCTCAAACACATTTTTCAACACTGTTTTCAATGAATCTCTTTGGAAATCATCTTTCAACTCACAATTTGAGGGCTTCTTATTCTCAAGATCATGCACATGCAATGAAGGAGGAATAGTGTGTGGAACGGGACGGGTGACAACTTGAGGTTGTACCGGTTCACTCTCTTCATTAGGCATTCTAACTTGATTGTCTACTACCCTACCACTTCTCAAGGTTGTTACCGCATTGACATGCTCAACATTATGCCCTTCCAATGAGGATTTGGTTTCTACAACACATTGTTGTTTGATTGGGGCATTCATGTGCATCTTTCCCTTCTCTCTAGCATTAAGTGTTTCAGCTATTTGCCCTACTTGGGTTTCTAGCTTGGCAATTGATTGAGAATGAGAATGCAACAATTGAGTATTTACTTCTAGAGTGCCCAAAGCATTTAAAACCTTTTCCTCAAAAGCGGAACCTCTAGAATTTCCTTGAGAATATGATTGGTTAGGAAAATGAGAATTAACAAATTGATTTCCTTGTGAGTTGTATGGTCTTGAACCTTGGGATCCTTGGTTTTGAAGTGGAGGTGGAATGTATTTCCCTTGAAAACCGCCTTGGGAAGAGTTTGAGCCCTCCCCTTGGTTTTTCCAAGAAAAATTAGGATGATTCCTCCAACTGGGATTGTAATGGTTACCATAAGGATTGTTCCCTTGGTTCACAAATGTTGCATTAACTTGCTCAATGGGTTCATTTTGAATTTGTCCATGAGGACAATTAGAAGTAGAATGAAGAACACTAGAACAAGTCATACATGATTCATTTTGAACTCTAGGAGAATGGTTAGGAAAGGAAGACACTTGATTCGCCAAGTTTTGATTGATCAATTGATCAAACTTTTGAGATAAAGACTTCATCTCGGCGGTTATATCATTTGAGTGGTCAACTTGATGCAAGCCAACACTCTTCCTACCTTGAGAATTTCTACCATTCCTAGATGACAATGTTCTATGCAAAGAGTTTTCACTCATGCTCTCATAAAGATGCCACACGTCTTCCTCTTGCCGGTCTATAAAAGAATCTCCCATTGAAGCATCAACCATGCCTTTATAATTGTCCGATAAGCTTTCAAAAAAGAATTGGACCAATTGCCATTTAGGCATGTCATGGTGAGGACACTTCCTAAGCAATTCATTGAAGCGTTCCCATGCCTCGTGGAAAGTTTCTCCTTCCCCATGTGTGAATTCTCTAATGGCGGTTCTCATAGCATTGGTCTTAGAAACCGGATAGTACTTTTTCAAAAATTCTTGTTGCATTTCTGCCCAAGAAGTTATAAAAAAAGGCCTAAGGTTGTTAAACCAATACTTCGCCTTATCTTTAAGGGTGAATGGAAAAAGTTTCAGCCTTAAAACTTCTTCCGGCATGTCCGTGTATCGAACGGTAGAACAAACTTCAAGAAACTCATCCAAATTCTTGTAAGGTTCTTCACTAGGAAGTCCATGAAAGTTAGGTAGCATTTGGATAGTTTGTGCTTTAATCTCATAATGGTGTGCTTTAAATTGTGGCAATTGAATGCATGTGGATGCATTATACTCATTAGGCACATAATGATCTCTCAATGCGAGTGGTGGATTAGCAACTTGAGGTGCAACATGGACACCTTGATTATATTGAGCTTGATTAATGATGGGGGGTTGTGGTGCATACATTGGCCTTGGAATTCCCATTAGAATTTGGCCTTGTTGTTGAGGAGGTTGATGCATGTATGGCCTAGGCATGCCTAATGGAACTTGCATATTATCATTTTGCACATTAGGATGAAGGATGCCTTGTTGGTCTATGTGACCAAGGTCTTCAACATGATCATCATTGAGAGCGTCCATTGGTAGATTGGTTCTATGTGAACTTCCTCTTCCCCTTGGATTCCTAATAGTGGATTCTAAATGCAAATCAAGAGGGACAAGAGTAGATCTCAATGAACGACGACCATGCATGCACAATGCAACACGAATAAGCAACTTTCTTAACAATGCAATTAAACTTCACAACCACAATTTTCAAATGCAATGTATGTCAAATAAATGCCTCCACGTGGGCCCCCGATTTATCTAATGATGCTATGCAATGCCTCCACGTGGGCCCCCGATTTAACTAAGGAGATTGAGTAAGAAGGTTTCACAATAGTAGTAATACCCCTAATTTTAAAAAGGATATTCCTGGTATTTAATGGTATTTAATTTATTATTTAAGTGCATTTTATTTGATTATGTGTCATTATTATTTTTTTTATTAGGTACTTAATTGTTTTCTTTTGTGGTGATTTAATTTATTTAAATGATATTTATTTTTAGTTATTTGATTGGAATTACTTGTTAGTGTTTTAATTATTTAATTGGCATTAATGGTTTAAGTGTAATTGGTTTAGTTATTTGATTGGAATTACTTGTTAGTGTTTTAATTATTTAATTGGCATTAATGGTTTAAGTGTAATTGGTTTAGTTATTTGATTGGAATTACTTGTTAGTATTTTAATTATTTAATTGGCATTAATGGTTTAAGTGTAATTGGTTTAATTATTCTATGTGTGTCTTATTTTATGTGTGTCTTATTTGGTTTAATTGGGTTTACTAATTATTATTTTGTTCAATTAGATTATTTGTTAAGTATTTAATGGTGAATAGGGTAATTAGGTAAATACATCTAACTAGGGTTTTAATTACAGTATAAATTAGGATTTTATATTATAGCCGTCGTAGGTTTCTACGTTAATTGGATGAGCCGGTTAGGATTGTGAGTTGGACTTAAATGAACCTAGGGTTTAGGAAAACTCTATAAGTATAAGGTAGACGTCTGTGTAGGGTTTTTTTTAAACAAAGCACACGTTTTGTGGAAGTGGAAAAGGAAAAACGCAGTTTTTCACATTCTGCCAAGGTTTGATCAAAGCTCCGATCCCGCTTCGTCCGTAGTCCGATCAAGCTGAAATTTGGAGGATAGGTTCACGACTCAGTGACGCACAATCTGAACGGTGGAGATCAGAGTTTGACCTCAGGAACAGTGATTCGTACTCGTGAACAGTAACTGGGTCGCACAGGTTTTTTTCCATTCTGCCCAGATTTCATCAAACATCCAATCCCGCTTCGTCCGTGGTCCGATCGAGCTGAAATTTGGAGGATAGGTTCATGACTCAATGTTGCATAATCTGAACGGTGGAGATTAGATTTTGAGTTCAGGAATAGTGTTTCGTACCCGTGAACAGTAACCGGGTTTTGGAACTCGCCGGGATTTTTTTTAAAAAGACGACGTTGAAACTTTGAACAAAAGTTTCTGAGGCAAGATTCTATCCTTACTCTTTCCCTTAGGCTTCATACTCTTTGCACTCTTAAATGATTCTAGGATTAATGAAGATTAAACCAAACTAAAATGATATCTGTTTTGCTATGAAACTGGTAGTTACAGTAGTGTTGTATGCTTGTTCAACCTAGACTAAGCATGTTTGTGGATGCATTGTGGTTCTGTGGTTCACGTTTTTCCTTACCACTGCTAGTATAAATTATTGGAAGAATGGGTCTAGATGATAGCTATCTTAACTTCTATAATAGCAACTGTTGGAACTTAAATACTAGAAGGATTTGAGTTTAACACTAGATCGGTTTTGTGGAACACTATAATTTGAGCATGTCTACATACATGCTGTGAATATTGTTTTGATGCTTACATTAACACAGTTAGTATCAACTGTGGAGGTTAAGATTTTGTGATACATACCCTACATATCTGTATGTCATTTGTAAGGTGTTAAATGGAAGTTTTAATTAATTCTGTCTTTATATCAGACTAAAGGGAACAACTTAAATTGGGCATGTATATGTTGTTGTTGTGACCCTGTTTATTAATGCTTATTTTATCACTGCTAACATTGAATGTTGGATGTTGGAATTTAGTTGATATATACTTGATTTATTGGTATTATTGACTACTGGAGGATTGGAAAGTAGGCATCGGTATGGGACGGTGGCATACTAAGGATGGGTTTGGTTTTTAAAACAATACCATTACCCACCTACTTGGAATAAAGATGGGATTAACTAAAAGTTAAGTCCCGTGGATTTGTATTGTCATGGTAACTACTTGTTGAGAGGCAATATCAGGGATTTTGGATGGATTTTATATATGTACTGTTATGGTGCCTCGGTATGAGCTTGAGCCTCAGGACCGATGGCTAGGGAGCGTATATGTATCGGGATGTGTAGCTGGCTACGATGGTTGGAGGTGTACCCTGTTTAGGTATAGGTACATATGCCCACTTCGTGTGCGTTTTAGCATGTTACCTCTGTTCAGGTTGAGACCGGCCTGTAGTCCAGTGAGAGTCCTTTAGTGTGACTATATATATATTTACGGACTATCAGCTATTGTTGATTGTTTAGGATGTACATGCGTATCGGGCCTCTGTTTGGATTGTAGTAGTATAGAACTTGCGCGTGGGCCTGACCACTTCTATTTTTTCAGGTACACGACAGTTCCAGGCTTAGACGTGTTCGTGCTGAGCAGAGGTCTCTATTCACTTTTCCGACGATGTAGGGCTCTCTCTATAGTTTTATTTCTGGACGTTTATTACAGTTGTTCTATCTTCCGTTTGGATGTTTAATAGGGGTCCACTAGAGATGGATTCCCAAGTTGTAAACTGATGGAGTTTTGGAGTTTGGGTTTGATGGATTTTAATAATTATAATATTTTGCGGATTCTATTTTTAGTTCCTTCCAGCTTTAATTTCATTTCTTAATTTATTTTGTATTCCGTGTTCATTATAAAATATTAATTGTTTGATATTCCCTCGGGTTTGGGCCTGAGTCTGATCAACCCGTGTCTCGGATCCGAGAGGTATCACAATAGTCCTTTAGCACTTCAACTCCAAAAGTAAAAGCTTAGCTTAGCAATTTTACTTAACAATTTTTCATTTTAAGTATTTTTCCTTTGCTTTGCTTTGCTCCTTAGCTTGGAATTACTTTGCTAGCTCCTTGCTCAATGCACCTAGTCAATGGAGAACAAATTCAATAAGCAATCAAAAACAGAAAATAAAAAGAAAATAAAGACACGATCAAAAGAGTACTAATCCTAATTGAATTTCACAATTCGACGTTGCCAATTTAAAATCCCCGGCAACGGCGCCAAAAACTGACCGGTCCTTTACAAGGGTCGCGATACCAAGTCAAGCTTGAAGAGTTGTGAATTTAGGAGGTGGCCAAGTTTTACATTTATAGAAAGCCACTACTACCTTTCTCTATATAAAATATAGATAGGGCGAGTAGGGATCGTCCCAAGGGATTTGATGGTGTATCGAATTGTGAAACTATGGTAATTAGGGTTAGTAGGTCGAGTGATCACACAATTGATTGGTTGGTTGATTAAGCTAAATTGAATTCAACTAAATAAAATAATATGAAGTAAACAAGAGAGAGAGAGGTTTTGGGGTGTAGAGATCACCACCAAGCAATACTTTTCTATACTACTAACAAGTGATCAATTGAGGGTAATGGATGTGTTGCAATATGATAGGGGTGTGTGTGCATTAGGTTGATTCAATTGGCAAGGATGACAAATCAAGCAAGTATTGTCTAAACATCATGTGAAGAGCACAATATATCTAAACAATAGAGCATATATTGTCTAGACAACATGGGGATAGCACAATAGATCAAAACAAGTCATTAATCCTTCATTAAGCTCACAATCCACATACAACACAATATTAGAGGAATATGCCATTTGGACTCACAAGCATGGAACATCAAACATCAAGAGTAGAATGTCCTCCCATCTAACATTACACTACCACTACACTAAATCTACACTACTAGCATGAAAATAAAGCTATCTAGACTAAGGGAGAGGCACAAACCATCAAGAATAGGCATAAACCATCAAATGAACCAAAATAGCATTCATTAAGCATATCATCTTGATAATCTCTAGATCTATAGCATCAATACACATAGACATGCATCAAAAACACTAAATCTAGAGATAAGCACATGAATATCCTACTCTAGCATACATAGACATATGGATATAATAGAATAGTCAATTGGAAGCATTAAACTATACAAACCATGAAATAATCAAGATTTATATATACATGAATATCAAGATGTATCATACAACACTAATCCCTCAATAATACACAAGATTAGAGTGTAAAAAACATGCTTGGGGCTAACTCTAGCCCCAAGAGGATGTCTAGCCACTCATGGTAGTGATGATCTAACCCTCAAGGGCTAACTCCATGGCTGCTCCTTGTTGGTGAAGATCTCCTCCAATGGTGCTCTAGCTTCCCTCATTTCTTCCTCTCCAAGAATAGCCTCCAAGATGATTTTCAATGTGTGACAAGAGACTCGAGACTCTCTCCAAAAAGTGTATCATATTCCTTATATAGGTAGGTTAAATACACCCCATGATGAGCTGTGGTCGTGCAAGGCATATTCTCCAATCATTGGATGAAGGACGGAATAAATGAGCTGGACTTTAACTTTTTCTCGCTGGAGGAAGTTCGATCGATCGAACCTTAACTTGGATCGATCGAAAATGGGTTCGATCGATTAAACTGCATCTTGGATCGATCGAAGTGGTCTGACTCCTTTGGATAAGGACAAGGCTGAGATATTTCGAAGATATTTATGGGGAAAAAGACAAAAGTGGTTGGTAGGCGTACAGCTGTGGATAAGATCAATCATTTGAATAGGACAAAATAGGGTTCGATCGATCGAAGGTGATGTTCGATCGATCGAACTTGGAATTTCAGCAAAGGCCAAGGTTGGATCTATCGAGAAGTACTGTGATCGATCATAGATGTTCGATCGATCGAACTCTAAGTTGGATCGATCGAATTTTTCAGCTGCACAACTTGATTCCTTTTTGCTCATTTCTTTCTCCACTTTGCTCCCTCCTTTGGTTTATCTCAGGATTGCTTTAATTAAGCTCTTATTTGGCTAAGTTAGCTCAATTTTGGGATTAGTGCCTGAAAATATAAATAACACGTAATAAGTCTAAAACGGCAAAGTAAGATAGATAAAGGTATTAGAATGCTTAAGCTTAACGGGTTTAAATGCGCACTTTTTAGTACTCATCACAATGCCTTGTCTATCTATATGAAATGATTCCCGATTATGTTTAGCCTGTCTAAAATCACCTAGTGTAGACCATTCCTTTGGGGAGCTAACACTATTGATTTTAGATTGAGTGTATAACGTTATTAATGCTCTAATAAAAAATAAAACATTAAATATCTTGTCATTATAATCTAGACTCTTTAAATCATGCGTAGGGCCTTATTTTTAAAGATCTAATTACAATGAACATTTAATATTATTATTTTCATGAGACAACCATTCTTGTAATATTAAGACTCTTCAAATCATGCGTGGGGCCTTATTTTTGAAGATCTAATTACAATAGTGTTAATAACTAAGGCCATGGGGTAATGTATAAAAATCCCCGCTCCCACTCAATTTTTAATCATTCATAATTAGGGTTTTCATTTTATTCATTTACATGATATAATGTATGCAAAACGTCTTGATTTTAATCCAATTAAATTTAGAAAATAATTGGACTTTTAAATGATTCACTAATATTTAATTGGAGGCACACTTTAAAAATAATTTTCAAAAATAATTTTTCGTTTCCCAATAAGTGCCCTCTAATTAATTAGTAATCAAATCCAATTAATTTTCATAATTTAATTAATATAAATCAAGCCATTTAAATAAATATCATGGATCCAATGCATGAATAATAATTAATAAACAATTATCTATTCCATGCATCACATACATCAATTAATGACAAATCAAGCAAATAAAAATGGCCAATGAAATCAGCTTTTAACATTTAATTGCTCTATGTATTGCATGAGTGTCTTTCAACGCCTTGTAAACACCCGCAGGAGGCTGGTACTCGTTTGGAGAAGTAAAATACCGCTTGGAATGCGCCCGGAGGGCCCCACACGCGCTCACACGCACCGGGGGCAAGCAGCAGAACACTGCA
Source organism: Cornus florida (assembly GCF_030987335.1). NCBI lineage: Eukaryota > Viridiplantae > Streptophyta > Magnoliopsida > Cornales > Cornaceae > Cornus > Cornus florida. Next base: position 15,193,361 of record NW_026775573.1, on the reverse strand, counting down.
CGGGCCTCCACGCGCCCCCACGCGCAGGCACACGCCTGCACGCGCTAGGTGTGCGCTTCAGCGCGTGAGACGCGCCTGCACGCGCTTTGTAGATGCTGCAGCGCGTGATTCCATGCGCCTGTCTTGTAGTTGCGCCGCATCACTCGGCGCGTGTATCTCACGCGCATTCCCATTGGGCGCTCATATAGCGCACCATGGAATGCGCTGCATGGGATCTTTTTTTGTTTCTGATCTTTGATCTGAAGGCTGCTAGTGCGCGTGCATATGCACTGCGCTACACCGGATCATCCATCTACCTTCCGACAATGTCCCTCGCCGCCGGCATTACTCCGATCGCCGAAAAATTTCAGAAAATTAATAAAAAATCCCATAAAATTATAATTAAGCCCAAAAAATTCCAGAAAAATTCTGAAAAATTCCGAAAAAATTCTAGAAAATTCTTGAAGCCTAATTTAACCCTTTTGGACCTTCCTGAAGTTTCATAGCATCCTTTGATGAAGATCACATGGCTTTAAATAAATTTACAATTTGAAATACAATGAAAAAAATTAAATTACATCATTGAACTTTCAAACGGTTAAATCAAAGCCTTAATTACATTCATCCAAAGATAAAATTACATTCCAATAACCTATAAGCTTCATCCATGGCCCAAACATTCATCAACATTCATCCAATCACAAATATACATACATCATGATCATATAAAAAAATATATACATATGCATATATAACTTTGGATCCATGAATGATGATTTTCATAAAATCATGATCTCTAGTGATGAATCAAATCATGCTCTGATACCACAGTTGGGAAACGTGTTAGTTTTAAAAACTTTTCGAGGGATTTTAATTCATAGATCTTGATTCATTACATAGAGACAAGTTTTATGCAAAAATAAAACATGATGTATCATTCAATTAACAGATTGAATACTTACATCAAAGGTCTGAGTAAACTTTTAAAACTTTCCTCTAAAGTGAATGTTCTCACTTATTATAGATTCCTTAGCAAGATGCATTCTCTTTGGATCTTCATCTTCTTGGTAATTGTTTTGCCTTTAGGAATCATTTATAAGCCTCCATGAATGACCTTGGAAAACTAGGCTTGTGGGAGCCTCCATTAGATGAGAATATAAACCCTAATTTTCTAGAGAGAGAAAATAGCTTCCTTTTTCCTTCTTCCAAAAATCACCCTAAAATATACATAGACCATGTATATTTATAGGCAAAATAAAAATAAAGAAAAGGAAACAACAAATCATTCTCAATCTCTAATTCACATGTTTCAAATCTAATATGATTCCAATATCAAGTTGGGCTATGAGTGAGAATCCATTGGGTCTATTATTTTATTGGTTACAATGAATTAATAATTGGCCCAGTCCATGGACCCAATTCAATTAATTCATAAATTAATTTCTACTCCACTAAAAGAAATTAATTGAACTCCAATTAAATAATAAATAACCTCTAAGTCAATATTGCACTTTGACCCCTCTATGCATAATTTGTTATCGGATAAATAAAGCCATTAATCCGACTACTTAATTAATATATTTATTTTGGTACCATTGATTATTTCTGGCTCGATCATAATAAAAACATTTGTTTGACAAAAGTAATAATTTAAATAAATAAATATATAATAAATCATTTTGTCTAAAAACATACGAAGGGTTTCGAATTTACTTTGTAATTAACCATAATCAATACAAAATAAATACAAGTAGCAATGATGCAAATATTGAAAATATAACTCTCTAACTATTAATTACATAACTATCCAAAATGTCGGTCTAAGGATCCCGAAGAATCCGCCGAACAAATCAAAGTAATTATTAATTAATAAAAGAGTCTATAATTTTCTCATACTTAAGAGTCAAATGCCATGACGGTGATAGGGAGCAATTGCATACGACGGCTCTCGCAATATATCTCAACCTAACGCGGATCCAGTTCAAGTCTTAATTAATTATGAGTCTATCCATAATTACCGACTATGAACCATTTATGATTACTATTTATATTCATGTATTGATCGTCATCACATACATATATAATTATCTCTTGTAATCAAGTGGACACTATCAATTCTATAATGAATCGAAACATAATACATTGAATTCACCAATTGTATAAAAACATAAATATTTTAGAAACGTCATGAACTTATGTCACTTTAATCCAAATAGGAATTTGCTATGTCAGAGCATATAAATCCCAACAGTTCGGTGTATACAAAGAAGACATAGTAAGTTGTTTGATTATTAACTCTTACTTTCTAATTTGGAAGTGGTCATTACTTGGTGGTAACTTTGGACTGTTAAGCATGAGAACTCAGGTTTAAGTCTAAAAAGTTCATGCAGTCCTCATCATGTCTTCCCTTGTAGACAGTAAACAAGATCTTTGTCATGTAACTTGTCATTTTTTCAAATTAGAATTATTTTATTTTATTTTATTTTAGGGTCGTGATGTTTGTGTGTTTCTGTGACTGGTTTTAGGGGGGGGGGGGGGGGGGGGGGGGGGGGGGGGGGTGTTTGGGTGGTGGGGTTGGGGTTTGATGTTGGTTTACAGAAATGCAGCAGATAAATGAGGTGGTCTTGTGGTGCTGACAGTAGAAACTGAAATTCTCTCTCTCTCTCATTGAATTGAATTTATATACAAAAAAGTATTCAATTAATGAGCTAGCTTTTGTGATTTGGTATTATTTTCCATTTTGTATATTTTAATCTAAATGTTCCCTGCAAATGGGATTGACAACGGGCCTATCTGGTCAAATATAAGTTGGTTGTGTGCATCCTTAATAACTAAAATTCCAAAGGTTACGCCTGTACCAAATCCATCGCACTCCAACTATCCAATGAGCAAAAGTTCTCGTTTAGGTTCCTGCTGGGTGTGTGTGTGTGTGTATATATAAAAGCTATATAAAAATATAATTTATATAAAAAAATTGGTAAATAATTTTGCAGGACATTTATAGGAATATAAAAATATTATATGTAAAATGAATTTTTTTTAATGCATTTTAGTTAGCATTAAAAGTTTTCTTAAAAAAAAAAATTGTAACGAAGTACTATTTCGTGGTTTAGACCTAAATTGTCCTTATTTTTATTAAATAGGGTAATAAATTTAAATAAATTTATATTACCTAAATTTTAGATAAATAATTTTGTTGGACATTTAGAGACATATAGAATGTTAAACTATTCTTTATGCAATCCGAACAAAAGGGATAAATCATAAAATTCCTATACATCTAAAATTTAGTAGTGTCCCAAATCCACATAAATTTGTTCCTAGAAAATCATATTTAGCGGAAAGCCATTCATAGGATTGCTAAAGTAGTCTACATAGAGAGAATTTAAGCCATTTCTACAAGCATACATATTACAACATAAATCTTCAATTCATTCCATTCCATTTTACTGGACTCAATATCTAACTCGTAGAATGGAATTCACTTGAGATTTGCCATTAAAGCCGGGTAAAAAGAGAGTTTCTTTTATGAGTCGAAGCAATCAAGTAGAGATATATATGATTTTTTTTTTTTGATAAGTAATCAGCTAGACATTCACTTTAGAACACAGGAAGACAGAATGGACAGAAACAACATAAAATGACAAACCCCAGAAGCAGATTACTGGACTCCTTTAAGAGGAAGATTTAGCAACAGATCCACCTTGAGTCAGCAAAGGAAAGAGCTTAAATAATCCCTTTTATTTAAATTCGCATTAGGGTAGGTATACTAAGATTGTCATAAAAAGTGACTCAAAATTCTCAAAAATAACAGTGCAAGCTTAAATAATCACCGGGCAATGGTTTACACCACAAAAGAAGAGCGAAGTTAGGATAATATGGCAAGGGTTCAGCCCTATGTTTAAGCTGCTTTGTTAACAACCACAAAATATTTAACATGGGTTACACTTGGGCCACCTATCTTGTAACAAAAAAATTCAAGCTAGGAAAATCATATTTGATCCAATTTTTAGGCCGGCTGAAGAAGCACAAGCAAATTAATCACTCTTTTTACTTTTTATTTGAACAATACCTTGGCCCACCTATCTTTATACCCAAAAAAATTTGAAAATTTATAGTAGTATTGCTCATCAAGAAATGAAATATAAGTTCCAAGACATTTGCCACTGCCACAAATTCGTTCAAAAATTCATAGCCAACAAAATTCGTAAACCATAAACCCACAAAAAAACAGATGACTCAACCTGGCAGTCTTACCCAAGGACAAATCTAAAAACCAAAAGACAACTGTAAGTAAAAAAGAAAAAAAAAAAAAAATGGTTGAGCAAGAAATTTCAACATCCTCATTGACTGAACTAAATCATTCACAAAAGTTTAGAACTTTATCTACATCAGACAACTGATCATGTTCTAGGAACCCATCTCTGCCCCTAATTGAGACTAGGCTCTCCCTGTAGACCAAACATTCGGCCCAAATCTCAGATGCAAATTTCTTAATTTCACGAGTCTCTAGATCATATAACGCCACGTGACTATCACCACCTTCAGATTCCATAAAAATCTGACCATTCGTCCAAAACCCAAGCAGTCCCTCTATGAAATCAGGGAGTTGAAGAGTTGATTGTTTTGTCCAACACCCTTCTTCCATCATCGCCCATATGTCAACAGTAGAAAATGAATCATAATTAATCAGAGCAAGAGAATTATTGTAGGCTGCAAGAACTGCATGTTTTGAATATCGAGTAATATGACTTATCTCATGAAACAATTCATTGCCCATGTCAAATGAAAGGATTAGAGCATGGCGGTCATTGTCCATAGCAAACCAGTGATAAACTCTATTAATGCATGTGTTAGACAGAGGGGTGTCAATGATAGGATAAGGCAAAGCAACATGATCAAGATATCTCCAGGAATCGGTGGAAAGGGTATACACAGCAGCCTCATAAGGACTATTTATTTCTTTACAAGGATCCCAAGTGTTCCAAATCCAAACCACCTTGTAATCATTGGTAATGGGATCAAAACCAAATCCGTAAGTTTCTTGGCCACTCACCATATCGGGTAGAAAGTTAGGAGAGAGTTCAGGGAGGGACCTAAATTCTCTGGTTGCCGGATTCCAGAGAGCAAAACGATAAGAGGGATCGCACAGACACAGTATGCCGTTAAAGAGATTGGCAACAAGATGGTAGGGCATATCCACCACCACATCCTGACACACCGGAGGAGAACCGGCTAGTGTTTGGTCAGGGAACAATGAGAATGTATATTTGTGGGAAATTTTGTCATAACGGTTAACAAAAAGACGGCCACTGTTGGCGTGGTGGTTCAAGTGCTTAGTAACAAAACTAGGGTTTATGATGATAGAGTACCAATTTTTGCAAACCACCCTGGCCCGAATCAGTGATTTCACAGGAAGCATTAAGAGGATCTCAATAATCACATCCTTGGGAATTTCATTACAAGTCGCCATTTGCCCCCTTTTCTATTGATTCGATTGAAAACCTAAACCCCAAATCCAATTTCAATTGAAATCAAAATACTACCATTTTTCTTCAACTACGAAGGAAGAAAAATCTTCAAGATAACACGAAAGGAGGACGGTGAAAACATCTGGGAAAGAATCATTGTTCGTACCTTTTGGCGAGTAAGAACAGCATGAAAATGAAAGCAACTGTGATTTTCTTGTTTTTTCCCTTTGAAATCTGTAGGCTACGCACTTCTTGTTGTGGGGACATCCAGAGCAAGCAGCCAGCAGACTCTCTGAAACTCAATACTCGGTGAAAGAGACGCAAACAATACGCTATTTGAGAGAGAGAAAAAAACTATTTGCCACCAATATAAACAAGCAAATTGGGCAAAGGAAAATGAAACACGTTAAACTTTTACAGTATTAATTTCCACCATCAATATTTATTTACGGGATAAATTATTGGGTAACCCTTATTAACGCTAACTTTAAAAAATTCTTCAATTATAGATAAAATATTATAGTATAACCTAAAAGAAGTTCAATTGGACTCCCCCAAATTCATTCTTTGCGGGCTCAAAGTCCACTTTTTGCTCTCAGGGCATGCTCCGACTCAATCTCATAAGGTGGGACTGAAAACTTGCGAAACAAATGCGAGTTGGGATTTTTATTTTTTATTGTACTTTTACACCGTATGTGAAAACCACAAATTTTGAAAATGTGTGTTCATTTCTATCAAAATAAAAATAATTTGTTAACGTACATTTATTGTTGAATTTTTAAAACAGAAACGAGAAATTGTGTTTCTTATTTTTTTTTTTTTAAATGACTATTTTATTTTCTATTATAGTATAATTGAAAAATAATAAGAGAATATTTTAAATTTTACTATTAGAGTGTATACAAATATTTTTATTTTATTTTATTTACTATTATAGTATGATTGCAAAATAATAAAATAATATTTTATATACTATTCAAGTATGATTGAAAAATAATAAAATAATATTTTATATACTTTGAAAAATAATATAATAATATTTTATTTACTATTTAATTATAATTGAAAAATAATAAAATAATATTTCTCTAATTGTGGAAAATAGTAAAATAATAAATAGCAGTATTTGAAAACTAAAACTTAAAATCAAAACTTAATTTTGGAGTTGTGAGAATTGTGAATGAAATGACAACTAGTTTTCAAAAAAATTCAAATGTGAAAAATTAAAATGGAATTACCAAACTGATTTTGTTGCGGTTTTTTTTCTTTAAAAATGAAAATTTCAGCAGAAAACCGAAACTGAAAGTATTACCAAACAGGGCCTAGGTCAGGCGGGCCAATTTTGAAAGCAAGCCCTCAACCACAGGACTGCACTGTAGGGCCCTTTTATTTCAACGGTCCAATTAGTATTGTTTTGGGCAATGGTCTTAAGGGCCTTTACCAAAAATTGGTTTTTTTAATTTATTTTTAGGGTAAAATGCAACAAACCCTCCTGGACTATTGTGAAATCTGCAACTAACCCCCTAAACTTCAAAAAATGCAACTAACCCCCTAAACTTCAAAAAATGCAACTAATCCCCTAGACTATGCAAAATTATTGCAGATGACCCCATCCGTCCAATGTCCGGTGATATATGATCGTTAAAATTGGTCTTTTAATTTTAAATGACTATATTACTCATAGAAGTATGAAAGGACAATAATGTCCCTAATTTCCAACCGTTGACCCAAAGCCCATTCCTTATAATTAAACCAAGCCAAACAAACATTTATGAAAAATTCTCTAAATTGACAACTCTGCAACCTTCTAGGGTTAGGTTTGTCTTCGTTTTCAATTAGCTGTGCATCTTGCTGAATTTGGTGGTCAGAAACAAGATACTATCATCGTGCTTTTGTGCCTATTAGCTGTGCATCTTGGTAAGGGTTGTTATCATTCTCTAGGTCTGTAGTTTGGAAAGAGCGAACAAATTTTTTTCACTTTGTTCATCATCGTGTTGTAAGCGTATCCATCTCTTTTTCTGTCTCTATGTATATATATGGTCTATTTTCTCAGTAAATATATATATGGTATTATTTTCTCTATTAATTTTCATTTATATGGTATTATTTGCAGAAAATGAGTTTTGAATCATTTGTAAGTCGTAGTTTTCGAGGTGTGGTGCGAAGGGGTCCTTTCAGGAATAGGAAATGTTGTTGTGACAAAAGGGTGGCTGTGTTCATATCTGAATCAACTAACAATCCTGGCAAGCTCTATTTCAATTGCAAGAATAAGGAATGTAATTTTTTCCAATGGTGGACTCCTCCAACAGGTTTCGGTGAAGCCATTGAAGATGAAGATGAAGCTCGAGTAGGTCATGTTGTGCCTCTCAGTTCATTCATTGCAATTGCTAAGTTAATCTTTATTGGAAGCATGTTCTTCTTTGGGTTGTCAGTTATAATCTTATTTGGTTGCCTTTTTATGAAGTGAGTTTTTTGGCTAGGACTTGATAGTGTTGTATGTTGAAGATCAATTTTAGGAGTGGAATTTTTTGGTTGGGATTTAGTAGTCTTGTATCTTTATGTATCATTTAAACCTTTTGTAATAGTTTTAGTATGTTGAATGAAAATGGTGTATATTTTGTTTAATGACAGTGTAATGCAATTGTATCTATTTTTTGGTTGTATGTGTTGTGCAATGCAATGACAAAAAATGTAAATGGTTGGAAAAAAACATTTCAGCTAAAGATAATACAATTAAAGCCAAAAGACTATGTTCTTCACATTCAACAAGTAGAGAAAAGCACCAAAGGCATTTGCAAAATTTCCTCAATAACAGATTTACAGCCTTCGAAACATAAAGCAACAAGTGAAAAGAACATTTTTCATTTTATCAGAACTATGAGTGTTGTATAATCACATCTATATACATTCTATACCAAAGAAATATTCTTTTATGACATTTGCTCTGTTTTGACTTTGATAAGCAGGATAATACATGTATGTGTTTGTGACTGAATACATGTGTGTATAGAGTGACTTAAGCTTCAATATATTCATCAATACTTTGACAATTTTCTAAAACCTGTCATGAGGGAGTGATAAGCAATGCAGTTATTTTAGTTAATTTTCTGGTTGCATGTTGTATACAGAATTGTTTTCAATGCACTTAGTGCAGTCAATGCAGGCTATTATAATGTGGGGAAGCAATATCATACTTGGTGAAGCACTTAGTGTAGTCACTGAAATATCTGCAGTTATTGTGGGGAAACAGTTAGTGTTATTATAATGTGGGGAAGCAATGTCATACTTGGTGAAGCACTTAGTGCAGTCACTGAAATATCTGCAGTTATTGTGGGGAAGTAGTTAGTGTTATTATAATATGGGGAAGCAATGTCATACTTGGTGAAGCACTTAGTGCAGTCACTGAAATATCTGCAGTCACTGTGGGTAAGCAGTTAGTGCTATCATATTCAATTCAATTGCACGACCTTGTCTTAAAATGTGCACCTATTGAATGCAAAACTTTAAACACTGCAAAGTACCTATTATATAAAAACAGCCATACATAGCCTATCATACATTCAATTGTAGCAAAAAAATATAAAAAATAAAAACACTTCATACTGATAAAGCAGTCATACATTTAGAAAAGTTTAGAACAGTTACACTGATAAAGCAACCATACATTCAGAAAAGTTTAGAACAGTTACACTGATAAAATAACCATACATTCATTAAAGTTACATAAGAAGACTGTTTTGAGCTAGTATTTCACATAACCACAGAGTGACAACACCAAAAAAGCCAACATGTGTAGTCTTCACTCCATTATCTTTAACAATCACCAAAAAATCAGACTTTTCAAGTCAGCAACAGTAGAGTGACAACTGCAAAAAAAAAAACCCTTACATGTAGTTTGAACTCCTATTATCTTTAGCAAACACCAAAAAAAGGGAGTCTTTAAGTCAAAAACAATGTCATAACTGTGATACCCCTCGGATCCGAGACACGGGTTGATCAGGCCCAGGCTCAAACCCGAAGGAATATCAAACAATTAATATTTTATAACGAACACGGAATACAAAATGAATTAAGAAATGAAAGTTTAAAGCTGAAAAGAACTAAAAGATAATCCTTAAATAATTAAATACTTAAATTTGATAAACCAAATATCCATAATTTGAACAACTCGGGAATCCATCTCTAGTGGACCCCTATAAAAATCTCACACTGAATGAAAGTAAATTGAAAGATAAAAACCAAATCCAAGATCTGGAAAGAAATCCTACATCGTCGGTAGAATGGAAGATCGTCTCTGCTTAGCACGAACAAGCTCAAGCCTGGAACTGACGTACACCTGAAAAATAGGAGTGGGTCAGGCCCACGAACAAGTTCTATCCTACTACAATCCAAGCAGAGACTCGATACGCATGTACATACTAAATAGTTCAACAATAACTAATAATCCGTACATAAATATATCCACACTACTGGACTCTCGCTAGGCCATGAAGGGGGTCTCAACCTGGATAGAAGGCATCACACAATACGCACCTGAGTGGGCATGAGTACCTAAACCTAAACAGGGTATACCTCAACCTTCACAGTCAGCTACACATCCAACTGCATATACGCACCCTAACCGTCGACACTGAGACTCAAGCTCATGACACGGTAACATAAAAATATATCTAAACTCCGTTTCTAACCATCCACAAGAAATCCAGTAAGTCACTCGGCGTATTCAACCGTACCGATTTATATATATAAGGAGGATTGTATTTTATAACCCGTGCCCTTACTCCAAAATAGGTAGGACTTAGCAATTTGAGCTAATCCAAACCTAGTATGTCACCGTCCCATACCGGTACATACAATCCAATCCGTCCGATAGTTGATAAAGCATATACAAGTACATAACAATATCAACGAGTCCATATCAAGCATATCAGAACGTAGTAACAACCGTTCTTGAATAGTCCCAACAAATTGATTAACATTGGAAACATAAATATCAATATTAATTACTCTATTCCACGCATTTAAATAATTTATAAATGCCAAAACCAACAATTCCAACCTAACCATGTTAGAATAGATTAACCATCATGCTTTAATAAATCCAACCACTGATTAAGTACTAACAGTATCAGTGTCAAAACCCACAGTTCCAAACTAAGCACATTAAAGTATACCAGAAAAACATGCTTAATTAATCCAACAGTAATCCGTTACCTGATCCCCCACAGGACTGTGTCTGTAAATATAAGTTTATTCCCGGTATCCATAATTAACAGAGCTTAAACAAATGTTATAATATTTATTTCCATGGCATGCATAATAAATCTAGACAATTTATCATACTGTTAAGCTCCTATTCAACAAAATTGACGAATTAAATGCTAAGTTTAATCATCAATTAATCTTTAGCAAAAATACAGATTCCTTGTATGTAGGTATACTCTAAGAATTTGCAATTAGCAGTGCACAAACTCTCACAAGAAATTTTACATTATAATCTGGAAGTTAGAAACTCCAAACCCACACAAGTCTACAAGACATTCGTAATTAACTCCATGTAATCCTAATGATTAATGCTTTGTGTCCAATTCTATGTTAATCTGATCTTTGCATATTTATGTTTACTCTAGACCACTCCTAAACCATCCATTACAGTATTTATTCTCCACTAAAACACATTAAAACAATCACTAGGAAGCCTAATCACGGAAAATTGGAAAAACAACCAACAGAACCAAAAAATCCACGAACAAACAACCTGGAGCCGGCTCCAGAATATTGGAGCCGCCTCCAATGGCCCTGGAGCCGGCTCCTAGACCATTGGAGCCGCCTCCAGTCCAAGGAGAGCCGGCTCCAATCCAATAGGAGCCGGCTCTCTCCCTCTTCTTCTTCGTGTTCTCCTCTCCAGTCGCCGTTTACGCCTCCGACACTTCACAGTATAGGTTTTCAGAGAGTTTAACTTAATCCCAGAAGATTCCAACCCTTAATTCAGTCTTTATTATGCTACTAATATGGATTAAACCAAGAATTAAACAAGAAAGTTCAAAGGTAAACAGTTTACAATTTTAAAACAAATTCAGTTTCAGTGAAACTCTAAACATGAAACAGCTAACGTTTTTATTTTTAAACATGTAACTCATCCTGGAACTATTGAGTATGCAAAGAACATGAGTATAAGGGAGAGAGTAAGGTTAGAACTTGCCTTTTGAGATTTTTTTGTTAAAAATCTCTACGTTGTCTTCTACGATCTCCGGCGATTCCTCCTACAACTTCCTCTGTTCCTCGTTTCTAATTCCACAGACGTGTTTTGGTTTTATTATTTTTTGTCCCTAAGCAGACTTCTCTTATATATTTATAGGCAACCAAAACCCTAAGTCCAATTACATCTAAAGTCTGAAACGCGGCCCATAAACACAACCTAATTTATAAACCCTGTCGGCGCATTAAATTAAACCTAAACAGAACTAAAACCCTAACCACACTTTTATACCTAGTCATAAATTAAAACATGTAATTACTAATTCAATTAAAGAACCAATAAAATTCCAAGTTAATGTAAAACAGAAAATAACATACAATTTACAGAAAATAAATAATCACAATTATCACAATTAATGTAAACAATTCAAATAATTAATTAAACCAAAGAAAACAAATAAACCAACTAATTAATTCAAATAACACAAATAAGTCAAGTAAATCAAATAAGTAAAAAGTCAATTATAACATATTAAAACATAATTCAAAACGATTAATGAACCAAAAACAATTAATGAACAGAAAACAATTAAACAAAATACCGAGACTATCCTTTTGAAAATTAGAGGGTATTACAATAAATTGCAACAACAAAACCATCATCAACTTTGTGGCCATATTAACTACCAACATGCATACTCACTATCCATCATTGAGCTGTCAATCAACCAAGAAATTTGTTAACCATTTTGTTAACAACAACAAACAAACCATAGCATTAAATCTGAATATGGTATGTTTAGAACTTGAAAAAATATGCTATGCTTTGAACTTGAAAATTTAATTATATCTATAAGAAGTAGATAGCTGAGTTTGTGACAGCTGAGAATATGGTATGTTTTGAACCTGAAAATAAAATTGGTTGAGAAACAAGTGAGTTTGAACATAAACAAACCATACCAAGTGTGTGTCCATTACATAACATTGGACATACCTGTAATGACCCGATTTTTTTCCTTCATTTCCTTTTCTTAGATTTTTACGGATATTTTTTTCCGCTGTCTTTTTCTTTCTAAGTTTGGTTTCTCGTTAATTAGTGTCGTCTCGAGTGCTCTAGAATGATTTCCAAGACTCTTTTCTTTGGATTGACAACTTCTTTTAAGGACCAAGTCATTTCTATATTTTTACTTATTGACACTATTCACATTTCGTCATTTTTCCTATTTCGTCATTTTCCCTATTTTGTCTTTTCCTCGTTTGTCACTTTGTTGGCGTAACCACACTTCTTGTGTTCGGAGTTGATTTTAGACTTCACGTATCTTCATCTTGAGTGGTTTCCATGAAATACGTATCTTTACTTTTGCAAGAAAGTACTCTGGTTGCTCCCGGTGTCCGTAGGGGCATGGATGCAAAGTTCTTTGGAATCTTTTTTTTTTTCCTGGGGTGCTTTTCGTAAATATCTTTTGAAGATATTTTATTTCAGGGGTTTTTAAGAAAATATTTTTGGAAGATATTTTCATTCTGGGCATTAGTGCAGTTTTCACTTTTTGGAAGGGCCATTGTGCAATTAATGAAAGTTATTGTTAAATGCCTTGTTTTGAGCCTGGATCCTCATATGGGATTCATTTACACTTTTCGTCGAGTCGTGTACTCTTGGAATTCCCTTCTGGTCGATATTTTCCAGTTTCAGGGTTTCTGGCCCCGGTTAATGCCAAACTTGTTTGGGGCATAACTTTCTGTTCAGGACTTAGTTTTTGATGTTGTTTCTTCCGTTATTCTTATTTTCTCATTTTGAGTCTTTTTCGTTCATGGAGTTTTGCCGTTTGAGCGCGTCTGCTCAAATTCCATTTTTCCGGACCCGGCGGGGCCCTTTCGGGACACTTTTAGGGGTTTTCTATAAATATGAGCACTTAAGAAAAAATATCATATTTTTCTCTCTCTCTCCTCTCTTTTGGCCGGCCAACCATGGCAACCATGGTTGCCGGTCTTCTTCTTCATTTTTCCGGCCACTTCCCTTGGTTGAAAATGTGTAGTACCTTTATGTTTATTATTCCCCTTGGCGAAGTCTTCGATTCCAACCAATTGAAATCTCGTTTTGGCCACTTCTTGAGTTCGAGATTATAGTCAAGTCATGTTTTTCATGGGGCTTCTTAGGGATTCATGTTCGTGGTGTTGTCCCCGACAAAACCTAGAAGTTTCGCCGGATTCGGAGCCGTTCCATTTTTGTAGGGATTTGAGATTTCATATCAAATTGAGGTAGAGAATATTTTAGGATTTTGTATGTGTTATATTGAGTGTTTCTCATGATTATACAACTTATATGCATGCCTTGTATCAAATCTAGAAAGTTAGTAATTTTTATTTCTTTGTATAAGATTTAAAATTCAAAGGTGTATATAACTTGGATTTGAATTGTGGCATGCTAGAAAGCTTAGTTTTAATATGTTTGTTAACATATATTTAATTGAGAATTATTGAATAAGAATTGCACATTTTATTAAATATTTACATTTTGTGAAAGGTTTATTCCCATGGCCATAACTTGCGTGAAATTGACATGTGATATGCTTTTAAATTAAGTTCTGGCATGTTGTTTAACATACTTTAATTTGAGAGCATTTGGATAAGTATGAAAATTTAGAGATTTTAATTAAAAGAATTAATTAAAATCTATTTAGCGGTTCCATTGGCTTAATTAAGTTTTTAACTTGATAATTGTGATGACTAGGATTTGTGTACTAGCATATGTTAGTTTGGAACCATTTAAAGTTGATTTGGAAATTAGAGATTTAATTATTATGATTTAATTAAATTCTATATCATTGCTCCATAGATTTTAAATGTGTTGTAGAAGTTGTTTCTATATTTAAATCATAGATTTGGACTTGTCGTGAAGTCACTTGGTTATGTTTTAAGTATTGATCACCTTGTTGTTAAATTTATATTCATGAGAACTTGATTCCAATATTGAATATATGATTGACTTGTGTAATGAATTATACACTTTGTGTTGACATTATGTATGCCATTTTAGAATTGAAACTCTAAGGCATGGATTGTGTGGTTTCAACCTACTTGTGCATGGAAGGTGATTTTCATGCATTATATAAATTATGTATAAGTTGTGAACTTATTTGGACTATTTTGGAGTTACTTGGGACATTGTTAAGCTGAGATGGCTAGAGTTTGGCTCTAGTATGGGGACTTAAGTCCTCTAAGTCGTTAAGACAGTGCGCACTAGGGTGGTCTTCCCAGCGGGTTAGTGCCCGGAATAATCATTTTGTTCTTAGCGAAAATCCGGGACTTTGATGTCCAAGTCTTCCACTATTTGTTTTCGCATTCAATTTCCAGTTAACAATCATGTTTAATTGTGACTTGTGGTTTTGGCTATTGGCGATTTGATGTTGTTAAGTACATCCATACTAAATTATTATATTTAGTTGTTTTCACACTTTTAAATTTTAAGTTGATAACTTTGAGAATCTATGTCTTGACGTGTAGTAGTAGAAATTCTAATTGTACTAAATTGTTATATTTAATTGTTTTTGTACTTGTAGATTTCAAGTTGATAACTTTGAGAATCTATATCTAGTTGCTTTGTATAACATGTTTCTATGTTGGTTAATTGCATAGATGTTGTGATTGTGATTTACTGTTCAAATGTGACTTAGGAATGATCTTATAGATTTATTAGGAACATAAACGTTAGGTGGCATGACCCACTTTGGTTATTATAGCATTTTAGATTTCAAGTTGATAACCTTGAGAATCTACATTTTGTTGCTTTGTGTAAGCATGCTACTATGTTGTTGGAATGGCATGAATGATGTGGTTTATGCTAGAAATGATCTAGGGTAGCTTAGGATGTTCCCAGAGTCTTATCTTGACATAGACGTTAGGTGGTATGAACTCCTTTAACATGTTTCACCTTAAGGTGATAAACTTGTAAAACGTAGGTCGATGCATGCTAATTTCCTACGAGTAGCTTTATGTTGCTCACCCCTACATTACTGGGGCATATTTCAGGTACAGGTTACAAGATATGGAGATTGGCATTTATCTTTGATGGTTTGGAGAGTTAAAGTTTCTTTAGAAACATTCTTGTTCACATGCAAGTGTTAGCATGTTACGATTTGTCTATGAAATGTAATCTTTCTAACTTGGAGGTTTAACATGTCAAATGTTGTAAATGAATTGTAATAAGGCCGTAGGTCATTGTAGCATGTTTAAAATTTTATTTTACACTTGCGTGTATGTTCACATCTTCATTTACTTGTATATTAAGCAATTTGATCATGAAATGGGGAATTCATGAGGGACTTGGAAGCTTTTCTCCATTTTTGTGCATAGCAGGTTCATATGCACAATTTTGAGTCATTTCGATTGACTGAAATGCCATTTCGGTCGACCGAACCCTTTTGAGTTTGTTTGAGAATCAAAAACTGTGATATTTATGATTTTTCAGCATTTTCATTTTTCCAATAATTCGTGGAGACAAGGGTATTTCTGTCTTTTCGCATGTTGTGTTCAGGATTGTGGTTGGGTCCATTTGCATTGTGCATTTTAAATTATGTGGATTAAGTAGTATTTGCATGTGGTGCACTTGTGTGTATGGTGTAAGAATTGAAGTAAAAGAAAAAGGGAAAAGAAAATAAAATCTGGTGGGGCCCACCACTCACACTTGAAATGGTCTTGAGACCACACTTCTTTGCTCCACACATTCTCTCTCTCCCTCCCTCATTTTCCTTTTCTTTTTCTTTCCACTTGAAAGGCAATCTTTAAGCTTTGATTATTCTCTCAATTCTTGGCGGATTAAGGTGCCGTTTGAGGTAAAACGGAGAATACGACAAGCTCTACGCGTGAGTACCATCAATTCCAGCTTTGAGCCTCCTTAGGGAATTCGAAATTGAGACTCATCTTTAGGGTTTTGGTGCAAACTTGAGGTAAGGGCCCTTAATCCACTTCCTTCTTGTTCCATTGTGAGTTATATTTCCTTTGTGTGATAAACATGCTTAATTTGAGAGTTAATTGTTTCAATGTTGTCTAATTGATGTCTAGAGAAATTCATGATTTTGATTATGATTTGTTCTATGTGAAAAACATGTTGTGGTGATAGTTTTGTTGTGTTTAATGTGTTGATGACTCAATTGATGATGTTGAATATGATATATGCTTAGTTGTGAAGTAATTATGAAATGTAAAACTTCTATATGCCATAATATTGTAAGCTTGAGACACATATACATGTACATGCCATTGGGTTACATGAAATGGGAGAAATCAGTTTTTGAAATGAAAACGGAAATTTTATGAGAAGAGTTTTTGTGAAATGGTTTTGATAAACCCGGTCGCTGCGGAGTTACCAACCGGCCGGAGGTTAATATAGCCTAGAGGGGACTAGGGAGTCGCCCTAGCGTGGTTGAGCTAGCTGGGCCCCATAATGACGCCGCGGGGTTACTAAGGGTCAGGGACACTAGCCAATCCTCCTCTCATGTTGCGGCGGGGTTACCAAAGGGCGGGCTGTATTAACAGTTGGAAAGTATGGTTTTGAGAAATGAAAATGGGGAGTGACATATCATGCATTGCATTTCATTACATTGCATTGTTTACACTTGGAATTGATATTGAAGTTGTTTTAACCCTACATTGCATGATCCCCATTTCCCATTGGCCTATACTTTGATTAGATTCACAAGGACACAAGATGTGTGTCTTAAGTGTCACCTACTAAGCATATAGCTCACCCTACTATATATTATTTTTTTTTCAGGTCTTGGAAAAGAACCGGCGGATGCCAATCCACCTCAAAATTGAAAGTTGTTAGAAGATGATTTTTACTATCTTGTATTTAGCTATTTCATGTGTAATTATAGTTTTGGGAATGTAATTAAGTTTGTGAATGATCCTTGAGAAAATGTAATCAAGTATTACTCACTCAAAATCAGTTTTGTGTATTCTAAGTAACGTGTTGTAAATCACGTTACCGACGTGGTGATTGTTATTATAATTTGATATTGAAATGTATTAATTTTGCACGTAAGTGTTGTGACGTGGGTGGTTGAACGATCAGAAGTGGGTGTATTGAGGACAGTGGAAAGTGGGAGTGAAGATTTTCAAGAACCGGTCGACGTATAACCCAAACCGGTCGACCTGTATCTTCACAGTATGTTTGAGTTGTTGACGTCCCAAACCAGTCGACGTATAGCATCCCATACGTCGACCGGTATCCCAAACCAGTCAACCGGTATCATGGTAGTGGGTTTTCTCACTGTTCATATCCCAAACCGGTCGACGAATAAGGAGTATACGTCGACCGGTTCTGTCTTTTCATGTAATTACCAATTTAAGTTCTCAAAATTACACTTTGGCATCATTTGAAGTTGAAATTAATTATTTTTATGACCCAATTAAATGCCATAATTATATTTTTGCCCCAAAAGGACTATTTTATCTCGGACCTCATTTTAATTATTGTGTGATGCACGTAAATGACTATGACGTCCTTTGGGTTTTAATGTATTGAAATATGGCAAATTACCATCTTGCCCTTTTTGGAACTCAACATTTCAATTTAACGTAAAATTACTGTTTCACCCTTGGATGTTTTTGGGTCCGGTTAGGACCCGTTTAATGATCCGGATCTATGAGGAGTTGGGTCGTTACAAAAACATCACATTCCAGTAGGCTTTTGCACTGTTTGGACCTATTTCGGTCGAACGATGGGTCATTTTGGTCGACCGAAACAACCAACACCTTCCTTCATGTTTTCAGCTCTCAGCATGTTCATTTCGGTCGTCCGATGGGTCATTTCGGTCGACCAAAATAGCTAGATCCCGAGCATAGCTTCAGTTCAGTTTCAGCACTGTTCTTCCGACTTTGAATGGTCATAACTCCTTCATTTTAAATCCAAATGGGGTGATTCTTGAGCCTAAATTTATGAATTTTGAGTTAGCTTTCTAATGGTACCAATTCTATTATCAGATTCCAAACATAGTGAGAGTTCTTCGTATTTTAGTGAAGTAGTGTCAGTTTTCGTTTAAACCGGGAAATGACGTTTTGTGGGATTCTTGTCCAATGTTCTTAGAACCTCTTGGAATGTTGTGAAATAATTAGATTAGGTTGTATTCACCTTGTTTGATTTGTTTAGAGTCAAATTTATCTTTTTATTTATGAATTGACCATTTTGCCCTTGGTTCACTGATTTACCCGTTTTGACCTTTTATTTCCGCTTTCGTTCTCTTTGAGCTTCGTGACTTCTTGGAAGGTCACATTGGTATCTTAGAGATGGTTTATATCTCAAAAGACTTTGATTTCATCTTTTACTTCCGCATTTCGGATTTGTTATCGGGTCAACTTTCGGTTCATCACTGACGCACCGGGTTGAAAAACTTGGACCTTCACAATACCTCTTGGTTTGTAGGTGCTGGAGCAAGAACTTCAACTCCTTTATCTCTCCCTCTTCCAGCCCTTCTTCCTCTTTCTCTTCCTCTTGGTGGCATCCTAGCAGGTCCTCTTGTTCTCCCTCTTCCAACATTTGGTGGTCTACCTCCCCTCCTTAGTGGAGGTCTGTCAATGACCAAAGGCTCAGGTAATTTGTAAGTCTTTGAGTTATGCCCATTTTCTTTGCACTTGGTACATTTTAGACTAACCATTGACCTGCTAAACTTGGTTGAACCTTTGGGATCATCATTCTTCTTCTTTCTAGCCTTTTTTGGCCTACCAATGGTTTTCCTATATTGTGGTGGAAGCAATGAGTCAATGGTGTCAATTTTCATTAACCTTTCCATTGGAATAGGAAGGATCATGCCACTATAACACTTCATATAGGTTTCCCTCTGATAAAATGGGTGAACATATGCCTCGGGAGAGTCCCTCTTAATGAAAATACATGCCACAGCATGCCTACATGGGATACCAGTCAAGTTCCAAACTTTACAACTGTAGGTTCTTTTATCAATGTCAACTGCCTCACTAATGCCATAGCATTGAACCTCATACTTGTTTTCACCAACATAATGAACTTTACACATGGTAGCTTGCTGTTTGACTTTGTTCAATGCCTTTTGTATATTTGGACATAAGAAGCCAAATTGTGTATGCATCCACTCCCTCTTATACTGGAACCTTAGCATTAGATGTCTTCTAATTCATTCAAGCATGTAGATTATTGGTTTATCCCTTGCTTCAAGAATTACAGCATTCCAACTTTCACAAATGTTATTAATAAGCACATCATTTTTTAAAGTTTCAGTGAAGGATGATCTTGCCCACAATTTAGCTGGCACCTTTGTTAACAAATCATAAGCTTCAACATTCAAGTCTCTGATTTTTCTCATATGTTGTTGAAACTTTACTTCAGTGTATGCCCTTGCAGCTTCCTATAATTCTATCTTTAGTTGCTGGCCTTTGAACCTCAGCTTAAAATTCTCATAAAGATGTCTCACACAAAACCTGTGATCTGACCCTTCCATAAGTGAATTAAAGGTTTCTACTAAATCCTGTAAATTAGACATCAAAATGTCAATAAATGCAAGTGTGTGAGTCCAAGTGTGTGTGCCTGCAAGTGTGTGAGTGCAAGTGTGTGTGACTGCAAGTGTGTGTAAGTGCAAGTGTGTGTGGATACAAGTGCGTGACTGCAAGTGTGTGAGTGCAAATGTGTGTGGCTACAAGTGTGTGCCTGTAATTGTGTGTGAGTGCAAGTGTGTGTGGCTACAAGTGTGTGCCTACAATTGTGTGTGACTGCAATTATGTGAGTGCAAGTGTGTAAGTGGAAGTGTGTGTAACTGCAATTGTGTGTGCCTGTAAGTGTGTGTGACTGCAATTGTGTGTGACTGCAAGTATGTGCCTGCAAGTGTGTGTAAGTGCAAGTGTGTGTGGAAACAAGTATGTGACTGCAAGTGTGTGTGGATACAAGTGTGTGAGTGCAAGTGTGTGTGGCTACAAGTGTGTGCCTGCAATTGTGTGTGAGTACAAGTGTGTGCCTGCAAGTGTGTGAGTCGAAGTGTGTGCCTGCAAGTGTGTGTGACTGTAATTGTGTGTGAGTGCAAGTGTGTGAGTGGAAGTGTGTGTGGATACAAGTATGTGGCTGCAATTGTGTGTGTGGATACAAATGTGTGAGTGCAAGTGTGTGCGTGTGTATACAAGTGTGTGACTGCAAGTGTATGAGTGGAAGTGTGTGTGGATGTAAGTGTGTGAGTGGAAGTGTGTGTGGATACAAGTATGTGTGGCTGCAAGTGTGTGAATGGAAGTGTGTGTGGATACAAGTGTGTGAGTGCAAGTGTATGTGGATATAAGTATGTGACAGCAAGTGTGTTAGATAAATTGAACCTTTTGTCTGTCAGATATGAAGGTTATATCATGATATGGCCCTACAGCATCCATCAACTCTCACATGAGCCATTCCCAGGAATCTCTAGTCTTTGACTCCACTACTGCAAATGCAACTGGAAACATTTGACCATTACCATCAATGGACACTGCACTAAGTAGATGGCCACCATATGGTCCCTTTAGGAAGCATCCATCTACACTAATTAGTGGCCTACAACCTAGCTTAAAACCAGCTATCATTGTAGAGTAAGAAATAAAAAATCTTTGAAACCTTCTAACATTTTCAACACCAGTGGGCTCAGTTTGCAGTTTAACTATACTACCAGGGTTAGTTCTCAATATCAAACTACAATAATCCCTCATTTTACCATACTGCTCAGCATCATTCCCCTCAATCATTTCTAATGCCTTTCTTTTTGCCTGTAGACTTTGTGTTTGGACACATCAATGTCCATATCACCTGCAATGGTGCTCTTAAGTGCATCCAAAGGAATCTTAGGGTTCAACCTCACTTGTTCACAATATTTGTTTGCTAAGTAGGATGATGAGGCTTGTCTATTTGTATGAAACCATAAATAGTTAGTATAATCTGGCACATAGGTCTTAATAATCAAGCAATCTTCATTTCCAGATTTGCTTGCATGTATCTTCCAACCACATTCAGCCTTGCACACTGCAGTTACCCTATCTCTATCATTTCTTGTGAACATGATATCAAATTTGTTTCTCAATGCTTTTTCCCTAAGAGCCAACCTAAAATCAGTAGCTGACCCAAATTTCATTCTTATTTCAAGTTCTTTTTCACCAAAATCTCTTGAAGGAATGTAATCCTGATGCATAGAACCACTATCAATACCTTCATCATCAGATTCACATAAACTTATCAACTCATCATTAGGACCATAATCACTACACACAGGAGCAATAAGTTCTGTTTTCCCTACTGGATAATCCCACCCAAACTCAACATTTGAGTTGACCTCTTTCTCTGCCCCATTCAACAAGGGTGCAGTAATGTATAATTTTATAACAAAAGTTTTCATATGAGCTTCATGGTCATAAAACATTCTAAACACATCTAAATCACACTTCACTTCTCTAAATTGTTGCCACTGATAAGGTACTTTGTAAAATACTTCACTGATCACCCTATACCCCAACTCAGTTGCCATCCCTTGAATCTCAAGAAATGACATCTTGTTAGAGTCTATTTTCTCAAACTGAGTTATATTTCCTCTTAGATATGTCATTAGGGGTGATTTCTTAAAGATACCACCATGATGAAGTTCAATAATAAACATAGCATCCATCTACAACAACAAGTGGGCTTACTTAAAAAAGGTACAGGTACAACATTCAAATAGTGTATAGGTAACAAATTCACAAATAGCATAAATAATGCAATCATTAAACAATTAGAGCACATGTTCAGTGTGTATGTCAGTATCAACAAATAATTAGAGCACATGTTCAGTATGTATGTCAGTATACAATTGCAATTTTAGTTACATAAAGGGACCACTATAAACAATGCAATCAATAATGGTGGGTCAAAATTAAATACACAACAAGACCACTCCATATCATAAAAGGCCATTTGACTAACATAGAGGGACCACCATTTAACATAAAGTTAGTAAATAAAGACATTTTCTACTGTTTGATGTAGACAACAACAACATACAAAGTTTGATGCAGACAACACCAACATACAAAGAAACCGAATGTCGACTAAGATACAAAACAAGCAAAACAGTATGACCTTTCAACAAAAAGAAAATGATACTATCAAAGGTCTTTCAACACAAAGAAACAAAAAGAAAAAAATAAAATCACAGACCATCAAATATATATTCTTAGTCCCATACTTCATTATGTCGATTTAGACTTTGTAAAAAACAAGAAAAATCATTTAAAGAATTACTTATCCAAACTGTACAAGAGATACAAAAAATTGATGCGTACATAAATTCAAAAAATCAGTTGATTAGAGAAAGAGAGTTACTGATCACAAGTCGGGCTCTTTAATGCAAGCGTGATATAGGGTTTCACATATGTGATAGGTTACTTTTGTTGATTCGGTTTGCAGAGCACATAGAGTATACATGAACACCACAAATGGATGTTTGTGGGTCTGTGGCGCGAATAAGTTGAGTTGTTGGTGTGATACAGTATAAGAGATAACATACCTAATCTCTTTGGTGTGCTGTCGAGCTTCCATTGGCTGTTGAGATTTTTGTTGCCATGTCAGCAAGATAATATGACAATGTTTCAAACGGTGTCGTTTCACAGTAAGGGCAAATATGTCATTTTACTTTTCCGGTGACCTGATGGGGTAATATGCAACAAAATCAAAGTTGAGGGAGTTTTTTGTAGTCTAGGGAGGTTAGTTGCAAAACCCCAATAGTCCAAAGGGGTTTGTTGCATTTAACCCTTTTTTTATTATTTTTTCTGCACAAGAGGCAGGCCTTTTTAGGCAAGGCAAGCCCAAAATGGCAACCAAATCCAATCCATTGCGGGTTGCCATTTTAGGGCCACGATTTTTAAATTGTTTTGGGTCACCTTTTTTAGCGATCCACGAGTCCCCATGAACGGGCTCGTATTATATTTTAAAAAAAGGCCCAATGCACTGTAGTTGGCCCATAATTTGTTTTAAGGGCGTGTTTCGGTAAAATAAATGCCATAAATCATTTTTTTGGGTTTTTTTTTTTTTTTTCAACAAAATTGAACCAAGGAGTCGTTAATGCATTGTTTGTCAGGCTTTTTTGGGCAAAAAAAGTAAAAAAAAAAAAAAAAAAAGGGAGAAATTCAATTTTTTTTTTTTCCCTGCAAAACTACTTAATATTATATTACTTAAAAGCTTAAATGGATATTGTATTGTTTTATTTAAAAAAAAAATTAATTTTCATAGTACTGTTTTAATTTATTTTAATTACAATTACATTTTATTTTTATTTTTATAATAAAGTATAGTCCTTGTATCAATATGACAAAATGTTGTCTAAATTTGGGCAAGGAAAATTATTTGTATGGATACACTTAGTAATAAAATGAATTGGATTATTAAGCTGCTGGAATAAAAACACATTCACGTGCAATGGCGATAAAGGCGTGTAAATAATTAATTACAGAAAATAAAAGGATAACGTAGGCTGTAAAAAATTATTACTCCGTATTAGAAAAAAGGCATGTAAACTAAATCATTGCACTTTCAGTTTCAGTTTTAAAAACTAAAGAAAAAACCGTAGTATAGACTCTATATAAGGAGGAGAGAGAACAAAATGGAAGAGAGAGAAAAGGAGGGAAGAGCAAAAAAAAAAAAAAAAAAAAAAAACGGGGGAGTAGAGGAGAAAACAGAGTATGTATGTTTGGGAGGTTTAATGGCATTGGGTGTAAATTGCTACTCCAATATTTTTTTAGATTCATTTAGCATGTTTTTTATTTTTTATTTTTTGAAAAAAATTACTATGTCATGATTTTTGATAATTCAGAATAAAATATTACCGTTTACTTTTTTTTTTTTTAAATAAGGTAACAGGTGTAAATAAATTTATATTAATTAAATATTTTTAGTTTGTCCAACATTAATGAGCATAGTGTCACACCCCGCTACCAAGAGGCTATGCCACGCAGGCGCCACGCAGACGCCCAGCAGACGATGACATGGAGCCTGCATGGATTGGAGCTTTCTAGACTTCTCTACACAAGTATGGAACTTTCCGGAATTCTCTAGATTAGTGTGGAGTTGTCTAGCCTTTTCTAGACTTGTCTAGAGTTGTATAGAATTCTCTAGAATTCTCTAGACTTGTCTTGTACATAGTAGATAGTTCTAGAGTTGTGTAGATATTTCTGGAGGATTCTAGACACTAAATCTAGGCCACACATTTGTACACATCTAGAATGTTCTTGTAAGGCCAAAGGCCTATAAATAGGAGGTGGGAGTTCATTTGCTCCTCACCAAGCAACCAAGTTGTAATCTCTCCTCTCAAGTAATACAAGTTCTATACATTCCCAAACTCTCTTGCTCACTTGCCTAACCTCTTCCTACACACCCAAGTAAGCAAAACACTTGTCTAGCCTTAGTCTTCACTAAGCTAGCACACTCGGGTAGGCTGACTTAGCGCTTCAAGGGGGCTTGAAAGTGTCTAAGGCCGCACGGTAGCTTGAAAAGGTTCAAGTCCGTGACAGTTGGTATCAGAGCTAAGGTCGTGAGGCGTCACACCTTGTGTGGAGGAAGCTATGGCGGAGCTATCAGACGTGACTGGCATCCAAGAGGAGACTCTACGTGGAAGGGAAGCAAATCCCCCTCCAGGCGGAGTGAGGACGAGGGCTAGGTCGAAGGACATTATGGCGGGCTTAGAGGCACGTATGGCAAACATGGAGGGGTCCATAGCCAACGTGTTGGAGCAGCTTGAGGATGCTCACCAGCGCATGGATGGGCTGGAGTCGGAGGACGTTGAGGTCCAAAATGCTGTCAAAGGGTCACTCAATGCCCTAAGTGGTGACTTTCGGCAGGAGCTCCAAGCACTTCGAGAACTTATGTTGGGGGAGTTTGCCACCCTACGTGGCTATGTTGATCAGGAGCTTGGCACTTTCCGCGAGCAAGTGGAGGAAATGCGAGCGGACTGGACATTGTGCAAACGGGCGGTGGCGTCCGGCACAGCTACTACGGGGGTAGTAGCACCCCGGGTTGATATTCCCAAGCCTAAGTGCTATGGTGGGAACCGGGTAGCGAGGGAGTTGGAGAACTTCCTCTTCAGCATGGAGCAATACTTTGAGGCTACGGGCATGACCGACGAGACCATCAAGATACGCACGGCGACCCACTACCTCACCGACCATGCCATGCTATGGTGGAGGAAAAAGTATGGTGACATAGGCAAAGGTACGGTCTCTATTGATACTTGGGCTGATTTCACTAGGGAAATTAAGAAGCATTTCTATCCTGAGAATGCCGAGGATGAAGCTAGGGGCAGACTCCGAAGGCTAAAACAGGTTGGGTCGATTCGGGACTATGTGAAGGAATTCACTAACTTGACTCTTGAGATCCCGGATCTATCCGACAAGGACTCTCTTTTCTTCTTCATGGATGGATTGCAGTTGTGGGCTAAGACGGAGCTAAGGCGGCGTAACGTGCAAGACCTTGCCACAGCTATTGCAGAGGCGGAGTCCTTTATTGATTTCAGCTCTAAGAAGGAACCCTTGTCCAAGCCAAAAGACAAAGACAAGGACAAGGGGAGGTATGCCGGCAAAGGTGGGGGAGACAAGGGCGCTGCACCCCACAAGGATTGGTCCCGTAAGCCAGGTGGTGGCCATGGAGGCAAAGAGGGAAGGGAGAACAAGGAAGGAGCACCCAAGCCTAAGGGTTCTTGCTTCATATGTGATGGACCACATTGGATACGAGATTGCCCAAAGCGGAAGACCCTCAATGCCATGACGAGCCGTTATGAAGAGCAACAACAGGAGGAGGCGCAGATGGGTTCATTGCAAATCCTTAATGCCATCAAGGCTAAAACTGAAATCCCTAAGGCGGCAGCTAAAGGGCTAATGTTCGTGGAGGCGAGCATTAATGGGACACCCACACGTGCTTTGGTGGACACGGGTGCATCCCACAACTTTGTGAGCCTTGACGAGGCCAAGAGGTTGGGCCTCAAGTATAGCAAAGAAGGGGGCTCCATGAAGGCAGTTAACTCGGCGGCAAAGGCTATACATGGCATGGCACACGGCGTCCAAGCATGCATTGGCGAGTGGGGTGGCCGCATAGATCTATCGGTGGTACCCATGGACGACTTCAAACTAGTCCTTGGGTTGGAGTTCTTAGACAAGGTGAGAGCCTTCCCCATCCCTTTTGCTAACACTATGTGTATTATGGAAGGCAACACAGCATGCATGGTGCCGGTGGAGCGAGGCGCCAAGTTGGAAGCCCAAGCTTTGTCAGCTATGCAGTTCAAGAAGGGCTTCAAGAAGGGAGAGACTAGCTACCTTGCTACGTTACTGGAGACACCCGAAGATGAGCTAGTCCCTTCCCCACAAGAAGAGGTGCCTAAGGAGATACGAGCCGTGCTAGACGAGTACACGGACGTGATGCCTAAGGAGTTGCCCAAGAAGCTTCCACCTAGGAGGGAGGTGGATCATAAGATTGAGCTGGAACCTGGTTCTAAACCCCCTGCTTTGGTGCCCTACCGGATGGCACCCCCAGAGTTGGAGGAGTTGCGGAGGCAACTTAAGGAACTGTTAGATGCGGGCTATATTCGACCATCGAAGGCCCCATATGGCGCACCGGTGTTGTTCCAGAGGAAGAAGGACGGGTCCTTGCGCATGTGCATCGACTACCGGGCGCTCAACAAGGTGACTATCAAAAACAAGTACCCCATTCCTCTCATTGCCGATCTCTTTGATCAGCTTGGTGGAGCACGCTACTTCACTAAGCTTGACTTGCGCTCGGGGTACTACCAGGTGCGGATAGCGGACGGGGATGAGCCTAAGACTACGTGTGTAACGAGGTATGGCTCCTATGAGTTTCTTGTTATGCCGTTTGGCCTCACCAATGCACCTGCTACTTTTTGTACTTTGATGAACAAGCTCTTCCATCCCTACTTGGATCGCTTTGTGGTGGTGTACTTGGATGATATTGTTGTGTATAGCACCACTCTAGAGGAGCACGTGCAGCACTTGAGGGCGGTCTTCCAAGTCCTACGGGAGAACGACCTATATGTGAAGATGGAGAAATGCTCATTTGCCCAAGAGGAGGTGTTGTTCCTAGGGCATAAGATACGGGATGGAAAGCTGATGATGGATGAGGCAAAGGTGAGGGCCATTCAAGAGTGGGAGCCGCCCACTAAGGTGACAGAGCTACGCTCATTCCTTGGGCTTGTCAACTACTACCGCCGCTTTATCAAGGGTTACTCGGCGAGAGCAGCCCCATTGACAGACCTTCTCAAGAAGGCGCGTGCTTGGAGTTGGACAGAGTCGTGCCAGGGGGCATTTGATGACTTGAAGAGGGCAGTTACGGAGGAGCCGGTACTTAGCTTGCCCGACCACTCCAAGCCATATGAGGTGCACACGGATGCATCAGACTTCGCTATTGGAGGTGTGTTGATGCAGGAAGAACACCCCATAGCTTACGAGAGCCGCAAGCTTAATGACACTGAGCGGCGCTATACTGTGCAAGAGAAAGAAATGACGGCGGTCATCCATTGCCTACGTACTTGGAGGCACTACTTGCTCGGGGCACAATTTGTGATCAAGACGGATAATGTTGCCACCAGCTACTTCCAGACACAGAAGAAGCTTAGCCCCAAGCAAGCTCGTTGGCAGGACTTCTTAGCGGAGTTCACTTACCATTTCGAATATAAGCCGGGCAAGGCCAATGTTGTGGCGGACGCACTTAGTCGTAAGGCCGAGCTCGCAGCTATTAGTCGGCCCCAACACTCTCTTGTGGAGCGAATCAAAGAAGGGTTGCAGCATGACCCTCTAGCCAAAAGCCTTATTCAGCTAGCTAAGGAAGGGAAGACTCGGCGCTTTTGGCTAAGGGATGATTTACTTCTCACTACGGGGGACCGACTCTTTGTGCCCAGGTGGGGCAACTTGCGGAAGGAGCTAATACGGGAGTGCCACGACACCAAATGGGCTGGTCACCCAGGTATGCGGCGCACACTAGCACTCCTTGAAG
Source organism: Cornus florida (assembly GCF_030987335.1). NCBI lineage: Eukaryota > Viridiplantae > Streptophyta > Magnoliopsida > Cornales > Cornaceae > Cornus > Cornus florida. The sequence goes on along the minus strand of NW_026775573.1, from coordinate 15,164,711 downwards.
ATTCTTACTATTGGCCTCGGATGCGAGATGACGTGGAGACATATGTGAGGACTTGTCTTGTGTGCCAACAAGATAAGATTGAGCAACAGCATCCTGCAGGCCTACTAGAGCCACTGCCTATTCCAGAGAGACCATGGGAGAGCGTCTCTATGGATTTCATCACTTGCTTACCCAAGTCAGAGGGTTGCGGGAGTATTATAGTGGTGGTAGATCGATTCAGCAAGTATGCCACCTTCATACCCGCACCAGCAGACTGCACAGCAGAGAGGGCAGCAGAGTTATTTGTTGACCATGTGGTCAAGCTTTGGGGAGTTCCGCAGAATATTGTCAGTGATAGAGACCCGCGTTTCACGGGTAGATTTTGGACGGGACTCTTCAAGAAGATGGGGACAGATCTTAACTTCTCTACGAGTTTCCACCCCCAATCAGATGGGCAGACAGAGCGCATCAATGCTCTCCTGGAGCTTTATTTGAGGCACTATGTGAGTGCTAATCAGCGAGATTGGGCCAAACTCCTTGGGGTGGCACAGTTTTCTTACAACTTGCAGCGGAGTGAGGCTACCAATCACAGTCCATTTGAGGTTGTCACCGGACGGCAGCCTATGACACCCAACGCCATTGCTTCAACTTGCGATGGTAAGAGTCCAGCGGCCTACAAATTTGCCAAGAGGTGGCATGAGCAGTCCGACTTGGCTAGGGCATACCTTGACAAGGCGGCAAAGAAGATGAAGAAGTGGGCCGACACCAAGCGAAGGCGGGTGGAGTACATAGTAGGAGACCAAGTGATGGTTAAGCTACTACCCCAACAGTTTAAGTCCTTTCGGAGCGTGCATAAGGGTCTAGTAAGGAGGTACGAGGGCCCGTTCCCCATCGTCAAGCGGGTGGGCAAGGTCTCCTACATGGTGGAGCTTCCACCCAAGTTGAAGATACATCCAGTCTTCCATGTCAGCATGCTCAAGCCTTATCATGAAGACACGGAAGACCTTACTCGGAGCATATCGCATAGGGCACCCACGGCCGTTGTCACATCCTTTGACAAGGAAGTTGATTGCATCCTTGCAGATCGTGTGATGAGCAGGAGAGGTGTGCCCAAATATACTGAGTATTTAGTGAAGTGGAAGAACCTGCCAGATAGCGAGGCGAGCTGGGAGCATGAGGATACACTATGGCAGTTCGCAGAGCATATCCAGCGGTTCAAGCAAGAAGACGCGACGAGGGCGTCGCGAGCTTAGGTGGGGGAGAATGTCACACCCCGCTACCAAGAGGCTATGCCACGCAGGCGCCACGCAGACGCCCAGCAGACGATGACATGGAGCCTGCATGGATTGGAGCTTTCTAGACTTCTCTACACAAGTATGGAACTTTCCGGAATTCTCTAGATTAGTGTGGAGTTGTCTAGCCTTTTCTAGACTTGTCTAGAGTTGTATAGAATTCTCTAGAATTCTCTAGACTTGTCTTGTACATAGTAGATAGTTCTAGAGTTGTGTAGATATTTCTGGAGGATTCTAGACACTAAATCTAGGCCACACATTTGTACACATCTAGAATGTTCTTGTAAGGCCAAAGGCCTATAAATAGGAGGTGGGAGTTCATTTGCTCCTCACCAAGCAACCAAGTTGTAATCTCTCCTCTCAAGTAATACAAGTTCTATACATTCCCAAACTCTCTTGCTCACTTGCCTAACCTCTTCCTACACACCCAAGTAAGCAAAACACTTGTCTAGCCTTAGTCTTCACTAAGCTAGCACACTCGGGTAGGCTGACTTAGCGCTTCAAGGGGGCTTGAAAGTGTCTAAGGCCGCACGGTAGCTTGAAAAGGTTCAAGTCCGTGACAATAGGGTCGCCAGTGTGGTAGCCCGCTCACAAGGTGGTCACAATCCACCCCCTTGGAGGCCCGACGTCCTCGTCGACACACTTCCGGCTGGGTCAGGCTCTGATACCATTTGTAATGACCCTCTCCACCACATGGTATGATATTGTCCGTTTTGGGCCTGAGCCCTCACAGTTTTGCTCTTGGGCTTTACCCCAAAAGGCCTCGTACCAATTGGAGATGACACACTTACATATAAGCACTTCACCTTTCCTCTACCCAGGCGATGTGGGACTGTGCACCCGTAGTTTGCTAGTGTGGTAGCCTGACAGTGTTTCTCGCACTCGCCCACAGCACACCCGCCCACAAGATCGTCACAATAAGCTTATACTATATTATTTATACTATATTTTCATTTCCATTCAGCCTTCATACCAATATAAATTTAGGTTTTTCTCTTTAAATTTATCTGCTATATATATATATATATTTGAGAATTATATTGTGTATTCATTTATTTGGTTTTTATTGATTTTCATTTTATATAGATTTATTAAAGGGACATTGAGACGTTCTAAGGAGATTCAATCAGAGAGAGATTCTATATTGTAATAGAATAGCCAATAGAGAACTATACTCATTTATTTTCTGACATTTATTTAATAAAATTATTGTTATCGCATTTATTTTAGTTCCAGGTTTCCCGAAATCAAAATTTGTGTGTACATAGGGCATTTTGTTTGGCTACCAGAGCAAACAAACAGACTGCAGCCTCTCTCTCGACGGTGCAAGAAACACGCAATAAGAGAGACTAGGATTTTTGACGGATGACTGATTGGTTAAATGGAAATAGCTAAAAAAAAATATAGGAAATGAAATTTTTTTTAACACTTTGAAAAGTTTGATTCTACTTTCTGAGTAATAAAAAATTAAAAAACCGATTTAATTTCCTTTTATGACCTTGTTAGTTATTTATCTGGACTATTTTAAATTTTCTTCTATAGACTTCATACAATTACGTCCCTTATGTTGTGTCTAGATGACTCAACTTATCTTTATTTATTTATTTATACTAATTGTTCCTAAATGCAAACATGTAAACAATATTTATCTCTATTAACCCGTTAGCCTTATAATTGTGTCCAATATTATGGCTAAATATAAGTAATTATATTATTATTTTTAATAGTTTAACATTTTACTATGTCTTTGCTAAAAATGAATATAAATTCATCTAACATAAATTTGTTTATTATTATTTTTTTACTATTTAAAATTATAAGGCTTGTTTTGATAATTAAAATTATTTTCTTTTCTTTTTAATGATATTTAAACTAACAAAACGATATTTTTTTACAATTTTTTTAAAAAAATTCCCTAGTAACCAAATGCATACAAAAAAACTTGATTTTCCTTTATTTTACTTTACTTTCTTTCACTTCACTTTCCAAAATAATTTTCTGTCTAATTAAACCGACATAAAGGAAGTTGGCATAAAGGAAGTTGGTGATTTAATGACTGGGGAGTTGGCGACCAAAACCCCGGTGACCGTCGTAACTATAACAGTCCTAGGATAGTGAAATCCCTTGTTGGGTAAGTTCCGACTCCCACAAAAAGCGTAACGACCTGAGAACTATTTTGAAGAGAGGCTCCATGAAACAATAACTCATTATTAACTCATTTATAAATTGTCATAAATGGGTGAGTCAACCCATACCCAACCCCGATGACCTCAATATTTTTTTAGATTCATTTAGCATGTTTTTTATTTTTTGAAAAAAAAAATTACTATTTCATGATTTTCATAATTCACAATAAAATATTACAGTTTACTTTTTATTTTTTTAAATAAGGTAACAGGTGTAAATAAATTTATATTAATTAAATATTTTTAGTTTATCCAACATTAATGAGCATTGTGGTGGTAGGTTCTCACTACTCAAAATACAAGGGTCCAGGGTCTGAGTCCCCCTATATATACTTGGGCAAAAACAAACATAAGTGGGGTGTATAATATAGTTGTACAACCAACATGCTGGTAGCAAGTGAAATTGAAGGATAGTAAATTGAATTTTTAGTAGATGCATTTAGCATGAATTTTAAATAATAAAAAAGTTGTAGTAAAGTACTATTTCATGGTTTTGATAATTCACAAAAAAAAAAAAAAAAAAAAAAGAAGAAGAAGAAGAAGAAGAAGAAGAAGAAGAAGAAGAAGTACTAGGTGCAAATAAATTTATATTAGCTGATTATTTCTAGTTTCTTTTTTAAAAATAAAAGCTTTTAAATAAATAATTTTGTAAGACATATGGAGAGATATAGAATATTATAATATTTTTATGAAAAGTTATGCATAATCATATTTTAATTGTAGTATAAATATTTTTTTATAAGAAAAAACACTTATCCGATTGGTTAAATGGAAATAGCCTCAAATAGGATAGCCAAGAAAAAGAAAGGAAATGAAAAAAAATTAGAACACTTGTAAAATTTTGGTTTGTTTTCAGATCATGATGTAACAATTTATAGTAAGTAGATGTGCGTCATGATATACGGGGAGTTAGAAAAATGGCAGAGACATTTTTGGATTCAAACAATAGTTTGAACAGAGGCTTCATTCCTCCACTTGCCCATCAATATGAAAGTCTCCATTCTCCAACTTGCATCACCACTGACGCAGTTCACACAAAAAAGACAATTGCTAACAATTAAAAGATGATTAAAAAGATTTGCAGCCTCTCCAATTGATGGTTTCGGCACTAACAACACTTGAAAAGTAGCTTAATTCAAATCAGGTCATAACATACACACAGAAATCACCAGCATCAATGCCGTACTTTTCACCACAATGTGGTACCACATTTTCTCACTAGTAGTCATCAACTAAAAAGAAAAGGAATAATTAAAGTAAGGACATCCAGTGGGCTTCAATAAATGAATACTACTTGTATGGAACTTACACAGGAGAATGTACATGGACGAACAGAGTTTTGAAGTTGTAAATGATTAAAGTTTGGAGCCAACCAGCTCCATGAAGAAGTAGTATACAAAAGCAACAACACTAAGAACAGGGTGAAAGATCAATCTCTCTCTCGTTTTTGTTTCTTTTTCCCTTTTGAAGATTGATATTGACTAAAACATACACATTACAAGATGATTCCCCAATTAATTCCCTGACTAATATGAAATTGACTAAAACGATTATACAAGAATCAGATAATCAGAGATAGGACTCACTTTCGGTATCCAACTCAGTAGTGGAATTGCACTGTATAAAACCTGCCTTTTTGGTCAGAATTTTTTGTTTTTTGAAATTTTATAATATTGCTTTTCAAGAAATGAAATATAAGTTCCAACATATTTGACACTCCCACACATTTGTTCAAAAATTTATAGTCAACAAACTTCCAAAATGGTGGTAAACCGTAAAAACCCACAACAAACCAGATTACTCAATCAGGCAGAAAATCTAAAAAGCAAGAAAAAGAAGATAGATTAAAACCTACAAATTCTAATTATAACTTGCAAATGCAATTAAAATAAGTTTTCACCAAAGAAAAGTGAAGAGGTTCAAATGCTTATAATAAACAAAGCTGATGAGACAAAAGGAATAGAGTAAAATTTTAGTTTTACCACTCACAAGAACAAAAATTATATTTGAATTCTGCATCTAGTTTCCCCCATTTTCCTTGTTAGTCATTGTTGTTGCACCAAAACAAACCGTACCAGATGAGATATAAACCAGGAATTTCAAATTTTTCTCTCATATTTCCTTGAAAATAGGAGCTAAGGTTGGACTAACATACCACATACTGTACTATCTCAGTTACCGTTAGCATCAGATTCCGGAAACTCACTTCAATCAGAAGAAACAACCATAGCTTGCTTGTTTGTTTATCTACGCAATTTCTTCAAAATCTTCATCAGATGTAGTGGCAGGTAAGTGAACTCACCTAGAAAAGTCTATAACTTGAGCTACATCAGACAACTGATCTGGCTCATTGATCCCATTTAGGCGTCTTATGGCAACTAGGCTCTCCCTGTAGAGCAAGGGGTAGGGTTCTATCCGGGATCCAAGATCCTTGACCTGTTCAGTCTCTGGATCATACAAACCCAAAGTACCATCACCATCAGCTTTAATGAAAAGCAGACCCTTCTTCCAAATCCCCAGCACTGTAGTGTGGGGGATATCAACTCTTGCATGTTGAGTCCAACCCTCATCTCCCCTCATCACCCATACGTCAACAGAAGTTGTATAACAATCCATAAGATCATAGTAACACAGAGCAAGAGAGTTGTCGTAGGTGGTAAGAACTCCATATTGTGGACGTGGAAGACCACCAGGTAGCTTGGCAAAGGACTCGGTCGTCAGGTCGAATGAAAGGATCAAAGGATGGCCATTCTCCATTGCAAACCAGTGATAAACACCATCAATGCAAGTGTTAGACATAGGGGTATAAATATCAGGACATGGAAGACCAACATCCACGTATCGCCAGGAATCAGATGATAGGGAATACACAGCGGTCGTAGCACCCATCCACTTTTTCTCCCCAAACTCCTCCCCATTGACCCAAATCCAAATCACCTTGTAATCAGCAGTAATGGGATCCAACCCAAATCCAAAAGTATCCAAACCGTCCAGCTGCGTTTCTGGGAATACAGGGAGGGACCTAAATTCTTTGGTTGCCGGATTCCACAGAGCAAAGTGACGATTTAACATACAAAAGATGCCGTCATAGAGACTGATATCTAGACGGTGGGTCATATCCGCCACCAAATCGCGATAGACTGGGGGAGAACCAGCCAGTGTTTCATCGTCATACAGTGAAAAATAACGCAGCCCGCCATGGCCGTCAAGATGCCTAACAAAGAGACGGGCACTGTTGTTGGGGTGGTTGTAGTGCCGAGCAACAAAACTAGGGGCTTTGACCATAGACTGCCAAGTTTTGCATACGAAACTTACCCGAATCACTGATTCCGCAGGAAGCCGTGACAGGATGTCGATCATCAAATCGTCAGGTAGTCGATGGATGTCACTCGTCATTGGCCCCCTTGGTATTGATTCCATTTGTTTTGATGGCTTCGAATGACCCATCCGTCAACAAGGATAAGATCGCGCACCAAGAAAGTCAAACCCCTTCTTCAAATGCTCTGCATAGAAAGCAAAACCCAATTGTGATTTTCTTCAAATGGTCTGCATTTTCTTGGGCTACCAGAGCAAGTGCAAGAAACATATGTAAGAGAGAAACCAAGGTTTTTGGTTAAATGCAAATAGCTAAAAAAATATATATAGTTGTACACGGTTTAAATGTATTTGTATTTCCCCCATAATATTAATTTGTACACGGTTTAAATGTATTTTTATTATTATTAATTTAATTTTATTTTTTCAAAAATACTTCTTTGAAAATGTCTCATGAAAAGAGAAGCCATCATCTTAAATTGCTAATCTACGTCCTCTGGGTTTTGAATTGCTAATCCTATTCAGGGTCAGTTGAATGTAAAATGATACTTAATACTAAGAAATATATAAGACTCATTAACCACAGTGTCTCAGTCCCCCCAAAACAGAGCATACCAAAATAAGCTATATAGAAGTATTAGTATCATTGATTAACATTTATATTTTCTCTTGGTCACCAAAAATGAAAATAATCCGTGTCACAGCATATGTTTATTCTAATCCCTTTTATAAGCTTGAATCATCTATTAATAATAAATTAATCAGTCCTGCTTAACTCACATTACTGAATTATTTTACATTAATCCTCTGTTTCATTGAGCGAAAAAAATGGAAAGAAGAAAGATACGAAACCATAAATTTCATAGGAAAATGAAAATGAAAACGAAATAATTAGCATAAGCATAGTAATCTGTTCTTCCCTACATATTCAAATCTACAAAGCAGACCAGATACAATAGACATGAAGATGTTTTCAGAAAATAAAATAAAATCGAATAGCTTTATAGATGATGCTCAACCACATATTCAAATCTACAAAGCAGACCATATATAATACACATGAAGATGCTATCAGAAAGTAAAATAACATCGAATAGCTTCATAGATTATGCTCAACCACATAAACTTTGTACCGTTTAGCTTCTTATTGCAATGAAATCATTTTAAACCAAAAAAATCGTGAACAGTGTTAGAAGATAAGCAAAACTGTATTTCCTCTGGTCCTCAAGATAAAACGAAGAAGAAAATAAAATTGAAAGTACCAAAATAAGCTATATAGAAGTATTAGTATCATTTATCAACAATTTTATTTTATTTCAGTTGCGAAAAAATGAATATAACCTCTCTCAGAAATCTCATTTCATCTACTCCCTCTAATTTAAGTTCTCTTCAACCAAACAGAAAATGTAACTCAGGAAAAAAAATGAATATACACCAAAAACGAAATCGGAAATCGAGAAAAGAAAAAACAACATACGAATATATGTGAGTAAAGTGTAAATATTAGCAGGAAAAGCAATATTGAATCTGGAAAGTCACCTGCAAGAAAAAACTGGCAAGAGAGAGTTCTTGAGGGTTTGAGAGAGAGAGAGAGTAAGTAGAGAGAGAAGAAGAAGGTTGTGCTCCTTGCATATGCAGGAACGAGTACGCCTGCTGCTCTGCTAACGAGTGGAGTGGCGCGATAACGACGCTCTGTGTTTCTTTTCTTGGTGTACAATTTTGGCACGTATAATGTACGCGCGGTTGAGTGGGGTCGTTTCACACGAAATCCTGAACACGTGGCGACATATCGCAGCGAGTGTTTGATATAAGAAGTTGATTGCAAGTAGCGATTTGTTACCCTTTTAGAGATGGAATATTTGATCCTGTGGGACCGTGCGTATACTCGACAGTTGGCTCTCAAACTTGCCGATTTCGTTAATTGAAGCAAACTTTAGAGAGGTGGTTCCAAATTTTATCCTTGCTCACCAAGAAATTAATTGGTTAAATGCAAATAGCTAAAAAAAAATATAAGAAATGAAAATATTTTGAACACTTTGAAAATTTTGATTCTACTTTCTGAGTAATAAAAAATTTTAAAACCTATTTAATTTCCATACCGTTATTGAAAATGACAAGGAAACGAAAACTAAAACCATACCATTTTAAATCCCAAACAAGCACAAAAACTCAAATGTGAAAATTTAAAATGGAATTACCAAACTGATTTTGTTGTGGTTTTTGTACACGGTTTAAATGTATTTGTATTTCCCCCATAATATTAATTTGTAGACGGTTTAAATGTATTTTTATTATTATTAATTTAAATTTTTTTTTTTCAAAAAGCCATCAAATTAAATTGCTCATCTACGACCTCTGGTTTTGAATTGCTAATCCATCCCGGGGGTCAGGGGTTTTAAAAATAATTATTAATTAATATATAAATTTATATTTTTTTATTAATTAATATTTTTCTTTATTTCTCACATAATTTTAAATTTTCATTATCGTAGCAGACTTGTTTATCGATCAAATTATACGCAAAGCCCACTTAGAAATTTGGGAGTATCTTTGTGAGAAATTATATTCACTTTAATAATATTTTAAAAATTATAAAAAAAAAAAATTAAAATTAAATGAAAGGCGTTTCTTCTATCAACGTTTAAATGGTCTATAATTATTACAGAGCTAAAACTATAACAATATTTATTATTTAATTTTTATTATTTCGAAAAAAAAAAAATACCCTTGATTTTCATTTTTAAGCTATTCTTAATTGTCCAAATGAGCCTAAGAACCAGCTTTCAAGCAAATTCGAACAAAGAATATTGTTTATTCCAAAATTAATGTAAACTAAAACAAAAAGCTTCTAAACATCCAGATTAAATTGTAATTATGCCCTAATAATTGATCGTCACATTCATGAGTACCATCCAATTATAACAATATCCCATTGGCAGAAACTTATTGTTTATTGATTTATTAATATGAAAAGTCAAGATTTGTTAAATCTCTATATCGGAATTAAAAATTTTATATTCAAATTCTAACTAGTAATTATTAATATGTCCACGTTGAAATCTACTGTTCTTCCGATAACATGAATTTTCTTCTCATAGATTTTTATAAAATCTCTGAAGTCAGACATGTGAATTTAATTCATAGATGTTTATAACAGAAAATTAAACAAATTAAAAAATTAAACTAATTAGGAAAAAATGGCTCTCATGATACTCGGAATAGCGTATACTGCCAAAAAATTAGGCATGTAATCATTGAGCAACTTGTTTCGCCAAAAATAAAAATAAACCCTGACTTCAAATCGGGAAAAATAAACTAATGGAGATCAGAGTTTGGTTCAGATTTGTCGGTCACCAATTGAATGCTCATCATATGTGATTCATGGATTCAATTTCTCCATTGATTGGAAAAAATAATTTAATACATACAAAGGAAATTTTAAAATTTTTTAAAAAATGGAAATCATCGGAGACTTAAATACTACGAATCATGGAACTAACCAATCATATTGTTGCAGTTTTTTTCTCATCAATTGATTTCCTTCCATTCAGTAAAAGCACATACAAATTGAAACAACGAAAACACTGTGTGTGTTTGATTGAGAGAGAGAGAGTGTGTGTTTGAATGTGAGAGAGAGTGTGTTAATCGTGTTTCGGAGAAACCCTAACGCCACTCGTATATCGATGTATATAGCCCACTTAGATAGAGGAGGTGATGACAGTTTATCCTGAAACCCTATATCCAGCGGCGCGACGTCTCCTTATGTTATCGTGAACACCCAATTATATTATGGGAAAATTACACTTATCCCCCTCTAATAAAGGTTTATTACATTTATCCCTCTTGTTGTTTTGAACATTTTGAAAAGTTTGATTCTACTTACTGAGTAATAAAAAATTTAAAAACTGATTTAATTTCCGTACCATTATTGAAAATGACAAGGTAATGAAAACTAAAACATTTTAAATCCCAAATAAATCGTTAATTGCGGTTATTAGTTTACCCCACCTGACAGACATATATTGAAAATGACAAGGTAATGAAAACTAAAACATTTTAAATCCCAAATAAATCGTTAATTGCGGTTATTAGTTTACCCACCTGACAGACATATATAAACAAGCAAGCAAGAGTTCTTTTGTTTGTCTTGGTTCTGGGCCTTGGGCCGTTAAAATGTTGCATCTCATTTGTTTGGGCTTTCTTGTTCCCCAACTTGCTTGGGTCTGTTTGGGCTAAAGGCCATTCTGTACAGTTGGCTTTTAATTTATGTATTAGCCTCACATTTGGAGAAAAAAAAGCAAGACACTGTTTATAAGTGCTTGTGTAAAAAGATAATTGTACTTTTAACTCGTGAGTCAATCTAATTTTCTTTATATCGTAAGGAAAAAAATCGCACGTGTGTATGTAGGAACAATGTTTTATCTAAAATGGTTTGTTTGATCTTACACTACGCCATTTGTTTCAGTGTAAAATATTTTTTTCGATTTTTAGATAAAATAATTATTTTTTATTATTTTTGATATAAGTCCTTGGGTTTATTTGGGCCAACGGCCATCTTTGTACAGTTCTCTTTTATAAGTGTTTGTGTAAAAAGACAATTGTACTCCCGAGTCAATCTAATTTTCTTTATATCGTAAGGAAAAAAAATCTCACATGTGTGTATGTAAGGGCAATGTTTTGTCTAAAATGGTTTGTTTGATCTTACACTACGGCCATTTGTTTCGTGTAAAGTATTTTTTTCGATTTTTAGTTAAAATAATTATTTTTTATTATTATTTTTATATAGGGCAAAGGTCTATATTGAAATTGAGGCAACTTGACGAAAACTAATAGGTAAATTACTTTTATTAAATTTTATTCCGTAATATATATTTTTTCATAAATATTTTATATTAAACAAACACCAAAAAATATAAAAAAATATATTTTAAAAAAATTTTACATCCAAACAAATAGAGCATACAGATTTTATAATTCGTCAATACTCTGAATAAATTAATAAATTTTATGGTAACATGAGCTTTGACCAGTCTGATTGGTATGATTAAGGGGATGATTAATTTCAGACAATCTAAGTATGATCTTTGCTTATGTTTAGCAACTAATCAAATTATTTTTTAAAATTTAAAATAGAATATTTAATTTAACTAATTTTAAATTTAACTCCATACAAACATAACTTTTGGTTTTGATGTGATTCATGATATCTAGTTGGATCCTTAACATATATATAAGATTCTTACTGTCTACATGGTTCAAATTTTTGTAAACAAAACTGGTTTAAGAGAACTATAAAAACATATTTTCTAAAGTTTGAATTTTTTTAACTCTATTTTTAGATAACAATTTTCATAAAACGAGTGCTTAAACTATATATTGTATGTTCTTCTACTAATCCAACCGATACATAGACAAAGGAAAATAAAAAATAAAAAATAAAAAATAAAAAATAAAAAATAAATAAAAAAAAACAACAACCTAATATATAGGCAATATAGTGTTAAGGTTTGTCTTGTACATGCCTGACAACTAATCCCATGAGCAATATAAGATGAGGGCTTAAATTTTAATTAAAAAAATTACTATAGATAAATTGAAGTTGCTCCCAAAGCCCAACAAAAGATGCCACCTCCATGTCCAAAAAAGCCAGCTACTGATATCCTGCAGGGAGATGCAACAAAAATGAGGTCCAAACAAGGAAATAATTATTTTGGATATCCACTAATATAATTATAAATTAGTAATTGTGTCACCATGAAATGCAATTTAAAATTTAATTGCGGTAATTAGTTTTGATCTTTCGTTTTGGGCTGCCCCCATGTTTGGGCCATCTTTTAGGCTTCTGTTGCCAATTTTCTTTGGGTTGTATCTGGCCTAATGGCCCACCTTTTGTAATTACCCTTACTTATATATCAATTGCTTAAATTTCGAAAAATAATAAATAAATAAATAAATCCTACCGTTAAACTTTTTAAAATTTTCATTTAGCTATTTCTTTGTCTCCTGAAAATTCTCAGTAAATAGTGACAGTGAAGTGAATTTTTATTAGATGCATTTAGCAATAATCTTTTATTATTTCATAAATTTGAAAATTCAAAAAATATATATTATTATTTACTTCTTATTTTTATTAAATAAGATAACAGGTGTGAATATTAGCTGAATATTTCTGGTTTCATTTTTAAAAATAAAAATAAAATAAGAATTTAAATAAATAATTTTGTAAGACATTTAGAGAGATAATATAATATTATAATATTTTCAAATAAAAATAAAAATTATTTGAATGGTTAAATGGAAATAGCTAAAAAAAATATAGGAAATGAAATTTTTTTAAACACTTTAAAAGTTTAATTCTACTTTCTGAGTAATAAAAAATTTAAAAAACTGATTTAGTTTTCTATTATAATCTTGTTAGTTATTTATCTGGACTCTTCTAACTTTTCTTTCCATATACTTCACACAATTAGATCCCCTATAGTGTGTCTAGGATCTAGATGGTTCAACTTATATTTGGTTATTTATTAATACTAATTGTTCCTAAATCCAAACAAACAAGAGGAGAGAAAGAGATCCTTTCTACAGAATTTATTGCTTCAGACATCTAAACAAATCCTTTCACCACTTCCTCTTCCCAGACTACCAATACAAAAATAACGGAAGCATCTGCCAAATACATCTCGGAATTGTGTTCTCAAGTGGAACCTCTGCAAGGAGAAAGCAGCATCAATCAACCATTTTTATCCCTTCAATGCAAAACAAAAATACTTCTGGCTCTGAAGGAGTCAAGTTCAATGTTCTATGTCATCTCAAATATTGGTAAGATTGAGGGCACCATCCGCACAACAAGGGGTGTTTTGTTTTCATAATCAATGCAAAGACACAATAGCATGGGATATGCGGGCCCCCGCCGGAAATATCAAACACTTCAATAATTTTTTGATTGCATAGAGTGTAACAGAGATGACGATTCTTTGATTGCATAGAGTGTAACAAAGAGGACCAGGAGTAAGGAGCTTTAGACGCTTTTAGATGCAGTGGCCTGAGCTTCTCCCAACCTCTGCCTCGCCTGAATGAAGGCACCACCGGAGGAGATGATTCATTTGGTTTTTTAGCGAGGCAAATTTGTTATAGGCTATGACTAATTTTTAGATAATGGGTTTATGTAAATGATTCCCTTTTTATTTATTTATTTATTTTTTATAGTAAGTGTATCGGCCCGTAACACACACACACCATTTAAATCAGGAGTGCGGCTCGAAAGCTAGACCTCAAAGACTTACTTTTGACAATCCACCTTTTGAACTTTGTAAAAACACAAAATAATATATTTTATATTATATGACACTTTCAGAAAATAGTTCTACGTAATTCCTTAAGCTTTGGTTGGTGAATGACAAAATCACCCCATCCTATCACTAATTTGTGTGATTTTTTTTTTTTCTTTCCTTGAGGGTGGGCATATTTGAACTTTCGAATATTTATGCATATGATAGTATAAAAAATCAGAATTTCGGGGGGGTATGTGCCCCCCCTAGGCACATGCTCCCTCTGCCACTAAGGGCATGCAACAATGCTACTAACAAGTACCGGACCATCTCTTTGTCAAAACCACCTTAAATCACCCTAGCATATCTTTTTCAATTGTAGCTTCATCTCCCCAATACGGCGTTTCATCAAAATCAAATGCAAATTCAGTACTGCAATTACAAATTGGGAGGACCTGATTCATTCCATAAGCACTCAATGGAAAAGGAATTTGCCCATGAACCTGTTGCGAAAAGTATACTTCTCTTCCAAGGTTTACCATACTTGGGAAGAAAGAAACGAGAGGATCTTCAAGAAGAAGAAATCAACACAGAGAGTGGTGCTTGCAAAGATCACCTCCATTGCCACAGCTCTGCTTAAATCGGGATTCTTGAAAGACAATCAACCTTTTAGGCAAATTCTCATGGATTGGAACTTGTCGTCGGCTCATTGTTGCCATCCTCCAAGATCGCCAGACTAATTTCCACTCAGATGATCGAGCACTAACAACCTCACCGGATCGAGCACTAACAACCTCACTTAATGGCTAATTAGCCGTTAATTGTGGTTATTAGTTTTGTATATCATGGCTGGGCTTATCCTGTGTTGGGCTGCTTTTTGGGCTTTGTTTCCCTTCTTTGGGTTGTTTTTGGCCGAATGACCCACCTTATGTAATTATTTTTAAATTTATATCAGTTGCTTTAAATTTCAATAAATAAATAAATAATTTACAAAAATGGGAAAACAAAAAACAATAAAAATTGAAGCATGCTAAGTTATGAATTAGGACAGATTAGAAATTCTATGTGGAATAAAGATTTCTAAAAGCCTAAATTCATTAACTTTGCATGCATAAATCTTTATAAATATTTATATATAAAAAAGTCATTTCCACAAATCAATACAGAAATGAAGATGGCAATATCACCCTTTTCTTTCTAAAGGGGAGGTCGGAGGTTCGAACCTCGATGGAAGGTGTGTGCGTATTTGTTTTAACTTCTAAAAAAAAAGAAAAAAAAAAAAAATGACAAATTGAGAATTTGAATTTAAAAACAGTCCATCTTTAAATTTCTTAAAAATGAGAGCAAGTAAAGAATTATATCTTTATTATGCAAGGTCTTCAAGATCAAAAAATCTCAATATGGGATAAATCATTAAATCCCTATACATCTAAAATTTATTTTATCTCCCAACTCCGCATAAAAATTTTCATCAAAAATAACTTTCCGTCAAAATTCAAACATGGGATTGCTAAAGAAGTCCCAATAAAAAGAACTCAAGCTATTTCTACAAACATACATATTAGTATATTACAAGATGATTCTCCATATAATTCCATGATTAATATGAAATTGACAAAAATGATTATACAAGAATCAGAAAGTATAGATTACAGTTGACATATATAATATATAGAGACAGGACTTACTTTCCGTATCAAACACAGTAGTTGCGCTGTATAAAACCTGTCATTTGACTCGTTTGGTCAGAGAAAAAGTTGAAATTTTACAGTATTGCTCTTCAAGAAATGAAATATATAAGTTCCAAGACATTTACTGCTCCCACTCATTTGTTAAAAAATATATAGTTAACATGCTTCCAAAATGGTAGTAAACCGTGAACCCACAACAAACCACGTGACTCAACCAGGTTGTACAAATTGTAATTATAACTTAAGAATGCAAATATAAAAAGAAGAAGAAGAAAGGTTAAACTCTACAAATTGTAATTATAACTTAGAATTCAATTAAAAAAACTTGTCAGCCAAAGAAAACTCGAGGTGGTTCAAATGCTTATAATAAACACAGCTGATGAGACAAAAGGAATAAAGTAAAATTTTAGTTTATCACTCACCAATAACAAAAATGATAAATTAACATGCCATTACCTTTTAGTTTTGCATCTAGTTTGCCCCCTTTTCCTTATTAGTCATTGTTGTTGCACCAAAACACACAATTTATCGGATGGAGTGACCCGTAGGTGAACTCATTTAGAAAAGTTTAAAACTTGATCTACGCAGACATTGTCGGATCCTGTTCTAGAAACCCATTTCCGCCTCTTATAGGGGCTAATGTCACGGGCTTAGAGTTTCAGCACCACTCTAGCTGCTCCCGTGCGGCACCAAGATGTTTCTTCCACTCTCGCAAGTACTTGGTCAGCCTAATTCCCGTGCACACCTTAGTCAACACACTCCCCTCGTGCGCTTACTAGTGTTGTAGTTGCACTCGCTCTCTCCTCACTTGGCTTGCACACTCACACACACTAAGACACTTAAGTTGGCAAGGAAAGAACACTTCTATTACTTCAAAGAATGCTTTGTACAAGGCTAGCACTCAAGCTCTCTACAAGGCTCTCAAGACTCACTCTAGGACTTGCTGGTTGCAAAATGAAGTCCTACTCCTATTTATAGGCATCCCCATCCCTAATGGATGGCTAGGATGCATTTTAACCAACGGTGGAGATTGATTCTCTAGAATCTTCTTCCACCTTCTACACATCTCCATACATATCTACAACATTCTAGAACCCTCCATACTACTCCACACAATTCTGGAGAATTCTAGAACCTTCCACACACCTCTAGAATATACTACACATATCTAGAATCTTCCACACAACTCTAGACTACTCCGGAAGACTCTAGAAACTCCACTTGCCATGCAGTTGCCATACAGCGTCCTCCTCAGCGTCTGCGTGTCGCCTGCGTGGCACAACCTCCATAGGCGGGGCGTGACACTAAGCTCTCCCTGTAGAGCAAGGGCTCGGAATAATATCGGAATCCAAGATCCTTAATTTCACGAGTCTCTAGATCATATAAGGCTATACGAGCATCATTACTATACAGAAAAAGCTTATCATTCTTCCAAAACCGAAGTGGCCATTCGAATCCTTCAAGGATTTCAAAACTAAATTGTTTTGTCCAACACCCTTCCTTCCTCGTCACCCAAATGTCAACACCTCAACCACTAGAACAATAACAAATCAGGGCAAGAGAGTCATAGTAGGGCGCAAGAATGCCATAAATCATTTTTTTTTTTTTTTCAAAACAAAATTGAACTAAAGAGTCGTTAATGTATTGTTTGTCAAGCTTTTTTGTGCAAAAAAAAGTAAAAAGAAAAAAAAAAAAAGAGGAGAAATTCAAATTTTTTTATTTTTTTTTCTGCAAAACTTCTGAATATTGTATTACTTAAAAGCTTAAATGGATATTGTATTGTTTTATTTAAAAAAAAATAATAATTTTCATAGTACTGTTTTAATTTATTTTAATTACAATTACATTTTATTTTTATTTTTATAATAAAGTATAGTCCTTGTATCAATATGACAATATGTTGTCTAAATTTGGGCAAGGAAAATTATTTGTATGGATACACGTATTAATAAAATGAATTGGATTATTAAGCTGCTGGAATAAAAACACGTTCACGTGCAATGGCGATAAAGGCATGTAAATAATTAATTACAGAAAATGAATGGATAACGTAGGCTGTAAAAAATTATTACTCCGTATTAGAAAAAAGGCATGTAAACTAAATCATTGCACTTCCAGTTTCAGTTTTAAAAACTAAAGAAAAAACCGTAGTATAGATTCTATATATGGAGGAGAGAGAAAACAAAATGGAAGAGAGAGAAAAGGAGGGAAGAGCAAAAAAAAAAAAAAAAACCGGGGGAGTAGAGGAGAAAACAGAGTATGTATGTTTGGGAGGTTTAATGGCATTGGGTGTAAATTGCTACTCCAATATTTTTTTAGATTCATTTAGCATGTTTTTTTTTTTTTCATTTTTTGAAAAAAATTACTATGTCATGATTTTTGATAATTCAGAATAAAATATTACCGTTTACTTTTTCTTTTTTCTTTTTTTTTTTAAAATAAGGTAACAGGTGTAAATAAATTTATATCAATTAAATATTTTTAGTTTGTCCAACATTAATGAGCATAGGGGTGGTAGGTTCTCACCACTCAAAATACAAGGGTCCAGGGTTTGAGTCCCACTGTATATATTTAGGCAAAAACAAACATAAGTGGGTATATAATAAAGTTGTATAACCAACATGCTAGTAACAAGTGAAAGTGAAGGAAAGGAAATTGAATTTTTTGTAGATGCATTTAGCATGAATTTTAAATAATAAAAAAATTGTAGTAAAGTACTATTTCATGGTTTTGATAATTCACAAAAAAATAAAAATAAAAAATAAATAAATAAATAAGGTACTGGGTGCAAATAAATTTATATTAGCTAATTATTTCTAGTTTCTTTTTTTAAAATAAAAGTATTTAAATAAATAAATTTGTAAGACATACAGAGAGATATAGAATATTATAATATTTTTATGAAAAGTTATGCATAATCATATTTTAATTATAGTATTAATATTTTTTTTTTATAAGAAAAAACACTTATCCAATTGGTTAAAAGGAAATAGCCTCAAATAGGATAGCCAATAAAAAGAAAGGAAATGAAAAAAATTAGAACAGTTGAAAATTTTTGGTTTGTGAACACATCATCGGGTAACAATTTATAGTAAGTAGGTGTGCGTCATGATATACGGGGAGTTAGAAAAATGGCAAACAATAGTTTGAACAGAGGCCTCATTCCTTCACTTGCCCATCAATATGAAAGTTTCCATTCTTCAACCTGCATCACCACTGACGCAGTTCACACAAAAAAGGCAATTGCTAACAATTAAAAGATGATGTAGGTGTTGCATTAAAAAGATTTGCAGCCTCTCCATTTCCTTGAAAATAGGACTCTGCTTGAGCTAACTACAGACAAGAATTCCATAGGTGTTCAAATGGAAGGGATTTTATTCAAGCTAGGGTTGGATACTGTCTCAGTTACCGCGGGAAAGAAACAGACAGATTCTGGAAACTCACTTCAATCACAAGACCATAGCTTGCTTGTTTGTCTATCTTCACTACAAGATAGTGAAGAACACGATTCCATGGGTGTTCCAATGGAAGGGTTTTTATTCAAGCTAAGGTTGTTGGACTAACATACCACCTACTGTACTATCTCTAGCATGCGGGAAAGAAACAGACACATTCCGGAAACTCCAGAATGACCAACTATAGCTTGCTTGTTTGAACTCATTCACAAAAGTCTAAAATTTGAGCAACATCAGTTGTCTGATGTTGCTCAATGATCCCATTTCGGCGTCTTATTGCCACTAGGCTCTCCCTGTAGAGAAATGGATGGGGACCCGTCCGGTATCCAAGATTTTTGACTTCCTGGGTCTCTGGATTGTACAGAGCCAAATGACGATCCTCATCAGTTTTCATGAAAATCATACCTTCCTTCCAAAACCCCAGCACTGTAATGTAGGGGATTTCAACTCTGGCATGCATTGTCCAACTCTCATCCCAATTCCTCACCCATACGTCAACAGAAGATATAGACATATCTGCGATATCATAATAACAGAGAGCAAGAGACTTGTTGCAGGTAGTAAGAGATGCACAGTTTGGACGTGGAAAACCACCACGTATCTCGCCAAATGAGTCACTGCCCATGTCAAATGAAAGGATAAGAGGTTTGCGTTCATTGTCAACTCCAAACCAGTGAAAAACCCCATCAATGCATGTGTTTGAAACAGGGGGAAAAATCCAAGGACACGGGATAGAAACATCAAGATCCCTCCAGGAATCAGATGACAGGGTATACACTGCAGTCTTAGCAGCCAGCCACCTCTTCTCCTCATATTCATCCACAGTAACCCAAATCAAAACCACCTTGTAATCTTGAGTAGTAGGATCCAGACCAAACCCAAAAGTATCCATCACACACCGACCAAGAACTTCTGGGAGAATGGGGAGGGCCCTAAATTCTCTGGTGGCTTGATTCCAGAGAGCACATCGACTGGAACGATTTGACATACAAAAAATGCCGTCATAGAGACTCATCTCTAGATGGTGGGGCATATCCACCACCACATCCCGATACGCCGGAGGCGAACCGGCCAAGGTTTCATCATCGTAAATTGAAAAATAAAACGACCCGGCATGGGCGTCAAAATGGTAAACAAAGAGACGGATACTGTTGGTGCAGTGATTGAAGTACTTACAAACAAAACTAGGGGTTTTCACCATGGAGTGCCAATTTTTGCATACCGCGCTTCCCCGAATGACGAATTTCACCGGCAGCCGAGAGAGGATGTCTATCATTATGTCGCCAGGCAGTCGATTGATGTCACCGCAACTCGTCATTGCCTCCCTCTTGATTGATTCCATTGAAACCCTAAACCCAAAATTTCAATCGAAATCAAAATACTAGAATTGAAAAAAAAATACAGTACTAAAGAAGAAGAAGAGACTTACTGCAAGGATTCTTTGGAAGAACCCATCGACAACTATAAGATCGCGCACCAAAGAAAGCGAAACCCCTCTGGATTTTCTTCAAATTCGCCTCTCTCGTCGGTGCAGTGCAAGAAACACGCAATATATAAAGGTTTTTGGCGGATGAGTAATTGGTTAAATGGTAGGAAATGAAAAATATTTTGAACACTTTTAAAAGATTGATTCTACTTTCCGTACCGTTATTGACATACAGAAAACTAAAACCGTTAATTGCAAAAGAAAATTTAAAATGGAATTACCAAACTGATTTTGTTGTGGCCTTTTTATTTTTATTTTTTATTGAATGATAGTAAATGTATTTGTATTTCTCCCATAATATTAATTTGTTATTTTATTTATTATTAATTTATTTTTTTTTTTCCAAAATACTTCTTAAAATGTCTCATGAAAAAAGACAACATCGTCTTAAATGGGTTTTAAAAATAATTATTAATTAATATATAAATTTATATTTTTTATTAATTATAATTTTTCTTTATTTCTCACATAATTTTAACTTTTCATTATTTTAACAGACTTGTTTATCGATCAAATATATGGGAGTATCTTTGTGAGAAATTATATTCACTTTAATAATATTTTAAAAATTTTATAAATAAATAAAAATTAAATGAAAGGCGTTTAATCTATTAACGTTTAAATGGTCTATAATTATTATAGAATTACAGATATCCATTATTATTATTTTTTTTTCAAGATAGAGCTATTCTTAATTGTCCTTTTTTTTTTTTTTTTTTTCCTCAAGATAGAGAAATTCTTAATTGTCCAAATGCAGCTTTCAAGCAAATTCGAACCCAAAATTGTTTTTAAGTCCGACATGTTCATAGATCATCACGACAGAAGAGCTTATAACAGAAAATTAAACAAATTAAAAAATTAAACTAATTAGAAAAAAATGGCTCTCATGATATTGCAATAAAAATGTCTGCTCAGAATAGCGCATACTGCAAAAAAAAATTAGGCATCATTGAGCCACTTCTTTCGCCATAAATATAAAAATAAGTAATCAAATCAATGAAGATCAAATCAATGGAAATTTTAAAATAAAAACATAAAACCTACCGAAGAAAGAAAACATGAGAGTAACAAAAAAAAAAAAAAAATAATAATAATAATAATAAAATGGAAACTGCTTAAAAAATACTCAAATAGTAAACTTAATAAAATTATTCTCCTTTTTTGATAGAGCTTCTTAATTGTCCAAATGAGCCTAAAAACCAACTTTCAAACAAATTCGAACATTAAGTGTAAACTAAAACAAAAAGCTTCTAAACACCCAGATTAAATTGTTATCCGGCCACATTCACGAGTACCATCAAATTATAACAATATCCCATTGGCAGAAAATTATTGTTTATTGATTTATTAATATGAAAAGCAAATATCGTCAACAATCCACGTTGAACTCTTCTGTTCATATATTATAACAGAAAATTAAACAAATTAAAAAATTAAACTAATTAGGAAAAAATGGCTCTCATGCTCAGAATAGCGTACACTGCCAAAAAAAATTAGGCATCATTGAGCCACTTCTTTCGCCACAAAAACATAAAATATAATTTTCCGTATAAAATAATAACTAATCAAATCAATGGATATCATACATACAAGGAAATTTTAAAATAAAAACAAAAAAAGAAGAAGAAGGAAATCATCAGAGACTTAAATACTACGAATCGTTGCAGTTTTTGTCTCTATCAATTGATTTCCTTCCATAGAGCACACAACGAAAACACTGTGTTCGTTTGATTGTGTGAGAGAGAGTGTGTTTGTGTGTTTGATTGAGAGAGAGAGAGAGAGAGAGAGAGAGAGAGAGAGAGAGAATTGGGCTAAGATCTAGGTTAATGGTGTTTCGGAGAAACCCTAACGCCCCATCGAAAGTAAAAGTTGAAGAGAAGAGCCACTCGTATATCGATATATATAGCCCACCTAATTAGAGTAGGTGAGACATTTTATCCTCAAACCCTAGATCCAGCGGCGCGGCGCGGCGCGACGTCTCCTTATGTAATCGTGACCGTAGGGCACCACAAAAAATATGAACACCCAATTATATTATGGGAAAATTACACTTATCCCCCGCTAATTAAGGTCTATTACATTTACCCCTCCTGTGTTTTGAACAATTAATAGTTTACCCCACTCTAACCAAGCAAGCAAGAGGTCTTTTGTTTGTCTTGGTTCTGGGCCTTGGGCCGTTAAAATGTTGCATCTCATTTGTTTGGCCTTTCTTGTTCCCCAACTTGCTTGGGCTAAAGGCCATCTCTGTACAGTTCTCTTTTAATTTATATATTAGCTTCACATTTGGAGAAAAAAACCAAAGCAAGACACTGTTTATAAGTGCTTGTCTAAAAAGACAATTGTACTCCTAGTTCGTGAGTCAATCTAATTTTCTTTATTTCGTAAGGAAAAAAATCACACGTGTGTATGTAGGAACAATGTTTTGTCTAAAATGGTTTGTTTGATCTTACACTATGTCATTTATTTCGGTGTAAAATATTTTTTTTCGATTTTTAGATAAAATAATTATTTTTTATTATTTTTGATATAAGTCCTTGGGTTTATTTGGGCCAACAGCCGTCTCTGTACAGTTCTCTTTTATAAGTGTTTGTGTAAAAAGACAATTGTACTCCTAGCCCGTGAGTCAATCTAATTTTCTTCATATCGTAAGGAAAAAAATCTCACATGTGTGTATGTAAGGGCAATGTTTTGTCTAAAATGGTTTGTTTGATCTTACACCATGGCCATTTGTTTTGGTGTAAAGTATTTTTTTTTTTCGATTTTTAGTTAAAATGATTATTTATTATTATTTTTTTATATATGGCAAATGTATATATATTAAGATTGAGATAACTTGACGAAAATTGATGGATAAATTATTTTTATTAAATTTTATTCCGTAATATATATTTTTTCATAAATATTTTATAATAACCAAACACCAAAAAATATAAAAATATGTATTTTAAAAAATATTTTACATCCAAACAAATAGAGCGTACAGATCAACTCTCTGAATAAATTAATGGACTTTATAATAACATGAGCTTTGACCAGTGTGATTGGTATGATTAACGGGATGATTAACTTCAGACAATCTAAGTATGATCTTTGCTTATGTTTAGCAACTATTCAAATTATTTTTAAAATTTAAAATAGAATATTTAATTTAACTAATTTTAAATTTAACTCCATTCAAACATAACTTTTGGTTTTGATGTGATTCATGATATCTAGTTGGATCCTTAACATATATATAAGATTCTTACTGTCTACATGGTTCAAATTTTTGTAAACAAAACTGGTTTAAGAGAACTACAATAACATATTTTCTAAAGTTTGAATTTTTTTAACTCTATTTTTCGATAACAATTTTCATAAAATTATCAACCAAACGAGTGCTTAAACTATATATTGTATGTTCTTCTACTAATCCAACTGATACATAGACAAAGGAAAAAGTAAAAAAAGAAAAAAAAAGGAAAAAAAAAAAGAAACCTAATATATAGGTAATATAGAGTGTTAAGGTTTGTCTTGTACATGCCTGACAACTAATCCCATGAGCAATATAAAAAGATGAGGGCTTAAATTTTAATTAAAAAAAATTACTACAGATAAATTGAAGTTGCTCCCAAAGCCCAACAAAAGATGCCACCTCCATGTCCAAAAAAGCCAGCTACTGATATCCTGCAGGGAAGGGATGCAACAAAAATGAGGTCCCAACAAGGAAATAATTATTTTGGATATCCACTAATATAATTATAAATTAGTAATTGTGTCACCATGAAATGCAATTTAACATTACCGACACTATGTAGTAGAGATTAGAGAGATAGAAAAGGTTTATCCACATAACATTAAATATCAAATATTAATGATAAAAAATAAATAATTAAAAATAAAAAGTAAGTTCTCCTCATAACAGAGATTTTTCTAGATATAATAAACATTCAACAATGCATATTACCAACCTCTAGTTCTTCCTCCTCTTGTGCATTTTCCACTGCTTCAGAATATAAGAGAGTACTTCCCTCAATGTTGCTTTCTTTCCTTGTTTGAAATTCCATAGCTCTGGTATTGTGTACCTTCCACTGGGGTTATACTCATTCATCTCCATCAGGGCGCTTGTCACAGCAGAGTATACCTCATCACCAAGCTCATTTTTCAGACCTTTCAGTTTTTCATCCTCTTCATTGATAATTTCCTAATCAGCCACACAAGTTTCCATATAATTTCCATAACACACAGCAAGTTGCTAATTTGAACCTTAATCTCATATTAATTCCATTTAAGGATGTACTATTGTTTTTATCCCTCCTATCTTTTAATAAATAGTAATAAGTGAAAGAAAAGTATCCTTTAAAATTTTAACATTATCTATTGGAATGATCAAATAAATTTAAATTTTAAACTATGTGCCTACATGGAATATCCAATGTTTTTTCAAGTGTGCAGCCGCAGAGGGAAAATTGGCAACCAACAATGCTACTTGAAATGAATAAGCATGTTGAAGAGGGAAATATATATTACGGTAATTAAAAATCATAATTGCAAATGTTACTCAGAAACACATACCTTATGGCCCTCACAGCCTTCAACTGTGATGATCTTAAATGGATGCCAGTTCGGATCCCTTAGGTAATCCTCCCACAATGAACAAAGCTCCAAAGCCTTTTCCTGTGCTGCTTCTTGTTGAGTGTGTTTTCTCTTGGTTGAAAGTTGGAATGCAGCACTGTCAAGCTCTCCCATCCGTTTGACACCAATAGATGCACGGGAAGACTGGTCCTTGAAGAACTGCCAGGGAAGGAAATAACTTGTAAGCCACATAACAGAAGGTATCTCACACGCATTTTTTTTTCAATGATTCTCTTTTTTCAGCATATGCAAATTAAGGACAACAAAACACATTCACCTTTCTTTTCCATTCATAATTAGTAAGATGTTAACACCATTGTCTTTTGGGAAAGACACCTTTTGAATCAGTACCGGTAAATTCAAATCGTGAAAAGGTGGTAGAACTTTTAAATAGCTTTGCAAGCCACTTTATAGTTTATAGAATTCATCAAAGCGGTTCCAATTTCCAACCTCGCAAATGTTCTTTCACATAAGGTGCTGACATAAGCAGCAAAACTGAAAATCTTTCAAAGTTTAAAGTCACAGATATGAAGATTCAGTGATAGCAACTAAAGCGGCAGATGAGCTCTAAATCTGTACAATCTTGTCAGTGACAGCTTCGTCAGAAATTGAGAAAAATCTCACAGAGAAAAGACTCAGAACATATCTACAGTCCATTAACCCAATGAATATATGCATTTGTGACATACCATAAGAGACTGTCTTCTCCAGAAAATCCCAATTACCTGAACGGCTGCCTCATTAAAGACGGCATCTTTTGCATAAATTAAATTCTCATCAGGCATCATTTATCAAGCTAAGGCCTATCGTGCTCTATAGATGGTTTATCAACTTGTTTTTACACCATGCTTTCAGGATAATCCCATAAAGGCACTCATTGCATGCTTTTTTCTGGCATCTTATTCTTAAATTTAAGCAAATATGCATTTTCAGGTATAATGCACTTAGCAGAGTATAGAGAAGTAGGAAGTAGCCGCCAGGCAAGTTCATGCACAAGTTCCCCATGCTTTCTTAGTTTATTGTTTTGTTTGTTGATCACTACAGTGAGCACTCATTGCTAGCTGTGTAGTTCGACCGTGAGAGAGAGGAAAAAGGATGAAGACGAAAGTAAAAGAGAAAACTGTCTTAGGGGTGTTCTGCCATCAGTAAACCTGAAATGATACTATTGGTGTTTAAGGCAAGACAAAGTTCTAGCTCTTTCTTTCTATCTTCAGTTTTCTGGTCGTCCAGAATCCTCAAGGCTGTGTTCTGGACAGACTAATAATAGAAACCAAATTTAAATTCCTTATTTTGGGTGCAGGTGTGCATTTCAGTTCAGACTTCTCAAATGCCAAAATATTAGGATAGAGGAAACAAGCTGAATTCTTCAACTGTCCAACTTTTCTCCACCGTGAACCTTCAAGCACGTGACGTTTTTATATAGCACCATGCAAGATATGGATATTTCAAAGTGTTACCTAACAGAGAAACAAAATAAGTATCCTAAATAACTTCTACTGAGCTAGGAAGTTTCTCCTCTTTTTCGTTATGAATTGTCAAAACAATCACACAGAGTACGTGTTCAAAATCATGTGTGCATGTTATCACACACATCTCATTCAAATTTTCACATCACATTTTGAAGTGAACATGTATCATTACCGTGTTTGAGTCCTTTGAATTAAGATAAATGACAGAAGGAGATTGGGCAATGCGTACAATTAATGTGGTCAAGAAAAAGAGTGCATGAGTTATGAGAGATCCTTGGGAGGTTAAAATCAAAGGTTACTATCAAAGGATTCCTGCATTTTTTGAATAGAAATATTTGCACCTGCAAGAGAAATATGAAGAAAGAAAACCACAACTTACATCAATTAACTCCTTTCGGGCTTCTTGCAGCTCATCATTGCTTTTGCGCTCCTTGACAATGAGAGCTTGACTCAATGCTTCTAGGCTTTCAAGTTCCTCTTCCTTCTCTTTCAGATCTTCAAGGATTGCATCCATCTTTTTCTTGACTGCTGTATCCCCTTCCTCTCCTTCTCCTATGTGTTTCATTACTTGTAGAGCCCCTCTCATTTGCTCTATCTCCAACTCCAATGCTTGTTTGGCATCAAGCTTCTTTTCTAGGTCAATAATTCTTTTGTGGAGTTTTTCTTCCTCCCTCTGCAATTGAAGTCACATTCACATGATAAAGTTCAAAAGATTCTAGACGATCATAATTTTTTCTCCCAGGTGATTTGAGTCAAAACAAAAAAATGAGTAGAATACGTTTTGATCATCAGCCAATCTTAACACACTTTCATCCACCTTCTTTTGCTCCAAGGTTGCTCTCTCATTCTAAAAGGACAAAGCAAATTTGTTACCATTGTTGTAAAAATATGAGATGGGAAAGATGAAATTGTAGAGAAAACTTCTCTTTTTCTGTATTTCTTTGTACAATGGTATTATGGCTTTTATACTAAATTCTGAAAGCTATACAAAGAAAATTAATTTACTTGATCCTAAAATTAAGCATTGACGCCTAAAGTTAAGGATTTATTGTTTAATACAATCCTGCGATCATGGCATTATATGGGCTGGAATATCCTATCACTTAATACTCCTTCTCGAGTTGGAGCGTGGATGTCAAGAATGCCTAACTTGCCCAGATGAGAATGGAATACAACTTGTCCGAGTGGTTTGGTAAACATGTCAGCAATCTGTTGTCCAGTTGGTACATAAACTGTTTTGATAGCACCAGATTGAATTCGTTCACGAACCGTATGGCAAGCTAGCTCAATATGCTTGGTGCGCTAATTATATACAGGATTGGCAGCTATGTGTAAAGCTGTTTTGTTATCACAATATAATTTTGTAGGTTCCGAATGGCAAACCTTTAAATCATGTAAAAGATATCTATCCAAGTAAACTCGCATGTGATTGATGCCATGGATTGATACTCAGTTTCAGCGGTAGACTGAGATACAGTTGATTGTTTCTTGGTTTTCCAAGATACAAGTGCACCTCCAAGAAAAATGCAATAACCTGTAATGGACCTCCTTGTGGTGGGGCAGCCACCCCAGTCTGCATCATAGAAACCAGTCAATGTCCCTTCTGATGGAAATAACAGACCTTGACCTGGGACTCCCTTTAAATAACGCAAAAATCAATGAATCGCATCAAGGTGTGGCTTTTGCAGTTGTTGCATATATCGACTGAGGACATGAACTGAATAAGTGATGTCTGGTCTTGTGATTGTGAGGTATATAAGGCGGTTAACTAGTCTTCGATAGTGTGACGGGTTCTTGAGGAGTTCACCATTTGTTGGGGTTAACTTTAAGTTCTACTCCATAGGAAATTTTGCCGGTCGTGCACCAACTAAACTAGCTTCATCTAAGATGTCGAGTGTGTATTTTTGTTAAGATATAGAGATGCCCTCTTTGGAACGAGCAACTTCTACCCCAAGAAAATACTTTAAGGGTCCAAGGTCCTTAATTTGAAAACAGGTGTGGAGAAACTTTTTGAGAGCAATGATAGCTGAATCATCATTGTTTGTAATAATCATGTCATCCACATATATCAATATAGCTGTAAAAGAACCTCCACACACCCGAGTGAATAAAGAGTAATTGGCTTTGGACTGCTGGTAACCCGTTTGCTGAATAGCGATAGAGAATTTAGAAAACCAACTGCAAGAGGCATGTTTGAGGCCACACAAGGATTTATTGAGTCGACACACAACCTTCTCCCCCTGTCGACGAAGGCCTGGTGGTGGATCCATATAAACTTCTTCATGGAGATCGCTATGGAGAAAAGCATTTTGGACGTCAAGTTGGTGCAAGGACCAATTCCGAATGGCGTCAACAGCCAATAAACAGTGAATAGAGATAAGTTTTGCAACCGAAGCGAAAGTTTCTTTGTAATCAATGCCTTCTCTCTGCGTAAAACCCTTGGCAACTAATCGAGCTTTGTAACACTCAAGGGTACCGTCAGAATTGTATTTGAGCTTGTACACCCACTTACAACCGATAGCTTTCTTACCCGGAGGTAGTGTAGTGAACTTCCATGTGTGATTTTGTTCAAAAGCACAAATTTCTGAGTCCATGGTCTCCCTCCATTTGGGATCACTATCAGTTTGTTCAAAAGTTACAGGTTCCACAATACTCGAAATGTTGTTCATAAAGGAATGGTGAGAAGACGACATATTAGAATAAGAAATAAAATGGGATAAAAGATAACGAGTACCTGACTTGGAGGAGGATGGAGCACCAGGAGCAATTTATGGGCCTGGTAAACATGAAAATCTCATAGGAGGACAGACGGTTACCGAGTTTGACCAGATTGCCGCTGTGGTAGTGATGAAGTCGTGGGATTTGGTGGTGCTAAGGGAACTGCTGGTTGTGGAGATGATGGACTAGATGGACTAGGTGGGCTAAGTGGGGTTGGTTCACCATGTTCATGGGGGGCTTCGGTATCAGAAATAGGTAGGAAAAGAGGGTCATCTATCTGAGGAAGAGGTAAGACAGGTGTGTCTGGCTGATCATCAGGTGGAAGATGAGAGAAGGGAAAAATGTGTTCATGAAAGACCATATCACGGCTAGAGAGAAAAAATTTAGTGGTGATATCATAAACCCGGTAACCCTTCTGGCCTAGTGGATTGTGATACTCCTCGCATCCGAGACACGGGTTGATCAGGCCCAGGCCTGAACCCGAGGGAATATCAAACAATTAAAGTATTTTAAAGCGAACATAGATGACAAAAAGAAACAATAAAGATAGATTAAAGCTGAAATAAATAATAATAATAAAACCCTCCATGTATAACTGACAAATGAAACTCCAATCCTCCAAAACTTCAAGGTTACAACTTGGGAATCCACTGGTGGACCTTTAACCAAAGGTTCAACTGAAACTGAAAACTGAAAATAGATAATGCTAGAAACATCGAGAGAAGTCCTACGTAATCAGATGAATGTGAGACTGTCCTCGACAAGCACGATCAAGCTCTAAGGCTGGAACCGTTCTGTACCTGAAAAGAATAATAAAGGAGTGGGTCAGACCCACGAGTAAATTCTAATCTAACTACAATTCATATAGTGACCCGATACGCAGATACACCGTAGACACCTCACAATATCTATTTAGTCCATATGTATAAATATATCCATACTAAGGGACATTCACTAGTCTATAATAGGGGTCTCAACCTGAATAGAAGGCAACATGCGAATACGCACCCAAAGGTGGGCATGAGTACCTAGACCTAACAGGGTACACCTCAACCTATTATAACTAGCTACGCATCCACCGCATATACGCACCCTAACCAATGAGTCTGAGATTCAAGCTTAGCTCGTGGTACCATAAACATATATATAAAGTCCGTCCAAATCCAAGGTATGTAGTTCAAATATTTAATAAACTGATATACAACAAACCAACTAGTTAGTCACTCAACTTATTCAGTTGATGTGACTTAACTACTGTCCATTAATCTAGGAAGCCACTCAACTTAGTTGTAGTTGATATGACTTAACCAAGATTATGATTCAATATTTATAGATCTATTTCTTAAATCCGTTAGGTTAGGTTTAGGTGTTTGGAGTTAAACCGTCACCAGTATGTCACCGTTCCATACCGGTGCATACAATCCTCCATATCCTTGTAAATTACATCATATCTATAACAGTTTAGTAATTTACAATCCAAAATTAATATCCAAATAATTGCAGAAGGAATATTAACAATCTAGCAATTAAAATCCAATATTAATCCATGTAATTGCATCGAAGAATTAAATATTCTAACAATTAACATCCAAAACATGCATAGTTCAAAATTTAATAAAACAATGACCTTATCATGTATTTAAAATTAGTTCTAAAATTAAATATTATAGTCCAATAAATCGCTAAATTAATTTAAGCGATTTAGTTCCCTCCATCCGGTAACAGAGTACTAAGTCATATACTTATATTTTGTTGTATCCTTTAGCACAGAGCCCCCACTATGCCAAAAGTCCAATATATTACTTTAAAAGACTTCATTTTGCATCTAAAATAAATTTAAAATCATTTTATAGCACCCTAAACCGTTAGATTAAAATTAATCAACAAATCTCCTTTCAGTCGTTAACTGTACGCAAAGTTGTCAAATAGCGTACTGTTAATTCTAATAAAACTAAGGGGTAAATCTATGCAATTCAAGACCTTAGTTACATGTTAAACTTATTATTTAAAAACCCAATTAAAATTTTAAAACTGTTCAATAACCCCGAATGCCCAAATAGTGACTGAAAGTCACTTTTACGCACAAAACAAAGAAAGAGCCTGCTCTAGAAAAGTGGAGCAAGCTCAAGGTGACATAGAGCCGGCTCTACCACACCTTGGAGTCGGCTCTAACAGGTGGGAGCCGGCTCTTGGCATTCCAGAGCCGGCTCTCTTTCCCCCTGTGAGCTTCCTCTCCGTTTCAGCTTTGTTCTGACCTCTGTTCCAACTCCGGCCAACTACAACCCTTCTGTTTGGTTTCTTAAACTAATCTTAAGCATCTTATTAACACCCAAGAACATCCCAAAGGTTTGATAACAACCATTAGACCCAATCACAGAGATTAAATTTTGCTGCTGAACTAACATGCGATAGGAACAAATCAAAAACTATTTGCACGAATTGAAACAAAACAAATTGCAGCACATATTTAAAACAGAATAATAACAACCCTATGAGTTTTATATAACCCTAGTTTGTTCCTATATTTTGTTTACAGTAGTTGCAATCAAATACAGAGACTAAAGTTACAACAGAAACAACATGCTTGAAGGACAGAAAACTGGAACGAAACTTGTATGCACTGTAACAGATTTATTTTCAACACCACAGATCATCAATATAGCATGAGTTAAACAAGTAAATTCTAGTTACTGATTGATTAAACCCTAAAGATTATACAGGTGCACAGAACACGAGCCAAAGAGAAGGAGAAAGAGAAGAACTTGCCTGTGATTTCAGTTATGAAATATAGGCGTCGTTTCTAAGTTTCCAGCAACTACTGAATACTGGTAAACCTTCTATGGCTCCGAATCTAACCTCAATCAACCTCCTTGGTCCTTCCTGTAAAATTCCCCTTAAGCCTTGCTCTGTTTCTCTCATGTCTCTGTTTACTCTCTGTGTTTCTTTCTTGTCTTTGATACGTGAATAGGAGTGGTATAAAGACTTTTTAAAACCCTAAGTTGTCTTAATGATATATTTATAGGTTTTAAACTAAAACCCTAATCCAAAATTTCTATCCAAGAAGGAAACACAGATACTGATATTCTCTACCTCAGTCAAATACGTGAAACCCTAAAAGAAAATAAAACCCTACGATGTAATGTGCAAATTAATTACCGATGTGGGTTGTAATACCATTTTCAATTGCAAAAATAAATCCCTTTTGCGAGGGTACCATTTTTTTCCAAAGGTACCACGTGGTTGAACTGAAGGTACTACTTTTTGGCGTCAAGGTACCACGTTTTCTAAACACTCGCTTAGCTAGCTTGGAGAATATTTTGTGTTCATCATGGTGCTAATGGAGCTGTTTATGGATGTAATATGCAACTTAATCACATTACACATATATGTTTATTGAGATAGTGTGCTATTTCTTTGACAACTATTGAGATTAAATTATCCATTTATCGGCACCATGGAACCAAGGAAACAACAGACCAATTTTCCATTCATTAAACTGCTTCAATTTTAAACTCCATCAAATTTGAAATTAGTACATTAATATAATAGTGAAAGAAAATTCAGTGAGACCCTAATATAATAAGCCAAACAATCCTAATTCATGAAAAACCAAAAAAATAACTTCATTTGATTCCATCTAAGGTAGAAGCCAGTATAATAAGCCATACAATAGTTGCAAAAACAGACCAACCTAATCCACAATCAAAAGTTGCAAAGCTACTTTTCTTTAAAACTTAAAAAATATCTAACACCAACAGATTGCAAAATACATGCCCAAAAAAATGACACTGTTCAACATTACAAATGTCCTATATCCCACATCACTTGGCATAACACGGATCTGAGTGCCAGATTCAAGGGTGAGATGGGATGTTCTAGGATCAAAGTGTTCTACCAACCAGAAGCACAGGTTGCGCTTCAAAATGGTACACTCGATATCTAAAAGGGACCCAAACCCAATCCTCTTGTACGACACCTTTTTGATTTCACTTAAATTGCAAACTGTTTCCTTGAATTTATTTGGAGAACATCGGGTATTGAACATCTACAAATAAATTACCAACACAGGCACATTAGATACAAAAAGGAAGGATAGAGCACATATATGGACAGAATTCAAGTAAATAGAACAAGGTTACATTGCCTTTTATGTTGCTAGTGATGAAACAGGCTCAAATATAAATCAGCCTCGTGTGTATGTGTGTGAGAGATTATTATTTTTCAAGTTTGCAATCTCTTATTGTATTTAGTTTAAGTGTCCCACTTCTTATGTCCCTTTTGACATACACACACACACACACACACATATTTATATTTGTAGGTAACACACAAATCTGGATCCTCGCTAGTACAGGCTTTTTTGCGTAGTTTAGGTGAAGTGCAAAGAAGGCCTCTGTGTACTTTAGTATACAATTAAATCAAGGATGTAACACTATGAAATCTAATATGAAACGACAAAAATTTTTTAAATTAAATACGATATGTTGAATGAGTGTTGCATCCTTAAAGTAAATGTGTTCACGAATGTAATACCGATTTTGCATGGACATTGTGTCTTCAATTTAGGATATTATTTTTCGGATTTAAATTGCACAAAATCTTTAATTTCACTAGATCATGAAATTGAGACTTTTGAGTTAAAAATAACCTTATTCAAAGTACTTTTAAAGTTAGTAAAATGTTTTAATGTCCGAACAAGAAAATTCATTTTAAGTTACAAGGATAACAAGTGAGTGATGATATTTAGTCAATTTTAAGTTACAAGGATAACAAGTTACAAGGGAATGAAAGGTCACTTTGCCCAGAATGCCCCCCCCCCCCTTCATTCACTCTACTATGTTAAAAACCCATCCCAGGTAAAACTTAGTATTATAATAATTTTATAAATCCAAATAATCACCATAATTAAGCCATTAGGTTAATACTAATCCTATATTAATTAGAAATAGAGGAAATATTTTTGTTTAAGGAAACATAAAAAGTATATTGTTTTAGTTCATGCCCCCCATATAATTTAAGGAAACGTTAAACGCGTTATGCAACATCTCATGCATCAATATTAGGCCTTTCTCTAGTTTCATGCATCGAATCATCTATATCATCTTCAGGGCTTCTTACTCCAAATGCGTCATGCAACATCTCATGCACGCCATCCTGTTCGTCTATGTCCTCATTCTCTACCGTTTGATTAGTAACACCATAAGTTTCTCTCCCCATGAAGCACCCAATGTGTGTAAATTTTAAGAAACCCGTCAACAATAATATCATCTAATGCATCTTGATGGCACTTCCATAACCAATTGCAAAACATAACACATGGGCACAATATCATCTTGACTATGCCTACATTGTCAAATGCAACATCCAAAAAGATTCTAACTCCTCTTAGGTGTTCTCTGCTCACTCTATTTATCAAGCACAAAAAAAGTTTAACTATTAAAGAAATGACCTAGCTAATTTCAATAGGACATCGTTAATTTTGTCAATGAAGCCAAAACTTGGTTTCATCATTATCTTGATAATCAAGCTAATAAATTGAATTGAAGAGAATGGTGAACAATTGGCTGTTTAAAACTATTAAAGAAATGACCTAGCTATCAAAAAAAACTATAAAGGAAATGGGATATTAAGATGCCAGGAGACCAGCTCATCTGTATTGTCATTAGCAAGCAAAACAATAAACAACACTTTGAGCAAAAACTATACCATGTGTCATACTGATCATAGAAATTTATAATGGATTGTATATAATTTTCGGTAAATAAAATGGATTATAGGACCTGAGTATCTAACCAACCACTACATGGAAGGCTTGTCTCTCCTCCCCTGGACCTAATTAATAGTAATTAAATCCGTGACATCAACTCTTTATGACTAGAATAGTGAGTTAGAAACAAGAATAAACATGTGAACCTTAACAGCAGATCACTATAAACAAATTAAATGGAAGTTAGTTAAAGAGACCATGAGGGAATACTACTAAAAGGGGAAGTCTTCAGCAATTATTGCGAGTATGAGGCTTCTCGAGTAGAAAAACAACATTTGATGTTAGTAATTTTTCTAGTATTAGATTGACAACTGATTTTGAGGTCATAGTGAAAATTTATGATGTTAACCACCTTAACTCCTATTACTTTTGTAAATAAGCGCTTATTGAAGAAAGGAACCACAAAGCAAGACTAAGTGCAACAAGGTGATGACTGAAGAGAAATGTTAAAAGACAGCCATAACGCCAGCTATGAAACAAAATTGTCCAATTCGCAATGCTAAAAATCAGTAAAGACAAGGATCAAAAGGCAAGTCAAATTATACCTTTTGCATTTTCCACTTTGCTGCTAAGGTAATCGTTCATGTGTACTGTGGATTTGTTTAGATCTGGTCTACACCGCTTGAAGCCTCGCCCAGATCATGTCCTGCCAAATGCTGTCTCAAATCAAAGATTTCAAATTAAAAAATCGGATTTGATATTTTAGAAAAACAATCATATACTCTCAATTTCAGAGTCGAAAAAAAAAAAAAAAAAAAATGGAAACAATCAAGCACCTGTATTTTCTTCCATCACTTCCTAAAAACAATATCATTCAGTATTTTTGGCAAATTTTTTAGGGAATTTTTGGTTAAAAAAAAAGGATCAGTGAAAAGTCATATCGTTGCGCCAGGAATATGACATATTTAAGAAAATAAATAAAACAATAAGTGAACAGAACAGTCTAATTCATGGGTCAAATTCAAACTAGTGGAATGTTACTAGTCAAGGGAGGGTTCGTCAATCTAGATGTATGAAAACCCAGGTTAATTGAAGAACACAGAAGGGTAGTATTAGCATGGTAACCACAGTTCATGTGCCTAAGTTTGAAATCAGACAATTAAGCCTCAAGTTCTTTGATAGAAAGCAACAATATGACAATGCAGTAGAATTCTTGTATATTATATTTAAACACGTTATAGATCTAGTCTTCAAGTATTCAATACCTCCACCGCTTCACACTTGACTGCCACCATAATTTCACACCCCGAACCAACCAATGGCAACACCAGTTTATAAAAACTCAGGCCCTCAACCTTATACCATGAATAATCACACCACCTTTGCTTTGGCTAAGCACAAATTATAGCTTCTTAGTTCATGAATGATTCACAAATTTTTCGTATTGTGGGGGGAAAAAAACAGTATAATTAGAGATTCACAATAACCTACACATTTGAATACATGAGTAACTATGAAAAGGTAAGACGATAAATATTGAACTCAATTAACAACTAAAGCATAAATAGATTTAAACAAACAGGGAAGCACTAAATCAGAAAACCAATTTCGTCACAACATCAACATGCTATCTATTTCCTCATGCAAACAAATAGTATTTTTTTATCAACGATATATGCAGATAAAAGAATAAAAAGGGAAATTCAACTGCAAGCAAAATAAAAATACCATGTTAATCAAATCTGGCAAAGAATAAATGAAAAAATAATATAAAACAAATAAAGAAAAACGAAATGCAAGGTAGATTTTGCTAACCGGATTTCAGAGACCCAAGGAGCAGGCGCTGATCATCTTTGTTAAACAAGTTGACCTAACATGCTTAAGCTTTTAGGGCAATTACCTCTCACATTGCACAACCAAAGCTACACCAGAGAGAGGCCACAGATGACAACTACTACATAGAAACTGCAATCTATGAAAATAGCACGTATTGTTTGGTGCAACACCAAACCTATCTCTAAGACATTCACTGCTCCAGCCCAATTATGCCCATTTTCTTGAGGAAACTGACTTTCATCATGGAAGTCCTAAAGGATTCATCACTCCGACTATACTATAGGTGAAGAGAAGAGGGGAATTCACTAGATAGAAACAAAAATCATAACGATTAAAATCACAGAAATAGGCGATTATAACAAGGTACCTTCGTCCTTGCTCACTCGCTGGTAGAACTGAACAACAGTGACTGGTCGTTGGCCTTCGTCACTCCCCTTTGGTCGCTGCTCACTGATCGTTACTCGATGTTCATCGTCTTCTTCGTCGCACGAAAGTCGTCATATGGCTAGGGCGCTGTTTTACAGAGAGGCGGAGAAAAAGGGCTGCTGCACTGAACGAATGGTTATGATATTAGGGCTTGCAATTAGGTCATTGTAGGAAAGGGTACTTTAGACAACACATAAAATAAGAAGAAGGGTATTTTAGACAACAGAAATACGAAATAGTATTTTTTTCATATGCCACCTCAGCTTTTAGGTCAACCCATTTTAAAGAAACTATGGGACTTTGACTCAGTCTCTTAGTAAATATGGAACCCTAACCCCATTTATATGTAATAATCCTTTAAAAATAAGGTAGTTTTTTGCAAGCATCTTGAAAGCTTCAAAGCCACAGTAAGACAATTCAATGAGCTTATCCATCCGTCCTCTCCTGATGAGTGCTGGATCCAAATTTTCAACATGATTGGTTGTAAAGACAATAAGTCTTTCTCCCCCACAAGCCGACCAAAGCCCATCAATGAAATTTAGAAGACCAGAAAGAGTAACCTTACTGGTTTTGGTTTCCTTCTCTTCTTTCAGCTTCTTCGCTGCATCTTTCTCGTCATCTTCGTTTTTATCCTCTTCCTTCCGTTGTCCGGTAAGATCTACCGAACAATCAATGTCCTCAATGACAATGATAGACTTGCTTGATGTCTCTATCAAGAGTTGCTTCAGCTCAGCGTTATCTTTCACAGCTGTTAATTCAAGATCATAGAGATCATAACCTAAAAGATTTGCCATGTCAGCAATCAAAGTGGACTTGCCAGTACCCGGAGGCCCATAAAGGAGATACCCACGCTTCCAAGCCCTCCCGATTCGCTTGTAGAAGGCTTCTGCCTTACTGAATGTGATCAAGTCATCCATAATATATCCTTTTTCTTATCTGGCTCCATGGCTATTGTCTCAAACGTTGCTGGATGCTCAAAAACCACATGACCCCACGAAGATTCATAGTTGGTGTAAAGCTTCCTTTGCCGGTTTCTGAGCTTAATTGCCTTACCCTCTTTGAGTACATAACTCAAATGGGAAGCGATGACGAAATTCCGGTGCTTCTTGTGGAAAGTGAGCTTGTAGTACCTCTTCTCATCACTAACGGGGTAGTAAGAAAAGGACTGAGATTGGGAGATTTTTTCCCAGAAGCCCACCAAAACTTGACCCCTTGGAACTTTTCAGCAACCTCTACGTGTTCGTCCATGCGCAGAGATATCAGCCTTGAGTCGCTTGGCTAGCGCTTGCAGAGATGCGTTCGAGCTAAGGTAGTTCTCAATGGCTAAATAAGCTTCACTGCGCGTGAAACGCTCTCGGATGAACTCTGAGAAATTGATTTCAATATAAGGGTAAAAGAAAGTGACGAATCTCTGAAAATATTTCTCAACAGAGTTTAGAAGTTCATGAGGAAAGTATTGTTGAAACATTGCCCACACGAACATGAAACTGGCGATTATGGATCCTACATTTGAAAAAAGGTCGCCGCCGGTGGCCAGGTTTGTTTGATGTATTTCTTTCTGCACACAATACCACCACCTCCTCCTCCTCTTTCTTGAATGAGGGCGCCTTACCCTAACCCTAACCCTAACCCTAACCCTTAGGCCATCTGCACCCGTCTTTCCCGATTTTAGTTTTCTAAAAATGCCACATCAATTTTGTGAAGAGCCACATCAGCAAATTTTGCTCTCCAGAAACATGCACTCCATCAAGCTCTCCGAATTTTCGCTCTCCAAAAAATATATATATATAAAATTATAATTTTTTTTAAAAAATTTCCTAACGGCTATATTTTTAACGGTTATATTTGTAACAGCTATATTTTCTCAGTGACAATATTTTTCAATCAAACAATATTTTTTGCAAATTATTTAAAAAAACTACCATTGATATTATAACTTGAAACAATACATTATCCATTATGGATTAAAAAAAAATAAATAAACAAAACAATTAAAAATAACTTAAACAATACAATACCCTAAATTGGAATAAGAAAATAAATTGGCCAAGGATTACAAAATCCTATGGGAACTTTGGGGCGGACCATTAATTCAAAGATGCCAATATCTCATTTTGTTGTGCAATAATCCAAGTTTTTCCCGCTTCTGTTGGTGCCGAATTTGGATCTGTTAACATGATATCCTTCGCTTCAAGTCTCTATTTTTCTAGAATCTCTAGCTGTCTCGTCTTCTCTTTCTCTATTTTTCTTACCTTTCGTGCCACTTAGGCATCCTGCATTTTCTCCTAACAATTCTCAAAACGACTGGTTATATTATTAAATTTCGAAACGAATGAAGTTTGCAATTCATTCGCTGAATTAATTTGTGTTCGACACTGTTTTGTCGCTTTTATAGTGTTTCCATTTTTCGCCATTTTTCATTTTTTCAAAAATTTTGTCGTTGCAAGGGCATTTTTGTCTTTTCTCGTTTTGCATGCTGAACACCATGAAGTGTGCCGGATGTGTCAGAGAGTTTATTAGGGCATTTCATTGAGTTCAAGACTCTTTGAAATGTAAGATTTGTCATTTTTGTATTTTTCCATTTTTTTGAGCCGAACGATTCCGGGTGGGACCCGTTACCGGAATTGTCATGTACAAGAGTTACAGTTGGGTCTATTTACATCATTTTCATTTTATTTAATGTGTTGTATGTGACTATATTATAGTTGGTGCATATATACAAATTTGTGGTGATAATTAATAAGAAAAAAAAAAAGGAAAATTTTGTTTAAAAAGGTGGTGGGACCCACTACTAGCATATATGTGTGGCTTAGAAACCCATTTGGTCTCATTATTCCTCTCTCTCCCGTAGCTCACTCTCACCCCTCTCATTCTCTATTTTTTTTCTATTTCTTTTTACAAGATTTCAATCCTAGATTTCTCCTTCAATTTTTGGAGTTTTTAAGTGCCGTTTACGGCAAATTAGAGATCACAGTGAGATCTTCGATTTGATCAGAGCAAAGGTGGTTTTGGTGCACCCTAAGAATTTTAAATTCTAGGATCTAGATTCGGCAAATTGGGGGGTTTTTGCAATTCTTGAGGTAGGGGTTTCTATCACAATTTTCTTTAAATTTTGTGAGTTTTTTTATAAAAGTTGTTAAATTGTTTACTAAATTATGAGTATTGTTTAAGGTTATGGACATTTTATGTATAATGAGCATGACAAGGTGTATAATGTGTTGAATGTGATAAAAATTGCTTGTATTGTTTATTGAATTTGATTATATGCACTTGAATACTTGAATGTCAAATACTATATTGTCAAAATTGTTAATTGAGAGTTTATTAATTTAATTTTCCTAAAAGCATGCAAATGAGATATAGATGAATTGTATGGAATTGTGAACTTGACATGGTATGGTGATCAAAGTATGAAGCATTCATGCATTGCATTGGGCAAGAAAGGGAAAATTTGTTTTGAAATGAAATGAAATAATTTTTGAAAATTTGTTTTAGAAAGTGTTTGTGAAAATCAGACGCTTAGGAGGCGTTTAGTGGTCCGTGGTGTTAGTGTAGTCTAGAGAGGACTAGGGATTGAGTTAAATAGGCCGGATGCGACGTCTTGGAGGTGCCTTATGGTCTTGGATAGTTAGCCAATCCCCCTTTCATGACGCCTTGGGTCGGATTATACTAACGGTTTGGAAGTTAAAACGGTATTATTTCGAAAATAAGGAGTAACATTGCATGGTATGGCGCATCATTGGCATACTTGGTGCATTTGGTTGTTGGTTGGTATATGTATGTTTGTTAATGATACAGTGGTTTTACTCGACTCCCGAGATATGATCATGTTCTCATACTTTCTATTCTCTATGTGGATTCACGGGGTCATAAGAGGTGTGTCTTACCTCCTACTGAGCAATTTGCTCACCCCTTATATTTAATATTTTTCAGGACACGGATGGGAAGTAGCGGACGACGCTTCTCCATAGGGTTCGATGGGTTAGTAGACCGTTTTGACATCATTTATAGCTATGATCTCATTTTATTATTATTTATTTATTTATTTATTTATTATTATTATTATTATTTTTTATAAATCCTGGGATGACACGCATATTATGTATTGACATAGGAAAGGATGGTAGAGCTCTTAGTTGACTTCGGGTTCGGGTAAGGACCCAGTCAGCGATTCGAACCCTCGGGTTCGGGTCGTTACAGCTTTTCTTCCTGCTGGTCTTTGTAGTTGTTGATATTCTTCCACGCCGGGTGAATTATTTTCCCCTATTTGTGGTGATTCTTCAGTTGAAGTTCCATCTGTCGTGGCTGCATGACTTGACGGAGTAGATGGTAATGAGTGCCCAACAGACTCATTAATGTCAAAGTCAAACCACTCCTCTTCTTCGGCTATTTTTTCTTTTTTCATTTTCCTACTTGTTCAGCACAATATGAATGTCATTTATTGTTATGCTTCAAGATCTCCCGGCAACTTTCTAACTTAAATTCACCACCTGTTTAGCTTCGAAACAGGTCTTTAGTTGCCATCATCTACACGAAAAAATTAACAAAAAATTAAAAACCGACTATTTAAATATTTACGAGTTATATTTAAACAATAAAGAACTCACCATATCATCACTGCTGAAGCCGTTGGGACAATTCATTTCCATGGTAGTCATGTACCTGAAAAATTTGTTGATTTTTTGTTGGATCACCGACCAACGATTCATCAAACCTCTATCATTTCGCTCAGTTGGAACACCAATATGTTGTTTATATTGTTTCAGAATTCGCTCCCATAACTTCTTCTTACTTTGGTCTACTCCCGTAACCGCATCAGAGA
This sequence comes from Cornus florida, assembly GCF_030987335.1. NCBI lineage: Eukaryota > Viridiplantae > Streptophyta > Magnoliopsida > Cornales > Cornaceae > Cornus > Cornus florida. Next base: position 15,122,447 of record NW_026775573.1, on the reverse strand, counting down.
TAATGGACATCCACACCCAACATAAAGTCTCATCTTTAGCCTTGGTCCAATTATTAGGTCGGATAGCCGGTTGTTTTGGCGGGGGTTTTGAGTTACTTGATTGTGGAACACTAGTACCACAATATTGATTAGAAGTTTAGGTTGGGATGGTTGATGAGAAGGAAATTAAGAATCTCCTCCATAATAATTGATATTGTCTTCGGAAAATAGCAAAAACTCATCGTTTGATAGGTTGAATTGGGTGTTGTAATAAAATGGTTGTCGAGGATCTATGGAATCAAAATGACTTTGAAAATAATAGCTAAGATGGAGAAATTAAATAGAAGAAGAAATAAGTTGAATGGTAGATAATAGAGATATGTTAGATGTGATGAGTGATGGTAGGAGTTGAGGTATTTATAGAGATTTTAAAATTTTAATTAATTTTTTTTTTTAATAAAGTTAAAAAATTTTGAATTTTTAAACTTTTTTTTAAAATTATAGCCGTTAAGGCACTATTTGTGTCAGCCAAACAGTGCCCTAACGGCCGAATACACTATTTGTGGTACACATCTAAAATTTAAAGAAAAAAAAATTTTTTAAAAACCAAATTTTAAGGGGGAGGGGGGGGGGGGGGGGGGGAAGATTTTTTAATTTATTTTTGGCCCAAAAATAAATTTTTTTGGACAAACAATGCCTAAACAATATATTTTTTATTTAATGAATTTTTTTTTTTTTCAAAAAAAAGGTGCTATAAATAACTTATTTGTAGGTTTTTTTTAAAAAAATTTTCTACCAAACAGTGCCTTAAGGGACTGTTCAATCACTGTACAGAACCGTTGAGAGGAAAAAACAAAAAGGTCAACCAAAACGGCGCCGTTTTGCAACAAAAACAAAAACCAAAAAAAAAAAATTTTAGCAATCGCAGACCGACTCGCTGAATACTGCGAGTCGGCCCACGAGCAAAACTGGGCCCCACCAATTTTGGCTACACCGCTACACGGCCAAAGACTCTTCAGCTCACAGAAAATGGGATTTGAAGAGCCCACTGCAATTGCTCTTAAAGCTAACTATCTCTCTCTAGTATATTTTTGTACTTTGTTTAGTCACTATGCATAACCCCGGGGAGGAAAAAAACAAAAAGGGCAACCAAAACGGCACCGTTTTGCAACAAAAAAAAAATTCAGCAATTGCGGACCGGCTCACTGACTACCGCGAGCCAGTCCGCAAGTAAAACTGCGCCCCACTAATTACAGCATTGCACGCCCAAAGACCCTTCAGCTTGTGAAAAATGGTCTTTCAAAAAAGCCCGCTGCAGTTACTCTTAGAGCTAGCTATCTCTCTCTAGTACGTAGTATTCTTTTGTTCAAGAATGGGTGTACCATTCTGCTCTTGTACTTTGTTGGGACCACATCGTCCTCGTAATTTCTGTAGCATTTTCTTCACAATATATACTCATTTGTTGTACACGGTTTAAATGTATTTTGAATGCTTTTCATCCATAATATTTCCTATTTGGTACACTCGAATTATTTCATGATAAATACATTATTTGGGTGTCGTACAACCTCTTAAATTGATTTATTATTATTATTATTATTAATTTAAATTATTTTTTTCAAAAAGACTCCTTTGAAAATGTTTCATAAAAAAGACACCATAGTCTCACGTCCTCGGGTCCTGCTGGGTTTTGGAATTATTTTACTCGGTCAGGGTTTGAAAATCAGAGTTCGAAACTCTAATTGTTAATTAATATATATTTTTTATTAATTATTATTTTTCTTTCTCTCTCTCATATAAGATAATTATTTTCCTGTGCAAAAGAGAAGGAACACATATTGGAGATATTGAGTGTCAATACCAATGCAACTATATATATATATGTATATCAGTTCCTGATCCATTTTGGTCAAATTAAATCAGTCCACTACTCAAAACAGGTTCAGATGTATACAGAACATTTTAGTTAAAATCTAAATAATTAGACATACAAAAAATGGATATGAGGAACATTTCTTGTCGATATGCAAAATGTTAGATTTCCTTTTTCCTCGTAAGTTCTAGCATCTGCTGAAATGGCACAAACTTTGTATCTAAACCTACTTAGTAAACTAATTGAGTATTCCCCTATGGCACTTTCAAAAATTCCAAATGGTCTCATACTACAATATGTATCAAAAGAGGCCCACTGTTTTGTTAAATTTGTTTTGGGCCTAAGGATGATCCAAAGAAAGTGCCTTCACGATTTTATGGATGCTGTATTGCCGGGAAACAGAAGGCTTCGGGAGGCTTCGGCCTTTGTTGAGTCTTCTATTCTTTATTTGGGCTTCTTCGGCTTCATCAAAGTCACGCATTTCAATAGCCCCTTTAACCAGATGGGCCGAGCCCTCTTCTTCCCTGGCCTCTGATGATTTTTCGGATGACGACTTGTAAAATCCGTAGATGATCAGCTGGGCCGAGCCCAATACAAACCCAATTGCATTTGGCACCTGAAGATGACCCAATATCAATTTTCCAAGTCTTAATCAAAATGACACATCCAAAATCAATCTGATCAGTTATTCTAAGAGTAATGTTACAATTTCCGATCTAACTCTTGTTTGTATCGTAGTAAAATACGGTGGAAAAGTACGTACCTGTGAAGGTAAGATATAAATTTTTTATTTTATTTTATTTTATTTTTTTTAACAATGTTAAAAATTAGGTATAAAATGACAATGAAAAAATACGAATGCGAATATGTTGGGGTATAATAATTCTTTTTTTAAAAAAAAAAAAATTGTTATTAAAAATTCAACATGTATAAACTGTTTTTCTTCTCATATAGCTTATACATTTTCATTTCAATAATATAAAAGACTATAAATAAATAATAAGGAAGTGTGGAGTGTTGTAAAGTGAAGGAAGATTCTAATTTATTAAAGAGTTTGTAGAAATTGGTATATTGAAGAAGATTTTAGAAGATTAGAGATTTTGTAAATATGTATATATTTTGTCGGAGGGTTCTGGAAATTAAATATTAACCATGGATTATAATGTCCCTAATCATGTTTAGTGACCAAAGACTAAACAAAATTGTTGTAATCAATATTCACTAAATTTAAAACTTAATTAATTGATGGTAAAAAATTCAAATTTTAAATGATACATGAAATTAATCCATGATTTCTACGAGTTGAAAAGAAAATGGAAAGGAAGATTGGGGTGTGAAAACTTACTCCGATATAGAAATCTTTGACGAGAACAGCATAGGCAGACCAAACACCACCATTGAGGAACAAGAAAAATGAGAGGAAAAAGGGCATGTACTCCACACTCTTTGTCCTAACCACATTTCTCTGCCATACATAGTTAAAGCCTCATCAATTACCATAGTATATGCTAACCATAAAGGGTTATGTTTTTCTTCTTGTTGCTATTATATGGTTTTCTTAATTTATCACATTCCGAGCATGAAAATATAAGGTACAAGTCGCATCATCTTTTTTTCAATATTAAAATTATTCCATTATAAAATAATAAGAATAAAATCGAACTGAAAAATGACGACAACTGAATTTAGACCAATTTGGCCAAAACTAAGAAAGATAAGAGTCTAACTCAAACGTGAGAAGTGCGCATTTTGATTTCCAGGTCATAAAAGAAAGAAACAAAGAGCTAATGGATTATGCTTTTTTCATACCTTTTATATGGAGGATGGAGTAATCTTTTTATTGCTAGTGTTGGAATGAGTTAGTTTTGCACTCACATCAACAACCTAAAAAATATATTAATTATAATATTTAAAAATTCCTCAAAAAAAGGAATTGATGTTGAAGTTCAATAATGAGTTATGGAACAAAGGCAAAAATGATAATGACAAATATGAACAAATATTAATCCTAATAAATTTACGTTAAGTAGACAAACACGGTAAAGTATATAACCTAGACTGAATTGAGAAAGATGAATCATACATAAATTTATCCCTGCAACACCAAATACTTGCACCATGTGCATGTTGATTTTAACCCATGTTTCATTTTCTCAATTTCTACACATCTTATGGCATGCTCTTCTCTTTTTTGCTTGCCAACAAATTTAATATGTTTACTGTCATGCTATGTTTGGGAGCACTGAATCAACGTCCTAAATTTGGAATTGGAGTGAACTTACTTAAAACTTTGAACTAAAGTTGTTATAATTCCAAATCAAAGTCCTTGATTCGGTATTCCCAAAACATATGGGAGAGGCACATTATTTAGTGTAGTTAGATATATGGTACGTTAAATTAATGATCAAAGTAATTCATGAAGTGGAAAGGCTCACCATGGCTGATAGAGGAGATGCATACATGCCTATAGTTAGTCCTGCACATATAATTCCCACGAAGGTAAGCCTCACATTGCCATGAATTGCAAGAAAAGCTACTGCTATCACCAACCCAAGAAACCCCACGTTGAATATTGCTACTAACTTCATAGCTTTAACCTGAAAACACATGAGCAAATTAGACTCATTATCAAAAGCTACAAAATTTTACCAGCATTGATCAAATAGTTACCTTTTTAAAGTAAAGCACGTGATTAACTTGATGTAACTGAACTTTCTAATCCGTCTTGTGAAAATCTCAACTAATTTTTTTGAGATTTTTGTTAGTGGCCGAATTAAACTCGAATTGAGTTGAAATTTGGTAGCTATTGTAATTTTGAGATTATGAAGTACTTATCTCTATTTTTAAAGAGTGACATAATGCACATTGAGGGTAATACTAGGAAAGAGGAAGACCAACTTACGTCAGAACATTAGTAAAAAATGATATGATAACATGTGGTTTGACCTATGGCCTTAGATAAGCGGAATGGAAATATATGATTCATTTAGGTGTAGTTGAATAAAATGCTTGTTGTTTTTGTTGTTGTTGTATTAACTTCTCTATTTTTTTTTCTCTCGTAATATTAGATACAGTGCCAAATCGGACTGCTTTGAAGATTCATTTTGTTTTTATGATTTCTTTTCTAATATAAATAGATTTACTGCAAAGCAGATTATACATTTCTTATATATCAATCATATTAGTTTTCTCATTTCTTAAACTTTGCGAATTCAAAATTATTTTATATTTATTTGTGAATTTTCACGAATCTCGTTTCGTCACAACTTAGACAGTCTATGAACTATAGATTTTTTTTTTTTTTTTTTTTAAGTGAAAGAAGATTGGGAATTCTATGAACTATAGGTTGTTAAACACTTTGATTAGTTGAGACTAATGAGCTAGCATGAAGTGACTAGTGTTTGGATTAACTATACAAATAAAAGCATATATAATAAATGGATGTGTTAGTAGGTTAAAAATAGAAGAAGATGGATTATTATTGTTACCTTTTTGTCCTTGGGAGCATAGATGAGAAACAGAGTGACATAGATGAACTGCAAGAAGGCACCGGCGCCATTGACTGTTACCACAAGCAAACCTCCTGGCTTAAGAAGTCCATAGAAACACCACAAACTTGTGCTCAACAAAGTAGTTATATATGGAAGTCCTTTATAATTCTCAGTTGATTTCTTCTTCACCACTCTCCTAAATGTCCCTCTATAACATATAGCATTAAATTTGTATTAACATTACAATTTTCTATAAATATCCAAAAATTAGAAAATGAGTCAATCAACAATACATGACAAACTTTCTCAAGGGTTAATTTGCTACATTTTTGGTTGGCACAATATACAAGTATCATCTATAGTACAAGTCAATTAATGGCAACAAACTACACATGTAAATGGTAATTAATTATTATTATTATTATTATTTTTAACTGAAGGCATCATAGCCTCTTGGTATTTCCTTTATCTTTCAAAGTGAGAGGTGTGGGTTCAAGTCCCGTAAGGACAAACAGGTGTGTGAGTTTCTTGTCAAGAAAAAAAAAAAAAAAACTTCAAAATTGGGCAAGAAATCTATTTGGCAAGATTGAATAGTTGTAGTTATATTATTTCAATGAAATCCATACTTTGATTTGGTCATTCATGACTATTTGACTGCCCCTAAAAGCTTTGAGACACAAAGTGTTACTAATTATTTTATGCTTACTTCATTATTAATATACATTAAATCTGAATAGAAAAACATCATCCATATGCTGCTTAATCAAGTTCTAAACACTTTCATAAGTAATATAAAGAAAGAAATATGACCATTTTATTATTCTAAAGTTGTACTTACATGGGAGAAGAAAAAACTAGCAAGGAGATCACGTTGCCTGCAACAAAAAAATCATTATAATTCACAATTGGGAACAATATATTCACAATCTATATATATATACACACACACACGCAGATAATATAGAAATATACAAAAAATCAAAGTTGAATAGGAATTAAAGACTGACCAATGATGCCAATGATGAAGCTGAAGCTAGCCATGGAACTAAAGAGAAGGCGTTGAGGGAATGTAAAAGCATGTGTAGGAAGGGATGGATGGGGGGGGGGGGGGGGGGGGGGTGAATGTAGTGGTGGTGAGATGATGTGATTTGAATCATGATTGTGATATCTTATTTGAATATCCACCGTTGGATGTTTGCCACGTCTCAATTATGGGTAGTTTGTCGCTTTCTTGTTAGATTAATGATGACATGTGGACCACCTTTGACACATGCTGATTTTTCTGTCCTCTACATTGCTTTAGGTTTCATTATTGTGTGCTTTACTTTGTGTGTCTTAGTGCGTTCGTTGAACCTTAGATTCTCTAGTAAAGGCGAAAGGACTTTTGTCTAGATTCGACAAAAATAGACCCCGGTCACGGAAGGTTGCAATCCTTTTAGTACTACGTGGCATGTTCATATAAAAAAGTCAGTTTTTTTTTTTTTTTTTTCAAAATGGCAATAGTATTTTTGAGATTATAACATACAAATAGTGCTAACGATCCATATATATTATTTAATGAAATTAAAATTTCATAGTTTTAAAAAAATAAAATTAATCAAAATATTGACATGAATATAAAAAAATATTGTTTATCCTTACTGAGTTATCACTTTTTGTGAATCAAGTATCACTTTTTGTCATTAGGTACCACTTTTATTTTAAACAAAAAGTGATATCCCATACACAAAAAGAAGTATCTATGTGCATAAAAAGTGGTACATATATGAATAAAAAGTGATACCCGCATGTACAAAAAGTAATACATATGTGCCTAAAAGTGATACTTCAGTAAGAGTAAATAATATATTTTTTTATATTTTTAGTTTTTCAAAACTATGTGACTTTGATTCTTTTAAATAATAAATATAAATCATTATTACCATTTATATGTAAATACTACCTGTGTCCCTAAATAGTAGTCCATGTTTAGAAATTGGAGTTTTTAAAGGTACATGCAACTAATGTATTGTCCTCCTTTTAAAATTACCAAATTGTCCTTTTTAATTTAAATATATATAGTTACAAAGTTTGAATTTTTTTTAAAAAATAAAGGACAATGATGGAAATATAATAAAAAAATATTTTAATTTTTTAAAAAGAACAACTAATTTGAGACATGTAAAAAAAAAAAAAAATAGACTATTAATTAAGGAAGGAGGGGGTAATACTTAATTTTTTTCATATTTTTTTTCACAATGGCATGTTAATATACTACGTAGAAACAAAGTTAATAGTACACAACCTAATAGTACTGATAGGAAAACTAAAGTTAAAAAGGGCATTCATGTGCAGTGGGTTGGTTCACGTCCCTTCTCACAGTACTTCATTTGAATTTTTTGAATTTTCTCGTTGGTAAATGATTGCACATTTAATTCTACACTCGTCGGTGAGTGGGGAATGACAATCTTATCTTTTTCAAATGTCCAGATCACCCCACCCCTACCATCTTAAGTTTGAGTTTTTTTTTTTTTATTAAATAAAGTGTTGTAAAATCATTTGCACCTGCAAAGGAGTTCATTCCTGTCATTTATATATATATATATATATTTGATTGTGATAGAAATAGTATCTCCGATTCTCCATTCTTATTTACGTGGCTGCCGTTGAAGCCTAATTGTAGAATAAAAAAAATTGCGACATCTTAATTGAAGAAGGATAAAATAGATTAAACCTATGCCTACTTTTGGTTCTCTCTTTGCTAAAACAGGATTTAGGCAAGTAATGTAGCATGTTAAACTTAACATGGTGTACATGATGTTTCTCTGTCGGAGTGAAATAGAATCTATATAAAACTATTGAAGTTCACAATAAGAGCACGCAATGGAGGCAATGTTGTTTTGCTATAAGAAAATGGCAAATTTTGTTTCAATTCAATTACATGCCATTTGTAATTGTGTGCTTAATTTCATACATATGCAAGTATAGAATTATTTTTTTCCTTATGAATACAGCTATTTCAAAAAAATGTATATAGGATGGATTTGTGATACGTGGTTTGAATTTTTTTTCCAATGACACGACATTGTATCTCACGGATGAGGAGCTTTCGGTTTGATTCGGCTCCCCATTTGTTTTCTAACTTCCGGAAAGAAAATCATTTTTCTTTTTATATAGATGATGAGTTCGAGAACTCCCCATTAATTTCTATCATTAAAAAACATCACCCAACAAGAAAAAAAAAAAAAATAATTATTGCTTAATTAACACCCCAAAAATACTTCCTATAATGACATAATCTATAAAGTATTCTCAAGTCATATAATCCTTTTAAAAGTGCGAGTCTCACACTACCTGACAATTAGTGATGATGTAATAAATCATCTAAATTATATATATTTCTTCTAAAATCAAATAAAGAATTATCTATTTACCTCCCATTTTCAACATCATTTTCCTTGGGCAATACGGAGTGCAATTCATGTGAAGTCTAAGAAAGTGTTTAATTTTTGAAAATTGTTCAATCTAATGTAATATAGAATTGAAATTGATTTTTTTTAATATTGGAACTGACTTTTTGTACATCATATATCAACTAGTAGATGAAGTGTACATATCATTGCACGAGATTTTCGAAATTGTAGAGTCATGTTTAGATGCAATCAGTAGTCTTATCACGAGAGATTGTTTCTTGACTCGAGATCGTTATTAAACTTAAAAATATGAGATGAAGATACTAAAGATTGGTTGATAACATTCCGTGATGATGAATATATATTGGTCGTATTCAAGTTCAAAGTGAAGGTATTGATTTGTGTGTGTGCGCTTTGGGTTGGGGAAGAAAAGAACCAAACTACAAGTGACTGAAACTCACTTCATTTGTTTCACCTACTAGTGAGTAACCGTGGATTATCGGAGTGCTTTATCAATTAAAAACAGAAAAGAATTTGGAGCATATTTGATTTGTAACTATGAAAATAGTTTTCTATTTTTCAGAAAACTGAAAACTAAAAACGATATAAAAAATTCTGCTTGGTTCAGTTTTTTAAAAACTGTTTTATCAAAACTCATTTATAAAAATATCTGTTTCTAGAGAATATTTTCTGTTTTCTAAATTTTTGAAAATTGTTTTTAGAGTTACAAACTAAACAGACTCTCCATTATATAATTTCAAAGATATTCTTCATATATATGAGATAAGTCTTATTATTATTATTATTTTTTTTTTTTAAGTTTAGTGATTAGTTTAATCACCTAATTTGAGTTAAAGATCTAACCTTGTGACCAAGTAACAAGTGCCTTTAATTTTATTTTTCCATCACACTTGTTTAATTATGTGACCAAAACAAAATTTTGGTCCTCCACTGATAAAATTCAGAAGTAACAATATTTAGCTTTACTACTTACTTTTTAAATGAACTAATTAATTCTCCAAATTATTTGAAATTTTCATTTTATTTAACCAAATTTAACAATTACAAAAGAATTAAATTAAATAGATGATTAGTTCTCATTACAATTAAATTGATGAAGCATGCATGATTATTAGTTGCTAGAGGGCCTGCATGCATATCATGCTTCCAAAATCAAGGGTGAATATTCATGGCACTTCCATTTTCAACATGTCTTGATTGAGATGGACTCATAGTTAGTGTCCTCATGAATTTCCGAGTGCTGGTGTTTCGCGACATAGATGGCTCGGGTTGGCTTGTGACATTATTAATGTTGAGGCTCTGAGTTTTTCTCTTGTCTTCGTCGTCGTCTTCGTCAAAATCTTGCAATTTGATGCCTTCTTTAGTTATGCGAGCTGAGCCTTCTTCCATTGTGTACTCCATTGATTTTTCTGGTACTGGTGACTTATTCTTGTAGATGATATAGATGATCAGCTGGCATGCGCCTAACACAATTCCAACTGCATTTGGTACCTGAAATCACAATATATATATATATAGATAGATATATCAACAGTTGGATATTTTGTTTATGTTATGTTTTTGCATAGCATTCTTATATATTTCTTATGGTATGGGTAGAAAAAATGTTGTTTAGACAACCTTAAATAACCAACTATTAAATGGACGTGTTATACTAGAAATTAAACAAATATTAGTTTGTATTGCAATTTTCAGTTTTTATAAGTAGTCACTTTAATTCAAGTTGTTTCTATTAATATTTGCATTTCTATTGAGTTACTATAAATGGGGATTATAACGCAAGTCTACTAATTTTTTAATTTTTTTTTTAAAAAAAAACCCAAGCTTGTTCCATTAATGTTATAATTTTCAGGTTTCAGAAATTTTATTTCTGCAAATTATTAGGTCAAGATTTGATTTTTGGCATTCATTAAAAAACTACCCAAATCATGTTTGTTGAAAAGAAAATGGATGAGAGTGAAGAAATTAAATAGAGAAAACTTACAAGCACATAATAGTCTTTGAGGATCAATGCAAAAGTAAACCAAACCCCAGCATTGAGGAACAGGAAAAATGTGAGGAGAAATGGCATGTACTCTACACTCTTCGTCTTTATAACAATTCTCTGTTAAAAATTAAAAAAAAGAACAATTTTAAATTATTACTCAAAATATTAAAGTTGAATGAAATGATGACTTTAAAATCAATTAATAGAACATAATGAGATGAAATAGGTTAATTACCATGACTGATAGAGGTGCTGCATACATGCCTATGGTGACTGTTGCACACAGAACTCCGATCAAAGTACGCCGCGCTCCTCCTTCCAACACTACAAGAGTTATGACAATTACTGGTCCAAGAAACAACAAATTCAACACTGCCAACAAACCTAGAGATTTAACCTGACAAAAAAAAAAAAAAAAAACACATTGGCAAGTGATTTTCTAACATTAATAGCATTGTTAGAAATTGGACATGAATTTCAAAAACTATATATGACTAACTTAAACATTTCAAAGTTGAATTTAGACATGAAGCACCATTTGAGAGAGAGAGAGAGAGAGAGAGAGTTTTACCTTTTTATCCTTGGGAGCATATATTAGATATATAGTGACATAGATGAGCTGTGAAACAATACCAACACTGTTTACTGTTATAATCAGAAAACCGTCATCTGGGTCAAGAAATCCATAGAAAGTCCACAAACTTGTGCTCAATAGTGTAGTTATATATGGAAGTCCATCATAGTTCTCCACTGATTTCTTCTTTATCACTTGACAAAATGTTCCCCTAAAATACCCATTTATATATATATATATATATATATATATATATATATGTAATTAGGATTAAGATTAATTGGTAAATCATAAAGAAATTAATGAAATAATTAATAGTACACCCGAGCTTAATTATAGACCAATTAAATTATGCATACCAATCCAAGTTTGAGTATCAAATTTTGTTGCTTATTATTTATTATAAGCTAGAGTTCTACAGTTTCAGCAACATAAAACTCTTCTTGGTTAGTGTCGGATTCAAGCCCTGCCATGAGTTATTTGTGAAGTGTGTGTGAGTATTTACCTAATAATATACATATACGCGCGTGTGTATATATATATATATATATATATATATAACTATAGCATTTACTTATTTAAAGGTAAACTTACATTGGAGAAGCAAAAACAAGTATTGTCATTATATTGCCTGCAGAAAATAATGATGCAAAACATTTAAAAAAAAATTTATTCGAAAATATATATCTGATATTAGAGAATGAGGTATTGAAATTTCATAAGAGTGATGAGAGAAAAACCTAAAATGCCCATGATTAAATCAGAGGTGGCCATGGAATTAAAGTGAGGTTATTGAAGGATTGAAGTAAATATTGATGGTGGAGAACCAAAAATAGGAAGATGTTGGTGCCTATGTGGTATTGGTGACAATGAAAGTTAAGTGATGGTTTTATAGGGTTCCCAATGAATACCACTTGTTGGATGTTTATCACATAATAATAATAATTATTATTATTAGTATTAGTATTTTTTTCGAAGTTATTATTATTATTATTATTATTATTAATGGGAGTTTGTACTGATTTTGATTCCAGTTTAAGTAGCCAAGTACTCTTAATGTTCTTAATTTTGCCTTTTTAAGTAGTTTTGCATTTGTTACAAGAGTAAGTTTTGTCTTCCAAAACAACAGGACAAGGACAGTAAAATACTTTAATACACACATATATAATCTTAAAAAAATGATCTTTGTACCGACAAGGGATCGATCAACATGTTTCACTTGTTTTCCCAAACTGTTTCTCCAATCTTGTCTAAGTAGCAGATGTTGGTCCACAGAGTAATTGAGTGGATTATCTATGTGTGAAGTTTTTGACTAAGTATATGAAGCATGTAATGTTTTCCTACAATACAAAGAAAAGAATAAGATTCTAAAGAGATTTTTTAATTGGGTGAGATGCTCAATTCCATCTTGCCACCTCACCTACTGATATTTAAGTAATGATTTACATACCTAAATTTTTCTTACTTTTATTAAATTAAATAAGAGTTTAAATAAATTTGTATTGAATAAATATTTTGTCTTTTTAATATAAACAATAAAAATAATAAATAAACAATTTTGTAGGACAATTAGAGAGCGATATAGATTATTATACTATTATTATAAAAATTTATGCATAAACAAAATTTTATTTTAGAGATAAAGGGGTATAATTGTAAGTTTACAATTTCTTGTCTTTTTTGTATGACAATTTTTAGGAAAAATTAGGTGACTATAGTAAGTTATTTTCTCATAAAAATTTCATTACTATCCAAATTCTTACAAGATTAAAATAATTTTTATTTATTTCTCTTTCTTGTTATTTTCATCTAACTAAACTAAGTCTCGATTTTTTTTTTTCTACATGAATTCAGCAAGTTATATACAAAAAGAGGGTGATTTAAATGATTTTTATATCCAGTCTCGTAAAACAATGAGTAGCTCTATTTGGAAAATAAATATGAAGGACATGAGAATAAATTTTAGAAATAAAAGAAATCTTTAATTTTTTTACAAGTTTTCCAACTTGTCAGCAAATAAAATTTTGCTAACACGATTCCTTTCTTTACTTTCCTTTTCCCTTTTCCCTTTTCCTTTTCCTTTTCCTTTTCCTTTTCCTCGCAGTAATTTTAATTGAGGGCCCAAACACGGCTTTGTGTAAACCTGGAACACCCTTTATGGGACAAGTCGAATTGTGCAGTGCATAGCTTGATAACTACGCAGCACGGGTAATTAGTGAATCCATTTTGTTCCAAATCCGCTTCAGAAAATCCCTCTAAATTGTTCCTCTCTCAATCACTCAAAATGTTCAAGAAGTAAGTTCTACCTCTTCTTCCTCTCTCTAGAATTTCACATTCACGTGTTGATGACATTGTTTTTTCTCCATTCTCCCAGTTTTTGCTTGGGTCTTGGATTTATTATATTTTCGCTATTGAATGTTTTTTTGTTTGCTTTATGATATTCTTCAATGATTTGGTTCAAAACCCATATATGTTATTTGTTTATGTTTAGTTCTCTGATTGTATTTTATTTTATTTTTTTTCAAAATTTAGTGCTCTGATTGTTTGCTAAGAAAATAAGTAACCTTCACTGGTGCCTTAATTTATTATCAGGATTGATTGAGTTTAGGTATTTCAATATTTGGAATTCCAGAAACAATACAAGATGAAAGGTTTATACATTTTATTTTTCTAAACAAAATAAAGGTTATATAAGAGAGATGGGAGTTGGAAGTATAGTTTGGGACTTTGATTTTTAGGGTTCCAATTGTTGGTGATTTTGTAGTAAATCTTGGGCATTTTACTGGTTTGTTAGATTTTAGTACTATACAGCCGAAGGAAGTTTTGGGCATAGACAAAATAAGTTTGGCATGGCCAAGAGGCAAGAACCCATAGCAGGTACTTAAGAACATAGGTCGAAATGGATGAGAGAAGAGGGTGAATGAGAGGGAATACCATTAATTGCCACACTAACCAAAGAAAGAAATCTCAAATGCTGATTTGTTTTGTGATGCTCATCTCTCTACAGTATTGCATTCGCTTAAGTCATGGTAAAAACAGTCGATTCTCATGCATTAAACCTCCGGTTAGAGCAGTATAACTACGCTGGCAATCACTCTTTACATAGACTTTTACTAGTGGCATTATGACACTATAATTCTGGGTTGGAAGTAAATGAACCAATCATGTACTGTTAAATAAAGTTATTGCTGTTCCTAGGGCTGGAAGATGGAAAGCTAAACATAGTCCTAAAAACTATGAAGCGTGAAGGCTTTTAAGAGGAGTGGGGCATATCCAATGTCGGATACCAACACTCCAATACTTTGTAAACGCATCCATAATTTTTATTTTTTAAAAATTATTTCTTTTTTCAACCATGTATCTGATACTTCTCTAATACTTCAACCACATATATGATACTTCTAGGATACATTGATCACATATTTAACAAATTTCGAACATTAAAATGTAACTTTTACAACTATAATATCATAATATAATTGTTAAGAAAAGTTCGGAATTTCTTCAAAAAAGAGGTATTGAGATACATATCATGACTAATTTATTCATTGCTATACATATGTACATTAATATAATATATATTTACGCGAAGTGTCCTTGCCATAACTATATTCTATTTTAAAAGAATTTGTAGTATTGTGATGTCAGTATAGGGCCATGTCTGTATTTCGTATCTATCTACATGCTTCATAACCTGGCAATCAATCACTCAACTCATAAATTGATCTAAAGCAAAATATACTTTGTAAGTCCTAAACTATGGCAACCTTGCTATCTGATAGCCCTCTCTAATACGTAAAAAATGAATAGTGGAAGTATTGTTGTGTCATTCACCCATCATCTTGTACTCTCGAAACCCTTCATCCTTGTACCATGTCTTTGCTTTCAGACCTAACCATCTTCTTGATACTAGATCTCTTTTCACCCCCTGTATATTTTAATGTTGTTCTATTCTTAATACCTATTTGAGGACCCTTCGGAGTTTGGATCAGTGTCTTCGGTGTGTTGAATCTTATTCACTTTCCATCACATCCACCTTATCAAAATCCTCTTCGGACTTGGCCATAAATTCAACAACTTTCGCAGAGGCTTGCTTATCTAAAATTTGACTATTTTTCTCCACTAGTTGATAATTGTTACTTATATTTTCTTCTAGATAATCAGATTCATCCCCGTCCAGGATTGAATCGGTTTCTTTTACTATCAGGCCAAACTTGTTGAAACCCCTAGTTTTTGCAGTTTTCTTTATCCTTGACGAAACTTAAAATAAATAAACTAATTCGTTTTATTTATCCTTGGCAAAACGTAAAAATCATTCTCTTCCTTTCCCAATACAGTGGCTTTGTTACCACTCACTTTTCTAGTTTACCATCTTGCTTAAATTAAATCTTTCCACTCTCCTACAAGCATTTTATTTTTTCATAGAGACATCCATTCTCTACACTCCCTCCAGTGATCAGAACTAATTCGTTTTCTGACATTTTGAAATGGCCTTTATTGGCATCATCAGTTTGTCCAACACCTTGACCTGTTATTCTTGTTCTATGAGCAGTATTTTGAGCTTCACATGGTTTCGGTACTAGGTCTATCTGCTTAATTCAAATTGTAAATTCAAATTATGTGTTAACAATGAACAATCAACCTTCTCAACCTTGCATTGTGGAACTTTAATACCTCATGTATTCTCTAAATTTCACGACACGTACTTTGCAGTTTCATGAAGATCATATAGTCGAGTCAATTCTCCTCTGCTTAGGGGATCCAAGCGTACTCTCCACAAACTGTACCATTCATTTGTAGGTGAAATTATTGCCAACTTTTCCTGAAATAATTAAGGACCACAGTTGGTGTATATCATTCACAGTTCTTTTGGCTTTAACAATTTGATGGAGATTTTTTATTTTGTTTTGTTACTAGCTGACATTTTGTCATTTTAGCATATTTGTCGTGTCACATTCCATACAACTTGCTTATTGTGATATTATCCATGAATAACTTTCAATAATGACCACACTAAAATCCGTTGTAGCCACTTTAAAAAAGTGAAAAATAATGACTGCACTAAAAATTGAATCTCTCGATACAGATACATCAATTACCATTTTTATGCCACTCAAATCAATCTAACCTTCTTTTCATGCATTTCTCTCTTCATGTCAGTACAAATATGCAATTCCAAGATATTACAAACATGAAACAACTTCCAAGCCTCAGAACTGAACTTAGTTTGGTGCTGTGGGACAAGTGATTATCAACACTTTCCTACAAGCTATGACATTAACTTTGATGTGGACATCGGGGATGAGTGGTTTTCGGGACTGTTTGTTGGTTTGACTAAAGGTTGGTGGAGGCATTAAGTTTAGGGTTTTTTAAAAAGGTGTAGTGAATGTAAGAATTTTGGACTTCATTTAGCTAAAAGAATAGGAATTATGGGGGTGCTTTCGGTGCTTCTGATATATATATATATTTTAAATGATTTCTGGAATTGAAAGAATACGTAGATATATAGGTTGTGTGGATTGTGGGTGATGGAAGAACTACAAGTAAAATGGAGTTCCAATGGTATAGGGAAGTGGCATTAATGTAAGAAATCAAGGATCTGAAGATCACATATGAGTCTTTCTTGCTAAAATAACGTGTCTTAGTGTGCCTTGATATATGTAGGCCGCGAGAAAGACAACTTGGTGAACTTAGGCTTCAGCTGAGCTTAAAGAGTTCCTTGATAGGCGGAGTAAGGTAAATATCATTTTGAGAAAATTGACTATGCGGTTAAAGAGTGCGCAGTTGAACCACATACGGATATAGAGCCATGCAATTAGAGTGCGTAATGATCGATCTAGGATTTCCTTGCATGAAGTCAAATAATTTGTTGTGGTGGAGATAGCCCTTGCTTTCCCATTTGTTGAATCCGACGTTAACACACCACACTTGTTGACCATAGAATTGACGTGCATGAAGATCCAACATGCATCATGATTTAATGGAACATGTGCTTCATTTGGCTGTGTCCACATGCCAATTGGGGAATAGAGAATTGTCTCTTGGAAGAGTGCCATGTGGTTAGTTGTATGACTGTCACATGATCATTGTGACGTTGTCATGTGGCCAAATGCGAAGTCCTATGTAGGCTACCACTTTGGAGACACGTGTAGACATCCCATTTTGCCCTTAACTCTCATAGACCACCCTAACCAGGACGACTAGGATTTAAATAGTAAAGTTGGAACCTTAACCACCATGTTCAATTATTTAATTTATTGGATTTGTTTTCAAAATTCAGTTTTCACCGTCTATTTGCAAACATCAAGACAGCTAAACTCCAAACTGGTATGTGTTCTGAAGAGGCCTTACACTCCTACCTAGGATAACATTAGGTCCCTTTATGAGTACAAATATTGACTTTTTCAAAACTAACATTGAGCTACTATTTGAAGACCTCTGATGGTCAAAATAACATAATTTCCACTTTTCATATGAAATGACATTTAGGCCATCACAGGCCCAAAGACCTGACTTTCTAGTATTTAGTTTTGATGCCTATTTGAATATCTAGAGACATCCAGGCATTGACAGAAGCTAGTTCTGAACTTGCCCCACCATCCTCGCGAAATATTCTTCTCATCTGCCAGTTAAGTGCTTGACTTTGCACCCTCTAGCTTCAAATGCTCATTTGAAGGCATGCACAATTTTTTTTTTGTTGGGCAGTTGGCTTCAGAAATCTTCCTTAGTGTCTCGAATATTATTTTTTGAGTGTCATTTTTCTTTCTCTACCTTGTACCCTTTGCTAAGCCTGGGCTTGGCTCACCTGCTACATCTACCAATCGGCTATCGTAGCAAGCAACTCCAACGCCATCCCTATCGAAACCCTTTGTAGCTTAGATGCAGCAAAATCGAAGTAAATATTATGTGTTGGTGCCATGCCTGCTTTATTTGCGTGTTTAATATTATGTGTTGGTGCCATGCCTGCTTTATTTGTATGTTTATTCTTGGTTAATGCTGGCTTTTTGTTAGCAATCCATAAGTGATTAAGGTCTTTACTGCATGAAGGTCAATGCTTGGAGGGCCACATTCGTAGTGAGTCTGTTGTTTTATCTATTCTGTGATATTTGAAGTGGAAATACTGTACTTTTCCTATTGTAAGAATTTTTTGTGCATAATGCTAAGCTTGGGATCTTGTTGTATGCTAGCTTTCATTGATGGACATATTTATTGAATTTTGCCAGCTACTCTACCTACCTAGCGCTCCCTTCAATTTTGTATACTGTTTTTTTGTTTTTTTTTTTTTTTTTTTTTTTTTTTTTTTTTTTTAATATATATTTAACTATAGATTTATATTTATTGAATTTACTTTAGAATTTAATGTTTTTTAACAAAAATATTTTGTAGGTTCTCTTCCGAAGATGTGTCTGCACATAATCAAGTCAAGGCATCTGTGCAACGAAAAATTCGGCAAAGTATTGCAGAAGAGGTTTCAATTACTAGTAGCAATTCTATTTTCTTTATTCTTGTTCACTTTATAAATGAGAGCTTTTAGTCTGGAATTATTTGGTATTTGATACATCTTTGCTTCTGTTGCAGTACCCAGGACTGGAACCAGTATTGGAGGATTTGCTTCCAAAAAAGTCCCCTCTCATTGTTGTGAAATGGTTCTCAATGATTTATTTGCTTTGATGTTTTCTCTACTGCTTCCAAATTTTATTGTATTTGATATTTACCTGTAATTTTTCACAGTGGTATACTTTAATAATATCTTAATTATGCTTTTGACAAACTTTTTTTTTTTCCCTGTCTTTTTAGTCAAAACCATCTAAATATGGTCGTGGTTAACAACGTGCCTCTGTTTTTCAATGTACGTGATGGACCTTATATGCCTACACTTCGACTTCTTCATCAATGTAAGTATTGTTTGATGGTTTATGTCTTGCCTTATTTATGCAACATCATCTCAAAGTGTCTGTGTGTATGTTTCCACATGCACTGGCGTGTGTTTAAATTGATTCTTGTGGTTTTTATGTTATGATGCGATGCATTCTCTGGATTATTTTTTCTACTCTCATGTGATAATTATAAACTTGCAAAAGAATTAAAAAAAAAAAAAAAAAGGGGGTGGGGGGAGGGGGTTGAGAAAGAAGAAGAAAAAGTACCAACATTTTTATAAAAATAAGAGTTGTACATAAAGAGTCTTGAACTTGTAAGAGTGGTCCTCTTAATTTACCTCTTTTTTTTTTTTTGGTAGGAAAAAAAATTGCAGTTGTAAGTAAAGAGTCTTGAACTTATAAGATCGATGCGAGGACTCGACTCCTAAACATGCATTTCCCTTCTATGATTGATATATTGATTATAAACACTAATAGATTAATGCAACTATACAATATCAACACATAAATAAATGTGTATGGACAAAATCAGGCATTACATGGGGGCGTGATTCTTTTATATGTATGGTTGGGCAGCATTTAAGAACTATGATAGTAGCAGTCCCTTGACTCGAACTAAGGGTAGGGGCCGCTATTGATGAGGTATATAAGAGGGTGTGAGAACTGGAAAAAGAAAATAAGGTGCTACTGTTATGGGATATGTTGGTGCAGGTGCAGTAGATAAAATATGTAGCAAATGTGTGAATTACAATATAATATTTGATAAAGTAGTACAATGATGGAAACTGGTCAGCAAGGAATCAACCTAACATTCATCGTCAATTATAATTAAAAGGGATGGCACGAGCTGGGAGTCTTTCTACTATGAAGGGATATGAGGTTTGGAAGTAGGAACAGTTACAAGTTGACTCGTCAATATCTGACATGTCTTTGACAGAGTATGTCTTAGATGCTTCCAGACAAATACCCTACATGATCTGGATATGTCTAGTTAAAATTAAAATTTTAATTTTAGTTTCGGGAAAATGCGCTCTTCTTATTGAACACTACCGATTTGTGATGTA
The DNA here is from genome assembly GCF_030987335.1 of Cornus florida. NCBI lineage: Eukaryota > Viridiplantae > Streptophyta > Magnoliopsida > Cornales > Cornaceae > Cornus > Cornus florida. Next base: position 15,102,189 of record NW_026775573.1, on the reverse strand, counting down.
TGAAACTCGGACGTTGGATTTGACTTTCTTGTAGCATGGAAAAATGTACAATTGCAAGAAAATATAAATGCAAGGCTTTTATTTAAAAAAACATGATATAGGAACTTTTTATCAATTAAGTTATATGACTAGGAGAAGATTCGTCTTAATTTTATATGTACATATACATGTATATATCCACATGCAATCGGACATACACATGCTATGTCCTGTTTATTTTCATTGTGACAGGGAAATAATTGATTATTACTTATAAAAAAAAATGATTATTATGATTCATATATTATAAATTTAGTAGTCATTGAATATTAGATTTAGCTGTCAACTATCATAAAATAGTGTTCTACATAATATATTTTTTATATTTATTTGTTGTTGTGACTTCACCATCTCCGTGACCAACTTCTTTAAGAGTTGTCGTGTTGTCCATGCTTCATAGTGTCCCTGTCCCAAACCTGCCTGGTTGCTCACTTTCATACCATTGTCCAAACCGTAGCTCCATATTAATTTTTCATTGAAAGAAATCTGATATTTATCGTACATTTCTACATGACAAAGATGGAAAGTTTATTTAATACAACAGTGTGCTTGGCAAAATATGAGTCCTACAGAAAGTTGTTGACACATGAAAGGTGTAAGAATAGGTATGTCTTGTATCAAATCTGTGTCTAGCTTTTCTGTCCATGCAAAACAGCATAGAGAGGTATTTTGAAGCTCTTCCCAGATGAATAAAGGACTTCACAAGATTTTGTTTTAGGGGTGGGATGCCTTCTATGATGTTTAGGTTTGTGAAGACGTTATTAAGATTAGAAGTTCTTCAGTTATTTATTTCATTGCCCACAATTTTCCATCTTTTGAGTGAACCAGATCCTTTTGAAATCTAATTCTTAAAATTCTATATGTATGCCATGCATTTATCTCTTTTGCAATTTTCAGATCCGAATATAATGAAAAAACTGCAAGTTGATAGGGGTGCAATAAAATTTGTCCTTGCTGGTGCTAACATAATGTGTCCTGGGCTTACTTCTCCTGGTGGTGTCTTGGATGATGAAGTGGCTGAAGAAACTCCCGTGGTACGAATTATAACCACTACCATATCATACTGCTGTACTTACAATTTGTTTTATAAAGTTATTGTGTTATTGTGATATAGTGCCATTATTGGAGTATTAGTTCCTTTCCTGTTCTAATATGTTCTTAAAATAGTATGGGATGAAATTGTTGTAGTTCATTTTACCACTTCATTGTCTGATGTAGACCTAAATTTTATCAGGCCATCATGGCTGAAGGAAAGCAACATGCCCTTGCTATTGGTTTTACAAAAATGTCAGCAAAAGATATGTAAGTACCTTCATTTATAAATAGTTGATATTTTCTGATTTATCATAAATTACCTTCTTGGTGGACATTGTTCATTATGCTCCTCAAATATACATGAATTAGTTTTTTTTTTTTTTTTTCATTATCATTTAAACAAGGTTAACATTTTCTTTGGTGACTTAAATAAGGAACAATTTGTCTTTACAAGACCATATATCCAGGATTTTTTTCCCCCGATAAGTAATACTAAACATCAAGGATTATGATTAAAATTCTATTAGAAAAGAATTTCATTAAGGTGATGGCATAAGCACATCATCAGCTCATCCTGTTAAAGATTCTTTAGTTTAGTGGTTTCACGTGATTAATTGCAATAGAAATTTCAAAAATGGAACTAACAGCTTGTGGATTTTATTAATATCTTCTTCATTTTGCATGTATGACTTCGTTCTCCTTCAATACCGATTAAATCATGTACGATGTAAATATATGCTTCTTTGTAACCACATAAATAATTTCCTCATTGCAGAAGGGCAATCAACAAGGGAATTGGTGTGGATAACATGCATTATCTTAATGATGGCCTTTGGAAGGTATTTCATGCTCAATCCTTTTGCCTCTTTTTTACTATTATTTTTTATTTAATTCATTGCTTATTTGTTTCTCTTGAAGCGTTCAATTTCCTTTTTCTTTTTAATAGATTGCTTAACAAGCATGTTCATAGTGTGTGAAAGACACTTGGTGTCCTTTGGGATGTCTTTTCATTTATTCAGACATGTTTGTGTATCATATTGGATATTATTCACAAGGTATCCCTAGAAACAGTGCAATTCATGAATATTTCACCTCTCTGAGTAACTTGTGTCTTCATTTGTAGATGGAGCGTCTAGATTGAATAGGTGCCTTGAGCAACTGCAGTACAATTCGTGCAATATAAAGAAGAAGATATCGCCGGAAATATATTCTCATCCTCGTGCAACAGTTTTCGAGCTAAAGGATTTCCACCCGGTCCTTTCCTCATCCTTTTTCTACAAGCAACATTTTCTCTTTCCGTTCCTTCATTTTTATATGGAGGGCACTTGACAATCATTCAAGTTGAGTTTCTGGGTATTTTGTGTTACATTCAATATGTAAGATACTAAGCATTTGAACCATATGGGTAATGAAATTTGATAGTTCAAACTGGATTTTGTTTATCTTGTAAATTGGTCCAGTCTTGATATAATTTGTTAGAAGCAATGCAATTACCTAACTTTACTTACAGAATCCGTACACCAGTTTCATCAAGGTTGGATATAGAATCCGAAATTCGGGCTGACTGTGTTATGTGAGTGGGAACATAAAAACAGTCGGATGCGTCTTATTTTCGGACAGTGTATCACTGAATCATTACTTTTATAAAAAAGGGTATACAGAAACAAAGTCATAGTGATTACATCTTTGTTCATTTGATGTCACATTGATAGTGTTGCAACCATTTCATGTGTTGTAAATTGACTTTAAATTTCTCATTCCTTACACAACTTTTGAGTTGAGTTTGGAATTTGGAAGTAAATAATTTCAGCGGCCAAAATAAAAAGTGAATAATTTATTATGAGCCAAAGAAATAAAATTTGCAAAATGGAACAGTGAAAACCCTTTAATTGTTAAACACAATTCAACTCATTTAATTCATTTAATTGATTTTAAACTTGTTCTTGAAATTAAATTCGAATTTAAACTCAATCTGAGATTAAGATTCAGATTATTATTGAGATGGATAAAAACTGATTATAAATCTGAATAAGTTACAAATAATCTTTGTTCTTGTGAGTAAGAGTTGAGTAAAAAGTACAAGTTCTTTAAGTTTGATGTATATATTTGGCAAATAAATATATATATATATATATATTTCGAGTCCAATTTCACGATTATTAAAGCCGAGACATGGGCTGAGCCCAACCCAACTACTTAGAGGTATTGGACCCATCATCAGACGAAACACGTGTACGTCCTGAGATTTAGATCCATGAGAGACAATAGACCTCAGAAACAGAAAGTAGTCCTCTAAATTCTCTAAAAACCCTAATCGCATTTGGCTGCAGAGCGTCGTCACAGAGACCAGTGCACCTCTTTCATCGATAATCGAGGAGGCAGGCGCAGCTACAACAACTACTCATCAACAATGGTTCTCTCTCTCTCTCTCTCTCTCTCTCTCTCTCTATACGTATATACCTTATCTATATGTATCTATTCTCTCTTTCTCTGTCTAAAACTTCATTCATTTTCACTTCCAAAAGGGGATCGATCTTGTCGCTGGTGGGAAGAGCAAGAAGACCAAGCGTACAGCACCCAAATCTGATGATATTTACCTCAAACTTCTCGTTAAGGTCTGAATAATCTTCTTCCTCTCACTATATATATGTATATATAGATATATATTATTGATGGCTTGAATTGATGGTTGTATCATGAACAGTTGTACCGTTTTCTGGTGCGGAGGACTGGAAGCAAGTTCAACGCAGTGATACTGAAGCGTCTGTTCATGAGCAAGGTCAACAAGGCTCCACTTTCTCTGTCGAGATTGATCCGCTTCACAAAGGGAAAGGTCAGTGATTGTCTCTGTACATGAGATTTTTGTTTTTGAATTGTGGATTTGTTTGAATTCTGTGTGGTTTGATGTGTTTAGGAGGGAAAAATTGCTGTGGTTGTGGGGACTGTTACTGATGATATTCGGATTGACAAAGTTCCGGCGTTGAAGGTGACTGCGCTGCGGTTTACTGAAACCGCAAGGGCGAGGATTGAGAAGGCTGGCGGAGAGTGCCTGACGTTTGACCAGCTTGCTCTCAGAGCTCCACTGGGACAGAACACGGTATTGGGTTCTAACACCATTACTTGTTTTGGTTGTTAAATTTTAATGCTTTCTAATTGAGTGATTGGTGTGTTTCTAAATCTGTCATGAACTAGTTGTGACTAGTTTGATGAATTGATTGTTTGAACTGTCTTGTGTAGGGTATACATAGTGTTAGCACTGTATAGATCTGAAAAGATTATACTAGAAACAGTGCAGCTTTGTGCAAAGTTGAAAAGTTTTTTTGTTATCTATTAATTGCTTGTCATATGCTCAGCTAATTATTTTTTGTTATCTATTAATTGTTTGTCATATGCTCAGCTCATTATAAGTATTAGCTGGACATAGTTAGCAATTGTTTATATAAAATTGCTAGTGTATCACCTTAAATTTTTTAAAATGGAAATGCTTTGGAAGTGACTTATGTGGGTTTGTCTATTCAGAATGAAATGAATTTGAATTGGTTAATTAAAATATATTTAAAACTGTAATTTTGATGTCGCAATAATAGGTTTTTAGAGTTGGCAGTCTGGTACAACAGGTATATGTATCTAATCTAGCAATTCGTGTTGGCGGTCTGGCAATTCGTGTTGGCGGTCATAACCGTGTCGAGTCCACCTATGAGTATTCTGCCAAATAGGTCAATCTGAACATGACCCGACGACTCGTTTAAGGGACCCTCAACATGATCACAACCCGTTTATTAAATGGGTGACAGAATATTACCTGTGTAACTTGTCTAATAAACGGGTCAAGTAATGACACAACTCGTTTCACTATCTATATAACCCGCTGAACTTAAATGGGCCATATGACCCATTTATCAACTCAAGTATAAACTAGGGCTGGGCAAAAAATTTGTGAATCCGTGAATCCGATCCGATCCGATCTGATCCTTACGGATCGGATCAGATTGCTAAACCCACGGATCGGTGGTGGGTTCAAAAAATGTGAATCCGTAGTTCACGGATCAGATTACGGATTATCCTGTCAAAAATTCGATCCGATCCGTGGCTAATCCGTATATATATATATATATATATATATATATATTATACAATATAATTAATTATTTATTACTTTGGGAGTTGACCAGTGGATCACCGACAGATTTGTAGAGCAAAGAGAAATCAGAAAAACAATTCATTAAGCACACATAGCTATTAGCCTAGCTATTAGCTTCATCTTTTCAGTGTTAGAACAAGTCCCTAGGAATTGAATCTGATATAATCTTTAAGCATCTGGATCTAAAATAAGCATCTGGAGACCACAGTGTTGCTTGGAATTGAACAAGTCCTCTCTCGAGAGGGAGATCACAGCGAACCAAGGTCACATGGCTAGTGAAGAGTCCGTCGCATCGGTTTGAATTTCTTTCGGATTTAGGGTTCGGTTGCGACCGAAGAAATCAGAGACTACCAACAGTTGATTGTTCTTGTTCTCGTTGATGATGAATCGATGAGATTGAGAATGATTTGAAGAAGAAAATCAATGTGATGGAAAGGTCTGGGTCTCATTTGGTGATGATGATGATGATGAGAGAGAGTCGAAGAAGAAAGAATGACCCTAAGAAGAGATCGGAGAAGAAGAAAATCGGTGGATTAGACGCATGCGAAAAGACTGCGTAACCACATGAACCCTAAGAGGAGATTGGAGAAGAAAATGGAGATGGAGATGAAGATGAGATCCGTGGATTGGATCCGATCCGATCCGTTATTTCACGGATTCGATCCGATCCGATCCGATCCGTAGGCTAACAGATTGGTGGCGGATTCAAAATCTCCCAATCCGTTGCGAGCGGATCAGATTAGAATTTATATCTAATCCGATCCGATCCGATCCCATCCGATCCGTGGTCACCCCTAGTATAAATTGCAAATATAATGGAAAAAATTGAGATAATGGATTACTAAATTCTTGAAAATAGAATAATACAATTACAAAAAAGGCCAAACACAAAATCCATATTTGATTTATATTGAAATTATAGAAATGTCAATAGTTATTGGTTAAAATAGATTATGAGTTAATCGGGTTGACGGCACATGAATATGACATGATTAATTAAATGGCTCTAATCGAGTAAAACGGGTTCAACTCCAAAACACGAACATGACACGATTAGTTAAACGGGTTGGCACAATTATGACACAAACATGTTTAGGACCCGTTTGGCATGTGCTTTGTTTTTGGCTAAACAAAAACAGTGTTTTTGCTGTATGAGTGTTTTGGGAAAAAATCTGAAGCGCGCTTGGGAAAAATGTTTTGCTGTGGAAATGTCGGAAACAGAAACATGCACAGTTATGGTTTTAGGCCATGAACAGTTGTCAAAACAAGAAAAAACATCTTTTTGGCGTTTTGATTTTGGGCCATTATTCATGAAGTGTTTTTAGCATTGTATAAAATAAAATAAGGTCGCACCAAACATTCTTCTGTTGCCAAAATCGACATCGTTGCAGCCAAAAAAAAAAAAAAAAAAAATAGCATAAACAAAACGCATGCCAAATGGAGCTTTAAGGTAAACGCAAACCTGCTAACTTCGTGCAGGTATTGTTCACATTGCACTCCCCCCGTACTCTCGATTTTCAAAACGCACCTTTTATTTTATCCACGTCCTGAGAAGTCTAAATCCAACTCCACACCTCACCAAATCATCAATAGAAAACTTAGTATCTTCTTCTCAAAACAAACAAGAAGGCAAAAAAAAATGACTTCGCATCAACATGCTCTAGAATTTCTTGGGCATTCCTGCAATGTTATATGTTGTGAAATTTCTCATTGTGTAAGTGCATCTTTCCTTCCAATTGCAATTATTGTCAAGGCAAACATGCACATTCTTTTTACACCACTTTCGCTATAGAATGCATTTCATGATGTTCAATATAATCTCTCACCTTCTTGAATAGTGGCTATGCTTCGGCTTCCGATAAGACTCCAATTTGGAAGTTCTCACTTTTAGGAATCCTCCTTTCTTTGCGCACATCTTGTTGCCGAAAGGTCAGTAAAATTTTATAACCATTGGTACGATCATTGATAGCTGATGATCCTATGTCCTCCAAGTTAATTTGATCATTCCAAACGTCATCTACCATTACAAGGATCTTCATATAATTTTTCAATCTATTGCATAGTTGACCCTTTCTTGCATCAGCCTCTTTATCTAATGTCAGATGCAAAGCTTCTGTAAGTTTTTATTGAATTTATTTCAAATTTGGATTTGTGGCGATAACAGTCTCAACAATCTCTTTAAAAATTCCTTCTTTCAATTGGGTGACGATATTGCTAGTAATGTTGTGGGAACGGTGTTGGAGCTGATCAGACACCACTTGTACGCATCCATCGGTTGTCAATTTGGTTATATGGTTCACTAAAGAAAAACATTAAAGATTTTGTAGATGAAATTGACAGACTTGTTCTTGCGAAGGGAAGTGTTGAGACAATGTGCAGCCTTGGACAATGCTGAATTCATTCAGGATGATGTTTCGGAGTGGCTGACGAATATCTAGAGCATGGACAACCATGGAAAATGGTGCCTAGACAAGCTAGGAGGGTGTCTATGAAAGGGGCAACACTTGCAAGTTTCCCTATTAGATCAAAAAAGAACAAGAAAACAAGAATAGATTACATGAAGGCAAAGAAAATCTCAAGTGTCTTGATGTTTGCTCATGGTATTGGTTGGCCAAGGAAGGGGAAAAGAAGATTGATTGATGTTACTAAGCTTATAATCTTTTTTTATGAGATCGCTGAGACCGAGAATTTAAATTTTAAAGACTTACAGAAGTTATGAATCTGACATTAGATAAAGAGATTGAAGATGCGAGAAAGTCTTGCTACGCAATAGGTTGAAAAATGTTAAGACAATTCTTGTAATGGTAGATGACGTTTGTAATGATCAAATTAAGTTGGAGGCATAGGATTTCCAGTTATGAATGATCATATTAGGGGTTGCAAAATTTTACTGACCTCCCGGTGACAAGAGACGCGCAAAGAGATGAGGGTTCCTGAAGATGAAAGCTTTCAAATTGGAATCTTATCGGAATCTGACACATGGTCTCTATTCGAGAAGAATGTGGGAGATTCAATCAAACATCATGAAATGCGTTCTGTAACAAAAGCAGTGTGGAAAGAATGTGCACGTTTACCCTTGGTAATACTTGTTAGAGGAACACCAAAGAGTAAGCAGGTATGGGAAAATGCACTTACACAATTGAGAAATTTCACAGCAGATAACATTGCAAGAATGCTTGGGGAACTCTATTCACATACAGAATTGAGTTCCAACTATCTAGAGCCTGTTGATGCGAAGTCAATTTTTCTGCTTTGTTGCTTGTTCTGAAATGATAATGAGATTTTTATTGATAATTTTGTGAGGTGTGGAGTTGGATTGAGGCATCTCCGAGTTGTGGATAAAATGAAAGGAGCGTTAGAAAACCTTGGGTATGAAGAGTGCGCAAAGCGGACAATATTTACACATGGTGGGTGGGTCCTGACATATGGTATCAAAGGCACTAGAAATGGGGGAAGCGTGCACAAGGGTCCTGACATATGGTATTAGAGGCACTAGAAATGGGGGAAGCGTGCACAAGTCCATAAGGGCCACGCTAGTGAGGACGTTGGGTCCCAAGATGGAGGGGGTGATTGTGACACCCCGCATCACCTGGTGGAAGAGGTTGTTACATGTGTGGACATCTCCAATTGTTTAGATACGTTTTGAAAACCGTTGGCACGGACAATGTTCTAAGCATACAATATCTACACAAGGTGGGAGAGTTTTGACAATGAGTAAATATATTATGTATTTAAAATATTGAAAGGAATTTATGTATACCTAAATAATTGTATTCAGAAATTGATGTTTGAGAAGATGAGCGAAGAACTCGTGAGCCCCCAAAATATGAGGAAGCCACTTGTTAAAATTTAAAATATCAATATTGAAGGGTTCTGGGTCTTGATTCATATCCTTTTGCCACTAAAATAAACTGACCTTGTGAGATTTGTCCCAATTTCAAATTGTAGAGTGGGTGAAGAATCTTTTGGAATGGTGGGATCAGTTGTATGGCTGGCTATCCTTGCCTTATCTGGCACGGTGAGTTAATTGGTAACTTGATCAAGGTTAACTGAGCAGAGTGGACTCAATCGGATGGTTGTTGCGTGTTTTACACAGGCATTAATTGGTTGGCTAAGTGTTGCAGATGGGGAATTATAAGTTCCATTACATGATTTAAGCAAATGAGCATGTTCCTTTGACAGCCATCAAATTATAACAAATTATTAAAATTGCAACATTTAAATTTTAAACCTTTAATTAATATTTAATTGCCTTTAGTGACTTTTTTTTTTTTTTTTTTTAAAGGGTGCCCTGGTAGGATGTATAAAATGATGGATTAGGGAATTGATAAATGAAGGGTGAAAAACCTTTTTATTTGCATCCCGGAGTGAAAAATTAAAGGAAAAAGTAAATGAGTTTCTCATATCTCTTGCAAACTTTGTGTATTCTAAATTGTTTTAAGAATATTTAAATAAAGGCTGATACACGCAGTGTGTAGAAATATTGAGGGAGTACGATTGGGTACAAACCTAACTTTTGGTGTTATTTGCACGAAGTGGATACTCTCAAATTTGAACTTGCATTCTCACCCTTGGCAGCTTGCTTTACTAAGCAATGGCTTCCAAATTATTTGAATAATCTTACTAGTGAAAAAAAATATTTGAATAGTTTAGTTGATGAAATAACAAATAATTTTTTCATTATCAAATTGCCAAAATTGATAAATTGTGCATGTAGACAATACCATGGATGTGTCTTGAGCATCTTGCATGTTATGATACATTCAAAGAGGAACTCATATTTACTATGTGACTCATGGTTTATTTGATATGTTTTGTATTCTTACAATGCATGTCAGATGGAGGAGCGGTGGCTATTCTTTTTTTCATTATCTTATGATTCTTATCTTTCTTGTATGTAATTAATTCATGGAGTTGATGATTTTCCAGTTCTCCTTTCATCTTCACATATATATAGATTTACTGATGATACATTGGCTCTTGTTTGTGAGTTTTTGGTTTTTAAAAACGATGTCAATACCTGTGTTACCCAGACTCGGGTATGGGTGTCGGACACGGGTGCGTGTCTAGAGGTCGGATTCATCAGTTCATCAAATTAAGGGACACAGGGACTCGGTTAAAAAGTGTCCAATATCTAGACACGGGTACTTGGACACTTCTATAAATGAAAATTGTATAAAATTTTAATGCATGAGTCATCATTTTTCTAATAAATATATATATATTTTTTTTCGGAAGGTGAATAAAAAATAAATATTAACCAGCTTTCATGCCATAGCTGTATCTCTTATTTATGTTAGCTATACCTTTTGAATACCATTTGAAAGAAATATGCCAGATGTTTTTTAAATTTGTTTAAGAAAAAGTAACCATTAGTTACAGCTAATGAGTATTGTATTTTTGTAAGTAAATATATACTATTACTTTTTATTAGTTAGAGCAGTAATTATTGGCTTACAGCTGTAACCCATTACACAGCTGGATCCCATTAACTAAAATGTTATGTCCACCATGGACAAGTGGCACCGTAAAAATAGAAAAAGCATTAAGAGATAGCTGGCGGAGACGCATCTTCAACCTTTGAAGAACTAACACCATCGTCAATGGCAGCCTACCCCTTTCGTTTTTTGAACCAGCTTTCTAGCACCATCATCAATGGCAGCCGTGTCCGGTAGACAAGTGAGGAGTCCCACTCGTATCCGGTGTCTGTGTCAGCATCGTGTCGTGTCGACACGGACACTTCACCGGTTCTGGCTAGTCCGGTAGCATAGGTCAATACTAGTCTTTATCAAGATATTTTGGACTGACTGAGAACATTTGAGAAGTTTATTTAACCTAGCTGTGTTAAAGGTTATTGTTGGTGCATTGATGCAAATTGGATGTCTCCTTGAATATTCATTTGATGCTCGAGATATCTCTTTAGTAGAGTAAAACTTTAGGATGTGCATATTGAAGTTACCAAAAATAAACCGGGCCTTGTATGGACTAATTCAATGGGCCCAAAGCTGGGAAAGGTCATCAGCCCACACGCAGAATGGACCAGTGAGCCCAATAGTCATTAAGACTACGTTAAAGCCCAACCACAAGAGGAGGTTTGAAAGAATCCTCCTCAATATACGGCCCAAATGAAAGACTGACTCGAAATCAGCCCCAGTAGAGAGAGTTTTAGGAGGAAGGTTCTAGAATGATTGTATATGTCTACAAATAGTAGCAAAAGAAAAGGGATTGGATTGTTTGAAGTGTATGAAAATATCTTTCTGTTACTTCACATATATTTTGGAGGAGCATGCATTGCGGAATGTTCCTTCTGAATCTATGTTGATTGTTTATAGTGATATTAAATTAGATTATGCTAATTTTTTCTTTCCTGAAGGTGGTGACAAATATTTCACAAATTTGTGAATAACTGTCATGAAATGCAGATTTGCCTGCAAATGTAACGTATTGTTTGTCAAAAAGAAATCATACAGAAGGATGAGAGGTCTAATTTTGATATGTTCTGCTGGGTGAATAATGCAGGTTCTCCTCAGAGGTCCAAAGAATGCTCGTGAGGCTGTGAAGCACTTCGGCAAGGCTCCTGGTGTGCCACACAGTCACACCAAACCATATGTGAGGTCAAAGGGGAGGAAGTTTGAGAGGGCTCGAGGAAGGAGGAACAGCAGGGGATTTAGGGTTTGAGTTATTTGCATGCTTTATTTTGAGGCAGATTTATTGTTACAATGTTGGCAATCCAAATTTTGCAAGACACATAGATATCTGTATCAGTTGCTTATGTTTGTTTTTTGTTTCTCTGAGATTTTCTTGAACTAATAGTAACTTGGATTAATCAACGTGTGGCTTTAAGAAGCAAGAAGATTATCTATTGTTAGAAAGTGGTATGTTTGGTTTATTTTTATATCCGTATGTTGCATATCGTTGTGATTGAATAATGGTTGGAGGGACTATTGTGAGGATGTTGCAGATGAATTACTAGTAATTCATGGAGTCATTGAACTGAATAGGTTATCAATCTGCGGCAGAATCATTTTTGTGGTTTTTGAGCAGGAAGGTTATTGACTTGCAACGGTTATCTGCCACATTGAAAAATGCCAAGGTTTTAAGTTTTTTACTGGTCACAAACTCTCGTTTATTTTGCTCCCATGGAAACTTGAATGGTCAACTGTTTATTTTAGAAGGTGAGGAAGTATAAGTTTTTACTTGTCAAGTGGATGAAGTGTGAAAGGATGTTAAATTATTAGGTAAAATACTCTCCTCTGAGCTTGGGCAGACACTAAGTTTGTTCCTTGTACCATTTTGTGAGCCAAAAGAAGGTTGGAAATCAAGTGTGTGCCTTGTCTCTTGTGCCTTTCAATTAACCTTTGTGTGACCAAGTGCCAGAATAAGGTGAAAATTCTGAACCTTTGTGACACCATCCATGGTGGTTTCTTTGAGGTCCATTGTGTCACTTGATCTGTGTTTGCCCTGCAAATTGAGGTCATGGATATGGGTTTGTGGAGACGAAAATGGGAATTGGGGTTCTTGATGTGTTGAAGAATGAAATGAGAGGCAATGAAGTAGTTGTATATTAGAGAGAGTACATGTTAGTATTATGAATCAAGTCAATGATATTTAAGTGAATGTGTGAATAGGATGGTGGTCATGCCATAGCAGAATTATGGCAACTATGTCATTATACAAAGAAGCAAAATAAAAAAAAATAAAAAAATTAATGGTTATGACCTTTAATTAAGTAGAGGTACACTGACCAAATCTCATAGAAACGGATAAGGATTCTCTCCTGCGCAGGGGAGATCCTACACACAGAATCTAATAGCTGAGATTGAATTGATAAATAGAACCTATTAGTGCTATGCAATTTTAACCACTGAATTCACTGGAGATGGTCCTTGTCCCATATAAACCAATAGAGTAATTAATTAGGTCAAACCTATGGGAGGTCCTAAATCATCCAAAACAAAAACCACATGCACAAAGGATATTGGATTCAAAGGATCTTCCAAAACTTGTTTTTGCCATGGATGGTATCTAACAATTCTGATTCCATATAGGTCTGAACCTCTGCTACTATGGTATCACAAGTGTAGTTTATCAGCTATAATTTCGTTACCAAATGTATTATTTCACCAATTTGTAATGATGGTCGGAGTGAATACTGCATCTGTGCATTTCTAATGTTCCAATGACTACTGATATTGAAAGAAAAGGAGGTTTTTTTTTCACTGTAAAACACAACCATACACATGTTCCAACATTGATTCAACAGAAGTTGCAAAAACTACATCCTTTATTTCTTAGCCTTCCAAGGATCTGAGATGTTATCTACAGCCAGTTTACACTAACAGACACTCTTCATCGAGACACAATCGACGTACGAATTCACACTAGACTTGATAGGAACGGAAACACACAGCACAAGAAGTTCAAATGGGCAGTTCAAAACTTCTTGATGAAATCATGAATGTGATTGTTAACTTCCTTTGCTCTTTCCTGGTTGATGAAGTGACCAGCTCCTTCTATTATGACAACTTCCTCCAACAATGGCACATCTTTCTTGAAACCACCATTGTGTATGTATTCCTTCATCCCTGGTGTGGTATATATCATGTCTACATCACCCACAATAAATTTCACTGGCACTTCAACTTGCACTCCTGTCCATGGTGCCGTGAGCTCCCAATTTCTGCAATGAATAGAAAAGAACAATGTATAAGATTTCTTTGTCATAGTTCTTTCGTTTCATTTAATGCAAAAATAAGTGTTGAGACGAGCCTTGGTACAACGGTAAGGCTGCTCAATTTTGACCCGGAGATCATGGATTCAAACACAAGAAAAAAAGAAAATAGTGGCAGACATAAAACTGTTTTAGAAGATCTTGTTAGACAATACTTTTAGGCGTATTAGTTTGGCCGAATTGTCTGACCTATTACTACCACCAGATGTATTAAAGCATGTCTCTGGGTGTAAGTTTATAAGTGATTCGGTCAGACCATTGGAGTTACAAAAAGTTTTTTTTTTAGAGGGCAGTCATGTATAACTATGCACGCAACTGACAACCCTGATGTGACACGCACCAGTGCTATAAAAAAATAGCGTCTCTGTACGCGGAGGTAAGACAATAAGATTAAGGACAGGCAGTACTTACAAATCGAGAGCTCGGTAGTAGTTCAACCCTCCGGTGAAGCCCTTGTGATCATATTTGTTGGTGTAATATTTGAGGTCTGATTCTGAAAACCAGAATGGCAACTTAGTAGGAGTGTTGGGAGAGATTCCGAAAGCGTTCCCTTTAGGCAGCAAGCATGGTGGACCTGGTTTTCGATCTGTTAAGATTTTCTTGATCACTTCTGCTGTTCCACACTTTGCTATCTCATCTTCAATCTCTCCAGGTTCCTACAATATTACATAACTATTTTCATGTGCACCAATTGATAGATAATTGAAAACTCAAGCTATGTAATTCAATTTAGTAGTTCATGTTGTAGATCTTATAACAAACAGCAAGTAAAACAAAAATGTAGTGGAAATTATTATTCCTATATATGGGGAAACTCTAAAACCATAAAATGTTAGATTAGTTGAAACAATTTTCACTATATTATAATCATAATTAGGTTCAAGTTGTACGTCCTCTTACAAGATAAAAGATTGAGAATTTAACTTCCCAATGAAACAAATGAGTACGAATAAGTAAAGAAAGACTTAAATTCTCCCCGATAGTTTCCTAGAAATTCACCACGACGATTTGGTGAATCTCACTATTATAAACAAAATTAAATCAGTAGTAAGTATAATAAAAAATTGAAAAAAAACGTGAATGGAGAGGATTTTAATCCACGTAAGCCTTCGAAGGGTCTTTCATTGTTGGCCCCCTCCCCCATCAAACAGCAACAAACAAAAGTATTTAATTTCCTTAAAAAAAGTAGGATTGGTGTAAAATGGTAATTAGATTTAGAGTTTTGCAACCCAAAATTTAGGAAAGAACACAATCAACCAATCACATCCCTTCACCATAATTAGTTAATAACCACTTCCCCTTTGTTACGACCAGGATCACTCAAACGTGTGATCGTGTCAGACGTGTGAGTGACTGCGGCCGTCTCTGTTGCAGAGCAAGAGGAATGCAACTTCATTCAACTAATTAATTAAAACTAAACATGACCAAAGTTAGTTAAATGCCTAGAAATTTAGAAACAAAATTAACCTGAAATCTGCACATATAATAATCATCTCCAAAGAAAGCTTTCATGCCCTCTATGGGCTTCATCTTAGGATGCCTAGGCCGAAATGGCAAGGTGAGTGACACCAAGGCCTTGACTCTATCAGGCCGAAACAAGCACAAGTACCATGCAACCATACAGCCCCAGTCATGTCCCACCACAAACACTTGATCCACTCCCAGAGTGTCGATGAGGCCGACGATGTCGCCGACCACGTGGTGGCTCGTGTAGGCGGCGGCGGAGGCTGGAGCGTCGGTGTCTCCGAAGCCGCGGAGGTCCGGAGCAACGGCACGGAAGCCGAGGGCGGCGAAGGCTAGAATCTGGTGGCGCCAGGTGTACCACAGCTCAGGGAAGCCGTGGAGGAAGAGCAGCACTGGGCCTTGGCCTTTCTCGGCTACGTGCATGGTTATGCCGTTCACGTTTACCATCTTGTGCTCTATTCCATCCATCTCTGTAGTTTTCCCATTGCCGTTCATCATCTTGTGCCCTATTCCATTCATCTCTCTCTCTCACGAGTCTCACACACACAAACACACTATCTCTCTGTGAACTTACTTGCAAAATGTACTAGAAGGTGGTCACTATATATAAAGTGTGATGATGGGAACTTGGGACCTATGCTTTGGCCTTCCATTTTTTACTAGTATATTTTTCTCTTCACTCATTTTTTAATCTCTCTTTTTTTCCAAGAAAAAGAAAGAAAAAAAAAAAAAAAAAGGCTCACACCATTTTATTGAAACTTAAACCCTCACCTCTCAAAATGAAATAGAGAAAATACGATAAATTATTACATGGTCTGGATTTGAGATTCTCGGCAATCACAACTCGATAAAGTTGTCATATTTGCTAATGTGTCAAGTTATCATTGGCTGGAACCATATAATAATTTTTTTTAAAAATATTATTAGGTTAAAACCCTTTAGTTATTAACTATAAGATAGAGAAGCCAGATTAGGGTTTTAGAAGGGAAAACATACAACGAACTGCAGCATTTCATTACAATTGTTATGAGAGGGCTCCATGCTTTTTTGCTCTGATCTTGCACAATATTCAAACCCTAAAAGATTTTTATTTTTTTTTGATAAACGGGGTGTCGGGGGGTTCGCCTTGACTAATCAACGGGACCTTGCAAAACAACATCTTTATATGAATCGAATAAAGTTTGAATTATGTTTGGGGTTGTGGTCTCTAAAGAATTGATCGTTCGCACTCGAAAGGATTCGAATTTGAGAAAAAATATTTCACGAGGCACTAATTAATTTTGTTGGGTTAGTATAATCTTATTTTAAGATATTTTGAATTAATTTGTATTTTTAACAAGACCATTTTTAATTTGGGCTAGGTGATAACTTAACCTGCACTATTTTACATGTTCAAAATGTGTTAATTTATAAAAATATTTGAGTTGATGACAACTACCAAACTTAACTCCTTTAAAAAGTGATGGATGGGAAATTTAATTGATGGAGCTCATTCAATTCGAACGGTGTGTAGTTTCAGTGCTTTGGGAATCGTATTCTTTGGATTCTCAAGACAAAATCATTGTTTTTTATTTCTTGACAATCGAAATATTTGAACACATTATGTATACTGCAGGGGGCAAATTTAGTGCAACTGGTTCTCACCGTTTCGAATTTTTGAAGAGGTCAGGTCAAATGTTCAGACTGACCTTACATAGAGATTATTTTTTTGTTTCGAATTTGTCACCAGTATGTTAAGACTTGGTCCAAAATTTTAGCCGAACAAATTTTTTTAAAATTTTTAATTGAAATAAATTATTGTTTTGATATGTAAAATGAGTAAGTTATTCGCTTAAATGCTCATTAATAAAATTGGCTTATTTTCCAACACTCTTTATTGATAACTAATTGAGCTAAAGTGAAATAAATGATTCGGCTGACTTCTGGTAAATATCTATTTAATAATGCGACTTGGATGCTATGGTAGGAGGGTGTGGTGACCACTTTCATTAAGTGTGATTAAATTTATACAGAGGTTGAATGAAAATCATCTCACATGAAATAGGGTTTACGGGATATAAATATTAAATAAATTTTGATAAGAAAGTGAAATAAATGATTCAGGTGACTTTTGAATATAAACTGCTGACAAATATATATTTAATAATGCGACTTGGATGTTATGTGGTAAGAGCGTAGTGCGATCATCCCAAATGAAATAGAATTTTGTATAAACGTGAGTTCATCCCATATAAAGTAAAAATTATGCGATAAAAATTACACTCTATTTGAAATAAAAATCACCTCTAGTGAAATAGTGTGTTATTTATTTTATTTTGAAATAAGTGGTCCAGAGGTTGAATGAAAATCATCTCACATGAAATAGTGTTTACGTAATATAAATATTAAATAAATTTTGATAAGAAAGTGAAATAAATGATTAGGGTGACTTTTGAATATAGGCTTCTGACAAATATATATTTAATAATGCGACTTAGATGTTATGCGGAGAGAGTGTAGTGATCATCCCAAATGAAATAGAATTTTGTATAAAAGTTGAGGGAGGTCATCCCATATAAAGTAAAAATTACCCGATAAAAATTACACTCTATTTGAAATCACCTCTAGTGAAATAATGTATTATTTATTTCATTTTAAAATGAGTGGTTTAAAAATTGTCAAGTCATCCATATTTGAGATGTATAGTAGAAAAATATTCAGATGCATGAAAAATATTGAAATGTATTTTACAAAAATATTAGAATATATTTTTATTTATAAAAATAAAAAAAAATAAATTACTGTATAACTGGAGGTGGACTTTGTCCAATTTTCACCCTCACATATGGACAGCATTGTGCCATGCACAAAAATGAATCTTCTCTCTTAATTATGAATCCCTTTCGAGATGAAAATAAAATAATAATAATAATAATAATAATACTGGTAATACCAATTATACCAGTGAGGTGGAGTGGAACCTATAGTAAATGATTCATGACACCTGAACATGGGCTTCTGACAAACAAAGGACAGACTATTTATTCCTAAAGAAATAAAAATAACATGGTTTTAGCAATTATTTAATAAGTAATGTTACCCTGAGGTAGATCTCATGTGAGTTGCCATAAGCTTACTTTTTTTTTTTTTCGTGATGATATACAACTATTGATATAAGAATTATCGATAGAATTCTATACCAATTAATCAAATTTCTATATATTTTTTTTAAAAAAAATTCAATCAAATTAAAGAACTCATGACAATTGTCATTGTCATGAGATCAATCGCACAGTAGAAGTACTCTTAACTCATAGTTGTGTGTTTTCATTTGTTATTTCTGTTTCTTTTGTGTTAAGAATGATTAGTTTTGTGTCCTACGCTGAGGTAGACATAAATGTGAAACTTCCTCAGTTACCTTTTTGGTCAGCACCATTACTTAAAGGGTATAGGACTGTTCAACCTTGTGTGAGCTGACGTGGAACCTATAATATGGGCTAGGCACCATGGGTCCATGACAGCAAAATGTCGAAGTCATTATTTTGTTGTTGATGAAAGACTTATGTAACAATAGCAAAACTTTAAATTAAAACTACAAAAAAAATATTTATTATATCTATTATTTTTAAAAAATTAACGTTATTTGTACACGTAGATTCAGTTAGGGGTGACAATTCAGGTTGATAGGTCGCATTCGTTAAAATTAACACGAATACAATACAATTATATATATTTATTTTACACGTTTAGTTAAATAAGTCATTTTTGACAAACATATGATACGTTTATCTGACACGTTTAGTTAATCGTATTAGTAGGGTCAAACGCGAACACAATTAACCTAAATTTAAACCCTCTTATCTCGTGTTGTGTTAAATATTGCCACCCCTAATAAGTAAGACTCATTTCCCCTTTTTCCTTCTTTTTGGTCGAAAAGATTTATAGAAATATTTATTATATCTATTATTTTTCAAAAATTAACGTTATTTGTACACTCAGATTCAGTTAGGGGTGACAATTCAGGTTGATGGGTCGCATTCGTTAGAGTTAACATGAATATAACACGATTATTAATCGAGTCAAGACCTCTTGACACGAATATGACACGATTAGTATACGTATAATACGACACGACACGCGTAACCTGTTCAATAAATGGATCAAAACTTGACGCGATACGAAATAATACGAAAAGAGATGTTTAAGTCATTTTTGACACAAATACGATACATTTATTCTATACGTTTAGCTAAGTAGGTCATTTTTGACACACATACGACACATTTATCTGACACGTCTAGTTAATCGTGTTAGTAAGGTCAAACATAAACACAATTAGCCTAAACTTAAACCCTCTTATCTCGTGTTATGTCAAATATTACCACCTTTAATAAGTAAGATCCATTTCCTCTTTTTCCTTCTTTTTGGTCGAAAAGATTCAATATACACAAAGCTGTAGAATAAATTCCATAGATTCCCACTATTACAAAGATTTAAGTAAGATTAGATGTACCTAATTTTATCTCTAAATAAGACTACACTTAATTAATTCTGTGTCACACAGTATTATAAATTTATAAGTCAGGTTTCCCCAATTCTAGCATAAGTCAGATGGAAAAACACAAAATGGCTTTTTTGAAGGTGACAGATGTATTAAATAACATTCATTTGGTCTACCAACTCGACAATCAAATGAAAGTGAGTCATTGACACACAGGTGCATGTGACTCACTATCACATGCGTGACACCACAAATAAAAATAAAATAAATGTACAAATTAATTAGGTAGCAGACTTCGACTTAAGAGTGTTGATAAATGTAAGTTAATTGTATGTTGGAACTACCACTCATTAATGGTTTTCACCAACAATTGGCAGAAATTGTAAATGCCAATATTGATTGCGTTCACCAACTCAAACTACCAAATATAATTGGTAAATAGTCGACTCACCCCATGTTTGTGAATACCACCGCTATCTCATCACCATGTACATTTCACCGATCATGGTTATATATAAATTAATATAACAACGTGCAAAGACCTCTGTCACTGAAAGACCTCGTCAATCTTGGATTGACTCATACTAGCCTCCCATTTTTCATCATTTGCCCCCTATTCTCCTGGTTGCTTGTGGGATATTGAGAATGTGAGAAGTTATTTTTTTCTCCCTTTTAAAGGGGAGTTTTTTTTATTTATTTGTCGACGAGTATATTGTAGATTGTCACATATTTACAGGCTCACAAAAACATGTATTGGGTATTGTTTTCACCCTTAAATAAGAGAAATTTTATAAGTTTTACTTAGCTCGCCCTTTAATAAGGGAATAAATTTTACGATTTTACTTAGCTCGCTCTTTAATAAGGGATTAATTATTTAATCTAAGCTTCATAAGTTCATCCTTTAATAAGGAAATATATGTTTCTAACTTTTGTGAAAACCCCTCTAATAAGGGAGATTGTAATCTTTTTTGCAAACGGATATTGCCCAGAATCATTTAGAGAGCGTTGGAATTAAAATGTAAAATATAACAAAATAAGAATGCAACAAAATGCACAGTAATTATTATTTATTTATGTTCTTTTATCATAAGGGCTGCAAATTTTAAAATTGTTAAAATGATTGTATTATGTTCATTTTGGCAAACTTTCGCAAAATTTGATCCTTTTATGCATATATGTCAAGTATACAATTATTACTAGGGGTGTGACTTGGTTGGACAGGATGAATGATTAGCCATGTCAAATCTAAGTTTTTAATATCTCGGTCTGCACCAAATTTAAATGTTTAAAAATATATCGCATTTTAACAAGCATCATATTTAGGGATCGTAATTTGACCCACCCCATCCCGCTCCGTTTTTAGTAATTTTGGGGAACCGTTTTACTTATTTGGACGGGATTAGTTTGATGCAATAAAAACTCGCGCGGGTTTGGTGCGGGGACGGGGGGAAGTTGTCCCGCACCGTCCCGCCCCGTTTAGATAGACAAATTACTTAAGTACCCTTATTTCATTAGTATATATATTTCTCATTATACATCAAGTACCTGTATAACAATATTAAAAGTAACAAATGAATTTTATTAAAAGAAAAGTTGCAATGGTGAAGAATTGAAGATGAGGGGAAAAAAAAGAAGAGTAAATTCATTTCAACAATAATTAAATTATAGTTTTAAACGGGGCGGAGCGGGTACTCGCTGGAATAAAAATGTTAAACTGTTACGGGGATGGGATGAAAAGTTCCCCCGTTTTTGCAAGTTTGGGCGGGGACAAGGGCAGAGTTTTTAAACGGTAGCAGGGGCAGGGGAGACTACACCCGCCCAAACCCACCCCCGTTGCCATCCCTAACCATATTGCATAAATTTCATGTGTTTTTTGAATTTCTCGGGTAGTCTAAATTTTAATAACTCACTAACAAATAAGCTAAATACATTTGATTTGATTTGATCTGGAATAAAAACTACTCGTATCATTTTACAAGTAGATTTTTTTTTTTTTCCCCCCCCAAATTTATGATATTTCGTGTTAATAAAACTTTTTTCCAAATCCCACCCAAAATAAATTGGCACCCTAAAGTTTAAAACCCATTACAAGTCCAGTCGCAACTCTCAAAGTACCATGTCCATAAAGTACACTGTAATTGTCACACTTATTAACATTTGGATCAAGAACTTGTCATTCCACACTCTTGATCAAATGGCGACCTCATTATAGTAATCTTTTTCACCAGTACTTTAATAATACATGTCAACGTTGTTGGCGTTATTTACTGACACTGTGATACATATTTGGTGTGTTCGATGTACTTGAGTCCGCAAACGGTATAGATTAACCCGATGGTGATGGGTCAATCCACATCGTCCAACTGGACAATAATATCTACACTAGGTTGCTTCTACCCTTTTTTCACAGTGGAACCCCACACCATTAATTCCCCCTGTTTTAGGTTGTTTGGTAATTGGATACAACTGTTCCATTAACTTTTTTTTTTTTTTTTTTTAAGGTAAAACTGTTCCATTAACTTTCCTATCCTTGATAAGAAGAAGCTTTGATACTAGCATTGAAGAGACTCTGATCACCATTACTTCTCCCTTTTTCTGTCTTTTTCTTTTTTGATACTTAGGTTATCTAAGAGATCGAGTGTACTAGGTTTACAGCTGTCACAAAGCTTTAATAGCATTCATGAGTATGTTTTTTTACTAATATTCCAACCGATCTTTTAGGGAAACAGAAAAAAAAGTTAACCATAATCTATGGACACGCGTACAATAAGACAAATTTCATAAAATTAACCTAGCTTTAATAGCATTCATGAGTATTTTTTTCCTAATATTCCAACCGATCTTTTAAGGAAACAAAAAAAAAAAAGTTAACCATAGCCTATGGACACGCGTACAATAAGACAATAACCTATGGACACGGGATACGGCATTTTTACTCCTTTTATCCAT
This sequence comes from Cornus florida, assembly GCF_030987335.1. Classification (NCBI taxonomy): domain Eukaryota; kingdom Viridiplantae; phylum Streptophyta; class Magnoliopsida; order Cornales; family Cornaceae; genus Cornus; species Cornus florida. The sequence continues at coordinate 15,079,350 of NW_026775573.1, read as the reverse complement.
AAAATTATTAATAAAATCACAGGCTTGAAATTTGGAGTCAAATGTTTGTTATCTTTGTCCTCGTAAATTATAATATCATCCCACCGTATTTTGAAAGTAGAATGGTAAATTGATCGGATTCAGGCATAATCAAATCTGATTTGATAAATATTTTAGTTGATTGGATCCGATAATTTGATAAATATTTTATAAATAAATTTGAATGTAATTTATTTTTAAACAAATATTCGATCAGACAAAAATATAATTTTTTTATAAAATAATAATAAATTAATGTCAAAAGAGAATAAAAAAAATAATAATTATATGAAAAAAAATTAGAAAACAATAAATAAGTAAAATATAAAAGGAAAAAAAAAAATTTATTTAATCTTGTTAATGAATAAAGAGCATGATACTATTATTCATATTAATAGATTATTAGTACATGAATAAGTAACATTATGTTTTTTTTTTAATTATCTCTAATACAAATTTGATAGGAATATTAATATATATATGTATATATATATATAATTTTATTCATATGATTATCAAAGTCCGATTGTAATACAACTATCGGATTTTTTTTCCCTAGAGTGTTCGTGCTTTTCAGACCAAAACTGAAAATTTCACAATATGAAACCAAACATAATTTTTATATACTTTTTTAACTTCCAATTCTCTATTAGAAAAATTATTTTTCAGACCCCTAATTTTTAAATGAATTTTTGTTTTCTGAATTTTTTAAAACTATTATACTACTATATTATATGAAACACGAAATCCACCGGATGGAAAATTGTACTTTATCAATCAAATAAATCCATTCTAACCCACATAAGAAACAATTATCATAAAGTTTTTTTTTTTTTTCTTAAATTTGTCTTAGGGAACAGATTTGCAAACATCTCTCAAATCTACAAATTTTTTCACTCTTTTTTCTGCAATCTTTTTTTTTTTTAAAAAAAAAAAGAAAGAAAAAGAAAATACACTATGAAATCAACAAACGCCCCCTAAAAATGAAAATCCTCAGGGAGGTAAATGTCATCCAATTACATTGGAGAGCAACTCCATGTGAAAAGTGGAGAGGTCTCAAGCAGAAAGGATTAATATTTGTTTCGATATACGCACAAATAAAATCCTGAATATCATTTTCTCATCAATTTATATGATAAAGAAGATTCCCAAGAAGAACTTTGTGCGATCATTCTGAGTATCAAATCAAACACCAACAAAAATTGAAAAATCAAATCAAAAAATGCATAAAGAAAAACCAATAAGACCCGCCAACGAAATGAAAGAGAGAAGAAGAGCCCCCAAAACCCTAAATCGTAGTAGTATTACGAAACCCTAAAGCCCATAACTCTCCACTTATATAGAGGAAGGGCCGCCTGGGTGACCTAATTTATGCCTCTTTTGTTCTGTAGTCTAGTTTTAAAATGACGATAATGCCCTTGTTCGCTTCATTAAAGCCTTGTTTTGCTTGGTAATCTTTAAATTGGACATGGATCCTCTGCTTTTCAGTTTTTATTTGGGATTTTTATAAATTCATGGGCTTAAGCTCAAATGTTACTTTAAAATGAAAGCAAGGTTTTATAGTTTCAATTATTGGTTTCACCAACACAATATTTCTCTAAAATGACTACGTTTTATTTTAAACCACACAACAACTTATATTATTATAAGAGACCCTAACAATACTTTTATATTATATTGACCTTAGATTTTGGAATAAACTTGCTAAAAGATCCTTTACTTTAAGAAATAAAGTAAAATTTCACAATATATTAATATGTGCTTAGAGACTTCTTTAGACAAAAAATCTTATATATAAATTAAATTTAACGAAATAGTATAGGCTCTGATACCAAAATTGAGTCGGATTGGTACCAAAATTGAGTTGAATCTAACTAGATAGAAGCAAGCAAAATAACATAGAAATAAAATAACAATTAAGTCACAGAAATGACTGCCGAACCTGATATCGCTCTAATAACGCCCTGTAGAAACGCCTGAACACCGGCAAAGAACAGGCTAACAAGCCAACAGTTCGAGTCAACTCACAGAAGAAATTGTTAAATTAAAACTAAGGCTGTTTGTACTAGTTGGATTCAAGAAAATTCTAGGATCTACACTGTCTGGCTAAATAAAACTATATATTTGATCTTTTGTTGACAGAAGTCTTTTGCTCGAAAGTACTTAAAATACTAAATAGGGATAAGAAAATTCTTGGAATGAAAGCAGATTGGATGATTTATTTCATAAGAAATATATACATAGATACACACTGTTTGTACATGGATATTTACTCACACAATATTTTACAGAAAGAGAACACTCTGAAATAAAGAAAACTGAAAGAAGTCACAAAAGAAACACACTGGAAACTGAAGAAATGCTTGATGGTTCTAGACTTGATTGTTCTAAAACTCAATGATCATTATTTGAGCAGAGAAGTTCCTTTTATAGAAGAAGAGATGGATGAATAGTCGGCTAAGCTTGAAGATGCTGCATAGATGGTTAAGATTCAAGATACTTTAGAGATAAGATGACATGAATTATTGCTGAATTGTTGATGTTGTCTTCTGGAGAATTATATCTACTTTTACTATTGAGAATCTGTTTTCGGTGGATCTGTTTTTAACTGTACGCTGTTAAGAATCTACTTTCTTGAATGCTGAGGTTGTTTTTTCCTGTTCATTGTGGAGAATCTGTTTTTCCTCTAGAAATCTTGCATATTGGATAAATTTCTGTCAGTAGTGCTATCTGTTAGACTGTCAACTCGTGCTTTTGCATGCCTGCGGGCCAAGTATTCATCAGTACTGTCTAGTGAGCTAGTTCTTCATTTCTGTTGGCGAGATCGAACTGTTCCAATAACATTTTTTCTTCATTTATTTTTTCTTCAACTTCTAGGGCTATTTTAATCTCTGGAGGAGACTTAAGGACATGAGGAATTCTTGCTTTAACAAAAATTTTCATGTTGATATTATGATCATAGAGTCTGAAACTAATATTGTAGCTTAGGTTAACTTGATGATAGGCTTTGTAGTATACCAGATGGTTAAAGGTAGCTGATTCTATCTTATTTCAAAAGTTATTTACAAAATCAATGTGTCGGGTAAAAACTTTGACTTCTGTGGGATCAGAGTGAATGTAAATTCTATGCTGTCCCAGAATTATAGCTCCAACTTTTACCCATTCTGGGGGAATACTGTGGATTTGAAGGAGAATAAGACTTTCTGGCATAAAATTTTGGGTTAGTTTCTGTTTGAAGGTAATGGCTTGGTTTAAACGGTTGGGAAAATTACATAAAGAATCTAGATATTCTAAGGGTGTGTCCTTTGGTATGGTGACACTGTAGATCATTCCTAATTCTAACAGTTTACTTAAATAACAAATGGTTATTTTAGTAGAGAAAAATGTTTTCTAGTTATTTCAAAATGAATAAAGAAAATAGGGTCTACATCTAACAAGATAATGGCCATAGGTGTAAGGTTGCCTGTCTATATAAATCGTAGGAAAAAACAGTTATAACGGGTTCCTTTGGGTGGACTGTTGTTTCTGAGGTAATTTTGGATATCAACCCATTCCTTGAGCCCATCTGACTTAATTTCTTCAAGGATGAGTTCTTTGATGTCTTCAGGAAATAGCTCAACTTGTTGTCTCAGGATTTTTATGTATGTGGGAGAAAACATAGGTAATAATTTGGCATACTTGGTTTATACCTACAGAAATTGAACCTTCTGAAGATTTTCATCTTCATCAGTCCGTTGCTCAGAAATTGTTAGCTCTGTGGGATTTGTTGTCGTTTTTTGATAAGCTAAATTTAACTTTTTATAATGAGATATAAGCGTCTCATGTTCTTACTGTAAATTCGGATATGCTTTATTAGATAATACAAAATATTCACTTAAAGTATTTAGATTTCTAACGAGGGTTCTATTGGGGTTGTTTCTAGAAAACCAAATATTATTTAAAATAAGTTTTTGGTCAGGAAAAAGATTATGTTTAGCGCGGAACTGTTGAGCTGGGTTTTGGATAATCAAAAGAGGATTAGAAGTGTCTGGTATAAGGCTATAGCTGTTGTTGCTTTTGATTTCCATTCTTGCAAAATTTAACAATCAATTAGTAAACGGGATAGAATATTTGCTAAATAATTGTCTTTTTCTTTAACATGTTCAAATATGGGTTTAAAACCTCTTCCAGTAATACAGTCAATAAAGGAAATCCATCATTTTGCAGACATCTGTTGTTGCTTTGCTTTGTTTGCAAATTTAACTATGTTATCACAATCTGTTCTTATAAGAAATTCTTTGTCAAGAAATATCTTAAATTTGTCGATAGAGTTGGTTACTCCTAGAATTTCTAGATCTGTTGAAGGTAAAGTAGATTGTGCTTTATTAAAAATTCCACTAGTATGGCGACAAATTTATTCTCCATCTCTAGAAGATTCTTTTGTAGGTCTTTGAAGAAGTAAACCTGCCCATCCTTGAGTTGATGCATCTGTTTAAATTATTTTATAACTATTTTCAAGGGGGAGTTGTAAAGGTTCTAATTGAGAGACTAAAGATTTAATTTTCTTAACTAACTCTATGTCTTGGGTATTGAAATATTTTTGACCATGTTTTCCTAATTTTGAATACAAATGTCCTACTAATTGTTTTAATTTTGGAATAAAATTGCGACCATGGTTTAATAATCCTAAAAATTCTTGTAACAACTTGGTTTCTTCTAATTTATCAGGAAAGTTTAAAATCTTTTTGACAATATGAGATTGTAATTCAACTTTTCCGTCCTTTATGTATAAACCTAAAAACTCAATATCTTGTTTTTCTAATATCATCTTTTTACTACTTATAATGAGTCATTGTGTTATAAAGTCGTTGAATATAAGTTCAAGATGTTTTCTATACTCTTCTTTAGTTTGACTGAAGACTAAAATATCGTCGATGTAAAAACAACAAAATTTTGAGTGTTTATTAAATATAATATCCATTTTGCGCTGAAATTCTTGTGGGGCATTTTTTAATCCAAATGGCATAACAAACCATTCATAATGTCTTTCGGGACATGTAAAGGCAGTACATTCGATGGATTCGTCAGCCATACGGATTTGCCAAAATCCTGATTTACAGTCAAATTTAGAAAACCATTTTCTATATTGTATTCGATTTAGTAACACATCTTTATTAGGAATCGTATAACTGTCAACATATGTGTTATCATTTAATTGTTTATAATTTATAACCATACGAGTTTTCCCCCTTTTTATTTATGCATGATTTCTAATCATAAAAGTTGAACTCCTATATCTACTATTACTTTTTGGTATTACTTTTAGTAATAAAAGTTCTTTAATTTGTTTTTGGAATTCGTCTTGATCATCTAGGGTATGAGGATTATCTTGTGTCTTTATAGTTATAAAAGGATTTATTATTTTTAATTTTATTTTTATACCAGTGTTTCTGGAGATCTTCGCCTAGAATCTCTATGGTTTCAGCTAGTCTTATAAGATTATCAATGTTTAGTTTGGGGTTTTTTAACATAACTTTATTATTAAGGAAAATATTTTGTTCATCTAGATGACTAAAAAACATTAAGGCTTTAGAAACGTCTTCCAAAAATTCGGATACATCAAATAAATTTTCTATAGTTTCTTCTGTCATAGGTAAAGTATTAACATATGTAATGACTCTTTTTCTTTTTGAGGAATATAAGGATCTCTAGATGAAATAAAGGTTCCTTTCTTAAAGGTATACGTAAATCCTCCGGTGAGTGAGTTTATAAAATTTAATTCTAAGATAAAATCATAGGTACTAGGAATATTATTAACTACATAAGTCTGAGGTAAAATAAACTTTTCATTATTAATTAATATAGGAATGTTTTGAACACGATGGGTTATTGAAAGTTTTTCATTATTATACTGGCTCATGTTAACATTATAGTTTAACTTTACTACGGCTTCGTCTGGTACTAAATGCTTTTGAATTATACTTTTGGATGCTCCAGTATCAAGCATAGCTGAGATTTGAACTAATTTTTCTCTAAATTCTAATGTTACTGGGAATTGAATTAAACTAGATGATTTATATATTGAATTTATAGATTCGACTAAAATATCTTCTTGCTTATCTTAATATTTTGTATAACAATTATAATATAATAAAGTTTTACAATGGTTTTCACAGTAATGACCTTTTGTAATAAATGTATTGCATTGTTTACAATTATAAGAAGAAAATTGAAAATTAACTAAGTTATACTGACATGATGAATTACTTATAGTGTGAACGAAATCTTCTATTGAATGAAGCCCTTGTTCAAAGTCTTCATCATTATCAAAGTTGCTATCTAAGCTCTCAATACTATATATACTTTCATTATCATCGTCAGAGTCATAAATACTTTATAGTTCATATAATTCTTTTATCTGTTCTTCAATATCTTCAAGTATGTTGATTTTTTATTGTATCCTTTTGATAGGATTCTGCTTGTATCGATCAGGGCAATTTGATCTAATGTGTCCTGAATCTCCACAAATAAAACATTTGCAGTGTCTTTCTTTTGTGGATAAAGTGTTTACCTTATTATCATTATCTTTATTATCCTTTTTATCTTTATTTATTTTTTATTTTTTATACCAAGGCCGCTTTCTGAATTGCCTAGGGTTAGTTTTGACATAAGGTTTTTTATTACAAAAGTTCTTGTAGGTCCTACTTCTGCGTAAATTATATTTTTTAGGTTTATTGTGCTTATAATTATAATTTTTCTGAAGCATACAACCATACTGGGGTGGAAATCTATTTGTCTACACGTATAATAAAATTGTTTTTTGATTTGTTTAGATTCTTTACGTTGTCGATATTCTGCTTTTAATATGTTATACACATTATTAACTCTATCTTCTATGGTTAGCGTATCGCGTCTAGGATTTTCTAACCATTTGTCCTATATTTTAGTTCCTACGCTTCCGGGTAACTTCTGAAGATATCTATTCAGTAATGTTTTATCTCGTGTTTTACCAGTGGCTGCAAAATACTAAAAAAACTTATTGGTGTAGTCTTTTATGTATATAAAATCACAAATCTGCAATAATTCTAAATTACGTAAAGTTTGGTTTTGTTTTATTAAGGTGTCATCTAATAATCTATTTTCGCTAACTAATACCTTTTTAATTAGGCTGGTAAAGCCTTGAATTGTAAAATTATCTCGTAAGAAGGCATAATCATTGGGATAAGTTACTTTATAAGCCTGCCACCAGTCATGAATAGTTCCTCTTAATAAGGTTTCACAATAGGTTAAGGCTTGAGTTCTATTGTCAAAATTTGTCAAAATAGATTGCCGAATACAATTTTGTTCCCAATTTTTAATTACTTTTGCCCAATCTTGGGGATCGTGCCTTGCTATGTCTAATATTGTACCTGCTTGTTGTGCTGGTACATTCTCATAATTTCTACGATATTGTGTCCATGAATACATATCTGGTATATTTCGATTTTCTACATAAGTTTCACGTGAGGGGTTTAATCTTTATCCAGTAGTATAGTCGTCATTTATGGTATTATTACCTGAGGCGTTAGTCTTTCTTTGATTAGTCATTTCTTGGTTAATTGACTGAGATTCTGATCCTTCTGGTGCTTTTTCTTCTCTATGCTCTATTACATTTAACTCTTCTTTTACTGTGTTTAACTCTGATGCTGTATAGAAAGATTCAAATCCTACACTTAGAATATTTTTCTTAATATCATCATTATTTCCTTGCCCTAAGTAAATACTTTCTAAGAGTTTGTATCTAGGTTCTGGATACTTGTCTTACAACGCTTCTAACTCTAAATTATCAAAATCGTACGTTATTTTATCTAGGATTTCATCCTCTAATCTAATATAAAGGACATTTATATCTTCAGGAGATTAAATCTCTATCAGTGTAGTTAAAAAATCTTCTTGGGTATCATCTACTAAATTGTCTTGTCTTTTATAATTACTAAACCTTATGCTAGCTTCTCCACTATTTGAAACATATATCATATTATTTTCGGGAATCTTTTTAGGTGTAGTAGTAAGTTTAGGTAATTTCCATTCTGTTCCTTCATGAGTAATACTACTTACTTTTCTAGCTTCTATTATCTGGACATATTTGCTACTAAAAGGTTTAACTATTTCACTAAATTGGGCTTTAAATTTTAAGTTGTACTGATTAACTGCCTTTCCCATAAATAAAGTATTAACTAATAGATTTTCAAATTGTTCTATCCTATTGTATCCTTTTGTAGATATAGCTATCTTAATATGTTTACTGAATTCTCTAGTAGTCATCGTGTAATTGGGAATACATCCTACTATTGCTGCATTGTCAGATAAATCTACTTCGGTGCTGGCTATTTGTGCTTGTTGATGGTTATTCCATCGATCATCATAAATATAAGCAAGTGCTCTAGTTCCTATTTCTGTTCTGTTTAATCCTACTAATCCTATCATTATGACACCTAAATGCATGGGTTCTAAATTATTATCATTTAATTCTTGACATGTTTCAGGTGTTATAAGGTCTAAAATAACTTGATTGTTAACTGTATTTATTTTTCTTTGACTAAAATGATTATATATCTTGCTCTGGAAGTCTAATAAATTATTGGAATAAAGATTAACTTTATTTTTTACCTTCTTTATTCTTTGTTCTGTATATTTTTTAGCATTATGTTCATTATCATATAAATCTTCTACTCTCATTATTTCTTTAGCTTTTCTAAGGATAATGGCCATTGTGGTATTCGCTTATGAGGTTGAGGTTGTAGTAGATTTACACGCTTGGTTATTGCAGGAGAGGACTGGTTATTAGTTGACAATTTTATTTCTTTTATTTTTTCTGATAATTCAAATAATTCTTTAGAAGATTCTTTGGGAATACTTTCTTGTATCACTTCTAATTTCTCTTCAAGTTTATTAACTTTATCAAATAACTAGAGTAATAACTGGATTAAAAAATTATTTTGTCTAATATGTGTATTAGTTGATTGTACATCTGTTTTAAAACTTGTAAATCCTATGGGTTCTTTATCAATTTTGTAAAGTTCAGCTAACGCAGTTAAATAATCAGGACTACTAGTGCTCATAAAACTATTGTAATGACCTTTGGATATCGGTTTTAAGGGATTTTAATTTTCAGCAATATTTTTAATATCACTATTGATATCTTTAATAGCGACTAATATTATCTTATTATCTAAATTATTTGGACTAGAATTTTGTACTACTTGTTCTTAATATAATCAAGATTTTCTCCGAGTCGTTTTATAGAAGTATCTAAATTATTAAAGTCGAGTCTATTCATAAACTAAAGTCGTTGCCGTCTAAGTTCTAAAATATTTTGTATTAATAGAATTCTAGATCTAAGTTCTTCGATTCTTCTTTGTAGACCACGTGTTGTGTCTCCCAATTCTAGTGCTATATAGTAGTTCCTAAGTGTTGTTTGACAAAATTATAAGACTTGAACAAGTTGTTCTTTGGGGAAATCGTGCATAGAGTAAACGTTTAGGGGTGAAAATATAATTTAAACTTACTAAAAGGGTCAAATAAAGTGCCTTGACTTTTAGTTCATATTTTCGTAAATACGCAAACTACGTTCATGTAATGGTAACATAACTATGCTAAGACCACTTATACGTAATTTTTCCTTTTTATTTCCTATTGATGACAGGATACAATAGTGGCCACTAATGGTAAACTAAAACTATAAAATAGTGGGGGAGAGAAAAAAATTTAATTAATATTGGGTGATTTAGTTCATAATGGGCAACGAGTGGATTGATTCTTTGTTTATAATTTTTTTTTTAAAAATCGTGTACAATTATATGAAGGCTCCGAGTCCAGTTGTCATAAAAATAATAACAATAATAATAAAACCTAATAAAAATAACCTATCCATCAACATAACAAAAATAAGATATCCATCATCAATTTTTGGCCGGCTAATAGATTTGGCCTAAACCTTTGCCAAACACCTAAAATTAAAAATAAAAGAAATTATTTTACCTAAAAAAAAAAAATATTTTACAAACGGAGCCCAAGTATATTTGTAATTTGATTTTCAGATTATAAAAGAATTTCACACCAATTTCAAACTATTTTCTATTTCTGGTTGCCTGATTAAAAGGAAGGGTAAATATGTTTTCAAGACTGGCAAAAACCAAAAGCAATTAATAAACTCTAGGTGACCAAAAAAAAAAAAAAACTCTAGGTCACCAATTGCTTTTCAAATAATTACCCAAAACAAAAAAATGATTTTCAAATGCAGTTTAGGTTTCAGAATTTAATAAATAGTTATGTTGTATATCGGTGCTGGGTATACAACCAAATTCTCTAGTCGTCATTTCAATTGAAAATGAAGACCAGTTTTCATCCTAGAGAATGCTACCACCAAATGGAAAATTTGAGTAGCAACACACCCAAACACATACACATATAAAGCTTTCCATTGTATTAAAAGAAGCTGATGATGGCAAGCCAAACCAGATATATCACGGAGACTAAAAAAAACCTATATATTGTTCTGATCAATGATAACTAAGAAAATCGAAAATTTTAAGTTTAACACAATGATGATAAAGTTCATCGTACATAACACAACACCAAACTATCCAATCGTTACATAAACTGAAAACTGCAAAGAACCGGTGCATCTCACAAAATGTGATTCCAAGCAAGAAAACTCCGTCAAAAGTACGCCACAGAACTGTGAAAATTTCATTAGAGATGCAGTACTTCACCCAATCCATTCACTCCAATCGTATAGAAACCTCAAGCTTCACATAATTAATCATAGCTAGCATTCAAGAACTTCAGCAATTCGTTTCGCTTATTTTCTGCCATTTTGTCTTCCTTTGATTTCTCAACCTTCAATAGAATCTACAAACAAATAGAAAGAGAAATAACAACCTATGCATGCCGATCATTTCCATACTGACTACACATGGTCATTGGTCAATTTCCAGAAAGACTCACCTTTTTTCCAGAGACAACACTGCGACGGGCACCGTCATCCTTGTCACGCCCCAAAAACTGGATAATATGCATAATAAAAATTACTGAAAAGAGGGGAAAGTTGATAACTGCAATTTTTTTATCAATTAAAGTAAAATGAAAAAAACCTTGGAAAGCTGTACAGGGCTGCTACATCTTTTGTCCTGCTGCTTCTGTATGTGGCTCACATTGCCAGGAATAACCCCAATCCAGAATCATCATCCAGACAATTCAATCAAGCGCCCAGACATCATGTCACAGACCCCAGCTCCAATTTCGAAGAGCCATTTCACAAACAGGCAGAAAAAAATATAAGCATCTCGTAGACTAATGATAATACTTTTTAGGCAAATCACACATGAAATTTCCACAGCTTCAAAATGAATATAAAAATTAACAGTTCTCTTCACAAATTTTACTCGGCATTAGTAGAATTAAATTTTTGAGTGGAAGACAGTTCAGTGACTTGTTTCTTGAATTAAATTATTGACGTCCACGTGCAGCTTAGTGACTTTTTTACATAGTTTGACTAAGGTTATAGCCTTGGATAGAGTGGAAGACATGATTTATGTAACCCGCCCCAGATTATTAGGAAAAGGACGTGTTGAGTTGAAATAACTCAGTTCCTACTAATACCAGATTGTTGGAATATATAGGTGTATAATAATAATTTGAGGCCAGACAAAGCAAGAAAATGAAAGTTACCTCTTTAGATTTATGCTTATGCCGTTTATGTCGATGACTCTTCCCTTTGTCTTTTTCCTTGTTCTGAAAAGCAAAAGGCCAGTAACATAGCATTAACAAACAGGCATAAGATGTAATAAGAAGTAAGAACGTTCGAAAATAACCTTCTTCGGTCTGTCATTTGATTTACGTCTCTGTTCATGCGTAGATACTTCGTGCTCACTGTCAGAAGAACTGTTGCTCCAACATTAATCCATAAGACACAAGATGTTAGTAATCGAATAATCCTCAAATTCTACTCTAGGCTAGATATATTTTATTTATTTATTGGGTGTGTGTGTGTGTGTGTCTGTTATGGTTCATAAATCATATTTTTTGTTGAGTAAATATATTGTAGAAAATACACCCAAGAACATTGTGTAATGGAACATGACTAGGTTAGATATGCAAAATATAGTTCTGCTAATATTACAATCAATAGTAATATGGAAAAAAAATTAATACCCCGGGGGTATCTACTATGCAGTACCCCCGCCCAACCAAGAGTCCCCATTTCCCTTAATAATAGAAAATGATAATTTATGATTGGCCAGGGATACTATATAATCGATACCTCCAGGTGTTCCGATAATTAGAGGATATGGAGCAGAATTTTCGAAGGCAAGGTTACAAGAAGCTCCTTTCACAACAGAACCTCTCTTCTGTCCTTGAAAGCACGAATCAATAAATTTGAAAAGCTTTTAAGGAACATTTCAGATGCAGGAAGCCTGCTACGTCTGGATACCTCACAATTCATGCTTTCTTTATATTACCACAACCTTTTTTCCCCCAAATTTTGTGCTTCAAAATATTTACAAGTTACAACACATCCCTTTCCTAGAATCAACTTTTTAAATTAAAGTAGCTCATCATCTAGTACTAGTTACAAGAATCATTCCTACCATTGATTAGATCAGCAATGAATTGATCATCGATGCAACGTAAAGAGAGACGTTACTGGGTGGTATGATTGGTGACATTTCCAATGAACAGGTACAATATTTTAATATAAAAGCCAGCACACGAGTAAACGGTTGATTCGAGACCAACTAATAGTAAATAGCCATAAAACTTAGTACAAAATTATAGACTGGATCCTCCCATTTAACAAGGCAATTTGGGTCTTATTCAGGTGTCCCTAAATTACTATAAGAGTTTGAAAAAATGTACGCGCTAGTTTATAAAATGAATGCAATCAAATCAGCCCATTATCAAGCTGAACCCAAATTGTTCTAAAATAGCTCAATTCATAAGCAACCCTCCATAAATGGTTTTGCAACTCTCTATAAGAGTTTTCTTAGGCATTGTATGCACTTCTAATCTTACATACAATGCCTAAGAAAAACTACAAGCAGTGCCAAGCATCTTTATCCACTTTTATTCTGTTTGATTTTCCATCTCTATTAGCTTTTAAACCCAAAAATTTATCACCAATAGTTTACCCCAACCCAACCACTAAAAAATCCTATTTTATAACCTCAACCATTTGCTTTAACAATACTCTAGCACCTAAAGAACACTGACTGGTCCTCCAGTTACTATTCACAGCCCAAATTAACCCCAAAGTTGTCTTTCCTGACTTTATTTTTGCCCTAAATCCATATGCTTTCTAACATCATTACAAACCCTTTCGTTTCTAGTTGTCACCAATATTTAGACAATAATCCGCCCCCTTATACTGGGAATATCCTTTATATACTTAATCTTGCCTCTTTGAGGAATTGGTGCTTGAGGCCCTTGAACACTTTCTGTCAAGTGTTAATTATGCCTAAAATCACTATTATAACTAGTCCTTGACTTTTTATACATAGGATGTTTCATAGTTGTTAAAGGCTCAAGGCGCAATAAGGCGCCAAAGGTCTTCTTGAGCTTAAGCGCAATATAAGGTGCAGACCTGATTCAAGTAAGGCACGTGTAATAATAATGCATAGTGAAACATATATAATAATATATATTCAGAATCAATCACTAACTGCAATTAATGTAAGTAGTGAACCATAAATTTTTTCAGATATTTCATAAGGTTAAGCAATACTATATATGATATAGAACATTTTAATTTAGTAGTCATTAAGTAAAAAATAAAGTAGTGTGAATAAATGATTAAAACATAAAAGTCATGCCATTTTGAGACTGGAGCCTACTACAAAACGTGAGCCTGATTGAAGGGGCTTAGCTTGTACTAGGTTGAGGCGCTCTACCTGAGCCTTGACAAGCCTAGGGTTTTTTCAGAGCCTAAGCACGCCTTTAACAACTATGGGATGTTTTCTTTATTTTGACATATTCAATAGGCTATTTTTTTGTTTTTTTGTTTTTTTTTTCATAAGCAGGTATTCTATTAATCTCAAAGGATATGGCAATCACTACAATTGAGAGGTAAGGGCATACCCTCACAAAACAGAGAAGAACAAGAAAACAGAGAAGTACCACTTCCAATACATCTCAAAGACAAAAAGACAGCAAAAACAATTACATGACAGCACCAACATCTTACACGAGATATTCAATAGGCTGTTTAAGAGGTTCTAAAAGTTTGTGAATTGATTAAGCTTTCAAAACATTTGTGAATTGATTAAGACTTTGTAATAATTTCAGCATATTGCAGTACTCAGATTCCAATTTGATTATTCTATCGTTTTAAATGTCTTGTAAGACTAGCATGGTCAACCTAATATAACTAATTTTTGAAGTCCCAGGGCTCATCAATTGAGCAAAAACTCGTTATCGCCTCAAATTTTTTAGCTGGAAAGAGAACACATAAAATATCTGCATATGTAAGTACTTGTTAGGATCAGAACAAGCAACAAATATAAGAACATCTATTTAAAAATATCAAAACAACCTAAACTCTTTGAGGCCCAACAATTTCATCTAAAAATTTTTTTTAATTACTTTTGTGATTTGCACACAAGAACCCATTTAGTCACTTTTGTGAAATTAGTTGAAGCAGAACACACAATTGACCACCTAAACGAGCATAAATCAAATAACTAGACATAATAAACGCTAAATTTCAAACTAGAATGACAAATCCCAAAATCTAAATTCGAAGAATTAAAAGAAAAAAATAAATCAAACCCTAACTTCAAAGATCCATGAACGATGTATCTCACACGATATGCAGAATATAAACATATATCTAGAGTGGAATTGAGATGGAGAGATTTCGATTAGACCTGCGATCGTCGGATGATGAAGAGTGACTGTCGGAAGAGTGACGCCTGCGTCGACGCTTCGTGTGTGAGCGACTATTTTTGTGGACTTTCAGAGAGTCTTTGTCTCGGCGGCGTCGGCGACGTTGACGTCGGTCTCGGCGAGATGATGAGTCGGAGGATGAGGAAAGTGACGCAGAGGACGAGGAGGCCGCCATGGATGTGTGTGTTTTTGTGTGTGTGAGGGAGAGAGTGAGATCGGATGGTTCAAATATCTCCTGATATTGTTTGAAAAATTATGGAATGAGAGTGACTCCAAATATTGATTTTTTTTTTAGATATTTCAGAAATTAATGAAAATTTCTAAGAAAAAAATGTAAAAAACATCATGCAATAATGCGATTGAAAAATTAAATACGGAGTATGTGCAAATAAATCGAATAGAACCGAGCACTTTATTTAATTGTCAAATCATGTTATTGATATTTCAAAGAAGGTATTTTTCTTAATTTAAGACGAATTAATTTATATGAATTAAGTTTGTGGAGGAAAATATATTTTATTACACTTTTAACGATGACAAAATATTTTGAAATTAAAAAAAAAAAAAAGTAAATTTATTAGACATGTTTAACTCATTGTTCAAGTTTAACTTGTTAAACAAACAAATTTATATTAAAATTTGTTCCAGATTAACTTGCTTAATAAACAAATTTATATTAAAACTTATTCAAGTTTAATTCAACAAACAAATTCATATTAAAATTTGGAACTTGTTCAAGTTTAACTTGTTTAAGAAACAAACTCGTTTTAATGCACAAACTTTATTTTTGTGAATGGATTGATTTATTTGTGGTCCTAATTATAATTAGTCCTTATTCACAAGGATAATTATCTTTTGTCCTAAATTTAAATAGTAAGAAGAGAGAGGGATTGAGAGTTCTTCAGACTTTGGACAACATATCAATCTTCACAAGTGGATAGATTGATGGCCTATAATAATATGAATTAGAGTTGGAGATCTAGGGTCGCAAAGTAATACTACTGTTAGTGTGATACTACTGTAAGCGGAGAATAATAAAGTTATTTCCTAAGTCATATAAAACGATAGCAGAAATTGAAAAGCAACAAAATTAAGTCGTAATCAGTGAGAATTTAAGCAAGAGCATGCGTAGAGCGTGAGAGTAAGAACATACTCGTAACGTGAGAGCGATGTCTTTGAGAATGATTGTATGACTCATTCACCACTCATAAAATACTCGAATTAGTCCAAGAGTGGAACAAATTATTTTTTTATGAACTAAAGAAAAAATCCTCCATAAATAACCATATAAAAGTATTAATGTTGATATTGATGCTTACTGAAAGCCGAGCCAAAGTCCTCCTATCTTATTTTTAAATCAAAGAACAGGGTTTGAGATATAACGAGTTTGACTTAGATCTAATTAAATTCGAAGTTTATTTTAAGCACGTTTGAAATTTCAATTTAAATCCAAAATATAAAAAGTGAGTCGGATATAAATTCTCCTTGAATCAGATGTAAATTATGATTGAATATAAATATACGAGTGATTCTTAAATATTGAGACTCCACTTAAATCTATTATGGAATTTATTTTAGCATGATATTCAAATTATATGATCTCATAAGAGCCATGTCCATTGAATCCCTTTTAGAATCAGATTTAGATATGAATCCTGACAATAAAAAATTGTTTAAAAAAAAAATTCACAAATACCACATTTGCTTGTCATTCTACTACCGTGATATAATTTGAAAATATAAATCATCAACAAAATTTCCACAACTAATAAAAGAAATAAATAAAAATTGGAGAGTTTTAAAGATCTAAGTCACACAATTTTCGTTTGAAAGAGTGTTATTCTCGCGCTTCCCGCACACTTCCTCGGTGTAACTTAAATTTTGCTATGTTTGCGCTCTTATTATAGCCGCATCCGCTCCAGATGGTTAACTCAGCTCGAGATGGTTTGTGTTCACAATAAACCAGCAGCAAAAGGAACGCCAGTTGCAGCCAACCACTCATCCCCTGAAATGAAGCTGCCCACAGTGAATTTAGCCGCATCCGCTGCACTCATCACATGGAAACCAGGCCATGCCACTCTCCCGCCGGTCGCCGAGCCCGCTCCCCTATTACCATACTCACCATAATACAACGTTGCGGGCGGCACCTCCCCATTCCATTCCAACCAACCGGCAGCATCAATCAACCCATCAATGGAACTCTGCATAAAAACCACCCTAGCGTACTTCTTCCACGGCCTCCCTAAGTACGATTTCGTCTTGCCTTTGCTCGAACTAGCCGAGTCACTAGCTGCTCTGATGTTGCAGTTGTGGATTGATATGCCAGTGTTCTGGTTTGCGTGTGTCCTGCCTTGTGCAGTGATGACGTTGGTTGGCATTCCAAGTCGCAGGAAAATGTTGCAATTTTGGAAGACAGCTGCTGCATTTCCGAAGATGAAGTCCACAGTTCCATAGATGTCACATTCTCTGTAGAATTGTCTTTGAGAATGGGCATACAAGGTGTCTTGGTAGCCTTCGAAGCTACATCGGAAAAATGTGGAGAGATCTGCACCGTTTCTCACTGCCGGTGCTTGGTGCTTGATTGCCCCGGCTGTGTTGCGGAAGGTTATGTTTATGGCAACAAAACCCTTCCCAACCACAGCTGCAATACACGTTATGAAAATCTCGAGAAGTTTAGATTTAATCATTTACATATGAGAAAGAAGGAGGGAAACAAATTATGTACAAATATGTAACAGTCATTCAGTACTTGTCATTCGACTCAAAAGTTTAAGTTGTCTGGTGGTGCTTGCCCTTATAATTAAGTCTAAGATTCTCTCCATAATTCAATTGTGGACAAAAATCTCTAACCGAATATTTGTTTCTATTTCTTCTTCTTTCTTTTTCATTTCTTTTTTTTACTTTCATTCCAATTCATTCAATCCAAACACACTCTAAAAGCAAGTGATACATGAACATAGATCATTAGCACACTACTTTAAGTTTTAGATCATATTCGGTGCAAAAATAATGTCAATTGTCAAACTTAGTTCTACATATGTGAAGATGTATCTACTAGTAATCATTGATCAAAGTGATTTTTCATGAATCACATAATAAAACTTATGTTGCGCTGATGAATATGCTAAAAGTGCATGCATGTGGTCTTTAATTCATGAAGCTGCGCGCTAAGCTTGAGCTTATTATTAAATGATCATGTGAATATATATGTGATTTATCATGTCGAACAAAAATTTAAAAATCATGCACTAAAAATCAAAATTAAGAACTCAATCTAATGTTATGATATTTAAGCTTACCAAATGTTTGAGAATTAAATCCCGACGATCCACCACCCACACTCCGACTACCGGTAATGATAGTCTTGTCGATTCCATCTCCTACCATCATCAAGTACCTCTGGTTCTTGCCAATGGAGACATACTCTTCATAAACTCCTGCAACCACATGAATCAAGAAATACCCATCGCTCGGATTCAAGTTGATTGGCGCTGCAGCGATTGCGGCATTGATGGTAGTGAAATTCCCACTTCCATTCGGATTTACAACCACCACTTGGCTCACAGCCACATTACCCCCACTTTTTTGGAGGAGTTTTGTTCCAGTCAGTGACTCATAAATGTTCCGGTTTTCGCTTGACATTGTCAATGGCAACTGACCATCTTGTCTGAGATCAATGTTCTTGGAAAAAATGTGCTCTCTTTCTGTTAGCCAAAGGCCTTTTGTCGTCTCAGGAAACCAACCTTGCGTAAAAAGTGTAAGAGACGCACCATACAGCAGAGTTCCATTAGTGAGTGGGGCTAAAAGGGCATCTCTAATAGCTAAATCAGAATTTATGGCTTGAAGACCATCTAAACATGTTTGTTGGTTGGTTAAAATTGCAGAAAGCAAGGTTTGAGTGTCCTCGGCTTGTAATATCTGAAGGGTGTTTGTCGAATTAATGGCTTGAATAGTGTTTGACAAGAAATCAATGTTCAAGCTATAGAGAAATTGGCAATCTTGGAGAGCAAAAATGGTGGTTTGTGACAATGTTTGTCCGAGGTTGAGGTAACCATTGATCAAAGAAAGGAAACTTCCGGTTTCTGCTAAGGCGCGTTGAATTGAAAGCCGGCCATTATCAAATATGGTGCCAGAAGGGTTCTGTGCTAGCGCGGATTTGCAGAAGAATGCGAAAGGAGAAATGAAATGGAGCATTAGAAAGAGAGAGAGAATGCAAATAGTGGAATGTATGGAAGCCATGTTCATTACACTAGATTTGGATGCCTTGAACACAAGCATATTCAATTATATATGTAGAATTTCAGCTCTAATAAATTCTCAAATTGCATTGATTTGAGTATAAAGTTACTCTTTAAAGTCTTATCTAAGTAGACATTGAAGTTCTAGTGCAATTTTAACTCATTGCATTGATTTCAGTGTAAAGTTGTATCTATATAGCCTTGAGTATTTAACATTATAGAAATCATTAGGGTCTCTTTAAAATTCATTTTCCGTTCTTGGATATTCATAAAAAGAAAGTATTCGCCTTTTTCTGTTCGTATATCTTATAATAATAAATTAAATTAGACAAAATAAATTTGTTTTAAGTAAGGATTTTTGAAAAAGGTTGTTTGAACAATAAAAGAAAGTATTAATTTCTTCTTAGATGTTATGGTGATGAATTAAATTTCTATTAAAGCAGAGTTATAACATCTCTATATTTATAGTCTGAATTTAATATTAACAACTCATGACTCCTGTCTTGAAAGAATTCTATTTAACAAACGGTTTTTGGAAAACACTTTGACACTAGAAAAATATTAGCCCTTCTAAGTTTTTGCTCAAGAGTTCCCCAAAATTATTTCTAAAAGATTGAACCAACTACAACTTAAACCTTTTTAAAATAGAGTAGTGATATTTGGACCGAACTCTCAAAGTGAATTGTCTACTTACAAATTTTAATTGGTCAATCTTTATCAAATATTAGAAAGCAGAGGGTCCCACCTCTATATATGACCAATCAAAGCTTGTAAGTGACAATTTACTTTAAGTAATCGGACTAAAAATCATTTTCCTTTTAGTTAAAAAAATCAGACCTTTAAAAAATAATAATGAAATGGAAGTTAATTCATTGAGGTTATGATGCATAACCTCAATGAAGTAGAGATGATAGAAGTCTCATCCAAAACATTCCACTACCCGAGATCACATCAAAGGTAAAGCTAAAGATAAGAAAATAAATTAAAAAATAAAAAAGTTAAAGTTGCAAAGAGCTAAATTCAAAGTCCACACAAAGATGAATTGGACTTCAATAAGCAAGAAGACATCTCAAAGAAAGGAAAAATACTTCAAAGCTTAAACAATCAACGTTAAAATTTGAAGAAAGGAGTAGATAGAATGGTGACTACTTAGAAATAATTGTCAAATTATTTATGAATTGATTTAAAGCTCATCTCTAGTAGGATCATGCATACACTTGTCTATATATATATTCATCTATGATCCTCAAAAGTAACCTATACCATAGTCATGAACTTAAATGAAATCATGTAAATGACCAAAATGTGTACAAGGCCAAATATCACATCACACAAATATACTCAAATAAAACACACAATATCAAATAATTTAAATCATTTAAGCACATAAACACATAACCACATAATAAATTAAAATACAATTAAAATAATTAAATAAATTCTTTAAAAATTAATCCTCTGAAAATTAGGGGTACTACTGGTACCTAACACGTATCAGATTCGAGTACGTTGCTCTCCTAGAAATATCCGTGCTTCCTATATTAGCATTAAATGCTCCTCTACTAGCCCCAACATCTATTTTTTGCAAAATATTGTCGATAAAGATGTGGGCATTTATGTATAAGGCACACATCTTTGAGAGAACATTTATGAGCATTTAATATCTATCACTTGAGCATTCATTACTACTTTCACTCTCTCATTCATTCTAGACTTGAACTTCTACTTAATTCATTAATAATCAAGTCTTTTGATCGAGTTTGTGATTTGTATATCAATCTTGTGAGAGATACATTTGTATACATATTCTTCCTATATTTGCTTCAAGAGTTGGTGTGACCCAAAAAATTCCTAAGAGATTGAGGTTTTCTTAGCAAAGGAAGAAGAACAAGTTCACTTTATTTGTAAAGGTTTGCTCTCCACCCGAAAGGAGAAGCTTTAGTGAATTTAGGAAAATCTCAAGAGCAATTTTGAGCCGAGTAGTAGGAGTTTTCAAACATGCTAAATCGTCGTGTTATAGTTTGCAATTTCTCTTTCCTTATCTTTTTTATTGTACTTTTTTTTTTTTTTTTTCCTTTCCTAGTTGATACTCACACATACCCCCTCCACAAAAATTGTTTACCTTTCCTTATCTCTTATACAATTGTAATTTTCATTACTTATTATCATATCTTTATATTGCACAATTAGATAAGTTGTTTATATAGAAATACTAATACAGAGTATATAAATTGAAATTTAATCATTGTTTGTTATAGACTATATTCACCCTTCCTCTCTAGAGTCAATACTTCGATAACAAACATATCAATCATGGTAAACAGATAGGTAGATGACCAAAAATATGAATTAGAGTTAGAGATACCGAATCCCACTAGCCGAGTAATATGATAGAAGTACTAATGTTGATATTGGTGCTCATTTTTGAACCAGAAACTAGGGTTTGAGATGTAACTAGTCTTACTACAGATTTGCTTAAATTTGAAATTCATTTTAACAGTATCTGAAATTTCAATTTGAATCCAAAGTAAAAAATGAGTTGGATAGAAATTTTCGCTCAACATCCCATTGTGAATTCGGAATGAATATAATTATGGGCGATTCTTAAATGTTGAGAGTCGACTTAAATCTATTTTATTTTATTTTGTGATAATGTTCAAATTATATGATCTAATATGAATCATGTCCACAGAATTCTTTTTAGAGTCAGATTTAGATATTGATAAGGAACGAGAGTTACCTTAAATCTACAAGGTGGTAGTTTGAATTTACAAACTAAAAGAAAATTCAAGGGGAATTCAGATATATTTTTGATAAAGTTGATTGATATCTTCTGTTATCGCAATACATGTTTTTATAATAAATAAAAGACAAAAATGCAAAATACCCCCCTGAGGTTTCAACAAACTAGTAAAATACCCCATGAACTAAAAAAGTGAGCAACTTAGTCATAGTAGTTCTGAAAGTGAGCACTTTGCCCCCCTTCAGTCGCCGGAATCCACTTTCCGTCCACATAATTATGCACGTGACATACTCTTTAGGATTTATTCCAAAAATACCCTCCAATATGCCCTTTATGCCCTCTCTCCCCATATAAAGCATTTTGGCTTTCTTTATCCCTATCAAACCCATTTGTCCGTCTCTCTCTCCATTGCCCAACGTCTCTCTACTCTCTCCCCTGGTCAGTTTATACATACGCATATATATATATATATATATATATATAAGAGTACCCTGAGAAGATTATATATATATATATATATACACACAGAGATATGAGTGAGCTCTAGTTAGATTTATTTTTGAAGAATAGGAAAATATGGTTTTGCAATCAATAAATTTTAATTGTGATTGGGTTTGCTTAGTGATGCTTGAAAACGTGCAATTGGGTTTGCAACATGTGTGATTAAATATCTGTAATTTGTTCTTAATCACTTATTTGTGTGACAAATAGTTGGTTGAATATATATATAAAGAAAATTGATACTTTAGATATGAGGGATGAGACGAGTAGAAGCAAACAGAATGCATGAATAAGTCAAAAGTTGGTTTCTCATGTGTATTCACTTTCCCTCTTCAACTGAATAGTTAATGTTTCACATGAATGAGATCCCAACCCTCTTCTATAATTTTGGTTGTGATGGATTTGGCTCTCTACTATAAAAGTGTTGAATTATACCCAGAAAGGAAATTATATTATAGAAGCAAGGAATGGGGATAATGATGATCATATTAAAGAAGGAGATAGTTTGGGTCCAAGCAGATCAGATTGTTTGGTAGATTAATGTGAAGACGAACGTGAAATTGAGAAACAGGTTGAGAATTAGGTGATTTCTGAGTTTAATGGACGTTTCGGTTTTGGAGAAGAGGAAACAGAAGAAGATTGCTCTGTTTCTAATTCAAATTCTGAATTGAAAGAATTCGGAGGTGTTTGTGAGGCAGAGAAAGAACCCATTGAGGAGGACAATTCAAATGTGTTTATAGAAGATCCGTGGTCCGATGAGACCATCAATTCCATAGATGATTCATCTCTTGAAATCATTCCTCAACATTTGGAGTTCTTTGTAGGTCATGGTGGTTGTCAATTGATTCCAGTGGAATTGATTGATTCAACACTAAGGAAACTCAGAGCAAGTACAGAATTAAGGAAGAAGATCATGAAAATAATGATATTCAGGAAGCCAATTTAGGGTCTGTATTGCAAGATGAGGCACGAATTGAAAGAGTAAAGAGATCCCTAAATTTCATCTTTGCATCACCTCCAATGGAATTCTCGCAGATCTCCCATCCCCACAAATCGAAGAACAAGAAGAGGAGATAGAAAACGGTGGAGAAGAGAATTTAGATTTTATACACACACACACACACACACACTTTTAGATGTGGCAATACGGGGTGGTGGTAGTGGGAGGACGTGGCGTGGGTTGTTGGTGGAGAGGAAAGAGAATGAAGGGAGAATAATAGAAAAAAATAATAATAATAACTTGGAAAACTTGTAATCATAATGGTCAGGGGTATATCAGACATTTTGCAATTAAAGGTTTTTTTTTAATTATTTTAAATGTTATTTGTATGGGTATTTATGTGATTGCACATTCAAATTGGATCGGAAAGTGTAATACCCCTAATTTTAAAAGGATAGTCTCGGTATTTATTTATTTGTTTTAATTGTATTTTTAATTATTTAATTGATTATTTGACTAATTGCTTATGGGTTTAATTGAATTAAGTGTTACTTGAGTATTTGATTATTTGTCTATGTGTTATTTGTATTTGTCTATGTGTTAATTGTTTAATTAGATTATGTACTTAAATGATGTTTGATTAATTGTAAATTAAATTTTTTCATTTATTTTATTATTTTCATTTATTTATTTATTTATTTTTGTTATGGTTATGGTTAATAGTAATGGGCCAACCAATTGGGGGCCTATGGATTACTTGGATAGGAGGTTGGATAGATATGGATTATTACCCATGGATCATTGTGTGTGTGTGTGTGTGTGTATATATAGATATATATTATATACATATATAAAAGAGAAAGTAATTTATTAATTACTTTTATAGTAACTTAGGTAGTAATATTTAATCTGATATATAAGTTTTATATTTAAATAATAAAAATATACATAAATTTGATACGTGTTATGTTTTAAGTTACTTTATTATATTATGGTAACTTAAGTATTATTGGATAATTCATTAATAAATAATGGGTAATTTATTAATTACTTTTAGGGTAAAATGCAAAAAATCCCCCTGAACTATTGAGGTATTGCAACTAACCCCCTGAAGTACAAAAAAAACCCCCAAACTATGCATTTGTTGCAATTTACTCCCTGGGTCAACATTCCGGTACCGAAAATTCGAAAGACCATTGTACCCTAAATAAAACGACATAGTTTAAGGCTAAGGAAATCTACAATTGCTGATGTGGAAAGTGAAATATAAATAAACAATGAAAATGCGACAACAAGGCAATTGTGATCTCAACCACACAACCCCATGGCGCCATTTTATGTCTTTATCAACTAGCAGTTGCAGAGCTTTGCAAGTCCTCGATCTGTTGCTAAAACGTGACTAAAATCTTAACATCTCTCTTGCTACAAGTGTTGAAGTCAAATTAGTAACTCTCTTACCCTAAATAATTGATTGAAACCATTTCTAAATTGAGTTTATGGATGATTTTTTTTACTAGTTTTATAACCATTGTCGTTTTTTTCTTGGTATGTATAAAGCATATTTTCATTTTAAAAGGATTCGAGGTTTACATATGATGTTGATGATGTTGTTGTTTTCAAGTACTTCTTTGATGCCTTTGTGTCACTTAATTTTTAGTTTTTTTTTGCCTTTTTCTGTTCATGACTTGGTTTCACCTTTTTCTACCTTTTTGTTGTCAAATGTTGTATGCCTTTGTGTTGCTTAATTTGTAGGTTTTTTGTGTCTTTTTTTTTTGTTGATTTACTTGCTTTCAAGCCTTATTTGTGCCATTATTTTTTGTCAAATGTTGTTTGCCTTTATGTTGCATAATTTTTAGCTTTTTATGCCTTATTCTATTGATGTAGTTGCTTTCAAGCCTTTTTTCTGCAATATTTGTTTTTTGTTCAAATGTTGTCTCGATCAGTGAACTTTGTCTTCATGAATTAGTATAAAATTGTTCATGTCATTGGTGGTCCCTCTATTGAATATGTGTTTTTTTTATGCTTTGTAGTGGTTAGGTAGTCCTTGTGTATAAAATTTTGTTGATTGTCATTCATTGAATTGTCTTTGTTATATGAATTTTTTTTACACCTGTTTAGTATAGGTGCACAGTTGTTGACAATAATTTATCTGTACACTTAATGATTGAATCGATGGTCTGTACACTTATTCACTGAGCCCACTTGTTTATTTAATTATATTGTTGTAGACGGATGGTAAGTACACCATTGAAGTGCATCATGGGGGTATTTTTGAGAAATCACACCCTATGACATACATGAGAGGAAAAATCTCAAATTTTGATAATGTAGACCCAGATAAGATGTCCTTTATTCAGATTCAAGGGATGGCAACTCAGTTGGTATAATACCCCTAATTTTAAAAGGATAGTCTCGGTATTTATTTATTTGTTTTAATTGTATTTTTAATTATTTAATTGATTATTTGACTAATTGCTTATCTGTTTAATTGAATTAGATATTACTTGATTATTTGATTATTTGTCTATGTGTTAATTATTTAATTAGATTATGTGCTTAAATGGTGATTAATTATAAATTAAATGTTTTCTTTTCTTTTATTATTTTATTTTATTTTTCTTTTATGGTTATGGTTAGTAGTAATAGGCCAACCAATTGGGTCCCATGGACTACTTGGATAGGAGGTTGGATGTGTATGGATTATTACCCATGGATAGTTATGTATGTATATATATAGATATATATTATATGCATATATAAAAAGGAAAGTAATTTATTAATTACTTTTATGGTAACTTGGGTAATAATATTTAGTCTGATATATAGGTTTTATATTTAAATAATAAAAATATACGTAGATTTAATATGTGTTATGTTTTAAGTTACTTTATAATATTATGGTAACTTAAGTATTATTGGATAATCCATTAATAAATAATGGAATGTGTATAATTTATTTATTTAATAAACATATACATAAATAATATACGTAACATATTTTACTTACCTTTTTAATATATATAAAAGGGAAAGTAATTTATTAATTACTTTTATGGTAACTTGGGTAGTAATATTTAATTTGATGTAGATGTTTTATATTTAAATAATAAAAATATACGTAAATTTGATACGTGTTATGTTTTAAGTTACTTTATAATATTATGGTAACTTAAGTATTATTGGATAATCCATTAATAAATAATGGAATGTGTATAATTTATTTATTTAATAAACATATATATAAATTATATACGTAACATATTTTACTTACCTTTTTAATATTTTAATATATATATTTTTTAAGTTGACTTGGATTGGGAAAAGGGTTAGGGTTATTTTATTTAGCCTATAAATATATAGCTATAGGTTATAAAAGGTGGTTAGAAATATTCACGTGATATATTCTAGAGAAAGGGAGAGTTAGAGAATGAAGGAGGAAAAGGAAGGAAGGAGGAGAAAAAACCCTGTAGAGAGAAGATCAAGAAGAAAAAGTTTAACTTTCGATCCGAAAGTTTAAGGCAAGTTCTTCTTCTATCTCTTTCCCTTTGATTCGTGTTTCTATGCATGCCTAGGAAATTTCAGGATATATTAAACACACAAAATTAAATAATTATGCATGTTTAATTGGATTAGAACATAGGTTTTATGAAATTGGTTCATATCAGTTCTTGTGTTATGAATTGATAAATGCATGATTTTGATTAGATTTTCGGTGTGAATTTTTATATGTTTACATTATGTATTTTTCATATCTGTGGAATGATGGAACGTAGAAACATGCCTAGGATTCCTGAACATTAAATAGGAACTAGCTTTGGGTTTAAATAAATTTAAATAGACTCAATCATAATGATGTTTGCTATTTGAATGTTTTAAACAAATGAATGGATTTAATCTTTTAAAATATTTTAGCAATTAAGATTAAATATGTAGGATGAATTAAATATTGAGAATGCTTATTTGATGGTATAATAAAATATCATCATGTATAAGATTCAGTTTGTGTGGGACATATGATATAGCAAGGTTAAATAAATAATAATTCATTCCTATTTTGTGATAACTTGATATCATATTATCATAGTTATTTCTAGAATGTCTGATGTATTTCCTTAATTGTTACATCAATTGTTGGATTGTGTGGTTTAACGCACCGGTATGGGACGGTGGTATTCTAGGGATGGATTAACTTATCAGTTAAGTCCTACCTATTTTATATAAGGGAATGGATTAACTAAAATGTTAAGTCCTACTTATATTTAAGTCAGGTCAGCTGAACAAGTTGAATGACTTATGGAGGATTAATTTATTATATAAGGGAATGGATTAACTAAAATGTTAAGTCCTACTTATATTCAAGTCAGGTCAGCTGAACAAGTTGAATGACTTATGGAGGATTAATTTATACTGGATAGGACGGTTACTAGATTTTATATATATATAAGTATGGTGCCATGATATGAGCTTGAGTCTCAGGATCAGTGGTTAGGGCGCGTATATCGCCAGGGATGTGTAACTAGATATAGTGTAGTTGTGTACCCTGGTAGATCTAGATACTCATGCCCACTATATGTGCGTTTTGCATGTTGCCTACTATTCAGGTTGAGACAACCCTATAGCCTAGTGAGGTTCCTTTAGTGTGTATATATATATATACGGACTACTAGTTACTGTTGGATTGACTAGGATGTATACGTGTATCGGATCTCTGCTTGGACTGTAATAGAGTAGAACTTGTTTGTGGGCCTGACCCACCATTATTTTTCAGGTGTTCGTCAGGAGTAGAGGTTGTTCGTGCTGAGCGAGGATCAGTCTACTTCATTCTTCCGATACTACATAGGAGTTCCTTTATGATTTAGTTTCCTGATTTAGACAGTTATTGCTGTCATTTGTTTAGTTTTGATTTTCTAGGGGTCCACACAGTATGGATTCCCGAGTTGTATTTTGGAGGATCAATTGTATCAGAAGAGTTTAGTAATTAATGAAAATATATTCTGAGGTTTATTATTAGATTATCATTTTAGTTTCTTGTCAGCATTTTATTTATTCTTCTTTATTCTTCTGTACTCTGTGTTCGTTTATTATCAATTTATTTTGATATCCTCGGGTATTCGGGCGTGGGCCTGGCCAACCCGCATTCGGAAATCCGGGAGTATCACAGTTGGGATATGGGGAGGTCAGTGAAGTGTTCTATAAAGTACCTTATCAATGGCAAAAGTTTAATGAAGTCAAATGTGACTTAGATGTATTTAGGATGTTTTATGACCATGAAGCCCGTAGGGAAATCAACAAAATTAAGCTATACATTGTTGCACCTATCTTGTTGAATGAAGCACCAAATGAGGATATCTTAGGTAATGATGTGGGTTGGGGTGTAGGGTGGGATGAATCAGACCCCATTGCTCCTGTGTCAAGCCCATATGGCCCTAATGATGAGTTGATAAGCTTGAATGGATCTGATGATGAAGTTCTTGATACTGAATCTATTTACCAAGAATACATTCCTTCAAGGGATTCAGGAGAAAATGAACTAGAAATAGATATGAAATTTGGCTCTGTTGGAGATTTTAGGTTGGCCCTTAGAGAGACAGCATTGAGGGGTAAGTTTGATATAAAGTTCACAAAGAATGATGGAGATAAGGTAAGTGCAGTATGTAAGGCTGAAAGTGGTTGGAGAATATATGCAAGTAAAACAGAAGGTGATGATTGTTTGATAGTTAAGACATATGTGCAAGATCACGCAAACTGTCTTTGGTTTCATAGCAATGCACAAGCCTCATCATCCTTTATTGTAAACAAATACTTAGAACAACTAAGATTGAACCCAAAGATGCCTTTGAGTACACTTAAGAGCACTATTGCTTCTGATTTGGACATTGATGTGTCCAAACACAAAGTGTATAGGGCTAAGAAGAAAGCATTAGAGATCATTGAAGGAAATGAAGAAGAGCACCATGAAAAAATAAGAGATTACTGCAGTTTAATCTTGAGAAGTAACCCTGGCAGTATTGTTAAATTGCAAACTGAGCCCGCTGGTGTTAAGAATGAGAGAAGGTTCATGAGAGTGTTTATCTGTTATGATACAATGAAAACTAGTTTTAAAGAAGGTTGTAGGCCTCTCATTGGTGTGGATGGTTGCTTCCTAAAGGGACCATATGGTGGCCATCTTTTGAGTGCAGTGGCCAATAATGGAAATGGATAGATGTTTCCAATGGCAATTGCAGTAGTAAGTCTGAGACAAGAGATTCTTGGGAATGGTTTATGAGAGAATTAATGGATGCTATAGGACCTTACCAAGATATAACTTTTATATCAGATAGACAGAAGGTACACTTTCTATTTAATTTACTTCTATGTATGTTTAGATTCTATTTTAATTTAATTTTGTGGTCTGTTTTATTCTACTTTTTTTAACACTGATTTTCTATTTGATTTGTCTCGTGTGTTAAGGTTTAGTAGAAACCTTTGAGCACATGATGGAATGGTCAGACCATAGATTTTGTGTAAGGCATCTGTATGAGAATTTCAAACTCAGGTTCAAAGGACAGCAACTAAAAATAGAGTTATGGGAGGCAGCAAGGGTATATACTGAAGCAGACTTTGAATAACATATGAGGAAAATAAGGGACTTAAATGTGGAAGCTTATGAGTGGTTGAGGAAGGTGCCAGCTGTTTTGTGGTCAAGGTCAGGCTTTACCCAAACTTCAAAATGTGATATACTCATCAACAACATATGTGAAAGTTGGAATGCAATTATTGTTGATGCAAGAGATAAACCAATAATATACATGCTAGAATGGATTAGGAGGTATCTAATGTTAAGGTTTCAATGCAAGAGAGAATGGATGTCATTACAACAAGGCTTGTTATGTCCAGAAATTCAAAAGAATCTCAACAAAATGAAATACCAAGCTAGAATGTGTAAGGTGCATTATGCTGGAAATCAAAAGTATGAGGTCGAATGTTATGGCATAAGTGAAGCAGTTGACATTGAGAAGAAAACTTGCAGTTGTTGGGTGTGAAATTTGACTGGCATCCCCTGTAGGCATGCTGTAGCATGCATCTTTATGAAGAGGGAAGCTCCTAAGGTATATGTTCACCCATACTATCACAGAGAAACCTACCTCAAGTCCTATGCTGGTTTAATCCTACCCATTCTAATGGGAAGGTTGATGAAAACAGACCCCATTCAACCACTGCTTCCACCACACTATAGGAAGCCCACTGGTAAGCCAAAAAAGACTAGGAATAAGAAGAATGATGAACCAAAGGGTGGAACCAAACTTAGTAGGTCTAAGGAAAATTTGAAATGTTCAAGGTGCAAGGAGAGTGGCCATAACACAAGGACCTGCAAAGCACCTGAGCCATTAGTGATTGACAAACCTCCTCCAAGAAGAGGAGGTAAACCACCCATTCTTGGAAGGGGAAGACCAAGAGTACCTGGAGGCATAACAGGCAGAGGAAGAGGAAAAAGGGGAGGAAGAGGGAGAGCTAGAGAAATTGAAATTCCACCTCCAGTACCTTCAAACCAAGAGGTACTTTTAATATGATATTTATGATAATTTTCATGTTATGTCTACCTTAACTGAGCTAACTTGTACTATTCATTTTAGGTTTTAAACATACCCTTTACACAGCTTTCACAAAGTCAGGCATCATCTTCTTCTAGGTATGCTGAAAACAATCCCTTATGTTCTCTTTATGTTGGTTGGTATGACTTGTTATAAATCATAACAAATTGGTTGGTTTGTTAACAGGTTCATGATAGACAGTGAGTATGCCTGTTGGTAGTGAAGAAGGCCAGTAATTGTAGCTTTTGTTGAAGCTTTTTGTTAGTGGATGACCCTTTTTGTCTATGGTCTTCTTGCTGTCAGTGGTTTTTGTCACTCCAAGTTACTGTTGGATGTTGTTTTGTTGCTGCTATGGCTCATGCTGACTTTTTGGTTATTGTATATGTTCATGGGATAGGAGAACTTTAGTTCGATTTCCATATATGTATGTTATTAAGTAGTACTGATGTTACTTATGTTTAAAATGGTAATGTCCTTATGTAATTACAGTGTACTTTGGTTGAATAGGCTTAGTGTCATTGAACAGATATACTGTCATTGAACAGGTTATTTCTAGAAATTTGTTTCAGTGCAATTAAAGGTTGATGGTGCTCAGTCATTTGGTTTTGATGTATATTTATTTGCTTGCAGTGTGCTTTGAATGCTTTAAAAAATTACAGTGTAGTTTAGTTGAACAGGCCTAGTGTCATTGAACATGTATACTGTCATTGAACAACTTATTAAATTGCACTTTCAATGTGTTCCATTTGTAGTTGTCATTGAACAGGTCATTAAATTGCACTTTGAATGTGTCATTGGCATGTATTGCAGTGTAGTTTGGTATTCACATGCTTAGTGTGCTTTGAATGTGTTCCATTTGTTGTCAATGCAGGCTTGCTTTATTGCAGTGTAGTGTGTTTGTGCATAATATCACGTCAAAAGCACAATACCATGGCACTTAACATTACACAATACCACTTAAAAAACACAATAGCTACCAAGGGTTCTTGCAAATTGGCATTTCATTAGTTAACAACACTATTACAAAACAGAGTTTGGCACAATCTTCCTACATAACATCCAACTATATAACATAAACCATCGTATAATAACCCAAACCTCCATAACATCATACACCCAAACCTTCATGCCATCATACACCCAAACCTCCATATAACATCATAAAACAACCAAAACAGTCTTAACCTACATTACATTCAGTTAAGAGCAACAAAAATAAATAAAACTAAAATAGAGAACCCAAAGAATATAATACTTCCCACGAACAGAGCCATTGCAAATGATGTGATGGAATTAAGAGCTACTGGAAGAACTTCATCAGCCAGAGGGACAAGAGGACCAGCTTGAGGATATCGATTGATGTTTGGTATCAAAAGAGGAGTCCCCCATTCAAAAAACTTGCAAACCCTTCTACTGCACTTATAATATGGCCTCCCAGGATTATTCGCGGACTCAGAAATGAATACAGAAGCTCTCTGGCCACACCAACACCTCTTATTCATCATTCGAGGCCCAGCATTGTCCATTATCAAGACCTTCAAAAAATTAGGAGAACTATATATATGTACACGATCTCTATTTATATAGTTAAACTTGTCAATATAGAGCCAAATACAGAGAGGGGATTACCTTAGATATATATATATATATCAACTGACATCAATATAGAGCCAAATAGAGAGAGATTATTACCTTATAGTCGATACAGATCTGAGATTCACAGAGAGGAGTAGAACACAACAAATATAGAGAGAGTGTGATTAATGGACGATAAACTGATGGCACGAGAAATAGAGGATCCACAACGAACAGATAATCATATGGATTGAAAGGATTGAGAGGTATGGCGAATCAATTTGAAATTATTTTAGGGTTCCAATAGTTGGGTGTATATACTGGTGTATGTGTATATATAAGGATTGAGACTTAAGGTGCGTTTGGCTGCAACGGTCATAACAGGGGCGAATTGGTCCTTTCAGCTTTGTAAGGGCATTATTGTCCATCAAAATTAATTCATATATCAAGTGTCACACATGCGCTCAAATTAGAGATGTTTTTGGCCGGACTATTGCCGGAGGGGGCAATCTGCAACAAATGTAACTAGTTTAGGGGGTTTTCTACATTTTTTGTAGTATAGGGGGTTGTTTGCATGTTCCCCAATAGTTCAGGGGGGTTTTTTGTATTTTACCCTTACTTTTATGATAACTTGGATAGTAATATTTAATCTGATGTATATGTTTTATATTTAAATAATAAAAATATACATAGATTTGATACGTGTTATGTTTTAAGTTATTTTATAATATTATGGTAACTTAAGTATTATTGGATAATCCATTAATAAATAATAGGTAATTTATTAATTACTTTTATTGTAACTTGGGTAGTAATATTTAATCTGATGTATATGTTTTATATTTAAATAATAAAAATATACATAGATTTGATACGTGTTATGTTTTAAGTTATTTTATAATATTATGGTAACTTAAGTATTATTGGATAATCCACTAATAAATAATGGGATGTATATAATTTATTTATTTAATAAGGATATACATAAATTATATACGTATCATGTTTTAGGTTACCTTTTTATATTTTAATTTTAATTTTTCTTTATTAAGTTAACTTGGAATGAAATTAGAACTATGGTTAATTTTATTTAGCCTATATATACATAAGTATAAGTCTGTAGGAGGCTTCAAAAAAATATAGTACGTGATTTTATATTAGAGAGAGAATGAGGAAGAGAAAGGAAGGAGGAGAAAACCATTTAGAGAAGAGGATCTAGGAAGAAGAAGTTTAACTTTCGATGTTTAAGGCAAGTTCTTCTTTTATTTCTTTCCTTTTGATTCGTGTTTCTGTATATGCCTAGGAAATTCCAGGATTTAGTAAACACATAAAATTAAATAATTATGCATGTTTAATTGAATTAAAACATAGGTTTTATAAAATTGGTTCATATCTGTTCTTGTGTTATGAATTGATAAATGCATGATTTTGATTTAATTTTTTGTGTGAATTTTTATATGTTTAAATTATGTATTTTTCATTTATGTGGAATGATGGAACGTAAAAACATGCCTATGATTTCTGAACATTAAATAGGGACTAAGTTTGGGTTTAAATAAATTTAAATAGACTCAATTATAATGATGCTTGCTATTTGAAGGTTTTAAACAAACGAATGGATTTAATCTTTTAAAATATTTTAACAATTGAAATTAAATGTGTAGGATGAATTGAATATGGAGAATCCTTATTTGACGGTATAATAAAATATCATCATGTATAAGATTCAGTTTGTGTAGGACATATGATATAGGAAGCTTAAATAAATAATAAGTCATTCCCATATTGTGATAACTTGATATCATATTATCATAGTTATTTCTAGATTGTTTGATGTATTTCCTTAATTATTACATCAACTGTTGGATTGTGTGGTTTAATGCACCGGTATAGGACGGTGGCATTCTAGAGACGGATTAACTTATCAGTTAAGTCCTACTTATTTTATATAAGGGAATAGATTAATTAAAATGTTAAGTCATACTTATATTCAAGTCAGGTCAGCTGAATAAGTTGAATGACTTGTGGAGGATTAATTTATTATATAAGGGAATGGATTAACTAAAATGTTAAGTCCTACTTATATTCAAGTTAGTTCAGCTGAACAAGTTGAATGACCTATGGAGGATAAATTTATACTGGATAGGATGGTTATTAGATTTTATATATATATAAGTATGGTGACATGATATGAGCTTGAGTCTCAGGATCAGTGGTTAGGGCGCGTATATCGCCAGGGATGTGTAGTTAGATATAGTGTAGTTGTGTATACTGGTAGGTCTAGGTACTCATGCCCATTATATGTGCATTTTGCATGTTGCCTACTATTCAGGTTGAAACAATCCTATAGTCTAGTGAGGTTCCTTTAGTGTGTGTGTGTGTGTATATATATATATATATATATATATATATATATATATATATATATATATACGGACTACTAGTTATTGTTGGATTGATTAAGATGTATACGTGTATCAAATCTCTGCTTGGACTGTAGTAGAGTATAACTTGTTTGTAGGCCTAACCCACCATTATTTTTTCAGATATTCGTCAGGAGTAGAGATTATTCGTGCTAAACAGGGATCAATCTACTTCACTCTTCCGGTTTATCTACATAGGAGTTCCTTTATGATTCAGTTTCCTGATTTAGACAGTTATTGCTGTCATTTATTTAGTTTGGATTTTCTAGGGGTCCACACAATATGGATTCTCGAGTTGTATTTTTGGAGGATTAGTTGTATCAGAAGAGTTTATTAATTAATGGAAATATATTCTAAGGTTTATTATTGGATTATCATTTTAGTTTCTTGTTAGCATTTTATTTATTTATTTATTATTCATTTGTAGTCTGTGTTCGTTTATTATCGATTTGTTTTGATATCCCCGGGTATTCGGGCGTGGGTCTAGCCAACCCGCATTTGAAAATCCGAGGGTATCACAAAAAGAGGATTCCGGCGACTAGAGGGGAGCAAAGTTCTCACTTTCAGAACTACTATGACTAAGTTGCTCATTTTTTTAGTTCAGGGGGGTATTTTGTAGGGGTGCACACGGTTCCGGTCGGAACCGGAACCGTTCACAATGGTTCCTAAAAAACGGAACCGGAACTGGAACCGGAACCATATAAATTAGAATTGAACCATAGAACCGATTCGTTTCCATGAGAACCGTTGACTATGAGTTGACTGACAACGGCAGAAGCTTGCGAACCCGAACTAGAACAACAGCGATTGAAACTGAAAGATATGGGTTTTGATTTTTTGAACAATCTTAAATGATATGCCGATATGAGTTTTGAACTTTTGATTCTTACAGACAGATCTGAAATATATGGGTTGTGAACTTCTGATTCTTGTAGATTTTGTAGTTTACAGTTGCATAGAGAGAGATGGCAAGTTTAGCAATGATTAAATTAAAGTTTCCTATTCAGTTGGACATGATTTTTGGGAAAAATCAATGAATATTATATAAAATATATACGTATATATACATATATATATTTCTATATAAAATGAAGAAAGATTTAGAGGAGATCTTACCTTTTGATGTAGATGTTTATTCAACAAAACTAGTGATTTGTGTGCTTAATCCATTATCTATTAGGATGAGTGGAACAAGCATTTTCATTCTGATTTTAAGTTCTCTGAAATGCTCTACATAACTAGTGATTTGTGGTGCAGATTTCCTTATTTCTTAGTTCTTACCCTGCCTCTGCATATCATTTTTTGCATTGATTGTGACTATTGCTTGCAGTTACAGAGAGAGATAGAGGGGCAAGTTCAGATCTGAGAACGAAAATAGAGAGGGCAAGTTCAGAGTCAAGAGAATAGAGATGGAGCTAGATGAGTTTTCAGATTTCCTATGTGAATTGAGGATTGGGATTGGGAATTTGGGATTTGTGTTTTGTTTTGTGGATAGTTTTACGCGCGTGGCTGCTTGTTGGCCTTTAGTTTAGAATAACTAATTATATATATATATATATATATATATATATATATATATATATATATATATATACGGTTTCGGTTCTTACCGGTTCCCACGGGCTGGAACCGGTACCGTTCACTCACGGTTCCGAAATTAAGAACCGGAGCCGGAACCGTGAGAACTGGAAAAAACGGTTCCAGTTCCCACGATTCTGATTCCGGTTCCACAGTTCCGGTTCTTTTGTGCACCCCTAGTATTTTTCTACTTTGTTTAAACCTCAGGGGGTATTTTGCACTTTTGCTTAAATAAAACTTTAAAAGTAAAAAGGAAACTAATAACATAAAAGAAACTAATTGCTTAAGGAAAGTCAAAATATAAAGAAACTAATTGTACAAGGAAATTAAAAACCTAAAATTAAACTTTCTAAAATTAAAAAAATAATAATATAAAACTACTAAAACTGTCCAACATCATATATGAATCATGACAATAAAAAAGTTATTTTGAATTAAAAATAACCTAATCTACTCCAATTCGAGCCGTCCATGAAACAAATGATATTTAAATTGAAACTAGGTTTAAAAAAAAAAAAAAACCAAATATCACATTTGCTTGGCATTCTTCTATCATTATATAATTTGAAAATATAAATCACCAACAAATTTTCAACAACTAAAAAAGAAATAAATAAAATTGGACACATCTCAAAATCTGTCACACGATTCTTTTAGGGATTATTACATATAAATGAACTTAGTGGCCCATATTTACCCATACATTGAGTCAAAGTCAATAATTTCTCTAAAATGTGTTTGACCCAAAAGCTGAGGTGGCACATGAAAAAATACTGTTTCATATTTTTGTTGTCTAAAATACCCTTCTTCCTATTTTATGTGTTGCCTAAAATGCCCTTTTGCGAAGGTACCACTTTTTTTCTAAAGGTACCACATTTTTGGACTGAAGGTACCACTTTTTGGCGTCCAGGTACCATGTTTTCTAAACACTCGTTTAGCTAGATTGGAGAATATTTTGTATTATTCATGGCGTTAACAGAACTGTTTATGGATGTAATGTGCAACCTAATAAGCGGTGTGGGGTTTAATACCATTTTCATTTGCAAAAATACTTTTTTTTGGTGTCAAAGTATCATATTTTCTAAACACTCTAGCTAGTTTGGAGAATATTTTGTGTTATTCATGGCCCTAATAGAGCTATTTATTGATCCACTGTGCAACCTAATTAGCGGTGTAGGGTGTAATACCATTTTCAATTGCAAAAATAAGTCCTTTTTGCAAAGGTACCACTTTTTTTCCAAAGGTACCACGTTTTTAGACTGAAGGTACCACTTTTTGACATCCAGGTACCATGTTTTCTAAACACTCGTTTAGCTAGATTGGAGAATATTTTGTGTTATTCATGGCATTAATGGAGCTGTTTATGGATGTAATGTGCAACCTCAATAGTGGTGTGGGGTTTAATACCATTTTCAATTGCAAAAAAAAGTCCATTTTTTTGGCGTCGAGGTACCATGTTTTCTAAACACTCTAGCTAGCTTGGAGAATATTTTGTGTTATTCATGGCCCTAATGGAGCTATTTATTAATCCACTGTGCAACCTAATTAGCGGTGTGTGGTGCAATACTATTTTTAATTGCAAAAATAAGTCCCTTTTGAGAAGGTATCACTTTTTTTCCAAAGGTACCACGTTTTTGAACTGAAGGTACCACTTTTTGGCGTCCAGGTACCATGTTTTCTAAACACTCGCTTAGCTAGATTGGAGAATATTTTGTATTATTCATTGCGTTAATTGAGTTATTTATGGGTGTAATGTGCAACCTAATTAGCGGTGTGGGGTTTAATACCATTTTCAATTGCAAAAATAAGTCTCTTTTTTTGGGCGTCAAGGTACCATGTTTTCTAAACACTCTAGTTAGCTTTGAGAATATTTTATGTTATTCATGACCCTAATGGAGCTATTTATTAATCCAATGTGCAACCTAATTAGCCAACAAGCTACCAGGTACCATATTTTCTAAACACTCGCTTAGTTAGATTGGAGAATATTTTGTGCTATTCATTGCGTTAATGGAGCTGTTTATGGATGTAATGTGCAACCTAATTAGCGGTGTGGGGTTTAATACCATTTTCAATTGCAAATATAAGTCTCTTTTTTTGGCGTCGAGGTACCATGTTTTCTAAACACTCTAGCTAGCTTTGAGAATATTTTGTGTTATTCATGACCTTAATGGAGCTATTTATTGATCCAATGTGCAACCTAATTAGCCAATAAGCTACCATTCACCTCAAGGAACCTCACTATTTCCATCTTAATCCATCAAGGCTTATAAGATGTAATTTCCTCAACTTTTGATATAATTTTTGCTATAGAGTAATTTCTTAGTATAACTTAGTTGTTAGTACTATAGCTCAATGTTCAATTGCACTTTTTCATGTTATATATTCTGCACGGTTAGTGAAAATTTTCCAAAGGCCATTCGTTGGTAGGAATCAGTGATTTTTATTATTATTATTTTTTGAAATTGTCTTTTGTCTCTTAATATCAAATACATATATATATATATATATATATATCTGGTACAAATCTATGAATTCTTTCATAGTTGTATTAATTGCACAAATTTTTTTTTTTCGTGTTACTCATAATAGTGCTGTCTTTTTAGGCGAATTATAAATTTTTTTTTAATTTTGATGATTTTTTTAAAATTATTATTATTCAAAGTTTCGAATTGTCTGTTTTTATATTACTTTTGTTCCTTATTATTATTATATAATGCCTTAATACCTTAATTTTCATTGCATGTGACAGTCACAGAGATAAAGTGGTTCTTTTGTTCCAACTACACACAGAGACACAGAGAATGCATGTCCATCAAATACACAAACAAGAGGACTCTCACTAGGACCACACAAAGGAAAAAGGCCACAAAATGGTTTACCACATAACAAGGAAATACATACCTATATTTACCCAATTGGGAGCTAGAGGAAGTGGGATAGGAGGATCTCAAAATCCAAAAAGTACTTGAAATGATGTGGGATATGGGACATATGTAATGTTGAACAGTGTCATTTTTTTTGCTGCTATTTTGCAATCTGTTGGTGTGAGCTATTTTTCTACTTTTAAAGAAGAATAACTGTGCAACTTTTTATTGTGATTAGGTTAGTATGTTTTTGCAACCATTGTATGGCATATTATACTGGCATCTACCTTAAATGGAATGAAATGAAGTTCTCTTTTGCATTGGGTTTTTATGAATTAGTATTGTATGGCTTATTATATTAGAGCCTCACTGAATTTTCTTCGACTATTACATGAATGTAGTATAAAAAATATTTCATTCCAAAATTGAAGCAATTGAATGAATAAGGGTAGTTTTGTAACTCTGCAATGGTCAATAAAGTTAAAAATGTCATTTCAGCCATTGTAAAGGGTAAAATTGACCTTCTACCCATTTATCCATCCTGACATCAGCACTAAACGTCTGTTACTTAAAGGCAGGGGGTAAGTTGATACGTATGGTATTACACCCTACACCGCTAATTAGGTTGCACAGTGGATCAATAAATAGTTCCATTAGGACCATGAATAACACAAAATATTCTCCAAGCTAGCTAGAGTGTTTAGAAAACATGGTATCCCGACGCCAAAAAAAATGACTTATTTTTACAATTGAAAATGGTATTAAACCCCACACCGCTAATGAGATTGCACATTACATCCATAAACAGCTCTATTAATGCCATGAATAATACAAAATATTCTCCAATCTAACTAAACGAGTGTTTAGAAAACATGGTACCTGAACGCTAAAAAGTGGTACCTTCAGTCCAAAAATGTGGTACCTTTGGAAAAAAAAGTGGTACCTTCGCAAAAGAGGCTTATTTTTGCAATTGAAAATGGTATTACACCCTACACCGCTAATTAGGTTGTACAGTGGATCGATAAATAACTCCATTAAGGTCATGAATAACACAAAATATTCTCCAAGCTAGCTAGAGTGTTTAGAAAACATGGTACCTCGAAGCCAAAAAAAACCCCACATCGCTAATTAGGTTGCACATTACATCCATAAACAGCTCCATTAACGCCATGAATAACACAAAATATTCTCCAATCTAGCTAAATGAGTGTTTAGAAAACATGGTACTTGGACGCCAAAAAGTGGTACCTTCAGTCCAAAAATGTGATACCTTTGGAAAAAAAGTGGTACATTCGCAAAAAGGCATTTTAGGCAACACATGAAATAGGAAGAAGGGTATTTTAGGCAACAGAAATATGAAACAGTATTTTTTCATGTGCCACCTCAGCTTTTGGGTCAAACACATTTTAGAAAAATTATTGACTTTGACTTGATGTATGGGTAAATATGGGCCACTAAGTCCATTTATACGTGATAATCCCATTCTTTTAAACCTTTCACTTTCATTCCTATTAAATGTAAGCTCTCGTGCTATGTAACTTTGCTCAAGATGCTTTGTGTTCACAAAAAAGCAGCAGCAAAAGGAACACCAGTTGGATAAGATGTTCACAATAAACCAGCAGCAAAAGGAACACCAGTTGCAGGCAACCACGCATCCCCTGAAATGAAGCTGCCCACAGTGAATTTAGCCGCATCCGCTGCACTCATCACATGGAAACCAGGCCATGCCACCCTCCCGCCAGTCCCCGAGCCCGCTCCCGTATTACCAAACTCACCATAATACAACGTCGGGGGCGGCACCTCCCCATTCCATTCCAACCAACCGGCAGCATCAATCAACCCATCCAGGAAGCTCTGCATAAAAACCGTCCTCGCGTACCCCTCCCATGGTCTCCCTAGGAACGTCTTCGTCTTGCCATTTCCCGAATTCGCCAAGTCACTAGCTGCTCTGATGTTACAGTTGTGGATTGATATGCCAGTGTTCTGGTTTTCGTGTGTCCTGCTTTGTGCAGTGATGGTGTTGGTTTGTCCTGTCATTCCAAGTCGCGGATAGATGTTGCAGTTTTGGAAGACAGCTGCTGCATTTCCGAAGATGAAGTCCACGGTTCCATAGATGTCGCATTCTCTGTAGAATTGTCTCTGGGAATGGGTATACAAGGTGTCTTGGTAGCCATCGAAGCTGCAGCGAAAAAATGTGGAGAGGTCTGCACCATTTCTGACTGCCACTGCTTGGTGCTTGATTGCCCCGGCTGTGTTACGGAAGGTTATGTTTATGGCAACAAATCCTTCCCCAACCACAGCTGCAATACATGTATTGAAAATTCAAGAATTACATATATATATATAACATGGTGTTTGGATGACAAAGGAGGGAAGGAAAGAAAAATATATCATTTACATAAACAAATTATTTACATTTGCTTGAACTTACAACAAAATTTATGCAAGGGCCAGACGCTTGTCATTCGACTCAAAAGTTTAAGAGTGGAGCTATCTGTCTGCCCTTAAACTGTCAGGTAGAGCAGCATGTCCGTCTAAGTCCAAGACAAAAACCTCTAATCGTAAACTTGTTTCTAATTTTTTTTCTTTGGTTTCTCTTTTTCCTTTTCATTCCAATTCATTCCATCCAAACACAATCTAAGATCAAGTGATACATGAATATAGATCATTAACAAAACTTTTAATTAGTTTTAGATCATATTCGGTGCAAAAATAATATCAAATGTTAAATTTATATCTAGTTTGTCCCTCTCTACACCTGTGAAGATGTATCCACTAAGTAATCATTGATCAAAGTCATTGTTTCATGAATGTACAAGTAAAATTATGTTGCTCCTATGGGATCTAATTGACTTCATGTGGAACCAAAATTTAAAAAGTTATGCATTGAAAATAAAAAATAAAATAAAAAATACAACAATCTAATGTTATTATGATATTTCAGCTTACCAAATGTTTGAGTATTAAATGTTGACCATCCATCACCCACACTCCGACTACCGGTAATGATAGTCTGGTCGATTCCATCTCCTACCATCATCAAGTACCTCTGGTTCTTGCCAATGGAAACATACTCTTCATAAACCCCTGCAACCACATGAATCAAGAAATACCCATTGTTCGGATTCGTGTTGATTGGCGCTGCAGCGATTGCAGCATTGATGGTAGTGAAATTCCCACTTCCATTCGGATTTACAACCACCACTTGGCTAACAGCCACATTACCCCCACTTTTTTGGAGGAGTTTTGTTCCAATCAGTGACTCGTAAATGTTCCGGTTTTCGCTTGACATTGTCAATGGCAACTGACCATCTTGTCTGAGATCAATGTTCTTGGAAAAAATTTGCTCTCTATCCATTAGCCACCGGCTTTTTGTCATGTCAGGAAACCAACCTTGCGTAAAAAGTGAAAGAGACGCACCATATAGCAGAGTTCCATTAGTGAGTGGGGCTAAAAGGGCATTTCTAATAGTTAAAT
The DNA here is from genome assembly GCF_030987335.1 of Cornus florida. Lineage (NCBI taxonomy): Eukaryota > Viridiplantae > Streptophyta > Magnoliopsida > Cornales > Cornaceae > Cornus > Cornus florida. The sequence goes on along the minus strand of NW_026775573.1, from coordinate 15,036,515 downwards.
CAGAATTTATGGCTTGAAGACCATCTAAACATGTTTGTTGGTTGGTTAAAATTGCAGAAAGCAAGGTTTGAGTGTCCTCAGCTTGAAATGTCTGAAGAGTATTTGTTGAATTAATGGTTTGAATAGTGTTTGACAAGAAATCAATGTTCAAGCTATAGAGAAATTGGCAATCTTGGAGAGCAAAAATGGTGGTTTGTGACAATGTTTGTCCAAGGTTGAGGTAACCATTGATCAAAGAAAGGAAACTTCCGGTTTCTACTAAGGCGCGATTAATTGAAAGCCGGCCACTATCAAATATGGTGCCTGAAGGATTCTGTGCTAGCGCGGATTTGCAGAAGAATGGGAAAGGAGAAAAGAAATGGAGCATGAGAAAGAGAGAGAGAATGCAAATAGTGGAATGTAAATTTATGGAAGCCATGTTTGGATGCCTTGAACACAAGAATATTCAATTATATATATAGAATTTCAGATGTAACAAATGCTCCAAAGAGAGTTAATATTGATTTATTTGATGGCTGACAAAAGAGATCTAAAGCGTTTGACTTCTACAAATTATTCCTTGACAGTTTATGAAGGTTGTGGTGCAATTTAACTCGTTGCATTGATTTCAGTATAAAGTTGTACTCTTTAAAATCCTTTTTTCAAATAGTACAAAGTTATACTTCAGTCTATGTAGCCTTGAGTACTTAAAATTCATTTTGTTCTTAGATATTATAATAGTTTAAAGTAGTTTAAATTTAATTTAACTAATGGTTTTTGAAAAACTTTCTTTGAATAAAGAACCATAAAAGAAAGTATTTAGTCTATTTTCTATTAGTAGATCTTTTTAATGATAAATTAAATTAGATGTTATAATGACTAATAAATTTCTTTTAACTAAAGGTTTTTGAAAAAAAGTTATTTGAACCATAAAAGAAAATATTAATTTCTTTTTTCGTTCTTAGATGTTATAATGACGAATTAAATTTCTATTTGAGTTATGTTATTTAGAGAGTAACCTCTTCATATTTAACTTCTGTATTAAATATTAAAACCAAAAAGTCTTGTATTTAACTAAAGGGTTTTAGGAAACGGTCTTTGAATCTAGAACCATAAAAGAAAGTATTAGCCCTTCTAAGTTTTTCAAGAGCAATTTTCTATCTCTAAAGTTCCCCAAAACATTTCTAGGAGATTGAAACAACTACACCTTAAAAAAAAAACGTTTTTAGATAAAATAAAACTAAATAAATAAACAATCAGACCTTTGCTTCGTTTTGGTGCGCAGAATGTAAGTAGGAAAGGAATGAAATGAAAGTGGGAATGGAATGATAGTGGGAATGAATGAGAATGGGAATGGAATGCAGACATTCTCATTCTATTGTTTGGTCCTAAATATGAAATATGTAGGAATGTAGTATTATAACCATTCTAGTGTTTAGTTGGACCAATTTAAAATTTAAAATAGAATAAATTTCAAATTTAGTTCTCCAAAATATCCTTATTAGTAATAAGTAAATTCAATTAACAAAATGACATTCTTTTATAATTTTTTTTTAAATAAATGATGGCATGGCGGGGGTGGATGGTGGTGCCAGAAGTAGAAAACGATAGTGGTGTTAGAAGGCGACAGCGGTGGCGGTGGTGGAAGGCGGTGGTGATGGTAGTGGAAGACGGTAACGGTGGCAGTGGTGGAAGGCGGTGACGATGGCGGTGGCAGTGGTAGAAGGGGTGGCAATGGTGGTGGTGTTGGGAGGTGGTGGCGGTGGTAGACGGAGGCAGTGGTGATGGTGGTGGTGGAAGGCGGTGACGGTGGTAGACGGCGGCAGTGGCGGTGGTTGAAAAAAGCAGTGATGGTGGTGGTAGTGGTGGAAAGCAGTGACGGTGGTGGTAGTGGTGGAAGGCAGTGGCGGTGGAAAATGATGGCAGTGGCGGTGGTGATAATGGAAGGTGGTAGCGGTAACGGTGATGGTGGTGGAAGGTGGTGGCTGTAATGAAAGGCAATGGTGGAAGGTGGTGGTGATGAAAGGTGATGGCGTTGGTAGCGATGGCAGTAGCGACGATGGTGGTGGAAAGAGGTGGGCAGTGGTGAAAGTCAATTGCGGCGGCGGTAGTAGAAGACGGTAGTAGTGATGAAAGTCGATCGTGGTGGTAGTGAAAGGTGGAGATGGTTATGGTGAAAGGTAGCAGCGGTTTTTGAACTTGGAACATGAGAGTTTTTTAAGAAGTTGAATTTTTAAAAAAATTTACTTGGGAATGAAATGATCATTCTATAGGTTTAGTTGTGAAATCACCATTTCATAGATTTAGTTATGGAATAGATTTTCATTCTCAGGAATGGATATTCCATTCTCAGTTTAAATTGCATGTCAAACAAAGAATAGTTGAAATGGGCATTTCATTCCATTCTATTCCATTCCTGCACACCCATAGCATTAGGCCCAGTTTGGTTGGAGGTAATAGAAGGAAAAGAAAAGAAAGGTAATAATGGGAGATTAAATGTTATGTTTGGTATAGGTTCTTAAAGGGGACAGGGAGATTCGAAATGATACAAATTAGATATGTACCGAATTTGTCTTTACTTTTGTATAAGACAAATCTCTACAAAAAGGTATGATAGTAAATTTATTAAAATAGTTTTTTTTTTTTTTTTTTTTTCCAAACATGATTAAATTAATTAAAATAATTTTATTAAATCACTATAGTCTGATTAGAAATTCAAATTTGTTCCAATAAAGACACGCTCAAATTTGTTTCACTAAAGATAGGGCGCTGAGTACCTTCCGGCAAAAATGCCATCACATGTATATATGACTATTGGAGAATGAAAATTGTAACGGATATGACATTTTCAATCCCCTTAAAATATTTGGTTTAAAAAAAATAAAAAAAATGAGTCTAAAAATTTAGCATTGCCCGTATCATCTCACAAAATTTAATTAGAGGGATTTTTTTACTTTACAATCACCTAAAAATATTTGGTTTATATCAATAAAAAAATAAAAATAAATAAAAATAAAAAGTCGACAAATTTGGCATTGCCCGTATCATCTCACAAAATTTAATTAGAGGGATTTTTTACTCTAATTATTCACATAATTTTAACAATAATATCTCCATTAAAGCCAAGGTTGAATGTACAACTATAATAATTAAAGCAATTGTCATTAGCAAACTCAAAAGATGAAAATGATTCCCATTTCAACAAAAGATATTACAATGTATCTACATTCCTACTCTCCCAAAAATCCCATGATAATATAAAGTTTTCCTGCAAAGTAAGACAATATCACATACATAAACACGTAATAATATAAAGTTTTCCGGCAAAGAAAGACAATATCACATACATAAACACGTGTTCTAAATTCTCTCATTTGAGATTCTTGTTAGGGTTTTCAATCATAAATAAACCGTGTTACACGGTTTTTCGAATAATAATTCTTCATCATAGGCCTAATCCTTTTTTATTCACGTCCATGCTGAGAAGATCCCCACTTTTATTGTATAATGGTTTTAGTGGGACGATTCTAATCCCATCTAATCTTGCAACCCCTTGACCTCAAGGTCTCAAGTAGCTCTGGGGAAAGCAAGAATCCAATAGAAGCAAGCAACTTCACCTTTTTGAGCTGGGCACAGCAGGCTCTAAGCGCCACCTCAAACCCTTTCACCGACACGTTAGTGAGGTTCACCAGCTTCGCATCCTGCAGACGAGTCAAGTTCCCCATCACCATGCACAGCCCCATATCCGAAATTGCACAACAGCTTACATTTATCTGCCACAACCACATAAGCTTCAGTCTTACTATTTCCTAATGCCCGAAAAACTATGTCTATATATATATATTAAAGAAAAATATAGGACATAAAACATGGATAGAATTTCTTATGTAACAAGCCTAGATGCATCATCAATTACTTCAAATTCAAAAATAACAAGCATTAGAATTAGTAGCATCTCTGATCTCCTCCACCTTTCAAAGTAAAGGTTGAGAATTCAAGTCCCAATTGAGACAAGTATGCCTGTGACTCTGTCTATCCTATAAAATAAAAAAAGTGTTCCACGGTAGATACAAACAACCAGAGAAGTATCATTTATTTTATTTTATATTATGAATACATTCTTACAAGTTATGAAACATAAACCACAATAACAATGTGGTATCAATGTGTTCTTTTCAAGTGCATATAGGAAGATTGTGTCAGGACTAAAAAACAAATGAATGACACCAAAACATTGTCTTCACTTCACTACCAAGATCACTGTTTTTTGGTCCCAATTCTACTACAATTTTCTTCAGAACAACAATTTCTTCAGTTTGTAAGACCTCTAAAATTATCCCCGTATATGTATTTAAGAAAATTCAAAGCATTATAAACAGTCAATTTGGTTTCCATGAAGATCAAGGTTTCAGGTCAACCCCATTTCTATATGCACAACGGGACATGCTTCCATTAATAAAAATATTTTGAAGAAAATATCACCTATTTTGCAAGTAAAAGATCTGGATAAATTTTTGAAATGATACTAACCTAGGATACACCTAAACACCGGAGAAAAACATTTTGCCTAAACACCTATAGTAATATGATGCCTCGTGAGTGGCTTAACATACATTTCCTTATTATTCCCCTTCCAAATACCACCGGTCCCCCCTCTCCCCACTTTTAGATTCTGTACCTTTTCAAACTAAAAACCAAAATTTTGAATGAAAAAACTAGTTATAAGATGAAAAATCCCACAAGTCTTGACCGCTAATTTCATGGTCAAAACTTATCGCCTGACTTGGAAATTTCCCCTATAAAGGTGAGAATTACAACTTATGTAGTTTGTAGGAGCTGTGGTGCACAGAATTGTGACTCCTGGAAACTTTGAAAAAGAACAACTAGATTTCCTTCTGCAAACAAAGAGTTCAAGGTTCCCAGATGGCATAAACAAGCCCCAAAAATTTCTTGCGTCTACTCTTCTTTCTTTTCATTCAATAAGTGGAGTTGGATATTAGAAAATGTAGAATTTACATGCAAAAAGTTACTTTTCTTAAAAGAAAAGGAAGGCCATTATCAATTATGGTCTTTGTTTTATCTAGGGTTGGGAGTCAATACTGGGTGACTGCAAGCTTAACCCTTGTCAATAGTTGCACAAGTGGGCTAAGCACATACTTGTACCGAATTTAAATGCTTGGTGGCTCCCACTGAACCAAGCAATGTCCCCTACTGCTCTATTTTAAAACAAAACAAAATTCCAACTTAAAATCAAGAAACCAAACCTGTAGCAAATTCTTTGAGTAGTATGCAAGAGCCCAAAATCCCGTATCATTAATATTCTCACAGTGCTTTACATCCAATTCTGAGAGATTCTTGCATCCTGCTGCAAGTGCCGTCAAACCTGTGCCTGTGACGTTCACAAGACCACGAAGTTCCAGTTCAGAAAGTTCTCGCAGATGGCTCAAGTACTCCATACCTATGTCAGTAATCTCACTGCAGTAAGACAAGTTTAACTTCTTTAACTTCTTGCAACCACTTGATATAGCAGCTAAAGTATCATTGCTGATTCCCATACAACTGCAACAAAGTTATTAGGTAAGAATTTCGATAATTATTCACATAAACATGAACAATTAGTTCTTGGTATAAATTACCGGTATAGATCAAGTTCACGGATCTTTGTGCAGTTAGAAGCAATATAGAACAATCCCTTGTCTGATATGTTTGTACAAAGTCCTAATTTTAAGCATAGAAGTTCTGAACATTTAGACAAATACTTGAGTCCTGAGGAAGAGAATAAATAAGATCAGATTTAAATCAATTACAAATCACAAAGTCTGGAAACTAATAGGCAACAGATTATTTCTGAAACTAAAATTAAAATTACAAAATAAATTTGAAGACTTTGCATGCATAAGAGAGAGAAATGAATGTTTAAAACATACTCCTACAAACTAAAATTTGTGCTTTCTTGATCTATGCATAATGAAATTCAGTCAATACAATTTATGATGGAGTCAATTAGAAAATTTTACCAGCATCGTTTATGCCAGAACATTCTGTCAGATCAAGCTCCTCAAGTAGCAGGCAACATGATCCAAGACAATCCAGACTCTTCTCAGTGAGCAAATTGCAGGACTCTACCTTAAGGCACAAAAGATTTCTACAAGAGTTCGCTACAGCTGATATTGCCACATCAGTAATAGAATTGCAGCATGTTATATTGAGGATCTTCAAATTGGCACATCCAGATACTAGCTGTGTAATGCCAAAGTCTGTTACTCCTTTGCATTTGCTCAGCCCAATTTCAAACAAAAATTTGCAGTAACTGCTGATGATTTGAAAACTAGAGTTAGACACTCGAGCCCCATCTATTCTAATTGTATTCAGATTCTTCAAGTCCTTCAAGCAGCAGAGAAGGGTTTTGGAAAGTTCCTAGTGCAAATAGAAATTCGAGTTCAGGCTTATAATTTACACCAACTGACATTAAAAAGAAAAACTTACTGAAGCTAAGCCCCAAATCAAAAATCACTCACAAAAAAACAATAGCCTGCATTGAGCTTCTTCAGACCACTATGTCCTCTAATTACAGAAACTAAGCCAGATGAACTCACATTGTCACATCTCGATACATCCAGTACCTACACGAAAAGGTATTGATACCATGAATAGGCTGTAACTTATCAAATTATTTCAATTTTTCATAATTATTTGAGAAAAGTGGCTGTCCTCATTCTCAAAATCAATGTTACATGAATTCTTCAAAATAGGTGAAGTATCGAAATCAGACACACAAAAACATCGATATGGAATATGTATACTTCCAAATGGACATGCAACTAAATAGTAAATAGCATATCCAATGATTAAATTTTATTATACAATTGCTTCAAAACAAGTGAACATAGAAATATGTTACATGTAATAACCAATGGGCCAGCAATACCAAGCCCCTACTTTCAAAAGGTAGGTCAGGGGCTCAAACCTCAGTGGAGGCATGTGTGTGACCAACTACGAAAAAAAAAAAAAAAAAAATACCATATAATATAAAAAAATTATTTTACTCTATCAAAAAAATAGAAATATTAGATAATATGAATATATAGTATTGTACTTGTGGATGTCAGTTTGGGAATTTGATATATCTGATAATTAGATACATACTCACATCAGACACATACCCTAGTCCACATTGTTGAAATTAAGATATATCATCATTAACAACCCAAGCATTTATCATATACCAAGAAATCAGTAAAATTTTAGGATGGTATCTAGTCCTCTCCTCCTAGCACCTTCAATTAGTGGGGATCGATACATTTCTTTAACTTATTTGCTTAAAATGTTCTTATATATAACCCAATAAGTTTATAAAACACTTCCTATGCATCATGATTTAATATATGTAAAAGAGATGCAATATGATTAAAAGAATCAATTATCATATCAGATGGCGGGCAATGATTATTAAAGTAAAATTAAGACTTTCAGGCAGAACATGATCAAATTATTTGCCACCTAATTAACAAGTCATACATATTCTAAATATGGCATTGTATAAATTGCTTATAATGCCAAATCACCTAGATGAGCATGTCGTCTTCACTCTCTCTATATGACCATATGAGCATGAGTTTTGTTAAGAAAAATGAAGAATCAGGTCCAGTGATATAATATACTCCTAATTGTTATATAATAATGTATTACCTTTATAGCTATAAAAATGTTTTTGACAATCTTACATGTTGGCATGTTGCAGATGTTTTTTCTGTGTATTTTATATCTACGTTGATATTTTCATTATTTCTGATCTTTCTCATATTTAATCAAAATATTCTATATCCATAATATTGGGAAAAAGACTGAACTTTAAAAAAAAAAAAAAAAAAAATTCAACTTTTTATGTGTACAAGCATATGCACACAAGGTTGGATGTGTTTATGCAAATCAACATATACATACATGTATATATGCATGAAACATCCGCATATACACAACCCACAAGTGCTCAAAAGTGAAAATTGTTTTATTGCACTTCATAGTTGAACATTCAATATTTTCATAAATGGGTTGAATGTACAAATTCTATATGAATAATATCTTTTTATGAAAGAAAAATTTACCTTAAGCGAAGGGCACCCATTTCCAAGAAAATCCAAGCCAGCATCATCCACTAATCCACACCCAGTCATAGCCAAAACTCCCAACTTCTTCATGGCGGCAATCGAACGCAACGATTCACTTGTAATCTAAAAAAGCAACAAAAAGCAATCCACCCATAAGATACAACACACTCATACATACATATATATATATATATACACACACATATATACACACATATAAAGAGAGAGAGAAACAACCTTAAGATATGATATGTCAAGAAACTTCAAGCAAGAACATTCCTTAGACAAAAGATCGATACCAAGATCAGTTATCCCAAGACACCACTTCAAACTCAGTCTCTCGAGCTTTTCACATCCAACGGCTATCTTAACCAACCCAACGTCAGTGACACGCAAGCACTTGTCCATCTTCAGAACCCTCAGCCCCGCGGCGCACGATAGCGCCGCGGCCTCCCGGTCACCAAGCTCGCAACAATACGACACGTCGATCACCTCCAAACACCGGCACGACCGGGTGAGCATCTCCAACCCGGCCGATCTCAACCCGGTGGTCCGACTCAACACCAGAATCCTCAGCCTCCGAGTCCAACTCGCCGATCCGCCACCACTCATCAGCATCGCCACCGTACCGTCATCGAATCGCGGACACACGGACAGATCGAGAGACTTGATATGCTTATACTTGCGAAGCAGACCCGGGAGGAACTCGGTGCGGAGGACTCGGAGGGTGGTTCGGTGGAGCGAGTCGACTCGGAGGAACGCCTTGCAGGCGGATCGGAACGATTTGCGGTCCGAGTCATCGGCGAGTCTGTCTAGTACACGTAGTAGCAGATCGTCAGTGAGGAGAGAGAGAATCGGAGGGGACTCCATTGGAATTTGTGGAGAAGTGAAGGGCATTTCGGGGATGATGATGAATTAGGTTGGGACGAACAAGAAGAGAAGTCGTAGATGGAGGAGAGAGTGTTGTTGTGTGCTTAAGAGACACCGACACGAGCCGATACGACAAAGACGTATCTCTTTCATATCTTCCGATCACCGGTTAATCGGAAAATGTCTACACCTTCAGCTTGCTCGCCGATAACAGAAGTAGAGAGAAAGAGAGCGAGTTTTAGAGAGAGAAGACGAGTGGAATGTGCGAAACTGACCATTCTTTCTTGCTCACACACTAAATGGGCGGTAACAATTTGCCCAATTTGGTAACAACTGTCACGTGATTTGTCACGTGACCTTTCTACAGTCTTTTTTCATCCAACGTGTCCAACAGTTATTGGATATTGCGTAGCAAAAGCTTTTACAAAGATGCAGAGAACCAAAAGGATATGTTTGTAGTAAAGTTAAAATGACAAAGTAGTCCTTGTTTGATTAAAATTCAATTATGTTATTAGTCATATCTGTTTCAAAAATACCATATAGTTAACAAATATTCAGACATACAAATGTCAATAATTATTTTTCGCGACGACGAGAGTCTAGCATAATTCACATGACCCTCACTTTTAGAATTGGATTTACTCTTATACCATAAACACCTTAATGCGTAAATATTTCTTATATTCATAATGCTTATACTTTGTAATTTTTAAAACTTGTCTGCATAATTAAGAATTCTCACATATAATAATCATTCAAGAAAATAGTGCCAAAATTATCAGATTTATTTTGGGGGTATTTTGGGGATACAACAACATGGATTCTACGGTGTCTTCGGTGCAATTACTTGAGTGCAGTGACATTGAATACAGTGGTTTGGGCCGTTAGATTATATTTGAAGTGATTCTGATGAGGATCCAACGGTTGAGCAGAAAAGAGGAGGTACAGCAGACATTCACACGTGGCTTACGTTTGGTCAGTGGGACTCTGTTGTCAAAGAGTACGAAAATCGTCCGGTTAGAGAGAGAAAAAGAGAGGGGGGAGAGAGAGAGTATAGTTGGGCGAGTGGGGACCACAAACGTGCAAAGACCGTACCTATCTTGAAAATAAAAGGACAAATGGATATCAACGTGAAGCTGGGTGGGTGGGGACCACGATAAAGAGCAATCGAAGTAGTACAAGTTGGAGCGTGAACAGACTTTTTCTTAATATATACCGAACCCTCCATTTGGTCAAATATTAGAAAACTTTGGCATTTTGTATTAAGATTCAAATTTTAACATTTTAAAAACTTATAAAAATATCATTTTTTTTTTGAAATCTATACAACTTTTTTTATATATAAATAAAAAACTATACAAATTTTTATTTGAAAATTAATCATTTTTCAACTCAATTTTCATATATCAAATATCAATTAATCATTTTTTTTATTTTTATTTTTATTTTGTCGGCGTTTGGCAAAAGTCTACGTTAAAATTGAGATCGAATTCATCTGACGGAAGCATGTAAAATAAGTTGTCGAAAATTAATGGATAAGTTATTTTTGTTAAATTTTAATACTTTTTTCTTCGTAAATATTTTACGACAACCAAACACACCAAAAAATAACGTCCAAACAAACGGAGTCTTACTATGTAGTTAAAGTTTATAAATTTTGCAAAATTTCTAAAATATTGATACAATTTTTATGAAAAAAAATAAAATATTATTCGGTTTAGTTTCCGCTAGAAAAAAGGTCTTTCTCAAAATAAATACAAAATTTAATATTTCACATAATGACTCCTTCTTCTGTCCCAAATTTAATATATTCATTGAAAATTGCTACAGAGGAAGTATTTGGAGTCTTGAACTCAGCTAATGACATTGATACACATTAAGCGTATAAAAAATTTGGACACACTAAACCGCACAACCAAAATTTTTTAGGTGGTGTGCATAATAAATAAAACAAAAAAAATAAAAGGTAAACTATGCAAACCGTGTGCAATCCGTGTATAAAGCGCGGATTAGGGTTACGCGCAACCGAAATATTAAATTTAAATGGTGAAAAGCAGAGTGTGGGGTTCGGGTGGGAGGCAAAGACCTGTTGATAAGAACCAAAGATACTTGTCCACCTGCCTACCTTTTGTGTTTGAGATAGAGTATATAACACAACTCACAACTATATAACCACTTTATATACTACTTAATTTACAAAACCAATCATTACATAATCTAATTATTTTTATAATAACAGGTGCACTGAATGGTTTGAGTTGCTACAGTGTCCGGAAGAATATATATATATATATATATATAATACTTATTAAGCGGGGAAGAAGTATGTATATAAGACTTTGTTTGGATATACAGGTAAAAAATATATATAGAAATGATAATATTAGTTATGATTAAAAAGATTATAAAAATAAAAAATAAATTTTTTATTATAGAATTATTGTTTGAAATACAACCAAATTAATAGTGTAATTATATACTTTTATATGATGAGACTCAAGTGCCATTAGAGATGCACACGGTTCATTGGACAAGTGTAAAAATATTTTGGAATTAAATCGTTCATAAGGGTTATGGAACTGAACCGTGAAATCGAACCGAACTAAACCATTTTCCCACGGTTTGGTTTGATTTTGTTCCATTGGTTTTACGGTTCTAGACTTTTTTATAATTCAATCTAATATATATATATATATAAAATTAAACATATATATAGTATATAATATGATTTCTATTATAATATAATTTTTTAAAATTAAACATATATATAGTATATAATATGATTTCTATTATAATATAATTTTTTATTATATATTATGATATATAATATATATATATATATATATATATAAAATTAAACATATATATAGTATATAATATGATTTCTATTATAATATAATTTTTTATTATATATTATGATATATAATTAAATGATTAAAAGACTAATTTTATTATTCTATTATTTATATAATACAAAATATATATCCAATTTATAAAACGATTCCATTTGATTTGGTCTTGTACAACCTCAACCCTCTAAAAAAATCAATAGCCCTCCTAAATCATTACCTAAAAAGTTTTTGGAAAAAAATCAAAGCTCTCACCAATTCCAGCATAGAGGATGTTACTGTCATCATACTGACTTAGTTGTGGGAAGTTTCCTGGGTGCAGTGGAGGAGAATATAAGTCAGAAATTTTGAATTGAAGTGATGTAAAGTGTGATAGATACTACTCAAGATCAAAATAATAATAATAATAATAATAGTAAAAATGACTGATACACACAATACTCCGGAACCCATTCCCATATGATTTCATCTTTCTTTTTTTCTTTTTTTTACTTGAAAAACACACACACACACACACACACACTCATGTAGAAATCCTTACATATAGATTTACAAAGAAAGTAAAATCAAAATTTTCTTAATGGCCATAAACCATAACATATCAACATGTCAAGTTGCATTATGAAAAATCAATTGCAATAGACTAATGGAGAAATATTCCCAACTTGACAATATTCACTATCATGCATTGCACATGGATCTCTCTTTTCGTTCCTTCAGGCCATTCTTTTCTTCATGTACGCACCATAAAGTTAGCAGATTTCATTTCACAACTTGTCATGACCTATGGCTTCATCAAGACCTTCATGGACAAAAGATCTCACTCCTTAAGAGCAAATAGAAAGAGATTCTTTAACCAGAAAGAATTCGGTTCAGATGTAGGATACCTATCCAGAAGTTTTTGCAACTCAATTATAAATGATGGAATCATCAAAGATTCGACCTTTTCGAACTCTGTCTGTAGCTCCCTAAAGGCCAGGGAAACAAAGAGAAGATGTGTACGACCGAGATATCCAGTAACAAGGAGGAGGAAAAGGATTGAATAGAGGAAGCAATAATCCCTCTCTTGTACAATTTATCACCATGAGCTTTTCTAAGCAATAATCCCTCTCTTGTACAATTTATCACCACCTTCTGCAGCAGAATAATTCAACGCCGGTTGCCTCTGAATATGATCCTCTCCATCAGATGCCATCACCGCCTTGGCATTCCAATACCAAGGTCGAAGATGAGGCGAAGAAGTAAATGGAGAGCACGAAGACGGGTGAAGAATAACCGATCCCCAGTCTCTAGTTCCGAGCTTTGCTTCCTTCACTCTCCTCCTAATCAACAAGCTTCCCACATCTTCCTTTTTCATCTCTGATACACTTCTTAGTATTGAAATGCATAGAAGTAGCACGAAAACTGCATCCTCCTCCGGTAAGAATTCCACCACCAATAGTTTCCAATTTATTAGAGCTGTTGCTTTTCCAGTTGGATTGTCTTCTGAGGTCCGTACAAGCGTCACAAAGCCCTCTTCATCTTCGTTGTCTTCTTCCCTTTCTTCTGCACTTTCTTTGTTTTCCTCGTCTTCTTTAACCTCAGAACCAAACTTCTTAGCTTTATACTGCATTTTCCGCCCTTTCAACAACTTCACCTGTGAAAATTGATTTTTTTTTTTTTTTTTGAAGATATATTCATGAGAAGGTATATAACAATACCAAAAAAATCAAAACAAAACAAAAAAAAAAAAAAAAAAACCAAAGAAAATAAAATTCTTAAGGAATTGAAATTGGATATTTACACCTTACAGTTGAATCAGGAGATGTTTGATTCTTTAAGGAAAATCTCAGCCCCGATACCAATGTTGACAATTCCCATTGTATCATCAGTTCATCACCGGTTGAAAAGTACCATGAAGCATTCCAATGTTCTGATGCCTCTCTAGGTATTGCTGTTCCTACCACTCTCTCTGTACTAGATGATGAATACAACCATAAAAACAAATCGTTACGAATCTGATTAGATATGGGTGCATGTGAGAATTCAAAAAGCCAAAACAAAAGGCACAAATACTTTTCCCACCAAGGATATATAAATATCAACATTAGTAGGAGCAGTTCATCCACAAGGGATTTCCCTTTAAAAAAGAGAATTTTGAAATACATTTTCCTTGGGTGTTTCTTCTCTCTCATAAATGTCATAGAACCTTTTTACAAAAAAATGGTTTCTCCTAATCCACTTGATTACCGAGAAAATATTGGAAGTAAAAAGAAAATAAGAAATGAAAATTGTGAATCTTAAATATTTCATAAATTTGGACTTCCGGGACGAAAACCTTTCACCAGCAATGCTAAATTTATCTATGTCATATAGTGACTGCAAATGTGTGTGAACCAGTGTGTATTCATATTGCAACATAACATCTAAAATAAAAAATAAAAAGAAAAAAATCCAGCAACATACCAGGAGCTCTACCGATGGAACCAGCAACATATGACCAACCACCTTCACGTATCTCTATAATCCTATCCTCCCACTTGACCACCAATGGAGTTTCACCACCTCTTCTCCAGAAGCCCCCTCCCACCCTATCCATTGTGTGCAGAATATTCGTTACAAAAAAAAACACCCACTAAAATCTCAAAATGAGAACATTCAAAAGAAGACTGTTATTTCTCAAGGAACGGAGACAATGTAGCAAATATTTACCTCATTCGAACAACAAAACACTCTCTGCTTGCATGATCCAGCACAGTACGAGACAACCATCGACCTTCTTGAGGCCGATACTGGTTCATCCTCAGAATCACATCCGATATCATGGCCCCAGAATCATCTGTGACCCGGTCCGGAACACATTTCAACAAATAGGATGCTTGAGCAGGTGGAGTAATCGAAGTGACAGCCCTCACTGATTCATTGACCTGTCTTTCCAGAGAAAGCGAAGGTGCTCGTAGTAAATCATTCCAAAGAAATGTTACAGTATCTCGCAAGCTACTTCCTCTGAAAAAGAAGCCACCGTGGTGGCGAAGCTCGAGTACAACTCCTCTAGTTCCAAACTCACAGTAGAGATGCCAAGCTTTTTGCCATGATTCCAAGGGGAAGTTGGATAACAATTTATCAATCTTGAGCTCCCTGTGACATCTTACCACCCGAAGACGCAGAAAGTCATGTGATATATCCTCTTGAGTTGGCTTCATCTTTGAATTAAGCTTCACAGTCACACAGACCTGTGTGTAAATTCACACCCTAGTACATTATGGTCATTCATCGAAGGAGTGCTAGATGCAAATAATTTTAGTTCAGTCACGGCTTGAATTGCATCATGAAAGAACAAAGAACAAGGATTTTATTACATATGGAAATTAAGTACAAAAAAGAGCCAGCTCGATTTTATTATTTTCAGTCCAATTTCTCAATATCCTATTAAGTATAAGTTTTTGTTAATGTTGTGAGCACAGGGCATTAGAGGCTATTTATTACCCACATTTGAGCCACACCAATTGTGGGCTTCTATTATTCTTTCACTTAAATGAAGAACTAATACCAAATAACCTTCGCATCAATCTGATTTATTGAGCAACAAATTTCACAATAGACCACAAAGTTGAGTGGAAAAGGGGTTGCTATATCCACAGCCAATATGGCTGTATCTACAGCCCAGTAAGCCCACTCTCTGAGACGTAGGTGTTCGGGACCCACACATGAGACATAGGAGGCTTCAGGTGCAGCCATATAACATTGACTGCAGAAATAGCAAAAAATCTGAACCAATCATGTATGGCTCTATCCACTTGGTAGATACGCACAAAATTGTAATGTGAGTCGCTAAGAGTGGATCCAATCACTTGTCATGCTAAGTTGCTAATATGGTATTTCTAGATTGAGGATAATAGTGATAAGTCACTTTAGAGGAGCTATGGATCTGAAAGTACAAGGTCCACTTAGGAGGAGCTAAACTCCATGCAGTTGTTCTTTGCTTCAGTGGTATCTATTTATTGTCATATGTTTTATACAGCCGATAGACAACACTTTCTCGTTTACCACATTGAAGTAGCCACACACGAAGGTGAAACCACACACGATCCATCTGTAATGTCAAATCAATCAAATGACATCGATCCTTGTGTTAGATCAATCATAGGTGAAACCACAAAAGAAGAATGGCAAGTAAATGTGTCCACTATACTGCGCTCGGGTATTGTGTTAGGTTAAGTTCTTCCTATTTAATTTTGTTTTATTAAAAAAAAAAAATGACTGTGTTAAAAAATGCCAAAATTCCAACTGACCTCAAGTAAGAACCTGGGCACCATGGACTTGTATTTAGTGTTCACATCAGACTCCATGACCTCCCAGGAAAACCATGGCTTGACCTGACCAAGCCCCCCATTGGCTGCACCCCCAGCTTTCTCATATGGTTGATCAAAGACTCTCTCCCACAGCTTCTTCGTCTCCTCCACCTCTCCTTCCTTAACAGCTTCCCCTAGTCCCACCACCTTTCCCATATCCTCATCAATCTCCTCCAAATCTGCTGCGTATACTGTAGGATAGCTCTAATCCATCAAACATAAAACCAAGATAAATGAGAGAAGTTCATCAACATATAATATACCATATGCATACAAAACATATATGTGTGTGTGTGTGTGTGTGTGTGTGTGTATATATATTCTATATGAAAGGAGGATCTTAATTCATGTAGTGTCACATGTACAGTTCATTAGATTCTTATGCCATGTTAAGATTATAGAAAACAAATGTTATATTCAGTCTACTAAGAGGTAGCCTTATCTAATAATTTGGTTAAATTACCTTTACCATATAAAATTTCCCTCTTGAAATAATTAAAAACATGTTCACCATCCATTAAATTTTATGAGACTGCTGATTAGAACCATCTGAATAAACTAACTTTTATGTAATTCATCTGCTAATGCATTGTTTCTAGTTATTTTTCTAGCACTGACACGGGATAATTTCTCTGATTTCACTCTGTCAAGACCCACAGGACTTTATGAAGCCTAACACAAATCAAAATTTATATATATAGTTGGACCTTTTGTGTCCAACTGACTAAGCTGATTTGATATGGCAAGCAATGACTAGGGATGTCAATGGGCCAGGTATGAAGTGCCATATTCCAAATCTCAGTTCCACCAAAAAACCAAAAAAAAAAAATTAATAATTCTGTTAACTTTAAGACTACATATCCAAAAGATCATATATATATATATATATATATATATATATATATATATATATATATATAAAATAAAATAAATTAAATAAATATGTATCAATGTATTTTTTAAAAAACTAAATGGGACGAGTTCAAACTTCAAATTGAAATGAGTTCTAATTCTCATTCCCAAATCCTCTTCTAAACCAATTGTTGATTATTAGAGATAGAGTGACAGAGACAGAGATATAATATGAAAGAATATGTTGAATTGATATGAATGATAGTGATACAAAGGGATATAAATAGGCTTAACATTACAACGGCTAAAAACGGCTAGAATATAATATATATTATTATATGTTAACATCCCCCCTCAAACTCAAGGTGGTAGAGTAGAAACCAACTTGAGTTTGGAGAGAAAACCTGGAGCGGAAGGCGATACCGGAGTTGTGAAGATCCGATACGTTGAGGTGCTTAGGGCAAGTGTGGTAGCCTTGAGAGAGCTCTTGAAAGCTAATATTTGAGTGGAATCATAGAGTGGAATTTACCACTTGAGAGAAGCACGGATGCGTATGACAGAGCGGGATTACCGCTTGATAGAGTGGTATAACCACTTGAGATGCGCACAAGCCCATAAAAACCACTTATACGGCAAATGTGGTAGCCATGAGCTCTTGAAAGCTAATATTTGAGTGGAATCATAGAGTGGAATTTACCACTTGAGGTGACGAAAGTGTAAAGTTTCGACACGTTTAGAGTGCTTAGGAGCACAGCGAGAGTGGGATTACCACTTGAGGTGCTTGGGAGCACATTGAGAGTGGGATTACCACTTGAGGTGCACTAAGGCACATAGAGCACTTGGAAGCGCGTGATAGAAACGTCGATGACAGGGCGCTTGGAAGCGCATGATAGAGCCAGATCAATGCTGAGAAACTAGGCGGACTGTACTCCAGAAACTGGAACTAGTCGGAATACGCCCCCTCAAGTTCTAGAGGGATATCAGGAGCACCTAGAACTTGAATCTGAAACTGGGCCAAGGCTGAACTGAACAAGGCCGAAAATTGATCTGGGCTGGATGCTAAACTGGGCCGTTTTGCAAACAGGGTTTGGAACGGTCAAGTAAACATATATATATATATATATATATATATATATATATATATATATATATTTGTCAAGTGATGATGCTGTCGGTGGAGCATGGTGTGGAGGGGTCCACAGGGCCTTTGTGCTTTTCTTTTTCTCCAAGGGATAGCCTGCCTTAGAGATGCTCACTTCTCTCTTTTCTTTCTCCAAGAACAAACTGGCAGACATATGCAATATATAACACACATGTTAATAGTATGAGGTGTTTGAATATATATATATATATTTATAGAGAGAGATTTGAGAGGTCTGTCGGCAGAAAATAACAATATGAGGTGCATATATATAGATATATAAATTTAGAGAGAGTGTGTGAGGGTTGCGGACAGAGCTATATAGAGAGAGAAAGAGAATTGGTTTAGAGAGAGAAAGTGAGATGGGTGATGACTTTGTCAACCAGGGAGGTGAAGGTGAAGGAGAGGAGCCGAGATCGACCGTAGTAGAAAAAGGTGAGGTGACAGATGAAATCCGATCTCTGGTC
This sequence comes from Cornus florida, assembly GCF_030987335.1. Lineage (NCBI taxonomy): Eukaryota > Viridiplantae > Streptophyta > Magnoliopsida > Cornales > Cornaceae > Cornus > Cornus florida. Next base: position 15,017,918 of record NW_026775573.1, on the reverse strand, counting down.
CGATCGTGAGGGGCGGTGCGAGCTTGGGGATTGGAGATGGTGGTTGTTGTAGAGCCGATCCGGTGGCGGCGGATCTGGCAAAAACAGGGAGGAGTTGGCTGTTTGTGAGGATGTTGGTGGCGCCGGCGAAGAGGGAGATGGCTGGGTCCAATCTGGCTGTTGAAGATGACGAAAGGTGATGTAGGCTACACCACCAGGGTGCGGGTGCGAGATATGCCGCCGTAGATCTCGAATCGGGGAGATTCCAATGACAATGACGGTCGTGAGCGACTTGGCGATGGAATTCCTCGGCCGATCGTCGTCGGCAGGCGAAATCGGGCTGTGGAGTGGGCAGAGGGCGACGCCGTGACAGGCACTCACATAGCCGCGCTTCTTGCGGTTCTTCTTGAAGCGGGTTGTCATTTTCTCTCCCTACAAGAGCCTCCGGGGGTTGCTACTACTGTGTGAGGACTTCTATGGAGCGGCGGCATCAGAGATGACTTGGGGCAGATAGCGCGGAACAGCGGTGATCTCGGCTAGTGGTGGCGGCTGGTTCGACCTGAACAGCGGTGACCTTGGCTGGTGGTGGCGGCTGGTTGCACCAGCGATGAGCAGATAGTTGATTCAGCAGTGGGTGGCGCCGAGCTTGATGACAAAGGAGAGCAGTGGTGTGATGATCGGTGGCAGGGATTTCCGATGGCAGAGATGACGGTGGAGATGGACAAGGACGGCAAATGAGATCTCTGGTCCAGCGGTGAGACACGCGTGAACGCGCGTTCGATCTATGGCGCGGCAGTGACAGAAGGTTTTGGACATTGTGTGATCGGCTAAACAGAGGGTCAAACTAGCTGGTGAGATGATTCCAGAAGCGAAGGAATGGTGGAGATCAGAAAGAAAATCAAAGATGAGCAGAAGCAAAAGCAGAGGTTGGTTTAATTGAGGACCTTGGACCGCCGTCGGAGATGAGGCTCATGCCGACATCTTCGGCGGTGGCTCTGATACCATGTTGATTATCAGAGATAGAGTGACAGAGACAAAGATATAATATGAAAGAATATGTTGAATTGATATGAATGATAGTGATACAAAGGGATATAAATAGGCTTAACATTACAACGGCTATAAACGGCTAGAATATAATATATATTATTATATGTTAACACCAATTACTATGAAGAGGAATGCCAGCCACAGTCATCAAGCAATTGTGGCAAGCCATTCAACTCACCATTCTTTTGATGAAAAACAATTCTCTCTCTTTACAATAAATGTTGATGATTTTTTCATCTTAAAAGAAGGCCTTTCTAGTTTCAAGAGACTTAATATTGGTGTCACTAAAAAAAAAGCCTCACCTATCTATTACACGTCCAGCCCATTCAACATTTCCCTCACACAGTCACACCCACTCTTTCTCCCAGTCTACTCTAAATATAATAAAAATTTCACAGTGATTATATGAATGATTAAAGTTAATAATATAAAATATATAATACATTAATATAATGAATATTAATCATATAACGGGAGATAATATTCACAGTTCACTTTTCTTCACTTGCACTTAAGACATAATTGGCCTTCAAAAACACTCACACACCACAATTATTACAAAAAGTACTCTTCCAGTTCGAGGGACAATTATGTCTATCACTTTTTAAAAAATTCAAGTAGAGTACAAATAGAGAAAAGTGGATTGTCAATGTCTTTCACCTTTAGATGATATTTGTCCTCCATCAAAATAATTCGCATTCCACTTGATTTTTTAATAAAAAATGATAAGACTTACATGATTATAAGAGTAATTTTTAGAATAATTGTGAAGTGTGTGTCTTTTGAGGGATATTTATAAATTACACATAAATTTTCTTTCATGTCAATTAACTAATTAAGTGTGTGATCCTTTTATGGTATGCAAATATTATATCACTAACTTATTTTACTTTAAATTTTCTCTTTTATTTTCTACTTCAATTTTTTTATTAAATACAACCATCTCATTATTATTTCATTTAGATAACTTTTCTCCATAAATAATGTTGAGGGAAAATATCATATCTCATAATTATATTCATTATATTAATGTCCTAACAATACTTTAATTATAACCATCTACTTTCTTTTTCTTTTTAGCTTATTACTTAATGGATGTTGTTCCTTTTATACAAATTTCAGTTTTATTAAAGTGATTATTTGACTATTTGATTGACATTAATAGTAAATCTCATCAAACTGGAAGGATTTTTAAAAATCATCAGAGATTATTGTAAAAAAGAGTTCGTTTTCTAACTTTAGTACATGTGTCAAGAAAGAGGAGGATGAGTAACCTCAAGACTGCCACAGTCGCCACACGACTTTGGGTAATCATCCCTCCTAGAATAAAGTCAAACCTGTCTCACTCGGGTTCTAGTTTCTACAGGTCAAATTAACAGACCTGACAATGACTCTTTTTATGTAGAAAAATGCTATGTCAAGTGACCTCGCGATGAACTCGTTTCCCTCCATCATTATTCTAATAAATGAAAACACGAACTTACTGTGAGGATGCCCTTACCTTATCCTAGACTTGCTCTTTTATCTAAACCACTTTCTCTGTTATGTCACTTACCTCTATTATTTTTTCCCAACTTATTTGCTTAAAAAAATAATAATAACTCCTTAATGTATAGTGATATTTTCATATTGGGGTGAAGGGAAAAAAAAACAATTGTGAAATATGAGGGGTAGAACTGGTCAAAAGGCAACAAACACCAACGTAATGAGTCAACCACATTAGCCCTCCATCCCTCTTACTAGTATGAAACCAAACCCATCTCATTAGGGGCGGCTTCCCAGTGCACGAGTCAAATTGACATCACTGTTTTTACATAGAAACATGTCATGATAAGCGACCATTCCTCATCTATTGCATCAAATGTCATCATTAGTTGATTTAGTATATGAAAGTCAGTTGATCCAATAAATGAGTGTGTGAATTCACCCTAAAGATGCTCTTATCATAGACTTGCTCTCAATTTTGTTTTTTCCATGTTTTATTTGCTCCAAGAAAGAAGAAGAAGATCTTAATATCTAGTAATATTCTCATATTAAAAAACAATAGTGAATATCAGAATTAGATCGACAAATGCTAAGTACTTTCGAAACAGTCACAACTGCACAATCTCAGCCCTTGAATCTATGGATCTCGCTGCGAGACTGAGATCCAAAGGCTGAACTTGCACAGTCGCAACAGTCGTAACAGTGCATAGCATAGCATAGCTCGAGGTAGAACTAGTCAAGAAAACAACACACCAACCTAATGGGTCAACCACATTAACATTCATCCCTCCTACTAGTATGAAACCAAACCCATCCCATTAGGGGTAGCATCCCAATGAAAGGTCAAACTAACATGATTGTTTTTACTTAGAAAAATGTTATGATACCCTACCCTTCGTCATCTATTGGATTGATTTAAATATTTAATATGCCAAAGTCAATTGATGGAGTGCCAATTCAACCTAAAGATGGAATTCTCACATGCTAGCATTTTTATCTTTGGAAGTCCTTACTGCTACTACTGATGTGGCACAAGATAACAGTGTAATTTTTTAAATTTTTTAAATATAAAAGAAAGAAAAAAATTCTCTCTATTATATTAAAATTTCAAAAATAGACACTTGTTATCTTGTGATTGTGCTAATTATCAATAAAGAGAATTAGAGAAGGTTCCCAAAGTTTTATTTTTATTTTTATTTTCTTGATGCATATAAATATTAAAAACAAAACAACTGTGAAATATCAAGGTAGTAGAGAACTAGACAATAAGACGACACACAAACCTGATGGGTCGACCACATCAGTAGAATATCCGAAGCAGGCACTAAACGAGAACAACCATCTCCATATCTCTGAATCATATGCAGGAACCCTTTGTATCTCTGCTTTGCCGTGATTATATATACTGTTTCTGTCATGTATGGCTCAGAGAACTTTGAATAAAGACCTTGGTGGTTTGACACCTTGTCCAAAAGATCTTGATTTGTAACAATTGAGTCTTGGGGATCATCCGAATCCAACTCATTTTCGAATGGCTCAGATGGGTATTTACGGACCCAAATTTCTCTGCATCTATTATATGCATACTCTTGATTCTCTTCGTCGAAGATGGTCGGTTTTCCGATGAGTTTTGAGAACCTTGACTCACAGTATTCCCGGTAACTGACCTGAAAATTTGAGTGTTTCAGCACTTCGGATAATATCGATGCATTCCCCTGAGTTCTACATTCTGTTTGGTTCTCGAGAAAAATAGGGAAGAAAAGAAAATAAAAGAAATGACAGAAAATAAACCCTCAACTATCCCGATTTCGTATAAGAATCCAGAACTTTCAAATAAATTTTTTTTTTTGGGATAAATAGAACTTTCATTTTTTCACAAAACTCCCTGGACTTTCATTTTTGCACAAAAACTTCCTTACATCATTTAGCAATTTGCAGATACCATCCTACCATTTGCAATAATGAAGGAAAATTGACATTTTTAGACATGAAAATTCCATAATTGGAACAACTCCTAGTATTTTACTGTGAGTGAAGTTTGACATCCCGTGGTAACCTACCCACATATTATCCATATTTCGTATCATAGCCCTAATATATAAATTGTCGTTAAGGTTTTTTTGCCATGTTTACTCATTTTTTATTCCTTCAGGGATAAATTGGTAAATTATATATATATATGCATATATATATTAACAAGCTGAGGTAAGTTGCAATTTTTAAATAATTGAAGAATTAGTTGCTTAATATTTGCAGAAGCATGAAAGATAAGGGAATTTTTTTTTCCCCCTTCTTCAGTTAACTTAGGCTTCGTTTGGTTGGAGAGATTTAGAGGAATTTGGAGAGAAAAGAAAGGAAAGAATAGTAACGAGTGTGCTTGAATGAAAAGCTTCAGTTAACTTAGGCTTCGTTTGGTTGGAGGGATTTAGAGGAATTTGGAGAGAAAAGAAAGGAAAGAATAGTAACGAGTGTGCTTGAATGAAAAGAATATGAGAGAAAAAAAAGAATTTGGAGAGATAGCATTTGGAATCCTTCCAAAATTGACAAGATTTTAAAAGATTTGATTACAAAAGCAACATCAAGAGAAGAGTAAGCTTGGTCGTATAAAGGATAAAATGATAAATTATTCCTTCTTTTTTTTCTTTTTGATTTATCCGAACAATAATATTACCCATTCTTTTATTTTCTCTCGCATCAATCTAAACATAAATATTATTATATCTGTCATTTTTTTTCTTTTTCTTTTTTTTTTTTTCTTTTCTTTTTTCTCCTTTAATAATTCTTTCTTTTCTTTTCTTTTCTCTTCTCTTCACTTATAATTCGTCTTATATAAAAAATAAAAATAAAAATAAAATTTGAAAAAATTAATTAAAAAAAAAGAGTAATGTGATTTTCCTTTCTTACATTTTCTCATCAGCCAAACAGAGAAACCAGACAGCTTACCGGATTCATGGTATGACAGTACCAAACCCATTCAATATCAAGCGGGGGAATAATCAACGGTGGATTTGGCCCCACAGTAAGCTCAGACATCAACGGCATCCACAGCTCCTCATACCTGCAAGAAACACGACGATTCAGCAATGATACATACCCCCAACATCCACTGTCTGATCAGATGACCCTGAAATTGATCAAATAAGGAGTGAAAATTATGACCTTCGTACAGCTTCAGTAATAGTGGGTCTGTTATGGAGCCAGCAGTGGGACTCAGCGACCAGTCTCAGAAATCCGACGTGTCGTCTGGTTGCGGCGACCAGATCTATGCTCACTCGCACCGTTTCCTCCTCCGTTATCTCTCTCAAGTTACCGATTGACTTGCCATCAAAAGCGCCGTCACCGTTACGGATCGCTGACATTGCTGTGCTGATTCAGGGACCTATACAACAAGAGTTTGATGAAGATCATATATATATATATATATATATAAGACTCTGTATATGTGTATATATATCACAGATTGCTAGCTCAAGAACATGGTTTCAGGCTTTCAGCTGGTGAATATGTTCTGTTTAGGCACAGTTTATATAATATTATATATATATATGCGCACATATATAGATATACAGTATAGAGAAGGGCTGCTTTAAGGTGGGAATTTGCACGTGGCACTTTGTATCAACTCTCTGGTGGAGGTGTCTGTCCTAGAAGAAGTAGGGCCATTGGATAGCACTACGACTCTGTTGGTATTAAATTAAATCCAAAATTAAAGAATACTAATATTTTAGGATCGGATTGGAACAGGTATAATCTATCCCAAAAAATAGTGAATTTAATTTAATAAGAGAATGTCTCTCTCGATTTATTTTTTATTTTTATTACTACTTGGTATTATTTAATTAACTAACATGTCAATTGCTCAAATTCTTATTTTTCAAAGAAAGGTCAAAAATTTAAGTTTAAGTGAAAACATGCGAGTAACATCTAAAAAAGATTAGTTTTTTTATTTTGTTGGAGAACCCAAAACATGAATTTCAAGTAGGGGTGTAACTTGGATTGGGTAACTCGAACTGAACTCGAGCCCTGCCTGATTTTTCACGAACTTGGGCACTCATTTTTACAATTAGGATTGAGTTTGGGTTGAAGTGCTAGCAACCTGAGTCAACTCGAATCCGAATTTTAATATTATTTTTATATATATTTTTACTTTTAAATATATTATATATAATATTTAAATTATAATTACTTTTTTTCTTTTCAACTATTTTTGTTAAATCTTAACTTATTGTATGTTAACATTTAGGATAATTAATTTTTTAAAAATTATTTGTAATTTATTAAAAATTTACAAAAAAAGTTTTTAAACTTTTTCTTATTTAAGAATAATTTAATTTAAAACTAATTTAAGATCATATTAAATTTTTGGTGTAAAAATTATCCATATGAGATACTCGAATTAGCCCGAACTTTTTACCCGAAATTTAAGTCCGAATTTAAAAGTAGAAGGATGTGTTGGACTTGGGTTGAGTAGTTAAGATTGATGATAGAATTAGAGTTGTGTTTGGGTCTGAGTTTGGATTTTCATACGATGAGTTGAGTTCAAATTATACTTCAAATCCATTCAACCCGCCTGAGTTACGAACCTAATTTAAGGTACTATTGGATTTCTAACAGTTAAGAAATAACTATTTTGCTGAATGGACAGGGGTTTAAACAGTATTACCTAACCGTTTTACCTTTTGAAGAAGATGACAGATGTTTTTAATATGTACGAGTGGTCTCGGAGCTGACCCAATTAATTCGGAATGTTAAAATATATATATATATATATATCATACAAATAACTCTCACAATAGGGTTGAATCCTCTCTCTTTATTTTAAAAGATATTAATTAATTGACTTGAGATGTTCTAAATATGAGTGTCCTAAGATATTCCATGGACAACCTCCAGAGAAGAAAAAGAAGAGAAAAAAGGGAAAGGAAATTATATATATATATATATATATATATATATATATATATATATATATATATATATATGTGTGTGTGTGTGTGTGGGGGGGGGGCAACAAAGAGGTTTTCTTATCTTTTTTTCCTGGCACAAGGATGTTGGATTTTAAAAAAAATTCAAATTTTTTTTTGTTTTTAACTCACCCCAGATACAATTTTTTTTACGTGGCAACAAATTGGTATCAGCTACCGAATCTACAATTCTCATTGGACTCAGTACACCAATTAAGCTATCAATTAAGCTATCAACTCACCCCGATACAATTACTTAGTTTTTAAAATTATGTTTAGTGACAATAAAAAAAATATTGTTTTTATTTTTGAATCTATAATCTCATTAGACTCAGTACCTTATACCAATTAAGCTATCCAACTCACCCCAATACAATTACTTAGTTTTTAGAATTATGTTTAGTGACAATACAAAAAATATTGTTTTTATTTTTGAAAAAATAATACTTATTTAACCTCGCCCTTACAATTAATGTATTATTCATGTGGCATGTGTCACTTATAATAAAATAAAAAATAAAATAAAAAGTAATAATATTATTAGATTTTTATTTTTTTATAAAGTAAGAAGTATTAGAAATTAGATTAGTACATGCAGAGAGTCGAAACTTGACATTTTAAAGTTCACTAAAGGCACTATTTTACTGGACTATCTCGGGCATCTACTAATAATATTATCAGATGATCATGAATCATTTAACACATGACGGAAAAGTTCAATCCAGACAATTGTTAAGATTTATTTGTAATATATAGACTCTTGTAGGACATTTTCTCAATCAAAGAGTATGAATTGAATTGGTCTACTAACTATCAATGATAAGGATGGCAATAGGGCGTGTTTGGAGCGAGTTTCCCTAAATCCGGCCCCGCCCCGTTTAATTTTTGGCAAGTCCATGCATGTCCGCCCTGTTAACAATTTTTTTTCACAATTTTCTTGGCTCAGAAATTGATCTGGTGTCCCTCTCTGTCTTTTACAATTTTCTTGGTTGAATAATAGCCCAAACAAAAAAAGATGATGAATAGATCAATCACTCTGCCTCTGCCTGAGAAGAATAGACCAAATAAATTATAAAATAAGAGATATAATATATATATATATATATATATATATATATATATAAGGGAGAAGAAGAACTGAAGAATAATAGATCTACCTGCGTGAGTGCGTCGATCTACCCGAGAAAGAGAAACAGAGACTGGTGAGGGAGAGAGGGATTGAAGTCGAGGGTTTGGTTTTTGAGTTTTGATTCTCTTTGTCTTCCTTGATGCGCCGCTCAGTTCACACATAAGGCTCAAGAAATTAGAATTGTAAGAAATGGGTAACTAGGTAAACCGGTAAAATAAGTTATTAATATTATACTTACATATATATATATATTAAATATAGTTTTATACTTGGCGGGGCGAGCCCTTGGCGGATATGTATAAGAACTTTTACTCGCCTCACGATCAGTGACGGGCACAAAATTTGTATTAATGCCCGTCCTAACGGTATAAAAGATGTTCCCATATCCGTTATTAACGGGGCGGTAAAAATTGCCACCCCTAATCAATAGTCATGGTTCATCTAATAATTTATTAAAGAATGCAAAGTTCGAACACAAACTCTCAAGTACGTTGTGCAATCTAACTATTTGGACAATGGGGTACATTCATCAATTAGATTCACTTAATTATGACTTTATTTAACAATCTAATAATTTTTTATCATAAGTTCATAACGTTGATTTTTTATAAATAAATAAATAAAAGTTTTATCAATAGACCTTTGATAACTGTCCAACTATTTTAAAATCTTTGAGATGTGTTGGAATGATCCAATAGGGGATGACTCCAAATTTTTGTATTCAATGAACTGGACCAATCAAAATGCTTCCTTCTTTAAATAAATTTCAACCAAAAAGATGAGCTAAAGTGACAGTGATGTTAGAGAAAAACCAAAACGAACTCACTCCAAAAAAAGAATCCAAGAAAATGAAAACTAATTATGATGTTTTTTTTTTTTTGGTTTCTTATTTGAACTTTGAAATATGTCCCCTTCAAGCCACGTGGTCCCACCCTAGAAAGATCAAACCACGTTATCTATAAGGGACTACATGCTTCTTGTCTATTGCATATATACTCATTTCTTCCGTCAATATCGCCACTAGTAGTGCACTAGATTTGTAATTGTTGGAGTTGAAAAATTACAGTGAATTATCTAATAGAATAATTTTAATTATTTATTTATATAAAATACAAATAATTGAAAGTTCACTTTCTCATTTATTATATAAATGATTAACTAATTTATAATTAGTGTAAAATCATTTCCCTCTCTGCCCCTTACACCATTATGTTCATTATTTTTGACCCATTAACTTAGTAATTGTCCAGGTCAAAAAGTTGTAGCAAATTACTTAATCAAATAATTTTAATTAATAATTTATATAAAATACAAGTAATTGAAAGTTCACTTTCTTATTTATAAGTATAAATGACCAATTAAACTGCAACTAGTGTAAAAATTATTTCCCTTTCTGCCACTTACACCATTAGTTCTTTATTTTTGACCCATTAACTTAGTATAAATAAATAATTCAAAAGATCTAAACTTCATAACTTGTGCCACATTACCCTCTTATGATCTTATCAAACGCATATTTTCTTTTATTCCCTTTTTATATATATATATTTGGACAATGCAAGTTTTATTTAAATTTCAGGTGCAAAAGGTGTGAGATAAGACAAATTCGATAAATTGTTTTTTAGCTTTCATTAAACATTTGTTTTGACTAATATGATCTTACAAATCTTGGTTGAATAAAATAAATGGTTGATCAATGTCATTTTTTATATAAAAATAAAAAAAAATAATCCTTAGTTTTAAGTAAAGCTTGCCATTTTCCATGGGAATATCATGTCAACAATTGAGGATGAGTTCATAATATTAGAATGCAAGTGAAGGATCAGATCCACCATATAGTACAATTTAAATTAAAGATTAATCACATTACATTAGCAAAAAGAAATAGAAAAAAACAAACACTAATTTAATGTGGCATTGGCATTCCCCGGGAATTTGATCATACTTGCACAAGCGGCTTAAACTTTGAGTAGGATCCGCAGCTCAGCCTTAGTCGAGCAATCAATAAGGTAGATCGCGATACAACACTACAACACCATTTTAAATTAAAAATGCAACACCTTTACCTCATTGATAAATTCTCGATTCTATTTAGCCCTAAAAATAGAAAACACCAACAAGAAAGGTTTTACTAAAACAATTACTTACTATGTCATAAAGGGTTAATGCTCACATCTTTGTCACATTTTTCCCTAAATTTAACTCTTGATTTTCATTTTAATCCGAGTTAAAAAGAACAAAAGACTGATTAATTTTGCTTTAGATTTGGGATAAGAAGAATATTAATTTAAAATTAACTAAATTAACTTCTAAGAAGATATAAAAATTGAACCACAAATTCGCAAATCATGAGTTGGGGACCTTAACCATTTTGCCAAGCTATATTGAAATAAAATCTTTATGATAAACAATTTAGGAGGAATCAATAAAAGAACATCAAACATCAACTGAATTGAGATTGATCAAGAATTCTCACTATTTCTTAGATTTCTGTTGTTTGGTTGACCAATGACCTTTATTTAAAGAGTTTAAAAGTAATTTAAAATAAAGCTTGCCATTTTCCATGGGAAAACAACTGAGTGAAGACAAACACACTATAACCAAAAAAAAAGTAACACTAATCTAACAAATCTGCATCAAAAAATAACATCCATGGATTTGTATATATTATATCAAGATGTAACACTACAACACCATTAAATCAAGAATGCAACACCTTACATAGTTGTTGCATTCTCCATTTAATGATGTTGTTTAATGTCACATTTTTGTCATTATTCTCGCACCTCTCAACTTAGCCCTATTTTTACCCAAATCCAAATACGTCCATGAACCTCAGCCACCAGATCTTGGTTGATATCATTGGACTTGGACTTGGACTTGGACTTGGACTTGGGCTTGGGGTCTTAGACAGATCCATACAAAAAAATACAACAAAACATATGATATGACCTTTATAATGCAATAAAGGATTTATAAATTTGCTTAAATTTTTTAAATAAAAAACTAATTTTCATTGGGAGACATCAAATTTCCAAAGAATGTGAAGTACAGAGATTAAAATTTTGACAATTAATGAATTTATAATTGATTTAACTTTAAAACATCGATGGTGCAAAAGTTTTCTAAGTAATTAACTAAAAAAAATTCAACAAATATCACAATCCAATATGACATGAATAACAAAAAGAAATATGAAACAAAATTAAGAAGAAAAAGAAATTAAAAATTAAAGTAATTGAAAACAGAGAGCTCCCTCAGAAAATCATAAAGAAGAATATTTCAATCAGGGATTGATCAGTATTAGCATGGTTAGAATTCAAACATCATAGGGAACATCAAGCACAAATTAATAATATATACTTATAATATATATATTTAAATATAATATAAATTATAAATCAAGATCAAATAATATGAAAAAAATGGGTAAAGCTCAGATAGATGTGAGATGGAGTATTTTCCCTGACCTTCAAATTAAAGGTCTCATAATGAGCTGGGATTGTCATGTATCATCATAGCATCACCCCCACAAAAAACATACGTATATGTGTGTGTATATATAGATATATGTGCAAAAAATACACATATGTGCAGATATATATATATATATATATATATATATATATATATACAAACTACATCTATGAAATCATGAAGGGAAAGATCTGAATGATTTATATATGAATAAGAATCAAAACATGATATCTGTATATATATAGACAGAGAAAGAGAGAAAAGGGCAGAGACTCACATAGATCGACAGATCGAGAGTCTAATAAATAAAGGAGGAGAGAGTCTAGGGTTAGGGTTTATCACGGCTGCACGCTAATGTGGTTAGGTTGGGCCTGGACTTTGATATCTGGGCTTTTGCTTCTTCTTTTTTTATTATTATTTTACTATAGTAATGTTGAGCCTTTTATAGAACTCTATAATCCACCAGCAAATTACATGCATTCCCTCCGTTCCAAATGCTCCAAGCAATTTAGAAAATTTTATAAAGAAATTCGAACTTGCCAATCATGTGGATTTCTACTTCTATATATGAGATATTATATAGGAAAATATTTAGGAGTAGTGAGTGAGGAAGAAATAATTTATATATATATATATGAATATGGTATGTGTACTCATATATGATAATTTGTAATATACAATAAATTTAGATGGTAGGTAAATGAATAAATTTGTAATCTAACAACTCAAGGTAAGTAACCTAACTTGAGATTGAAAGCAAAATCATGAAAGTTTATGAAATTTTGGTGTTGGATTATAGAGTTCTGTAAAAGGCTCAACAGCAAAATGATTAAGGGCCTGTTTGGTTGGGCTTCCTATAGCCTCAAAAAGAGTTTCTAAGCCCAGAAAATCCTTTGCCAATAATAAAGAAAAGTCTTAGTGGTTTAGAAATTCGATTGACCAATGTCAATAAAACATGTTTTTTGATCAATTTTCCTTATCCTATACATTTTTTAAAGTAATAAATATAAAATTCCTATATTGTCCATTATTTTACCTATTTCTATTTCTGAATTTCATTGCAAACTTTTATATTTCTCTTTCTTAATCATCTTCTTCGTTGGTTCTCTACTCAACAAATAAAAAAATAATAATAATAATGTTAAGCAAATTTCACAGAACTTTATTGAAAAAAATATTGTTGAAAAACGAGTCAACAAAAGAAGAACAAAGAGATTGAGGAGTTGCAGAAAAAACTTCTATTGACTCCTATTTGGCTTCAAAGTCTGAAGAGTTCCAAGATTTATGAACTCTCATCCAATATATATATATAAAGGCTACCCGTTCGTGTTATAAATAATAATAAAAATAAAATATTTTTGCTGTCATATCTCTCTTTCATTTTTTTTTTCTACATCTTTCAACTTCTATCATGTAGTTAAGGAAAAAAAAAAACTTCTACTATGTAAATCGGGTAAATTTGTATACTTGGATCTTCATTATGTCAATTAATCTTTGATATCACTTTATTTATTTTTTGTACATCTCAATTCAACTCTGTGGTATTATTCATAATTTTTTTAAGAATATAATTATCAACTTAAATTATACTAATAGTTAAAAGAACTTCAAAAAAATTTATTCACTAAATAAATTTTTTTATTTTAAATTTCTTTCATCAAAATACATTTCTTTAAAACCGATTCAAAAATAAAAAAAAATTAAAAGCTCCCTCACATAGGGCATGCGCCGTAAGAGTGGCTTTGAGCAATCGGTGCTTTTTGTCTCATACGGCTATTCGGTGCTTTTTGTCTCAAACGCCTATATATATATATATATATATTTTTTTTTTTTTTGGTTGGTTTTTTATGACAGTGCATTGAAACAAATCACCAATTTCTACTCAACTGGCGGCCCAAAAAAATATAGCCGTTTGAGACAAAAAGCACTAATTGCTCAAAGCCACACAAACTTTTTCCATTAAACCCATCCTAGCCCAACATTAGAGTGGAGGAAAAAATCTCCCCACCAATTAAAAGAAACCACGTCAACAAATGGGTTTTGCACTACTTTTTCAGCTTCCAAGGCTCAATATTCCAAGCCCAAAGAAGTCATCAATTGTATCTCAGCCCAATAATAAGGCAAGTCAGACCCGCAACACAAAAAATGGTATAAATAGAGGCATAGAACTCTAATCAAAGGGAGACATTGAATGGTAAATCTCTTCTTTGCATTGTTTTGGTGTATTGTTCTTATTCTTTTACTTTTCAAAGTTAATGAATTTTTGTACCTACAATTAAATTTTAATCTAACAATCAAAAGTTTCAAATATTTCTCACCATAAGAGAAGAAGAAAAACATTTACTTGGCTTTCTTCTTTTGGCTGGATTTCAGTCAATTAATCCGTTGTCCATTAATTCAAGTATTATGGTTAATGAATTTTGAAAATTTTCTTAATTGATGGCTATACACACACACACTATAGTAATATAAGAAGAGAGGGGGGAGGTTGAATTTTGTAATGTGAGTGAGATTAATTTTTGCAAGATAATTTAACGTGATATTTGACCAAACATGAGGGGGTAGCAGTGAAATTAACCCATCATTTCTTATATAAATTTGTATCATTCAAGTCTATAAAAAATATCATACAAAAAGGCATGTAAACCAATAGTATAACTTTTCCATTCTCAAAGAGGCCAAAGGACAACTATTATAACTTTTAGTTTCTCGTATAAATCTCCTTCCTTGACGGTGTTGAAGATTATTATTATTTTTTTTTTTATGTTCTCTGGTGAAATGTTCAAATCCATTGGCATCAATGAGCTATCCAAGAAAAGCAACTCATACTTGGACAAACCAGCAATGGACTATAGAATGCAACCTAATGTCTGTATTCTCTCTGTTAGAGCAGAGGAGTCATGATCACTTGCTTCAACCGTGCTCATACTCGAATATTATTTGGAAAATAAATAAATGTGGTTTCTGCACTAATCCAAACACATGGCAAGGCTTTCTCATATGGGTATCTTCAAATTGGAAGAGAAAAAGAAAGCCAGTAGAGTTTGATAGTGTGAAATTGCGGCTGTTCTTTGTCAAAAGGTGTAAATGATCATATGTTGAAACCATGGTTCTTTTTCAGTTATATATCCCTAAAATATTATTATTGGTTTCCATAAAAACACAAGCAGCTCTTCACTAAGAAATATTTTCATTTTCCATTGGACTCATGATTAAATTATATATGTGCAAACCATGATCTTATAAATTTGAATGAACAGACATTGATGCTACATGATATTTTTTTTTTTTTTTTTTTTTTTTTCTCGACGAACCGTAAAACAAACACACACATTCTACTCACACTTCGACCAAAGCCCCTCCCCTCCTCTTCAAGGATATAGGGAAGTTATAGCAAGGCCCTTTTGGCATTGCTATACAATTTTGATACCACTAACTAGTTAATTAAGAAAGAACACATTGATATTGTTACAAAATGCTCTTTAGTCACTCTCTTGTTTCAACGTAAAATATCTTTTTTAAAAAATATTTTCCTTTTTCAAGTATAAATAATATAGATATATATATTTTTATTTTCGGTATTTGACAAAGGTCCAGGCCGAATTCATCGGTAGGACGTATAAAATAACTTACAGAAAATTAATAGATAAATTATTCTGTTGGGTTTTAATATTTTTTCCTCGTAAATATTTTAAGACAACCAAACAACAAAAAAATTGAATAAAAAATTAAAAATATTTTACATTCAAACCAACTAATGGAGAAATATTTCATTTTTCAAAGAAATGACACATTAATACTGCTACAACTAGCTAGCGAGCTAGCTGGTTAGGACTTGGGTCTAACCTCAATGCCCTCAACAACAATCCCACCTTTCAAATGCTCACCTTTCACCTCCCTCAAACTCATCTTCACCTCCTTTTCACTCCCATCATTGTAGAACTCTCCCAGTTCAATCTCCAACCATCCATCTCTCCGTTCGCGGACTACCCTTTCTTCTTCCTCCTTCGAAAAACTCGGTCTCAACACTTCAATCCTCCTAGTGCCCCCCACAAATGGCCTGATCCTATCTTCGCGTGGACGTTTTAGACAAATCATTCCTTTCGAATGGTAGTCTCCGACTTCAACTGAAACCTCGGAGGGAATGGAGTCTAACCCGTGAGCTCGATCACAGATTTTGAGAATGAGATAGGCACCATATTTTGTGTTTGGTGACAACATTAGGGTATTTATATTGCCATGGATTTCTAGCCACCATATCAGTATAAGCTCAGCAACTTCAGCGAATCTGTTGGATATATCAATGGACATATAATTTAGTATAAATGAGTACTTGTCTGTATCCTAACACATTTGAGAATGCATTGAGAGTAGTGTTCCAAAGTCGTATACATTATGACATCATGTCTGCCATCACTTACATAAATAAGTTAGACTTATCCAACTTTCGGACTCCAAATCATTATCCTTCCACTAAAGCTTAAGCTTAGTCTAAGTGAGACAAATCACCTTCTTTTTCTTTTTTTTTCAATTAATGAAAGATTGAGAATTTGAGTCCTTCACGAATCAATATTGGATGGGTTTTTTTTTTTTTTTTTTTTTTTTTTTTCAAAAAAATATTTTATATATATATATATATATATATATATATATATATATATATATATATATTGAAGGTTGAAGCTAGACATCTTCATGAAGATGAGGAAAGCATTAAAAACAAACCTTGATTGGAGGAGGGGTTTCCAGCACCAATAGAGAGGATTGCTTCCCCATGTAATTGAAAGCTCCCTTGCACTCAACATGTATGACTTCTTACTCGTTGATTTGTCTATTGAGAAACTCTGTTTTTACCATAACAAAAAGTCAATACCACTAGCTATTACTATTAGCCATCAACGCATGAGATTTTTGAAACTTTTTCCAAACTTCTAATTCATGAAAGTCAAATTACTATTAGCCAAGTTGGAAGTCAAATTGACATCAGATTTGGTTAGTGCCAAAATCAATATATATTTTGATATATATATATAGATATATAGATATAGGCTCACTGTGAGTAGCCGCCACCATTGGCAACAAATCTATATAATTTCTGTATACGTATCTTGATATTTATCTCTTCTTGATATATATCATTTTCGGCTTAGGCTTTGACCTATATATGTGAAAACACCTATTAGTCCTTGTGGACTTTCATTCGTGCATTACTTAGTGAATATTTATAGTATTAAATACTTTTAAAAAAAATTCAAAATTTTAATAATGTCCCTATTAAAATTTTGGTAAAACATCACAATACAAGTTATCGTCACCAGTCACCCTCACTAAAATTTTCTTTATATATATAATGTATCTAATTTTTTTTTTTTTTTCTAATACGTCAGTTTGATAATAATTGAAATAAAAGAAATTTACCTCAAAAATAGTTGAAATGGAAATATGAACAGTTTTTAATTAAAATATATATCAATAAAGTTTGATTGGTTGTGTGTGTGTTCAAGAATGTTCTTTTGTGAGATTGCATCTTTTTTTGGATGGAAAATTGTGACTATGACATGAACAAATGAATAAATGTGCATCAATTATGATTGGTAGTAAATAAATTGAAATGCAAAATAATTTAGTTCACCATGTTGATATTTAAATGAGTTTAAATTACCTTATTACCCCCATCAATGAGAAGTGGACTACAAAGTATGCCAAACAACTCTCTTCTGGATTTGAATTCCACCGGTGTCACCAATCTTGATAAAATTTCCCGGTAATTTGGCGGCAAAAATTTTTCCCAAAGGAGATCGGAATCCGCCGCCGCGTGGAGTGCCGACGAGACAGCCGACGTTTGGCACGTATCACGAGGAGTGGTGAAAGACAGCACACGAGCCATGCAATCTTCCGGCAACTGATCCAGTTTCATCTCCTCCAGAGTTCTCACCAAGAACTAGAACTCAAAGCTCTGGCACTAAACACACACACACACACAATGTAAGATATATATTACTATTTGTGTGTGTGTATATAGGGAGAGAGAGAAATGATAATGTGTTTGTAATGTTGTAATGTGTTGTAATGTTATAGACAATACTATTGTAAAGATGAGGACATGAAGAGAAGAGATGAGGACATCTTAATTTGTCTGCTTGATGATATGCATATATGATGTCTATTTATTGTTAGTTTTTTTTGACCAATGAGGGTTGATGACCACACATGTGAGATTTATGGCCTTTGTATGTTTGATTAGTCAATTTAGAACCTGTTTGGCAAGAGGGAAAGTGTAGAAATGGTGGGTCATGCGCGTGTGGTGAAAATTGGGTGCCTCCTAGGTGTAAGGATGAAAATGAAATTCTGATTTCTACCCAAAACATTCTTATAATAAACCAAGCTTAAAACACATGACATACCTTTTTATATATTATTCCAAATTTTATATATCTATATATATATATTTGTCATTCTTATAATTTCGACACGTAGGAAGTTTGGGCCGTTTG
This sequence comes from Cornus florida, assembly GCF_030987335.1. Lineage (NCBI taxonomy): Eukaryota > Viridiplantae > Streptophyta > Magnoliopsida > Cornales > Cornaceae > Cornus > Cornus florida. The sequence continues at coordinate 14,999,340 of NW_026775573.1, read as the reverse complement.
GCACACATCACAATTTGTTGTGATATCAATTTTCCAGCCTTCCACTTAATTTATGTGTTCATTATTTCTCCTCTATATATCAGTTCCCTTCCATTTTACGTAAGAGGTCTATTGATTGTCACAAGACTACAAAAACATATGATGTCATTTATATTAAATATACAACCAACACATGTATGGCTTAATTATTCATCGTCACATTCTTGAAAAGCGTGTGGTGTTAGATTAAGAATGATGCGTGTTTCCGTTGTATATCATTGTCTTGGGGCTTGTGGCTTGTTCTACTTGTAAGATCTTGATATAAAAATATTTGAGTATTTATGGGTGAGAATATTGTAATGTTCAATAATTTAAAATTTTGAATTAATAAATAAGTGTTCTATTCATTACAATTGATATTAAAGTTAAATTCAGTTTTTAATTTTGTGTCACGCCAAACGTCCACTTGTGCAAAGTCCGAATGTGGGTCATTTTTGAGTGTTCTCTTCGTTAAAAAGAATGATACAAAAGAGGGTTAGTACTAGGTGACACAGTCGGTCGCCTAGGACCTCCAATTTAAGACCAAAAATTTGTATTACTAAGACTTCTCAAAATGTTGGGACTTACTTTCGCCTAAGACTTCAGAAAATATTGGACCTCTCGGGACAGCCCTGTGGTTATGCAAGTATGAAACACTATATATCCATGACTTTAAGCTGTTGGTTCAAGGGGCAAGCACCTCACAACTGCTCTATATACTTGGAACCTGGTCAGATGTGGAACCAGAAACAGACTCCTTCAATAAGTTGGCTCCGATCCAATACGATTGACTTTGAACCTGTCCAAACGTGTAACAAGAGATGTGGACTGCTTCAATATGAGCTGGCTCAATCATGCCAACAAATTGAGAAAAAGTTTAATTAAGATAAATATATTTTTATCTTTTTTTATTAACATTTAGGTTAAGTATCTAAAACACCTTTAAAGTTTACTTTTTGGGTAAATAATACACATCTATTTTATTTTGGGTATATAATTAACTCAAGAATTTAAAAATGTTGTAAAAAAAAGTTTTTTCGGTTGTTACAAAAAAAAAAACGATTTTTCGGCCGTTAAAAAAATATGTGTCCGGCACACGTTTGATTAAATTTAATAAATACCAAAATTACCCTTTTTGATTCTTAAAACGCATTTCCCTTTTGTATATAAATCTCAAAAACAAATGATATAATAGTAATTTTACATAAATTGAATTTTTATTTTTATTTTAATTGTAGAAAGGGTATTTTAATATTTTTATCATCCCCATTAACGGCCAATTGACGGGAGGTTCTTATTTGTCCCTACAAAATACGTTAATAAGGGTTTTTTAGAATCTATAGGAATTATATGAGTTATACGCATATTACAGGGATGTTAAATACTCGCGAACCTTCAAACTTACAACACAAATTAGATCTTGATTTTTTTTTCTTTTTTTTTTCTCTTGCACAGACAAGCTTATTTGGAGAACTAAACGTTCTACTAATTAGACCATAAGATAATGCCTTTGATCTTTGTTATTTGTGTCCATGTATCCTAATTTGTTTTTTTTTTTTTTTTTCCTCAATAAATATCCTAATTTGCTTTTAATAAATACCAAACATATGTCCTTATTTTAGTAAATACTTTGTGGGGTATTATTATAATGTAATCAAAATCATAAATAAGAAATCTAAATAAAAAATTTCAATAGGGGTGATTGCCACCGCTCAGTCTACTTCATCATTGTGTATGTATGATTTAAATTTTGCAACTCTAATTTCACATTACTTAAATTTTGACACGTAAAAAATTCGATGCATATCACAATTTATTGTGGACGGTGGGTTATATAAATTCCAACCTCTCAATCTTTGGATATTTCAAAACTCATTAACAACATTATTTAGGTCACCATTTTCGTGTAAGTGCCTACTATTTTTCTCTTTCAGTCTTCCATTTTTAGGTAGAGATGTATACAATAGGTACTCTTAATTGTTCGTTGTCACATTCTTTTCTTGTCTAGAACTTGCGGTGTGGGACACTGGTTGATGCGTGTTTTCATTGTAAATCAATCGAGTGGCCAAACAGTGTTGTCTTCAAAAATAAGATAAGGTTTAGTTATGATTTTTTTTTTTTTTTTTTTTTTTTTCCCCGAATAAATTATGTGAGCATAAATTCCCTGTTTTTCAGAGATTTTCAACATATTTAAATCGTGTTACATTTAAGTAAAAATTTGGATTAATAAATGTGGTGATGCAAATTCAAATTTTGAAGTCCCAGTGGGGAATTACTTTGAACAAATATATAATTTCATTTTTTTATATAAAAAAATTTGTATATTATTTTCCTTCCAACATTCTCGTAGGTACAACTTTAATTAATAATCCTACAAGTATGAGAAGCCACCTATTTTATGTTGGTTTATGGTCTTTCCAGTTTTAGATAAACCACCTAATTATATTATCAAACCTAATTTTAGACAAGTGCAACCAAATGTTGTCTTAACGTATTAGAATTGGAGAGGTAATCATGGTAATTAATTGATTTAAATTGCAAGAGATTTTTGCTTATAATATATTTAGAAATTTTTTAAAAATATATATTTATTATTTATATTTTTAACCCACATATCCTTGAAGGAAAAGGTCTGTCGGGCCCTCAGCATGGTTTTAACACATGGGTTTATAGAATTGATATAATGGTATCTCTTTAAAAAAAAATAACAATAATAAAATAAAAATAAAAAAATTACGGTGTTTTTTGGAGTTAAATGTCATAATTTTGCATCGATTTTGACATTGGTTTTTGTAGATACAAAGTACAAATTTTGTAGTATGCAAATAAAAAATAAAATAGGAAGCAAAAATAATAAAATTTTATTAATTTGAAAAAATTGGAGTACAATCCTCTTAAAGAAAATATCCTCTAATTCGATCTCATTTGTTGGTTGGATTCAAGAGTTGTTGGAACTTGATCTTGAATCAAGTTGTTGATAATCTTCTTCAACTATTTGTAGTTGAAGAAAATCTCCGATGATTTCTAATCGAGGGCTGACGAAACTTGATCTCGAACAGTGTTGTTTGATGATTCTTTGAACTTATTGAATCGTAGGGAAAGAATGGTACAATTTTGATATGCTTGTTGTTCCTTGTTGAATTTGAGGAAAAACGGCATGACTTTGAATTAGATGTGCTTGTTATTCTTCGTCTTTAGGTTTAGGTGTTGTAGAGGATTTCTGGCTATTTGGATTTCTGAGTCCGGATTTATGAGTCTCTGAATTTCTGATGACATACTTTTTCTCCTGATAAGGACAAAATTATAACTGGGTCGGGCACGTTATATTATGATAATTATTCTTAAAAATAATTATTTTAAATATATTTTATTAGGAATAATTATCTTTTCATTTAATCATCTAAACTAAACTAATTAAATAATTTAAGTGGACCAAGTTTGGGCCAATTAAATAACTTAATTAAATATTAAACCCATATTTGATGGGTTAATTTGTCAAAATCAAAGTCCATTAAAATTTTAGTGTCTACAGTCCTTTTATTAAAAATCTTAGACATTGATCCTATTTTTTAAAATAACACACTGTCCATCAAGGACTTTACAATTAAGAGTGCCTTTTTTATAAAATTTCAAAATTATTCCTTTGATTAAACTATTTGGACATGATTTGAGCTGTCACCTCTTTCTTCATATAAGAAATTTTCGAGCAATATAAATAAAAATTATTTTCCGGTAATATAAATAAAAATTTGGTTGGATTGTGAGAAAATATAGACTCTTATAATTCCAAATATAAAACCATTTTTCTTTTTTCTTTTTTTTTTTCATTCGAAGGCACAAAGGCAAGATGGCAGTACGGAAGCATAAAGTCAAGCTAGAAAATACAAACAAATATTGAAGCAAAGCAAATAATTGAAGAACAGGTTCCAGAGTTGTGGAAGAAACAGAGCCCAATACTCTGTAAACGGAACCACAATGGGAAAACGCAGCAAATAGGAGAGACCGAAAGGTCTGGCAATCATCACGGCTACCATTGTTTACCATACGTAATCCATCTACTGTTTCAATGAAAGTCAATTTATAAAACAGGGCCTACGGTTAAATAAGAAACAACTTAACTAAAAAATAAAAATAAAAATAAAATCAAGGATCAATTTGGAGAACTAACACCAAGGATCTAACGAGGCCCCTGAAACAACAAACAACTTAACGAAAAAAAAAAATTCAAAGATCAATTTGGAGAACTAACACCAAGGATCTCACAATCTCAAAAATTTTAAGATAGCATAAGTCAAAACTTGATTGAAGATTGCACTTTGAAGTTGTGAATGTCCCTTAAATGAGAACGAGTTGCAGCCAATTTATTGACAACCATTTTAATTTTTCATAGATTATGAATTATGGGTCTATGAAAAAAATATATTTAATGAATATATGAAGTAAAAAAAATAATAATTGTTTGTAACCATGATAAACAACAATGGCATAGAAACAAAATAGTGAGAAAGAGGGAGTAGAGTTTTCATAGTAGCTAGGAAACTAATTTTGGAATTTTGGGGTTCTGATGGTAGGTATGGTAGTTTGGCAGAAATTAAATTAAGGGTAATTTTGGTTTATTAACATATATTTTTATACCAATTATAACAGTTTGGTCTTGGTTGGTCCGGTCCTGTAGGATCCTAATCTGAGACCAAATTAAAAATTTACTATTTTATTATTTTAAAAATGTGACTGAACTGAACCGTTATAAAACCAGCCCAAATCGTCCGATTCAATTCGGTTCAGTCTAATTTTTCGGATTGACAATTTTTTTGCACATCCCTACTTTTTGGTTAGGCAAAGGCAATGAGGGAACCTTAACTAAATACCACCTAATTTTAAAAGCCAACCGTGCAAATAATTGATATAACTATATAATATTGTCCATTTGACTCATTCATACCGAGGTAATGTTTTAAAGTAGGTGATTTAAGTTTAAAGTATTATTCACCAAATGTCAACCCACCGGACTTTGTCAAGCCACCGGAGTTATAGTATTTTAAAGTAATGATGTTTTAAAGTATAATATTTTATGAAGTTTAAAGTACTGATTTCAAGCCACCGGACGACTTTGTTCGTCGAAAAAGCCATCTTTTCTGGTGGTTGCCCCATTGCAAGCGAGCCATACGGAGACCAAATGTCAAGCCACCGGACTTTGTCCATCTGAAAATTATTGAATATTCCAAATACCTATCATTTATTGCTCTAGTCTATAGTTATAAATATCCATTATTTTCTTTAATATCACTCTCGTTTTCAATTAGAGCTTGCATATGAAAAAATATATATTTATTTATATCTAGACAAATTAGGAGAGGAGGCTTTCGAATACAGAAACACTCGGTTCTCTTGATGGGCATATGGAAAAAATATACATATACAAATTAGGTAAGAAGAGATTTGAATATGGGCACATCCATTTGGAGAGTTGGACGTTCTATTAAGTCGGTGTAGTGGGTAGGCGCTTACCCATTTATTCAAAAAAATCAAATTGTTGGGTAGTACTACATACCCACCCATTTATACACATTTCAATTCTCATTTGGATCGGATGTGGGACAAGTGATGCGACTGAGCGTGTGTACAAAATAATGCACAACACTTTAGGTTTTGTAATAATGTCAAGTAGGCTTCATATTTTATAATTTATAAAACCACTAAACACTTATACTATGGAGTATGAAGCGAGCAGGGATCATCCCAAAAGATCTAAACAATGTTAGTTTTTGGAATTGAATCCTGCTTTAGTACTTATGTGATTGCTGAAAAAAGGTTTGTTTTGTGATTAAAACTAATTTTAATTTAAATACTTGTAACAAAAGAATAGAATTTAAAAGATTAGAAAAGAGACCTAGGGTGTAGGATTCACCACTAATCACATTCCTCAACTCACTAACTTTCAACTAATTTAGAAATAATACCACGTAATTATAATGTATCTAACATTTGCAAAGAAAAATATAAATCATTAATTTCAAACTTGAATTACCTACTTAATGACAATTAAACTAGGTATAGTATAATTCATCAATTCAAAGCATGACTCATCAATTCAAGCTATAATTTTAACATAAATTAATCAAGAAGGTAATGCAATTATGACAAAGAGCATGGAATTCAAACACAAGTATGAATGGTCTACTTACCTAATAATTATATTGCAATTAAACTAATTTAACATGAAATTAAAAATAATTAGACAATGAATTAACCTAGACATGTAATGTCATCCATCAAGTAAAAGTATTTTCCATCAATTTGAAACACAATTACAACGAATCAATACCATGCATGGCCATCACAAGAATCAATTAACAAATAATTCATGTGTAAAATTTGTTTATCAATCAACCACACATAAGACAACATGAGATTAATACAAATAATCAATTGAAAGAATTTAATTCATAATATTCAAGATTATACACTAATTACATAAGTTAATCCCCAAAAAGTGAAAAGATAGAAAGAATAGGTTACATGATTAGGGTTTATCCAACCCTAAGTAGAAGAATCAGCCACTCATGGTTGATGGATTCGCAAATAGAACAATATCTATCCTTTAATTCATTATTTCTGAGCTTTTTCTTCTAAACCCTAACCCGTGCTTCAGTTTTTTCTTCTTTCGCGTGTTTTTCCAAAGAGAATGATCTATATCAATTACAAAATAAAACTTAAATATAATAAAACTAACCCTAATAATGGTTCATTGGGCCCTTAAGTAACAAGCTTATTAGAGCCAAATAGGTTACAAAATAAGCCCAAATAAGTTAATTCCGTAACCAATAAAATAAGACAATCCCGTAACTGGTATGCTGCCAATAGCATGGCGTCCGAACGCAGTGTATTGAAGACTAGTTTCCGGACGCGATGAATGGCGTCCGGACGCGACATTTAGCTACATCCTTGCTTTCTTCTAGAATTTATCCCGATACTCTGGCTGGACTCCAAAAGGCCATAATGGACCGTTTTTAGCTCCTTTTAGCTTTATTGCTCTGAAATACACATAAACATAAATCAAGACTAAAACATGAAAGTAAGATAGATGTAAGGACTGAGATACCCTAGCTTAGGTGCTGAAATGCGCAATATTTAAGCACTTATCAACAAGTCTCACTTATAACATTCTCTAACACTCGAAACCGCACATAGCCTACCCGGAAGAAGACTCGGACGTTTGGTATGACACCAGATCAAAGACTGGTCTGACTCTGTTACCAATTATAACAGGTGAGCACTTATCCATTTATTTAAAAACTCAAACCTTTACATATATATTGCTATGTACCAATCCATTTATACATATTTTTCCTTTTGAGTTAATTTGCATGGTTGTTGGCTTTGGCGCCCTCACAACTCTGACGCGCCTTATCTCTTAAAAGGTTCAAAAATTTCTCAAATCTACATTCCAATTCTCAATTTTTATTTCACAGCCCAAACTTTTCTCTTCATTCCATCAATGGCCTTAACAACCCACAACTTCAAACCCACCATTCCCGTATCCTTCCACCACTTTTCCCTCACTCCCTCCCACTCACACACACTTAATCACCCCAATAACACACACTTCTTTGGCACCCCCACCCTTTCCACAATTCTCAACCATCAAAACCCAACAACGCTCACACTCTCTCGAAGATTGTTCCTGCCTTCAGTCTCCGGACTCTGGGACGCCATAACCGGTGGCAATTCGGCCCGCGAAGCCGTCCTCGCGGTTCGAAGAGGAATGCTGCTCTTCAGACAGGTATAAATCTCCCTTTCACAGTTCGATTCCACCTCAATTCTAGTTATGTTACTGTATTAGTAATTTATATACTTCTTGGTTGTGCAATTAAGGGTGATGTTTTGGGGTCTGTAATGGAGTTTGATAAAGCAATCGAGCTAGATCCTCGTCAGAAGGCATGTAAGTTCCTAATTTTTAATGGGCATGATTTTGCAAATCAATATTCTTGTTAAATCACACACCACACAACAGCATAGAGATTTAGGTGGTTCGAGTTATAACTCACACGGTAAAATGGTTTTCACTATGTGAAGAAGAAAGGAGAAGTACAAGCCTGTCAAACCCTAACAGGGTTTAGGGTTTATAACCCGAGTACAACCTTTGCCTCTATTTCAAGATTCTCAATTTGCATGAAGAATAGAAAAATCCTAGCACCCTTATATACCGGTGTCACAAAGGCAACTTGGGGCAGTAGAGAATTCGGACCACAACTCAACAATTTCATACTATGAACTATATAATATAAGACAAAGGGCATTTTTGAAGTTAACTGAATAATGGTAGTCATTAGTCAGGAGATGAAAGATAAATACAGCAGCCAAGTGGAAATGTATTGGTTTGCAGCACTAGTGTATTATCTTTGTAGCATTACCCAATTTTCTGTGATTTGCTAGTGTTGCTTCCGGTATTTATCAAAAAAGAAGCCATGTTCACCATAATACAAATGATAGTACCCTCACATTTCCTTTTTTAATTCAAATCCAGGAAAAACAAAAAACTCACTTTTATCATTCTTTTTCAGTGACAAAATGGTAAGTTCATAGCTGTAATTTTCTTGAACGCAAATTGTTGTGGAGAATTCAGTAATCCCCGGTTAATGTAGTGATGCAAATTTTGTTATTGGGTAATCAGATCTTTGGCAGAGGGGGCTATCATTGTACTATCTTGATAGGTATAAGTTTATAGTCTGTTCTAATTTTTTAAAGTTGTTTGTTTATTCTTGTTTTGAAATGTGTGAAGAAACTGAAGTAGGACTTTCTGAATAGGTTTGAGGAAGGGGCAGAGCAATTTCGATTAGATGTTGCACAGAATCCAAATGATACGGAGGAGTCAATATGGTGCTTTCTATGTGAAGCTCAATTATATGGAGCTGATGAAGCAAGAAGACGCTTTCTTCAGGTAAATCGTTTAGATGAAAAGAAGGATGGTAATTAAGCTAGCTTGTCTCATCCAGTTCTAGAATATGTTTCATTTTGTTATGAATTGGTGGAGATTGGAGGGAATCAAATGGATTAGTTTTGCATGCATTCCTTTAATTTTGCATGCATACATGTGGAAAATCTCTGATTTGTGAACTTATCTATTTCTTGTGTTGTTTGGATTGGTAATCTGTAAACGAACCTAATCTGGTTAGATTCTGCTTATATTGAAATTTCAATCCCCATGATATATATGTATGTGCATAATTATGTAATAGAAGTTCATATAAAATTTTGTCTCTGAATGTTACTTGTAACCAGCCTTTATATTTCCTACCACTTTGAAAAGAAGAATATGATTCTACTTGCATGTTATCTCGTGAAAAGATCAAAATAGCTTTTAAACTGTTTTTAAACTAAATACAGGTAGGTAGAGATCCACGACCTGTCATGCGGGGAGCTTATAACATGTTTAAGGATGGAGGTGATCCGGAAAAGGTTCAAACTAATGCTTTTCACTTTGAAACTCCACATTTGAATATTTAGTAGCCCTGAAGTTAAGGTGTTTCACTTCCCAACACATTATCAAGTATTTTTAGATCTTTCTATTCATACCATATGCGAAGAATGCAATTTTATTTTGCCCCTCCATGTCTGTGCAGGTGTGTCTGTGTTTGTTCTGCGTGTATATATATGCATTTCATATCAGTTCATGCTGATGATCCATTGGCATATCTGGATAATGCTTGAAGATCCAGTTTTTCATGTCTACCGTGTCCATTCTACTCTGTAGGCGAGGTTGATTTGTAAAACTTATGGTGTTTGTTCCACTTTCTGTGTGTTATCTAGGGAGATTTGAAGCATTGACTATGGTATCAATTCTGTCTGATAGCCCTTGAAGTTAGGTCACTTTGGGATATTGCTAGTGTCAGTATGAATTTACATATATGCTTATGGACCACGAGAAATAATCAAGAAACCAATCAAATAAAAGAAAGTTAATAGGGAGAAGAACACAAAACGTTACATGGTTCGGGCACTTTTTTCATCTACGGCACAAAAGGCAAAGAGCTACGTTTTCTTATAAATATCACTCCTTATACTCTTTACTTTAGGTGCAAGGACATGCAAGAGTTAGGTTTAAAAACAAAAATACTATCTAACTGATTGAGGAGATCATGGACTAAGCTAGAATATTAATTTCATTTGTTTGATCAATTATTCCAATCAATGGGGTGGGATATCGACGTGCTTTACACATTGGTGGCACTATATGGCTTCCTATTTTATCACTCATAACCAGTTGAATATCTAGAATAAACTTTGCTATAATGCAGCATAGTAGGTACCCTGGAAAAATTAGGTATATCCTTGCATCTTTTACCGCATAAAAGGCAAAGAGCTATGTTTTCTTATAAATATCGTTCCCTATACTCTTTGACAATTGGCTCTTGGAAATCCAGGCCAAATTGGCATTGGGAGCATTTAAGTAATGATGTTGCCTGTTGGAAGCATTGTTTTTCTTTTCTCTGAACCGACTGGCAAATTTTTTTCTATCGAGATGAAAATTCAATCTCTCTTTGAGAATTTTAAACTGTTAGGGACGCTTCTGGTATGCGTCATCTTCATTGCTTTATAGAGAGTGGCTGGCATGACAGTTAGTTGGGTACTCGATTTGTAGGCCCTTGACAATATTGTCAACTTGTTTTCTTTTTGAGAGGCTGATATCATATGGATTCATAGATATGCAAACGAGCAGGTAGATATTTTAGTTAAGGGGTGTCTCGTTTTTAAGGGAGAGGGTCACTCTTAAGTCTCATCCTCTTCAGGTTCTGGAGGATGCTGAAGTTTTTAGTTTGTTGTTTTCCTGTGTAACGATGCATAGCACATTGTTCTTTTTTCTTTTTCCTTCTTTTTGGGTTTTAGGGGACTTCCTTCACCCTCCTTTTTTCCTTCTCTTTCTACTGGAATTCCTCCGTCTTCCATTTCTGTTGTAATCTGTTCCTATTCTTAATAATATCTCTTCCTTTTCTTATAAAAAATTTAGGATATTAGAGGAAATTTGATACTGTTAAAAAAGTGTAGGCTACAAATTACAATATTGTTATGGGCGACTTCTAAGGTTTTCTTATGCTGCAGATTAAATTATCCAGCTTAGAAGAACATATCGTCTAAAGAATGTATAAAATAAAAATAAAATTTTGTGATTTCTTAGTTTGTAAAGTTCTGGATTTTTGAATTGTCTGTTTTGGTTTCAGGAAACAAAATGCTAGAAGTCAAGAAAGAAATTCAGCTTTTCTGTATTTAACCTATTTAGAGTACATGTGAACAGTTTCCTGTTTACCTAGGGTCCATTTTTTGAGGGAAAAATAAAAAAAAATTCAATCCATTGTATAGTTGTTTCTGTCTTCCCATTCCTTTTCAAAATGATTGAGTGCTGATCTCCAGTGTTTCATCTCAATTTTGAGATGCCAAAACTAACAATTTCCAGTGTTTTGCTATCATCATTCTGATTTAGTCAGCTTCCTAACCTGTTATGTCCTGACTGAACTTTTTAGATTCACAAAATCTCTTTTTCTTAACTTACTTCCAATAGATGAACCCCCGGTGCAGTAAGAAACCACCAATTATTCTCTATTTAAAATTGCCAGAAAATTGTTTTCTAGAATTTTTTTTTAGTCAGCTTCCTAACCTGTTATGTGCTGACTGAACTTTTTAGATTCACAAAATCTCTTTTTCTTAACTTACTTCCAATAGATGAACCCCCGGTGCAGTAAGAAACCACCAATTATTCTCTATTTGAAATTGCCAGAAAATTGTTTTCTAGAATTTTTTTTTTTTTTAGATTAGTGATCCACCTGCTTCGGTGGGTTTTTTTCCATGCAGCTTGAGGAAATTTTGTTAGTATTTATCTTGAGCCAGCTTTGTGAAAAATTATCTTTACGACTGAATTTATTTTGATCGGCAATTTTTTTCCCTGCTTTATTATCTGATATTTGAAGGGATTTGCAGTTGTGTTTCTTTCCTAGAATATCATTGGACTGAATCAATTGTTTTCTTTGCACAGCTTGTTGCTGCATTTTCAAGCAGTCAGGAGAGCGAGTATTTCTATGCTTCTTTATATGCTGGGCTTTATTATGAATCCGAGGTTTGTTCTCAACCTCTGAATATTGTTTCATTGAGGGTTCTCACAAGATGGATCTTGGTTGTATCATGAGCTGCAAACTCTTATGAATGCATTGGAAAGTGCTTTCTTGCAAATTATAGGAATGTCTTATAGGTATGACTCGGATATAATACTATTTCATTCACAATAACACAGATGAAATAAGCTAATTTATCGAAAGTTCAAGCAAACGAACACACACCCACAATATTTCCCCAAGCAGGGCTTGAACACGCAATATTCCCTTTAAGGAGGAGAGAGGGTACCATCTGGGCTAATGCCCATTTGCAAAGAAATATTTGGTAGGATAAGCTATTGTTACAATATATAGATATTCAAGGGCTTTTAACAGAGAAGTAGAACATTTTCTTGTAGGAATTCCCCCTCGTGAACTCAAATCTTTTCGTTACACCTTACTAAAAAGCCCACGCTGCTTATTCATGCCTTTTGTTGATGTTGCGGTAGAACTACAAACCAATGAACCTGTTATGATAAAGTAGCAAATTCGTATCGTTGCCAATAGATTGAAATTTTTTGATGTATACATCATTTGCGTTGGTTATTTAGGGTCTTCGGGGATATTAGAAGGTCTCACTGAAATAAACAAATTCTCTCTTTTTTTCATGGATGTTGGAATAAGTCCAATTTCTCTCAAGGAGCTCTATTTCATAGTATGTTTGGGTCATTTTGTTTTTTTTTTTTTTTAAATAAAATAAAACAAAAAACATCACTCTAACTCAGACACAAACACTCTCTCTTGACTATCTGGTAATTACATGAATCGTCATTCTCTATTTATCAAGATTAAATAAATAAAAGAAATAAAGAAAGAAGAAGAAGAAGAGATCTGTCATTTACATTTTTTTTATGTTATCCATTTGAGGTGATACCTTGCAATTGATGCATTTAGCTTAAAAATTACTCGTGAATGAGTGACGATGAATGCTTTGCAATTTCCACCTGTGCAGAAGAAAGCAGACGAGGCTAAACTCCACATACTTGCTGCATGCCAGTCTCCTTATGGAATAAGGTTTGATATCAAGAATTCGTCCGTGTTTCCTCATAATCTATACACATTTGTATGTATGTATGTATATATATATATCTAATCTATTGTTCATTTCAGATCTGATGATTACATGGCTTCACTCGCCAAAGTCCACTGTGTATGTCGAAATTGGGAGGCCAGTTGAGGTTGATTTGATTTCACTTCATATGCTCTGGATTTTACCGCTCGCAATATTTACACAATGTGCATGAAGGGAAGGCTTTTCTGAGTTGATTTGCATATCTACAGAATCTATATGCTTCATATCAAAAACAGTACCATGCATTTCTTAATCTCAAATGGATAAAAACAGTACCATGCATACAGAATATTGTAAACGCGTGCTAAAATTGCATTTGATTTATGTTTTAAATGTCAAATGGATAAAAATATAACGAGTAAATTGTGAGGTTGTGCTTGGTTTGTTATTGAAATGGTGTTTTTTTTTTTTTTTTTTTTTTTTTTCTGAATTATTAAAACAGAAATTTGATTGTTAAAGCTATATAATTGTTGGATACTTATTAAGATTTAATGCTTTTGGTGGATAATAATCATGTGTAGTTTAAAAAGTCAAAAAGGTTGTTGATCTCATTATGCCTTTTTTTTTTTTTTTTCTTTCACTTTTTGTGTAAATAATGATTAGAAAAATTACACTTCATTTCAGGCACCAAACAACTTTTGTCAAGAAGATTAAATCACATTTATTAGTTAAGCCCACAAAAATTAACCTACACCAAACACGCTTTTATTGTGTTAAATATATTAACAAAAATACACGGCTAGTTTGGTTTGTAAGTCTGAAAACATAACTGAAAATCAGAAAACTATTGAAAAATAATTCAATTTTATGAATACTATTTTCATAAACCAATTTTTAAATAATTATTTTTTATAATTCTCTAAAAAAATTCTGTTTTACGAGTTATTGCTAAGAACTGTTTTCAGAATTACAAACTAAATAGACCACCTTTCTAATGAAGAAATGTGCGGTACTTCTAATTTATTTTGGACCAAAGGATGTAAAACACTAAAACTGTCCACGAGTAATGAAACGTGAATTTCTCTGTTACTGCTTCATGGCCACTTTTGAGGTCTTTCAACATACATAAGCCAAAAGACTTTTAACAGCCAAGAAAGGCAGCAACTAAACTTGCAAAACCAACGTGCATAAATTGTATAAAAACTCTACTTGGTTCAAATTTTTTTTTTTCCTGAAAACTCAGTTATAAAACGGTTTATTTTTTTTGAGAGAACTTACTTTTATAGTTTTCTAAAAACAGTTTTACGTTTTGAGTTATTGAGAAAAGTTTTCTAATTGACAGACCAACCAGATTAATCTCCATGGATCATTCTAGGTCATGTAACATAGCAATTGCATCAAGCCCTATGTCTTCAAAAGAGTTTATTTTGCACCATGTATAAGATCAGTATGTCATATTTCACATTCTCATGCATGCACAAGCATAAGCACAAGCACAAGCACAAGTTCTTTTATTTTATTTAATCTGCAGATATTTTATGATAGACCATATTGGAAAAAAAGAATAAAGCAAAAGACTATTATATATAAAAAAGAGAGAATTTGAAAGAGCAATTACCTTGCCCTTTCTTTTATTTTTGTTACAATAGATTTGGTGCAGTAACAGGGACAATTTGCTGAGATGAAGGAGAACTGTGAAAGAAGAGACAGACAGCAGAAATATCATCCACTGCAATACCCCGCCTCTTGCGCTTCCATGCACGGACAGCGCATTCAACCAGACGTTTAGAGGACTTTGCTCTGTCCGGCGTTGATGATACAATTTGCACTGCTTCTTGGTTGGTGATAACATCCCATACCTTCACAAAAAGATTAAGGTTTTTCTTAGCATTCATCGTAGTGTTTGCTCATTAGCAATGTATACATGTTACATACTTCTCTGAGACACATCCAGCAACATCATTATCCACATAAAAAGTCCTAAATTTTACTGCTAGCTATGATTCAAACGATTGGGGAAAAAAAAAAAGTGATACCACAACAGAAAAATGATGAATTCTTATGCAACCCTAATAGCAAGCAAAACCAATGTGCAGAAATCCATTGCTTGTAGTTTTATTCAGAGGAACACTCTTCGTTGAAAAGAATCCCTCCAACAAATATAACAATCATCCTCCTTGAACAGCTTGGCATGGCCCTTCCATGAACAGGTTGTCGACGTCCAATGTAAGTGTACTGTGTAGTAATGTAGTGTATTATCTCCTTTAATTTCTCTTCTTTCTTTCTTTCTTTCTTTCTTTTTCTTTTTCTTTTCTTTTTTCTTTTTTTTTTTTTCTACTGCCAATATAAATTATTTTAGTGGAATATTAGACTTTCAAATCTAGGAAAAAAAAAAAAAAAAAATGTGACCAAAGCGCTTATAAATTAGAAGAAATTAACATAAGTTTTCCTTTTCCTTTTCTGTGAGTATAATAACTACCAAAACCATCATACGTACCCCATCTGTTGCCAGCACAACAAACTGATCTCTGCTAGTTATGTGTCTTTGTGTCACTTCAGGAATGGAAATAAGTCCGAAATTTTTCACGCAGTAGTCCCCAAAGGCTCTGGACATAGCCAGTCCAGGGCATTCTTCATTTGGCAGCCAGATCCTGTGCAACCCAGGCTCGTCATCTAAACAGAACACTCGCCCTTTGCACTGAATTATCCGCTCCGCCTCCTCTGTGAACAATATTCACCCAGTTAGTACAATGTTCCAAGAAGTGTGTGTGTGTGTGTGTGTGAGAAAGAGAGACTCACGAGGTAGATTGGGCTTGAAATCAACAGTAAGCTGAACTGGTACCAAGCTGCCATCATCTGATGTGGTAGCCAATACAGCACGAGAGTCGCCCACATTTGCCACAACTATAAGGTCACCCTAGAAAAATATCAATTCAGGTGAATGAGAAAATCATGCTAATCAGATAAACTTAAAAAGGTCATAAATGTTCATGTCTAGTGCGGTCCCTGTAAATTGACGATGTTGGGAGGGGTGGACAGACTGAAGATCTAACATTTGGTATCAAGTGCACAACATGGTTGCTCTCAGGATTTGAACCCATGTTCTCATCGTTGAAAGCCCAAGCATTTCACCAACGTACCAGGTTATGCCCCCTAAACTTGCAGAAGCTAATAATACTAGCTGATTCATGCTAATCTAATTGATGTTTCAAATTTAATAACAAGAGAATTTCTGCAACAATTATAATAAATGCAATTATTTATGAAAAATATATATAATAAATGCAATTGCTTCCTTGCCTGAATTTGTTTGATGTTTTAAAATATCTTGATTTTTTTTTTTTCATAATTTAAAAATATCTTGATTTCTTTCAAGCATGGATAACAAAAAACAATTTTTTAATAGGAGGCAAATAAAAATCAACTTGCTTTGTATTTAACCATTATATGACTTCTTTATCTCATAATTTTTTAATTACCGAGTAAGTTTTATTAAGTTAAATGGAGTTCCCTAATAATGGTATACTATTATCTCGAATGAACTTTAACCGACACAATTCTCTTCCTCCTCTTTTTCTAATTGCATTTCATCTTATTTACATCTAAGAGAGTCTGCACGTAATTAGCCAAATTAAACCCAAGTAAATTGTTTCCACCTTCCTCGATCAGTTAATCAGTTCCATATTAGCTTGTGCTGTTTCAACATTTTGGTTTTAAGAAAATTATAGTCATCACTGGGCTTTTCATAATCGATCAGCAGGGAAAGTTAGTTATGAAGATATGACTTAATATATATGATATCAGAAATGCAGGTGGTGACTAGACTAATAAAAATTTATCAGCAGAAACACTAAGCATACTGGCATTGCAATAGGATACATGGATTAGCATTTCTAAAGTTCATTTCAAAATTTACAGGAATCAGAAACTCCGGTTACCTGTCTGACAATAGTCAAAGCAGTGGTGCCACTATAGAATGAATCAATTTTGCGGTTCTGCTGTAGCTTCTGATCAACAGCAGCGCAAGTCTTTAAGTAGGAATGCTTCCATATGTTAAACCGATTAAACTTTTTATTTGATTCAATGTCAAAATCAGGGTCAAGTGAAGCTTCAGCAATCATCTCCTGCCAATTGCGGAGCAAAGATGATGGCATCGATTCCCTAACCCTCTTTGCCACATAATGGCCCCATGGACCATGCCCATCAAAAATCCCACAAAACATCATGTCTTCTTGGCATCCAAATTCCTGCCAACAAAGAAACGAAATCCACAACTCAAAACCCGAAAATTACCACATTTTCATATACTGCCTAATGCTTCTAGTATAGTTATCAACAATAAAGAGACAATACCAAAAGAAATGAGAACTTAAGCCTATTTATTTTATGGACAACAAAGACTAAGATCAAATAACTACCAATTATTCTTCTAAGCATACCTCCCACACGATGAAGCAATCTTGGTTCACACCTTTCTCTCCTCTTTTGGAGAAAAGTGATGCAAAATTGTTCGAACCATTGATGTTAACAGTGCCTGAAGACCTCAATATTAAGTCGTTCTTCTTCGCTTCCTTCGCCATCACTTCTGCAGCTTCTTTCCCCTCATAATTCCCAGAATTCCTCCCTTTCTTGATTGACAATGTCCTTGCCAGTCCATTGAACATGGATGATAAATGCCCCATATCACGCCTCCTAAGCAATTCAATTTCCAACACAATAAGGTACTCTTCTTGTTTGCACATTCAAAACTCCCAACATATAAATGGATATATATACTGAATTGAGTTATACTTGGATGAGTAAAAGATGTGATCTGACTCGGAAAGCTAAGAATCTCAAATTTTAAAAACAGAAAAAGAAATGACTAATCTAGAAGAGGTTAAGCTTTCCAGTTCAAGAAAAGCAGAAAATATTCAGTCCTTACATGGAATTCCAACAGTACATGTAAGTATCTATGTTTGGTAGCTCAGGAAATGTACTAAAACGAAAAATAAAATAACATCAGAATTTTATATCTTAGACTCCCCATACCCCATGTTTCAGTTCTGAGCAAACAAACAAAAAACTGAACATACAAATGGATAATAATCATAATATAAACATACACACAAACAATCATGTAAAGCATATATTGATTGAATTGTATATAGTTACTACTTAGCTGAGTAAAAGGTGTGATCTGACTCGGAAAGATAAGAATCTCAAAATTTTAAGTGGAAAAGGAAAAGGGTTCATCTGGATGAGATTAAAGAAGCTTTACAGCTCAAGAAAAGCAGAGAATATTCAGTCCTTACATGAATTCCAACAGTCAATGTAAGCAATTCTGTTTGTTAGCTCAGAAAATGTACGGTAAAAGAAAAAAAAAGAAATAGCATCTAATTTGACTCTTAGGATACCCACTTTTCAGAATTTCCACAAAGCCTGATATAATAATGATACAGAATAAAAGAAACCTTCTTTCCGTTCTCTTCCTTCGTTTTCTCAGCAACCAAACAGAGGATTATCTTGTGAAAGAAAAAACAACATAATTTACTATAAAAAAATATATAAAAAAAACCCAAATCCATGAGAACTTTTTAAGATGCAAGTGAAATTGATGCGAGAGATGACCTTGTTTTTCAGGCAAATTTTCTCTCACTTTCCTCCGTTTTCTCACCAACCAAACAGAGGGTTATCTTGTGAAAGATAAAGCAACATAATTTGCTAAAACAACCCAAACCCATGAAAATTATTCTGATGCTAGTGAAATTGATGAGAGAGATGACCTTGTTTTTCATGCAAATTCGGTGGGTAATCAGAGGAATAACTATGCCGGAAACTGACAGACACGCCGGAAGTTCAACGCTCCGGGCCGGAAACTGACGAAATTCCGACAGTTGGAGCTAAGGTCTCGAGGCATCGAAGGGAGAGACCGATCGTAGTCCATTGTTTGGCTCGTTTTGGATCTTTTTATGTGAAGGAGAAGAAAACAAAGAAAGTGGCTTTTCTGTACGCAAAGACACACAGTCACACACAGTGTACGTGTATTTCTCGTTTGTGAACTCAAAGAAAAAAGTGGCTTTTTACGTAAACTCTGTGTCCGTTAGAATATGGGATTGGAAAGTCCACTTTTACCCTTCATTTGTAGGTCCTAATTAGGCCTAAGATAAGTGTAATTTTGGAATAGCAAACCATTTAGAAAATTTGCTAACACTTTGGATAAGATAGATGGTTCATGAAAGCTCACCTCAATAACTCAAGAATGAAACTTTATGAATTTTCTAGAGTAGTTCAAAACATTCCAAAAAAAAAAATTAATATGAATTGTTGCTTAAAAATGTAGGATGTTATATTTTTATAAATAATGTAAAATGGTTATGATGTAAAAAATACTAACACTTTCTATTTGTTTATAACGCATATAGTTTTTGTGAAAATTTTGTGAAAATTCCAGGTTTATAGCAAAATAAATTAAATAATCAATGTAATTGTAATTTTCGAAATTTTTGAAAGTATCAGCAATACATCATCCGAGTGTATTTATGTAAGTGAAGAATTATGTAATTATGACATTATTAATTATGGTAATGTCACATCTTCATCTATTTTCGAAATATTTTGATTTGTAACTTAGAAAAACTGAAAGTATACAAAAACTATCCTTAAACAAAAACTACCCTTATCATATCATTTTCTTCTATAAAAAGGTGAAAGTTTAAGAAGTTTTTTTTTTTTTTTTTTCACAAGAAATATTTTGTTGAAAGTTTCAGTGTTTTCAAAGTTACCACTAAATCACGATGTCCTTAATTTATATACAACAAATCTCTAATTAAAAAAAAAAAAAAAAAAAAAAAAAAAAAACATAGTGGTCATTATTTATAACGGCCATTTGAGGACGGTGTATTTCAATTTTTTGTGAGAGTTCAAGGGGTTTTTAGCAAAATAATTAGTGTAATTTGTGAAATGGTGAAAGTTTAAGGAAAATTCATTGTTTTTTGTAGTCTACAGTCTACCTTAAGTCACATGAAACGGGAACATGAGTAAATTCGAGAGCAGGAGCATGAGAATGGCATAATTAAATCATAAATAGAGAGAATTTGAGTCAGAGAGTGTGCGGAGCATAAAAACGACACCCATTAAAAAAAATTATGTGATTTAGAGTCTCTTAAGTCAATTTCTAATAACGATCAACACATTCATTTTATATACTACAACATATCTATAATTTAGAAAAGAAAAGGGTGTTTTTTAGTAAATGATTGAGCTAGACTAAAGAAAAATAATGTTTGGATAACTTTGGTTGGCTGAACAGATTGAATTTATATACATATAAAAATAATGTTTGGATAACTTTGGCTGGCTGAACGGATTGAATTTATATATATAAAAAATTGAAGGTCCACAGCTCGATGCTTATTTCTTTAATCTTTTCTTTTTGATTCTTAAGGAGATTAATTACGGTAAGCTTACATTATTAATTTTAATTTAATAAACCTGGTCTCCAATATAAAAGTCATTTTCTCGAAAGGAATGTTTATGATTAGCTGAGCTATAAACTAATAATGCGTGGACAGCATTGGTTGGCTAAGAAGATATTGTTATTTTTTTTTTATAAATGAAGGCCCACAACTTATGAATGGTGACACCCTAAATCACACAATTCTTTTAAATGAGAGCGTATTCTTGTTTTCACGTTTTGAGTATGCTCTTGTTCCTATTCTCACTATTTGTGATTTAATTTTGTCGTTTTCGTACCGTTCGAATTCTCTTCCACTCCCACTTTATGCGTAGGTTACATTATTAATTTAAATTAATTATGTTGAATATAATTAATGTTTGTCAAGAAATATCAACCATACAAGTGGCTGCTCTATTTTCATGTACAAAAAAAAAAAATTAGGTCAAATCCACCACATATTTAAACAACTACATGTTTTAATTAATTGAGTTATGTATATGAAAAATGATAACTACACACACAACTCACACTATGTTGGCAACATAGATAATTAGGAGTATTGTAGGGTTGCGAATCTCTTTACTATAATAAGTATATATGTGAAGCTAATCATTGAATACCAAACCTTACAACAAAAATGTCCAACAAAATCAAGAATGTCCAAAACATTCTTCACTCCAAAAATGTCCAAAACATTATTCACTCGAAACATGTCCAAAACATGTCATTCCTTAAGAGGGAGAAAAATATTGGTGAAATTGTTAAATCAAATCGGATTCGATAAGTTCGATCCAATTATTTTTACAATTTAATTCGATCTCGATTTTAAAAATATAAAATTGTTTGTAAATGATTTAATTCTGATTTAGTGTCTTATAAGATCAAATCGAGTTGAGCTGTGATATAAATATAATATAAATTAATAGTTTGCTTTAAGTATTGAATAATAGCATATATTTTGTTTTAAAAATGAAAAAATTAAATTAATTTATATTGCATTGCGCTGATGATAATTCAGATTATCTCCATATTCAAATTAAAAATGGAAAAGGTCTAAAAACGGAATATGATAAAATTTTGAATCTAGCTTCCCAAATTTTTGGGTTAGGAGTCAAATTATCTGAGGTGCACTGTAACATGTTGTAAGTATGCTCAAGGCAATTAAATATCACTAGCTAAATGTAATTATTTTTAAAAATTACAAACATGATACAACAGAGAATTCCTTACAACAGAGGATTTATACATGGGCTTCATTTGTTTGGACGTAAAATATTTTGTGGTGTTTGATTATCGTAAAATGTTTACGAAGAAAAAAAATATTAAAATTAAAAAAATTAATTTATTCGTAAATTTTTGGCAAGTTATTTTAAATGCCCCGCCTGATGGACTCGACCTCAATCTCGACGTAAACCTTTGCCAAATATTGATAAAGTAAAAATAAAAAAATATTTTACCTGAAAAATAAAAATATTTTTCAAAAAAAATATTTTACGTCGAAACAAATGGAGTCCTAGTGTTGTGCAGAAATGAAAGTCAATGCAAGAGCAGGAGTGCTCGGGAGCAAGATTGCGCGGGTAGCGTGAGACTAGGAACACGTGCAACGCGTGACATTCATTTAAAAGAATTATATAACTTAAATCCGGACGAAATAGAGTGTGAATTCTTTGCTGTATGGTATAGTAGAGGATTCAACCTCTTGAATGTGTTGGTCCAAAGTATCCTGAATCCTGGTCCAATGTATGGGCACAACAAACTCCATGGTTGGATCTGAACCATTCACTTTGGTACAGCACGTTTTACTGTCGGCACACTGTACAGCAGAGGATTCTGTGAAACACAACACCACTAAAAACCTAACAAGTCACGTGATGATGTTAGAAGACCAAATCAAAATCTGACACGTGTGCGCATGAAAGCAATCACATGTGGGACGGTGCATGTGAAAACGACGTCTAGAGTTTTCCAAAAACCCCATTAAATTTTTGTCCAGCTTTAGTAGGTTTGAATTTTGGACCAATTTTAGATCTTGACTAATATTGGTCTCTACTTCTTATTGGAATGTTTGGGTCCTAGAATGAGAATGACACGACAAAAATCTTAGTCCATTTAATCATAATTTGCACCACTTATGGTTCCACTCAAATTGTAGCCTCATGTAGGACCCTATCAACCAAAATCTAACACAATTAGTGGTCGTTAAATGATTAGGAATCCCAATTTAATTGATTTGTTCTAAACTTTTTTTTTTTTTTTTGCCGCACGCTATATTATGATTCAACACGTGTATAATTAGTGCGAGATTCAAAATAAGGATGGAAATTCATGTTGGCAGGTTGCGTTTCCGAATATGAGTATTTTGACACAACACAAAATAAATAGATAAAGACTTGACACAATATAAAAAGACATCACAATTCACAAAACAAACATATATAAATCATTTATGATATGATCACGATATATTTATTTAATATGTTATCTAAACTATAACACGTTTAATTATTGTTTCAATTTGGATCGATACATTTAAGTCAAATCTAAACCCACTTATCTCGTATCGTATTTAAATCGTGTTATCCTGTCGTATCAAATATTGTCATCCTAATTCAAAATAATAATGTTGAAACTCGAAATAATAGTGTTGGAACTTCTATTTTAGCACATTAAATCTTTGTTCAATACAATTATTTAAAAATAATGGTATTAAAGTCTTTATTTTCGATACAATTATTTAAAAACAATGGTACTAAAGTCTCTATTTTCAGCATATATATTAAATCGTGGTTCAACATGAAACGAAATATATATATATATATGGGGAAAGTGCAAAAAACATTTTGAAATATATTTTTTGTAGCATTTTTATTCCCTATTTGAAAAAGTGTGTAATAAACACCCCTAATCTTTTGAAATTGTGCAAAATTACTCATCTGTAATACCCATTTTGCCTTTTTAGTCTTTCCAAAATACCCCTCCTTCTCTCTCTACTCTCTGCCCAAAGTTCCTCCCACCACCGTCGAATCACAAGGGCAGCAACAGAGTTCTCAGCGTCTCTTATGCTGGACTTCTCATCTCTTACCATATGAAACATACAAATCTCCTCTCATGGGCAGGACCCCGACCCACCTCTTTCTCTCTACTCTCTGCCGCGAGTTCAACATCACAACCCGTTGCTCACCGGCCGCCGATTCAGTCCAACCCTCCACCGGCCGAGCTCTCCTTGCCATTCTTCATCTCTTGCTCGCTGCCGCCGCCTCCATCACTGCCATCACCTTCCTCCGTTTATGTAAGAAAAAGGCCCACTGTTTTTCACCACCGTTCTCGTCGTGGATCTAGGCAAGTAAATCAGAGTGGTGGTTTGGAATAATAGCAGACAACAATGAATTGAGTCAAGACGAGACGGCAACAATGAAAGGAGTAGCGGGACTGAACTTACCGGCGAGTCGCGGGACTGTATTTATCGACGAGCATGGAGGACTTGTTTTATCCTGCGAGCATGGACCGTTGACTGCGATGAACGGCGATGAAGCGGACGGAACCAGCGATGAAGCACTAAGCCTACCGAAACGGCGGCAGCGAGCAACAATTGTAATAGTCGCGACTCCAACGACGATGTGAGTTCAACAACGATCAAAGATGAATCGGCGGCGGCAAGGATGAACGAATAACTGAATCGGCGGAGCACTAAATGTCGACGGCACCGAGGACGGTGATGATTGTGGCAACTTGTTCAATTCTTCAATTGAATTATGTAATTAGGTTTTGGGAAATTGTTAATTTTTTTCTATTCACTTTATTGGAGTTGAAGATGTTTTGGTTTGGTTTTTTTATTTTTTATTTATTTAACTTCTGGTGAGTTGTTTTGGCACCCTTTTAGTACATTCACAAAATATTATTATTTTTATATATTTTATAGAATTTATAAATAAGGGCATTTTAGTCCAATATTATCTTAAATGTCTAAGAAGGACCTATTTGCACAAATGTCATAGTTTAGGAGTGTTTTTTGCACATAAGGGGTGCAATATGCACTGGAAACATATTTCAAGAGTGTTTTCTGCACTTCACTCATATATATATATATATATACCAATATTACTTTTCGTGATTATTGTTAATTTAGCTAAGAAGTTAATAAAATTTATGATTAAAATTGTTAAAATTGTTAAGTATTTGTTTATAATTAAATTTTTCAAAAATATATATATATATCATAAATTTAATTAGAATCGATAAGTCTATTTTACTAGAGGATTTGGAGGGCAAAAAGTAATCTATCCGAAATTATTTAAACCAAGCATGCCCATCCATATGATGACACATGCCACGCCTTGGAATTTAGTCAATCCAGAATCTAAAATCATATATCTTTGACCAATGTTGGCCAATTAAAACTCCAATTTACAAATCCCCAGCCTCATTTTTATTACAAAAAAGCCTATTCTTTAGGACAGAGTGGAAGGAATTATTCGATTATATATATATATATATATGAATGAATTTAAGTAATCATACTAATACAATTTAATTTATGTAAGTTTCATCGGGACGTCGT
This sequence comes from Cornus florida, assembly GCF_030987335.1. NCBI lineage: Eukaryota > Viridiplantae > Streptophyta > Magnoliopsida > Cornales > Cornaceae > Cornus > Cornus florida. Next base: position 14,974,171 of record NW_026775573.1, on the reverse strand, counting down.
GACGACTGACGAGACTCATCACTTTTTTTACATAAATTAAAATAAAAAGAACTGTATTTTCTCAATTTTTTATTTTTAAGATCAAAATTAATATTTACTATATTTTAAAGGCGGGTAAAAAAATATTTTTATACTATAAAGCATTGAGATGCTTCAAGCTTAGTTGAATAGTGGCGGCTTAGGGCTAATTAATTACGCCATTATCCAACATTCCAACCTCTATAATGGGATATGCGGATGAATATACAACAACATTATTTTCAAAAAAATTGAAAAATATATAAATATATATGTAAGGAAGAAGTCACATAATGGTGCGCTCAATAAATAGATCTCTTCGGTGGGTTTGTATTTTCGGTGTATTTTGGAATTAGGTTTTGACTCTCTCATCTACTAATTTAATTTCTAACATTTCTTACCTTGTAAATAATAATAATAATAGTGCTAAATTTGCTTTACCCTTATATTTAATATATATTTGCTTGATTTTAAATAATAATAAGAATGTTGATACAATGATACAACGATATATCAATTTAATATGTACTACACTTTCAAAATGAAATGATATTATTGTCTCTATCTTAGTTAATTCAAATAATCAAGTATTAGAGATATTTTAAACGGAAAATATATATATATATATATATATTTTATCTCTGGTATTTTATTATATAAATGGGTCTAGCCCATCTTACATGAAAAAACTGTCCATTGTCTAGAAGCAATATAATATATCTAACCTAAAAATCTAGAAGAGTCACTGGATGTCCTTCAAAAAGAAAATGGACTTTCCTTAAAGACTACCATAAATGATTAATTGAAATTTGTGTTGTACTAACCAGCGAAATTACGTCACAAGGTAACCAACCATGTTTGAACGTTTATCATGCGTATGTAAGTGTGTGTATATACACAGAAAAATATAAAAAAATCAAGCCATCAGAATTATTGCATGTATGGTATTATATACTCCGTATTTGACAAGAGCATATAATTTAACAGAATTATTTTGAATATTGAATTGTTTCTATACGGCAGTACAACATACGCTACAATGAATGTACCAATTGAAATCCTAATTTTTTCCAATGTAATCTATCATTAAATTGACCACCACAATAATAATAATAATACAGGCACACTTGAATATGACTTTTTTTGGTCAAGGGGCTGAATATGGTTTCAAAACAATCAATTTTTCTTAATTTTTTGGGGGTTAAAAATCACAATTCTAAATTTATTGCCCCTTTGAAGAATAAATGTCTGCAAGCAGAGAAGGTTTAATAGTCTCCCATGTAATAGCATTATATTGATTTTAGGGTAAAGTGTAATAAACTCCCATTTCATTATGATCCTATAAACAAATAATTCCTGCCAAAAATGCATTTTTACCCTCCTAAACTTAGAATTTACCCATTTTAGTGTTAAATCGCGTGTGCGTATCCCGTGACCATTCAACCCATAGCCTTGTGATACACAAGGGCCATATTGTTCCTTTATACCCTTTAAATTAAGGCCAAACATGCCCTATAGTTGCTCAATCTCGATCTTCTCTGTCTCCATTCTTTATTATCATAGATCTCTCTTCTCTATCTCTATCATCTTCACCCATCTTTCTCTCTCTCTATATATATATACATATATGTTGAGGATACACACTTAGATCAAATTGTTCCATTTCAGTACTACAGTGAACAAGAACAAACCCTAAATCTGGAATCCAAATTCTAAATGGACGGTTCGAACCTAAGCCCTAAATCGACAATACGCACCATTGCAGATCAACAATATGCATTAATTCTCATATAGACATGTACCCAGGGATGAAGCACGGGTCGGAATGAGCATAATTAATTTTTTTTTCCTAATTAAAGTTTTAAAATACAAAATATAAACATTAAGTTCATAAAATTAGAGTAAAATTTAAAGAACAAGAGGAGGAAAAAAAAAATGAATAAGTAGAGAGAAAAAAGTTATTGAACATACATCATATAAGAGTACAAGAATAAAATAAAAAATAATATTAGAAAATAAAAATAAAAGAAGAAAATAAAAATGAAAGAATCTGGAAGAGCGGAATTAGAGTTTGATTGAAGACAGTGAATGCAAATTTTTTTTTTGAAGGAATCAAACAACTTGAAAAAGAGCAAAATAAAATAAAATAAAAAGAAAAGAAAGCAATAGTTAGAGAGATTTTTAAAAAGGTAAAAATTTTAAATCTGCATGGCATGGCTGGCTATTGAACTTGAGTTATAAAATCTTGAGGGGAGGAGGGTTGGAAGATTGTACAATATTGGAGAGCTTGTAGATATATTTGTAGCACTTGTGTGGGTGTAAATAATATTCGAGAATGGTGGAGAATTTAATTTGCAAGGTTGTAGATAATTAGGTGGAGAATTCTAAAGAGTACTGTTATGCCTTCTAACCTACTCTATTACTCTAATTAGGTGTAGAATTCTAATGAGTACTTTCACGCCCTCTAACCTACTCTATTACTCACGGGAGAGGGGAATGTCTATAAATAGCTGAGAGTGTCATGGTAGAAAACATGTTGCAAGAGAGGGTGAGAAGGTATAAGCTACCAATAGTTAGTTGATAAAAAGATAAAATAATGATTTTATTTCTTGAAGATTATCTTTTTCACAATTATTTTTTCCTTGGTTATTATCCAATAATCTTTATAATTAAATGGTCAATTTGATACGGGATGAAAACTACACTACAATAAAGAAGGATTTTTACGAGGTATGAACTGCGAGTCTCAGCCTAAGTCCTTTTCTATGTTTCGTAAATACTTTAACTTTTTTAGGAGAAACAATAAACCTTGTAGAAAAATAAAATACTTGTAGTACAAAATGATTTTATCTATGGTATAAATTTATTTATTTACGAGTTTCTTCTTCTCCATAGATAACTTCTATATATATTTTCGTAGATACCTTATATATATTTTTTAAATATATATATAATTAGTCTGAAATGCTATCCATTCATTCACCATCACCTGTACTTGCAACAATTACAACTAAACAATATACAGTGCTAACAAATTTCACTCAATGTCAATAACGAAATACAATCCATTGAAATACACTACCAGATATATCAAAAGACTAAATAAAATTTCAAATTATCATTGTTCAATGTACCAAAATAAAAATAAATAAAAACAAGAACTTCATTTGTCTAAAGCACCATCAATTCTATCAAGTTCCCTAACACTCTTGTTGAACAATTCATCGATGCTAGATTATCACTCAATTCATAAACCTAACTGAAGATGCAAGAAATTCATTCCCCCTTTCTCTCTCTAGAATTCTTACACTTCAACCAAAAGATCCCCCTTTCTCTCCCATTCCTTCCCTTATTTATAGATATTTACAAGATATTTACAAATATTGACTGATTGCTGGATCTGGGCCTGTTCCTCCATAAGTCTTGGTCACCTTTGATGGGCTTACTCGCGTTCGGCCCATATAGCAGTGTCTTTATATGGGCCGACCCAGCTGTACGGACCGGATGTAGTGCTTGCAAGTCAGATCTGGCCCATGTCGTCCTGGGCCTCCTCAACTGCCCCCATAATTGCCCCTTATTTAATAAGGGGTAATTATTGATGGCGTCTCATCATGACGTTGACGGCTCGAGAGAACCACGTGGGGGAACGGACGGTCAGATCCAGAATCAATGTTCCGGGGCTCGAGGAATTTCTCGCCTTCCCGACGCTTCGGCCCTCGGGCCCCCCTCGCCTTTATAAAGCTCTAGAATACCACTTCACGTCCTTTTACCGTCTCCATCATCAGTCAAATCTCTCTCTTTCTAGAACAGTGCTAAGCTTTTTCTGGTGAAATCCTTCAAGAGTCATTCTTCCAGCGATCTTGCAGTCCTCTGAGGTTAGTCTTGTTCCTTTTTACTTTCGGCAGGCTTCTATTTACCCCCTTTTAGATCCTTCAAGCACTTCCACCATGGTTGTAGATCTGGATGTTCTTCGTATGAGACTTAGGCTTCCTGACAACATCGAAGTTAGGGTTTGCCCTCAGGATGTTAACATTATGACCGGTGCCGGCCTCCTGTCCGGCGAAGTCTTATTCACGAACCTTCAATTGAATGTTGTTAGGTTCCCTCTGCACCCTTTCTTTAGTTATGTCTTCAATAGATTGGGGATATCCCCCCTGCAGGTCAACCCCAACTTCTTTAGAATCATATCCGTTATGCTCCTGTTGATGCGTGACAGAAATCTGGACCTTGACCTCATAGACCTTCTTCTGTGCTATAAGGTCAGTAAGATCCGTACTAACGAACCCTTCTACCACCTCTACCCGTTCGAGAAGATGTCCATATGTACGGACACAATAAAATCTGAAAAGGGTTGGAAGGATAGCATCGTGGGCATTAGTGGGGCTTGGTCTTCGCCGGCTGCAGAGGGTTACCCAATCCCGAGCGCCTTTGGTGTCTGTTCTGTCTCCTCCTATAAGAAATTCAAATCTCATAAACATGATTGCCCCTGCGAAACATGCGTTCCCCGTTTTTGTACTTTCTTATGCCGTTCCTTAGGAATACCTTGTGATGACTTGAGCTACAGTGTTTGCAGGGATAGGAGTAATTACTTGAAGAAATACGTTCTGAACGATATTCCTTCCTGCTCAGATCTCCTCACTTCAGACAACCTATTAGCGCTCTCATCACTCGGCTACAACATGAGCAGGCTTCAGATTCCTTCTTTTGGCAGGAAGAAAAATACTCCCCCAGCCAATCCTGCTGCTGGGGCGACTTCCTCTCCAGCATCAGCCTCTTCCTCAGCCACCATCTCTGACACTATCCCGAGCACAGTGGCTATTAACTCTGTTGTCAGCGCCCCTGCTGCCAACCAGAGCGCGTCTCCCCAAACTACCACAGCTCCTGCGGCTGCGGGGGGCGTTCGGGACAAAGAACGAGGCAAAATGCCTCATCCTGACAGTGAGGTCGATCCTGAGGAGGAGCCTCTCATAAGAAGGACCCGGGTCTCCGGGCCGGGTGCTCTCTTGCACCGTGCGATCAGAGCTCCTGCTCCCTCTGGGCCTACTGCAGCTGGTGGCTCCGCTTCTGCTTCGGGCCCCCCTTCTATCCCCACCTTACCGCCATGGGCCCCTCGGTACACCCGAACGGATGGGACGTTCGTGAAACCGAACGAGACCATGCTGAAGGATGGCCAGACCGCCATGGCGTACTATAGGAGCATGTGGACTCCGAAAGACCTTGAGGCGGTAAAGGGCCTATCCCAGAAGGATGTGTTTAGCCGCTTTCCCCAATCTGCTATGGAGGTGACTTTTATTTTCCAACTCATGAATTCTCTCATATTATTTGGTCTTGCCTTCGCCCGACCTGACTATTGGCTTAACCGTTCTTAATGTACACCTATGCAGACATTGTTCGGAATGATGGCTATGCAGAAGCAGGTGGAGATGGGGAACGCCAGGGCTCGTAAGTTTTATGATAGCCTGGAGGTGGCTAATAAAGAAAACGACCTTCTCGCCATGAAGAATACCGAGGTACTGGCTCGGCTTGACAAAATTGAACAAGAGAGAGATGTCCTGAAGAAGGAGAATGACTCCCTTCAAGATGAGAAGGATGCCCTCCAGCTTAAAAAGAGCGTCTGGCAGACTGAGCGTGACTCAATCAGAGAAGAAAAGGCAGAACTCCAGCGCCTTCTGGCTGATGAACAGTCTGCTCGGATGGCTTTTGAGAAAAGAGCTCTGGACGAGCGTACCGCTCTGATCGATGCGATCAGCAGAGCGAGCGGTGGGATGCTGGCTCTTCACGCTCGGTTCTCAAGGGTCGGTGCTCTTAGATATGCTCAAGGATTCCGGGAAGGTTTCGCCGACCGAGTTCCGGATGAGGGACAGACCAGTTCCACTCCAGATGAGGTCGACAAGGATCTAGGGATCGAACCTCTGGGGGTCTATGTCGACCCAGAACCCACCGAAGCGGAGCGCATATTCGATGAGTGCCAGGACATTGCTTCCTCAAGGATCATCACAGCTCCTCCTACCGCTCTGCCTCTGACCGCTCCTCAATCGTTAACCGTGGTACCTTCCATAGCCACTGCTGACGCTGAGCCCCAGCCGAACGATTCAGTCATTCATCTTGATTCCCCACCTCGTGAAGGTGAGACGGCTGATGGGGCCGAGGAGGCGGGTCGGCACGACCAGGATGCTGTTGGTACTGAGGCGTCTGGCTAGGGCTCCTTTGGACTCTTCCATTCCATATCTTTTTGTAACGATGGACATCTCACTTTTGTAAACTCAATGCTTAATATCAATGAAATGACAGAACTCTTTTTCCCTTTGTGTTGTGCTCTGTTCAACTTATTTTCAATACATATATATCTTTTCTCTCTTTTCTTTTATATTAGCTTTGCCTTGTGTTTGTTTATGGCAAGTGCCTGGCGCTCGGCTAGAATGCCACTTGCCACTTGGCTTTAAATTTTTAGCAAGTGTCTGGCGTTCGGCTTATAGTGCCAGCTGCCACTTATCTTGCTTAAGTGTCTGGCGCTCGGCTAGAATGCCACTTGCCACTTGGCTTTAAATTTTTAGCAAGTGTCTGGCGTTCGGCTTATGGTGCCAGTTGCCACTTATCTTGCTTAAGTGCCTGGCGCTCGGCTAGAATGCCACTTGCCACCTGGCTTTAAATTTTTAGCAAGTGTCTGGCGTTCGGCTTATAGTGCCAGCTGCCACTTATCTTGCTTAAGTGCCTGGCGCTCGGCTAGAATGCCACTTGCCACTTGGCTTTAAATTTTTAGCAAGTGTCTGGCGTTCGGCTTATGGTGCCAGCTGCCACTTATCTTGCTTAAGTGCCTGGCGCTCGGCTAGAATGCCACTTGCCACCTGGCTTTAAATTTTTAGCAAGTGTCTGGCGTTCGGCTTATAGTGTCAGCTGCCACTTATCTTGGTTAAGTGCCTGGCGCTCGGCTAGAATGCCACTTGCCACTTGGCTTTAAATTTTTAGCAAGTGTCTGGCGTTCGGCTTATGGTGCCAGCTGCCACTTATCTTGCTTAAGTGCCTGGCGCTCGGCTAGAATGCCACTTGCCACCTGGCTTTAAATTTTTAGCAAGTGTCTGGCGTTCGGCTTATAGTGCCAGCTGCCACTTATCTTGCTTAAGTGCCTGGCGCTCGGCTAGAATGCCACTTGCCACTTGGCTTTAAATTTTTAGCAAGTGTCTAGCGTTCGGCTTATGGTGCCAGCTGCCACTTATCTTGCTTAAGTGCCTGGCGCTCGGCTAGAATGCCACTTGCCACTTGGCTTTAAATTTTTAGCAAGTGTCTGGCGTTCGGCTTATGGTGCCAGCTGCCACTTATCTTGCTTAAGTGCCTGGCGCTCGGCTAGAATGCCACTTGCCACCTGGCTTTAAATTTTTAACAAGTGTCTGGCGTTCGGCTTATAGTGCCAGCTGCCACTTATCTTGCTTAAGTGCCTGGCGCTCGGCTAGAATGCCACTTGCCACTTGGCTTTAAATTTTTAGCAAGTGTCTGGCGTTCGGCTTATAGTGCCAGCTGCCACTTATCTTGCTTAAGTGCCTGGCGCTCGGCTAGAATGCCACTTGCCACTTGGCTTTAAATTTTTGTAGTAGGCCGTTGGAAAAGAAAGTTATTTTTTGTAAATTTCAGTAACTTGCTCATTCATACGTGTTTGATTGACAACAAACAACATCCAATTAAAGCCGAAACTTAGCTTTTATTGGTAGTACCTCTTCAGAGACGTGGCGTTCCAGGGCTTGCTGACCAACCTTCCCGCCATGGTTTCCAACGTATATGCCCCCTTGCCTATGACTTCTGCAATTCTGTATGGGCCTTCCCAGGGTGGCATCATTTTTTTGACCATCCCCACCTTTCTTTTCAGAACCAGATCGCCAGGGGCAAAATCCCTGTGTTTTACTCTTTTGTTGTGACTATTCGCCAATACTTGCTGATACGATGCTAACCTTATAGCCGCTACGTCCCTCCTTTCGTCTATCATATCGAGGTTCAATCTTAACATCTTGTCGTTCTGATCTCGACTCCATGCTAAGCTTCTAATAGTGGGGACCAAATGCTCAACCGGTATAACTGCCTCGGTACCATACGCCATTGCAAACGGGCTCTCCCCAGTCGGCCGCCTTGGGGTGGTTCTGTAAGCCCATAGAACGTTCGGGAGTTCATCCAACCACTTCCCTTTATGATCTTCCAGCTTCTTCTTAATGCAAGCGAAAATGGTTCTGTTTGTGATTTCTGCTTGTCCGTTGGCCTGAGGATGACTTACTGCAGCCAACTTCTGGTTGATTCCATACTCTTCCAGCAGCTTTCTTACTTGCCTGCTGTCGAGGTTTGTGCCATTGTCCATGACTATTGATCTGGGAACACCGAAACGGCAGATAATATTGTTCCAAATAAATCGTCTCACATGAGTCTGAGTCACGCTAGGATATGGTTCTGCTTCCACCCATTTAGTGAAGTAATCCGTGGCCAGTAACACATACTTGTTCTGAGCTCTTGCAGTTGGCAGAGGACCGGCCACATCCATCCCCCATTGCGCGAAAGGCTATGGCGAGGCCATTACGTGCAATTCCTCAGGTGGTTGGTGGATCAATGGTCCATATCGTTGGCATTTATCGCACCTTCGAGAGAACTCCTCCGCATCTCTTGACATGTTTGGCCAGAAATACCCTTGTGTCATTGCTTTATGCGCTAACGATCGCCCCCCAGATTGATTGCCACACACACCCTCATGAATAGCTCGCAATACCTGCTGCGCCTCCGCGGGGGTGACACACTTCAAGTATGGGCCAGAGTAGGACCTTCTGTACAGCTGGTTACGCACGATGGCGTACTTTGCAGCATTCTTTTTGAGTCTCCTAGCTTCATCCCTCTGCATAGGCAAAACGCCATCTCGAATATAGGTAATGATGGGGTCAATCCAGCTCGGTTCATACGGTATGACGTTGACTTGCCAAGGTTCAGAGTCCAACGGTTCTTCGAAAATAGATGGCTGGGTCAGTATTCCTACTGGAATCACCCTCGCCAATGTTTCACCGCAACTCGAAGCACTACATGCTAACCGGTCCGCATCTGCATTCTGTTCCCTCGGCAGCTGTATGAATTCAATCTTTGCAAAGTCCTTGGCTTTATGCAGAACGGCAGAACGATATGCCCCCATCGTGTCATCCTTGGTCGCGTACTCACCATTTACCTGCCGAACAATCAGCTACGAGTCACTATACACAGTCAAACTTTTGATCTGTAGCTCTCTGGCCAACTTTAATCCATTTAGCAACGCCTCGTATTCCGCTTCATTATTGGTGGCTCGGAACTCAAGTCTGAGTGCTTGGCTCAAGGAAGTACCTTCTGGGGTTTGCAGTTTGATCCCAATTCCAGCCCCCATCTAGTTAGAGGAGCCATCCACAAAAAGTTTCCAAGAGCCGCATCTAAGGTCTTCTTCCGTATCTTCGGCATCACATTCCAGCAGGAAATCGGCCACCGCTTGCCCTTTAACAGCTGTTCTCGGCTCATACGTTATGTCAAATGAACTCAACTCTATGGCCCACTTTGTCATTCTGCCTGAGAGCTCTGGCTTGTGCATAAGCGTTCTGATTGGGAAAGTTGTTAGAACAGCTATGGGGTGGGATTCGAAATAATGCCTCAACTTTCTTTTTGCATTTACAAGTGCAAGTACCACCCGTTCGGCCTTTGAGCATCTTTTTTCTGCCTCTGTCAGTGTTTTGCTTACATAAAATACCGGGTATTGCACCCCTTCCTTGCAACGAATCAGAACGGCACTCGTCGCGACACCAGATACTCCAAGATATAGAAATAACTTTTCTTCCGGATCTGGGGCTGACAGGACTGGTGGATTCTGCATATATTCCTTCAAATGAGTCAATGCTTGTCGTTGCTCATCCCCCCAGACCTGCCTTCCATGGCTCCGAATCGTGTCAAATAACAGTTTGCAGTGATCTGACAATTTTGAAATAAATCGACTTAATGCAGCTATTCGTCCTGTGAGGGCTTGCACCTCTCTGATCGTCTTTGGCTCGGCATTCTTAATCAAAGCCTCTGCTTGAGCGGGGCTAACTTCGATGCCTCTGCGGTTGACCACGTGTCCCAGAAACTGTCCGGAACTCACACCGAACGAGCACTTGGTTGGATTGAGCCTCATCCCATATCGCTTCAGCACATCAAATACATCTTGCAGATGCTTCAGATGATCATCCTTCTTCCTACTCTTTACCACCATATCATCAATATAGGCTTCCACAATCTTACCCATTTGATTCTTAAAAATTTTGCTAACAAGTCTTTGATAAGTTGCTCCCGCATTCTTTAGTCCGAAAGGCATAACTTTGTAGCAGTATGTTCCTCGCTCGGTGACAAAAGAAGTTTTTTCTTCATCTGCGTGGTCCATAGGGATCTGATTATAACCTGAATAAGCGTCCAGAAAGGTTAAACGCTCATACCCGGTGGTGGCATCCACCATTTGATCAATCTTAGGCAGCGGGAAGCTGTCCTTCAGACAGGCTTTGTTCAAATTGGTGAAATCAATGCATACTCGCCATTTCCCATTCTTCTTCTGCACGATAACGACGTTGGACAACCAATCAGGGTAGTGCACTTCTCTGATAAATCCCGCATCAAGCAGCCTATCGACCTCTTCCGCTATGATTTGATTACGTTCTGGAGTAAATCTTCGCTGCTTCTGTTTCACCGGTTTGAAATTGGGATTGACATTCAGGGAATGACAGGATACGGAGGGACTAATTCCAGGCATGTCTAGGTGACTCCATGCAAATACGTCGGCATTGTGGGACAAGAAATCCACTAGCTCTTGCTGCTCTTCTCTGGTTAGTCTTATACCTACTTTGGTAGTTCTTCTGGCCTGGACTGATCGATCTGCACATCCAGAAGGGGCTCTGCGGTCAAGTCGACTGACTCCTCCACCCTGTTCTGCTCGGGCGGAGGCTCCTGTAATTGCTATCTGGGGCTTGCCGAACGGACGGGCGCCTTGCCTTTCCCAGCATGCTTTAGTGTGACGGAATAACACTCTTTGGCTGCGACCTGATCCCCCCGAATGTCTATCACTTTATCTCCATCGGGTCCGAGGCACCTCATGACCTGATGCAGAGTTGAGGGTACACCTTGGACTCTGTGAATCCATCCTCTTCCCATCAGGAGATTATACGAGGGGTGAATTTCTACAACCACAAAAGTTTCCATAAGAGCTCATTCTGCAGCTTGAACTTCCACTTCCACCATCCCGACGGGCTCCACCCTCTTCCCATCGAACCCTAACAAGGGATTTCCAGTGGGCTTGAGCCTCTCTGGTTTAATCTCGAGCCTATCAAATGTGTCCCTCGGCATGACATTCGCACTGCTCCCAGGATCGATCAGAACTCTGCGCACCAAGCAGTCCGCCACTGTTAAACTGACTACCAACGGGTCTTCATGGGGCAGTTGAACACGCTGCAGGTCTGTCCAGTCGAACTTTATCTGCATCGACGGGCTCTGCTGGTGTAGAGTATTCACACTGCTGACCCTTTTCTTCATCTGCGCCTGCCGCAGACGCGCCCGGAGTAACTCATCTGACTCTTCACTAGGCTCGGGTCGACCATGGATAGCATTGATTATACGAACTGGTTGTGAATTATGGGAGCTTTGTTTATGACTCCTTTTTATTTGTTCCACCGGTCGATTCTGCTCTATCGCCGAGCCTTGAACATAACTCGCGAACTCCCCTCTAGCTATCAACATCTCCACCTGCCTCCTCAGGTTCCTGCATTCATTAGTTTGATGACCGAAATCGGAATTGAAAGCACAATATTTAGTTTGATCCCTCTGTTCGAGGGGTTGCCTAATTGGCAGTGGTGGATGAAACTTATCTTTGTTCTCCTGATACAGCCTCGCCAGAGTGACCTTCAGCGGAGTAATCAGCTCTTCCTCCCTGGACCTTTTTTCTGCCTTCCAAGAGGTCTGACGTTGCGGCTGAGCCTGCTTCTGCCTGATCTTTGCCTTGGACTTTTCCTCGGTCGACACGAGCGACGCTGTCCGAGCATTAGCTGCCTCCTCTTCTTCTAGGCGCACAAAGCCATCGGCTCTTTCATTGAGTTCATCCATAGTAGTTGGCGTGTTCACTACCAGACTGGTGTGAAACGGAGTTCCACGTGTCATGGCTAACTTGAAGGCTTGAACTGCTGTAGAAGGGTGGCATTCGATCACCATACTCTTAGTGAGATTAAACCTGGTAAGAAAAGCCTGGAGACGTTCATCCTTGTGCTGCCTCATCGTGAATAGGCTCGAGATGTCTTTCGGCGGGCGCTTGTTCCCATAGTACTGGCTTATGAACCGATCGCACAGGTTTCTGAAGCTACCAATGGAACTCCTAGGCAAGTTTTTGAACCAGCTGAGCGCCGGTCCGGCCAGGCTTGTAGGGAAACATTTGCACATTAAAGAGTCGTTTTCCGTATTCAGGGCCATTTTCAACTGGATATGGTACACATGATCGATCGGATCGGTTGTTCCGTCAAACAGAATAAAGACTGGCATAGCAAACTTCCTTGGATGCGGGGCATTCAATATCTCGTCGGTGAATGGTGAATCAACCGTCCGAGCTGCGGATCGGATAGCTTCATTCTCTCTCTGGAGTCCAGCGGTAGCTCTGTGAGTTACGGTTCTGCCCTCCGAACCGCGATGAGTGATAGTAGCCATGGAGGGCCGGTAAGACGGATCGAACGACCGTTCCTCTATGAACTCTCTTTGCCAAGGCGACGCTACTCGACGGCGATCAACCTCTATCACTTCCTCTCGGTCGAACCTTTCCCGATGCGGATCAACGTAAGTCGACCCTTCGTGATCTTCAACTCGACGAACATTTGGCGGCTAATTGTCCATCATCCTTTCATCACGGTGGTGAGCTGACTGATTGTTCTCGTCCTGTTCGCCTTGACGCGCGATATTAGATTGAACACCTCCTTCACCGACCGGAAGTGGATGCGAAACCGCAGGTATTTGCCGATGTTGCATTCCAGCTTTCAATTCTGCATTCTCTTTTCTAAGAGCCTCAATCAAGTTCATCAACTCCTCAAGCTTTGTCTGCTGGACAGCCTCCATCGGATTGGAGCTTTCACCTATCATTATTCCTGAACGGAGTAAAGGCATTAATCTCAAGTTCGCGAGTAGATCTGAGCTTCGTGAGTGGGAATTTTTCAGATCTGGTTTCGAATTCTCCGAATTACGGTCACCGTTTACGAGATCTAAATTGTCTGAACTCTAAATCCGTCAGATCCCGCCACAATCGAACAACTCGTTGTTGCGTAGATCTGAAGCCACTTCTACCAAAGCTTCAAGAATTGTAATTCCTCCAGAGTAGGTCACAATCGCTCAGATCTGGATCCAAATCCCAAAGATCGAGTCTCGATCAACCGAATTGGTCTGAATCCCCTCGATATTCCTCATTGATCAACCAAACTTCCATGCGATTCCCACAGACGGCGCCAATTGAAGATGCAAGAAATTCATTCCCCCTTTCTCTCTCTAGAATTCTTACACTTCAACCAAAAGATCCCCCTTTCTCTCCCATTCCTTCCCTTATTTATAGATATTTACAAGATATTTACAAATATTGACTGATTGCTGGATCTGGGCCTGTTCCTCCATAAGTCTTGGTCACCTTTGATGGGCTTACTCTCGTTCGGCCCATATGGCAGTGTCTTTATATGGGCCGACCCAGCTGTACGGACCGGATGTAGTGCTTGCAAGTCAGATCCGGCCCATGTCGTCCTGGGCCTCCTCACTAACATTCCAATTCGTCCATCTTTATATTGTTCATTTCTTGGCACAAGTTGACTATCAATTTTTCAGACAGTTCTCCATGATATAAAATCCAAACAAGTAACTGCAAGTAGTTAGCAGCAAGTCTCAATTTCAATTTCAGTATGCTAATAATGTTAAGAACTTAAAGGAAAACGATGACACACAACACGAATGTATTATTTATATTAGTATTTTGGGGATTGGAATATAGTAAGATTGCATGTTATATTGCCATTAATCATCCTATTCTTATTGATTTCCTACAATTATTGAATGTTGTACTTGGTGTAATAAAGAGAAATCGACTGCTATACTATATATGTTAAGTTGGACGAGGTTTGGTGAAAGCTAATTGGTCAGCTCAATTTCAAAACTGCAAGATTATGCTCTCCTTAGCTTCAAACATTGAAGAGAATCCTAAGCATCTCAAGTTTTTGTAAGTTTGGCATAACCAGGAATCGGTGATATATAATACTAAACAGATCTACGAATGAAACTGCGTAGTGATTAAACATATCTATGAATGAGAGTGCGTAGTAGGGAACCCTCTATTTAGATTGTTGCAGGATCCTTTAAATCAGGAGTTCATTGAACGGAAATTCAAAGCTAAAAAGGATATGAAAGTTGATCTTTCAAATGAAATGGTTCTTATATATAGCCCAAAAGTTTAGGATTAAATGGTGATAGATAATGTCAAATGTACCCTATTCTTTTCTCAATGGGTAGCTAAACATAGATTAATTATTTTCATCATTGCCTCAAAGGATTATCTGGGTATTTGAATTCGAGACCAAGCCGTGCAAAATTCAATTCAGAGTGGTGTTGAATCTTGAAAACAAATTGAAGAAATTTTTACACGGGTTCTTTAGACAACTCACGAAATTCCGACAGTTGGAGCTTAGATCTCGAGGTATGGAAGGGAGAGACCGATAATAGTTCATTCAATAAATTATTAGATGGTCTTGATCCATTAACACTTAATGAACCAGTTAAATACAGACTTTCAAATTGAAAAAATGGCCCCACAAAAGTATATTTATAAATACAAAATTTTATGATCGAAAATTTTTCATTAAATTAGTTCATCAAGTATCATATAGACCAAAATCAACTAATAATTTCTTAGTCCATTGTTTGGCTTGTTTTGGATCTTTTTATGTGAAGGAGAAGAAAACAAAGAAAGTGGCTTTTGCCCTTGGGGCGTAGTAGTGATGGTTAAAGCTTGGGCTTCCACATCCGAGGCCCGGGTTCAACTCCTAGCCTTTGTGTTCCCGGACTCACCCGGAGGTGTCCTTGGGTAAGGCTCCACCCCCCAGGTTTATACCCCATGATGGGTCCCTAAGGGCCCTGCGTGGGGGAGTTCCTGAGTTATAAAAAAATAAAATAAAATAAAATAAAGGAGGTGGCTTTTCTGTATGCAAAGACACACAGAGTCACACATAGTGTACGTGTATTTTCTCGTTGGCGAACTCAAAGAAAAAACTGGCCTTTTACCGTAACTCTGTGTCCGTTAGAATATGGGATTGAAAAGTCCACTTTTACCCTTCATTTGTAGGTCCTAATAGGTCTAAGATCAAGTGTAATTTTGGAAGAGCAACACTTTGAAGTGTTGTTTAAAAATATAGGATATTATATTTTATAGAGTAGTTCAAAACATTCCTAAAAAAAAATTTAATATGAAGTGTTGTCTAAAAATATAGGATATTATATTTCAATGAATAATGTAAAATGGTTATGATGTAAAAAAATATTTCCATTATTTCAAAATAAATGTCTTTTTTTTTTTGGAAAACTGTGAATTGTGAGTCTAAAGAAACATTTTTTTTTTGACAGAGATAGTATAACAATTTGTATTTGTTTTGCCACTAAAAGACGGGATATTTTAAGTTTTTGTGAAAGTTGAATACATTTCTAACAAAATAAGAAGAAGAAATTATAATTTGTGAAACAATCATTCATACACCATTCAAAAGTCGAATACATCGGACTGCATTTATATAAGTGAAAAAAATAATATAATCATGACTTCATTAATTACGATAACGTCACATCTCCTTCAAATAACGCAGTCTAATGCATCTAATTTTTGAAATGCATATCAATTTTCCTCTATGAAAAGGTGAAAGTTTATGGACCTTTTTTTAAAAAAAAAAAAAAAAAACTAACTTTATATCATTTATAACTAACCTTAAATACAACAAATCTCTAATTAAGAAAAAGAAATAATGGTCATTATTTATAAGGGTGACTAGAAGGCCTTGTATTTTAAGGGGTTTCTAGCAAAATAATCAGCGTAATTTGTGAAAAGGTAAAAGTGAATTTTTCTTTTTCTTTTTCTTTTTTCTTTTTTTTTTTTTGTCTCAGGTCTACCAAGTCATTTTCTTATAACGAACGTTATGTTATATGATCAACACATTATATATATAACATATCTATAATTATAAAAAATAAATAAATAAATAAATAAGGTGTTTTTTAGTAAACGATTGAGCTATAGACTAAAAAAATAATGTTTGTATAACTTTGGTTGGCTGAACAAGATTGATATTATATATAAAAAAATTGAAGGTCCGCAGCTCGATATTATTTATTTAATCTTTTCTTTTTGATTGTCAAAGAGATTAAATATTTTAAGCTTAAATTATTAATTTTAGTTGAATTATGCGGAAACATAATAAATAAACTATTGGTCTCCAATATAAAAGTCATTTTCTCGAAAGGAATGTTATATGATTAGCTGAGTTACAAATTAATAATGTGTGGACAGCATTGCTTGGCCATACAAGTTATTATTAGTTTTTTAAAAATGAAGGCCCACAAATTTTTTATTTTTTTTTCCCCTCTTTTATAAGGAAATTATGATGAATGGTCACACCATTAATTTAAATTAATTATGTAGAATATTAACATAATATTTGTCGAGAAATATCAACCGTACAAGTGGCAACATATTAGTTAGCAGCTCTCTTCATGCACCAAAAATAAAATATAAAAAAAATTAGGTCAAATCCATCACATATTTAAACAACTTCATGTTTGATTTAATTATGTATGTGAAACATGATAACTTTGATGACTACACACACAACTCACACTATGTTGGCAACCTAGATAATTAGGAGTATTGTAGGAATGAGAATCTCTTTA
Organism: Cornus florida; assembly: GCF_030987335.1. Classification (NCBI taxonomy): domain Eukaryota; kingdom Viridiplantae; phylum Streptophyta; class Magnoliopsida; order Cornales; family Cornaceae; genus Cornus; species Cornus florida. Next base: position 14,957,209 of record NW_026775573.1, on the reverse strand, counting down.
CCATACTAAAAAGTGTATGTATGTGTGTGTATGTATATATATATATATATGAAGCTAATCATTGAATACCAACCTAAGAACAAAAAATCTTATTGTCTTCGTACATTTTCATGGTTATCCAATCTCATGAGTCATGGTCAACATTAATGAAATATGTTGATGGTGCAATAGATTCTTTTGAAACCTCTAGTTGGACAATTGTGTCATCAAGAATGTCCAAAACATTCTCCACTCAGAAAAAAAAAAAAAAAAATGCGTTGTGTAAATTGGAAAATAATAATGGTGGATCTGGCAAATTAAATCGGATTAGATTCATTTTGATCCAATTACATAACCGAAAAGCATACACACTCATTTAAAAAAATCATGTGACTTAAATTCAGATAAATTAATCGGTTTAAGTTCATTTTGATCCAATTATATAACAAAAATGTTTAGAAGAATTATGTAACATTCAGGGTGATGTGCGGTCTGAATTCTTTCATATAGCAGAGGATTCAACCCCTTTGGTGTAGGTCCAACTATCCTGTTCCAATGTATGGGCACAACAACTCCATGGTTTGATCTGAACCATTTTCACTTTGGTACAGCAATTTACTGTCGGCACACTGTACAGCAGAGGATTCTGTGAAACACAACACCACTAAAAACCTAACAAGTCACATGATGATCTTAGAACACCAAATCAAATCTGACACGTGTACGCATGAAAACAATCACGTGGGACGGTGCATGTGAAAACGACGTCTAGTGTTTTCCAAAAACCCCATTAAATTTTTGTCCAGCTTTGGTAGGTTTGAATTTTGTACCAATTTTAGATCTTGAGTAATCTTGGTCTCTACTTCTTATTGAAATGTTTGGGTCACACAACAAAAATCCTTGTCCATTTAATCATAATTGCACCACTTTTGGTTCCACTCAAATTGTAGCCGCGTGTAGGACCCTCTCAACCAAAATCTAACACAATTAGTGGTCGTTAATGATTAGGGATGCCAATTTAATTGATTTGTTATAAGTTTTTTTTTTTTTTTTTTTTTCCGTAGTAGTAGTAGAGATGCGCCCACACACTAAATTAAGGTTCAACACGTGTATAATTAGCAAAAGATCCAAAATAAGGATGGGAATTCGTATGGGCATGTTCCATATCGTGTTAGAGCATAAGTATTTTGACAGAATATTAAATTAATGGGTCAAAATTTGACATAATACAAAACAATAAGACAAGACACGTATAAGTTATTTCTGATACGAACACGACACATTTATTCAATACGTTATCTAAACGGGTCATTGTTTATACCAACACGATACGCTTATCTAACACATGTAATTAAATAGGTTGACTAATCAAATACCAATACAAAGCGTTTAATTATTGTTTCAATTTGAATAGACACGATTAAGCCAAACCAAAATTCACTTATCTCATATCATGTTTGAGTGGTGTTATCATATTGTGTCAAAGTAATAACGTTGAAATTCGAAATAATAGTGTTGGAATTTCTATTTTAGCATATTAAATCTTTCTCAGATACAATTATTTTAAGTAATGGCATTAAAGTCTCTATTTTCAGCATATTAAATCGTGGTTCAACATGACACTAAAAAATATATATATATGTCAATATTATTTTTCGTCTTCATTGTTAATTTAGCTAAGAAGTTAATAAAATTCATGATTATAATTGTTAAAATAGTAAAGTATTTGTTTATAATTAAATTTTTCAAAAAAAAAAAATATGTCATAAATTTAATTATAATTGATAAGTCTATTATTTAAACCAAGCGTGCCCATCCATATGATGACACATGCCACGCCTTGGAATTTAGTCAATCCACAATCTAAAATCATATATCTTTGACCAATGTTGGCCAATTAAAACTCCAATTTACAAATCCCATGCCTCATTTTTATTTTTTTCAAAAAAAAAAGTTGGCAGGACAAAGTGGTAGGAATTATTAGATTATGAATGAATTATTTTTTTCATATATATATATGAATGAATTTAAGTATCCATACTCAATACAATTTAATTTATGTAAGCTCCATTATATGAATTTCATTATAACATCATGTGACAACGATACTCAGCACTTTTTTCACATAAATTGAAATCAAAAGAATTATATTTTCTCAAATTTTTATTTTTAAGATCAAAATTAATATTTACTATTTTTTAAACGCGGGTAAAAAAAATATTTTTATACTATAAAGCATTGAAATGCTTGAAGCTTAGTTGAATAGAGGCGGCTTAGGGCTAATTAATTAGGCCATTATCCAACCTCTATAATGGGATGTGCGGATGAATATATGATAAGATATCACTTTGAAAGAATTCGAAAAATCTATAAATATATATTCACTTGATTATTTGAATTAACTAAGTTAGAGACAATTATATATATATATATATAAGGAAGAAGCTACATAATGGTGCTCTCAATAAATTCACTCTCTTAGTAGTGCTGAATTTGCTTTACCCTTATATTAGTATATATTTTCTTGATTTAAAATTAATATTTATAATAATAAGATGTTAACGATATCTCAATTTAATATGTACTAGTACACTTGATATTATTGTCTCTAACTTAGTTAATTCAAATAATCAAGTATTAGAGATTATTTTAAACGAAGGAAAAAATCAGAAAAAATAAAATAAAAATAAAAAAAGTTTAAATACTACCTCTGGGATTTTATTATATAAATGGGTCTAGCCCATCTTATATAAAAAACTGTCCACTGTCCACACTGTCCACTGTCCAGAAGCAATAGAATATATCTAACCTAAAAATCTGAAAAATGGACTTTCCTTAAAGACTACCATAAATGATTAATTGAAATTTGTGTTGTACTAACGAGCAAAATTAGGTCACAAGGTAACCAAGTTTGAACCTTTACCACGCATTTGTGTGTGTGTGTATATATATATATAAGGACATTTTAAGAGCATATAATCAACCTATGCTATAAGGATGTACCAATTGAAATCCTAATATTTTCCAATGTAATCTATCATTAAATTGACCACCAAAATAATAATACAGGCACATTGAATATGACTTTTTTGGGTCAAGGAGCTGAATATGATTTCAAAACAATCAATTTTTCTTAATTTTTTGGTGGTTAAAAATCAAAATTCTAAATTTATTGCCCCTTCCAAGAATAAATGTCTGCAAGCATAGAAGGTTTATTAGTCTATCATGCAATAACATTATATTAATTTTAGAGTAAAGTGTAATAAACTCCCTTCCATTATGGTCCTACGAGCAAATAAGTCCTAGTTCTAAAAATACTGACAATTTACCCATTTCAGCCAACAATGGATTATTTTTTTAGTTTTTAAATCGCGTGTGCGTATACCATTCAACCCATGGCTTTATGATACATAAGGGCCATATTGTTCCTTTATGACCTTTAAATTAAGGCCAAACATGCCCTGTTGTTGCCCGATTCAACCCCAAAATCCTTGAACTAATCCTGAAATCAGTAGATTAATCTCTTCTCTATCTCCATTATTTATTATCAGATACACACTTTAGACCAAATTGTTCAATTTTCACTACTATCACAATGAACAAGAACAAACCCTAAATCAACAGTCGGAATTCAAATTCTAAATTGACGATTCGAACCTAACCCCTAAACCGATAATCCGCACCACTGCAAATCAACAATATGCATTAATTCTCATATAGACATGTACCCCGGGATGGAGCCTGGGGCGGATTGAGCATAATTAATTTTTTTTTTACCTAATTAAAGTTTTTAAATACAAAATATAAACATTAAGTTCATAAAATTAGAGTAAAATTTAAAGAACAAGAGGAAAAAAAAAAAAAAAAAAAAAAAAAAAAAGAATAAGTAGAGAGAAAAAAAGTTATTGAACATACATCATATAAAAGTACAAGAAAAAAAAAATAATATTAGAAAAAAAAATGAAAGAAGAAAATAAAAATGAAAGAACCTCGAAGAGCAGAATTAGAGTTTTATTAAAGAGAGTGAATGCAAATTTTTTTTTTTAAGGAATCAAACAACTTGAAAAAAATAAATAGTCAGAGAGATTTTTAAAAAGGGAAAATTTTTAAATCTGCATGGCATGGCTGGCTATTGAACTTGAGTTCTAAAATAGTGGAAGAGGGTCGGAAGATTGTACAATATTGGAGAGCTTGTAAATATATTTGTAGCACTTGTGGGGTGTAAATTGTTGGGATTTATATGCCCTGGCATAACAAATTCCTATCTGGATTATAGTGACATATGTTCCTGACATATCTGAAATATTTATGATTTATATAATTGGTGAATTCAATGTATTATATTTCGATTCACTATGAAATTGATAGTATCCCTGTAATTACAAGAAATATTTATATATATGTATGCGATGGCAATCAATGCATGATATATAAATAGTAATTATAAATTGTTCATAGTCGGTAATTATGGATGGACTTATAATTAATTAAGACTAGAACTGGATCCGCGTTAGGTTGAGATATATTGCGAGAACTGTCGTATGCAATTGCTCCCTATCACCGTCATGGCATTTGACTCTTAAGTATGAGAAAAGTATAGACTCTTTTATTAATTAATAATTACTTTGATTTGTTCGGCGAATTCTTCGGGATCCTTAGACCGACACTTTGGGTAGTTATATAATTAATAGTTAGAGGGTTATATTTTTAATATTTGCATCATTGCTACTTGTATTTATTTTGTATTGATTATGGTTGATCGCAAAGTAAATTCGAAGGCCTTCGTGTGTTTTCAGACAAAATGATTTATTATATATTTATTTATTTAAATTATTATTTTTGTCAAACAAATGTTTTATTGTGATCGAGCCAGAAATAATCAAAGGTACCAAAATAAATATATTAATTAAGTAGTCGGATTGATGGCTTTATTTGTCCGATAACTTAATATGTACTAGTACACTTGATATTATTGTCTCTAACTTAGTTAATTCAAATAATCAAGTATTAGAGATTATTTTAAACGAAGGAAAAAATCAGAAAAAATAAAATAAAAATAAAAAAAGTTTAAATACTACCTCTGGGATTTTATTATATAAATGGGTCTAGCCCATCTTATATAAAAAACTGTCCACTGTCCACACTGTCCACTGTCCAGAAGCAATAGAATATATCTAACCTAAAAATCTGAAAAATGGACTTTCCTTAAAGACTACCATAAATGATTAATTGAAATTTGTGTTGTACTAACGAGCAAAATTAGGTCACAAGGTAACCAAGTTTGAACCTTTACCACGCATTTGTGTGTGTGTGTGTATATATATATAAGGACATTTTAAGAGCATATAATCAACCTATGCTATAAGGATGTACCAATTGAAATCCAATATTTTCCAATGTAATCTATCATTAAATTGACCACCAAAATAATAATACAGGCACATTGAATATGACTTTTTTGGGTCAAGGAGCTGAATATGATTTCAAAACAATCAATTTTTCTTAATTTTTTGGTGGTTAAAAATCAAAATTCTAAATTTATTGCCCCTTCCAAGAATAAATGTCTGCAAGCATAGAAGGTTTATTAGTCTATCATGCAATAACATTATATTAATTTTAGAGTAAAGTGTAATAAACTCCCTTCCATTATGGTCCTACGAGCAAATAAGTCCTAGTTCTAAAAATACTGACAATTTACCCATTTCAGCCAACAATGGATTATTTTTTTAGTTTTTAAATCGCGTGTGCGTATACCATTCAACCCATGGCTTTATGATACATAAGGGCCATATTGTTCCTTTATGACCTTTAAATTAAGGCCAAACATGCCCTGTTGTTGCCCGATTCAACCCCAAAATCCTTGAACTAATCCTGAAATCAGTAGATCAATCTCTTCTCTATCTCCATTATTTATTATCAGATACACACTTTAGACCAAATTGTTCAATTTTCACTACTATCACAATGAACAAGAACAAACCCTAAATCAACAGTCGGAATTCAAATTCTAAATTGACGATTCGAACCTAACCCCTAAACCGATAATCCGCACCACTGCAAATCAACAATATGCATTAATTCTCATATAGACATGTACCCCGGGATGGAGCCCGGGGCGGATTGAGCATAATTAATTTTTTTTTTACCTAATTAAAGTTTTTAAATACAAAATATAAACATTAAGTTCATAAAATTAGAGTAAAATTTAAAGAAAAAAAAAAAAAAAAAAAAAAAAAAAAAAAAAAAAAAAAAAAAAGGTAGAGAGAAAAAAAAGTTATTGAACATACATCATATAAAAGTACAAGAAAAAAAAAAATAATATTAGGAAAAAAAAATGAAAGAAGAAAATAAAAATGAAAGAACCTCGAAGAGCATAATTAGAGTTTTATTAAAGAGAGTGAATGCAAATTTTTTTTTTTAAGGAATCAAACAACTTGAAAAAAATAAATAGTCAGAGAGATTTTTAAAAAGGGAAAATTTTTAAATCTGCATGGCATGGCTGGCTATTGAACTTGAGTTCTAAAATAGTGGAAGAGGGTTGGAAGATTGTACAATATTGGAGAGCTTGTAAATATATTTGTAGCACTTGTGGGGTGTAAATTGTTGAGATTTATATGCCCTGGCATAGCAAATTCCTATCTGGATTATAGTGACATATGTTCTTGACATATCTGAAATATTTATGATTTATATAATTGGTGAATTCAATGTATTATATTTCGATTCACTATGAAATTGATAGTATCCTTGTAATTACAAGAAATATTTATATATATGTATGCGATGACAATCAATGCATGATATATAAATAGTAATTATAAATTGTTCATAGTCGGTAATTATGGATGGACTTATAATTAATTAAGACTAGAACTGGATCCGCGTTAGGTTGAGATATATTACGAGAACTGTCGTATGCAATTGCTCCCTATCACCGTCATGGCATTTGACTCTTAAGCATGAGAAAAGTATAGACTCTTTTATTAATTAATAATTACTTTGATTTGTTCGGCGAATTCTTCGGGATCCTTAGACCGACACTTTGGGTAGTTATGTAATTAATAGTTAGAGGGTTATATTTTTAATATTTGCATCATTGCTACTTGTATTTATTTTGTATTGATTATGGTTGATCGCAAAGTAAATTCGAAGGCCTTCGTGTGTTTTTAGACAAAATGATTTATTATATATTTATTTATTTAAATTATTATTTTTGTCAAACAAATGTTTTATTGTGATCGAGCCAGAAATAATCAAAGGTACCAAAATAAATATATTAATTAAGTAGTCGGATTGATGGCTTTATTTATCCGATAACTAATTATGCATAGAGGGGTCAAAGTGCAATATTGACTTAGAGGTTATTTATTATTTAATTAGAGTTCAATTAATTTCTTTTAGTGGAGTAGAAATTAATTTATGAATTAATTGAATTGAGTCCATGGACCGGACCAATTATTAATTCATTGTAGCCAATAAAATAATAGGCCCAATGGATTCTCACTCATAACCCAACTTGATATTGGAATCATATTAGATTTGAGACATGTGAATTAGAGATTGAGAAGGATTTGTTGTTTCCTTTTCTTTATCTTTATGTTGCCTATAAATATACATGGTCTATGTATATTTTTAGGTGTGATTTTTGGAAGAAGTAAAAAAGGAATATATTTTCTCTCTCTAGAAAATTAGGTTAGTGTTCTCATCTAATGGAGGCTCCCACAAGCACAGTTTTCCAAGGTCATTCATAGAGGCTTATGAGTGATTCCTAAAGGCAAAACAATTACCAAGAAGATGGAGATCCATGAAAAAGGTGTCTAGCAAAAGGGATCTACAATAAGTGAAAACATTCACTTTAGTGGAGAAATCTAAGGTTTACTCAAACCTTGATGTAAGTATTCAATCTTTTAATTGAATAATACATCATGTTTTATTTTTGTATAAAACTTGTCTCTATGTGATGAATCAAGATCTATGAATTTAAATCCCTCGAAAAGTTTTTAAATATTGCACGTTTCCCAACAGTGGTATCAGAGCATGGTTTGATTCATTACTAGAGATCATGTTTTTATCAAAATCATCATCATGGATCCAAAATATTCATATATATTTTTATTGATGTATGTTGATGTATGATTTTATATATTGATATATAATGATGTATGTATAATTGTAAAAGAATGATGATGTATGTTTGGGCCATGGATGAAGCTTATTGGTCAATTGAATGTAATTTTATCTTTAGATGAATGTAATTAAGGCTTTGATTTAGCCGTTTGAAAGTTCAATGATGTAATTTAATTTTTTCTATTGTATTTTAAATTGTAAATTTATTTAAAGCCATGTAATATTCATCAAAGGGTGCTATGAAGCTTCAAGAAGATCCAAAAGGGTTAAATTAGGCTTCAGAAATTTTCTGGAATTTTTTCGGAATTTTTCAAAATTTTTCTGGAATTTTTTGGGCTAAATTTATATTTTCTGGAATTTTTAAATAATTTTCTGAAAATTTTCGGCGATTTTCCGGCGACCGGAGTGTTGCCGACGGCAAGAATGGCGCCGGAATAAAGTCTGTTGATCCAGTGTAGCATGGTACACTAGCTTTTATTGCAACCGAATCATGAACCATTGGATCAGTTTATGGAAGCTGAGAAAGGATCCTATGTAGCGCAGGTACATGACAAATTCAAGTTACACCCAATGAAGGGGACCGTGAACATCACGCGCCAAGGGACGCAGACCAAATAACCTTCTCACTCGCCGGTATCTAGTAGCTTACTGGCGTGTGTTTAGCATGCGCCAGACCAAGCTGCAACATCCACGCGCGCGTGCAGGCGCGTGGAAGTGCTCCCACGCGCATGAAGGCGTGTAGGGGCGCGCGAGAGACTCTCCTACCTCCTCCCAGTTCGTGCAGGCGCGTGGGAGTGCGTGACACACGCTGGTAATCTCCAGAAGTGCGTGCAGGTGCATCAGATGAGTTTTGAGGCGTCCAATTGTGTCCGGTGGCGCGTGGGATTGAGTTATAGCCTCTTGCAAGTGTATACAAGCCTATGATAGACCCTCGCGCATTACTTAGAGCATATAAATGTTAAAAGCTGAATCCATTGGCCATTTAAATTGCTTCTGTCTGTTATTTATTTATTTAACTGATGCATGGAATAATTAATTGTTTATTATTATTATTCATGCATTGGATCCATAATATTTAATTAAATGACTTGATTTATATTAATTAAATTATGAAAATTAATTAGATTTGATTACTAATTAATTTGAGAGCACTTATTGGGAAACGAAAAATTATTTTTGTAAATTATTTTTAAAGTGTGCTTCAAGTTAAATATTAGTGAATTGTTGAAAGTCCAAATATTTTCTAAATTTAATTGGATTAAAATCAAGACGTTTTGCATGCATTATATCATGTAAATGAATAAAATGAAAACCCTAATTAGGAATGATTAAAAAATTGAGTGGGAGCGGGGATTTTTATACATTGCCCCATGACCTTCGTTATTAACACCATTGTAATTAGATCTTCAAAAATAAGGCCCCACGCATGATTTGAAGAGTCTTAATATTACAAGAATGGTTATCTCATGAAAATAATAATATTAAATGTTTATTGTAATTAGATCTTTCAAAATAAGGCCCTGCGCATGATTTAAAGAGTCTAGATTATAATGACAAGATATTTAATATTTTATTTTTTATTAGAGCTTTAATAACGTTATACACTCAATCTAAAATCAATAATGTTAGCTCCCCAACGGAGTGGTCTACACTAAGTGATTTTAGAAAGGCTAAACATAATCGGGAATCATTTCATATAGATAGACAAGGCACTGTCTTAAGAAATATGGAGATGATGGGATTTGCCCGCCAATAGCAATAATGAATTTCGCCAACCGAATAAGTTATTGGCGTATTGGTTATCCGATTTTTCATGCAGTGGTTAAGGGACCCACATACTATTTTAATGGAAGTGCTCGCCTAATAGTAAATGAATCACAACAATAGTAATAATGAACTCCTCCAACAAGATAAGTTATTGACATATTGATTGGTTGATTTATTATGCTACAGAGTTGAGGGACCCACATTAATTAAAAGGGATTGTTCACCAATAATGATAATGATCTTTTGTTCGATTGAGATTTATTATATTATGTGGTTAACAAACTCATTTTAATTTTAAATATACATGACATTATTAATAATTCACCTTGCATATTGTATGAATGCATTTATATTCAGATTAATTATGTATAATCCAGTTTATCTGCTTGTTTACATATTCAATGTAACTGGACCTCATTTATAATGACTGGAAAAGGAACTTAGATATTTTATTCACAACGTAAGGGTACAAAATGTATTGTATACTCCTATACCTAATTCATTTACTTTAAGATACTTAATGAGATGTTTTGGTGAAATTAGATAGAGTATATGCCTAAGTACTGTGTCAAATTTAAATATCATCAAGATAGCCTGAAGAACTCCAGTTTTGATATCGGATTTTGAAAAATGATTGTTTATTATTTAAAAATTGAACTGGAGGTCAATAGGGCTGACTTGAATGGTAAGTTTCAAATTGACATGATTATTGCCTTGTTACCAAACTGGTTCGGTTTTTAGAGTGAACTAAATAAGGAATCAATTTGAGTTCACACTCGCTGATATTCTTATAGAATTGATAACAAATGAAGAGATAATCAAGAGGATGGGCGTTCCTATCAATCTAACCTAGTCTATACCATCTTCTTCTAGGCCCAAGTGGACGGGCAAAGCAAAGAAGAAGGATGATCATAGGACTAGGCTAGCACAAAACATGAGTATCCAAAAGGTTAAAGGGAATAAGGCAGTGTATGTTGAGGGCAAATTAAATTGTTTATTTTGCTGCTAACGAAGACACTAAAGGACGAACTATCTAAGTAATGACGTGGCATAGGAAAATATATATTTAATCATTGAGCCATGTTATGTGGTTGTATCTATTAATTCCTGATAGATAGATTTTGGAGCCACTAAACATTTTGTAATTCGTTGTAAGGATTTCAGGAATCCAGAAACCTCGATGATATGGAATATATTTGTACTTGACCTGATGTCAAGGTTGTAGTTAAGTCAGTGGGAGTATTACATCTGAAATTAGAGAGTATGAGGATATTAGTATTAGAGAACTATCTTTATGCACAGAAGTTAGACACTATCTAATTCTTGTTTCACTTGTGGTTTATAAAAACTGTGTTGTTATTTTCTGAAACTGGTTTTATAAAATTGAATAGATATGCGATTGCTTCTAGTGCATTGAAAGATGGTTAATATACTATAATCACAAACTCTTAAGATTTGCAGGATGTAGAAACTAATGTTGCATCTTCTAGATTGAATGTTAAAAGAAAATTTGTTATTCCTGACTCATTGTATTTTTAATGTCTATTTTTGGGTTGTTATCAATCAAAATGAGATTCAAAGATTGGTCAAAGAAGGTTTATTACCTAGTGAGGCAGAGGAGCCTAAACCAAACTTGTGAACCCTGTTTTGAAGGATAGATAATTCTAAGGGCTTAATCAGCCAAATGAAATAGACATAAAGGACAATGGGAGTCGGTACACACTGACACATATGGTCTTATGAACATCCAAGCATGATTACTCACGTTTTGGATAAATTTATCTGATGCAACACAAGTCTTAAATTTTTGGTATATTCCGAAAGTGTCAAGACTGACGTGGAGCACAGATTAGGTAAACTTATCAAAACACTTTGATCTGATCGTGGATATGAGTATTTCTTGGGATAGTGCAAAGACTATATAGTCAATGAGGGTATTGTGTACCAGTTTTCCGCAATTGATGCTCAATGGGTTGAGGTGTCAAATAGGAATAACAGAATTTCTGCTTAACATGGTTAGATCTATGAACAGTTATGCTACATTATCTCTTTCATTTAAGAGTTTAGCGTTAATGATGTCGATGCGTATTATGAACTGCATTCCATCTTAGTCTGTCTCAAGGATACTGTTTGAGCTGTGTTTTTTACTAAATATTAGTTTGAATCATATGCATATATGGGGTAGTCTTGCACATGTGCGCTTGATATAGACAAGTAAGTTGGAAGCAGATTATATGCATGCTAGATTTGATAGCTACTCAAAAGTCACTAGGATGGATTATTTTATGATCTCAAAGATAAAAGTTGATTGTTTTCACTCACTGTTTATCTATAGGAGAATCATATTATGAATCACATACCTAGTAGCATAATGTTAGAGGATTTGGTATGAGTACCAGATGTACCACATGTGAACACACTTATTATAGAGATTGAGAATAATATATGAATTCCCTATTGATGCGTTAGCATCATCTACTACACAGATTCTTGCATCGGTACATTGATGTAGTGGGAGAATTATCATCCAATCAGACAGAATCATGTTTTTAGGTGAGACCATTATGGACATCCCTGTTAAACATGAGTTGGACCCAATAAGCTACACCGAAGCGTGAACCGATATGGATACAGATCGTTTTGGCGAGTTACTATGAAATCAGAGTTGGAATCTATGTATTCTAATAAATTCTGAGATCTTGTAGAACTTTCTAGTAGGGTGATTCCTATGGAAGGCAAGTTAATCTACAAAAAGATACCAGAAGATTTCTTAGTGAATAAATCATGAGTGTACAAGGGAATGTCATTATTTTTCTGATTCTATATATATTGATGACATCCTACTCATTTAGAATGATGTGGAAGTTTTGTCATCAATAAAGAGGTAGTTGTTCAATTACTTTTAAATGAAGGATTTTTAAGATGTAAGCTATATTCCTAGGATCAAGCTTTTGCAAGATCAGGTTAAAAGGAAAATAGGCTTATCTTAATAATCCTACATTGATAAAGTTTTGACCAGGTTTGGTATGCATAACTCAAAGAATGAGTTCTTGTTTTATTGATATGGATTGCTCTATCTAGTAAGTAGTTTTCCAAGACTAGCAGAGGAGATTGAGCAAATGAGACTGGAACTATATGCTTTGGCATATGGGAGTCTCATATATGCGATGTTCTATACCAAATAGGACATCCGCTACATTATAAGGATAATTAGATGGTATCAGTCCAATCCTGGACTTGATAACTGGTCTGTTGTGAAAAATATCATTAAGTACCTAAGGAGAATCAATGATATCATACTCATTTATGGATGTGATGATATGGTTCTAGTCAGGTATGCTAGTTCTGATTTTCAATCAGAAGTAGATACTATGAGGTTCATGACTTAGTGTATGTTCACTTAATGGAAGGAAAATCAGTTGTTAAATTGTTAAGCAGATTTCAACTGCTGACTCAAACCTGCAGGTGGAATACATTGCAGCCTTAAAGGCGGCAAAAGAAACCTATTGGTTTGATCTCACTGATTTAGAAGTTGTGGAGTATACTAGCCTACCTATTGAACTATGTTGCGACAATAGTGCAGAAGTAGTCCAAACCAATGACCCAAGGTTTTATAGAGGAACAAGATACACTAAGAGGAAGTATCATGTTCTACATGATATTGTCCGGCAAGAAAATGTACTTGTAGCTAGAACATTGCATTGGAATATAACTTTGTTGATCCATTATCAAAGGTGTCATTGATCAATAGTTTTGATCGTCATTTAGATAACATTGGAGTTAGGTGCAATTTGAATTGGCTATGAGGGCAAGTGGGAGCTGTTGGGATTTATATGCCCTGGCATAGCAAATTCCTATCTGGATTATAGTGACATATGTTCCTGACATATCTGAAATATTTATGATTTATATAATTGGGGAATTCAATGTATTATATTTCGATTCACTATGAAATTGATAGTATCCCTGTAATTACAAGAAATATTTATATATATGTATGCGATGGCAATCAATGCATGATATATAAATAGTAATTATAAATTGTTCATAGTCGGTAATTATGGATGGACTTATAATTAATTAAGACTAGAACTGGATCCGCGTTAGGTTGAGATATATTGCGAGAGCCGTCGTATACAATTGCTTCCTATCACCGTCATGGCATTTGACTCTTAAGCATGAGAAAAGTATAGACTCTTTTATTAATTAATAATTACTTTGATTTGTTCGGCAGATTTTTCGAGATCCTTAGACCGACACTTTAGGTAGTTATGTAATTAATAGTTAGAGGATTATATTTTCAATATTTGCATCATTGCTACTTGTATTTATTTTGTATTGATTATGGTTGATCACAAAGTAAATTCGAAGGCCTTCGTGTGTTTTTAGACAAAATGATTTATTATATATTTATTTATTTAAATTATTATTTTTGTCAAACAAATGTTTTATTGTGATCGAGCCAGAAATAATCAAATGTACCAAAATAAATATATTAATTAAGTAGTCGGATTGATGGCTTTATTTATCCGATAACTAATTATGCATAGAGGGGTCAAAGTGCAATATTGACTTAGAGATTATTTATTATTTAATTGGAGTTCAATTAATTTCTTTTAGTGGAGTAGAAATTAATTTATGAATTAATTGAATTGGGTCCATGGACCGGGCCAATTATTAATTCATTGTAGCCAATAAAATAATAGGCCCAATGGATTCTCACTCATAGCCCAACTTGATATTGGAATCATATTAGATTTAAGACATGTAAATTATAGATTGAGAAGGATTTATTATTTCCTTTTCTTTATCTTTATGTTGCCTCACATGGTCTATGTATATTTTTAGGTGTGATTTTTGGAAGAAGTAAAAAAGGAATATATTTTCTCTCTCTAGAAAATTAGGGTTAGTGTTCTCATCTAATGGAGGCTCCCACAAGACTAGTTTTCCAAGGTCATTCATAGAGGCTTATGAGTGATTCCTAAAGGTAAAACAATTACCAAGAAGATGGAGATCAATGGAAAATGTGTCTAGCAAAAGGAATCTACAATAAGTGAGAACATTCACTTTAGAGGAGAGATCTAAGATTTACTCAAACCTTGATGTAAGTATTCAATCTTTTAATTGAATGATACATCATGTTTTATTTTTGCATAAAACTTGTCTCTATGTGATGAATCAAGATCTATGAATTTAAATCCCTCGAAAAAATTTTAAATATTGCACGTTTCCCAACAACTTGAAAAAAATAAATAAATAAATAGAGTTTTATTAAAGAGAGTGAATGCAAAATTTTTTTTTTAAGGAATCAAACAACTTGAAAAAAATAAATAGTCAGAGAGATTTTTAAAAAGGGAAAATTTTTAAATCTGCGTGGCATGGCTGGCTATTGAACTTGAGTTCTAAAATAGTGGAAGAGGGTTGGAAGATTGTACAATATTGGAGAGCTTGTAAATATATTTGTAGCACTTGTGGGGTGTAAATAATATTCGACAATGATGGAGAATTTAATTCATGGGATTGTAGATAATTAGGTGGAGAATTCTGAAGAGTACTTTCATGCATTCTAACCCACTCTATTACTCAGGAGAGAGAGGATGCCTATAAATAGCTGATACTGTCATGAGTAGAAAACATGTTGGAAGATAGAGTGAGAAGGTATACGCTACCAATAGTTAGTTTATATAAAGATAAAATAATGATTTTATTTCTCATTCATCATTTTTTATTGTTTTGTTATCCAATAATCTTTATGATCAAATGGTAGATTTGATACAGGATGAATAGTATATTGATAAAGGACAGTCAATCAATGGAATTAAGATTTTAATAATTTAACATTATTCTTAGCAAATGACTACTTTTAGAAATTGAAACGGAATCTCATTTTGAGAATCTCATGATCTTGTTTAATGATCCTGTATTATGTAAACAAAAATATAATTAGATCATATCATACAAAATAAATAGATTTGAGTTGTTCTTGATAAGATCTATGAGTTTTTTCATACAAAATAAATAATTATTTGATCTTTTTATGAATTTCAAAAATTGTCTCACTAGTCTCTCTTATATATTCATTACATATCTTACTATCTGTTTGGGGATTACGGGAGTATGATACTCCGGGTTATCCTAGCCCTTGAATATGGTGCGCCCACTATCTATAATCCAAGAACTGCCATTGTCTGAATACCATAATCTAAAATTTTTTTAATGCTTCTCCTGTTTGAATAACAAATCTCTCATTTTCTTGTTATTACTCTTCAGATTAAAATTATCATTCAAATGACTAAAGGTAATGGTTACCAAGGATTTTGTGGTCTAATAGTATCTCCTCTATCTTCCAAAATAGATGATGAGGGTTAGAGTTTTCAAATGAGCAAAGTGGATATGTGAGTACGATATGAGTGAGTTTATTGTCATGGTTGTCTCTCTACCCTCTGTACAAACTATACTTGTGGTTTTGGTCTAGGAAAAAACACAAGCCATACCAAAACCATGAAGCAATACAAAATTTATCATGCAAATATGCAAATCATTAAACACTTCAAACCAGCACAATCATCATTATTGCATAAACTGTTGACCCTTTTGCAATTATTAATCTTACTTAATATCTTTATTTTACATATAAAATAAGCAATTAGCATCAATAATAAGTGGACGTGGGCACATGTGCTATATTGGAAGGAACAAATAATTTGTTGACACCAGCCTAAGATATTTCTCAAGTCCAAACTCGAAAGCCAACCTAAGGCTGCATCTTGGACGGGTCAAGCCCAGTCCAACTTTTCATGGATTTAGGCAACCAAATTTATAATTAGGGTTGCGCTTAGGTTGTAAATTCTAAATCCGAACTTAATTAGTTTTGAAGTTTGGTTGAGATGTCACCAGAGCCCATCTCAAACTTGGATTCTAAGTCAATTGTTATATATTATTTTTATTTTTAAAATCATGATCAGCCTTTTCTTTTCAATTTTTATATATATATATATATAAAATCTTGACTTATTGTATATTAATAAATTAAAGAATTACCTTAAAAATAATAATAATATTTAGCAAGGAGTAAGGAGAAGTACAGTTGGTTTACCCAACCGTAGCCTCCCAAGTTCAGAGGAGCATAAGGTAAAGGAAGAAATTGAGAGGCTTTCGAAAGCTGGGTTCATAAAAACCACCAGTACGTGGAATGGTTGTCTAATATTTCTCCTATGGTTGAAAATAACGGAAAGTTAAGAGTATATAGGGCCTGTTTGGTTTGTAACTTCTGTACAAGATATTATGTTTGCTTTAGTTTTAAAACTCAGTTATAAACTTATAAAAATACTTGTTTTCAGATAACTATAAAAGATTGGGGCATGCTTGGTTTGTAATTCTGAAAACAGTTCTCGTAAATTCATAAAATAGAGAACAGTTTTTCTGAGAACTATAAAAGATTGTTATCTAAAATGCCTTTTTTTATAACTGAATTTTTACAAAACAGTTTTCAGAAAATTGAACCAAGTAAAGTTTTTTTGTACAGTTTTTTGTTTTCTGTTTTTCGAGAACAGAAAACTGTTTCTCTAAGAATATTTTTCTATTTTTTGAATTATTAAGAACTGTTTTCATAGTTACAAATCAAGCAAGCTTTATAAATTTCTTAATTTATTGTATGTTAATGAATTAGAGAATTATTGTATATTATTTATTTATTTATTTATTTTATGCATAGGACTTTAGGAGTAGTCCAGCCCAAAAGTAACCCAAGATCAACCAAATTTTCAGATTGATATTCCTAAATCCAAATTTTGAATGTGGGTTGGAATAGGGTTAAAGGTTGGGCTATATTGAACTTGGATTGAAACTTTTGTACTTTGGATTGAGCTTCATTTGTTCCTCAACCCACCCGAGTTGAGGCCCAAGGCAACCAGATTGGCTTAATGCAAGTTTCTGTAAGGCAAAAAGAGATCAAAATATTAAGATGAATGGATAAATACCAAAAAACATTAATGTCATTGTCCTTTTTCGTCATTTCACAAAATAATATGTAAATTCCATAAGGGTAATTTGGACAAGACCATCTTAAATGTGTCAGGTATGTGATATGCATTTAAATATATTATAAGAGTATTTTGTGTACTTTGCCCTTATTTTATTCTTATCTAATATTCTTTTTTTTAAAAGGTAATATTCTATCTGTGTTGTATATGTAACATATATTTGGTTAATTTGAAATCTGGGACTTCATTGTTGGTATACCTCTACTTGTCTGAATGTACTGGTGTATGATTGCCTAATATAATTTTGGATCTTGATCTTTTCTTATCAATTTTTAAATGAAAGGAAAGGAAAATGTTATCGCTATATTACATGTTACATTGATTGGATATAAATTTCATTTTAGGGATCTGATTTCTGGAATGATGTGAATACCAGTTGTATTTTTTTCTTTTTCTTTTTCTTTTTCTTTTTTTCTTTTTTTTTTCCTGGTAGTTACCGATCGTATTCATCTCACATATGCATATATTTATCAAAGAAAAAATCCAAATAATAAATTTATTGATTAAAGACATTGTTATAGTATGATTTAAGGGGTGTGGAATCTTAGACCTGATACCATATTAAGGTCAAATGACTCTGCGTGTCATAAGGCCTTTGGATTTGTTAGTGTTGACGTGTTTGTTGTATACCAAAAATTTGTAAGGCCGTTACGCTCCATTTGTTTGAATGTAATTTTTTTTTTTTTTTTTTTCGGTGATTGATTGACCTAAAATATTTAGGAAGAAAATAAATATTAAAATTTAACAAAAATAACTTATCCATGAATTAGTAAAATAAAATAATATTTTACCGTGCATTGGGTAAGAATCCACAATTTCCCCTTTTTCTAAGGGTGGGCAAATAATTTATGAATTCGTGAATCCGATCCGATCCAATCTGTGTAAATTGGATCGGATTGCTACACCCACGAATCGATGACGGATTCAAAAAAATTAAATCCGTAACTCACAGATCAGATCACGGATTGGGCTATTAAAAATCCAATCTTATCCGCGAGTCCAACCCATGAAATTTATATATATTTTTTCAAATAACATATTAGTTAATTTAATTAGTTAATGATAATTTAATAGAGATGTATTAGTTAATAATTATTTAAATATATGAATTAATATTAATAAATTAAAATTTTATAGTTAAAAGATAAATAAATAATAAATAATATTAATTATAAAAATAATAATGAATAATTTAGATAAAACTTAATTTGCAGATCCAATCCGATCCGTTTTATTATTAAACGGATCTGATCTTATTTAATCTGTTAGACAATGAATTAGTGACAAATTAAGATTTGTTTGGGAGGGAATCGAATTTAGATTGATACTTAATTTAATCAGTGGCCACCTTAGGCTCCGTTCGTTAAGAAGGAAGAAAATTGGATGGAAGGGAGAGAAGAATGGAAGGATGAGACATCTCTAGGGAAGAGATTATGAACTTCCTTCGTTTTATTTGGTTAGATGGAAGAGAAGAGAAGAACCTACCAAATTCCTTTGTTCGAGAGAAGGAAATAGATAATTTAAAATTATTTTTACCATCATACCCTTCATTATTATTTTTTTCCATCTTTAGTACTCATTTGAACAGTACCATTAATTTCACTCTAATTTGTTGTTTGTTTTATATGTGTATATATATATATATGTATAGAATCATATTTTATCACTAATAATAATAATATATAAAAAAGTACCCCACTATACACTGGCTGGTGGCACTCAACTCAAGGGACTCAGAGGCAGATCCTTAGTCAAGTAGTCTAGAATTGTTTTTCTGGTTTGTAAAACTTGATGCCACTCCTAGCAGTTAGATTAATTTGATACAAATTGAGCAAACTGTATATTTTCGGCTTCAAACTATGATTACAGACTTTAGACCGATTAGTCTCTGCAACTCAAAAGTATGCCTGGTCCCTTCAACGTAGTCCCAGAAACTCTACTAATATAATAAAGGGGAGCAAACGTAAGGAAATGGTGCTTCTACTTTCTTATAGCTATGGAAGTAAAGAGGACTATAAGGTAATGCTTTCCAGCAAACAGGGATAGAAGACAGAGAATGATGATGTCAATGATATTAAACCAAAAATAAAATCTTCCGTGTCTTTTAAACAAAATATTTGGGAAGGATAATATTGTAATTTAGTATTTTTATAATAGCTCCACTTATTTTCTCTCATGTCTTCCGCCCAAATTTAGGCGGATAAAAATTTGTAAAGAATGAGGAATAAGGTATCCCTCCTATTATCCTTTCTCTCCGTATCTCCTTCTTATCGAACAAACGAATTTTGTTCATTCCCTCTTATTTTCCTTTCACCCCTCTTCCTTCCTTTTTACGGAGCAGAGCATTAGTGGGTGGTGTTAAATACTGTACCCATATTTCTATTTCATGATCCGTATACCCACTTATGTAGTAAAATTTCTTGATTTGATTGGCTAATGAGATGGCGTGTAAGACAGGTGGAAAGTCTTGGATTGAGGTGGCCAATCACGTGCAGAATGCAGTCATTTTAGTGGAGGACAAACCCCTCCTTGTTACAGTCGCAGAGAAGACTTTAGCGGAGATGAGCCAAATTTATTGAAATAATATAATAATAAATGAATCAAAAACAAACAAAAATTAAATACTAATAATTTACATATTTATTGGGTTCATAAATCCGGTTCATTAAATTTTAGTATAATTTGAGACGAACTCGGATTGAGTTTCGAGTTGCCCGTCACAGTAACTCAAAAATGTTAAAATGGGACCTACTCCTCTTTTGTGTGTGATATACTGATTCGCCTTTCCCACTGTTATTATTTCTCCGTTGGCATTTCACATCCATTGAGTCGCTTTGTAGTTGGCCTACACGTCATGTGATAAATTGGTTAGTACTTCACTACTTTAAACCCACCTAGACGTCTTCACAACAATCATACTTTGCCAACGTTGATTTAGAGAATATTATATCCAAAATTAGAGAATATTATATATATATATATATATATGTATATATATATATTAAGAAAGCAATATGTTTAATAAAACTTAAAAAAAGAGGGTCATTATATTTAATTTATATATGTAAGGATACAATGATAAATAGAATCATACGAGAAACTCAATCACAAGTCAAATAAGTCAGAGACCTAAGGTCTTCAATGCGAAAAGAGGTGCATATCTAATTATATTAGTGATTTATATATTTTAATAAATTAACTATGTTGGACATATTTTATTAATTATCAAATAAATACAGCTGTTTTTCTATTGACCACCATAAAGCAATTAAGGCCTCAATGGGAATGATTTATTTTATTAATTATCAAATAAATACAATTGTTTTTCTATTGACTATCATCATAAAGCAATTAAGGCAGTCGACTGAGGCCTCTAATGAGAAAAGTTTCCTAATCTCATCATATTATTTATATATTTTTTTAATGAATTAATTATACTTAGTTTATTTTATTAATAACCAATTAAATAAATACAAATGTTTTTATATTGACCACCATAAAGCAATTAAGGCAGTTGTGAGTCATCTAAGGCCTCCAATGGAGAAGAGACCCCTTATTTCATTATATTATTTATATATATTTTTTGATGAATTACTTATACTTAGTGTATTTTATTAATTACCAAATAAATAGAAGTTTTCTTTAATCAAAAAGTAGTTTTATCTTATTTTTACTTATTTTTTCTCTTAACAATTTTGCACCTTTTGGACTTATTTTGATTTTTAAATTCTCTTTCAAAATTATATTATTATTATTATTATTTATTAGGCAAAATTACAAAAAACTCCTTGAACTACTGATTAGTTGTAAGATGATTTCCAAAAAGTATTATGGGTATTGTATATTTATAATATTTTATAAATTTTTTATAAATTAATAAGTGAAAGTATTTTGATAATTTTAACCTTCTAATCGTTGAAAAATGTGGTTAAGTGGACTGTTTTTACAACGTTGGTATAAATGAGAGTTGGAATTTGTTTTTCCCAGGACGCGTTTGGCGACGGTGACAACGCGCTTTGACGAAGTATCGCTGTCCATCTTTTGTTTTATTTACCGCACAACGTGCGCACCATACGTTACTTTTCGTTTACTTTACTTACTCAAAAAAAGAAAAAAAAAAAATGTACCTTATAATTCACCCGACACTCACAGCCCGCGGGCGAGTGAGGTTTCTATATATATAAAATGCATTAAAAATCCAACTAGGCACGTGGCATCTACCTGGCACATATGTGGACCCCACTTGTAATTTGTTTTGCTTCGCTCTCGAGAGGATATGGACTCGCGAGATGGTAAAAAAAAGACGTAATGGAACTGGCAAGTGATCCATTGTGAGGTGAGTTCTGCTGTATGCGAGACCACTTTAAGTAGGTGGTCTAACCAATGAAAGTGTTGTTTGTTTAGAACTATAATGCTTTGTACTTTGGGCAAAAAATTTCAGCCACGTGGGAGGATCTCAATGAGCAGAGCAGTCAATTACGGTGGTCTGTCTGTGGCATAGATGATTGTTACTCCATCTAATTAAGAAAGTAATGTGACGCAACATGACGAGGACGCTTCACACTGCACCCACTTTTATAAAAGGATACAAAAGTACGCGATTGAAGTCCACGCACACGAGTTTATTTGGTCATTTGAGTTAATGCGATTTTATCAAGTACAGAATATAATTAAGATTTAAAAAGGATGTATTAAGACATGTGTTGTATATATGTGTGTGTATATACATATATACCTTATTATCTTCTTGTTTTTTGGGCAAAGTATAACAACACTCCTGAGTTTTACAAAAAAAAAACAAAGAAGAACATTTACATGAAAGTTTGTTTGGGACAATGACACCCCCTTAAATTTGATACAGATACCAAAGGCATCATAATGATAATAAATTGATATTTTTACCTTTTAATTTTTATATAGACCAATTTGAATATTGAAATGACCTTTCTACCCTCGTACCAAAAACCATTTCTCTCCCCCTCTCTCTGTTCTCTCTCTTTCTCCGCCCTAACACCAAAACACACACACATATATACACACACACACTGTCACACATACTGTCACACACACACACACACATATATATACACACCCACACACACACATATATATTGTATAGATACATATATATATACACACACAAGGCGGCGACGACGGCGGCGAACTGCCTTTCCTCCACCGTCGGCGTCATCGTCGTCCTCCGCCTCTACAACGACTGGCGCCAACTCTAGATCCGCGGCCTGCCTTTGTTGGGTTCATCAAAAACCAACTTTTTCTTCAATGTAATTCAAAATTTTCCCATTTTTAGCATAACCCAATTCCCCAAATCCAAGTTTGGCAGTGAATCAAAGATAATTCCCCAAATCCAAGTTTGGCAGTGAATCAGCGATGGGTTATGTTCAATTTTATCCAAAATTTCCCAGTTTTAACGAAAACCCAGTAACCTGTTAATATGGTTTCTTTTCACTCCTCAAATCTAGAGAGAGAAAATTTAGAGAGAGAAGGGGATGATAATGAGGATGAAGGAGGAGAGGTTTGTGAGCATTTTTATGGCAGTGAGGACCCACTGATGCCATCACCACAGTTTGATTTTGGGTAGAATTTTTTTAATTCGTTTGATGGGGGTGAAAACAGAGGTGGGCAATGGGTTTAGTCAAAGCTCTGATGATGATCTGAGGGTTGTGATGGAGGAGGAGGATGAAGAGAGAGAAAATTATGGAGTGAGAAAATTCTGGAGAGAGTATGATGGTGATTTTGGTGTGGTGGTGGCGCCACATCTGGTTGTGTAGGATTGATTGGGGCTAAGGGTAATTTTGTCATTTAAGTATTTTGATATTTTATAATTAAAATTAATAAAATAGTGAAGGGTAAAATGGACTTTACAGATTTTTAAGGCCCTGTTTGGATGGCAAATTTCACAAGGGGCTGTGGTTGTCCCAAAATAAACAAACTTTCATTTAAGTGTCTTTTTAACAAATCTCATGAGGTGTCTCTGTACTTTACCCTTTTCTTTTTTATCAAAGAAAGTAATGGCTTGTTTACTGCAAGAGCGTTGAGGTAAGCTTGTATGGAGTAGTAAGCTTGTACTCTAACAAATGAAGTAATGAAAATTAGATTTTAACTTAGGTTGTTTCCTGCAAGAGTGTCGAGGTAAGTTTGTAATTAGTTCAATCTACAAATGAGATTTTACAATCAACTTGTACTTAGATTTGATCGAATGAGATTTTACAAAGGAAAACTAAATAGATTAATGGTAAAGGTAGGAATGTTTGTACCAATGAGGAAAAGTAAAATCGGCTGTAGTTATGGTGATATTTTGGTTGCTTAAGTCAGGGCATCTAATGTTCTACCGTGCTTGTATTTATAGTCTTATATTTCCTAGTTAATACCCATGTAAAAGTGGCTGTAGTTATGGTGATATTTTGGTTGCATGCTTGAGTCATGGCGTTTAATGTTGCACCGTACTTGTATTTATAGTCTCAGATTTCCTAGTTAATACCCATGTTTTTAAATCTCCATCAGGCTTTTCCCAATACCTATGATGCCTGGTCATGAATAAACTAGGTACATTTCCTTTACCCAGGAGTCAAATCTCTTCTTCTGATCTTCTTTAGAATGGCAGTGGCGCATTAAATTTTTTTCGATTTCTTGATAATGGGGACAGTTGAGCATTAATGGCTTAGATGTTATGATTGTAAAGGTTAACGTTATAGCACGTGTTTCACTATTCTCTCGGTTGGGCCTTATATTCGAGGCATGTTCTAACTTCTTATTTGTCATTCCATAAGTACTGCACGGGGATCTTACCTGTGTTCCTTTGTCATCATCATTCCTGTTTTTGTGAGTTCGTCTTTTGAGGGTAAATGTTCAGGGTTCGAGTGACCCAAGAGGGTCTTTTGACCGTACCTTTAGATATTTGTGAATCTATTCACATGGTTTGGTTGACTCAAGGGGCCTCTTGAAGTACTGACCTAAAAGGGCCTCAATATTTTTATTAACTCGAGGGTTAACTTTCAAGGTTTTGTTGACCTTAGGATTTTTGGAACCCAGGGATATATATCTCAAGGTCCTCACGACTCGAGGATCCTTCTTTGAAGTTTGTTTAACTTGAAAGTTTCTCAGGATTTTCGAGAGTTAGAGAGTTGCTCTTCGAGGTTTCTTTGACCTGAGAGTGTCACAAGGTTTCGGGTTTCGAGAGTTACTCCTGGAGATTATGTTGACTTGAAAAGGTCTTGGAGTTTTTTGGACTCGATGATTACTTCCTCGAAGTTTTGTTGATCTCAAAAAGTCTTAGGATTTTTTTTTTTTATTTATTTTTTTTAAAGCTTAAGGAATTATTTGCCATGCTGTTTGTTCCTTGTCCACATAGCGCGTGGCTGCCTTGTTGGCACCCACATAATCTAAGAACACATTGTTTCAACACTATTCTCTTAGTAATTACGATCCCATAATTCTTAATTTTTGTCCTATACAAATAGAATTGGCCACATGAATTATCTTTTTTTTATTCCAAGTTTTATTTTCTAGTATATTAGATTTTTATTTTTTTTTATTTATACAAAACTCTTGCTAATGTAAGATCAGAGAGACTGTTGGCTGATTTTGAACATGTGCTCGCCAAGACTCGCCCTCCAATTCTTGCATTAAAATTATATATATATATATATATATATATATATATATATTTGTATATATTTTGTTTTCCGACCGACATTTATTATGGGTTGATCCTTGTCACAAGTGAGACAAAGAAAGATGCTGCCCCCACCTTATCTCCTGATGCGAGTACACACCGCGCGCGTATCCATTCTAAACCCACTACAGCGTTATCGTAAGCACAAATTAAAGCCCCAAAAAAGAGAGAAAAGTGATGGGAAAGCAAAATGTCGCGAGAACTTAGCCGAAACAGATAAAACGCGGACGAAAGCGACAACACTTTTTAATGTGAACACGCACGACTAGACCGGACGTCACCACCGAATATCCACTCGATTTGAATTTGGGGTTTCGATTCCGA
Source organism: Cornus florida (assembly GCF_030987335.1). NCBI lineage: Eukaryota > Viridiplantae > Streptophyta > Magnoliopsida > Cornales > Cornaceae > Cornus > Cornus florida. Next base: position 14,931,277 of record NW_026775573.1, on the reverse strand, counting down.
AACGCAATAACCACCAGAGCTTATCACCCTTCATTTAACTCACTTTGATAAGTGTATCTGCTTATCAATGATAAGTACAGTGGAAAGAGATAGATAGACTCCTGCCAAATGCATCGAAGATTGCGAGACCAGACCAAGTCCTCTCTCTCTATAAATCTTCTCTCTCTCTCTTCTCAGCAGCCTCTCTTTTTCAAGCTTTTTCTGAGTAGAAAACCCTAGAAATTCTCTGTTCTCTCTCGTCCCTAACCTTGTTTTCTCAAGATCTGTTTGTTTATGATTCAAAGTCCTCTGTTTTGAGTGTCGTTTTTGTGGATTTCGTGCTCTGATTGGTGAAAATGTCCTCTCTCAGCAGAGAATTGGTGTTCCTCATACTCCAATTTCTCGAAGAGGAGAAATTTAAGGAATCTGTTCACAAGTAAGTCTCTCTCTATATATATTTAGCATACACAAAACACAAAAATAATTTACTTTTTGTAATTTTTTTTTTTTAAAAGAAACAGTCTTCAATTTCTGTTTGTTTCTGTAGAAAAAAAAAAAGAAAAGAAAGAAAAAGGAAGGTAAAGTAAATTAGGAATCTGATACTTGATATCTTTTGGTTTTGTAGAAATGAACTGAGTTTAATCTAGCTAAAATAGTTGTATACTTCTTAGTTTAGTGGAAGTTTTTATTTATTTATTTATCTATTAATTGGGGTAGCTAAATAGTTGTATAAGGCTTAGGTTAGTGGAAGTTTTTAATTTTTTGGGTTAATTAATTTAATTTGAGTGAGTTTATGGATTGATTAGATTAGATTTTTTTTTTTTTTTTTTTTTTTTTTTTTTTAAATATGTTGATTGTTTTGTAGGCTTGAACAAGAATCAGGGTTTTTCTTCAACATGAAATACTTTGAGGAGAAAGTACAAGCTGGTGAATGGGAAGAGGTGGAGAAGTACCTGTCTGGATTTACTAAAGTTGACGATAACAGATACTCCATGAAGATATTCTTTGAAATCAGGAAACAGAAGTATCTCGAAGCTCTTGATCGGTATATTATAATCTATTTATGTTTATGATTTTTAATCTACTTGTGTTTATTTAAGAAGAATTTAATTTTTGTCATGTTTGGTTGTTTAATTGATATGATTAGGCAAGACAAGGCGAAGGCGGTTGAGATACTAGTGACTGACTTGAAAGTGTTCTCTACCTTTAATGAAGATTTGTACAAAGAAATCACTCAGCTCTTAACTCTTGGCAATTTCAGGTAGTATGTTCACTTTTGTCACGAGGTATAAATGTATAATGACGATGGATTAGCAAATTAGGAAAATGAGAAGATGCTGGTGAATGATTTGAAATTGTTCTCGGCTTTTAATGAAGCTTTGTACAAAGAAATCACTCAACTCTTAATGCCCACTTTGTCATGACGTATAAAGGTAAAACGACAATGCATTAGCAAATTAGGAAAATGAGAAGTCAACCCAAGGAGTTGGCTCAGGTGGGTAAGTCACTTTACCATGGTGCGTTGTGAAGCATCAGGTCTAAGGTTCGACTCCTTTTGAGTGCCGCGGGGGGTGGGGGGGGGGGGGGGGGGGGGGGTGAGTGAGTACCAACTAGCAAAGAAAAAAAAAGATAAGTTAGTTACTCTTACTCTGTTAGTGCAGGGAATTGGTTAGAAAAGAAAAGAAAGTGATATTTTGAACCTTCTAATTCTCTTCATCAGGAAACCAAAAACCTAGTCAACTTTGAGCCTGATAAAATATTTGGCTTTTTCGTCGTCATCATCATCCTTGCCTTAGCTCGTATAAATGGGGTCGGCCAATATCCTGTATGAGATTCAATACTTAGCTTCTTTACGCTCCATTTGGTTTACCTGAGGATATGAAGTAAATTGTTATAAAAGGAAGCAATTTGAAGTTTTCTCATTTTAGTTTTCTAATTATTTTCAAGAATTAGAAAGGGGCTAATTTTTGTCGTTAACTTGTACAAAGTGGGTACTTCTGAACTCGAACATGCCTTCTCATGCTTGGAAACTTGATCTTTTACCATTACACCAAGGAATGGACCCTTATTCTCAAGAACCAAGCAGAGACTTACTTTTTTTTGGCTGACATGGAACAAAAGTCCTGATAATTTTTTGCAACTTTAACTCTTAGTAGATTTAAGTAAAAATATTTGCTAGAATTACATGTTCTAAATTTAGCCTTTTGTTTGTGAAATATGAAAATTTCAAGTTGACTTTTTTTCATTGTTGTGTCAGGGAAAATGAGCAGTTATCCAAGTATGGTGACACCAAAACAGCTCGTAGCATAATGTTGATAGAGCTTAAAAAACTAATAGAAGCAAATCCCCTTTTTCGTGAGAAGCTTGTTTTTCCTACTCTAAAGTCATCAAGATTACGGACTTTAATCAATCAAAGGTAAGTTGGCTTGTAATAGTGTATAAGAAATTTTTTATTTCTTGGTTTTTTGAGTCAGCTTTAATCTGCATGCTGTTATATTAAGGAAACCCAACGGTGTTGTTATTTTATTTTTCCTTTTATGCCTTCATTTTCCTGGTTAGTTAAGCAGAAATTCTTGTTCCCTGTGGCAATAAACCAGCTATATTAGGTCCATCTTATTCCAGCTTATTTTTTTCTATTTCTATTTTTTAAATGTTTCATCTTTTTCATTATACTATTGAATTATTTTCCTAAGTGAGGGTTTGATATTGTTCTTACCATTTGTGTGCGTCTGTGCCCTTTAAGGAGATCAACTGCATTACTGTAGCAATTGATTTTTTGATATTCCAACGCACTCATTAGTAATATCCAACGCAGAAAATTAATCAACTCGTGACCCTTAATTTTCTTGATTCTAGAAATCTGGTGATGGTGATTTTCTTTCCATTATCGCATGTATTACAGTAGATATACTTTTACTCTTCACCGTGTATGTTTGATGTGAATGACTGATATCTGATTTTTTTGGCTTATCCAGCTTGAACTGGCAGCACCAGCTGTGCAAGAATCCAAGGCCAAACCCGGACATTAAAACCTTATTCACAGACCACACATGTACACCTCCTAATGGGGCTCTTGCACCTTCTCCTGTCAATCTTCCAGCTGCTGCAGTTGGGAAGCCTACTGCTTATACATCACTTGGCGCTCATGGTGTATGATATTTTTGTCTTAGGAGTTTCAAATTTCCCAGATAAAGTACATACTCTTTTAAAGCATTACTGATTACTGTTTTGTCTCATTTTGTGTGTGTAGCCTTTCCCACCCACTGCCGCAGCTGCTAATGCTAGTGCTCTAGCAGGTTGGATGGCAAATGCTGCTGTGTCTTCATCTGTTCAAGCAGCTGTTGTTACTGCATCCTCCTTACCTGTTCCACCAAATCAAGGTTACTTTATTTTCAGGATGAGTTGGTATTCTATTAATTTGATATTCTTGAAGTGCATAGTTCAAAAAGAGGCTATTGTTGCACAGTCATGCTTATAATAGCTTTTCTGATTTTATGCAGCTTTTGGAAGATAAATATATATAATGGCCTTTGAATGTTATCCATATATAAAGATAAATGAAAGGGTGTTTCCAATTTCTTGTTTTTGGAAATGGGGTATATCCAAAATATTGATATTGTTGTCATTGTTTCTAATTATGGACAAAAGTTCTAGTATTTCCTTAAAGGAATGCTTGAGAAGCTTTAAATTTGTAATGCCTGAGCTATATGAAATATTACTCTATAATGGAGTTTGTTGGTTTTTATTCGACTCTCCTGCAACAACTGACTATAATACTCATTTGAATGTATGATTTATCTTTATATAAAATTTTAATTGTTTGTCAATTCAACTCCTTTATTCCTCTGTTTCTCAGAGAGAGTGTTATTTTATTCACTTTTTCCTTTGAACAGTTCAACTCTTGAAGCGTCCAATAACTCCTCCAGCAACTCTGGGTATGCTTGATTATCAAAGTACTGATCATGAACAATTAATGAAACGCTTACGGCCTGCACAATCTGTTGAGGAGGTGATCTTCAGGACTTACTGTTTCTTTATGCTGTCCTTGATACTTCATCATGCCATTTTCATTTTGCAATGTGCCACTTGTTCCTCACTAACATTATTATTACTTACCGGTCAACTTTTTCTCCTTTAATTCAGGTTACATATCCAACTACTCGTCAACAAGTTTCTTGGTCCCTGGATGACTTGCCAAGAACAGTAGCTTTTACCATGCATCAAGGATCCACTGTCACAAGCATGGATTTTCATCCTTCGCAACACACCTTGCTTCTTGGTATGATAGTCTATGATTGGTGATTCGTCTATATGGATGATTTTGTAGCTGAGCTCCTAGCAGATATATTGTGCTACTACTCTACTTCCTGTTATCTTAACTTTGATGGTCTTTCAAACAGTCGGTTCTAGCAATGGTGAAATAACACTTTGGGAAGTTGGGACGCGAGAGAAGTTGGTTTCAAAGCAATTCAAGATATGGGATATGACACAGTGTTCATTAGCATTTCAGGTTTTTATATCATATTTCAGTTGTCCTTGCATTTCCTTTTGTTATCGGCAAAAACTTTTATTTCCTCCCATTCCTTTGCTGCTTCTGTTGTCGTTGTGCATTTGTAGTGATGCTTATAATTCTAAAATTATTACTACTTAGCTGTGCCCTAGTATTCATCATTTGATATCCTATTTGGAATTGTTGATATCATAGTGATTTTTTTTGTAAAATAAGCCTTTAGGATACAATATTGCTGTGACTATGTTTGGGTTGCATTGGATATTCCCATTGTGATGCTTTAAAAAGTTGAAGCAACTACTCTTGATGGATTCTCACAATGTGGAACTTGAACAGGCTTCCTTTGTCAACAAAGATGCACCAGTATCAGTAACCCGTGTTACATGGAGTCCTGATGGAAATTTTATGGGTATGTGCAGTTCAACAAGACCATCTTCAGAAAGTGCGCGTGAGTTTTTCTTATTGTTTTCCATGTTGCAGGGGCTGCGTTTACTAAGCATTTAATCCATTTGTATGCTTATTCTGGATCAAACGATTTACGCCACCATTTAGAGGTGAGTTGGGATATTCCTGCATGTTCAAGAAGGTAAAACTTATAACTCACTACTTAACTTGCATCCTTTCTGCCTGCAGATTGATGCCCATGCTGGTGGAGTGAATGACTTAGCTTTTGCTCATCCAAACAACAAGCTATGTGTAGTAACCTGCGGAGATGATAAGCTAATAAAGGCAAGAGATGAACTTTAACCTCTATGATTTTTATTTCTTTAAATTATATTCTTTTTTGTTTTCTCTAAATGAAAGAGTGGAAACAGGTGTGGGATTTAACTGGAAGAAAGCTGTTTAATTTTGAAGGGCATGAAGCACCCGTATTTTCAATATGCCCTCATCAGAAAGAGAGTATTCAGGTGTGTCAGAAGGTTTTTTTTTCCGGGTTATTTATTAAAAAAAGTTCTGTAGTTGATAACCTATTCATGCGTACATTGCTACTTGATTGATTTGGAAGAATGTTTGTTAAATTATATATATAAATGTATCTAATTTAGTGGCAATAATAGTCTGAAAAAGTTTTCAGTGTGTAATTTATTTTCATCGGTGACAATATATAGATTTTTTTAATTAACCACTAACTAGTACTCGTCCTTTTAATTAACCATTATCTAAAGCACCTTAAAACCTTTTAGAAAGTGCATGTGTTAGATTTATTAATTTTCCTTCTTGTCCTATCTAATGAAAAAATTATGATAGCTTATCAATCTGATGACCATCATGTGCTCTGGGTCTATGGTTGCTGGCGCCTTTTGAGTGCTTGTAGTTGGAATTGCTTAACAGCTCTCCTTGCCCCCCTCCTTTTTTTGCCAATCAGAAGAATATTCTAGAAGCTGTATTAATTTACCTGTAACTGTTCATTGTTTATCTAAATTTTATGTAAAGATTGTATTTCTTAATTTTTTTTTCTGTTGCATCTGCCTTGCATTTATTTAAATATTCATTTTGTCATGTTATTAAATTTGAGATCTAACTATCTTGGAACCTTAACCAAGACTTAAAACTGCTAAATATGTCTTCGTGTACTGAGATACTGTAGACCTATTCTTAAAAGTGTAATCATTGAATGCCTAAAGCAGGAAAGACTTGAAGCTACTCTAGTTTTCTCTTCAAAATACCCTTACTTCATTTAATACAGTTTTTTCTTAGTGAAGAAATAAAAGACATCTGACAGTAATATGAGCTGATTAAGATTTAAGACTACTTTTAAAATTTTTGTTGTTTGATAACCCAATTCGGCACTTAATTCTTAACTGACTATCCAATTAAGTGCATTTGATAGCGCAATCTGGATGGCACTTAAAAAACTGGTGGCCCTTAAATGAGGTAAAATTTCAAGTGACATTGAATACTGAATATTAAAAATTCAAGGAAGTATTAAACAAAATATCAATTTGCTATTGTTTTGAGCCTACTTTTTAAATACCTAACATATACTTCTTATTAAGTGGACTTGTTATATATTTTTCAATATGCTTTTCACAAATTACAACAATAGCTTATAATACCACCTAGAACACAAGCACTACCATAACCATCGTACTTAAAACTATGGATAAAGAGATACTTAAATAAAATTTTATTTTAGGCCAACTACAAGAAAACCTAATTGAGTATACCATGACAACTACATGTGTCGCTGCTCTTTATTGTCGCCACCGTTGCTAGGACTGTTACCATGACACATTGTCGTGTCACCATCATGATGCAACACAACCCTTAAAATTGAGGAACATGGCTGCCTTACATACAATAAGAGCAATGCAATATAGGAACCTCAGTTTGGAATTAGATATTATAGAGATTGCAGAAAAAATAGTAAAAAGGATTTGTTGAACTTAGGAAAACAAGAGATAAAGAAAATTGGAGGTCCTTTTATTGTGATTCATCTCTTCTGAAAGTAAATATGTCAAGAGTTTTGTACCTTCCATGAACCAGTTAGCAAAACGAAACGAAAGAGTCCCGTCCTTCATCTTTCTATTTTTGCAGAATTCCAATTGTAATCTTTGTCCGTACTTCTTTATAATTACAAAACTGCCTCAATAATAGCCCTTTTTTTTTTTGATAAGTAAAAATAACATTAAAAAAGGTGTTCAAAAGGGGAACGCTTCTCAATTACAAAAGAGGAACCGGGACTAAGGCCCCAAAGAATCCAAGAAAGTAATTAAATCATCAGAAGAAGAACAAAAGCTCCCCTTCACATAATTGAAAAGAGAACGAAGAATGTAAAGTTTGACCATTGCTGTGGGCGACCTTCGAACATTCTGCTATTTCTCTCCTTCGAAATGCACCACCATACACAATGTGGTACAATTCTCCAGAATAATAGCCCTTATTCTTACAATTCCCAATAATTATGTTTTTTCAGTATTACCCTTCCTCTTAATTTTCTTTTTAAAAACTTACACTTATTTTGTGCACTCTTTTGACATTTTTCTGTGTTAAAATCCTAAATTTTAGAGATTAGAAGGATGCAATGCTTGTACATTTGCGTCTGTAAGATGTACATTGTTTTATGAAGTTCTATTTCCTATTGAGACCATGCTTGGTAACATAATGGTTTTCCCGATTGAAAAAGACATCATGGTTTACACTCGTACATTTGCAGTTTATATTCTCTACTGCTATTGATGGAAAAATTAAGGCCTGGCTGTACGACAATATGGGATCTAGAGTTGACTATGATGCTCCTGGTCGCTGGTGTACTACTATGCTTTACAGTGCTGATGGAAGTAGGTAAGATGAGCAAAATTCAAATACCAGACAAGATATTTAGGATGATGCCATTTGATTCCTTGAATGTTTTTTGGATCCATGTTTCTGCATACCTTTTAAATTCTTGAAGAATTTTGGCTTTTCAAATGATGTGCGGTTTACAATTGGTTTTATCAAAAATTCAGATTGTTCTTCACTTTATGATCCTTTCTTTCAGATTGTTCTCATGTGGAACTAGTAAAGATGGGGAATCTTTTTTGGTTGAATGGAATGAAAGTGAGGGAGCTATTAAGAGGACATATTCTGGGTTTAGAAAGAAATCAACTGGTGTGGTGCAGTTTGACACAACTCAAAATCACTTTTTGGCTGTGGGTGAAGATAAGCAGATAAAGTTTTGGGATGTGGACAATATTAACATTCTCACAAACACGGACGCAGAAGGTGGACTCCCGGTTAGTATCACATATGTTAATTTAGTAGTTCTTCTGAGGGATATCCACAATGTTTGAATCATGCACTTAATCATTTCATTTATTGCCTCAGGGTCTTCCTCGTTTGAGGTTCAACAAGGAAGGAAATCTTCTAGCTGTTTCAACAGCAGACAACGGAATCAAGATACTTGCAACAGCCGCTGGTCTTAGATCATTAAGGGCAGTTGAAGCCTCATCTTTTGAAGCATCAAGAACACCTGTTGAACTTGCTGCAATCAAGGTACAGTTATTTTTTTCCGTCTTGAGTTTATTCCTTAAGAATATATACTTTATGGGATTTACAGAAACCTTTGTGCTCATGGATCAGGTTTCTGGTTCTTCTGCTGTTGCAAATGTCAGTCAAGTCAATTGTAAAATGGAAAGAAGCTCCCCCGTCCGGCCTTCTGCTATTCTTGTATGTCGTAATGTCACTGATATCTTTTCTCTGTTAAACGCGTGTTTTTTTTTTAAATGGATTGGTCTGCCCTAGTACCATGTTAGAGACAGATACTATCTAAGACCTTCTAGGTCTCTGCCACAAGCTTGTGAGAAAGGATTGGATAACCTTCTTTTCTTTCCCATCCTACAGTGTTTTCGTAAACTGTTGAGTTTACACTGATGCAAATGGAACTTAGAAAATGGACCAGAATTGGTGCCTCTAAGGCCACCATTGTTTCTATTTATGGTGTCACTCTTTCTTCATTTGGCAAATAATTCTCATCTACTACTGCAGCTTGGTGAAGTCTTCTGCTGAATTTTTTTATTTTATTATTATTTTGGTTTTCTTTTCCAAGAATGGAGTTGATCCTGTTGCTAGAAGCATGGAAAAGCCAAGAACTTTGGATGATGCAATTGATAAAACAAAACCATGGCAGTTGGCTGAAATCATTGATCCTGCTCAGTGCCGGCTGGTTACCATGCCAGAAAGCACAGACTCTGTCAACAAGGTGTGTTCAGCAATTTCTACTCCTCATTCATTATGGCATAATTTTTCTGTCATATGATGCTTTGACTGACACGTATATATTTAGGTCACCCGACTTCTTTATACAAATTCTGGTGTTGGAATTTTGGCGCTTGGGTCAAATGGTACTCAGAAGTTGTGGAAGTGGGTCCGCAATGATCAAAATCCAAGTGGAAAGGTAATTAATTGTTGGGTCTAATTGCTTTAATATGTCTGTTTGTCGTTTGTTTCAGATTTTATTATTTGTGGATAGTTGTGGAGGAGATTTCTGAAGTCAGTGTGTGTTTAAAGGCCACTGCCAATGTTGTTCCACAGCATTGGCAACCAAACAGTGGTCTTGTTATGACTAATGATGTCTCAGGTGTCAAACTCGAGGAAGCAGTGCCATGCATCGCGCTCTCAAAGAATGACTCTTACGTAATGTCGGCCTGTGGTGGAAAAGTTTCATTGTTCAACATGATGACATTCAAGGTATGTCTGCCCATGCATAGGTTGCCCACTTTGTCAAGATTGGTGATATACATGTCCGGGCATGAGATTGCTCTTATATGCAGGTAATGACAACATTCATGCCACCTCCACCTGCTTCAACCTTCCTAGCATTTCATCCTCAAGATAATAACATCATAGCCATTGGAATGGAGGATTCAACTATCCACATATACAACGTTAGGGTGGATGAGGTACTTTATTTTTATGATATTTCGAGTGTTGGATGTTTGTACAGCTTACTTGACCAGAATTGATGTGATTGTATTTGCCTTTTCTAGGTGAAATCAAAATTGAAAGGCCACCAGAAGTGCATAACTGGTTTAGCTTTTTCTACTAATCTTAATATTTTAGTTTCATCCGGTGCTGATGCTCAGGTAAGCTGACTTTAAACTTTTTTTTTTCTTTGGCTAAATTGGAGAACATTCATCGCCTGATTATTTTTTAGCTAAGAAAATTGTAAAGGCTGTTTTTGTTTTATTTTTATTTTATTATATATTTATTTATTTATTTGATATAACTCAACAAAAAGCCTTTCCTCTGAATTTTTCGCTTTGTATTAAATCCAGTCCCTGCTTAGGGACAAAAATTTAAACACAACTTGGCACATGGATATAGAATTTTGCTGAATTAAAATCTAAATATACGAAACATGCGTTGTGTTTGGTCTTTTATTATTATTTTCTGTGGATTATTCAATCTCTGTTCCTATTTCACATCCTCATATGCTCTTCTCCCTGGTATTAGGGTCAGGCATCAAGCAGGCTTGGACTTGTGACATGTTAAAGTTGGATGGGCCTTGCCTGAAACTCAACGAAATTAATTTGAGATGAGATCTGTGGCGAGCCACTATCCACTGTACCTGTTATTTTTAGAAGTCCCTGACCTCTATTGAAAACAATACCTGGTTACAGATATCTTACTCCATTAACAGTTAAAGATGGAAAATGATTACGTCATGCCATAAAAAATGTTGAATTTTCAATAGTATCCTCATTTTACAAGATATCTCTATTAAAAAAAATAATAAAATTATCTGAGAGTATTTTAGTGATACCACACCAATTGTTAACACCGTCAGAGGGATGTCACAGACATGGTAGGTCAATGTTATTTTTAGGAGAGTCCATGTAATTTTACCAAATCTCTGGGAGGTCAGTGTAATTTACACTAAATAGTTCTATTTCCCAATACTTCAAGCATCAGCTACTGATGCAATCCTTTTGACTATTCGTTGCTGCCATACTGTTAAATTCATATTCTTGCTTAGGCAAATATTTTTCTTGATTGAGAACAATATTGAGAATATTTCATTGGTGCACCGGAATGTGAAATAATTTTTGTTTTGTTATTACTCATAATGCATTTGTATCTTTCAGCTTTGTGCTTGGAACATTGATACATGGGAGAAAAGGAAATCAGTTCCATTACAACTGCCTGCTGGTAAGGCGCCTAGTGGTGATACTCGAGTACATTTCCACTTCGATCAAATCCGCTTGCTGGTATCCCATGAAACGCAGTTAGCAATATATGATGCCACCAAGATGGATCGTATACGGCAGGTAGAAATCATATCTACATTTCTGGGTTTATGATTGCCTTTAACAACATTAACTTCTTTTCCTTGGCATTCTTCCATTGCAGTGGGTCCCACAAGATGTTCTCTCTGCTCCCATTTCATATGCGGCTTATTCCTGCAACAGTCAACTGGTTTTTACTTCCTTTTGTGATGGTAATATTGGGGTCTTCGATGCAGATAGTCTGAGACTGAGATGCCGCATTGCCCCACCTGCATACTTGTCTCAGTCTGTATTAAATGGGTAAGTAAGAGCATCAAAGCTTGTTCCCTGAAATTTAAGTGGCAGTTTAGCTTCGTAGTGCTGTGGAACTAATGGAGTTGTTATTGATGCTCGCTAAATATTAACGTAATGGATTCTTACAAATTTGATTGTCTGCTGAACGTCTTTTTTTCTTTACATTGTTTATCTATTGAACTTATGGAATTAACAATTTGTTGCTGCATTTTGGTTCTCTCTTATCATTACTCCATCTAGTCAATAGCCATTCCTCAGGCCCAACTATTATTCTAATGTCAAATCTTTCACGTATTTACTGGATTTTTCCTTTACCTTGTTTTGGTTTTTGTTCTTCTAATTTTAGTTTCCTTGTACGACAGTAGAAGTACTTCGAAGAATTGGGTTTGAAAATTAAAATAAAGCTCAGCTCAGCTCAACTCAACGGGGCCTTGTTTTAACTGTTTGGTGTCCATACATGAATTCTGTTTCACCGTTCTGCCATGTATAATGATATAACTTAAACTACACAATATGATACATTTCCCTACCATCTGAATCCTGTCTAAAATAGTATTACTAGTATAGCAAATGTTATATAGGGTTTAAAAAGTTAGTAGCTAGCAGTGATATGTATAGTATGTTCGGAAAAGGCTTCTAGTATGATTGGAAAAATGTTTTGTTGAGTTGAGTATATATTTTACTAAGCTTGTACTGCATAGAACTTGGAAACTGTGTCTCGCTGTAGTAAACTTTAAGCATAATTGTTTTGGTTATTACAACGGAACTTGTCTTCTACTTTACTGCAGAAGCCAAGCTGTGTACCCGGTTGTCGTTGCAGCACATCCACAAGAGTCGAACCAATTTGCTATTGGGTTGACAGATGGGACTGTTAAAGTGATAGAACCTCAAGAATCCGAGGGAAAATGGGGAGCAACTCCACCTGTTGACAATGGGATGCTAAATGGTAGGACGGCGTCTTCATCCACCACAAGCAACCACACACCTGATCAGGTTCAACGATAAAAATAGTTGTAATTTAGTGTCTGAACTCATGTAATTTGTCATTGTAGATTTTAGGTTTTTATACTCCCTTGTTTACAGAGATCTAGTTTAATGCTTGTGATATATATAGCTAATTAACATTGTTCTGTTCGGTACCCTGTTCTCTAATTCAATTTGTAGAAAGGATAGTTGTGGAGGAAAAATGAAAATATGAAAGAAAAGAAACCAATAGTGTTTCTTGTGCTTGTTGAAAATCAAATGGTTGTATGCCTTAATCCATAGGAAAAATAACCTTAAATCTATAATGTCTTTTATGTTCCGAGGCTGTAGCCTAGTGGTGTCGAGGGTTCAAGTCTGTGCAAGGGCAAGTGGGTGTGTGTGTGTGTGTTTTTCTTGCCGAGGGAAAAAAAAATGTTCTTGATTTTATGGAGTCGGAATATTAATTTCTCTTCGAAGCCTGGTGAGGCTTGAGGGTTGGATTAATTTGCAGCCTTGAATCTCAAATCCTCTATAGCATGCTTTGAAGGGTGCATCAGTCCAGTTTATTTTCTTCCTCTGCTGTGCATATAATCCCCAGCATAGGGTTTGAAAAGTAATTTCCTCCAATCTTTATGTTGTTTTTAAACACCCTTATGGAATTTTGTCCACATAAAACCTGTAGAAAACACCAAAACATTCAATGGCACTATATCAGCAAATATGAATGAGGTATATATATATATATATATATATGAAAATGATTCTTAGGCCTACTTGTTTACTCATGGCCTAACAAATAGGCCTGAGTATCTTTGGCTCAACCTGGTTGTTCCATTGTGACTTCAGGTCACGAATTCGAAACAACAAACATTCTCCGTATCTCTATATGGTGGAGTTAAGGTTGTGTAAAAGGTTGTGTAAATCCTCCGTATCTTTATGCGGTGGAGGTAAGGTTGTGTAAATGACTCTTCCTAAACCGACGGGAGTCTCTTGCCCTGGGTAGAGAGAGAGAGAATTCACACACTATTTGATGTTGGTTCCAAAGAATCTGATGGTCATGAAAATGTTTGACAGGATCAAACCAAGAACTTGAAATCAAGTCATGATCTTCTGGACTTGACTTTAACTGTCATTAAACCCAACCTCACATCAGTTAATCTCCATGTATTATTACAATATTACAACAAATAACAATATTACTGCGATGGATGTAATGAATTTTGAATATATATATATATATATATATATATATATATATACATGTATATAATTAGTTAAAACAAAAATGCGCATAGAATGTCATAGCAAATGCCTTGATAGCCCTTTGACTCTTTGCACCTACTAATTTATCTTCTAACCCTTCTTGCCTGTAAAAAATAAAAATAAAAAATGAACATAGAATGTCGTGACGACTCGGAGGGAGTCCATTGTGCTAGTAGGTTCATCCTCGTATGGAAATATCCGGAAGAATAACTTTGCTTGGAGATGAACCCACTCCTGACAGTACACAAAATGATCATTAGAGGTTACAAGTTACAACAAAAGTGTGTGTGTGTGTAATTACACAAGGATACATGTACGAAAACACACACACGTATACATATACACAACTTGTAAAACATTATTAATACATACACAACATATAGTGAAGGTCCATGGATGAACAAATGGCAATATGTGCCAATAAATTGATCCCACAAAAACTGGATCTCTCTTGCGAGGTTGAGAAGTGATAAAGCAAGATTATTTGCCCATAAAATAATGCTTAAATTATCAACTTTTAAGGTGCATATATATACACGCACGCAATGACAACTCCGGAAATTATATGAGAGATGACGGACTTGAATATATAGTAAGGTCTTATCAAAAAATTAAGTAGGAACACTTCTAAAATTTATTGGTAATTTTGTAAGTAAAAAAATTTCAGTGGGTTCGACTCCCTTTCCCCTCCCACTAAGCCCTTAACAAATCCGTGATTATATATATATTGCACCGGTGCCCTTCTAACTTGAAATACAAAAAAATAAGAAGAGAAGAAAATTATGCAAAAAAATTATTTTTAATGAATACAGACCGTTAATTACAACTATATGAGGTAATTGCCAAATATTATTGTTTATTAGACTTGATTCTCTATATTTTTAATGAATATAGACAGTTAATTCTCTTAAATAAATAATAGGGTAAAATGCAATAAACCCCTTTGGACTATTGGGAAACCTACAACTAATCCCTTGGACTTCCAAAAATTCAAGAAACCCCCTAGACTATGCAAAAATATTGCAGATGACCCCATCCGTCCAATTTCCGGTGATATATGACCGTTAAAATTGGTTTGTTAATTTTAAATGACCATATTGCCCAAAGAAGTATGAAAGGACAATAATGTCCCTAATTTCCAACCGTTGACAGCCATTCCTTATAATTGAACCGACCCAAACAAACCTTTATAAAAAATTCCCCAAATCGATGACTTTGCAACCTTCTAGGGTTTGTCTTCGTTTTCAATTAGCTGTGCATTTGAGTTTGGTGGTCAGAAACAAGATACAATCATCGTACTTTCGTGCCAATCAGCTGTGCATCTTGGTAAGGGTTGTTACCCATCTGTAGGTCTGTATTTTGGAAAGAGCGATCAAATTTATTTCACTTTGTTCATCATCGTGCTCTAAGCGTATCCATCTCATTTTCTGTCTCTATGTATGGTATATATATATGGTATTATTTTCTCTATTAATTTTCATTTATATGGTATAATTTACAGAAAATGAGTTTTGAATCATCTATAAGTCGTAGTTTTCAGGGTGTGGTGCTGTGAGCACTTGCACTTTTATCATTTTTCTGGTCATTTTGATATTCATGCATTTTTATTTTATTGCCGGAAATTATGATTTAAGTTGCAAATGTGTTTAATTTAGTTAAATGTCATTTGTTTATTTCATAAAGGGCATTATGAACTTTTTGTTTTACAAATGGTATATATGGTATTTGATCATTTTATATAGGGCAAAGTAGACTTTTAGTAGGCACATGGCATAATTGGCATTTGGAAATAATGGAAGGACTTTTTGGTCATTTTTGCTTGGTCTTGCATTTGACTAATTGTGAGCTTGACACATGGGGGTTCACATGGCCACATATTGTGTGTGTGTGTGATGACATATAGCATTACAATTGAATGGGATAGACACAAAACACAATCTACAGAATGCCATTTTCCGTCCCTTTTGTTCTCTTTCATAGTAGTCTTTTTTACATGACAGTTTGAAGCTTTTGTGTTGGGATTTTGAGAAGGGTTTGTGAATGAAAAGTGTAGTTGATGTCTTGGGCTTCATTTTGGTAGCAAAGTTGCAATAATTTCTTCACTGTTGGGATTTTAAAATTTGATTTGAAAAGGGAAGGGTTGGTTGAATTTCAAGAGGTGTTTTTCATCTTTTTGCAAAATTGGTAGCTTACTTTGGATTGCTTTAAATTATTGGTAGCTAGGTTATCAAGCTGCTAAGAGGTAGGATTGTCTAACCCTCAATTCCTTTGTCTTTAGTGAGTTAATTTCTTTCAAATTTTGAGTTGCAAAGTGTATACAAATAAAACTGAAATTCTGTGCTGCTGAAACTTAATTACATGCTACTGTTTTGCTCAAATTCATGTAAATTCGTAATTTATCTTTTAGAGATGATTTGATATTATGATAATATAGTTAATTAGCTTTCATTCAGATTTGGATTCATTTAAATTAGTTGAGAAATGAATTTATTACGAATTTTTGAAGTTATAGTGTTCTTGCTGGAAATTCTGGGTTGGAGGCAGATTTTGTCCAAGTTTTTCTCATCAAACTTGATTTAAATGGTAAGGGATTTTGGTGAAGTGAGATTTTAGCTTGAAAATATAGTCTTTAAACTTTCAATGGGCTTTGGATTCACTCAATTTGGATGAGAATTGAATTTTTTATGATTTTTCAAAATTGGAAGCAACAGGCTGGAAATTAATTTTCTGGGCAGAATTTATTTCAAAATTTTGGGTCAAAACTGTTCCAATTGGGAAGGGATTTTGTTAAACTAAATTGACACTTTCAAAGTACATTGTTTAAGCTTTCATTAGGCTTTAGAATCACTCAATTTGACATATAATTGAAATTATTATGAATTTTCAAAGATGGAGATAACAAGCTGCGTATGAATTGTTAACAACTAGTAGGGATTGTTTTAACCCTCACACCCTTTGTTTCCTTGTGAATTAAATCTTGTAAATTGAACCATTATATGACTTGAATTAGGCTTTCTTTACAAGCAGGTTGTGTAATTAAAATCTGAAATTTTGTAGCTTAGACAGAAATGATGCGTTATGTGTTTCAAATATGGAATTTGAGCTCTTAAAATGTTGTTGATGTTTATGCGCCTAAAAACTGAAATTCTAGTAATCACAATGGTTGTATTGTTATTGTTTGACAAGTTGGAAATTATATATTTAGTTCACTTCAATTATGGGTTGTTTTGATATAAGTTTGGTATTGTAATAATGTTCAAAGAACTGAATGATACATTGTCCTTGAAACATGCTGTCATGATAAATTTGCTGCCAAAGTGTGTTCATAGAATTTCTATATGTTTTCGATGTCTAATAACTTCTATGTTGTATAGATTAGAAGACAACATGCTTGAGTTGACTTCTTGAAGGCTGTGATAGTATGTCATTATGAAGCTTGCTGCCATGATATATTTGTTGCCAAAGTATGTTTATAGAATTGGATTTTAATGTGAGTAATGATGTGGTATTATAATATTGTGAAGCATGTGCATTCATCCATAGCATTGGGCATGAAAGAAAAGGGGAAAGTGTTTTGAAATGAAAGTGAAAGGGATGTTTGGGAGAAGAAATTTTGATAAAATAGTTTTTATGAAAACCCGGACGCCGCGGGGGTACCAACGGTCCATAGAGTTAATGTAATCTAGAGGGAACTAGGGAGATCGCCCTAGCGTGACTGAGCTATCTGGGCCCAAATGACGTCGCGGGGGTACCAAGGGTCAAGGACAGTTGCCAATCCTTCTCTCGGCGCTGAGGGGTTACCGAAGGGGGTTACATTAACAGTTTGAAAAGTGACGGTTGGTTTTGGAAAAATGGGGAGCCACATCGCATGACATTGCACCCATTGCATGGCATATCCATTCATGACTTGGTTTATAAATGTGATATTGTGGTTATTTCTCTCCCGACATGAATGTGGTAATTATGGAGTAATAGAGATGGATATTCTCAGTTTGTATTTATGATTAGACATGGGTAGTTATCCTTTTGTCTAGGTGCAGTAAATCATTAATGCTAAAGGGTTCCTTAGGTATTAATAGAAAGATAGTCTTTTCACGGTACAGGGGTTTACCTTTAGACTAATGGTTATGCTAATTAAAAAGGTGATACTTTGTATAGAAGATTGTATTAAGGGGAATGATTTTGAGTCTGCTTATATGGCACTTTATATTATTCTGTGTTGACTGTTTTTGTGTGATAGCATGATTATGTGATGATTATTTTCCCCCTGATTAGCATGACTCCCTTTCTGATTCCTATTCTTTGTTTGGATTCATGGGGGTATTAAGGAGTGGTGGTTAGGCATTTCCTGTTGAGCTTTGGTTGCTCATTCCTATTATATATACATTTTTTTCAGGTTATGGACAAGAGGTCGTAGAGAGATTCAGATTCCTCCATAGCCATGGATGGATGTTGGGTTCTATTTGGTTATTTATCTTTGTCTAAATGGAAAATGTATATTTTGAGACCAGTATGTATATTTGTAAATATTTTTCCAAATAGATCGTGTTTAAATATTGTAATTAAAGGATTATGAGATTTTACGTATGAAACCCACTTTCATATTTTTAGATAATGTGAGAATAGGAAACTTTATTTAAAATGATTTTGAATCAATGGATTTTTCTATTATCAGCTATGGACATTAAAGTTTTATTAAAAAAAAAAAATTTGACATTGTTCCAAGGCTCGGTCAAACATTTTTGAATACGAGTATTTCTTTGTTCTATTTTATATTCACAACCTGGATTACGGTTAAGGGTCGTGATAGGTGCAAAGGGGTTCTTTCAGGAATAGGAAATGTTGTTGTGACAAAAGGGCAGCTGTGTTCATATCTGAGTCAACCGACAATCCTGGCAAGCTCTATTTCAATTGCAAGAATAAGGAATGTAATTTTTTCCAATGATGGACTTCTCCAACAGGTTTCGGTGAAGCCATTGAAGATGAAGATGAAGTTCGAGTAGGTCATGTTGTGCCTCTTGCTTCGTTCATTGCAATTGCTAAGTTAATGTTTATTGGAAGCATGTTCTTCTTTGGGTTGTCAGTTATGATCTTATTTGGTTGCCTTTTTATGAAGTGAGTTTTTTGGGTGGGACTTGATAGTGTTGTATGTTGAAGATCAATTTTAGGAGTGGAATTTTTTGGTTGGTTGGGATTTAGTAATGTTGTATCTTTATGTATCTTTTAAACCTCTTGTATACTTTAAGTATGTTGAATGAAAATGGTGTCTATTTTGTTTAATGACAGTGCAATGCAATTGTGTCTATTTTTTGGTTGTATATGTTGTGCAATGCAATGACAAAAAATGCAAGGAGCTGTTTTTGGTTGTTTGTTGAATGACAGTGTAATGCAATTGTATCTCTTTTCTGGTTGTATGTGTTGTGCAATGACAAAAAATTCAAGAAGGTATTTTTGGTGGTTTGATGAATGAGAGTGCAGTGCACTTGGTTGTTTGATGAAGACTGAATGACAGTACAGTGTGTGTGATAAAACAGACTTAACACTACATGCTCATCTCTCCATTTTTACCCCCACCCATAAAATCAATTTTCCCTCACTGAAAATTTCTTAGCAAAACCAAATTTGCTCCAACACGATAAGGGAAAAACCTCATAATATTATACACATGCTCGTATGTAAACTGTTATGGATCAAAAAATTTCTAAATTCATAACAGAATTTAGAAACTCCATAATAATAGTCAATAAGAGAAGACTCAGCTGATATCCATTTAAGTTTTCATTCATTGCAATTGGAACTTCATAATAACAGTCAATAAGAGCTTATCTTATTGAAACTCCATAATAACACTGCCTATTACAATGGTTAAACCACGCATATCATGATATACCCTCTTATTGATTGTGTGTGCCATAAGGTTATATCATTAGATTAAACCAGTCAATAAGGGTAAATAAGTGGAGCTTCTCTTATTGACATAACATACAGAATTTTCCTCTCTCTCAAACATAGCCTATCATACATTCAATTGCAAAAAAAAAAAGAAAAGAAAACACTTCATATTAATAAAACAGCCATACATTCAGAAAAGTTTAGAACAGTTACACTGATAAAGCAACCATACACATTCAAAAAAGTTTAGAACAGTTACACTGATAAAACAACCATACATTCACAAAAGGTACATAAGAAGACTGTTTTGAGCTAATCTTTCACATAACCACAGAGTGACAACACCAAAAAAGCCAACATATGGAGTCTTCACTCATTACCTTTAACAATCACCAAAAAATCAGACTCTTCAAATCAGCAACAGTAGAGTGACAAAACCATCATCAACTCCGTGGCAATATTAACTACTAACATGCATACTTACTATCCATCATTGAGTTGTTAATCAACCAAGAAATTTTTTAATAACAACAAACAAATCATAACATTAAATCTGAATATGGTATGTTTTGAACTTGAAAAAGTAGGGTATGCTTTGAACTTGAAAATTAAAATATATCTATAAGAAGTTGATGATTGAGTTTGTTACAGCTGAGAATATGGTATATTTTGAACCTGAAAATAAAATTGGTTGCGAAACAAATAAGTTCCAACATAAAGAAACCATAGCAAGTGTGTGTACATAACATAAAATTGGACATACCTCTTGGTTTGAAGGTGTTGGAGCAGGAACTTCAACTCTTCTCTCTCTCCTTCTTCCAGCCTTTCTTCCTCTTCCTCTTAGTGGCATCCCAGTAGGTCCTCTTGCTCCCCCTCTTCCAACAGTTGGTGGTCTACCTCCCCTTCTTGGTGGAGGTCTGTCAATTACCAAAGGCTCAGGTAATTTGCAAGTCCTTGAGTTGTGCCCATTCTCTTTGCACCTGGTACATTTTAGACCAACCATTGACCTCCTGCTAAGCTTGGTTGAACCTTTGGGATCATCATTCTTCTTCTTTCTAGCCTTTTTTGGCGTACAAATGGGTTTCCTATAATGTGGTGGAAGTAATGGGTCAATGGTGTTAGTTT
Organism: Cornus florida; assembly: GCF_030987335.1. Classification (NCBI taxonomy): domain Eukaryota; kingdom Viridiplantae; phylum Streptophyta; class Magnoliopsida; order Cornales; family Cornaceae; genus Cornus; species Cornus florida. The sequence goes on along the minus strand of NW_026775573.1, from coordinate 14,910,544 downwards.
TCATTAACCTTTCCATTGGAATAGGAAGGATCATGCCACTATAACACTTCATATAGGTTTCCCTCTGATAAAATGGGTAAACACATACCTCAGGAGAGTCTCTCTTAATGAAAATACATGCCACAGCATGCCTACATGGGATACCAGTCAAGTTCCAAACTTTACAGCTGCAACTTCTTTTATCAATGTCAACTGCCTCACTGATGCCATAACATTGCACCCCATACTTATTCTCACCAGCATAATGAACTTTACACATGGTCGTTTGCTGTTTGACTTTGTTCAATGCCTTTTGTATATATGGGACATAAGAAGCCAAATTGTGTATGCATCCACTCCCTCTTACAATGGAACCTTAGCATTAGATGTATTCTAATCCATTCAAGCATGTAGATTATTTGTTTATCCCTTGCTTCAAGAATTACAGCATTCCAACTTTCACAAATGTTATTAATGAGCACATCATTTTTTGAAGTTTCAGTGAAGGATGACCTTGCCCACGATTTAGCTGGCACCTTTGTTAACCAATCATAAGCTTCAACATTCAAGTCTCTGATTTTTCTCATATGTTGTTGAAATTGTGCTTCAGTGTATGCCATTGCAGCTTCCCACAATTCTATCTTTAGTTGCTGGCCTTTGAACCTCAGCTTAAAATTCTCATAAAGATGTCTCACACAAAACCTGTGATCTGACCTTTCCATAAGTGAATCAAAGGTTTCTACTAAACCCTATAAATGAGACATCAAAATGTCAATAAATGCAAGTGTGTGACTGCAAGTGTGTGTGTGTGTGCGCGACTGTAAGTGTGTGTGAGTGCAACTGTGTGAGTGCAAATGTGTGACTGCAAGTGTGTGTGGATACAAGTGTGTGGCTGCAAGTGTGTGTGAGTGCAATTGTGTGTGACTGCAAGTGTGTGTGTGTGTGTGTGTGTGGCTGTAAGTGTGACAATATGCAAGTGTGTGTGTGTGCCTGCAAGTGTGTATGACAATGTGTGTGTGTGTGGTTGCAAAATGTGTGTGAGTACAAGTGTGTGTGTGTATGTGTGTGAGTGCAAGTGTGTGTGGATACAAGTGTGTGACTGTAAGTGTGTGTGGATACAAGTGTGTGAGTGCAAGTTTGTGTGTGTGAGAGCAAATGTGTGTGACTGCAAATGTGTGTGGATACAAGTGTGTGACTGTAAGTGTGTGTGGATACAAGTGTGTGACTGTAAGTGTGTGTGGATACAAGTGTGTGAGTGCAAGTGTATGTGGATATAAATGTGTGTGTGACTGCAGGTGTGTGTGTGGCTGCAAAATGTCAATAAATACAAGTGTGTGACTGCAAGTGTGTGTGTGTGTGAGAGAGAGTGTGTGCAATTGTGTGTGACTGCAAGTGTGTGTGTGTGTGTGTGTATGTGCATGACTGCAAGTGTATGTGGATATAAATGTGTGATTACAAGTGTGTGTGAGTACAAGTTTGTGTCTGCAAGTGTGTATGTGTGTGTGTGACTGCAAGTGTGTGTGGATACAAATGTGTTAGATAAATTATACCTTTTGTCTGTCTGATATGAAGGTTATATCATGGTATGGCCTTACAGCTTCCATCAATTCTCCCATGAATCATTCCCAGGAATCTCTAGTCTCTGACTCCACTACTGCAAATGCAACTGGAAACATTTGACCATTACCATCAATGGACACTGCAATAAGTAGATGACTACCATATGGTCCCTTTAGGAAGCATCCATCTACACCAATTAGTAGCTTACAACCTACCTTAAAACCAGCTATCATTGCAGAGTAAGAAATAAAGACTCTTTGAAACCTTCTAACATTTTCAAAACCAGTGGTCTCAGTTTGCAGTTCAACTATGCTGCCAGGGTTAGTTCTTAATATTAAAATACAATAATCCCTCATTTTACCATACTGCTCAGCATCATTCCCCTCAATCATTTCTAATGCCTTTCTTTTTGCCCTATAGACTTTGTGTTTGGACACATCAATGTCCATATCAGCTGTAATGGTGCTCTTAAGTGTACCCAAAGGATTCTTAGGGTTCAACCTCACTTGTTCACAGTTTGTTTGCTAAGTAGGATGATGAGGCTTGTCCATTTGTATGAAACCATAAATAGTTAGTATGATCTGGCACATATGTCTTAATAATCAAGCAATCTTCATTTTCAGGTTTGCTTGCATGTATCCTCCAACCACATTCAGCCTTGCACACTGCAGTTATCCTATCTCCATCATTCCTTGTGAGCATGATATCAAACTTGTTTCTCAATGCTTTTTCCCTAAGAGCCAACCTAAAATCAGCAGCTGACCCAAATTTCATTCCTATTTCAAATTCTTTTTCACCAAAATCTCTTGAATGAATGTAGTCCTAATGCATAGAACCACTATCAATACCTTTATCATCAGATTCACATAAACTTATCAACTCAGTATTAGGACCATAATCACTACACATAGGAGGAATGAGTTATGTTTTTCCCACTGGATAATCCCACCCAAACTTAGCATTTGAGTTGACCTCATTTTCTGCCCCATTCAACAAGGGTGCAGTAATGTACAATTTTATAACAGAAGTTTTCATATGAGCTTCATGGTCATAAAACATTATAAACACATCTAAATCATACTTCACTTCTCTAAATTGTTAGCACTCATAGGGTACTTTGTAAAGCACTTCACTGATCACCCCATACCCCAACTCAGTTGTCATCCCTTGAATCTTAAGAAATGACATATTGTCAGAGTCTATTTTCTCAAACTGAGTTATATTTCCTCTTAGATATGTCATTGGGGGTGATTTCTCAAAGATACCACCATGATGAAGTTCAATAGTAAGCATAGCATCCATCTACAACAACAAGTGGGCTTACTTAAAAAATGTACATATACAACATTCAAATAGTGTATAGGCAGCAAATTTACAAATAGTAGAAATAATGCAATCATTAAACAATTAGAGCACATGTTCAGTGTGTATGTCAGTATCAACAAATAATTAGAGCACATGTTCAGTGTGTATGTCAGTATGCAATTACAATTTCAGTTATATAAATGGACCACTATAAACTATGCAATCAATAATGGTGGGTCAAAATTCAACACACAACAAGACCACTTCATATCATAAAAGGCCATTTGACTAACACAAAGGGACTACTATTTAACATAAAGTCAGTAAACAAATACATTTTATACTATTTGATGTAGACAACAACAACGTACAAAGTTTGATGCAAACAACACCAACATACAAACAAACAAAATGTCGATTAAGATTGAAAAGCAAAACACTATGACCTTTCAACAAAAAAAAAAAAATAGAAAAAAACATGATATTATCAAAAGTCTTTCAGCACAAAGAAACAAAAACAAAAAGATAAAATCACAGACCATCAAATATATATTCTTAGTCCCATACTTCATTATGTCGACTTAGACTTTGTAAAAAGCAAGAAACATCATTTATAGAGTTACTTATCCAAACTGCACGAGATATAAAAAAAATTGATGCACACAGAAATTAAAAAAATTAGCTGAATAGAGAAAGAGAGTTACTGATCACAAGTTGGGCTCTTTAACGCCAGCGTGATATAGGGTTTCACATATGTGAAATGTCACTTTTGTTGATTAGGTTTGCCGAGCACAGAGTATAGATGAACACCACAAATGGATGTTTGGGGGTCTGTGGCGCGAATAAACTGGTTGGTGGTGGTGATACAGTATAAGAGATAACATACCTTATCTCTTTGGTGTGCTGTCGAGCTCCCATTTGCTGTTGAGATTTTTCTTGCCACGTCAGCAAGCTAATAAGGTTAGTTGCTTCAAACGGTGTCGTTTCAGAGTAAGGGCAAATATGTCATTTTTCTTTTTTGGTGACCTGATGGGGTAATATGTAACAAAATCAAAGTCCAGGGGTTTTTTTTTGTACTCCAGGGGGGTTAGTTGCAAAACCCCAATAGTCCAGGGGGGTTTCTTGCATTTTACCCTAAATAATATACCGTAAATTTGAGAAATGCTATCAAGAGAGTCCTTAGGGACAAGTCTTTGAATTAACATTTTTATTAAAAGATTCATTTACTTTTTAGTTTTCACATATCTCGAAAATGGTTTCAATCCAACAAATTCAACAATTAATAAATGGAGAAGTCATGACTTTTGTCATGAGAGAGCTCTCCATGGCTATACCATATTAGGTATTAATTTTCAAATGGGCTAAGGATACTTATATAAAATGTTGAATCTCATTCTTAATGTATTTATTTCCTTTATTTAGAGTTTAGTCATTCATATCTCTCCTTTACCTTCTCAGTCTTTCTCTAAAAAATAAAAAATTAAAAAAATAAAAGGATTTTGTTAATATCAATAGGCTCCTCTCTGTCTAAATTGGCTTTCCAAATATGGCTTTGCCACTGTTATTTTGATAAAAATAGTATTATAAATATCTTAGTTTTCATTTTTAATTATTTTGATAAAAAGGAGAAGGAAAAAGAAGAAGTTATCTCAACATTGTTCAGTATCATCTTCGCAAAAATAAAATTATGGGTTTGCCACTGTTAACATGTCAAGTTCTAATCCAAAAGCTGAACTAATGTTATATTTTGAACCCATCATTATTCAAATTAAATAAAATAAGTAAAAAGATTTACAATAAATAAAATAAGTTAGAATTTAAAAAACCAATTGAACAAACACTACATAATTTATTCGAATTATTTGGTTGATTTCATTCTCAAATATTCATCATAATAAACGATCTGGTCAAATGAGTTAAATATTATCATCGTAACGTTTGTTAACTGATTACTAGTAACATAAATTTCAAACATGCATGAATTTAAAAAGTTACTTAGTGTGGTTTTAGTTAATTGAGGATACTTAAGTTTAAAACATTGAAAAATATTTTCATGCATTTTCAATCAACTCACAAAAAAAAAAATTTAGTGGATAATTGCAAAATATTGTGAAAATGAGGAAATAAAACCTTATTTTAAATCAATTTCCAAGAATTTTGAAAATATAATAAAATTTCCCAAGAACTATAAAAAGGTGTTTTAAAAATCCCTTTTCTAAAAATTTGGTTTAAAAAACACAACCAAGTAATTTTAAATTTTGTTTTCTAAACTAAAAAACTATTACAAAAATTATAAAACCAACAATGTCTTTAGGATTTTTTTTTTTATTTAAAAAAAAGTACAAATAAAAAGAATTTTGACAATCCGTATAAAAGAACCACACCGAACCCGAGTCCGATAGGCTTTCTATAATTTTACAAGACCAGTTACTCTCAGAGCATTTCCTCATCTCTCGGGCTTTTGCCCTTTTCTCTCTGGGGTTGGTTTTTTCTCTCTTCGTTTCGCTAGGGTTAGGGTTTCTGGTTCTCTCGAAATTCTCCATTTAATTTAGGTCAGAGTTTCAAAGAAATTTGTTTCTAAACACTATTCCTCAATCTTCACCTCTATTGATGTACAATATATCCATATAATTGAAGCCCTAGAACTGTTCTTGGATCGATGGCGAACCGTACTGACCCAGCGGCGAAGAGCATAAGGGGGACGAACCCACAGAATCTGGTGGAGAAGATTCTGAGGTCGAAGATATACCAGAACACCTACTGGAAGGAGCAGTGCTTTGGGCTCACCGCCGAGACGCTCGTCGACAAGGCCATGGAGCTCGACCACCTCGGAGGCACCTTCGGTGGCAACCGCAAGCCGACCCCCTTCATGTGCCTCGTCATGAAGATGCTCCAGATCCAACCTGAGAAGGACATTGTCGTCGAGTTCATCAAGAACGAAGATTACAAGTCAGTACTTTTTTTCCGAATGCATATATATATATATATATATATATATATATATATATATATATATATATATATATATAAGTACATCAGTAGTCAGAATCAATACACTAGATACAAGCACTAATTTTGTTGTTTCTGTATCGACAATTACAGTATTTCTAATTCAATCAAGGACACGCACACATATATATGCATATATGTACATTAGCAGTCAGAATCAATTCACTAGTTACAAGCACTAATTTTGTTGTTTCTATATTGACGATCACAGTAATTCTTGACATTGTCTTGGAGCAATTTATCACTAAATTTGTGCAGTTTAATATGAAAATGTATTGGGTGTTAAAATGATTTATTTCCTTTGTAATGGATTAGGATTTTGAAACATTTTTTAATCTTGGGTTGGATTTTTAGAGGGAATGCATCTATAATTAGGTAACTGTTGATTATGAATTATTTAATGCAACAGGGATTTTACATTGTTTATTCATGAAATTGATCAATGGTATTGTATTTTCATTAAGTCGGTGTAGATTTTTTTTTGCCAGTGAGTCAACTACAATGAAGATTTGGTGTTCTGATGTATATGGTTTGAAATTGTATATTGTCGAAGTTGTCCAAAAAATATTGTTTTATTGAATGAGAATGAATAATTCGTGTTACTTTTTAATGGGTTGGTATGGTGAGCCAGTTTAATATTTAATCATACTGGTTATATAAGATTCTGAGATGATGCATTCTTGATTTAGACCAAAATAATATATGTCTAGATTTTCTTTTGAATAAACTGTAACTCAAATTAAATGAATTAATTTTTATATTTAGATGTAAAAAGGTATTTAAAGGAAAATAAAATTTGTACCATTTTATCCCTATAAAAATGAGTATATGATAAACGTATATTTTCGTCAGTTGGCAAACATATTTTATATATATATATATATATATATATATATATATAATTCCTCTTATATAAGCCAAGTACGTCTGTCTATATCTCATACAACTTTTTTATATAAATCAGAGCATAGCATCGATTGTGGTATGCATAGGATGAAAGGGAATGAGAGAGTGATAGATAACTTCAAATAAAAGACTGATGGAATGTGGTTTGTGCAGTAGAGTCAGTAGACCAAATAGAATAATGAAAGACTGATAGGTTGTGGCTTGCATAGAGTAAGACTGATATATAATTTCGAGCGGAAGAGGAGAGACATAAAAATATGGAGGGGTAATTTTGGCAAGTTAAAAAAAGAGTAGGAATCAGTTACCAAATCCCCTCGAATCCTTCCATTTTTCCCATTCCCATGAAATTCCAACAAAAACCAACCTTTTTAAAATCCTATCTTTTCCAAACATCTGAAATCTAATTTCAAATCCAATTCCGGTGAAATCCTTCCATTCCAAACACAACATTAGTGATTAAGAGTGAAGATCCGATTTAATTCTTTTTTTGTACGTTAATTCTCTTTCTTCTTCTCTAGAATTTGATTTTGGAACAGTTTTTTACCCTGGGATTCGTTCAAAATTTTGCATTATATTTGATCATTTTTATGACTTCCATTAACTTGCCTGGTTTAATGGGTCAAATTTTGTAACGATGTATCCTTCGGTTTTAGTAAAACAATTGATTTTGTATTCTCCTCGGGTTTTATTTTGCTCTTTCATGCTTCAACAGTTTCTGATTTAAATGACGGACGACACTTGTAATTCATCTTATATTGCGAACCTAAATGGGGTCCATTCTGTTATGAATCTAACCGGTGGTTTTAATAGACAGGATGACATATTTTTGGTTTCATATATGAAATTTTTAGAACATTGGTTAAAAAAAAAAAAAAAAAAAAAACCAAAAATGAAAAAAAGGAGGAGGAAGAGTTGGCTGAATGATAGTCGGATTAGTAATCTTCTTGCTCATGGTTGGCACCTGTACTTGGTGCTGTTATAGAGTCAAGTACACGTGTGCATATTTTAGAAAGGGAATCATATAATATAATATATCTATAGAAGGTAACATAAATGTGAAAGCGATTTGCTCAGGTATGTTTTGGTGGATAACCAAAATGGTTCTAAATTTTTGGACTTCATGAAAAGTTTTAAAACAACTGAGTCCCAAGTTTTTGAATTTTGTGGAATTTTTATATCTTGTTTTATTTTGCTTGACAAATTATAAAATTTATTCATCTTTTTAATCGTTTTTTTTTTTAGTTATGTTCTTGATTAAATACGTGTCATGTGAATGCAAGTTCTTGTTTCTTGATATGTTAGTCTCTACGATTTAACAAGCATTGTTTGGCTGCAGATATGTACGGGTGCTTGGAGCTTTTTATTTACGTCTTACAGGGACTGACATTGATGTTTACCGGTATCTAGAACCTTTGTACAACGACTATCGAAAATTGAGGCGCAGATTAGCTGATGGGCGTAAGAATTTTTGCCTCTTAGTATTCCTCTCTTATATCTGCCGCAATCTTTTATTAGTATTTATTTATTTATTAATATATCAACTTATCATGTCACGGTCTTGCTTTAATTGTAGAATACAGTTTGACACACGTGGATGAGGTCATTGATGAGCTCTTGACAAAAGATTATTCCTGTGATATTGCTATGCCACGTATTAAAAGAAGGTACTCGATGGACTTGATACTTTTTTAAGTGAATTTTGTGAATGTTGTTTTATGATAATGATTTCTTATGTTTTATCCCGTATAATCACTTACCAAAAGAAAAAAAAAAGAAGTTTTATCTGTATAATCTCTAATATAATTTTTTCTTTTGGCATCTATTCTTATTAGTTTTTTCTGGTCCAATACTCCAATTAGAATTGTTTGTCATTGTTTTCTGAATCATTCTTTGGATGTCTTGAATAGCGACTGTTGTACTTATTGTGGATAAAGTATGCGTAGAGCTGTGGATGAATTAAGCTATTAAATAGTAGCTTAGACTTGGATTGACAAGAGGCTGATGGGCTTGTTTCGGTGAATAGACCAAGCTCCAGTGGAACTGTTGGTTCACTAGGCACATTTAGGATCATCCTCTTCTTTGTTCACGTAATAATCCACCTTTCTTGGATACTGCAACTTACAAGCCATTTATTTTAGTTATTATTTCACAATCCTTTGCAAAAGGATATTAAGTTGAAATATTTTTGGATGATGGATTTGAAGACAACAATTTGTTGGTAGCCTCTAGAAATGTAAAAGTAATGTCAGTACTGTTTTAGAGGATGGGGATGGGCTTTGGAACTCCTCTTAACTCTAGATCCTCCTCCTGTACTAGAAATTAGATTATGTGTTGTGGTAGAAGATACAGGGTCTAAGTACTGTTTCCTGTTGCTCATCCTCCTTGTGAATCCTTTAGTTCTTTCCTCTTTTTTTTTTGGTTATTTGTATTTCCTCTCTTTTGCATATTTCATCCCATAGTTGTTAAAGGCTCAAGGCGCACAAAAGCGCAAATGCCTCCTGGAGCCTGAGGCGCAAGGCGAGGCGCGCGCCCGACTGAAGCAAGACGCACGTTGAAAAAAAAATAAAACAATACCCACCTAATAAAGAATTAAAGATGCAATAGTATATATATAAAGATGCAAAAGTCAACTAAATGAATTACTTAAGTTCAATATTCAACATAAAGATGTCAAAGCCAACTAAATCAAGTACTTAAATTCAACAGTGAATAATAAAAAAAGTGTATTTGATAATGTATTTTAAATCCATGCTTCAGTGCATTTTATAATGTATTTTAAATATCACGAAAATCATGTATCACTTTAAATTTTGTAAGATTTTAAATCACAGTAACTTCACATTTTAAATCACAGTAACTTCACTAATGCAAATTTCACCATTTGCACCATCGTATAAAATTTAGCTCTTTAAAATTTTCAGTATTCATCCTCTATTGAATAATAGAAAATCTATTGATCATGTTATGAAACCCAAAAAAAAAAAAAAAGACTTTAAGATGCTGCAAGTTTCAAGGGAAAAGTTCACTGATAAACTCAACAAATAAAATAAAAAAAATAAATAAATAAAATAAAAGTTCACAAAAAAAAAAAATAGCAACTGTTATTTTAAGATTAAAATAAAATAGCACAAGATCAAGATAAAAAATAGCAACAATGCAACAACTATGCTCCAGAGTCTCCAGACTCGAGAAAAAAAAAATAAAATAAAAATAAATAAAAAATAAAAAGAAGAAGAAAAGAAAAAAAAAAAATCTGCCAAACTTGACTCGGCCGAGAGAAGAAAAGAAGAAGAAGAAGAAAAGAAGAAGAATAGAGGAAAAAAAAAAACTGATCCGGCTTCCGAGATCCGAGAAGAGAAGGAGCCTAGGAGGAGAGAAGAAGAAGAGAAGGAGGAGGAGAGAAGAAGAAGAGAAGAAGAAGAGAAGTTGTAGAACTTACCGGCAGAGTTGCTGACACAGATCCGGCAAATCCAACGCAGATCCGGCTTCCGAGACAAGTCGTCCTCGTCGCTGACTGCCTCTGTCTTCTTTGTTTACTTTTTTGTTCTCTTTTTTGTTTTTTCTTATGTTGTAACTTGTAACTATCATGTTTTAATTAATAAAATAATAATATAATAAAAACAATAACAATATAACAAATAAACAAAGAATAAACAAACAAAATAATACAAAACCAACCAGGCGCGCCTTTAGAGAGCCTTTCGCCTAGCGCCTTTGAAGTAAAGGCGCACGCCTTCATTAACCCAAGCGCCTTAAGTCAATAGAGGCGATGTGATGGTGCCTGGAGGCGCCTTGCGCCTCCGGCGCCTTTGACAACTATGTTTCATCCTGGATCTTGATTCCCTTTACCTGTTGGGAATGAGCTGTCAAATTTTCTTTAATTAATTTGCAGTGTTATTGTTATTGGGATTAGGTTTCTCTTTACTTTTCCATCTGGTTTGATATATGTTTTGGAACAGTTATTTTGGCATGTTGTATATAGGTTCTCTTTCCGTTTAAAACTGGATATGCAAAACAAGCTCATATTAAGCTGAATTAAAGCGTTTGAGGATATTAAAGTCAAGTTTAAACAAGCATAGTGAGACTAGACTTGAGCCCAAGCTGGGAAGGAACACCCTCAGAATTGACATAAGCCTGAACCACCCAATGGTCAACTTGATTGTCTTACTTGCATGTCTAATTTGTAACATATTTTTCTATTGAAGTAGGACGTAGTATAAATTTCTCCGAATTACTGTTTATAATGCATCAGAATTAATATTATGGGCCGATTGGTGGTGATCAATTGTGTGGAATGCATTTTTACTGATATTATGCATCCCCTATACTTTGATTGGAGGTGTCACTGGGAAAAAGTTTCTTGTAGGAATGAGGAGATGTAGAACATTAGTAGATGATAGAAAAAGGGCCTCTCGGATCATGACTAGCCCGATCCCAGGTCAAAGAATTTCTCTCGGTTTTTGGTATTGGGTCTGGTTAGTTATAGGTCTATATGAAGAGTCCGGACCTCGTTTTGAACTAGTTAGCCGTGTCTAAAATTAAATTTTAGTTTGTAATATTTCACAAACGTCTTGTGGAAATCCTTTCATAATTTTTTCTATCGTACTCTTATTTGTACCATGTTTGTTTTTAGCGATAATTGTATTTTGACTATGCTTGTTAACTTTTTCATGGAAAATTTATCATTTACTTTCTATACTGCCAGATGGACTATTGAATCCATTGGTTCACTGGAACCTAGAAAAAGTGCTCTAGAAGATGATTTTGAGGAGGAAGAAGAAAAGGATGAGGATGACCAACTAATGGCTGGATTAGATGCTGATGCCCACGAGAAGGTCAATACAATTATGTTACTTTTCTAGTTTTCTTGCTAAGAGTCTTTGTAAACAGTCATTTGCTGTTTTGTTTTTATTTTTGGTTGGTTGGGGTTCTAATGATTCGGTAATGGTTTTGACCTATAACAGGATTATTATCGGGGGCGAAGCCCTACAAGGGAAAGAGATAGGGATAGAAGACGTGATAGTCACAGATACAGGTATGACTTATGTTTGTGCTTTTTGTACCATCTCTTTTGTTCCATGTGCAATGAACTTATTTCTTATCAGCTATTTCTGTTTCTTGGTCCTTGCTTGAACATTTTCCCGCATTGCTTAGGTAAAAGATGAGTGCTTCGCCTTTGAATTTTCATCTGCATGCATAAGTGCTATACATCAGTAACCAGAAAACTGTATCTTGTCACTCTTTTTTTACTTTGGGAACTGGGAACACTTCTATGTACCAGATTTTACTCTGGTGCCTACTATTATAAGCGACATGCATATTAGGGAGTTTAGGACTAATGTTGGAAATTTTGGTCTTATAGTCACATTTTAGCTTATGAAAGCTGAACTTAACTTTCAGCAGGATTTATAATCAGGGTCCCTCACTTTTGAGTTAATGTGAGCATGCACAGATGTGGCAAAAATTATTCATATAGATGTACAAAGCCAACTGGATGAAACCAATTAAAACTTCTTCTTTTTTTGAGAAGTAAAGCCGATTGAAACTTCTTTGCCTTCTCTATTTCTTATTTTAATTATTCAAGGTTGTGTTCATTTTTGTTTTTGAAATTAATTGCACTGTGGACATCCTTTTTCCCCAAATATAAATGGATCTTTGCTTCTGAACATATAGATGTGTGCTTGGCTCCTTTCAAGTTAGCTATGTCCGACTTTTTCTTGGAACCACTTCCATCTAATCATAATAGCCAAAAAATGTTAATAGTTAAATGAGGGTTTGGGATTACAAATTGGTATTTCTGTTTAGTAGATCAACTTATGAAAAAGTTTTCTTTGAATATATGAGGTAAACCATTTTACTTATTCAATTGAAGCACGATTGAATATTTTTAGACTCTATTGATAATTAATTATTACTACCTATGTCCCATGTTAGTAGTCCATTATTCCCTTTTTGGATGTCCCAAAATAGTTGTCCCCTTAGAAAAGTTAAAGCAAATAAACTTTATCTTTCCATTATCGTCCTTTATATTTTCAAAAAAATTCAAACTTGGTAACTATATATATTTAAACTGAAAAGGACAAGTTGGTAATTTTAAAAGGAGACAGTGCATTAATTGCATGTCCCCTTACAAACTCAACTTCTAATTCTAAGCATGGGCATCTAATATGGGACTGAGGGAGTATTATAATATTAATGTTTTGATAAGTTATATGCATGAACCCATATGCACCTATTCTTCAGGGGTAGGCACCACTCAAACTACATACCTGTGGTAGCATGTGGAATATGAATGGCCGAATCATCAAATTGTAGATTTACGAGAATGTATACTTCTAGATGGGACCCATCAAGTGGGATTTAATATCCATTAGTTATGATGAGTGTAATGTTCTAGTAGTAGCTAATGCATCAAGGGAGTGCTCTCTGCTAGTCTGTCATTTGAGATACTGGTCCTGCTTCTTATCGTGGCAATGTTTGATCATGATGAGAATATGTTCCATTATGTTGTAATTGAAATGGTCTCCTTGTGTGCACCCCCCTAATAGTCATTTTAATGAAGTTCCCCCCTCATCGATTCATTTGTATCTCTCTCTCTCTACCCCTACAAACTAAACCAAAAGGAAAAATAATCTCTGTGAAATGTTATGGTGCATATTTATTTACATTTTGTATCATATTCCCCCTGTAGTGGGTAATTTTTTTTGTGATAAGTAAAAGTTTACTTAAATTTTTTTTTTTTTTTTTTTTTTTACCATAATCGAACTGTGCCCTGTAGTGGGTAAATTTATAATGTGGAATCTGTGATCTCTCTCCGTGGAAGCTGTTGTTGATTAAAGAAAGAAATCAATACATGCATATAAACAGATGAACACATGGGCATGCGCGCGCACACACATACATACGTTTCAAGGCTTTCTGCTACCATGGCGTTTAAAGCCATTGTGGGTTTAAACAAGCTTCCTACAGTAATATATTGTGATCCTGCCAGGTTTCTCTGTACTGGCAGTGTGCAGCTGAGAAGTATGATGGATCACACAATTCTATTGTTGTGTAACTGTGTAACTGCAGTTTCAGTGGTTTCTTCTCCAATTGCACTTGAAATGATTGCATTTCTTATTTTGTAATATCAAATTATTAAAACTTCTGTTATTTATTTACTACTATTTTGTAATGGCTGCTATATATTCATGTCGTGCACGTAATCAGTTTCCACCTTATATTACCAGTTTTCAATTATGATTACGGCACTGGCTTAAAAGTCGGTATAATGATGTTGCTCTTTTTGTTATGTCATGTTCAGATTTCCCTTATGTTCTCATTGAAACTTTCTTTTCTTTCTCTTTATTTTTCTTTTCCCACTGTTCCTTTGTTCCTTTAGGTTGTAAGACCTTATTTCCCCACCAAGGGCTTTGTGGTCCGAGTGTATCCTAGGAAGCATAAACATGGACAAGAGATTAGGACAAAATACGGGGACATTGATAAGGCAAATATTTTTCTTACTCTGGCATTCTTATTGTTACTTACCTTTTGCAGGGATCGAGATTACGACAGAGATAGAGATTACGACAGGGAACGCGGAAGAGGGCGTGATAGGGACCGTGATAGAGATAGGGACAGAGACAGGGAAAGGGACAGGGATCGTCATCGCCTGAGAGAAGACAGGGATTATGGTCGTGATAGGGAGCGTGAGAGGGAAGGCAGGGAACGGGATAGGCGAGACAGGAGACGAAGAAGCCACTCAAGGAGCCGAAGTAGGAGTAGGGATCGCAAGGATCGTGATGGTGGAGATAACCGTAAGAGGCATGCTCGCAGCAGTCTGAGCCCCAGAAGGCGCGGGGATGGGCCAGAAGATGGGGGCACTCGGGAAGAACCAAAGAAGAAGAGAGGAAAGAAAGAGAAGAAGAGTGATGGAACAGACCATCCAGACCCAGAGATAGCAGAAGCAAATAGACTTCGGGCTTCCCTTGGGTTGAAACCGTTGCAGGGCGTTTGAATCTGCTGGCTGACTAGTTTCTCGGAACATGGATGGAACATGAGGCGAGGCGTGTGGATCTCACTACTGTTTTCAGTTCCTGTAAACACAAAAATAGGCTAATGCAGGACCTTAGCTTTGTTGCCTGGTTATTGCTTTGCCTGTTTTACCTTTGGCGTCAGATAAATCATTTGTTCCTATAACTTCAGTTTTTAATTGGAATTAGCTACTTGTTGGGGTCTGATCTCAAGCGTGGACTTGGTATTAGCAGACAACTTGAACTTGAGATACTATGGGTAAGCTTGGTTCAGTCTTTTGAGAACTGAAAATCAGAAATTTGTACAAAAATTTGCTTTGTTGACCGTTTTCGAGAAAATTCCTTTCATGGTTTGTCTTAAAACAGTTTTATGTTTTTTTGATTTATCGAGAATTGTTTCTTGGATTTGAATATGCCGTGCATTTGATTGGAAAGCGGATCATTCCACGTGAATACAAGAAGTTCTTTATCTGCATTTTTGAGGACTTAAATGTCACGTTAATGTTGTTTTGCAATTTCCATCTATTTATAATGCTTACCTTTCAACTAAAAAAATATTTCCATCTATTTATAGACACAGAGTTGTTTTGCAATTTCCATGTACTTTAGAGACAAGTTGAAACGAGATAAATTCAAAATTGCGGAAGGCCATGAAAATAAGACCTTGGTTTATATTGAGGAGTTTTTATTTTTTTATTCATTTATTTTTATGAGTATGGTGTAATTTGTTTAAAACTGAGGATTTTTTTCCCTTTACTTTTATACCTTTTGAATAAAAAAATAATGAAAAATGATTCTTTCATTGAATAGTTGTAGTGAATTGTTAGATATCTTTTAATTAGTCTATGCAACAAATAAGGAAATAGAACCCTTCACTTAATTGTATTTGATATAAATAACAAATTATAAATTATTCGAATTCTCATAAATATTACTATTAAACAAAGAATATAAGGGTATTTTTGGCACACCAAGAGTGTTATATGCATTGTAAACATATTATAAGTGTTTGGTGTGTACTTCACCCTTATTTTATTCTTACCAAATATATATATATATATATATATTTTTAAAAGGTAATATTCTGTCTGTGTCGTATATGTAATTAGTAGTATTTAGTTTATGTAGGCCCTTTTTTTATTATTTTTTATTTATTTAGAAGAGCCATCTGATCGCCTAATATGATTTTGGATCTTTGATTATTTATTTATTTATTTTTATCAATTATGAAATGGAAGGAAAGGAAAATATTATTGCTATTTTACATGTTTGGATATTTACATTGATGGTATATAAATTTCACTTTAGGGATCTGATTTTCTGGAATGATGATATGAATACGTTGTATTAATTTTTTTTTTTTCCCGGGTAATTACAATCGTATTCATCTGACATATGCATATATTTATTAACGAAAAATCCCAAATAATAAAGTTTATATTGAGGAGTTTTATTTTTTTATTAATTTATTTTTATCAGTATGGTGTAATTTGTTTAAAACTGAGGAATTTTTTCCCTTCACTTTTATACCTTTTGAATAAAAATAATATGCTACTATTAAACAAAGAATAAAGAGTTTGTGCTTGAAATGGTTTGCCTTACTTCTATTTCTTTTTCGACGATAAACAATATAAAAGATACATTAAATAAAAAATTCTAAATATATTTATTGGGAATATAAATATATAGATATAATAGATGGGGGTAGAATTGGTAAAGGAAAATCTGACCCAATAGGGTACATAACTGCTACATATAATTAATTTTAGAGGGGTGTTTTTGTCCAATATTAAATTCGGACATAAGATTATTACCTGCCATGTACACTAATACCATTCCAATTCAGATTCGACTTAAACAATAACATACCTTTAATATCAATAACATATAACCCTTCTCTAATATTAATAATAATATTCATTGTATTTTCAACTTTTTTTCTTTCGCCCCATCTAATTTCAAAGTTCTGTATTTCATTCTCAGCTCTCTTGCTTGTGTTTTTACTTTGTTCGGTGACGAATTCACGTCGAAGGTATGATTTTGTTTCTACTTTTAATGTACAATATGTAAAAAATGATTTGAATTATCAAAAATCTATTTAATTTTTTCCTACAATTATATATATATAAACTCATGTGTGTATTTCCGTACCCATGGGAAGAGGATTGAAATCCATCAATCAAAGAAAACTCGAGAAAACGAGAAGAAAAGATGGATTAATTTTATGCATTACGTTACGATCTGAAAACAGGGCATTGCGGGCTAACCCGCTCTACCCGATCAACCGCAAATTTACAAATTTGGTCTAGATGACATCGGGTCAGGGTCGAATTGGTCCTCATCGGTTTGGTTTCGGGTTATTACAATATTACTAATTTAACCTTGCATGTTACATGGACTATATATAAAAGTTAGGGTTTCAGTTTGCCCTTCTCTCCACTTCAGCCGCTCTTCGTCTACGGCCCATTCCCATCCCTACTCCTCTTTCAGTCTCTTCTGCGGTGGTACTCTCTTCTCTGTCTATCTCTGAACTTAGATTCATGGTTAATAGATTTCGAAGCTCATAATCAGTGAAATTCGAGACTCTGATAATTTTTTTATATTATATTTGTATGGAATGATTATCCGGAAAAACTTAGGGGTTCGATATGTATATAAATGTTTGAATATCAGATGATGTGATTGATGTGCTTGTTTAATTTTTTTTTTTTTTCGTTTTTGTGTTTCCTGTAGAGTAGTTCATTCAATTGCGCTATCCGATCTAATTATACGTTATATTTCTATATATATTATGTTATATTTGATAGTATAGCATGTGATTTTTGCAGTTTTTTTAGTCGAATTGGTAATTCCTGTTTTTTGGGTTTTTATCATTTGGGGTCGACCAATTTCTTTGCAAGATCTCGAATGGCATTTAATTTCATTTTTAGTCCCTTGTTTAATAAACGCCGCAGGGTAGGGTCTGAGACGTCCTGTACCAAACCCACCCCCTTGCCATTCCTAAACTCATCTCGACTAAATTCCTATCACTTTTTTTGGGTTTCTGTTAATATTTTCCTTATGCTCTGTTTTTATTCATATATAATACATATATTTGTACAAATTTATGCATACCTTTAATTAATGCAACCGTGATATGTTGCAGGTTGTTGCATTTTTTTTTTCTTGAGATTGAACGGCTGGCTGATTGATTGATCATGGCGACTTTTGCTAAACCAGAAAATGCTCTGAAGCGCGCTGAAGGCAAGTGTCATGTTTTTCTTTTCCTAAATATTTATATCCTTTTGAATAAGTGTCCTAAAAATAACTGGAATTATAACTCCAGTCACTGATATGTACGAGTATCTTTTTACTTGTGTTAATATAGTTGTACAAATAATTTTTTTTGGTTGCCTTGTCAAGCTATATAATGTAGCCCTTCTTTTCCTGATTTGAGACCAACTATTTGAAAATAATGGAACCCTTCTCCTTTTTTCTGGCTTGGGGCACCCCAAATAGTTGGAAAGAGGCTTTGATGTGTTGAAATTCATATGTATATATATATTTCTGACGTTGATTTTTCCTTGCTTTTGGAATTTTACATGCTCCGGTAGTTAATTATTTTCCAAGGTTTTGTTGAGTTGAAAATTTAATGTGATTTTGTGGTAAAAAATTTGGATGCAGAGTTGATCAATGTTGGTCAAAAGCAAGATGCCTTGCAAGCACTTCATGATCTTATCACCTCAAAGAGGTACAGGGCATGGCAGAAGACCCTTGAGCGGATAATGTTCAAGTACGTCGAGCTGTGTGTTGACATGAGAAGGGGTCGGTTTGCTAAGGATGGCCTGATCCAATATCGCATAGTATGTCAGCAAGTGAATGTTACTTCGTTGGAGGAGGTAATCAAGCACTTCATGCAGCTATCCACTGAGAAAGCTGAATTAGCTCGTAGTCAAGCACAGGCCTTAGAAGAAGCTCTCGACGTTGATGACCTTGAAGCTGATAAAAGGCCAGAAGATCTAATGCTAAGCTATGTCAGTGGTGAGAAGGGTAAGGATAGGTCTGACCGTGAGCTTGTGACCCCATGGTTTAAGTTCTTGTGGGAGACCTATAGAACAGTTCTTGAAATACTAAGGAACAACTCAAAGTTGGAGGCTCTTTATGCGGTAATTGCTGCTACAAACAGATTTTTTTTGGAAACTTCAGTAGATCTATTGTTCATTGACATCCCTTCTTATCATATTTTCAAAAGTATGCATTTGGTTTAATTAAATGCTAATTCATCTTGCTGTACCTACATTGGAATGCTAACAATAGTAATGGAATCAGTCTCAATCAGATAAATTATCTGGGATGGTTTGTCAGTCATGCTATATGGACTCAGGTAGTTGTGTCCTGAGTTGGTAAATTTCAAAGCAGGTAACTGTCTAAGGTCGAATCTATCAAACCTAAACCTTAGGACATTGTTAAATATATATATTTTTAATATTCTTCTATTATTGATCTCGCATGATGTCTTTTATGTGTCAATATCAGTAACTTTGGTGTTCAAGTAATAATGTAAAAGAAAACAGTGCAAGGGGGGTTTTGTGTAAATATTTAGTATTTCATATGAGAGATATGTACTTCACACACATAGATGAATCCCTGTAACATATTTTGTCATTTTTTATTTTTTGCATTATATTTTATATGATGAGACAATTTTCCTTTGTGTAAGAGTTAAATTTGCTACCATTTTCTTCAATCAAAACTGTAGTGAGTGCTTCAGCATGCTTTATTTAGTTGATACATTATGCTGAAACAGTTGGATACTATGTCAAGGACTGATGTGGTCTCTTATTTAGCTTGAAGCCGCCCGAGACATTTAGTTGTGTGGAATTCTGTTATTTATTTTTATAATCTTAATAGAAATGTCTTGTTCACTTTCTCTCTTTCCCTCAATCCCTTACCCTTTATTTCTTCGAGAGTTATTATCTTGGGTCAGTTTGTCTCACTGAAACTCAGTATAGTCATGGAATTGTATTTCTTTTCACATCAGTTGAGGTCATCATAACAAAAACATGGTGTTTGCTTTATGAACTTAAATTTGGAAAACAACAGCTTTCTCTATATCAGTAAGATGAGGTAACAAGGTTTTTATTAATCAACTTATAAAAAGTAAGGTTTTTATGAAATAGATCAGCTAAGAAATGGTGAGGGGGCAACATGCAGGATAGTTAACCTATGGTGGCTTTTAGCAAAAACATATCCAGTGGAAAATGCCTTCTTAGGCTTTTGCAGAGTATGCTGGGATATACCATCCCAGTTTGTAGTTTCGTGACTATAAACCAGTTTGAGAGCCTGTTGTTCCTATTATAGTTTGGGATGGTATGACTTTGCAGCTAAATCTAAGTGAAGGGGCTATGGTGGAATGTGTCTATGATTTTAATATGGACCAGGAATGGATGATATTAAAATCATTCATTAGCATGTTATATTTATAATTTTGTCAATTCATGGCATGACAGGATTCTGAGAGTTCTATTAACTTCAAATTTTGTTTGTAGATGACAGCACACCGTGCTTTCCAGTTCTGTAAGCAATACAGACGGACAACAGAGTTTCGGAGGCTGTGTGAAATCATTAGGAATCATCTGGCAAACCTTAACAAATACAGAGACCATCAGAGGGATCGGCCAGACCTATCAGCTCCAGAAAGCTTGCAATTGTATCTTGATACAAGATTTGAGCAGTTAAAGATTGCCACTGAACTTGAACTCTGGCAGGTCTATTTATGTTTTCATTTATATATTCATAGATATCAATGTCATATATAGATTTGATTATGTATTTTGTTGTGTTCTAGACATTTTTTTGTTTAGCTTTGTTGGCACATGATTGTTTCTTGCAGGAAGCTTTTCGTTCTGTGGAAGATATACATGGATTGATGTGCATGGTTAAGAAAACCCCAAAGCCGTCCTTGATGGTTGTTTATTATGCTAAGTTAACAGAGATATTCTGGGTTTCGTCTAGCCATCTTTATCATGCTTATGCGTGGTTCAAGCTCTTCTCACTTCAGAAAAGTTTCAATAAGAACCTAAGCCAAAAGGATCTGCAATTAATTGCATCATCCGTTGTCTTAGCTGCCCTCTCAGTTCCTCCCTATGACCACACACGCGGTGCTTCTCATTTGGAGCTTGAACATGAGAAAGAGCGCAATTTGAGGATGGCTAATCTGATAGGATTCAATCTTGAGCCTAAGCTTGAGAGTAGAGAAGTGGTAATGTCAATCTTTCAATTCTATTTTCTTTATATTGGTTTTTATTGGTTTTTATAATACAGTTTCCTCATTTTGAATTTGGATCATTTTCCAGCTTTCAAGGTCATCTCTTCTCACTGAACTGGTAAGATCAAATGTATCTGTTTTATCATATTTTTATTTGGTTATCTATATATATACTGGTGGGTTGGATGCCAGGATGGGGTTAATTTTTATCATTAATACATTAATGGCTTGTTGGTTGGTAAATGTTTTAAGGTTTTATATGCCATGTGTGACACATTATGTTTATATAGTTTTTAACTATTTGAGTCTACATTCTGAACTACTGGTTGTGTATTAATTTAGTTTTTGGTGATATATTACTTGGAACTTGTTCATATTTGTCTTAGCCTTGTGAGTGGAGACTGCTGGT
This sequence comes from Cornus florida, assembly GCF_030987335.1. Classification (NCBI taxonomy): domain Eukaryota; kingdom Viridiplantae; phylum Streptophyta; class Magnoliopsida; order Cornales; family Cornaceae; genus Cornus; species Cornus florida. The sequence continues at coordinate 14,889,117 of NW_026775573.1, read as the reverse complement.
TGCTGAGTGGACAATTTTGGGTTTGGCAATGTTATTAATTCCAAAAAGCAAACTATTGAAAAGGAAAAAGTTAAAGAAAGGAAAAGAGAAGAAACTATAGCTTTATTTTACTGCTCTGAAACATCAGCTTTCTTATCCTCCTAAATATTGTTCTCTCCTTAGTGGTCATTTGGTTATATTAAGCTCCTAGATTCTTCAGTTCTAATGAAAAAATGGCTGTCCTAAATTGCTGTATGAGGCATAATTAAACATTATTAATTTTGTAGTAATTTTCTTTATAGAAGAAACCTTTTTGACACATGCTGCAATTTGAACTGGCTGAATCAAATCTATACCAAAGCCCAAAATAATCAATGGGCAAGTATAGACTGGTTTTTCAGCATAGCGTTTGGGTTGGGTTTAAGAAAGCCCCAAGTTCATTCTTTCGGGGCTGCTTTATGCCTGGATCTCTAGGTACATATTGAGTTGATATATGGGAATAATCCTATTATTTCATGCAAATACCCAAAAGTAAATTTGAATCTTTAAGCCCAATGAGTTGAATCTGAGATATTTGATTTTTTAGCCATCATTTCAGCCAAGTAAATTGTGTGGGTTCGCTATATACTTTTTAACTCTAATCCTTATCATATATTCTTTCTATTTACAGATTGTTACAAGTTTTTATACTACTTCTTGCAAGTTGTTTCAATTCTTCAGATTGTTGATACCTTTCTTTGTAAAATATGCTTTTAAGGTGTTCCAAATTCAAATAATGAATGTATTAATAATGCATGAGAAAAGAGTATTGTATTTAGTGTTATTAAAGGCTCAAGGCGCAAGAGGTCCTTTGGAGCCTAGGTGCGAGGCGCATGGTGAGGTGCGCGCCTGAGTGAAGTGAGGCGCACAATTGAAAATTTAAACTACCATAATAGCATTCATATCTCACAAGTCATATCAATATTCTAAAAATTAATATCAAATATAAAAAAGTAAATCCATCAACTATATAAGCATTCCAGAACCATAAAATATAGCACAAATTTGTTTTCTTGAAAGGCAAAATAGAGTACAAAAAGAAATAAATCTATTAAAAAAACTGTTAACAAGAAAAGGAAAAAAAAAAAAATAGAGCCAAAAAAAAAAAAAAAAAAAAAAAAAAAAAAGAGGTAGAGACAAAAGAAGTAGATGAAGATAGAGAAGTAGATGAGAAAAGAGAGAAAGTGTTAAAGAAGAAAAAGGAGAAAAAAATAGAGCCCAAAAAAATAAAAAGACAGAGAGGAGAACTAGACAGAGAGAAAGAAGTAAACAAAGATGAGAAGAGAGGAGTAGAGGAGAAGAGAGGAGAGAGAAGTAGAGGAGAAGAGAGAGAAGAAGAAGAAAGAACTGACATGGCTTCGTCATTCGTCTCTGCCACTTGGGCTTCGTTGTTGCTCTCACAGTCTCACTCTTTCTATATTCGGTCTTGGTCTTTCTTATTTGTTTATTCTTTTGAACAAAAGATCCTTCTCTAATAAGCTTAGGCTTTCTTATTTGTTTATTGAAGTTGCCAAAAGTACCCTTTTTGGCTTAAGAGATAGAACAATCATTTAAAAAAAAAAAACAAAAAACAGTGAGGCACGCCTAGACAAATAGGACGAGGCACAACTGAGGTGCGCTCCTAGTAAACATCAGCGAGCCTGGGATGACAACAGGTGCTAGACCTGCGCCTCGAGCCTAGGCGCGCCTTTAACAACACTGATTGAATTAATTGGAAAGGATATATATTTATTCCTCCAACAGAAATAACCCAAAGCTCTATTTAACGTAAGGCAGTACCTTGAAGCTGAGGCAGGGTTGTCAGCCTCTTCAACCTTTTGGATTGAACTTAGGGTTGTCCTTCGACCTGACCAATCATCCCTATTCTAGTGCTAAACTCAAGCATCCATGAATTAGTTCGAGGTCTCCAACACAGAGACTTTAAAATGAAAATTTGCTTTGACTTGGTACCTGAAATTGTTTTCCTCATTCTCCAATCTTGTTAAAAATGGTAAAACAGTTTCTTGTTTCTTTAGTTGTTCTTGACTCTGGTCTTACTGTTACAGGTATCCAAGGGTGTAATGACCTGTGTAACTCAGGAAGTAAAAGATTTATACCATCTTTTGGAGCATGAGTTTCTCCCTATGGATCTTGCACTGAAGGTGCAGCCCTTGTTGACCAAAATCGCAAAACTCGGGGGTAAACTTTCTTCAGCATCTTCTGTACCAGAAGTGCAACTGTCTAAATGCATTCCTGCATTGGAAAAATTAGCCACCCTGAGATTACTTCAGCAGGTACAGAGTTGTGTTTTGGCTTCCTCTTAATGGTAATTATTATTAGTTTTTATCGTACATTATGTATACACGTTTTTCATTGTGCATGAAGCGTCTTTATTTTTTTTCAGGTGTCTCAGGTTTATCAGACAATCACGGTCTCCAGTTTATCTAAGATGATCCCCTTCTTTGATTTTTCTGCCGTGGAGAAGATTTCTGTTGATGCAGTGAAACACAATTTTGTTGTGATGAAAGTTGATCATATGAAGGGTGCTGTCATATTCGGTAATTTGGTAAGTTAATTTTATGTTTTATTCAGTCGCTTTGCTAAACAGAAATTGAAATCACTTGCCGATGCTATACGGATAGATGAAACATATTAAGAATTATTAATTGTGGATTATATGCTTTTTCTTCCTAATCTGATAAGCAAATAACAATTGCTGTTGCTGTAATTTTAAATTGTTAAAATAGCAATTCATATGGTGTGTTAGAATTTGGACTGGGGCTAAATGTAGTGGTAACCAAGTTCTGTCCTCACTAGCCCCTTATTATTTTTGGTGGATGGGGTAGGGATTAATGTCTAAATGTTCGCATTAGAGATGTACAAGAAGTATGTGGAAGTGAAATATATTAAAGTTCATTCTCATCAGCACCCCAAACCGTATTATGAATTCGTGTGCGATTTGCTCATGCTTCTCACCATATTTGGTAGAAATTTGGTTTTCAATGTGTTATAGATGGCTTTTTTGTTTTTCAGGGCCTTGAATCCGATGGTCTGCATGATCACCTGGCAGTTTTTGCTGAATCCTTGAACAGAGCAAGGGCAATGATATATCCTCCACTAAAGAGGGCATCTAAACTTGGTGATATGCTGCCAGATTTAGCAGAGATTGTGGATAAGGAGCACAAGAGACTTCTTGCTCGGAAATCGATTATTGAGAAACGCAAGGAAGAGCAAGAACGCCAACTTTTGGAAATGGTATTTGTGTTTAAACTCCCAGTAGATGGTCTCCCATTTGATGATAGTTTATTGTAGTCTGAGATTTTTTATTTATTTTTTGTAAAGGAACGGGAGGAGGAAACGAAAAGATTAAAGCTACAGAAAATCACTGAAGAAGCAGAGCAGAAAAGGCTTGCTTCTGAGTACGAGCAGAGGAAGAATCAAAGGATCCTAAGAGAGATAGAGGAGCGGGAGCTTGAAGAGGCAAAAGCTCTACTTGAAGAGGCTGAAAAGCGTACTAAAAGGAAGGGAAAGAAGCCTATCTTAGAGGGGGTGAGTAAAATTTTGGCATTATGCCATCTTTATCTGGGTTGAGAGATTTAATAATGACTGTTATATCCATGTATCCAGGAAAAAGTGACCAAGCAATCTTTGATGGAGTTGGCACTGAGTGAGCAACTGAGGGAGCGTCATGAAATGGAGAAGAAATTACAGAAACTAGCTAAAACAATGGATTACTTGGAAAGAGCAAAAAGAGAAGAGGCAGCTCCCTTGATTGAAGCTGCGTTTCAACAGAGGCTAGTCGAAGAAAAGGTGCTTCATGAACGTGAACAACAGGTATAGTTTGAAGTTATATAGTTTCTTTACTCGACAGTTATATGCATTTGAAAGAGTAGTCTTCTTTCCAAAAGTTCTTTATCTTTATCAAGTTTATTGAATAGTTCAGGGACCACCCATAATATTTAAATATGTGCATTTAAAATTTTCGATATCCCACCTCACTTCAATCCTGAATAAATAGTTGTCAAATTCTTCTCTGGAATGCGCATGGTTGCCTAGGGTCCTACTCATCCAACTAGTAGTTGCTTGACCCATGTTGGGCTATATGTACTTGTGTGTGTATTTATAACACTAGGCATACATCTTCCATTTGTCCAAGTTTGCTTCGATTTGGCTTTCTTCCAATATTCTTGAGTCACTAGGAATAATAACAAATCAGTAGATAATTAATAAAGCTTGTATTCAACGACTTTTATATTTCATTTCAGTTCAGTTCATTTCATTTTTATTTTTAAGACCTCAATCAACCAATTCTCAATCCTTGTTCATTGCTGGTACTACTTGTTACAGCATCTCAGTATTATGATCCTGCCTCTTTTTTTTAAATGCAAAAGTCCCAGTACCAGTGATTACAAATCTCCTTTTCCAAATAATATGTTGCATTTTAATGCAAGAATGCTATCTTTTGAATCTCGAGGCACTCTTCTTGCACCGAATGATTCCTTTGTGGTCTTTGACAAGTTTTGAAATTTTAGATAATATAAAATGTAAAAAATATGAGCACAAGTATCTGGGTAACTGGGTTTGGACTGTAGAGACTAAAGATGCATGTGAAATTCATGCTTTTGAGGGTGACACTTCCAATAAACAATCTATTTGTATTGCTTGGATTGTTCTGAAATCCTAATTTATTGAAAAGAATGTAAAATGTAAATTGATAATTGAATCATTTTAAAATTTATTAAAGGTGAGTGCCTAATATTGTTTCATGTTTCATTTTTATATTGTTTTTTTTTGGCACCTGGGTGATTTTTGTCTATTTGAGGATTTTATACATTCCACCTAAAAATTTTTGTGCTATAATTGTTATGATTTTGCGCTCCTCCTTATATATATACTTACTGTGGTTCACTTTGCTACTATGCAGCTAGAAGTTGAGCTAAGCAGACAGCGCCATGATGGAGACCTAAAGGAGAAGAATAGGATGTCCAGGATGTTGGACCAGAAGGTTGGTACCAATGTTGTGACTCATTCACATAATGTTTGGTGTGGTAGTATGTTTTATGTTAATTCCACGATTTCCATCAAAATCTCTTTTGTGTGTTTACAAGTGAGCCTACAGCATTCATCAAAATTCCTTTTCTTTTTGTTTCTTCCCATTTCTTATTATTCTTCGTCACCAGACTCACCAGAGATGGGTTGGCACTATAATTACTCACATGTCAATTTTCTTTTGCATTTTAATTAAGGTGAAGTTGATCATATGTTTTTGGCTTTTTGATTGAATCTAGACCTTCCTTTTTGGTTCTTAATGGAAAGCAGGTTATGAGTTGATTAAGTAACTCTGTCGGTTCTCAAGACAGCATTTTCAAAACAATTATTTCTTCAAAATTAAAAAATATATATATATTGTGGAAATGTATCTGCCTTTGGAAATTGAGCTGGAATATGGGACATTATATCATTTAAAGGATATATGCCATAATGAAGTGGGAGTGGAAATTTGTTGGACCATTTTCTGGACTACTTCCACCATAGGTTTGGGAAAAAAATGGTTTTCATCTTTTCATTTTGTCCCGATCTTGTTTGAGGTTTGCGATGTTTTTCTTTTGCTTTCTAGTCTCCACTAGTGCATGTTTTTTGTCGCCTTCAAATAATGGTTGAGCAATTATTATTATTATTTTTTTTGTGATTCTCTTATGCAGACTCAATTCCGGGAGAGAGTCATGAACCGTCGGCAATCGGAATACAACAGACTGAGAGCAGAGAGAGAGGAGCGGATGAACCAAATCCTTTTGCAGCGTAGGCATGAGAGGGAATACAAGAGGAAAATGCTGTTCTATTTGAGGACTGAAGAGGAAAGACAGATAAAGTTGCGTGAAGAGGAGGAAGCTCGCAAGCGTGAAGGTATTTTCTCGTTTTAAAACTCGTTTGGTCATAGATTTTTACCTTCATTAGAAAATGTTGTTGCAGAGTAGAGAATTTGATGCTAAAGTACTAGTAAACCCGAGACAAGGTTGAAAACCTTGCAAATCTGTTATATAACTGGTTTATTTTTTCTTGCAATGAAAGCTCAGATACCACGTGCTATTGTGTACAAAACAAATCATAACATGGATTAGAGGAATAAAAGGAAATAATAAATCTGAAATTTTATATGCCCAAATATGGATGGATCTTAGTTGCTCTGATACCAACTTGATTTACCACTGAATGTAGAAGCCATTTATTCTTCGAAGAATAAAACATTATATGACATATGAAGCTCAAAGATGAGTCCAGAGGAAACAGCAATCTGAAGTTTTATTCTTCAGAATGCATACCTGTGATTTTTAAAGTAATTTGGACACAGTACAATGAAACCCATCATAAACAGCCTGTTCTTGTCCTGTATTTATTTGTTCTATTACTTAAGCTAAATTATTAAATAACAAAGCACATATTTTTTTCTTTTAAAACCCAATGGATTTTTCTTAATGGTGGCTTGATTTTGTTGATATTTCAAAATTTGAAAATCAACACTATTTTGTCGTTTGGCCTTTTTGAACTAGGTTATTGTTTCACAACCTTAGGGTCTATTCAAAGTAATTCCTAATTTAAGATATTCAGTTACCTCATCCTCATTTCTTATCTAAACATTGGAAAACAATAATCAGTAATCACCTTTTAAAATTTATTTTCTAACAGTAATTCTATAATGTACTAAGTACTTCCTGTTTATGTGCTTTCAAAATGAGATTGCTTCCTGATTATTCCTTTCCAAGCTATGTCTGATGGTTGACGTTCCTGAATCTTGAATTATTGCTGTGATCTGGCCACTAAAATTTTACTTATTTTGTATTGATTATCCTTTGGCATTTTGGAACTTGCAGAGGCTGAAAGGCGAAGGAAAGAAGAAGCGGATCGTAGGGCGAAGTTGGATGAGATTGCTGAAAAGCAGAGGAAAAGAGAGCAGGAACTGGAAGAAAGAGAGAGGCAAAGGAAAGAAGCTCTCTTAGGAAGAATTGAGCCTCCTAGCGGGCCTCGTCCATTGGAGCCTGGAGTTGCTGCTCCAGCTGCTGCAGCTGCAGCACCTGCTGCTGCAGCAGCAGCACCATCCTCTGGAGCTGGAAAATATGTGCCCAAGTTCCGTCGTGAGCGGGTCGAAAGCTCAGGTCAGGCTCCACCTCCAGAACCTGACCGGTGGGGCAGCGGCCGACAGGATGATCGCACGTCCCAAACCAGTGATAGGTGGCAACGCGATGACCGTCGACCCTCATTTGGTGGCGGTAGTGGCTCAAGGTCTTCCTGGTCATCCTCCAGAGTCCCTCCACGCGGTTGAACGCTAGGTGGCTTGCTTGGATTCCGGTCATTTGAGTTATAAAGTGTATTTGTCAAATTGTGTCTGTGGTACCCGAGGAATCTTTCTTTTCCTAATTTTTGAGGATGGCATTGAAATTTGGCAGAGTTCTATATTGTGGTAAATCTTAGTATGGTTAGTTTGCCTTTGTCATCACTTTTCCAGATATAATGAATAATTCAGACAATGTGTTCGGAAACGCGAGTTATCGTGGCCAGGCAACTGCCGAGACTAGAGATTGTTTTTTGTTCGAATTTGATTTTTGTAGCTAAATTGTGTAGAGCTCAGTGCTTTATTACATTATAATGTTCTTATTGCAAATGTGTAGAGCTTAGTGCATTATTACATTATAATGTTCCTTTTGCATTGTAATTAAAGTGGTATTTCGCAACTAGGGAACTTGAAAAGCCTTCTATCAACATTGCCACGACATTGTGCTTGTGTGGGTTTGTTTATTCTTCACTTGTTTTGTACAATTTTGTTTGAACTCGCAATGATTTAAAATGTGTAGAAAGATTATTTCAAAAGGTTTCTGCAGTCTTGAACGTGCTTGTTTGAGGTTCAGTGAAAAAGAAGCACAAGATACTGCGTCTAACATGGTACCAAATTACAAGAATTTTGGTCCTTGAAAGTGATTAATCGAGTCGAGCTTTGATCATGATTACAATAAAATCAATCTTGATCATGATTATATGAAGTGAGAAAATCTCGTAAAACTAAATTACATCTGTGTTTTTTAACCTTAAATGCATAGTGTGTGCGCATTAGGTCTTTATGGTGGACTGTTATGGTTTACAGTGTGGACTGTTATAACAACTGCAAAGCCTTTAGTCCCATGTTGGATTCGGATGAAAAGTGAAATGAATCTAATAGCTTAAGGTTTTTTTTTTTTTTTTTGACATATTTAGTCCTTGATCACCCGGCTCCTAGGCGTGTGGGTGAGCACCCCTGGGTAGGCCGGGGGTGTATCAAGGACGAAGATTGGTTCTAACAGACCGGGTGCTTTATGATCTGTAATAAACAGTGTGTTTCATAATCTGATCTAAAATTCAAAAACTTAAGTTATTAAGTTGAACTAATATTCAACCCATTTATACTTATTTCACTTCCAGTATGAATCCTCTTGTGGGACAAGACTAACTAAATACGAGTAATTGAGTAAATAAATAAATAAAATGATTTGAAAACTAAAGGTTTTGATGAGACTAATGAGGTGTGGTATGGACCCTGGATTTGAATGTTTTGGGCCTGCTCCGGTCCGAATGAGGATCCTTATTCCCATTACTGGTTGGATAATCCGACCTCAGACTCAAATACCGTCTAAAACCCTTCTTCACCCCTATTTTACATTTGCGACTCTCTTCTTCAAACTTGTACGTTTTTAGCTGCTGACGATGAATTCACTGGTTGTGAGATACGCCAAGTTCGTGAGACTCTCACCTTCTATCAGACCCAACTCTTCGTTTGGTTTCTCTCTCTCTATATCTTATGGATTACTCTACCTTTATTTATTGGGTTTTTTCTGATTAATCAAATGATGATAGTCACAAGATCAATCACACCATTTTGATGTGTTCTTTTATGGGTTTGTGCTAATGTTTAATATATTGGTAATGGGTGCGGTTTCTTTTATATATGGGATAGTGTTTATTAGAGCAACTTTAATTAATGTGTGTTTGTGATGAAATCTAGTGGTGGGTGTCCGAAGAAGCTCAGAGTTTTGTTACTCAACTGCATCATTTGATGATGGCAATGATGCGGATGTTAATGTCGGTGAAGCTGAAATAAATGATGACGATTTTCTCCCTGAGAAGCCAGAATTACAACCCCAGGGCGTGGATCCCAGAAGGGGTTGGGGTTTTAGGGGCGTCCATAAGGTATTTGATATTAGTTCTGACTGAAGAAATTAACTTTGTGTTCTGTTAGATGCCCTTTTTTTGGAACTTGAACAGCTCCATTGTGTTTTACATGGTTTTAATCTATAATAGATGATCTGGAATGGGGCTATTGCTTTAAAAGGAGCTGTAACCTAAATGGTGGTGTAATCATTTTTATTGTTGTGGTTGTTATTATTATGTTTTTTGATTCCTGGAAATGATGTTTCAATATGCTATCTTAGTTTGTGATTATGGCTTAAACATGTTATTAGTTATATTCAAACTTACCCTTGAGCTACTGTTTTCTTGCTAAGAAAATAAGTGGAAAGAAAAGAAATTAAATTTACCTTGATCTGTTGCACAACAAATTTTTTATTTTTTGGCTGAGATTTTTGTTTTCTGAAGCCAAAAATACATTGTAGAAAAGAGAAAATCTTTTTGTTCTTGTCCTCAATTTTCTTTGCAACATTTTTATAGATGATCTAGAATAAGCTATTACTTTAAAAGGAGCAATGACCTAAATAATGGTAAAATCATTTTTATTTTTATTGTTGTTGTAGTATAATATTTTTGTTTTAAATATGTTACCGTAGTTTGTGAGTATGGCTTAAACATGTAATATTCAAACTTACCCTTGTGCTCCCATTTTCTTGCTAAGAAAATAAATGGAAAGAAAAGATATTTAATTTAATTTGGTTTATTGTTGTTGTTGTTATTGGTGAACTCGGATAAAGTAACCTTGATTTATTTATTCTTTTAGCTGAGAATTTTGTTTTTCTGAAACCAAAACTACATTGTAGTCAAGACATGATGCTTTCTGTTCTTGTCCTCAATTTTGGGTTTGTAAATTTCAGTTTCTACTGTATTACAGAAATTAAGAGTTTTATTTAACGGGTTAATGTTTGCTTTTATAGGCCATTATATGTGGCAAAATCGGCCAATCCCCTGTGCAGAAGATCTTGAGAAATGGTAGAACTGTAACCATCTTTACGGTTGGGACAGGGGGCATGTTTGATCAAAGAATTGTGGGAGCAAGAGACTTGCCGAAACCAGCTCAATGGCATCGAATTGCTGTGCATAATGAACAGCTAGGGGCTTATGCAGTTCAACAACTTGTCAAAAAGTATCCATCCACTTTTTTCCAAAAAAGATGGAATTTTTTTACTTTGTTTCTGTCTAATGCGTGGAGCTTTTCCTGCAGCTCTTCAGTTTATGTTGAGGGTGAAATTGAAACTAGAGTTTACAATGATAATATTAATGGCGATATTAAAAGTGTGCCAGAGGTTTGCGTGCGCCGTGACGGTATGTTAGCATGTAGTGCGTTACTTCTTTCTCGTCTTTTATTATTATGACAAGCCAGAAGGTCACGTTCTTTAGCTTGCAATGGATATATTCGATTTCTTTCTTGTTACCTTGCAAATTATCTGCAAAGCTGAAACTAGTTTATTTGATCTTTTGTAGAAGGAATTAGGCTTGTTTACCAATGAACCTAGGGTTATGTTTGGTATAGGACAAATTATGATTGAGGTTTCAATTTCAGTATGGTTAGAAAGTCTTCCCTTCTCCTTCCTGTTGTAATTGTCATTTGCCAACATATTGATCAAATTATTACTTATTGTTTGTTTGTTTTGAGTAATTTGTTTATTTATTTTTTCTGTTGTCATTATTTTTACAAAGTGTTGACATTATTTACATTTTCAATTTCCCCCTCCTCCTCCCGGCCCCCCCCAAGAAATTCATTAAGGTTTCTTGCTAACATAACACCACTTTCTTATGTGTTCCCTTTAGTGCTCTTCTTTTAACCCCTGGTTTTCTGCATGTTGTGCTTGTTTCTTTTTACATTTTTTTGGTCTCTTATACTTGTATTGTCATTGGATCCTGAAAGAAAAGTGTCCCATTGTTTTGCATTAATAAGTTATTTATGCTCATTAACAGGTAATTCTTCACCGAATAATTAATTATGTTAGGTCGCTAACCCTAAATGTTGAATACGTCAATTGTTAAATATATATTGTTGTGATCATCATTGCTTAGAGGAAAGCACTCCATTTTCTCAATGAGCTACATGGCAGCTTTAAATCTCATTATTCTGGTAATTCTCTTACAATAGCAACCAATCAAAATAAACTTAGTCAGTGAAAATTTTGTGAACTTTAGTAAAGAGAAGCAATTGAGCGAGAACATGTTAATATGATTCAAAAACATTAGTCTTTTTATTTTCTTTTTTCTTTTTGGTTTCCATTGATGGCTCCTGTTACTTGCTTAGATGTTGGTTTATGGATGCCACTTCTACCCCGGTGGCTTTTCTTATAAACCCTACTTATGGCTCTTGTTGCATGTCCCTATCAACAAATGTTGCTTCGGACACTGGTCAACATGATACCTCCATCAACTTGTGTGTGCCTTCTATGAGTGAGACTTGCAAAAGAGTTCATCTCAATTACCTTGAACAATCAATATATGCAGAAAAAGATGCATATGTTGACTGGGAAACCTATTATACTGTTTTATTGGGTTCCCCTGGCAGATGGGCAAAATAATAATGTACATGTTATGCTGCAAATCTTTAATCCCCCACATATAGCCATTTCTTTGGTTATTTGTTGGTAAATTTTCTATTTGACCTATTGGCCAAGTCACATGGATACTCATGTGTTCACATATTTTAGATACTTGTTAGATGTGTTGCCTTGCATGTTGTGGGAGACTTGGAGTCCTGTAATATATTTAATAGAGATATATAGATTTATCTTCCTTTAGGAAATATAAGAAAAACTATTTATCACTTTGGTTACAATGTATATTACAACATCTCATATGCTTGTACTTTTGCTTGAAATTTGTAGTTCGGGGTGTGTGTCATTAATTTGATAAAAATGAAGTTTGGATTGATTCTAAGTTAGTACTTGGATGGGTAGTTTACAAACTAATGGTTTTATAATAAAAAAGAATAAGCCGGTTACTTTAGTTCAATTAGTGAGGGTAATGACAGGAAAGGAAAATTTGAAGTTGCTTAGGAGAAACCCACAAGATCATCTTTTGTTATGATCAATTATTAACGAGGGATTAAAGAAAACAGTTGTCATTTTGAGGCTATTGTAAGGCTAGTCATGTATTAGTCAGAAGTTCAGGGTAGTGCCTAATAAGGACATGATGGGGGAAAATAAGATATTGTTCATGTCCAGTAAAGACCCAAACAGACTGAAGTTGGAGGTCTCACCGTCTCAGAAGGACAGCAGAAGGCCAAATATAGTGTGGGTTGAGGAGATGAGTACAAAATGTTGATTTGATGAGCTAGAGAAGAATTTGGCCCCATATAGAGCCGAACAGCAAAAAAGGATTGTCCTAACTGTTCTTTCAGGAAAATTTGAGTTTAAGTGTATGCTAAATTTCCTTTGGAGGGGATAAGAAGTACTCTCTTTCAAAGTATGATGTGTTACTTTTTATTATGTTTCTGATCAACCTGGTTGGTTACTGTTTATGAATTGGGTCACAAACATAGTGTCCTAGGTGCAAGATGTTCAGAGAAAACTCTGTAGAAGTTGATTTGTAGTATAACTAATGCAAATTTTGGGTGTTGATGCCGAAGACGGTTGTAAAAGGCGATAAAAAAAACTAAACCTTGTTGCATAAATAGAAGATAAATTAAAAAAAAAAAAAAAAAAACTATGATCACTAATTACCTGTTATTTTGCATGTTTCTCCTGCAGGGAGGATTCGTCTCATAAAATCAGGAGAGAGTGTCAGCAAGCTTTCCTTCGATGAGCTGCGTAAGTTTTCTTATTTTAATCTAAAAGTTATCACTGGAGGGGATTGTTTTCTCTTATAATCTTCATATTGGGCTAAAATGTGCCCATTTTTTGCTGCCAGGAGAGGGGCTGCTGTAGTAGAAATCAATTGGCACACATGAAAATCTAATTCTCGAATGGGGGACAGCAGCTGAAGAATCACATTTTCACCAGAAATATATATTTAGTTTGATTCGTAACCAGGCCAAGATGAATGTTATGGTATCTTGTTTTTATTTTATCTACTTGATTTTTCAGCGGGCATGTAGAAATTTATGTTCTGTCCTAGCTTAAAAGAGAACCTTACCTTGATTAATATGATCAGATGCTCGTTTTTCTCGTGTGCTTGTTCTCTTGGTATTATTTCTACAACTATAGATTTTGGTGCCAATCAGGTATCACTGCTTGTCAAACTTTGTGGAGCCTCGAGAAGCACTGTCGAGAGGAAGGTTGCGGTCTTGTTACTGATAATTTTGGTTAAATTTATAAGTGTCTTCCATTTTTGTTATGCTCATTCTTCCCTCAGAATGGTTACTGTACAACCAAGTTGAATTATTATTCCTTGTCACACTTGTGTGCATTCTACTGTGTAAAATTTTCTCTTCCTATTCTAAATTGTTTCAGGGGTATGTCACTCTTTTTAATATTTTTTAAAAAAAATTATCTAGGTTTTTTTTGTGCAGCCATTTTCATAAGAGACCAAAAGGAGAGAGTACTGTAAATTTGGTGTGAAGACATTACTTAAAATCATTCATTCCTGTGACAATACTTTTATGGTAGTTTTTCTCCCAGCTTTGTAATTAGACTCCTCCATAAGCACTACAAACTCTATAAAGTCAACTCAGCAAATTGTACATTCTGACATATAGGGGTGAAATTCAAAGCATTTCTTCCTTTAGTATTCCAAAATTTATGTGTGTTAGTGATCTGACATGCATCTGCATATAATTTGAGTCTGATGTTTGTAGCAGCTACTACATGTTATCTAACTTGGTTTACTGAATGATTTTAGAGGGTTTGGTTGCTCATAACTGGCAAGGGAAATCTTTGTTGAAAATCACTTATTATATAGGTTATATAATGATAATAATTATTTTTTATTTTTTTCTCTGGGGTTTGTTTAGTACTCACATACTTCACAAATTGTCCACCGCGAGAAAGTCACCTTTAATACTTTGTTATATGTGTCATCAATCGATTGTATCATGTTACACAAGTAAAAGTGTTTTATTTTGGTGGTCTTATCACTACATGACATTATTTAATAAGACGGTGATACCATGTTATCACTATAATCGGCTCAATTAAGTTTTTCTCGTTCATCATGGAGTTAAACCCCTTCTATCTTTTGAGGAGGAGGGGTATATAATCAGGATAATAATCTATTGGTACGAGAAAGATATTCCTGCATTGATGATACTAGGTCATATCTTGTGAGTATAAAATAGGATAATAGTCTATTGGTACAAGAAAGACATTCGGATACTAGACATTCCTACACTAATGATACTAAGTCATATCTTGTGGGTATAAAATGAAGATAATAGTCTATTGGTACAAGAAAGGCATTTCTGCACCGATGATACTAGGTCATATCTTGTCACATAAAGCATTTCTCCACATAGGTTATAAGTTTTCAAGTGATATGTATATATATATATATATATATATATATATATATATATATATATTATATGTATGTGTGTGTATCAAACAAACAAATGCAAGTGACATTGCTGATTTCCTTGGTGCCTAGTTGGAACAATTTTAGTGCACACAGCAATAAAATTTTGACACGACTTGGTCCAAGGTTTGCCATCCTCCAAACTGTATGATTGAAGTGTCTTTTTTATGGGCATTATTTATGTTCATGGCCTAAGAAACATTTGACACATCTACACATTAACGACCGACACACTTGTTTATTTAAGGTACACTCGCACTATCTTTACAACTTTTGATGAGACTGTCCTTTCCACTTATATCAACCTCAACAATTTTCTAGGGCTCAAAAGGTACAACCACTTGGGAATTGGGATGCCCTCTTTGCAAATGAAAAACCATAAACAAGTAAAGTGGGGGATTAGTGTGTGATTGATTGTAATTTATATTGTTTTGCCCCTAACACAACTTGGAAGAGAGAGAGGGTTGACCAATTTGCTTTGTTCTCTTCTTAAGAGCACTTGTGTGTTACTTTTCATATATTATGTTTCAAACTTTTTTAGTTGCTATTATTAGCCTATTATATTTTGAGTTTTAAGATTAATATGGTCAAAGTAGTAGAAATTATAACTCATTGCATTCGTCATTCTCCAATATGTGCATTAGGAAAATAATAAGAAAAGTAACGAAAACAAAAATATCTGCATATGTTCACTCATAATGACAAATGTGTCCTGAAAAGGATCATTATTGTGTATTAGTATTAGTTACGTGACAAATTGTATTTCACGTTGCGATTTTTCGAAGAAAATTTGTCTTCATTATTAATGGACATTATTTCAGATAACATGATCTCTTCTTTTTCTTTTTGTACGAAAAATTACGTTGTCTTGATATGAGTAATATTGTGAGTGTAGATTTGGCAATTTGGCAGCCACATGACGCACTCATGTGGGGACCCACCTACTCGGTTCATCTTGTCATTGTAAAAATCATTTTTCATTCTCCTGAGTTCTAAAGATAAACCAAGCTACTAAACTCCTAAAGTGAATTCTCATGGGCACACTTGCTTGATCTTAAGTCTAGATCCTATTCCAAACATGTATACATACTACATATATGTATATTATCAATTAGGATCATATGTTGTGCAATGGAGCCTGCAATTTTGTTCAGGAGGCACAATGCAATAAATTTTTTTTAAGGCAGGACAAATTTAATATTTTACAGAATTATACATAAAAGTTGGGAGGGGGGACAATGCAAAAAAAAAAATTTAAGGAAGGACAATTTTAAAATTTTAAAGAATTATACATACAAATATAAAAATGATTAAAAGTTGAGGGTGGGCAATTTTAACATTGTACATATAAAAATGTAATTTTTTAAAAGTTTAGGGGTCACCCCCAATAAAAAAATTCTAGGCAGGGCAATTTCAAAAGTTTAAAGAATTATACATACAAAATTGAAATTTTTTAAAAGTTGAGGGGGGACACAATGCAATTAAAAAATTTAAGGAAGGGAAATTTTAAAATTTTAAAGAATTATACATACAAAAATTAAAAAAAAAAATTAAAAATTGAGGGTGGGCAATTTTAATTTTTTTTAAAAGTTTAGGGGGACCCACTTAAGCCTTAACCGGCTCCGTTCTTATTTTGCACTGAACAATTTAATACACAAGAAAGGATGAAGAACACCTTACATGGAATGTAATCTCCACAAGTTGAGTAAATCTCACCCCATGTGAGAGATTTTCATCTTTTCATATGCACGGGATCGGCCATTGCATAAGAGAGGACCCTACTCGGTTCATTGTAAGTGCAGAGTGTCTTTTCATTATGAATTCTGCTGAGAAAAATTCTTACTGGCATTCCATCAAGGGGAGAAAAGAGGGAGGAGAAAGGAAAAGAATTACTGATCCTTTACAAAATCCTAGGAATCATCATTAAATCATGTTAAAAGGCAGGGGAGAAATAAATCCATTTTAATAATCACCTGACTGAAACACTTGTTATAATGTAAACCAAAGTGGCTAATTAGCTTCAAAATTCATGGGAGTGGCTTCTACTCTTATAACTATTTTATTCCCTATTTAAGACCTACAAATGAAATAAGACACATGTATCTAGTCAGATTTAGAAATGTATCTGGCCACATTTAGGATGAGAATGAACTTAACAGGTTTGCACTCAGACAACAATTCAACAGAATAATAATCTTCTTATTGGGTAGTGCTACATACTTACCTATTTATACGTTTTTTACTTTACATTCGGATTCGATGTGGAACAAATACCCTTTCCCCCACCCAAACTCGCAACCCCTTCGTTGCGGTCAGGCCACCCTGCCTATCCGGGTGACTTACCCGGACGCTTTCTGAGACAGGTGCTTGGCGTGGTACCGGATCAAAGATTGAGTCTAACTCTAATATTAACTGTAATGAGTGAGAGCTTGCCCATTTATCAAAAAGCTTAAGTTATTGAATAGTGTTATATACCCGCCCATTGATCCGATGTGAGACCCTTGTAACACCTATCCAGATACTGAAAGTATGACTTTTGTTTGGGTCCCATATGAATGATCTAATGAATAGAGAGGCATTCGGTTCCATTCGATTAAAACCATAATAGAACTCTTTTACTATATAATAATTTATAAATTTAAAGATTAACAAAGGTTAGGTACGTTGCCATAATATTCTTTTGTATTATAACTTCTATGATTTCCTATATATAGGCATCTAACTCTTGGACATTCTTGCGTCTTTGTGTTGTATCTTCATGTTCTATTCCTATAAATAGGCATCTAAAATCTTGGTTATTCTTACTTTGTGGTGTTTCTTCATGTTCTAAACTATAAATAGGCATCTAACTGTTGGCTATTCTTGCTTCTTTGTGGTGTTTCTTCATGTTCTAACCATGAACATGTTTGTTATGATTTTTCTTTCCATCATTTCACTAATCTGCGTCTCGTCGCTAGAAGCTTGCCCTAAATGTGGCAACATGGATGTTCCATACCCCCTTAGCACCGACGAAAGCTGTGGAAACCCTAAGTACAGAGTCTACTGCAACAATGGCAACCTAGAATTCTTATCAGCCACAGGATTTTACTACAAAATCCTCAGCACCAATCCAAGTGCTTATAAGCTCATTATAAGCCCACCCTCGATACAAGAAAACACTTGCCAGTCTTCTGATCTCACTTTAGGAGGCCTCAGCCTAGATGAGGAGTCTCCCTTCAACATTTCTACTCGCAACACTGTCATGTTACTGAACTGCTCTAAAAACATTCTCTTGTCGCCATTAAATTGTTCTTCGAACAGCCTTTGCAGGCTCTTTGAAGACAAGGTAGTAATGGGTAGAGGTTGTAAGAACACACTATGCTGCACTTACCTTAAAGATGCATCCATGACTTCGCATAGAATCAGGATCAGGGTTGGAGGCTGCAGTGCTTACACATCTATCGTGGACATCAAGTCGGAGTCACCTGAATCTTGGAACTATGGCGTCGAGCTGCAATGGTTGCCTCCTAACTGAGACTGGCCGTGATGTTGCGGTAGGGAAAAGGTGCCTCCATTGGGAGGAATGGAATAACACTTTGTTTCTTTTTCTTGTTAGCTTTTCTGTTATCTGTTCCTGCAACTATCAAAGAGGTTCATGATAAGCAGGCTTTGGTTGATCCACTGATCACCAAACAGCTTTTGAAGAGTGTTTGACCTTGTACAACCTCTCCACTTGAATTTAATAACAAGGCACAGATTAAATATTTCAGTGTAAAATATCATAGGAATATCTGAAATTTGGAGATTAGCTTACATCCTTTATGTGGTAAGTTGGTAACATGAAATGGGGTATCACTACATAATACTTTCTATAAGCATCCAAAGAAATCATTATTTTTGCCAAAAACATAACTGACCATACTTAGAAAACAAGATAGATTTAACTTTTCTACTAAACCAATTCAAGTAGACATCCAGATGCCGCATACAATGTACTGAACTAAGTGACACATAATAGAGTATGAAGATACAAATGATTTTTATCCGTTCTTTCTTTCTTTTTTTCTTTTTCTAACAAAAATTTAAAAAAATAAAAAATTGTTGCAAATAAATCAACACTCGTATAAACAAATCGAAACCGTCAATGGGACACCAGAAATCTCAGGGATCACCCACTGGAGAAAATACAGGCAACTAGAGTATTGCCACTTCACATATGAACACCTCTCTCTCTCTATACCTAACTAATTCACATGGGGAAAAACGAAAGAAAAAGACCAACACAAAACACTTCCCTCAACACCCCATAACAGCATATCTCACTACTTCCCATTCGCTACTTTCCGCTTTCCATCAACAGAAGCCGAACGCTTTATAGTCTTTTGCAACGGTGAACTACCAGTGGATTGTCTCCGTGATGGTGGTGCTGGAATCAAACTCCTGTTGACAACAAAATAATTCACATTCAGAGCACTGCTGGAATGTAGCAGAATGACAAAGTTAAAGAGCAATAAGTGCAAGCCTGCGAATAGAATAATTATTCTTTGTCACCAAATTTTCCCTTCATCAATTCAATTCACCCAACTGGATGAATGGTTCTAAATGGTTCCTTATTATATTATGGAAAGTTTGCCAAATAGTGAAATGGAATGTTCGAAAGAAGAAAATCAGCAAAGAAAAAAGAAAGTTTATGATGGTTACAGATCATAGTACCTTATTTCTGGGATTTTTGTTTGCTTTGCGTTAGGTCTCTTAATTTTTGATCCCAGTCCATTCGGTATGTTGCTGACTTTGGGAACATTTAATTGCCAAAGAAAGTCTGGCTCAGATGAATCACTAGTTGCAGCCTCAAAGTCATCGGACTCATCCGTGGTTGCTGTCTCATACCGATTCCTTTGTGCTTCATAGTCTTGGCTGTCTTTTCTATTGGCTGAAAGTTTGTTAAAGGATTGTTCAGGGTATATCTTTGATGGGTCGGAGGCAAATCTCTGATAAAACATCTCAGGCAATTGTCTGTTTTCTTCTACCCAACGTCCTGGTGAAATTTCATCTCTACCTACCCCGTCTTGCTTGTTTACCATGACTTTATCAACCCAATTACCAGAACCCACTTCTTTCTCGTCTTCCTTTAACCCAGGGCTGTCAATGGGTGGCCAAGGAGGTGATTCCGTCAACAAGTCAAGATCTAAGCTTCTTTGCCTTCCCAACTTCCTAGTCTGCAGGCCAGAAGAGAAGAGTCGAACTCTGGTTAAATTGATTCTATTATATCCCAAACACTTGATTTTCAGACAACACAAAAATAAAGCCAATCTGTTTTTTCATTTTAAACCTTCTACTTGGCATTTAATGACTTCTTCTTCTTCTTTTTATTTCTCATTTTTATTTGCCATCATATAATAAATTAGTAACTTCCTCTAATAACAGAAATTCAATTCATTTCAGAGAACCAAATTGTTTCAAATAAATTATAATCTAATTTTCATTTTTCTTTTTTGATGACTCCAATTTCTGAAACAATCCCCTTGTCCTATCCAATTCGCTACAAGTTCAATTCAATTATTATGAATCCACTTTAATAACCAAGGTTATGGTGCTTGGGAGACATTGCCAATCTGTTTGGGGAAACAGATACTTCACTGAAGCATAATTATCAGAGACTTTGTTATGAGTTAAGCATACCTCTGCTGTACCAACATCACTCAGCCTCCGACTGTCTGACCCAGGAGACTTTGCTGTCACTCTTTCAGGGCTGCTGAATCTGGATTGCTGGTACTCTGCTTCTCCGTCCTTCCTTGCCAAGGCTGCCTTAAGACTAGCAATCTGGAAGCACATCATAAGTGAAAACAGCAATTAATTAAACAAAATGGAAGAGACCAGATAGGTAAAAGATAAGTGCTTCCTAAAGTAAACAGTCCGATTATGAAAGCAACAGGCATCCTCAAGTAACATGGATATAAAGAGTGTAAAAACCTGTTCCTTCAGCTCCTTGACATCTGCACTATCTTTGTTAGCCCGAGCAGCACCCAGCTCAACAGTTGAAACTCGTTCAGCAAATTTAAGTGTACTAATTGTTTCTCCAATAGCATCAAACTCAGGACTTACGTGAACGAACATTAGAGTCTTGGCTTGCCCTCCTAATAAAATATAAGAGCCAAAAACCTAATTACATAAAAAAATAAAAAAATAAAAGAAAGAAAAGAAAAGAAAGAAAGAAAGAGAATTTTCTACAGCCAGAGGATATTTAATCTTACCAAGTGAATCTTGGAGCAATTGTGTGAGTTTACTGTTTCTATAGGGAACATGAGAATTTTTCTGGGCAAGAGAAGATATAACATCTCCTAGAGCAGAAAGAGACTTGTTAATATGTTGCGCCTCCTTTAATCTATCTCCTACTGCCTCAGATTTATCAACTCTTTCACTTCCTGCCAGGTCAACCAGATGCATACAACCACGAAGAATTGTTCCAGATGTCAGATCTCTTCCTTGAACATGAACCATCAAGCAACTGCAGTTAAAATATACAATTGCACTAGAAGATTAGAAAACTGCTGATATGGTCTCAAAATCATAATTGCAAAATATTATAATTGGGTTACATAAAATTGTGAAAAATTCAGTAAATTATATTTATTTCTGATATTTTGTACCTGTGAGAACGACTACTACGATCATTCATGGCTGTAGCACCGACTGCACGATTTTTATGCCCTAGATTCATTAAATTAATAACATCTGATGTTGATGAAACCGGTATAAGGTTTGCATCTGGTACATTTATTCCGTTCTGAGAGCTGTTACGAATTTCTAATGTGCGTACGAGTTAAGAACACAAATATAATGTAGTTGGATTGAACAAAACAAGCTAAGGTGAGTGAATAAACAACCATTATATTCAGGAAAAAAAAATAAACAACCAATATAAAGGATATCTTTTTTGAGAACCATCTATCACAAGCAGATCCCTAACTTGCTCATTGTAGATCTCAATCATCTGAACGGAAACATCATACAAAAAAGTGTCCTTTCTCTGTTCTGAGATTAGAAATAAATCGCTCAATGCCCTGTAGTTTACACCTAGGCCCTCCTGTGTAATCACTCCAGGTCCAGTCTGCGTATAAAAATAGTCAAAATGGCAAAAAGGAAGGTCATTAAAAATGACCATAAATCTATTAATGTTAAAAAGCATTTAATGTATGGATTCATCATTGTGAGTGTAGCAAACCATGTATGGAATCTCTTACCATAGTATAAGTCTTCCCTGATCCTGTTTGGCCATATGCAAATATACAAACATTGTAACCATCAAGGACCGAACGAATCAAAGGCCGAGTGTCTGAAAATACCTCTTCTGCAGGAGGGAAAAAAAAAAAAAAATGTGGTCTAAAATATTGCTGACATGTGGGGGATTTATAAGAAGAAGAATAACTACAATGGGGACCTTAGCGACCTTGAGTTGCAGATGCACCAAAAACTTTGTTGAATGTGAACGATTTCCGGCCCTCTTTTCCATATTTTGAAGGAGTGAGAATTGTAATGTTCCCTTCATCTACATGATCCACACTGCTCAAACGATTTGGTTGCCCAGGCAAGAAAGGTCGCACTCGGCAGTACACCCTAATATTTCCTATTTAAACATAAGCAAGTAATTATTCAGTGTCATTAAAAATCCTAAGAACAATTTCTTACGTTAGCTAGCTTTAAGCCTTCACTGTCATTACATAACCCAACAACCACCCGTTATAGTTAGCTTTAAGTCACTGACAGTATTACCTTTGAGGTCTTGCACTTGATTGTATAACTTGCGGTTTTCTTCAAGGACACTGTGGTATCCTGAAGCAGCATGAGCTAGACCATGCAAATGTTTACCTATTAAAAATTGCAAGGGATTAGATTATTATTTCATGTTTGTAATCTCCATAAATGTGCAACAATTTGATCTGAAACTAACCAAGATTATTGACCTCTTCTTGATAAGTGTTTTGCAAATTCTGGATACCTACTTTTGCATTATGAAGAGTATGTTTCAATTCCTACAAAATATGAACATTAATTCACAATTACACTCATATGCAAGTTAGTTAAACACATAGTAGTCCAATAATTACTCAATTACCTGTATATCTTTATGTTGTTGTTCAACCAGCATCCGCTGTTTCAAAACCTGGTGTGTTGATTGCTCATCATGAATATCCTTTTTATTGCAGCATTCATCTTTTACTATCTTTGTGGTTGCTTCATCTTCCATCTTAACCATTACATCAGTAGAGGAATATGTCACTAGATTGCATTCAAGAACTATAGACAAAATTGAGATGCTTTGTGCAAAATGGACTAAACTGTACAATTTATTTGTTCTATCTG
The DNA here is from genome assembly GCF_030987335.1 of Cornus florida. Lineage (NCBI taxonomy): Eukaryota > Viridiplantae > Streptophyta > Magnoliopsida > Cornales > Cornaceae > Cornus > Cornus florida. The sequence goes on along the minus strand of NW_026775573.1, from coordinate 14,866,095 downwards.
AACTTTCTAAAAAAATGAAAACCATACATTTATTTCCCCAGAATCAGATATTGGGACACATTTGTTAGGGCCAGAGGTATCCATGTCTCCTAGAGTAGCTTTCATCTGTCAAATCACCAAAAAGATGTTAGATATAATGAAAAGCTCAATAGAAAAATTAACCACCTATCATTTGAAACTTTTCTACTCTAAAGACAAGACACTCATGTTATACGTCAAACCAAAAACATGGTAGAAAGGAAGCTGATTACCTCATTTTGGCCTGCTAAGCGGCGTTCAAATTCCTCCATAACTTTGCTGAGCATATTCTCCACAATCTGTTACAAACAACAAAGTAACATGTTTTCTCAGAACGAAAAATAGAATGCACTGGTCAAAGAAGGATGAGAATCTATCCATCAGTGATATAGTGATAATTTAACCAAGATATAATCAAACGTTCTATAGAAAGTTCCTTCGGTTATTATTACTCACTAAGTCAACAAATGTCAAAATATGATCCCCTTGTTTGCTGTGTATAAGCTTACCCCAACTCCTCATCACTTACAGCAGTTGGCTGAGGTATTCAGGTAAGATATTTTACTTAGTGCAACAAGCATAAGGAAACTTACACTAGGAATTTCTTCTTGCTTCTTTTCTGAAAGAAGCTCACGGACAAGCATATGCAAGGAACGGGTGTTACCCTGCAATTTAAAATGCAAACAGTAGTTTAAAGAGACGATTTTCAATAACGTCAAAGACTAGAATAACTCTCAAATGGTAAAGCTCTCTTACCATTTCATTGACATCCTCGTTAGACAAACTATCCAGAGACCTCTCACTTGACAAGTTCTTTGAAAAGGAATTCATGAATGGTTCAGAATTTTTCCGTACAAAATGCTTCCCAGAGCTGGTGAATTTCATATTTCCGCTATATTTCCACATACCACTTCCACCTCCTTGTTTCCAGTCGTGATATGATTTCAGTGCAAGTACACAGTTCACAATCCTTGAAGATTTTCCTCCCTGAAAATTCAGAATATGGAAGCTCAATTCCCCATTCATCATTTTAGGCAAAATTTTGTAATTGAAATAGATCAAAATACTTCTGCCAGTACCGAATTACCACACATCTCTACTACCTGTTCCAAATCAGAGGCTTCAAAGGTTGGCAGTCCCATTTCCTCCACAGCCACAAGGAAGTTCCTTACATTTTCAAAGTATTGGTATGCAGACAGAGCTGCCCCATCAGGAACAATAACAGAATCACAAGGAGCTTCGACTACCTAAGCAAAATGGAAACTAAGAGCATTAAAAGAAAAGACATATGATAAAGAAGAAGCAATAACAGCAACAAATTAAATAAAATAAAATCAAGAACTGAAATGAACCGTACTTTTGGCACAGCGCCAGGCTGAATCTTGTTGAGAACATTACAAAGGATTATTCCGCTTCGCAACCCAAGCCTGAAATCTTCTTCTGAAGGCTCAGCTGGCAAATCTTTACCCCCAACAACTCCAACCATCTTTCTTAGCCACCCAGCCACTTCATATCTTCTTATGGCTGCAAAACAACATCCCAACATAATTCTTTCAAACAAAATCAAGGCAAGAAAAGGAAAAACTTCACCTAGCAGCATAAAACTGACAAAAAAGAGATGCATTGCACTGAAATGGTCTCCAATTAACTCATAGAATTCGATATTATGAAAGAAAATGAAGAGTATTTATCTTTTCAAATTAAACAGAAAAGACCCCGCTTCATATGATACTCTGATCTCTTTTAAAGGCCACTGTCTATCAAGAATGCAATAATAAAGATAATTTATGGATTGGGGATGAACTCCTTCAACGTCATTGTACAATTCAAACAACTCCCAGTTCAGGAAGCTTTGAGAAATTCATATAAAAGCATCAGAAGGATATAATTGATTAAATTGTGTGCGTATATATATAATACCAAACAAGATTCAGTCGAATTCAGGAAACCAATAGATAAATGTCACATACTAATCATTGTGGACTAGAAATCACAAATTCAAATCAAAATTCAGATATATATAAAAATCAAATTATCGAAAATTCAAGAACAAATTTCAAAATAATGGAGAAAAAAAAGATCGTACAAGCTTCCTGAACCCTCCTAGACGCCATATCGAGGTCGTTCAAGCGCTTTCCATGCTGCCGAAGAACATCCTCAAGAACAGACGCCACAGAAAACGATAAAATACCCTCCGTCGCCATAAGACCACCGCCGAAAAGCAGAGGAACAAAACTGACCGTTAAACAATTGAAATTGAAATTCAATATTTCACCATCTGTGTTAAAAGAGTCTTCCAAATTCAAGCAAGTGTACCAATTTGAATACAATTCTCAAAAGAAAGAGAATGTACGTGTGTGTGTATATATATATACACTATATAGTTACAGATATACACAAAGAGGGCTAGGGTTTGATGGCAAGATCTATTGAGAAAGTAGAGAGAGAGAGAGAAATGGTGGGGAACTATAGAGAGAGGAGAGAGAAACAAATGGTGTTTGGATCTTTTTTCGTCACACTCTCTCCTCCGCCATAGCCTTTCTTTTTACCTCTCTGTATCTTTATCAACTCTCTCTCTCTCTCTCTCTAAATCTATACAACGAAGCAGGTTCCGAACCTCTCGGCTCGGACCCCTGACGGTTTGTATTCGACGGCTGAGAAAAAACTACTAGTGGCTAATTTTACATGTTCTTATTCTTTATTCCGAAATTGCCCCTGCTTTATATGAGTTGTGATTAATCAATTTCTTTAGAAAAATATACTTATATGTTGTTTTGGTTAAAATATTAAATATATATATTTTTTTGGCAAAATGAAATTTGTCGGGATCTGACTATAAAAATATATATATATATATATATCATGATGAGTTTAAGTTCATAGATTGGTATATTTCTTGGCAACTTATCATAATAAAAAGAAAAATGTTATAGATTCGTTCTCAAAATGTTTTTATAATAGTGATATTGGTGTCATTATATTTATGTGGTATACTGGTATTTATATATATATATATATATATATTGACCACCAATCTAATAAATTGCGCCCACGAAAAAAGAAAAAGAATGCTCTGCTATGTGTTTTATTATGGTTGCAGGGTTGCACCAAACACTGAAAAAAGAGGGAAACAATTTTGAAAAGTATTTGCGGGGCAAAAGAAAAAGTCAATTAATTTTAGATAGACTTGTATTTTATAGCTTTTGATGGTGTATTCAAAATCTAATTACATGATTATCGTGTCTTCAAGCTATTTTGAAGTTGTAGATATAAGGTACTATAAAATTAACTATTTATTTTATTTAGGGTTAAAATTATAAAACTTTCATTATTTTTAAATTTTGATCATAAAATTTTAATCTGTTTCAAAAAATCCCTATATTTTTAAAAAGTGATCCCCAATATCCGTATTCGACCCGGGACTATGAAATAACAAATTTAACCTTATTATTTAATGTTAAATTAAAAACTAAAAATTATTTTTTAAAATTACAAAAATACCCTTTAATCTTTTTCTTCACCTCTCACACCCCCTCTTTTTTTTTTTTTTTTTAGTTGGTACTCACACACACGTCTCTTCTGAGACTTGAACTCTTAACCTCCCTTTGGAAAGTAAGAGACCGATACCGCTAAGCCACTGACTCGTTGGTCTCCCTCTCTCTCTCTCAAACATAACTTTTGTAACTTAATTTTAAAAAATAATTTTTAATTTTTAATTTAACATTAAATAATAAGATTAAATTTGTCATTTTATAATCCGATTCAAGAGTCGGATACAGATATTGGAACAATGTGATCATTTTTTAAAAGTGTATAGGTTTTTAAAACAAGTTAAAATTTTATGATTAAAATTTGAAAGTATGAAAGGTTTTATGATTTTAACCCTTTTATTTAGCTATTGATCTATGCTTTTCTTTTCTCTTTTTACACGTAATAACAAACACATCAAGACTTAAAATATTTCTAATAACATAAGTCATACCTATACAAAAATGTTACTTCAATTTTATATGTATATTTTGAAGTCAGAAGTTTATGCTAATGAGCTTGAACTCTTAACATCTCTCAATTAGATTCCTTAGTAATTATATCTAATCATTAAGGATAATTATAACTAATCATGAAAAGGTTAGATAAAACTTACATGCATTGTAGGGATAATTACTTATACTTCACCAAATCATAAACTAAATTTCTTTAAAATTTATCTTTTGTCTGTTCAATCATATATTTATAAAGTAAACTTAATAGGGAGACGATATTAACAATCTCTTTTTAACCAAAGAAAAATGATTTGTTTCATCAAACAGAAGTGCTTGGTTGAACAATTCTTATATGTTGATATAGGGAATTCGTGTAGGTCCCTTTATGTTGCATCTAACAATTTTATTGACATAGACAACTGTAATGCTAGATTATGTATCATAACTCTTAACCAAATGCATTCCTCTTTTAAAGTAAAATCACAACGATTTTATTGACACGGACTACTGAAATGTTAGGTTATGTATCATAAGATGCATTCCACTTTTAAAGTAGTTCCAAACCTTTAAACAAGAAAACTTTTATCACCCTTAATCGGATACATTAGAGGTATATTTGTCATTTATTTCAAATAATAATAATAATAATAATTAATAATGAGTTTATCCGGTTAAAAAGAGAGTGCATTTATCACCATCAATCGATATTGTCTAGTCCATTAACCTACTTCTTCTTTTTTTATTTGATAATATATCATAATAAAAGTCTAGTTTTTGGGAGAAAAAAAGTCTATTTATATATATATATATATATATATATATATATATATATATATATATAATTGTGATGTTTTGATAAGGCAACTTTACTCTCCGATTAAATTGATTTTTGACATGCATGCTAAAAATGAAATAGACATTCTATAAAATTAATTGTTAAAAATTTATGGGTTTAAGTAAATTTTATTGATGGATATAAACTTAAATTTTAAACTAAGCTATTAAAAGGGCACCGACATGTGCCTACAATGAGTTCCATATTAATTTTTACATGTGAATTTCAACAAACTACTTTTTGATTTTATATAATTTCTCTCATTGGCTACAAAAGTAGTTAAAGCCAAGCAATCAAAGCAACCACTTCAAGAGGGAAAAAAAAAAATGGTTGCACTTACCACTGAAGGAATTTCTTGGTGTAACCTGCAATTTTTCATTTATTTTCTTTTTAATTTCTTTTATAAGAAGAGTAACGAAATTTTTTCAAATGATCCCGATTAATAAAATTCGTGTGACAGATATGGATCTCATCATATGATGTGAAATTACCGCTCACATAACCTTCTTTCAGAATCTTTCGAATCCGAAAGATGTACTATTTTCTTTACAAGAATGCACTTAATTAATTCAGGGAAAAAAAAAATGAATGCACTTAATCCCAAAGTTGGAATAATTTATATTTGAATTCTCATAGGTAGTGCATGCATTCTTAATTATTAGATTTCGATCATCATGATTTACATAACTTAATAGATACAAACTTTATAATTGAAAAATCATATATTTAGAACAACTTTGACTAACAATAAAATGTAAATTAATATATAATAAATAAAAATACATAATTAAAATTAACAATAAATGGAAATAGAGTTCAATATATAAGAGCTGGATGATAGAGATGCACATATAAACATGTCCTAAAGCTTATGGTGAAGTTTATATTTAAGGAGTGTTGCTACTCCACCCAACTAGAAAACAACCGACAAAAACCGACTCATAAAATTACTTTACGTTCCTTTCCTCTTTTCTTTTCTTTTTTTCACCGGCTTCAATTATTTTCCACCAAAGCAATCGGAGACCTTTGGTTGGAATCCAATTACGAATCCGACGATATCATGGGAATAACATTTTGTTTGTTCAGAGTCTTCAGACCCGCTGCCCTTCGTCCTCTCCAACTCCGTTGCCGAAGTTGAGTAGTCGATGCCGTTCAGACCCACCGGTAAGAAAATCCCGTCGCCACCGTTCGTTCTCACTACAGTTTAGTCACGCCATTCTGACATTGGAACTGCGTCCTTGAATCGCTAGTGTAGTTCCTCCTTGCCTTCACCGGGCTCTTTTCTCGAAGTTCAGTTCATCACCGGCCTCGTCATAGTTTAGTAGTGCCGTTTCTGCATTTCAGTCCACTACCGTCGCCGAAAAACACGTGAAGAAAGAGAGGGGTGGGTTTTGCAATGGAGTGAGAGGGAAGGGTTATGCGCAGAGGAAGGGAGAGAGTGTTGTGGGCAAATAGTTTTTTGTTGGTCGAGATTTACTTGTCAAAAATAATATTTTCCATATTAAAGTCTATATGTCAACTCGTAAAATAATAAAGTATCTATGCTTTACATCTATGTGTAGCATAAATACTTTATTATTTTACGAGATATATATATATATATATATATATATATAACACTAAGTAAAGTGGAGAAGGAAAATAGAGTATATTAGTAAAGCCTTTGAGAGGTGGAGACCACCTTTTTTTCTTTTTCTTTTTTAATCATGATGCTAATAAAAATAATAATAATTCTCATTAAAAACCCACCATAAATAATCATTTATAATTTTATTGAAATATGTCTAACATTCTTTATATCTAAATTAATGTAAAGTGGAGTTAAATCTAAGTTACCCTCACACAAAATGGTCGGTGCATACATTAAAACAAAAAATAGAAGTGTACAAGTACTAGGGTTGGTTAGTGGCTCAGATTGAATGTGAATAAAATACAGTGGTGTCTATATATATACCTCTCAATTGGATACATTCATATAATTATTTCATATAAATTCAAAGATTTATTTGGCTTTATTGTGAATCACTCCAAGCATGCCAAAGATAAAGGTACGTGTATTATAAGTTAAATTGTTGATTTATGACCATTAATTGGGTAATTGCATGTATATACTTCCATTTTATAACTTTCTCCAAATATGATTTTATTTCACTGTCCAAATATAGCTATTGTTTTCTGTACATTTTTATGTTATTTTTACTTATTTGAACTTATGAAATAATATTATCTTTGAAATTTATGCCAAATTATAAGTAAAAAAAGATACAAATTACATAATTTTATGCAATTAATTATTTCGTCCCCAATCTGTACGTGATTGAATCAGGATCCTCTCCTATTTATCTTACGTCTGCCACACAATTATATCACAAAATGCAATAACAATATAACAATTCATGTAATAAAATACATAATGTTGCAATGTTTTAATACTATTAAATCAAAATTTTAACATACTTACATAATTATTGTATTATCGATTTAAAGTTGTTGCATATTTAAATTTATTGCATTACGATGTCAAATTGTTACATTAGATACAGAGATGATGGATAGGATACCGGATTAGGTTATGCTATTACACAAACAAAAGGTGTACGTTTATTAGGAGGAGAAGATCGCAGATTTGATATTAAATCAATAGATTTCGTAGTGATTTGATTTGAAAGTTTTATCTCAGCACAACTAATTTTAATGGGTGTTCTTGTTTGTATCTATAATTAAATGTGTTCTTATATATCTATATCTAAACTATATCTATGAAGAAAACAAATTGAACAATTGTATATGGCAACATATGATCAATCAATTAACCTCCCTTATTTATTCCCTGTGATGTTATGATAATCCTCCATATAATATACAGTGCCTTTGCTTATGTTCCAAGGCTAACCATGTAACCATGATTATAGGACTCAATTTTACGTAAAATAATTTATTTAAATTTTCTATTTAGTCATTAAGTATTACAAATTTTAAAATTTCGATTAGCTACTTTTATTTGTTATTATCTAATCAGCCCACCACCTTATATATTTAAGTCGCTACTTTTTAACATTTGAAAACATCCTACGTACTAAACAACTGTGCCAACTTACCTAACAAAAAAAATCTGTGCCAACTTGGTTTAATGATAACACCCGAACGTAAGAGTAAAAAAGAAACAAAAAATTAAGTTAAGTTTAGAAATACTGAATTGACTTTTTGAAATTTAACATAGAAACAAAAAAAAAAGTAGTTTAAAATTTGAATTAATTTTTTATTTTATTTTAAATTTAAAATGTCCGAAATCTCTTAACCTCATCATAGAGTTGGGTGAATAAAATAAAATATTATATTATATGTGGATGTATATAATTGTTTATCTTCGTATATTCTGGTGTAATTAATGTGATAATGATACTTATGTTGTTTGTAATGAATGAGAGATTTAACTCTCAATAATAGCCGATTATGGATGGGTTAGAGATTAATATCTCTAATAATAGACACAGACACGGGCCACAAACACAATATGGCATGAATACGTCGAGTCGTCGACACATTAAATTCTAAAATAGAAAGACACGGATGCAACGTGAACGTACATAACTATATATCTACATGTGTTTGTGTTAAAAATGTAGGAAAATGTTGGTCAAATGTCTAAGAAGTGTCAGAAAGTGTCGGTTGGTTAGCTAACGTCCGATACATGACACAAATATGATTGTAGAAGTGTCCCTGCTTTGTAGAAGACAAAATATAAGTTTGATTGAAGCGTGTGACCAATTCTAAATGTGCTTGTTGATATTATATCCGTGATATTCAACAAAAGGCTTGTCGTGGTAATATCGAGAGAATTAACTCAAGGGAAAAACTCTCATCTTACATCTTTGAGATTAAAAATTCAATTCTCCTTATAATTAGAATTTTCTAGTAACTGCTCGTATACGTTAAAGCACGGAGATTTTATGAATGGCGCAATAAATTTTCTCTTTGATTTAAAGAAAATAACACAATTATTCATCAAAATAATATAGAACTTCACAATTATTTCAAAAAGTAATTAAAATTTTAATTAAAAATATGTGTGTGAAGTGCAATGGTAGACAGAAAAAAAGATTGAGGGTGCTATTGTCATTTCCTACCTGCAGTCTTCAACGTTCGAAAAATATTCAAACAGTTGGCTCGGACTCGAACCAGGCAGGTCAGGATTTGGGTTTGGGAAGGTCTCAGTCCGCGAACAAAATACGTGAAAGGGGACGGTCCCCCTATTGGGCGTGAAATGGCGGGACCCATCGGAACTTCATGTGCCGGCTTGAGGCTGCCGGCGGGAACTCAACCTTTGCAACGACTGGGACCCACTCGCTCGACTAAAGTACTACCAAAACATGTGTGTTGATGATAATATGATAAGAATTATCAAGTGTCATCCTAAATAAAATATAAACAAAATTTTCAAAATCTAAAGTAATTTTATCAATAATAAAAAAAAAGAATTATTAGAAGCACTCAAACTTTTGATGCCCATTTTATATATATGTCCAAAATACACATTTAAAATAAACAAATTCGAATTCTGAATTGTTGTGAATTTTTTTACGACTTCGATAGTATCAAATGTTTAAATTATAAATAACTAATACGTTAATTTCATGTTAATTGATCCCATCTTATATTAATTAGTAAAAATAAAATTTGTTAAAGAAAATGAAGCCGAAAAGATTGGAAATTTCATCAATTTTAGTAAGTAATTTTATCATATGCAGATTATATTAAATATATACTTACGCGAACAAGGACTCATGTTAATATTATCCCTAAATTTGAATCATATTGTTTTTGAAAATAAAGAGTTGCACTTCTAAAAAATAATCCATGAATTTCCAAGTAAAATATATAGGAATCAAACATGTCAAGACTTGCATTTAGGGTTTGAGACTTTGGTATAAAATGGCATCTTAAAATTTTATAGAATTCACAATGTCAAAAATCTTTAGAAGTGCTCATGCCTCACCTACCCAAACAAACTATGTGAGATAGACAAAAAAAAGGAAATTTCAATCCCCCATCCAAAGTTTATCCTTATATATATATATATATATATATGCATTCTAGCTGTATGAATGTAATAACCAACCAATAGCATCTACATTAAGTTCATCTGGAAGTACAACAAAAGAGATCCAAAAGTTTATTGTCACTATTTTTGGTGGTTAGTTGTTGTTATTATTATTAGAGATAATTGCATTTATATATGATGGTATTCAATTCAACAAATCTTTATCCAAATTCCAAATATTATCAACTCTTTCTTTATTTTTTATTTTTTTTAAAATGTTGGTGCTACTCTTCCTAATCATGTCTCAACAAGTCTAACAAAATTAATTTAGTATTATTTAAAAATAAAAATAAAAAATTCAAATCCAAATGATCCTAGCTAATCCAAATTCAAATTTTAATAATTTAGAAAGGGGAATTTTATGCCAAAATATCCAATCATGCTTCTATGGTTCTTTTATTATTATTATTATTATTATTATTTATTTTATTTATTTATTTATTTTTTTGTGAAAATGAAAAAAGGTGGATGTAATCAAGATACATGTCTTGCTATGGTACAATGTGGCACATGTTTAGGTAGTGAAGACCCATGCTTTTGGGCTCTGATGCACAGTTTTGCTTTTCCAAAACAAGTAAGATATGTTAAAGAAATAGGGTCCCCTTTCTGAATAAGTATGTCAATTGGGGCTATAAAGGTCAGGGGACACATCTTTTTTGGTGACTGCATTTGCAAGCAAAACCTAGGGTTAGGCCAAGCAAACACAATGACACTGACTCTTGACTGAGATGGGCTCCAAATATACTTGCCCAAAACTGACCTCAACCATCATCATAATCACTCTAGGGAATAAGCAGTCAAATTGTTCATCAAAAACAAAGCAAGAAAAAAGAAGAAGAATTTGAGATATATATGTGTGTGTGTGCGCGCGCGCTTATATTCAAAACTACATTATGTATATGTTCAGTTCATGTCATTTATGTAGATGTAATGTATCTATATATCAGATACTGATATAGGAACAAATAACAGTGGCTATAGCATAATCTTAGTAGGCTAAATGGGAATGTCCAAAGCTTGCTTTTCAAGTTCAATTTAGTTAGTTGTAGATTAAGACTTTCTGTTCGAGTGACTTGATCAAATTGACTGGTCCAATCTAACCTCAACTTGACAGATCCCAACTTTAGTAAATCTCCATAAAAAAACGTAGTTAATAAAATTAAACAAATGGCATTATTTAGTGGCCTAGTGTAACTAGGGGTCGGGTGGTTTACGGTGTTACTAAAAAGTTAAACTATTAGGTGGAGCTAACACACAACTCATCATATATATACATTTATTTTTTTATCTAGATCCGATGTGATCCAAGTCCCCTTTGTAATATCTAGTTGATAGAGTGCACAGCTCTTCGAGCGAATGTGCTCATATTCGAATTCTCCTTCCCTTAATTTGCTAGGATAAAAAAATAAAATTAAACAAATGAAAAAAAGAAAAGAAAAGAAAGAGTATTTTTCATACTCTATTGTGATTAAGGGACATAAGTCATTGAAACCCCTCACATCCTCAAATTATTTTGTTCACTAGATCCAACATCCTTCTAGAAATTTGAAAAACCCTAATCAAAACACATATATAAAAAAGTACAATGAGATTTAGGAAGGGTAAAGATCATCATCATCCCTTAAATTTTCATCTCAAATCATGATGTTCAATCACATATCTTCTCTAAACACAATAATCAGTTGCTCTTTTCCAATGCATCCCATGTGTTGAATGAATATGCATTCTGTGACCTAATTTTAATGCAGCATATAGGTTTTAGCTAGATTAGCAAAGTTGTTTAGACCCCATCACGTTTTCTAACCTTCCAAAAGAAAAATAAAGTTCTAAGAACCCTTTATTGTGCCAAATGACTTGTCAAATTATTATGTCCAATCCCTTTAAAATGGTAAACTAAATCTAGCATTGAGAAAGAGAAAAAAGAAAGAAGATTAAACCAAGGCAATGGCTTGGTCCTAAAGCTTCTAAATGGGGATGTTCTTCTTTTTGGGACAAAAGATTCCATTTTATGAGATGATAATCACTATCTTTATCCAATTACCATTAAAAATTTTGAAAACTAGGATGGTCCCCTGATTTGGCTATGATGTGATAAACTAGATTAAATTTTGAGGGGGGGCTAGGCTAGACATATGCTTGTCATCAGCACTCCAAGTCATTGAACTGGACAACTCACCCCCTTAGAAGCCATATGTGGGGAACAAAAGGGAATAGTGATGAGTTGTTTCTTGAAGAAAGTTGAGTCCAACAATTAAGATTAGACCGTGTGTGTATATATTGATATAATCATGTGCTACTAGCCTACAACTAGGACTTGGTTTTTTAAAAGATTTTGCAGCAATGTTACACTAACTTTGAATTTGGTTTGTTTTCGAGTCGATCCACCTAACGTCCCGATGATTGAGCTTTGTGTGAGCTTTTTTTTGACCATTTTTTTCGCTTGCTGGTCGTGGACTGTATTTAGTACTCTCTTGTAGCCCAATATACAAGGCAGCTTAGGGTTTGGAGAGGGATTAAAGAGAACACTGAAAATCGCTGAAAGAGAGAGAGCGAGAGTTAGGGTTTGGAGGCTGAAACTTATAAACTCCTGATTTTTTGCATAGTGAAATATTTCGCTAAATCTCTATTGTGATCAATGTAGGAACCACTTGTGGTGCTTGTTTTTGTCGTGTTTTGTGATTGTTTCTTAGTCGTGATAGTTTGTTGTAACACAAGTCTACACCTAAGCTATAATTTTAGAAATTTTTTGAGCTCTAATGTTAATAGACAGGTTGTAGATTCCTCTCTCTCATCCCTCTTTAAAAAGTTAGTGCTCTAGAGAGCTCCAAACAATAGCCTATTCTGCCTTGTACTAGCAAATCTTTTTTATTAAATATATGCATGGTATTGGTACAAGTAAACATAACAGTACAAAAGCAACCAAAAGCTAGCATAAAGCTTATAACAAGTATCTAGCAGGCCATAAAGAGGTAGCAAGAACTCTCTTTGTCCTGACTAATAAGTCATGTGGTTGCTTAAATTAATCCTCATCTATGGCCCTTCAATTGAAGATATATAATACTTCAACTAAAGTTGAGGACATTTGAAAACATTGCCAAGGTGTGTCTATCCCCAAGCACAATTATATAAGGTGTGTTTGGATGCAGTCTATGTAATAATGACTTCTGCTAGAACATTCGTTCCTTTTAAATTCTCCTCATTGAGAAAAGGTGGGAAAAAAGTATTGTTTCAACATCAATTTCAATCGAACTATTCAAGGACACCTTTCAACTTCCATCAAGAAGCTAGCTTATCGCATCAACTCTCTTCATGACTATTGACTAACCTCTTCTTTCTTAAAGTTGCATGGATTTGCAAATGTTAATCCGAATGTTCTTCCATGCCTAATATGTGTATCTTGAGAACTGAGAAGTATTCAATTTGAAGTTCAGAACTAGGAATTTATCAGGAGATGAAAATCAATTTTTAGTATATGTAGAAAAAGGTACAAGAATAGCTGTACATATTACACATTCATATATACAATTGCTTCCACTTACAGGGAAAAAAAATAAATAAATAAATTATCAGCATACCCTTTTTCATAGATTTTGTCTTTTATAAAAATAAAGACAAATTTGGTATTAACAATGTTTCATTAAAAAATGTAATCTTTTTCTTCCATTTCCTTCTGTTTCCTCCTATTTTTGAGATGATAACAAAAGCTAGTATTCATGCCTAATTGAATCCTTCCAAATCCCTCGTTTCTTTTCTTTTCTTTTCTTTCCAACATTTTGTACCAAACACAACATCACATCCCTCCGTTACCTTTCTTTTCTTTTCCTTCCATTCCCTTCTCGCCAAACTGGTCCTAAGGAATTGGAGTATTTAGAAATGGTGTGCTAGGACTGGAGGAAGGTACTTGAGGTTGTGTAAAGGCTAAAAGGCTTATGTTGCACCAGATAGAGAATGGAAAGGCTATTTCATTACCATTTGCTTTTGGACCTATATTGGGTGGACTTTGGACTAAATAAAATTAAAGATTTAGAAATCTCAATCCAAGCCCGACGTTGCTAATATTTTCAAAAATAATCAATGGAGGTTTCGAAGATGAAATTAAATGGACACCTTACTACAAGTTCTTGGAAATAAATTTTCATGGAACCATGTGAAATTGCTAAGCATTCTACAATTCTAGGTTGGATCATCATCATAATCTTTGCCCTTTTTTCAAATAGATGGGACGGCCACATAAATTTTCTTTTTCTGTTGTATTCTATTATCCGTCATTTAACTTTCTTAAGTCATTTTTAATTATTTCATTATATGTTAGTTTTTATCCGCCCTATTAGACTCTTACCTTCTATACAAATTAGCCTTCTCTTTTTCACATATTACACATATAACTACATATCAAATACACTTGCTCAATTGTTATCTTAAACAAAAAATTATCTCAATATACACCATATAGGTAGGTTCTGGAATTACAGACTGTATGAGTCAAAAATATCAATGCATGAATTTGAATGGCTATGAAAAAATTTTAATCACAGTAAATGTATGTCTTGTGGGAGGGAACTCACAAAATTAAACACCCAATTAAGACTTGAAAATCCTTTTTGGTCGAATGTAGGTTAATTATAGGTTTCAAATAAATTAAATGATACATTTTAAAAATGCCTAAGGTACAAATACATAGCCAACCTCCGAAATCAGCATATTGTCAGGCACCTCCTAGTTGTAGGAAGTTGTGCCATGTGTTGAGAAAGACTCTGTTCTACATGGCATAAGTAGAAAAAAATTATAAAGTCTTTCAAAATTATGTGGAGATTGTCCAGGAAAAGTAGGAAGATTATAGAATGTTGGAGAGAGCTTATAAATATGTGTACAACGCAAAGAATATTTTAGAATTGTGAAAGAGGATGCCTATAAATAAGTGATTAGTTTCTTCTAACCACTAAGCTCTATAATTCCCGGATAAGATGTTGCACCAGACAATTGGGGTTTGTGTAAAGCCTAATAAGCTTAAGATGCATCAGATAGATAATGGAAACGCTCCCTCATCATAGTATGACAATTTGATTTTGTACTTATATTGAGTAGACGAGCAGTAAATATTATTTAGTGTTTAGATCTCAATACTTCTTGTGCACTGCTTGCAGCCAAAAGCCAAATTTTTAATATTACTTTCCAAAAAATATATATATTTACTTTTGAGAATGATTGAGAGTCCAAAACTTACCGACTCCGAGTGAACGCTTGCGTTATAATGTCATTATAAAATTAATCAAATTTATCCATAACCCTATCCCTATCATTTTGCCAAATGATCCTTAGAGTATATCTAACAGGGTGTTAAATTTTTTTTATTTTTTATTTTTTTGTGTAAACCTACTAGACGCATGATATTTACAATATATATATATATTTATCCCAAATATATATATATACATATATAATTGTGGCTTTTTTTTTTTTTAAACAATATATTTTGACATCTTTCTATATATGTTTTTGGAGTTTGAAATTTCAAATCTGAATATTCAAAATATAGAAGGGCAAATTAGTAACTTTTCAGAGAGACAAGGCATGTCTTACATGTCTCCTTAAAAATTCCTACTCCCAAAAGTGACTTTTAAATTAGGACAGAGAGAGTATATACTATTGGTGGAGATGTACTTATAACCTAATAGGGAAAATTAAATTTTAATGATCAACCCTAAACGAAAAATTTTCCAATGTGACCATATAAAGTAAGAAAAAGAGAAATAGTGACCAAATTTAAAACTTAGTTACAGAAAAATGAACATTGGAATTTATTCCCTAAATTACCCTTCACGCATTAAATAAGAGCACGTTCCTTCCTTTTTTTTTTCCGACTATCTACTGTGAATTCAATCCTAGCCGTTGGCGACTCCCATAAATTTGATGCCTGGTTAATATTTTTAATATAAATAAACTTGATGCCTCATTAGTATTTTTAACATAAAGGAAATTTAGGAGCCACATTAAAAACTAAATAAGACAATAGGAAGTGCATGACTGAATATTGATAATCAATCTTGAATATATATATATATTTTTCCCAAAAACACAATGTCTCTTTACATCTAAAAAGAAATACTCCGTACTAAAACCCGAGGAATTCTAGTATTTGTATGGTAATAACAAACTTGATTTTTTCAAAGATGATGTGGGGCAATGATTAATAGACAGGCAAACAAAAGCATGACCAGAACTTCCATTAACTGAAGCTATTAGATACACTGTATTGGCATTAAAGATTAAAAAAAAAAAAAAAAAAAAAAATGAAAGTGAAGAAGTACAGCAACAAGAGACGAGAGACAAACATCAAATCCAGTAAATTTTAGGGTTGTGCGAGATCAAAGCATGACCAAATTGATTGACGCACATATCAAATGTGGGAGGAAGGAAGGGATGACATTGTGTGTGTTTGGACGCAGTCTATGTAATAACGACTTCTCTAGAACATTTGTTCCTTTTAAATTCTCCTTAATGAGAAAAGGAGGGAAAAAGTATTGTTTCAACATCAATTTCAATCGAACTATTCAATGACACCTTTCAAATTCCATCAAGAAGCTAGCTTATTGCATCAACTCTCTTCATGATCGAGTGATCAACTAAC
The DNA here is from genome assembly GCF_030987335.1 of Cornus florida. NCBI lineage: Eukaryota > Viridiplantae > Streptophyta > Magnoliopsida > Cornales > Cornaceae > Cornus > Cornus florida. Next base: position 14,849,530 of record NW_026775573.1, on the reverse strand, counting down.
CTCTTCTTTCTTAAAGTTGCATGGATTTGCAAATGTCAATCCGAATATTCTTTCATACCTAATATGTGTTTCTTGAGAAGTACTACGTATTCAATTTAAAGAACAATTTGAAGTTCAGAACCAGGAATTTATCAGGAGATGAAAATCAATTTTTAGTATTTGGAGATGGTGTGCTACTACAGTGCTAGGGCTGGAGGAAGGTACTTGAGGTTGTGTAAAGGCCAAATGGGTTATGTTGCACCAGATAGAGAATGGAAAGGCTATTTCATTACCATTTGCTTTTGGACCTATATTGGGTGGACTTGGGACTAAATATGTCGAAGATTTAGATCTCTCAATCCAAGCCCGCATTGCAAATATTTTTTTAAAAAATCAATGGAGGTTTCCCATTGCATTAAAATTCAAAATTGATGGATTTGGATTATCATCGTCATCATTCTTGCCTATATTTCAAATAGATGGGTCGGTCACATAAATTGACCATGTCATTATAATAATTAAATTTCTTAAGTCATTTTTAATTACTATCTCTTATCTTCTATACAAATTAGTCTTTTCTTTTACTCCGTATTAAGTAATAAAGGGGACTCGAATACGGACATACCCACTCGAAAAATTAGGTGCTCTAACATCTAAACCTAATACCCGACTGAGTCACATTTCAAGTGTGCTCCAATATATGCCACAACCCTAACTAGAACTCCCATTATGTAGGCACAAAAACCGCATCTCTACTTTCTCAATTACAATCCAAACTCAAATGTTATCTTAAACAAATATATATATATATACACCTTCCATGATTTATAATGTAGGGTCTGGAATCACAGAGGGTGTGATTCAAAAATATCAATGCATGAATTTGAATGTACATGGAAATACTTTAATCAGAGTACATGGAAATACTTTAATCAGACTGAATGTCTGTGTGGCCGGAGGGAACTCACTAAATTAAACACCCAATTTTCGCCATAAAGACTTAAAAATCCTTTTTGGTTAAATGCAATCCGTGCATGTTTACAGCGACTACACTCTAACAAAATAATATTGCACATGCCATTAGGCAACCGTGTTAATTGTAGGTTTCAAAAAAATGCAAATGATACATTTTTAAAATGCCTTTAATCAAGACAAGGTGCAAATGCATAGTCACTCTCCTAAAATGAAAATATTGTCACACCCCTCTTATTTGGAGGAGGTTGTGCCACACAGGCGACAAGCGGGTGTTGAGGACGACTCTGTGCTACATGTCATAAGTATAATAAAATTCTAAAGTATCTCATAATTATGTGGAGATTGTCGAGCATATATTGTAGAGATGATGGGAAATTTTATAAAATATTGGAGAGATTATAAATATGTGTATGGTGCAAAGAATATTTTAGAAAAAGTAGGAAATTTTATAAAATATTGGAGAGATTATAAATATGTGTATAGTGCAAAGAATATTTTAGAAGTGTTAAAAGGATGTCTATAAATAAGTGATGAGTGTCTTTTGAAACCACTAAGCTCTATAATTCCCGGACAAAATGTTGTACCAGATACGGGAGGGTTGTGTGAAGTCTCAAAAACTTAAGTTGCACCAGATAGAGAATGGAAACAATCTTCCATCATGGCATGACAATTTCATTTTGTAACTATCTTGGGTAGACGTGGATTAAATATCATTCAACATTCAGTGTTAATAGGTAAATAAAGGTTGTGCAACTCACACCACGATTGGCTGGGGGATTACAGATAGAAAATTAGATTGGGGGCAGATTTTTACTCTGTAACTAAATTTAGAAAATTTTATAGATCAATTGTAATATAATTTTGTTTAAATACTAGTCACAGTATATATATTTTTGAAAACAATCAAAAATAGAAAAAAAAAAAAAAATACAACTTAATAGTAGATGAAAAACTGATATTAAAAGAAGAATATAAAGAAAAAAATGACGAATTACAATTTAAAAAAGAAGAGATAAATAAGCATTATTAGAGAATTAATTTTCCTTCAATTGTTTTAGTTTTTCAAAAATCTAATTTTGGGAAGAAAAAATTTGAGTAATTTGATTCTGGGGAAAGATATACCTAAATTAAATATTAGAAAAAAAAATAATGGATTTTAACTAAACAAAACAATTTTAAATAAAACAAGATGTCAATAAAGATTGTTATATAATTATATATATTTTTCTCGTTAATACCATTTTGCTTCATGCATTTTTATTAAACATGAGGAACATTAGTGATTTTTATCCTTTTTTTCCCTGAATTAATATTATAGATATTGTAAATGTGTACATGTAAATAAAATAACAATAAGGCAGATGCCTCCATAGTCTAATGTGTTAGTGCCTTCCGCGGACTTTAGAGTGCCAAATTTCGACTTTCTGCATCTACTAATCTAATTTATAACACTTCTTGCCTTGAAAAAAAAAATTTTAAAAAAAAAGAAAAATAAAATAAAATAACAATGTGTTGCGCGCGAAAATGATTTCAATAATAAAGAGCTTAAATTTTTGTTTCTCAATATTTAAGCTTAGAAGTATAATTAAAAGGGGGTTCAGGTTGAAATTTTATTAAATTTCAAGGAAACACGTACAAAATTTATTTTCAAACTCTCTATTTTGCATCAATATATGAGTGGTTGGGGTATTAACATTTAGGGACAATATTTACAAATTAATTCGCCCCGTAGCCTTTGGAATGGTTAGCTACTTCTTGTTGGCCTCATGCACCGGAGGAGTTCACAACCGTAGTGGCAACCTAATAATATTTTATAAATTGTAAAACAATCTCGATAGATAACTAATAATCATGTTTAGGAAAAGCAAGTAAATGAAACTATTTAATTACTATGATACCCTTTTTCATAGATTTTGTCTTCTATAAAAATAAAGGTAAATTCGGTATTAACAAAATTTTATTAAAAATGTTTGTTTTTTTTTGTTTTTTTTTTTCCTAGTTGATACTTACGCACAAATATCTCTTATGAAATTTGAACCCTCGACCTCCCTTTGGAAATCAAGAGGCTGATACCGCCGTTGTACCTTTTGAACTCAGCAATTCTTTTCTCCGCTAATCGCCCCTTCCATGGGCCGGTCTAACCTTCTAACCTAATTGAACATATAAATCTGTATTTTAGATGGCATTTAGGTGAAGTTTGTTCTATAAATCTCATGCACGCACAGCATAGGTCAATTCTCTGTCTAAATAAAGTAAACCACTAGATCCATTTCTTTGATTAGCCAACGTACGTACGCCCGCTAGCCATAAAGCATAAGACGGGATCACAAAATAGAAATAAAGATGTTAGATCCAAGCTCCCCCTCTGCATCTAGAATTGTTGTTGAATCTGTCCAGCGAATGGGACCAGCCGAATGAACATCTTATTACAATAGCTACAGAAGGGATTCCATCGTCGAACTTGGAGTTCATTGCTCGTCGATAATTCGAGAAATTCTTTGCTCCAGTGGAAGCATGGAGTTTAGTTGCACAACATCTTAGGTTTAGGGAGAGCCTAATGTCACACCCCGCAACCAAGAGGCTATGCCACGCAGACGCCCAGCAGACGATGACATGGAGCCTGCATGGATTAGAGCTTTCTAGACTTCTCTACACAAGTATGGAACTTTCCGGAATTCTCTAGATTAGTGTGGAGTTGTCTAGCCTTTTCTAGACTTGTCTAGAGTTGTATAGAATTCTCTAGACTTGTCTTGTACATAGTAGATAGTTCTAGAGTTGTGTAGATATTTCTGGAGGATTCTAGATACTAAATCTAGGCCACACATTTGTACACATCTAGAATGTTCTTGTAAGGCCAAAGGCCTATAAATAGGAGGTGGGGGTTCATTTGCTCCTCACCAAGCAACCAAGTTGTAATCTCTCCTCTCAAGTAATACAAGTTGTATACATTCCCAAACTCTCTTGCTCACTTGCCTAACCTCTTCCTACACACCCAAGTAAGCAAAACACTTGTCTAACCTTAGTCTTCACTGAGCTAGCACACTCGGGTAGGCTGACTTAGCGCTTCAAGGGGGCTTGAAAGTGTCTAAGGCCGCACGGGAGCTTGAAAAGGTTCAAGTCCGTGACAGTTGGTATCAGAGCTAAGGTCGTGAAGCGTCACACCTTGTGTGGAGAAAGCTATGGCGGAGCTATCAGATGTGACTGGCACCCAAGAGGAGACTCTACGTGGAAGGGAAACAAATCCCCCTCCAGGTGGAGTGAGGACGAGGGCTAGGTCGAAGGACATCATGGCGGGCTTAGAGGCACGTGTGGCAATGATGGAGGGGTCCATAGCCAACGTGTTGGAACAGCTTGAGGATGCTCACCAGCGCATGGATGAGCTGGAGTCGGAGGACGTTGAGGTCCAGAATGCTGTCAAAGGGTCACTCAATGCCCTAAGTGGTGACTTTCGGCAGGAGCTCCAAGCACTTCGAGAACTTATGTTGGGGGAGTTTGCCACCCTACGTGGCTATGTTGATCAGGAGCTTGGCACTTGCCGCGAGCAAATGGAGGAAATGCGAGCGGACTGGACATTGTGCAAACGGGCGGTGGCGTTCGGTACAGCTACTACGGGGGTAGTAGCACCCCGGGTTGATATTCCCAAGCCTAAGTGCTATGGTGGGAACCGGGTAGCGAGGGAGTTGGAGAACTTCCTCTTTAGCATGGAGTAATACTTTGAGGCTACGGGCATGACCGATGAGACCATCAAGATACGCACGGCGACCCACTACCTCACCAACCATGCCATGCTATGGTGGAGGAAAAAGTATGGTGACATAGGCAAAGGTACGGTCTCTATTAATACTTGGGCTGATTTCACTAGGGAAATTAAGAAGCATTTCTATCCTGAGAATGCCGAAGATGAAGCTAGGGGCAGACTCCGAAGGCTAAAACAGGTTGGGTCGATTCGGGACTATGTGAAGGAATTCACTAACTTGACTCTTGAGATCCCGGATCTATCCGACAAGGACTCTCTTTTCTTCTTCATGGATGGATTGCAGTTGTGGGCTAAGACGGAGTTGAGGCGGCGCAACGTGCAAGACCTTGCCACAGCTATTGCAGAGGCGGAGTCCTTTATTGATTTCAGCTCCAAGAAGGAACCCTCGTCCAAGCCAAAAGACAAAGACAAGGACAAGGGGAGGTATGCCGGCAAAGGTGGGGGAGACAAGGGCGCTGCACCCCACAAGGATTGGGCCCGTAAGCCAAGTGGTGGCCATGGACCCAAAGAGGGAAGGGAGAACAAGGAAGGAGCACCCAAGCCTAAGGGTTCTTGCTTCATATGTGATGGACCACATTGGGTACGAGATTGCCCAAAGCGGAAGACCCTCAATGCCATGACAAGCCGCTACGAAGAGCAACAACAGGAGGAGGCGCAGATGGGTTCATTGCAAATCCTTAATGCCATTAAGGCTAAAACTGAAGTCCTTAAGGCGGCAGCTAAAGGGCTAATGTTCGTGGAGGCGAGCATCAATGGGACACCCACACGTGCTTTGGTGGATACGGGTGCATCCCACAACTTTGTGAGCCTTGACGAGGCCAAGAGGTTGGGCCTCAAGTATAGCAAAGAAGGGGGCTCCATGAAGGCAGTTAACTCGGCGGCAAAGGCTATACATGGCATGGCACACGGCGTCCAAGCATGCATTGGCGAGTGGGGTGGCCACATAGATCTATCGGTGGTACCCATGGACGACTTCAAACTAGTCCTTGGGTTGGAGTTCTTAGACAAGGTGAGAGCCTTCCCCATTCCTTTTGCTAACACTATGTGTATTATGGAAGGCAACACAGCATGCATGGTGCCGGTGGAGCGAGGCGCCAAGTTGGAAGCCCAAGCTTTGTCAGCTATGCAGTTCAAGAAGGGCTTCAAGAAGGGAGAGACTAGCTACCTTGCTACGTTACTGGAGACACCCGAAGATGAGCTAGTCCCTTCCCCACAAGAAGAGGTGCCTAAGGAGATACGAGCCGTGCTAGACGAGTACACGGACGTGATGCCTAAGGAGCTGCCCAAGAAGCTTCCACCTAGGAGGGAGGTGGATCATAAGATTGAGCTGGAACCGCGTTCTAAACCCCCTGCTTTGGTGCCCTACCGGATGGCACCCCCAGAGTTGGAGGAGTTGCGGAGGCAACTTAAGGAATTGTTAGATGCGGGCTATATTCGACCATCGAAGGCCCCATATGGCGCACCGGTGTTGTTCCAAAGGAAGAAGGATGGGTCCTTGCGTATGTGCATCGACTACCGGGCGCTCAACAAGGTGACTATCAAAAATAAGTACCCCATTCCTCTCATTGCCGATCTCTTTGATCAGTTTGGTGGAGCACGCTACTTCACTAAGCTTGACTTGCGCTCGGGGTACTACCAGGTGCGGATAGCGGACGGGGATGAGCCTAAGACTACGTGTGTAACGAGGTATGGCTCCTATGAGTTTTTTGTTATGCTGTTTGGCCTCACCAATGCACCTGCTACTTTTTGTACTTTGATGAACAAGCTCTTCCATCCCTACTTGGATCGCTTTGTGGTGGTGTACTTGGATGATATTGTTGTGTATAGAACCACTCTAGAGGAGCACGTGCAGCACTTGAGGGCGGTCTTCCAAGTCCTACGGGAGAACGACCTATATGTGAAGACGGAGAAATGCTCATTTGCCCAAGAGGAGGTGTTGTTCCTAAGGCATAAGATACGGGATGGCAAGCTGATGATGGATGAGGCAAAGGTGAGGGCCATTCAAGAGTGGGAGCCGCCTACTAAGGTGACAGAGCTACGCTCATTCCTTGGGCTTGTCAACTACTACCGCCGCTTTATCAAGGGTTACTCGGCGAGAGTAGCCCCATTGACAAACCTTCTCAAGAAGGCGCGTGCTTGGAGTTGGACAGAGTCGTGCCAGGGGGCATTTGATGACTTGAAGAGGGCAGTTACGGAAGAGCCGGTACTTAGCTTGCCCGACCACTCTAAGCCATATGAGGTGCACACGGATGCATCAGACTTCGCTATTGGGGGCGTGTTGATGCAGGAAAAACACCCCATAGCTTATGAGAGCCGCAAGCTTAATGACACTGAGCGGCACTATACTGTGCAAGAGAAAGAAATGACGGCGGTCATCCATTGCCTACATACTTGGAGGCACTACTTGCTCGGGGCACAATTTGTGATCAAGACGGATAATGTTGCCACTAGCTACTTCCAGACACAGAAGAAGCTTAGCCCCAAGCAAGCTCGTTGGCAGGACTTCCTAGCGGAGTTCACTTACCATTTCGAATATAAGCCGGGCAAGGCCAATGTTGTGGCGGATGCACTTAGTCGCAAGGCCGAGCTCGCAGCTATTAGTCGGCCCCAACACTCTCTTGTGGAGCGAATCAAAGAAGGGTTGCAGCATGACCCTCTAGCCAAAAGCCTTATTCAGCTAGCTAAGGAAGGGAAGACTCGGTGCTTTTGGCTAAGGGATGATTTACTTCTCACTACAGGGGACCGACTCTTTGTGCCCAGGTGGGGCAACTTGCGGAAGGAGCTAATACGGGAGTGCCACGATACCAAATGGGCTGGTCACCCAGGTATGCGGCGCACACTAGCACTCCTTGAAGATTCTTACTATTGGCCTCGGATGCGAGATGACGTGGAGACATATGTGAGGACTTGTCTTGTGTGCCAACAAGACAAGATTGAGCAACAACATCCTGCAGGCCTATTGGAGCCATTGCCTATTCCAGAGAGACCATGGGTGAGTGTCTCTATGGATTTCATTACTTGCTTGCCCAAGTCAGAAGGTTGTGGGAGCATTATAGTGGTGGTAGATCGGTTCAGCAAGTATGCCACCTTCATACTCGCACCAGCAGACTGCACAGCAGAGAGGGCAGCAGAGTTGTTTGTTGACCATGTGGTCAAGCTTTGGGGAGTCCCGCAAAACATTGTCAGTGACAGAGACCCGCGCTTCACGGGTAGATTTTGGACGGGGCTCTTCAAGAAGATGGGGATGGATCTCAACTTCTCTACGAGTTTCCACCCCCAATCAGATGGGCAGACGGAGCGCATCAACGCTCTCCTAGAGCTTTATTTAAGGCACTATGTGAGTGCCACCCAGCGAGATTGGGCCAAACTCCTTGGAGTGGCACAGTTTTCTTACAACTTGCAGCGGAGTGAGGCTACCAATCACAGTCCATTTGAGGTTATTACCGGACGGCAGCCTATGACACCCAACGCCATTGCTTCGACTTACGATGGCAAGAGTCCGGCGGCCTACAAATTTGCCAAGAGGTGGCATGAGCAGTCCGACTTGGCTAGGGTGTACCTTGACAAGGCGGCAAAGAAGATGAAGAAGTGGGCCGACACCAAGTGAAGGCAGGTGGAGTACATAGTGGGAGACCAGGTGATGGTTAAGCTACTATCCCAACAGTTTAAGTCCTTCCGGAGCGTGCATAAGGGGCTAGTAAGGAGGTATGAGGGCCCATTCCCCATTGTCAAGCGGGTGGGCAAGGTCTCCTACATGGTGGAGCTTCCACCGAAGCTGAAGATACATCCAGTCTTCCATGTCAGCATGCTCAAGCCTTATCATGAAGACACGGAAGACCTTACTCGGGGCATATCGCATAGGGCACCCACGGCCGTTGTCACATCTTTTGACAAGGAAGTTTACTGCGTCCTTGCGGATCGTGTGATGAGCAGGAGAGGTGTGCCCAAGTATACAGAGTACTTAGTAAAATGGAAGAACCTGCCAGATAGCGAGGCGAGCTGGGAGCATGAGGATACACTATGGCAGTTCGCGGAGCATATCCAGCGGTTCAAGCAAGAAGACGCGACGAGGGCGTCGCGAGCTTAGGTGGGGGAGAATGTCACACCCCGCAACCAAGAGGCTATGCCACGCAGGCGCCACGCAGACGCCCAGCAGATGATGACATGGAGCCTGCATGGACTGGAGCTTTCTAGACTTCTCTACACAAGTATGGAACTTTCCGAAATTCTCTAGATTAGTGTGGAGTTGTCTAGCCTTTTCTAGACTTGTCTAGAGTTGTATAGAATTCTCTAGAATTCTCTAGACTTATCTTGTACATAGTAGATAGTCCTAGAGTTGTGTAGATATTTCTGGAGGATTCTAGATACTAAATCTAGGCCACACATTTGTACACATCTAGAATGTTCTTGTAAGGCCAAAGGCCTATAAATAGGAGGTGGGGGTTCATTTGCTCATCACCAAGCAACCAAGTTGTAATCTCTCCTCTCAAGTAATACAAGTTGTATATATTCCCAAACTCTCTTGCTCACTTGCCTAACCTCTTCCTACACACCCAAGTAAGCAAAACACTTGTCTAGCCTTAGTCTTCACTAAGCTAGCACACTCGGGTAGGCTGACTTAGCGCTTCAAGGGGGTTTGAAAGTGTCTAAGGCCGCACGGGAGCTTGAAAATGTTCAAGTCCGTGACACTAAGCCTAGCTTGGAACGCAGGGGGCATAAGGTTTACATTAGTAAAGAAGACTACAACAGCATAGCCGAAAAGAGGTCAAGTCGATAGGACCCACTACTCTTTCGATCGATGACCTGACCCATTGATAAATGTTAGCCTTTTCTACCATTTCCTTCCATTTTTTGGAGATTACAAAACTGACATTTCATGCCAAATCCCTCCGTTGTTGTTGTTTTCATTTCCTTCCTTTACCCTCTAACCAAACAGTTCCTAAAAGAACTAGGAAGGGGAGGGGAGTTATTTTGCATAAAATTAGTCAAATTTATCGGTATCATTTTGCCAAATCAATAAATGAAGAGGACCCTTGTAACTAATAATTCTGAATATATAATGACCCAAAAACTGATCAGTCACCACCAATACCGATTCATATTCTGAATACATTCCTATGTGTTGGGATTTATATGCCCTAGCATAACAAATTCCTGTTTGGATTAAAGTGACATATGTTCCTGACGTTTCTGAAATATTTATATTTTATACAATTGGTGAATTCAATGTATTATATTTCGATTCATTATAGAATTGATAGTGTCCATTTGATTACAAGAAATATTTATATATATGTATGTGATGGCAATCAATGCATGATATATAAATAGTAATCATAAATGGTTCATAGTCGGTAATTATAGATGGACTCATAATTAATTAAGATTTGAACTGGATCCGCGTTAGGTTGAGATATATTGCGAGAGACGTCGTATGCAATTGCTCCCTATCATCGTCATGGCATTTGACTCTTAAGCATGAGAAAATTATAGATTCTTTTATTAATTAATAATTACTTTGATTTGTTCGGCGGATTTTTCGGGATCCTTAGACCGACACTTTGGGTAGTTATGTAATTAATAGTTAGAGGGTTATATTTTCAATATTTGCATCATTGTTACTTGTATTTATTTTGTATTGATTATGGTTGATCACAAAGTAAATTCGAAGGCCTTCGTGTGTTTTTAGACAAAATGATTTATTATATATTTATTTATTTAAATTATTATTTTTGTCAAACAAATGTTTTATTGTAATCGAGCCAGAAATAATCAATGGTACCAAAATAAATATATTAATTAAGTAGTCGGATTGATGGCTTTATTTATCCGATAACTAATTAAGAATAGAGAGGTCAAAGTGCAATATTGACTTAGAGGTTATTTATTATTTAATTGGAGTTCAATTAATTTCTTTTAGTGGAGTAGAAATTAATTTATGAATTAATTGAATTGGGTCCATGGACCGGGTCAATTATTAATTCATTGTAACCAATAAAATAAAAGGCCCAATGGATTCTCACTCATAGCCCAACTTGATATTGGAATCATATTAGATTTGAGACATATGAATTAAAGATTGAGAAGGATTTGTGGTTTCCTTTTCTTTATTTTTATGTTGCCTATAAATATACATGGTCTATGTATATTTTGGGTGTGATTTTTGGAAAAAATGAAAAAGGAATAAATTTTCTCTCTCTAGAAAATTAGGGTTTATGTTCTCATCTAATGGAGGCTCCCACAAGCCTAGTTTTCCAAGGTCATTCATGAAGGCATATGAGTGATTCCTAAAGGCAAAACAATTAACAAGAAGATGGAGATCCAAGGAGAATGCATCTTGCTAAGGGATCTACAATAAGTGAGAACATTCACTTTAGAGGAGAGATCTAAGGTTTACTCAAACCTTGATGTAAGTATTCAATTTTTTAATTGAATGATACATCATGTTTTATTTTTGTATAAAACTTGTCTCTATGTAATGAATCAAGATTTATGAATTTAAATCCCTCGAAAAGTTTTTAAAACTAGTACGTTTCCTTACAAGTGGTATCAGAGCATGGTTTGATTCATTACTAGAGATCATGTTTTTATCAAAATTTATCATTCATGGATCCAAAAATTATATTCATATATATTTTTTATTGATGTATGTTGATGTATGATTTAATATGTTGATATATATTGATAGATAATGATGTATGTATAATTATGAATGGATGATGATTTGTGTTTGGGCCATGGATGAAGCTTATAGGTTCATTGAATGTAATTTTATCTTTGGATGAATGTAATTAAGGTTTTGATTTAGCCGTTTGAAAGTTCAATGATGTAATTTATTTTTTCCATTATATTTCAAGTTGTAAATTTTTTTAAAGCCATGTAATATTCATCAAAGAATGCTATGAAGCTTCAAGAAGGTCCAAAAGGGTTAAATTATGCTTCAGTAATTTTTTGGAATTTTTCCGAATTTTTTGAAATTTTTCTGGAATTTTTTGAGGCTCAATTTAATTTCCGAAATTTTTCGGCGATTTTCCGGCGACCGGAGAGTTGTCGGCGGCAAGGTTTTGGCCGGAGATCAAGAGGGATTGATGGGAAATAATCCCATGTGACGCGGCTAATGATGGGCCATCGCGCAATACTTAGAGCAATTAAATGTTAAAAGCTGAATTCATTGGCCATTTAATTTGCTTTATCTGTCATTTATTGTTGTATGTGATGCATGAAATAATTAATTGTTAATTATTATTGTTCATGCATTGGATTCATGATATTTATTTAAATGGTTTGATTTATATTAGTTAAATTATGAAAATTAATCGGATTTGATTACTAATTAATTAGAGGGCACTTATTGGGAAACGAAAAATTATTTTTGTAAATTATTTAAAAAAGTGTGCCTCAAATTAAATATTAGTGAATCGTTTAAAATCCAAATATTTTCTAAATTTAATTGGATTAAAATCAAGACGTTTTGCATGCATTATATCATGTAAATGAATAAAATGAAAACCCTAATTATGAATGATTAAAAATTGAGTGGGAGCGGGGATTTTTATACATTGCCCCATGGCCTTCGTTATTAACACCATTGTAATTAGGTCTTCAAAAATAAGGCCCCACGCATGATTTGAAGAGTCTTAATATTACAAGAATGGTTATCTCATGAAAATAATAATATTAAATGTTCATTATAATTAGATCTTTAAAAATAAGGCCCTACGCATGATTTAAAGAGTCTAGATTATAATAACAAGATATTTAATATTTTATTTTTCATTAGAGCTTTAATAACGTTATACACTCAATCTAAAATCAATAGTGTTAGCTCCCCAACGGAGTGGTCTATACTAGGTGATTTTAGAAAGGCTAAACATAATCGGGAATCATTTCATATAGATAGACAAGGCATTGTCTTAAGAGATATGGAAATGATGGGATTTGCCCGCCAATAGCAATAATGAACTTCGCCAACCGAATAAGTTATTGGCGTATTGGTTATTCGATTTTTCATGCAGTGGTTAAGGGACCCACATACTATTTTAATAGAAGTGCTCGCTTAATAGTAAATAAATCTCAACAATAGTAATAATGAACTCCTCCAACAGGATAAGTTATTGACATATTGATTGGTTGATTTATTATGCTACAGAGTTGAGGGACCCGCATTAATTAAAAGGGATTGTTCACCAATAATGATAATGATCTCTTGTTCGATTGAGATTTATTGTATTATGTGGTTAACAAGCTCATTTTAATTTTAAATATGCATGACAGTATTAATAATTCACCTTGCATATTGTATGAATGCATTTATATTCAGATTAATTATGTCTAATCCAGTTTATCTGCTTGCTTACATATTCAATGTAACTGGATCTCATTAATATTGACTGAGAAAGGAACTTAGATATTTTATTCACAATGTAAGGGTATAAATGTATTTATTACTCCTAAACCTAATCCTTTTACTTTAAGATACCCAAGAGAACATTAATGCTTTGAATAAGTAAAATAAGGCAAATGAGATGACTTGGTGCAATATTCTAGAGTTTACCTCAAACTCCAAAGCTAACATTTACATTATTTTATTTTCTTCAAACATCATGTTAAAATTCAATAAGATGTTTTGGTGAGATTAGATAGAGAGTATGGCAAAGTACTATGTCAGACTTGAATAGCATCAAGATAGCCTAAGGAACTCCAGTATGAAATCGAATTTTGAAAAATGATTGTTTATTATTTAAAAATTAGCTGGAGATCAATAGGGCTGACTTGGGTGGTAAGTTTCAAGTTGACATGATTATTGCCTTGTTACCAAACTCGTTCGACTCTGTTAGAGTGAACTAAATAAGGAATCAGTTTGAGTTCACACTCGCTGATATTCTTATAGAATTAGTAACAGATGAAGGGATAATCAAGAGTATGGGCGTTCCTATCAATCTAACCTAGTCTATACCATCTTCTTCTAGGCCCAAGTGGACAGGCAAAGCAAAGAAGAAGGATGATAATAGGACTAGGCTAGCACAAAACATAGGTATCTAAAAGGCTAAAGGGAATAAGGCAGTGTATGTTGAGGGCGAATGAAACTGTTTATTTTGCCGTTAACTAAAACACTATAGGACGAACTGTCTAAGCAATGACGTGGCATAGGAAAATATATATTTAATCATTGAGCCATGTTATGTGGTTGCATCTATTAATTCCTGATGGATAGATTCTGGAGCCACTAAACATGTTTGCAATTCATCGTAAGGATTTCAGGAATCCAGAAGCCTTGATGATATGGATATATATTTATCTTTTGACCTGATACCAATGTTGTAGTTAGGTCAGTGGGAGTATTACATCTGAAATTAGAGAGTATGAGGATATTAGTATTAGAGAACTATCTTTATGCACAGAAGTTAGACGCAATCTAATTTTTGTTTCACTTGTGGTTTATAAAAACTGTGTTGTTATTTTGTAAAACTGGTTTTATAAAATTGAATAGATATACTATTGCTTCTGGTGCATTGAAAGATGGTTAATAAACTATAATCATAAACTCTTAAGATTTGCAGGATGTAAAAACTAATGTTGCATCTTCTAGATTGAATGTTAAGAGAAAAATTGTTATTCCTGACTCATTATATTTTTAGTGTCAATTTTTGGATTGTAATAAATAAAAATGAGATTCAAAGATTGGTCAAATAAGGTTTATTACCTAGTGAGGCAGAGGAGCCTAAACCAAATTTGTGAATCCTGTTTTGAATGATAGATAACTCTAAGGGCTTAATCAGCCAGATGAAATAGACATAAAGGACAATTGGAGTCGGTACACACTGACACGTGTGGTCTTATGAACATCCAAGCAAGATTACTCACGTTTTGGATAAGTTTATCTGATGCAACACAAGTCTTAAACTCTTGGTATATTCTGAGAAGATTAAGACTGATGTGGAGTACATATTAGGTAAACTTATCAAGACACTTCGATCTGATCGAGGATATAAGTATTTCTTGGGATAGTGCAAAGACTATATGGTCAATGAGGGTATTATGTACCAGTTTTCCGCAATTGACGCTAAATGTATTTAGGTGTCAAATAGGAATAACAGAATTCCACTTAACATAGTTAGATCTATGATCAGTTATGCCACATTATCTCTTTCATTTAAGAGTTTAGCGTTAATGACATTGATGCGCATTATGAACTGCATTCCATCTTAGTCTGTCTCAAGGATACCGTTGAGTTGTGTTTTAGACTAAATCTTAGTTTGAATCACATGCACGTATGGGGTAGTCTTGCACATGTGCGTTTGATATGGACAAGTAAGTTGGAAACAGATCATAGGCATGCTAGATTTGATAGCTACTCTTAAGTCACTAGAATGGATTATTTTATGATCTCAAAGATAAACGTTGATTGTTTACACTCACTGTTTATCTATAGGAGAATCATATTATGAATCACACACCTAGTAGCATAATGTTAGAGAATATGGTATGAATACCAGATGTACCACGTGTGAATACACTTATTATAGAGATTGAGAATAATATATGAATTTCATATTGATGCGTCAGCATCATCTAGTACACAGATTCCTGCATCGGTACATTAATGTAGTGGGAGGATTATCATCCAACCGACAGAATCATGTTTTTAGGTAAGACCATTATGGATATCCCTGTTAAACATGAGTTGGACCCAGTAAGCTACACGGAAGCGTGAACCGATATGGATACAGATCGTTTTGGTGAGTTACTATGAAATCAGAGTTGGAATCTATGTATTCTAATAAATTCTGGGATCTTGTAGAACTTTCTAGTAGGGTGATTCCTATGGAAGGCAAGTTAATCTACAAAAAGATACCAGAAGATTTCTTAGTGAATAAATTATGAGTGTACAAGGGAATGTCATTATTTTCTGATTTTATATATATTGATGACATCCTACTCATATAGAATGATGTGGAAGGTTTGTCATCAATAAAGATGTAGTTGTTCAATTACTTTTAAATGAAGGTTTTTTCAAGATGTAAGCTATATTCCTAGGATCAAGCTTTTGCAAGATCGGGTTAAAAGGAAAATAGGCTTATCTTAACAATCCAACATTAATAAAGTTTTGACCAGGTTTGGTATGTATAACTCAAAGAATGAGTTCTTGCTTTATTAATATGGATTGCTCTCTCTAGTATGTAGTTTTCCAAGACTAGCAGAGGAGATTGAGCAAATGAGACTGGAACTATATGCTTTGGCATATGGGAGTCTCATATATGCCATGGTCTATACCAAACAGGACATCCGCTACATAGTAAGGATAGTCAGTAGATATCAGTCCAATTCTGGACTTGATAACTGGTCTATTGTGAAAAATATCATTAAGTACCTAAGGAGAACCAATGATATCATACTCATTTATGGATGTGATGATATGGTCCTAGTCAGGTATGCTAATTCTGATTTTCAATCAGAAGTAGATACTATGAGGTTCATGACTTAGTGTATGTTCACTTAATGAAAGGGAAATCAGTTGGTAGATTGTTAAGCAGATTTCAACTGCTGACTCAAACCTGCAGGTGGAATATATTGCAGCCTTAAAGGCGGCAAAGGAAGCCTATTGGTTTGATCTCACTGATTTAGAGGTTGTGGAGCATGCTAGCCTGCCTATCGAGCTATATTGCGACAATAGTGTAGAAGTAGTCCAAACCAATGACCCAAGGTTCTATAGAGGAACAAGATACACTGAGAGAAAGTATCATGTTCTACATGATATTGTCCGGCAAGAAAATGTACTTGTAGCTAGAACATTGCATTGGAACACAACTTTGTTGATCCATTATCAAAGGTGTCATTGATTAATAATTTTGATCATCATCTGGATAACATTGGAGTCAGGTGCAATTTGAATTGGCTATGAGGGCAAGTGGGAGCTGTTGGGATTTATATGCCCTAGCATAGCAAATTCCTGTTTGGATTAAAGTGACATATGTTCCTGACGTTTCTGAAATATTTATATTTTATACAATTGGTGAATTCAATGTATTATATTTCGATTCATTATAGAATTGATAGTGTCCATTTGATTACAAGAAATATTTATATATATGTATGTGATGGCAATCAATGCATGATATATAAATAGTAATCATAAATGGTTCATAGTCGGTAATTATGAATGGACTTATAATTAATTAAGATTTGAACTGGATCCGCGTTAGGTTGAGATATATTGCGAGAGCCGTCGTATGCAATTGCTCCCTATCATCGTCATAGCATTTGACTCTTAAGCATGAGAAAATTATAGACTCTTTTATTAATTAATAATTACTTTGATTTGTTAGGCGGATTTTTCGGGATCCTTAGACCGACACTTTGGGTAGTTATATAATTAATAGTTAGAGGGTTATATTTTCAATATTTGCATCATTATTACTTGTATTTATTTTGTATTGATTATGATTGATCACAAAGTAAATTCGAAGGCCTTCGTGTGTTTTTAGACAAAATGATTTATTATATATTTATTTATTTAAATTATTATTTTTGTCAAACAAATGTTTTATTGTGATCGAGCCAGAAATAATCAATGGTACCAAAATAAATATATTAATTAAGTAGTCGGATTGATGGCTTTATTTATCCAATAACTAATTAAGAATAGAGAGGTCAAAGTGCAATATTGACTTAGAGGTTATTTATTATTTAATTGGAGTTCAATTAATTTCTTTTAGTGGAGTAGAAATTAATTTATGAATTAATTGAATTAGGTCTATGGACCGGGCCAATTATTAATTCATTGTAGCCAATAAAATAAAAGGCCCAATGGATTCTCACTCATAGCCCAACTTGATATTGGAATCATATTAGATTTGAGACATATGAATTAGAGATTGAGAAGGATTTGTGGTTTCCTTTTCTTTATTTTTATGTTACCTATAAATATACATGGTCTATGTATATTTTGGGTGTGATTTTTGGAAAGAAGGAAAAAGGAATAAATTTTCTCTCTCTAGAAAATTAGGGTTTATGTTCTCATCTAATGGAGGCTCCCACAAGCCTAGTTTTCCAAGGTCATTCATGGAGGCATATGAGTGATTCCTAAAGGCAAAACAATTACCAAGAAGATGGAGATCCAAGGAGAATGCATCTTACTAAGGGATCTACAATAAGTGAGAACATTCACTTTAGAGGAGAGATCTAAGATTTACTCAAACCTTGATGTAAGTATTCAATCTTTTAATTGAATGATACATCATGTTTTATTTTTGCATAAAACTTGTCTCTATGTAATGAATCAAGATCTATGAATTTAAATCCCTCGAAAAGTTTTTAAAACTAGCACGTTTCCCTACACTATGATCCTATCTTCATCACCCATGCATGCCCTCATCTAAATACAATTCTCTACACTGATCAAAATCAGAAAGAAGACTCAACAAATCCATCCGAGCCATGTCTAGTGGCCAAGTTTTGCACAACTCCAGGTTCATGCAAAAATGAATGTAAAATGATGTTATTATGGTCCAATCAAAATTGACAATATTATGAGTGAATATGTTATAGGAACTAAATATTTTAGGTCATAGTTGAAGATATGATATCATCAGAGTATTTCTGTGCTGACAACGTTCTCAAAACCATACGTACGTCATGTCTTCTATAATATTTAATTTTTTTTAAGTCATTTTTAATTAGTTCATTCTAATTTAATTTTGATCTGCCTCACTAATCTTACATATCATATTAATTACATATAAAATATACTTGCTGTACAACTATTACGGTTCGCAGTATCGGTCACGGTCGTAGTATCGGTCACGGTGTAACGGACTCAGACAAAATCAATGTAAACTGGCCGATACAGATCACATATCGGATTTGAAAAAGGATCGCGTATAGGTCGATACGTCATGTATCGGATAGACTTGGGAGTAGTCTAACCCATCCCAGTTTTGGAAAATTCAAAACCTACAAATTTTAAGAAATGTTAAGTGCAGTCATGATTGCGCGAGCTCAATATTATTGGATGTGTGAAATTCACAAAATTCAACGAATGAACTTTCAGAGTTTCACAGTCACAACTATGCATGGCACAACTCGCCACTTTTGCCGGGACTTTATTTTTCCCCTCTTTTCTTTAAATAGCTCCATTGCCTCCAGACAACCCTCATTACTCTTATGCAATTTTCCAGCCAATGCCTATCACTCCCTCCACATACTTGCAGGCACTAACACATAAACACATTCATTCAATAACACCCTCATTTCTCTCCAACCAAAACATCATAAACATTGAAAATTTTGTTGCCAAAAATTGACACACAACACTGCATCATATTGCACCACTTATACAAACACAGTAGCACGGATCATGCACCACAACCATCCCAAACCCCACCAGCCATTAGGACACTGCATCATATTGCACCACTATAACAACTTCTTTTTGACATTCTTAGTATTTAAATCATATCACCAAGTAGCAAGGACGGAGCCAGAAATTGTGTAAGGGGGCGATAGTGTAATTTTCTAATAATTCTAGTGAGGACGGTAACGTAATTTTGTAGGTATATATATCAAAAATGTAAATTAATAGGGTATAAAAAATAAGATTTGCAAGAAAAAGATAACTAATTATTTTTTGAATACCAGTAATTCCAACGCCAATTTTTATGATCTTAACATTATTTTCTTTCTTGTCTCGAAAGAAAATTTTAAATTCAAGAATTTATATTTTCTCAAATCAAATGAATATGGTGGATTCAAAATTACTATGTAGTTACAAGTAAGAAGAGTACTACACCATCAAAAGATGCATGACATAATTAAGTAACAAATACCATCTAATTCTAACAAATTCTATTTAACATCTAATTCATTGTATTACTACCTTTATATTTATATAAAATGATCCATATAAAAATTGGTGAGAGTGAATGTCAAATAAATAAATAAATAAAATTTATAAGTAGGCTCAATTTTTTTTAAAATAGTTACACACGTACCAAAAAAAAATAGAAAAAAGACAAAGAACGAAAGACAAGTGGGTGTCAATCAACTGCCTAAGTGGCATAAGGCTCGAGTTAACACTGTTTCTCTATTTGACGAATTCGTAATAACTTTATGCAAAACTATATTGCGCGCGCGCACGGAAATATCCATATGTATGGAAGAACCAAAATAGTATAATCCTGAAATCCACCCAAATAAGCATATGCAACATAGACGAAAGGAAGCACATCCGTGACACTTGCACTCAGAAAATATGGATTTTTTTTATTGGTTGGTTTCACCTAAAATTCTCTGTTTTGTTTTTATTATAAAAAAAATAACAACTAGCATTTTTAAAGAGTTCAATTATCATCATTGATTAGAAGAAAAAAAAAAGGAAAAAAGAAATCAAACACAACATTATAGTCATTAGCCCACTTATGGTAAAAGTGTTGAAATGACCTTTTAGGAATTAAAGATTTAATTTTATTATTATGATCCACTAAAGAAGAAAGTTTTCTACCATTACAGACAACACAATGTGCATGTGTTGGGATTGTCCTTAAATAACATTGTTTCCTTAGTACATTCGAATTCTTAAATTGGTGTGAAACCCGATATGGTAACATATTTAAGACCTTTTTAATTAGTCTCACTAGGTACAGAAGTGACATTCCAATGTAGATTAATGATATAAATCATTACATATATTTTTTCAAGAAGTATCTTAAATGTAAAATTTTCTTACGAGTCATATCATTTTCTACTCAAGCATGTCAACAATAAACAACATTGTTTTACGTCAATAGTAAAAAGTAAAAAGTGATTGTTATTCACTGTAATGACGTGGAGGTTCTTGGGCTTTTAATTGAGCCCAATCCCAACCCAGTATATGTGTATGTGTATGTGTGTGTTGTGCGTGTATACAAATATATATATATATACACACACGGCATTTCATGTATGATGGCCCTAGTCAAAGTTTAAGTTGAGCAGCTTTGCGCAGAAAAGACTTTTTATTCAAATAAAGCCTCCAACTAGGAAGCTCGTGCTGTATCAACGCTTATAGATGCTTCTATATGTAACTGTATATAGATATTTTACATATATATATATACATATATAATTGAATTATATACAGACATATATAACGATAAACTATATAACGGAATCAAAGACATTTCACCAGATATATCGTCGCCGTAAAATTATTTTATCAGGGTTCGGTGATTCTTCCTCCTCCTCTAAGGTACCACATACCTCCTGCTCTCGTCTCTCTCTCTCTATAGAACTTTCTCTCTCTAAAATTGAATCGAATTCAAGGTTATGCTGATTGTAGATCTGTGTGATCGTTTGATATTGTTGTTCAATCGAATATTTCTTAGTATTACTCTGATTTTGTATTTTTATTATATAATCAAACTAATTGATGCTCTTGTTGCTGTTGTTTGATAACGAATTCGCTTGAGGTTTCGGTTGTAATTCATGTGTGATGTCTAAAAATTTAGAGCAGGTAGTAACTCTGTAGCACCTTTAATCTTTTGATCTAGGGTTTTTTATTTTGTTTTTGAGTTTTTCTTTTTCTGATAATTCAGATCGATGATGAGAGATTGTATTTTTATTTTTATTTTTCATCTATTTTTTTATGTCTATTTCTTTGAATAGATTTTTGTTTATTTTACTTTTTTGTGTAAAGTTAAAACAGAAAATAAAGAAATTGTAGAATCCTGACATTTATTTGCAGTACTTAGACTTGATATTGGTAGAGAACTGCAGTTTATAGACTCTTATATTATTCAAGTTGACTTAGTATTGATTTTTGTGTAATTGGGTGTCAAAACAGATGGGGAGGGGAGGGAAGCTTGAGAACAAGCAAAGTACCAAGAGAAGGGTTCGGTTGAAAGATAAGGGTTCAGATGAGTCGGATGAGGATTACACAGTGGGAGATGATGAAGTATGCGATGAATCAGATGCATACTGCTCTTCTTTTGTTGCAGATGAATCAGAAGAAAGTTTAGGTGAATTTGAAGAGGAAGAGGAGGAGGAAGTGAGGATGGTTGTTAAACCGAAAAGGCAAAAGGGGTTTACTGGTATTAAATCGAAAAGGCAAAAGGGGTTTTCTGGTAAGAAGAAGAATGGGGTTGAAAAGACTTTCAGGGAAAAAAGGGTTTCATATGATGAGGAAGAAGAAGATGATGATGATGATGATGAGGAATTTGTGCCAGATGAGATTGATTGTGTAGATGATGAAGATGAACTGGCTGTGGAGAAGAAGCATAAGAAAGTAGGCAGGCCCCCTTTGCGGGAAAAGGGTTTTGTCGAAGGACGGAAGAGGAAGAGGGAGAGGAATCCTAAGTTTACAAAAAAGAAACTGAGAAAGAATAGTGGCCTAGGGAGGAAATCTACTGTTGGTAGTGATGGGGAGTCCACAGAAAAAATACCAGTTGTGAAAGGAAGGAGTAAGAAAAATTTCAGGCCGGGAAGGAGAAGACTGATAGTACATTCTGATTCGGATTTTGTGAGTTCTGGATCATCTGATTTCGAGTACACCATCTCTGAGGAAGAGAGAGAACAGATGAGAGAGGCCAATGAATTTTGCAGAAGTTTGCCCTCTAGTTTGAGGAGTTCATCTTCATCAAAAAGAATACAGGAAGAAGACGTCTTGAGTCAGCAAAGAAAACGTCCAGGAAGAAAGGGCAAGGAGAAGATAGATGATTTGAAAAATGAATTAGGAAAGCAGGTTTGTGGGGGCAAGGAGAAGGTAGATGATTTGAAAAATGAATTAGGAAAGCAGGTTTGTGGGATTTGTCTGTCGGAAGAAGGGAAGAAGACAGTCCAAGGAACATTAAATTGTTGCAGTCATTATTTTTGTTTTACTTGCATCATGGAGTGGTCAAAGGTGGAATCTCGTTGCCCTCTCTGCAAGCATAGATTCATGACAATTAGTAAGCCTGCAAAATCAAACACAGGATTTGATTTGAGAACCATGGTGATACAGGTTCCTGAGCGTGATCAGGTATTTGATTGGTACCATTTTTTCTAAGATCCTGGAAGTAGAAACCGGCTTTTTGAGTCACACACACACACACATATAATTTTATTGTTCCTTTTCTTTGTTTCATTTTTATTATTTTGTTCTTGCTCCTGATTTGCAATTTCTTTTCCATTTTTTTTTCTTTGGTTCACTGTACAGGTTTATCAACCATCTGATGAAGAACTTAGGGGTTATCTTGATCCATATGAAAATGTGATTTGTACTGAATGCCAGCAAGGTGGGGATGATGCTCTCATGTTACTCTGTGATCTCTGTGATTCACCTGCTCACACATTCTGTGTTGGGCTCGGACGGGAAGTACCCGAAGGTAACTGGTATTGTGACGGCTGCAGACCAACTGCTATTGGTTCTTCTACTCCACAAACTCCAAACCCTACACCTGGCCAAAGAATGAGTATCAACTTGTCTATTGGATCATCTCCTGTTGACAATGTTGGGGAAGGATTAGACCACACTCCAATGTATGTACCTGATACACCATTGACTCAAGGAACTGGGTTGTTTTCATCTCCTTGGCGTCCTGTTGGGGGTTCTCAAGCTGCTTCCACAGTATCTGGTTTGGGGGCAGCTACATTATCGGATAGACGCAGGCTACAGCGTCATATACATCATCTACGCAATAACATAATGAGCCCAAATTCTGCTACAATTAATGGGATATCAGCTAGACATATGGGGAATAACCTTTTTGGTTCTCAGATTGATCAGGGTAGGGAAATAGCTTTCTTACACGGAATAACATCGGGAAATGTAGCACTCAACCATGGTCTTTTTGACGGAAGGTTACAGGACAATCCCAGGCATTTAGTGCATACTAGGGATCTTTTGCCTGCAGGATTTAGCCATGTGAGTGGGCAAGTAATGCAAGGTCCAACTTCTACAAATACTGATGGTTCTGTCAATGGGATGTTACGAGCTGAATTTCCTGGGATCAATATAGGGTTAAATTCAAGATCTGGTTATGACCAACTCCATCCATGTAGTAGCAGGTCAGGCATGGGGACTGATGCCAGTGTGTCCCCTTATATGTTTAGAGAGGTAAGCCTTTTCAACATAAAAAGGAACAAGGTGCAATTTTTTCGATGGAAGTAATTTAAAATGCTTGTCTAAAGTTACGGATTTAGTTATTTGAACTTTCAGTTTATTATCTTAAATTGCATGTAGCATTCTGTGCTTTAATAATAAATGACATTATATAATAAAAACTTGTGAGCTATAGTTGTATGGGCAAGGGAAGTTGTGGAGGCAGGTTTTTCAGTTATGGAAGATCAAATCCTCGGTTCTCATTTTATAAATCAACTCATGCTGTTAAACATGGTGTTTAGGATTTTAATATGATTTTAACTATAATTTTTTTTTTTTTTTTTTTTTTTCTATTGGTTTGGGGGGAGGGAAGATGTTTTAGTATGTGGTAGTATTTGGGTCTCCAATCATGGCAGCCTCTCGGGATGCACCCATAGTATATAGCAATAGGGTGTTTGGTTCAATTTCTAAATACTATTTTGAGATTAAAAAATAAATAAATAATAATAATGAATGGAAGGTAGAAAAACTGTTTGGTTCATTGTTCCTAGAAAATGTTCAAAAAATTGAATTTTGTTCAGGTACCATCAAAACAGTGTCTTCTTTTCTGTTTTTGGTTAAAATCAGTAAAAATATTTATAATCTCAAAAAAAAATTCACTATTATCAAAGACAATGCTCTCTCTCTCTCTCTCTCTCTCTCTCTCTCTCTATTTATTAGTAGTACTTGAAGTGTTTATAAATTTTGTCATAGATTTGTTGATATCCGTCATTTAAGTTACTGTAAATGCTGAAACTGCCTCATGTTTCGTGATGCAGGCTCCGGTACCTTCAAGGACACTGCAAGGACGTTTTCATACACCATTTTAGCTCCACATAACCTGGAGCATCATGGGGACTGGGGAGCAAGGTTGACCCTGTGCAGCCACCATTGATCCATATATAACCGCATTGAACAAAGGGCAGTTGGGCAGACAAGTCTGATGAAAGGGCACTGCTCATCTTGTCTCTATTTATTCGTGGGGATGTAATGCACAAGATCATGAACACGAGAACACCTCCACAATTTGGGGGTTAGTGATCAATGCAGTAAGTGGGATGGCTTACCATTTTTTTTTTCTCTCCATTGATACTACATTGGACGCTTCCTTTTCTGTTAGGAAGTACAACTATTCTTGTTAAATTGTTTATATAGATGAAAGACCAACATTGAAACATCAAAGGGCTTTGTTGTTGTTTTATCAGTTTGACAGTGAAGTCATTTTGTAGACAGACTATGTACAAGTTGTGCTCTCACTATTAGTTCTTATTGATGGATAAATCACTTTCAGTAGAAAATCCCCAGTGGGCTTTAATGTTAGACTGTTAGGGGGGTCGCAAACCCAGTGCACGAAGCTCCTGTCATAGTGGGGTCTGAGAAAGGTCAGATGTACACAGTTTTTCCTTCACGTTTCTATTTCAAATCCGTAACTTTCAGGTCAAAATAGAGCGACCTTACCATTGCACAAGGGCTTACCCTACATTTCTATGTTACTATTAAGTTGCTGTCAACTTGCTCAGTGAAAAAATCTCACATTGACACCAAAAGGGCTTTGGTGTTGTTTTATCAGTTTATCTGTTACTATCAGTTTGTCATGGCACAAAGTTAGGGTCGTGTGTTCATCACGTGGTGGAAAAGCAAGCTTTGTTTGTCCTTTTGAAGTCAAGTTCAGCACCTGAATGAAAGGGTTAAAATATTGCATGGTTCAAGGTATGAAGAGATAATGAGAAAACCCCCATTTGTAGGGCCATTCTGAATGACCATGGCCCCCAGTATGATGGGTGTTTCATCATTCTACATTCTTTTTAATCCTTTATGTGTGTAAGCAGTTGGAGTCTGTCCAAAAATTTGAGCTCATTATATAGTTTTTTACTCTCATGTTCACATAAAAAGCATTTGAAGCTTGTTTTGGCCGTAGTACAATCTGGCACCTGTCCAGATGCCCTTATGTGTCAAACATTGATTGTGCTTTTGTTTGCCAGAGTTTTGGTTCGTGTTGAGTAGAGCTCACTGCCTCATTTTATGATATTTGGAAATTAGTATATCATCAGGGTGAGGTCCCACCCGAAGTGGGATGCAGAGCAGTACAACAAAGGTTGCATCAAACGGCGCACAAGTATCACATAGATGCGTCTTCACATGTGATTCTTGTAGGTAATTTAAAGCAGTATAGCACCTATGCTGTACTATAAAGGGGTCAGGCTATTGGATTGATTGAAAAATTCTACAATACTTCACTTATCCTATTCATTATTCATTAAGTGGGTCTCGTCACTATATTTAACGGCTGAAAGATCCAGGTCATGGTATCCTATGATATTTTAGAATTTTTGAAGGCCAATGAAAGTGTTTGCTAGCTGTTTTCTTTTATGATGAGAGCACTTTATTGGATCCACTAAATGATGTCAATATTGAGAGCGCCAATTCATTTATTTTATTTTATTTTGTTTTTTTTGAAAGGTTTAAGTAAATTACACAAATCATATTTTCTTTATTGAGGCTCGAACTCCCAACATTTCCTTTGGGGAAGAAAGGCTTGTACCAGCTCGAACTCCCGACATTCCTCAAAAAGGCTTATACCAACTGGACTATTGCTCATTTGGTGAGACCTCACCATAGACTTGCTCGACATAAACTGTTTGAAATCTCTTTCAACCAAACATGTAGGCTTGGCTACTTATGACTAATTTATTGGTTAGCGGGTAGATCATAGCGCAGTTGGTGACACTTCCATAACAAACACTTCAAGATCTAGCTTTGCAATAATGCAAAGAGAGGGAAAAAGCAAAATGATATTCCATATAATCTTCAAAAACATGGTGTACATGCGTTTCTGAACTCTCACCACAAAATTTGCAAGAATTTTAAAAGTGTTTCAAATTCAAAAGGTAAAACAGAATAAAATGATTCCAAACACCCCCAAAAAGAACCATACATGTGCACACAACCATACTTCATCTTACCACTAGAAAAAGAAGAACCGGATAAAAAATATATATATATTTTTATCAGACCCCAACTCAGAAGTTGCTGCCCTGTTCAAAGGCTTTTTCAGGGATCCTTCACCAGAGAAAAATAGCAGATACTCGTTATCCACGCAAACGTGCAAATGTGGTCCTATCCATGAAGGCATGTTTAAGGAGAAACTCAATTCAGATAAAAGTTGTGAAGAGGCTGCAATATTGGAAATAGTTTATTATCTACTACTTTTTAAATTAAGCATGAACTGAATATACAATCGGTTAGGCAATAACTACTAAATTCCACATGCAAGAAAAATTACATTTATTATAACTTATTTCAACTGCTTTAATACATAGGCATAGCCACTACAAACAAACACTGATCGGGAGGCTAGTAGCCGGAAATTGACGTCCACAAAGGCAGCATCCACAATATCCGTTCTTCATAAGTTATCATCACCTAGAATGGTGGACAACAGCAGCCCATGGACAAACTCACTTCTCTTTGCCTTCTCCTCCTGATCTTTGATCGAAAAGGGAGATGACTGGGTGGTTCTGTAAACAGAAGGTATTATTATATTCAGGAAAACCAAGTAAATTGAGAACATTTAATACACAACATCCAACAAGCTGTAGAAAAACTATAATCCATCGAGGCACAACTAAACCAGCCAAGATATATTAATCTCAGAACAGAAAGGATAAAATTGCCTTTTAAAGAATAAAAACATATAATTAAAGCCGGGGGTAATTGGACAGTTTGCAAAAGCAGAAATGAATACTTGACGCCCCCACCGGTTTTTCCATAACATCTACTATTTACTATTTGATGACTATTTTTATCCTCGAGAGAGTTGCTTTCCCTTGGCAACAACCACTACTGAAATTTTTAATCACAAACAAACGTTAATGAAGCTGGGAGTTTAACCCAACCTAACAGACACAAACTAGAGAGGTGATGTAGAAATATAGCCATAATAGATTCTTCCTTCCCATTTGGTTCCTAAACCTCCAACACAGCCTTCATCCACTAATTTGGCATTCAGCGAGTGCAAGAACTGAACTTGATATATTCGTTAGAATCTTTACTGATTGGTAGTTGTGACAGTGTCTATATATTTAAGCTCTTTCCTATGCAACAGTTATAAGCGGGTTTCTTGCACCTAGAGGCCCACTAATGAGCTGGGAGTTTAACATAGCCTAATAAAGAGGTGGGAAAAAATGTAAAAGATTCCCTTTCATTTGGCTTCTATACGTCCAACGCCGCCTTCACCCATGAAACTAATTTTGGCATTCAATAAGTGCAAGAAATGAACTTGATATATTCTTTAGAATCTTTACCGTTTGCTACCTGTGTCGTTGCCTATATATTTAAGCTATTTACTATGAAACAACCGGTTTCTTGCACCCAAAAGCACCCCATCCAACCCCCCTTCTAGTGTTCCTTTTTGCGTCTTCAAGTCTAACTGAGTTATAATGATGATAAGAAATAATTAACTCAGTTGCCTGGTATTATTGCAGCAAGTAGCAACATGTTTGCATTTGCCAATGAAATTTTCCCTGACAATTAGCAGTAATTCAGGATGAACAATCTGATGAAAAACCTGAGACATGGCTGAGGAGAAAGAGGTCCGGAGGGACTTTTTAGAGGCTCGTCCCTGTAACAAAGTATATGAGTTTCAGTTTACTGTTCAGGACCTGTGCAATAAACACTTACTCCAATAATCCCTCATTCCCTTGCTTCTCAATACCCCGTGTAGACTGTAAAACTGCAGACGTACACCACCTAAAGAACATGCATACGAGTTTCAGTTTACTGTTCAGGACATGTGCAATAAACACTAACTCCAATAATCCCTCATTCCCTTGCTTCTCAATACCCCGTGTAGACTGTAAAACTGCAGACGTACACCACCTAAAGAACATGCAAAAACTGCAGACGTACATCACCTACAAACTTGAAATCTATAGACATCTTCTGATAATATGATACAACTAATTTCCATGACCTAGTTCCTTAAGGCCCCAGATGATAACAGTTGGTTCTGTTACTGGTCCCGAAACAGTTCAACAGTCAAGGCACCTCATAGAAGTCAAATTCAAGTAGGTTCAGAAAACATTCCCTTTTCAACTCTCATGTTCTGTTGACGGCACCATAAAATATTTTCTTTATTCCAACTAGATATTACTTTAGGAGGACAAAATTAGACCACTTCACCTTCATATTCACATAGCAGTCAATAGGATAACCCTTTCTTCAATGGCCTGAATCCATATAAACATTCGTAACTCAACTGCAAAAGGCCTCTCCTCAACTTATTAAAGTCAGCTACACGAAATTGTATGTGCATACACTTTACTAAGGGGAGTTTTTTTCTGCATGGTCAACACCTTTCAGCAATCAACCTTCTTGGGATTTTCTCATCCTCGTTGCAACCCTTCTACATGAAGCGTATCAATCCTTGTAAAATCATTTGTTTTCGTTGCTTTTTCCAAATAGGGAGGCAAATAATGACCAAATTATTCTCAAGCAGCTCACCTCAGCTTGTTTGATCTCCTTTTTTATTTAGATAAGACAAGCTTGAATTTGGCTTGAAACTAGGTCATTCTACTAGCTGAACTCAAAATCCCCAAGGCTCAGTTATGTTGGTTCACATAAAAACAAACAGTTAAATTTTACATGGGTTTTTGACAGCTGATCAAATACCTGAAGCCTATGAGCCACCTCATTGACAATCTTGAACCAATCAGGCCTTTGCATATTTTCAAGCCAAATGAACATACAAACATCTAACACCACTTAACTTATTCACAAAAGTAAAGCAACCTTCAATTTCTTTCACGCTGGTTCCCATAAATTCAATGACCCCTCATATTGTGTTTAGTAGGGATCCTCACCGACGTAAAGGTTTGGCAGGTAGAACCCTATTCACTAATTTTTGTAGACCCCAACTCCTGATTTATTTAATAAAAATGGATGTCAGGACCTGAAGCCCTCCATAGTAATTAATTGAGCATTCACAAGCCCTGTGAGACTAAAGCCTCTCATAAAGTTTCTCTTCATAGGCAAATGTGAATATGATGAAATATATGCTAAAAGCACTCAACACAATTCATCCGCGATAAATTTTTTGGGTAAAGTGGAAAACATCCACTCAATCACCCCCTCCTTGGGATCCATCAATGGAGAAACAGTTTAATTTAATTCAATTCAATGATTATAAATCCTGAGAGTTGATTTTTTTTTTTTTTTTATGTTGGGGGGGGGGGATATTTTTAAATTTCTCCACCATACACAGTTTCATACTATAGCTCATAAATATGGTTACACAATAATTGGTAGACTTTTAACTCTCTTTTTTTAATCATCATACAAGAAAACAAGAATGCTTGTTCTTGGAGAAACTTAGTTTAGCCATGATAGAATGAAACCAGACATGCATAGGCATACAAGGCCATGATTGAACACACAAACCCTGGGTAGGATATTCCGATGGCGAACAAATAAATTTTAGTTGTGCTTATTTATTCACCAATTTACTATTAAACTCATAAGATTAACCCAATTTGTGTGTTTTGAAATATTAACATAAGATTACTTGCTAAAACAATATACATATTCAAATCTGCGTGTGATGGATTATAAAAGAAAATGGCGTTAGTATTTTACTGAGCTAATTGCCCAAAGGATATATATTTAGATTAACTCAAATCGTCTAATGTGCTCAACTCACGTACTCATAAGCTTATTGGGCGTCTTCTGCCAATGGAAGACAAATATGATGTTTACTAATCGGAGGGCATTATGGTTACTTTGCCAGGTTAATTATTGCAACTTTTGATATTTAATTAATAGTCCATTTCGACTTATCAAAAAATAAAATTAAAAATAAAATAATAGCACATTTCAATTAGCTTTGTATAATATTTGGCATGAGTTTGTTATTCATGTGTAACCACTTTAAATTACATTAGACTGTTTTGTGAGCATGGCTCTATTTTGATTTTGTTAGAGTTGTAAATTTTGCCACACTCGTTAATCGAAAGTTTCTAATTCAAACTTGAATACGTAGAACTTTAAAAATTAGAAATTAATATAAAACCTTGAAATGGTTCTTATGTGTTTGGAACTAGATGTAGCACTAAGGCGCCTTTCAACATCCTAACTCCACTGAGTCTGGTAGAATCCTAAGTACAAGAGTAAGTTCTAGGGATTGCGTATTGCAAATCAAGACAGGGCATTTGAGTAGTGCAAAGTCATGCTTTTTCCAATCTGATTGCAAATCAAGACAGGTATGTCAGCAGCGCTAAGTCATGTTTTTTCCGATCAGTTTTGGGCTAAACTCTTTTGCTCAACATTTTTTAGGCCTCAATAGTATCCCTAGAACTCTAAAAATGCTAAATGGAAACTGAATTGGCTAATTGCCAAATTCATTAAAAAGGAGGATGACTTTGTAAGGAAAAATTTGCATGCATCATCTGATTAGCTTGAAGCGGGAAATAAAAAAATTTAAAGGATTGCAAACTGAATAGGAAAAAGAAAAGCTGCACACAGAGGATTCGGGCTATAGTTCAGCGGCCACAATTTTATTAAGAAAAGTCAGGCATCAAAAAATAATGTGCTTTGCTAATTATTTCCATGTAAGCAAGGACCACATTTTTTGGAAAGTGTAAGCAAAGACCAGATGAAGAGATATTTTGCTATATATTCAGCATACTTGACGAAAGAAGGTTCTGTATGGTTTATTATTTTAGTGAAGTGTTGCCTGGTTCTTGGTGGGTAGATAATGGTGCACCAACTCATATTCAATAATTTACTCATATAATTAATTTCCTTGCAAGAACATCAAAGCATTCATAGACTAAGGTGTTGGTAACTCAATTTAACACTTAATTCTGAGTAAATTTAGTGCTTATTTAATTAAGTTCTGATACGTAATTTTGATACCAATTACAAGAATAAGTTCCTCTAAAATTTTAAGTGAATAAGACTTCACTTATCATTGAGCACTGAATAAAATTCAAACAATATTTATTAAAAAAAAAATCTTAATTAATTATTAGCACTTAAAATCAGCTCTTAAAACTTCCAGTACTTAATTTTCTGTTTTCAACAGCACCTAAGCGCACAGAAGATGGTATAAATGGCAAACGGGGATGCAAATGAGCTCAAAGCCTAGGAAGTCCCAGCATTTATTTTGAAGAAAAATCATTCCTAGATCTTGTAGGCACCATCCAAGCACCTTTTGCAGTAAATACACCTTTTTGTTTTTACCTAAGCCAGATGCTTAAGCTTATAATTTATATCTTAAAAATGGATCATGTGACTTGATGTTCAGTTCTTTGTGGCTACTAGTGTGTGTGTGTGTGTTTTTTTTTTTTTTTTTTTTTTTTTTTTTTTTTTTTTTTTTCTCAAGTTGATACTAGTTTTGCATGCAATAAGTTAAATACAGTTCCTGATAAAAACCCAATGCTTATTTCTTTAACTTGTAAAGAAATAAAAGGTGGATGTCATATCTTCAACATTTTGGCAGCAATTTTGGATCCTTTAGATCGTTCCCGTTTTGGTGTCTGCATTAATCACTCAAAGGCAAGTATGTCTTCATGTTTTGTTGTAATATCACGAATCCTGCCATCCTACTCAAGTTTGTAGTATGCATTGATTTTTCTGTCTGAATTTAATAAATCTTTAGTTTCTTATACTCATTAATGTTGCCACATGTATTTGAACTTGAACCATGAATGACATGGTGTACATATGGGATCCACGATCTCATCATAAAATATATATATTATGAAATATTAAAATGGCAATCTTTGTTGAACTGGCACACATTAAGCCAGCCCAACTACCTACTCAAGCATGAGTATTCGGAGTAACATGGACCCATAAAATTGAGCTAGAATGAGCTTGGGTGAGGCAGGGGTGGAATTCTACAGGGGTTCAGCTTGGTTAACCTTCAATACCAAACAACATATCCAAGCTGCACTCACACTAAACACAATACTGTAAATTTGAAGTCCGCCATGGTTTCAAAACTGTGTACTAAAACACAAGTCACTAGAATATTAGTGAATTCTAATCCTGATAGGAATGAATCAGATAAAAACATTAAACTTAGCATACCCTACATAAAGTTAGGTAGTTGATGTACCATCACCCATTCCTCGTATTTTCTCCTAAATATCTATACGTTTCTCATGAAGAAGAGAACTGATCAAAGAAACTGGAAAACATTTTTGAGATCGCTAAATTTAGTATTGTGAAGAAAGTCTTCCATGTTTTGGATGTGCACTCCAATACTCATAAATTTCTAGTATTAGTGTTCTCGGGAAACTTTAATCCGGTTGATTTTGGATGGGTTTCATCCATCACCAACAAATGGCGCTTATGATTGGCAGAATCAGAACCAACCTGAATTCAAACCACTATGAGCCAACCCATTTCCACCAGCACTTGTCTTTATCAAGAGTGGTATTCAGTATTGAGTTATATGGAACTGTATGCAGGAAAAAAGGGAAAAGAGTATAACTAGATTAAGCAGCCTAACTTGCAGTTTTAGTCATAACAAAGGTTGCAATCTCAGTTTAAGGTTGTCAGGGGGATTGATCTGTGGACATAAAATCCATTACCAAAATCTTAAGTTCTTTCTTTTCTCTAGCATATCCCTTAGACTAATGACTCAACCTCAATTCTCCATAATTTAAAGTTCAAATCTCCTTCAGTGAATATTCTGACACCTAAAGACAGTTAGCTGCATGCGTCAAACTTATTTTGGTTTTAAGTCCATGTCAGCAGTAAATGCTATCTACTTTTGAACTTTTCAAAATTTCTCATCGTTAGTCCTGCAATTAAAATTGGAAAATAATATATGTACAATAAAATATAGTTGGGGTGGCCAAATTTCCATTGAATGTGCAACAAAATATGATGTGATGTCCTATCATGACTACTGTGATCTTCAATACAATATTTAAGGCTTAAAATTGTTTTTCTTTTTCTTTCCTTTTTTTTTTTATCTAAATCCCGTTCTAAGGTAAGTCAAACTTCGAAACAGTCAGGTTCTAGAACAACATATAAGGAGGAAAGAGGCCAAGGTTCGGAATTGTTTTTGAGATATTTGC
Source organism: Cornus florida (assembly GCF_030987335.1). Classification (NCBI taxonomy): domain Eukaryota; kingdom Viridiplantae; phylum Streptophyta; class Magnoliopsida; order Cornales; family Cornaceae; genus Cornus; species Cornus florida. Next base: position 14,815,638 of record NW_026775573.1, on the reverse strand, counting down.
TAAATCCATGTGTTATGATTGACTGTAACAGCCATCACAGCATCAAAACAGATGGTGATCGCCGTTAAAGTATTTATTTATTGTAGTTTTTGCAAATGCATCTGTGATTACCGATACAGAGCCAACTGATACCATTATGAAATAGTATAAGCCAATTTCAGAACCATGGATCAGAACATACTCGGCTTCCATTTAACAGAACTAGCTACTAGACCATAATATTTCATGAATGGGTGAGAACATGACGTAAACTATCCGGTTTTCCAGTATACAATTAACTAGACAGCATAAAGTACCACATTTGACAAACAAGGAAGTGAAAATGCTCCCATACCTTTCTGAAACATTCTCATTTGAACTTTTCTTGACTGAGCTTGTTTCAGCTGAAGACTGAGGCTGAACGCTTCCAAAATCATCACCCATAGGCAAAATAAATGATGACAACAATGGATCAGGCGCCACGTTGGTTGAAGAAACTATACAGGAAGACCCTCCAAAGAGGGACTGCAAATTCCCTTCTCGCAGTTCCCTCCTCAACAAAGAGAGCGTTGAATGGGATCCACCTTTACGGGATTTCCTTTTGCGCTGCATGTAACTCTCTAGTCAAGGACTTCAGAGAATACAGTCAAATCCTTAGATGAACAAGCGCTGATGTGCATATGATCATCACATATGTTTGTGTGTGTGTGTGTGTGTGTGTGTGTGTGTGAATGATGGTATAAAAAAAATGACAATATGAAAAACAATGGGACTCAATTGAACAAAATAGTCGTTGACTGTTACATACATGTAAAAAAAATGCAGTGAAAATTTCCTAGGGGAGGAAAAGAACAGAAGAAATTGGATGGATATATGGATACGAGCACAACAGAGAGAGACACGATTCTGCAAATCATTTCAGAATTTTCAGTGTGAAGATGTGACTTACACACAAACGACAAAAAGAAAAGTTTTTAGTCATATAACATAGTGAGATTCCATGGTCCAGTGTGAGAACTATTTATTAAATTGAAAATAAAAACAAATTTAATCCAAGACCAGTGCAATAATCCAAAGCCGAAAATTTAAAAATACCAACTAAAAGGATATCTTGAAAATATTTCCATGTTGCAGTGTTATATGGGCAACCATGTCGATCCCCACTCTCATTGAACAAACTGGACATACCTGCAAAGAAAAAACTTGAATTTAGCTAGGTAGCTTTGGAAAACCACACCTTCCTAGTCAAAAAAACAAAAAACTTGAAATTAATATATATATATTTCTTGTATCAGCTAGAAACCACAGGCCAATCATAACCCTAAATCACACGGGTACTGTTTCATCTTAAATCAGTCCAACTGGCTTCAATCCCACAATCAACATCACAATATATTAGAAATAAAGCTACCCAAAAATAAACTGAAACACTCATGAACACAAATAACTAAGTCTACTCAGCTATTAAAAAACAGAAAGATACATCCAATTGATACCTAGAAAAATCAAAACAATGATTGTCAAAAAAACATTTTAACAAGTACATGGAACATAAATAACTTGTGAAACCAGCTAACCACTCTACTCAACTAGTAAAAAGGAAATATGCAGCATCCCATGGATACCCAGAAAAGTCAAAACAGTAAGTGTCACAAAAACATTCTAACAAGTACATGGATTAAACCTGACCACCTACTCACCCCAAACATACACATACAAACACATACACATAGAGCATATCAAGAAAAACCTAAACTTTGTAAAATTGCATCATGTAACATGTATAAAATGAACATCAATCAACAGAACAGAGAGTAATACTCCATTCTTTGCCTCTACAGGATGCTCATCATCGATATGACAACACAATCCGACGATATCAAAATAATCCGAACAGAACGGGCAAGGAAACTCCTCCCTAATATCATCATCTCCATCAAACTCTTCAAACGCCATAAACATATCTACAAAATTCAAAACCTCACTACGATTAGATCGACCAAGTACAATCATGTCTATGCATATCAATAAAGGAATAATTTGGAGCTCACCAGATCGAGATTGAAGAGCTGACTGATAACGCTTTGAGGCGGAAGATAGACGAGCACTCCACGAATCAGCGTCCATGACTTTGTCTACTCGATCGAAAGTTTCAGAGAAGCTTCGAAATCGAAGTGCTTTAGAGTGACAATCGATTAGGGTTTCGATAGATGGATTAAATGTTTGATTCAGAAGAAACAAATTGAAAGAGAGAAATAATGTAAAGAGAGGATGTCTGGATTCTAGAGAGAGAAAATGGGGATTGGATAGGTTTGATTCGTGAGGAGTGAGAGAGCTGAAATGTGAGATAGAGGAATAGCTAGCTGGCTGTGTTGTTTGTACACACTTTGTAGTCGCTATTTTTTTCTTGAATAATTTTACTGACCATTCCAAATATCAGTTTAAAAAAACCTTTGGAAAATAATTATTACTCATATTATAAACGTTTGTTCCGTTTTTTATTCATATCCCAAAAATTAATTTACTTTTTACATGTAAAAAGATATTTTTACCCTTTGACTTTAGTTTGACCCTGACTTTGGTATACCTTCATTTTTTTTATTTATTTTTTTACAAAATATCAGTATTAAAAGACAATATGGCCCCTTAAAAATTTATAAATTTACAAATTATATTATATATACAGGCAGACATATATATACTCCTATATACACACACAGACATATATATATATATATATATATATATATATATACACACACACACACAAGCACAACACCACCACCAAATACAGCGGCGAAGTCGTCATCAAATCCGACAACAACCGCTCATTCGCCGTCAAAGTCGACTCTCCCACCTTCCAAACCGATGTCTCCCTCGCCGCGACCTCATCTGCAAGGTAGCTCAGATCCTCCAATCCTCATCATCAAACCTTTTCCTCGACCTCTTCAACTACCTCCAAGACCCGGATCTGTCTCATCGGATCTCCAAGACCCAGTCATCTCCCTCTTCGCAGAGCTCGTCTCCGCTGGATCTGCCGCCATCGGATCTGTCTCGCCGGCGCCATCAACATTCTCACAACCGTCTTCGCTCTCCATCTCCAAGCTCACCGTTGCCGCTACTCCACCCCCCGAGCCGAGCTCTTCACTTCCGAATTGGAGTTGTCATCTCTCCCGCTAATCCATTCGCTACCAAGTCCTGCGAATCCTCCTCCAGTTGCCCCTCGCCAGTTCTCTCAAACCCAGATAATCAGTATATATATAGTTCTCACTGCCGATTCAGTCCACCAAGCTCGTCCGTAGCCGACGAGCAAGGGTCTTCAGACGGCAGCCGGCGAACAAAAGAAGCTTAGCTCGCTCTCTCTCTCCCGATGACAAGCACTCGTCCTCGCCGTCGCCGCCCTAAACCATGTTGCTGCTTCTGTCGCCTGAAGTTTCCCACAATCGTCGACGGCACCACCACCACCATCACCCCATCATCATCGACCACCAACCACCAATCTCTCTATAAACTTTCTCTCTCTTCTGCAACACATCACCCACCACCAAAAAAGCCTTAACTTTTGGAACCACCACCCACCACCACCCACCACAACGCCCAACAGTTCCATCTACCCAATTGTCGGGATATAATTGTCTTTTAACTAATCTGATATTTTGAAATAAATGTTATTAAAAAAATAAGGGCGAAGTTGTCTTTTCACATGTTTTTAACGGAGGCTGTAACGGAAAATCAAAAATAGACCTAAGTGATAGTTATTTTCAAAAGATATTTTAGACTGATATTTGGCCAAACTACTGGGGGTGTCAGTGAAATTATCCCTTTTTTCTTTTTTCTTGATAAATTTTTGTGACTTTTACGGTTTGAGCAATAAAATTGTTTTCCTGCAAAAATCATTTTCATTTTTTTTTTTTTTTTTGGATGTAAATATTTTACTTGTTTATGTATGATTGTTCTAAAATATTTATTAAAAAAATAAATATTAAAATTTAATAAAAATAATTTATTTATTTATTTATTTTTGATAAATTATTTTATAAGCCTCCCGATGGACTACACAAACAAACCCCTTACGTTAATTCTATATTTAATGAAACTCATTTTGGTAAAGCTTTGGTCAGAGACATTTGAAAATTAAACACCCAAAATTTCAAAAGTTGAATTCTATAAGTAAATTCTTTTTGAAAATGTGACCTCACTTTTTTCTTAGTTTATCTTTTCATCTTTATTTCTATCGAGATTTTAAAGAATTATTTGATTTTGATTTTGATTTGTCATCTTAAACGAGTTATTTGATAATTTTTTAAATGTTTAGGATAGAAAAACATACCAAGAGTAACAAGAGTACCATTTTTTTTGTAAAATGATCAGGGCCGCTAGAGCATAAAAATAATAATTTCAACTTATACTCGTAGTATTTGGTGGTGGAAATTATTATTTTAATAAGAGAAAAAAAAAAATGCATTTTACATATATGTATATATATGGAAGTGCCAGTTTGAAGAAGTTGCAGTATATATATATATATTCAAATTCCACCCATATAAATATTGTTGCTTTTTGTCAAGTTACAATTTATCGGATTGATGAAATGACGAAAATGTCCACCACTTTTAATAAAATAAATAATTCTTAAAGGTTGAAATTACTTAAAAAGAAAAATCAAAATGATAATGATTTGGTTTCCCATTGTATAGCCTAAACATATCACTATTCTCACGCCCTCTCTCTGTCTTCATCTCTCTTCTGAACAAGTCTATCACACTAAATCCTCACTCTCATCGTCATTAAGGATGCATTTGGATTTGGAGGAATTTAGAAAGAAAAAAAATAAATCTGTGATTTTTTTTTTTAATTTGTCTAATCGTTAGATCCATATTTTATCGTATTCATATCTTGTATCCATGCTTCCAAGCAGATAACAAACATAAAATTTAATTTGATACAGAAAGAGAAAAGTTTAGCAATTTCTAATATTTCTTGGTTGTGAAGAAAGTTGTAAAAGAAGTGCATTGTGATAGGCCTTGGTTGCAAATATTTCACCAGTTCACGGGTTTTAAACATGACCTAAATTGCATGAAAACTCATTGTAGACACTAAGGATTCGTTTGGATTCGGAGGAGAGAAAAGAAAAGAGAGGATTAGAAGAGAAAAGAAAAGAAAAGAAAAGAAATGAAATGATAGCTATAATGTTTAGATAGATAGGAGAGAAAAGAAAGGAAAATATAATATTCTTGTTTAGATAAAACGGAGGAGAGAAAAAAAAGGAAAGGATAATAATGACATTACTGTATTACCCTTTTATATATTTTGATAAATAATTACTGGTTTTTTTTTTCTCTCCCTGCGTTTCATTGGAAACTAAAATTAATGATAACTAGAAAAACAAGATAACGTGATAGCATACTTGTTTTTTTTTTTTTTTTTGATAAGTAACTTGATAATATACATATAACTTAATAGCATACTTCGAAGATAGATAGATAAATATGAAGATTTTTATACCACATTTTCTCATCTCTTCATAAACTTTAGGGGTTTTTATTTTTATTTTTTGGATAATTAAAATAATACTAAATAATTAATACCAACTAAAAGTTAGTACATTCTTTATTAATAGACAATTTTACTATAAATCAATGTCTACACATAAGATATGCAATACATTGTTCAATTATGTATCACATGCTTCTTAACTTGGATAAAGGAGTGCTACATATATATGGTTCTTCTATACCTGTAACACCACAAATATGTAGCCACACCCCTAATTCCCTATGTTTAGATCAATGAGAGTTGTCCCTTACATAAGTAAACAAATTTTTTAAATCAAATTCAATTGGTCAAGACTCAAAACATGGTCCAATACTGCAATACCATAAGTAATACATACAAATATAACATATACAAACCTAATTACACAAATGGATATATACCAAGATTTAATCATAATCAGAATAATTTGAAGCTCCATTTGAGCAACTCAACAAATTCCTCATACATTTCAGTGGTGATTTGTAACGGGACAGTTTTATCTACAACAAATGACACATTTTCATCAAATCCTTGTAGTCATACAATCCCATCTAACTTTACAAAATTCCAACAAACAAACTAAAAGAAAATGTGATTTGATTAGAACAAGGAGTAATATATATAAGTAAAAAATCACTTCTCAAACACTTCTCAATTGAAGACAGAATAGCCTTAATTCACAAAAAGTAAAATTATAACAAAACGACTTCACAAATCACTTCTCAATTGAACACAATATAGCCTCAATTCACATCCAAGCTGCATTCACACGCCTAGTATAACATAGTACACCGACTTGATAAGCTGTGACTCTTACCATATATATATATATATATATATATATATGTATGGTGTTCTGGGATCAATAGACGACTTCGAGGAATGAGAGGTCGATGCCGTCGTTCGAGATGATGACGAGCGAGCCCAATTGCCTCCCCCCCAGGTCTCAGATCCCCGCCATCAACGCCGCTATGTCGAGCCCTAAATCTCAAATTTCAATTTGCTGACCGTGACGACTCCGACACGTCTTCATCGGCAAGATCACTTCATGGAGCTCGACTTTGGAGTTGACAACTTTGATGGCGCCCTGGGATCTCTCGATGTACGGCTTTGAGGAAGGAGAGGTCGATGCTATCGTTTAGAGTGGTGGGTGGTGGTGGCGGCGGCTTGAGGAAGGTTGAGTCGTCGTCAGCCAAACACCTATGTTCTTCTTCAAAAACGCCGACGATGAGGCCCTGATAGCAAGGCCCTCTGCACACGACGAAGAACTGGGCCACGGACAGCAAAGATCACAAAGCTGACGGCTAAGGGAGTACTCTGTTACTCCACAGATGAGGGCGAAGCCCACAAAAGCTACTGTTGACCACAAAATCAGATACGAGAGAAGAAGACTTAAGAAGCTGCTGCCCTAAATTGTATATAGAAATTGGAAGGTTAGTTCTGTCTTTATCATCCTTTCCCCTCAAATCCTCTCAAATCTTCTCAACTTTGAGAAGATTTGTTTTTATTGCGCTGAAGGGATTTAGAGGGATAGCCTATCCCTCCAAATCCTTCCCAATCATTTCTTTTCTCCTCAATTCCCTACACCCAAACACACTAAACTCTATCCTTCCCTTTCTTTTCTCTCCAAATCTCTCTAATTCCCTCAATCCAAACGAGGCCTAAAAAATTACGAAGTATCAAAGTATCATTTGGGCTACCTACTATAAAATATATAGGTCATTGGGTCAGGTCCAAGTTGTATAAAGCCCAAACTCTTTTAAAAGATGGATCAAAGAATAATTATCACAAATAAAAGAAATAATTGTCAAGGGTAAAACAAGTTTGCAATCTCCCGATAGTCCACTAGGTTAGTGCCTTCGATAAATTTTGGAGTATCGCGACTCTCTCTGCATCTACTAATCTAACTTCTAACACTTCTTGCCTTGTAATAAAAAAGAAAAGTTACAATGAAGTTATAAATAAAGGTAGAGGGGTGGAAAAGAAAAGATGAGAGACAGAACATCAAGACTCAAAGAGAGAGACTATTGAAACTCATGTTCGAATCCTTTTTGCTACAAATAATTCATTGAAGAGATTAATATCTCAAAGATTAATAACATTCTATCAATATACATTAGATTTAAAAAATAAATAAATAATGCTCCTATTCATAAGTGTTGCCAATATAGTTACATATTTTGAGTGTGACATGAGTTCCATGTAAAACTGAAGCTTCCCATGTTTAAAAAGCTAGAGATGTTACCTTCACTTGCATCTCCTTGTGAAAAAATGAAAGCTTATATATTAGAATTTATGATTTTTACATTTTGCTTATATTGGATGGTAATTTCTGGTTCGAATGAGTTCATTGATTGGTTGTGTGCTTGTAAATACCGTTGATATATTGTTTAAATGTGCATAGTGAGCTTTGAATAAATTGGGAGATTTTTTTTTTTTTTATAAAAAAAACATAGGTTTACTGCATTATCTAATTTTTCGTTAGACAGACTGTAACGCATCAGTCTAAATCACTACATAAAAGGATATGCGTGTGTGTATATATATATAAATTGATTATTATGTTTGATTATCATACATAAATATACATATATATATATATGCTCCTATGTTTGGTTGAAGGGAAGGGAAAAAAGGGAGGAAGCGATGAGGGAAACATCCCTCCTTTCTTCTTGTGTTTTTTATTCGCCCAATTTTGAAGGAATGGAGGAGAGAGAAAATGAATAACTATCTATACAAATATAATTTTCAATTTCAACCTTTTCAAAAGAATTCAAATGAATATCTACCTTTTATTATTTTATACAGTGAGAGTATATTGGTAAAAAATATATAAAAACTCTATTTCCCTTCCTTCCAACCAAACAATATATATATATATATATATATATATATATATATATATCACCACATCCATCATTTCTACTATCTATTCCATTCAACCAAATAAAAAATTGGAGAGACACCTTTCTTTCCTTAAGGATTCCTCATACATCCCTCCCCCTGTCCTCTTCCATCCGTTTTTTCATCCCTTCATCCAAACGAAGCCGTTTTTTCATCCCTCCATCCAAACGAAGCCCAAGTGTTACCAATATAATTACATATTTTGAGTGTGACATAGGAATTCATATTTTGAGTGTGACATGGTTGCTAGTTTATCCATCCTGAAAAATATTGATAAATTATAATAATGAAAGCTAGCCAAGGTTCATTACTTGACCAAACCAAATTCCCTCCAAGTGCTAAAGGGATATTAGATTAATCAAATAATTTTTTACAAAGTACCAAAGTCACAAAAGAGAGAAAAATATGGTACAAAAACATGGAATTGTGCTAGGGACAGGACCAATTGGATTAGATCGTAACATGTCCTTTAATGATCAAAATGACAAAGTTTGATACGACTATGTGAACACTATAGGCGTAAAACGATTTTGGACTGACATTAAAAAACGAGTTCGGAATGTAAATTGATCAACACAATTAACTCGTTTAACTAATAGTATCATGTTTGAATTTGGAAGTTGAACTCGTGTAAGATGTTTATACTTGTTTAACTATATGTGTCATAAACACATTTTTATTTGTATTCCATAATAACTATCTAAAGTTGTATTTTATAATTAACTATTTGATGGAGTAAAGATTATTTATTAATTTAGTTTAATTAAAGCTTATATTTTTTCTATTTATGTAAAAAATTAACATAACCCAACTTTTAAATCAACTTAAAATATATTGAAAAATAATTGTTAAATTGATTTGCCCAACCAACAATGATAACCAAATGATTTTTATTTAAGTGAATAAATTCGTTACAAAAATAAGAATAATAGGGATAAAATATCTTATGGTTGTACACATCTAAAGAAATGTCTAATAACATTGTATTAAGATATATTCTCTCATTATGTGCGCGCACAGGAATAGGCTTTTCCAGAGCCGATCGTTGGTTATTAGACGGTGTATTCGTCCTTGTTGTCGGCCTTATTTGGATTAAAAGAGTCACGGACGTGGCCAGGGACGGACCCAGAAACTCAAGTGAGGGGGGCAATACTAAGGGGCAAAGGTAATATTTTATTAGTATATATATATGTATATATATCAGAATGATAAAAATATTGGGACTGTAATAAATATATATGTATATATATATATATATATATATATATATATAGTATTATTTATAATAGAAATGTAAAGTAACTTGCACACAGAGAGAGGAAGAATGAAAGAGAGAGAGAGAGAATGAAAAATTTCTCATTCAAGTCTATCTTCAATACTAGATACAAATGGCCTTTTATAAGCCCAAAAGTGAAGCTTCTCAAACAAGCCAATAATGCATCTTCCTCCATACGCCACAAGAAAATCCTCATTGATGACTTTATCAATTCGTGGACCCCACACAAGTATATATATATAACACTCCCCATTGGGGTCCACAAAACTACACTAAGAATATGCCTCGTTAAAACCTTGCTAAGGAAAACTCAGTGGGACAAAACCCTAGCGAAGGAAAAAGAGTACAGTATTCTTGTGTATCTAAAAATGGTATTGCATAGATTAAAAACTGTAACGACTCGGTCATTTGCCTTCCTTTCCTTTTTCCTGAAATTTTACGAATGAATTTTTTTCGTTTAATTTTCCTTTCTGAGCTCTGTTTCGTGTTGCTTAGTGTCATCCCGAGTGCTCGGAATTGGTTTCTGAGACTCTTTCATGTGAATTGACAACTTCCTTTGAGGACCGAGTTATTTTCGCATTTTTCGTTTTTGGACACTATGCGCTATTTCGTCTTTTCCCTATTCTGTCTTTTCCCCATTTGTCACATTGTTGGTACAACCTCACTTCTCATACTCGGAGTTGGTTTTTGACTTCACGTGCCTTCATCTTGAGTGGGTTCCTCGAAATACGTGTCTTTACTTTTGTAAGAAAGTACTCTGGTTGCTCCCGGTGTCCATAGGGGCATAGATGCACAATTCTTCATAATCTTTTTCATTTCTTGGGGTGTTTTTCGTAAATATCTTTTAAAGATATTTTATTTCAGGGGTATCTAAGAAAATATCTTTTGAAAATATTTTCATTCTAGGGCAGTTTCGCAGTTAACCCTTTTTGTAGGGGTCATTGTGCAATTAACGAAAGTTATTGCAAAATACCTCGTCTGGAGCTTGGATCCTCGTACGGGATTCATTTTCACATTTCGTCGAGTCGTGGACTCTTAGAATTTCCTTCTGGTCATTTTTCTCCAGTTTCAAAGTTTCTGGACTCGGTTGCCGCCGAACTTGTTCGGGACATAACTTTCTGCTCGAGACTCAGTTTTTGACGCCGTTTCTTCCGTTGTTCATATTTTCTCATTTTGAATCTTTTTCGTACATGGAGTTTTGCCGTTTGAGCGCGTCTGCTCAAAATTCACTTTTCCGGACCCGGCGGGGCCCTTTCGGGGCATTTTTTTAGACTTACTATAAATAGGATGCCCTGAAGTGAAAAATCAGATTTTGGTCATCTTCCCCACCTCTCTTGGCCGGATTTCCTAGCAGCCATGGCTGCCACTTTCTCTCTCCTCCTTTGGTCCACTTTTCCTTGGTAGAAATCCTTCGGCCTTAGCATTTATTACTTTCCTCGACGTGCTCTACCTTTTGCCCTTATTAGAATCCATTTCCGACGATTTTTTGAGTTCAGGTTTGGAGTCAAGTTGAGATTTTCATGGGGCTTCTTGTGGATTCTTGTTCACGGTGTTGTCCCCGACAAAACCTCTCGGTATCGTCGAATTCGGAGCACTTTTATTTTGGTGAGCTTTTGTGATTTTCATCTCAAATTGAGGTAGGAGATGTTCTAGGTTTAAATTCTTGTTATATAGCATACTTGTGATGCTTATACTATTTGTTTGCATGATTAAATATAAAATCTAGAGATTTTATTATTTATTTTTCTTGTACGGGATCTAATTTTTTCGATTGCTCATGACTTGGTTTAAACATGTAACGTGATTTTATATTGTCCCTTGATATGCTCATTGTCGTGTATTAAAATTGGAACATTTGAATAAGTATTAAAGATTTTATTTAATATTTATCTTAGGTGAAAGATTAATTCACATGGCCTTAATTAGTTTGAAATTAATATGTGTTAGCATATTATATTAGGCCTTAGCATGCTCTTCAACATAGTTGAATTTGAAAGTAATTGGAGGTGTTTTGAAAATTAGTAATTATTAATTAATTTGATTAATTAATTTGCCCCGAGTGCACTATTCATTCCATTTGAATTCTGACTTGATATTCTTGATCTACATGTCATATAGCTTCACATACATTTGATTTTGAATATTCGGTGAGGTTTTGAAACCTTTCATTTAATTAATTTCCTTGTTTAAGATTTAATCTTCATAGTGATATACAACTTGGAATTGAATTGTGGCATGCTAGAAAATTAAGTTTTGGTGTTGTTGTTCACATATATTAAATTGGGATTAATTACATGAGAATTGCAACTTTTATTTTATATTTAACTTTAGTGAAAGTTTAATTTATATAGGTGTAACTTGCATGAAATAAGCTTGTAATGTAATATTACATTAATCTTGGGCATGTTCTCTAAGATATGTTAAATTGAGAGCATTTGGTTAAGTTTGAAAATCTAGAGATCTTAATTAAAAGAATTAATTAAAATTTATTTTGTGATCCCATTAGCTTAATTAAGATTTTAACTTGATATTTGTATTGGTCATGACTTGTTTACTAGTATATATTAATTGTGGACCATTTGAAGTTGCTTCAGAACCTTGGTAATTAAATTAGCATGATTTAATTAGAGTTCTACTTTGTTGTTCCAATAACCTAATTGAGTTTTAGAATGGATATAGGTGATGACCATGCCATGTTCTTTAATATGTATTTATTTGAGGTTATTTGGAATTGAATTAGAATTTAGGGAATTTAATTATTTTTATTTAATTAAATTCTATCGAATTGAGTCATGGATTTAATTGTGTTTGAAAGTCGTTTCTATATCAAAATCCTGGACATGGACTTGTTGTATATTCATTTGGTTATATTTTGAGCATTGGATAACATAGTTGCTATGTTTATACTCATGAGAATATGTTTTCCTTATTGAATATATTGTTGCATTGTGTAATGATTTGCACATTTCGTATTTAACATCATTCATGCAGAGCGTGTAACGAATCGCACACTGAAGATTCGACATTCATCACATCATATTAGTTGTGGACTTAGAGCATGTATTGTATAGGTTTCCAAATTTGGTTGTGCTTGGTAGATAATTGATTATCTTGCATATTCCTGTTGATATATACGTTGTTGCACAACTTGTTGATTTTGGAAACTTGGGGATGTCGTTGTTTGGCTATGGCTAGGACGTGGTTCTAGTACGGGGGATAGTCCCTCTATATAGTCTAGTGCGCACATAGGGAGGTTACCCATGAGCTAGTAACCCTAAAGTAACTATATTGTCGGTCTGATCCGGCGTGACGTCCGAGTATCCACTTTGTTTGATTTCGCATTTCATCTTCAAGTTGATAACTAGATGATGTTGTAACTTGTTGTTTCTTAATTGTCGTTCCATTTTAAGTTACAGGATGTTAACTTTACTAAATTGTGCTTTATGCGTTATATTGGAAGTTCCAATGTTGGTTAAATTGCATCGATATTGAAAATCGTGTTTTGACGTTCTAATAAAGCTTAGGATTGATCTTATTGATTCATTTATAACATAGACGTTAGGTGGCATGAACCACTACTATTATTTTGTGCTTTAGATTCTAAGTTGATGGCTTTGAGAACTTAAACCTTGTTGCATTGTATAACATACTCTTTTGTTGTTGAATTGCATGGATAATGTGATTCTTGTTAACTTGTATTCAAATATGCTTTTGTCATGTTATATGGATTACTCTAGACCTAGTTCAATTGTATTGAAAATGCAATTCATGTTAATCTATGCTCAAGCATTTTTCTTGTCGTGTTCTTAGATTATCCCAATTATGATTCGTTTCATACACGTATGTATATCATGATTCTTGTTGCTTAGACTCTAAGGTAGCTTAGGATGCTCCCCGAGTCTCATTTGGACATAAACGTTAGGTGGCATGAGCCCCTTTAACATGTTTCACCTTAAGGTGATAAATTTGTAAAATGCTAAGTCGATGCATGCTCATCTCCTTCGAGTAGCTTTATGTTACTCACCCCTACGATACTGGGGCATATTTCAGGTACGAAGACTTGGTTCGTGACGCCTAGCATTCCTTGGATGTCGTGTAGCTTTCAAGTTTTCATTTCATGCAAATGTTAGCGTGAAATGTCATTTTGTAGACTTATATGTCAAAATATGTATATTTAATTCCATGTATATAATGTGTACTTAAGTACACTCCTTTCAATGTATTTGATATGTATGAGATAAGGCCGGAGGCCAATGACTATTATATTGTTTTCTATGCAACTTTTTAACTTCATGAAATATTGTGAAAATCTTGAAAAATCGCAAGTCATTACGTCACCATGGTTGCATCGGGTGTGGGAATTTCGTTTTCATTCTTTCATAGGGTCTTATAAATCATGTTTGAAATGTGGCCAAGGGCCAAACGATCATTTGATCCCGTTTTGTATTTTTGGATTCCAAGTTTTCATTCCAAGTTCCATTTTTGCCTTTTTGCCCGTTGGGGGGTCGGATTTTGTATCGATAGTATTTTTAAGTCGTGGACCATTGTAGCACGTCCAAATAGATAAGTTACATTTACGTGCATGGTCGTTTCTGGGTAAAACCTTATCGTTTGTGTTTTGAGCCTCTTGTGAATTCATTTCGCACTTTTTTTGCATATTCTGATCTAGGGGCATTATAGACTTTTCACGGTGGTTTTATTTCCTTCTTTCAACAAGGTTGAATAGAAAATGTGATTTTGGGGGGGGGGGGGTTTCTTTTTCGTGTTTTTCCAGAAAATGTCATCTTGGTACCGGAAATCGATCGCAAAGTTCAGCTTTCAGTTTTCTATTTAGCAACTTTTTCGACCCTCTGGACCAGATTTCTTGGGAGGGCATTTTGGGCATTTTACATTACATTTTTTTTTAATTCTCTTGTATGTCACGTAGAAAACTCAATTTTGAGGGGGGTTTCTTCTCTGTGTTTTTGTAAAAAAATTCATCTAGGCCTCCAAATTCAGCCTCTGTTCTGAATTTTTCTGAAAAATAACCCCACAGCGGCTTTATGGGCTGCTGCTGCCAGCCATGGTGCACTCAGCGCGCGCGCGGCGTGCGCATGGGGCTGTCATGGCCCCTCGTCGGGCCGCCGCAACGTCAACTTTTCTTTAGGGCTTTTCTCGTTCGTCCGGACTCCGATTCAAGTGATTTTTTTTGTGAACTTGACTAATTTTTCGCTGTCTTTCCAACGGTGTGCTCGGTTGCACCCGGTTCTTCCTAGATAATTACCAGTTTACCTTTTTTGCCTTAAGTGCTCGTTTTTCTTCGTCATGTCGTTTCTCCTTCTTCCGGACTCCGAATCATCCGATTCTTGTGTCCATCTTGATTAGTTTTTTGTTGTCCTTCCAGCGGTGTGCTCGGTGGCACCCGAATCTATAGTTTTCAGAAATGACTATTTTGCCCCTGGGGGCTTATTTGTCATATTTTCGATCTTTTACTTCCGCATCAGTTTTTGTTGAGTTCCACGACCTCATGGAAGGTCACTTTGACTTCTTAGAGTCTTGTTTTCTGTTTTTGCTTCTGCATTCGGATCCGTTATCGGATCATTCTTACGGTTCATCACAGCACACGCTGGCCTAAAAACCAGGGTGTTCACAAAAACTACCTCATTAAAACCTTGCCAGGAAAACCCAGTGGGACAAAACCTGGACGAAGGAAAAAGAGTATAACATGCCAATACCTCTTTGATCAATTGAATGTTGTAGTTGGAAGCGTTTTAGTGAATAGATCTGCTAGATTTTCACATAAACGTATCTTCCGAATATCAATATCACCCCTTTTCTGGAGTTCATGTGCATAAAAAGAATTTTGGTGAGATGTGTTTGGTCTTGTCACTTTTAAATATACTCTTCTTTCATCTGTGCAATGCATACCGCATTATCTTCATATAATACTATTGGGCTATCTTTTATTGATGAAAGACCACATGTTGTTCGAATATGTTAGATCATTGACCTCAACCAAATGTATTCCCTACTTGCCTCATAAATTGCGAGTATCTCAAAATGATTTGAAGAAGTTGCAATCATTGTCTGTTTCATAGATCGCTATGATATAGTAGTGCCGCCACAGGTAAACACATATCCTGTTTGTGAATAAGCTTTATGTAGGTCAGAGAGATAGTCGGCATCTGCATATTCAATTAATTGAGAACTTGATGCTTTTGAATAAAACAATCCCATATCAGTTGTGCCGCGAAGATACCACAATATGTGTTTGATTCCATTCCAATGTATGCGAGTTGGTGTAGAACTGTACCGTGCTAATAAATTGACTAGAAAAATTATATCAGGTCTTGTACAATTTGTAAGATACAAAAGAGCACCAATCGCACTGAGATTGGGTACTTCAGGACCAAGGAGTTCTTCACCATCCTTTTAAGGACGAAAAGGATCTCTCTTGATGTCAAGTGATCGGACAACCATTAGAGAGCTCAATGGATAGGCTTTATCCATATGAAAATGTTTCAGAATCTTTTTTGTATATGTTGATTGATGGATGAGAATACTGCTCGAAAAATGTTCAACCTGCTGCCCAAGGCAGAATTTTGTCTTTCCGAGATCTTTCATTTCGATTCTTTCTTTAAATAAGGCCGTCTTTTCGATCTCGTCCAATGTTCCCACACGATTCAGATCATCAACATATGCTGCAACAATAACAAAACCAGATTCTGATTTGTTAATAAAAATGTATGGACAAATATGATTGTTTACATATCCTTCTTTGAGTAAGTAATCACTAAGGCGATTGTACCACATTTGTCCAGATTGCTTTAATCCATATAAGGATCGCTGTAATTTTATCAAGTACATATTACGTGGTTTTGTCTCAGGCATTTTAAATCCTTCTAGGATTTTCATATAAATATTACTATCTAGTGATCCATATAAATATGTTTTAACCACGTCCATTAGATGCATATGCAATCTTTCTGTGACTGCCAAATGTATTATGAATCTAAAAGTGGGTGCATCAATCATAGGGGATTATGTTTCCTCATAATCAATACCAGGTCTCTGTGAGAAACCTTGAGCTACCAGTCGAGCTTTGTATCTCACGATTTCATTTTTCTCATTACGCTTTCGTATAAACACCCACTTGTACCCAACAGAATTAACACCCTCAGGCGTCTGGACTACTGGTCCAAATACTTCACGTTTAGCTAATGAATTTAGCTCTGTTTGTATTGCTTCTTTCCATTTTGGCCAATCATTTCTTCGTCGACATTCTTCGACGTTTTGAGGTTCTGGATCCTCATTATCAATATCAAGAGTAACAACATATGAGAATATGTTGTCGACAATAATTTCATTTATATTCCATCTCGTTTCATGATTTAGTGAGATCTTATCATTTTCAGGTATCTTTGTCTCATCAAGAGAATGTGCCTCATCAAGGGCCATATCATCATCTGTTGCTTTTGCCTCATCAATATTTATTATTTCATCATTTTTAGGTACCTAAGACTCATCAAGAGCCTTTGCCTTATCAAAGGCTATTATATCAGATTGATCAATAATATATGTTGCTTATTTTGTGGCCTCTTCAGGAGTGCCAGCTTTTCTTTGTAATTTCCTCTTACGAGCAACAATATATTTTGCATCAACTGGTCTACTACGCTTCAGGCGTGTTTTAGATGCATTTGCTGCATTACTGACAGAAGGTCCCTCAGGGACAGCAATTCGTGCTGAAACATTTGCAACTGGTATATGTGATTTTATTACTTTCTTTATATCAGTAAATGCATTAGGTAATTGATTTGCAACATTTTGCAAGTGAATGATCCTCTGAACTTCTCGTTTACATTGATTTGTACGAGAATCAAAATAAGACAATTCTAAGGCATTCCAAGTAAGATCACGTTGTTATTGTGCCTTTTTTCCCGGTAATAGTGGGAAAACAGTCTCATCAAAATGACAGTCAACAAATCGTGATTTAAAGACATCACCTGTCAGAGTTTCAAGATATATAATAATAGATGGAGAATCAAAACCAACATATATTCCAAGTCTTCGTTGAGGACCCATTTTAGTGCGTTGGGGTGGTGCAATTGGAACATATACAGCACAACCAAAAACTCGTATGTGAGAAATATTTTGTTGTTGACCAAAAACAAGTTACAATGGTGAGTACTTATGATAAACAGTTGGTCGTATACGAACTAATGATGCAGCATGTAATATGGCATGACCTCAGGCAGAAACAGGTAATTTTGTTCGCATAAGTAAAAGACAACCAATTAACTGAAGTTTTTTAATAAAAGATTCAGCCATACCATTTTGAGTATGAGTGTGTGTAACAGGATGTTCAACATTAATTCCAATTGACATGCAAAAATCATCAAAAGTTTGAGAAGAAAATTCAGCGGCATTATCAAGACGGATTGTCTTAATTGGGTAATCAGGAAAATGTACCCTTAATTTGATGCTTTGAGCAAGAAATCTAGCAAATACAACATTACGAGTAGAAAGCAGACAAACATGTGACCATCGTGTTGTGGCATCAATTAAAACCATAAAACAACGAAATGGTTCACAAGGTGGATGACTTGGCCCACATATATCCCCGTGAATTCGTTGTAAAAATGGGGGAGACTCAATAATGACTTTTGAAGGGGATGGTCTGATAATCAACTTACCTTGTGAGCAGACGGTGCATAGATGATTATTTGGTAAGATGATTTTTTGATCCTTTAGTGGGTGTTCATGTGAATTTTCAATAATTCGACACATCATTGTACTCCCCGGGTGACCAAGTCGATCATGCCAAAACATAAAAAGTTTTGGGTCACAAGATTTTTTATGTATCACAATATTGGACTCAATTGGTCTAATGGTTGTATAGTATAATCCAGAAGAGAAAACAGGGAGTCTTTCTAATATCTGTTTCTTGCATGAGGTAATGGAAGTAATGTAAAGCTATTCCATATTTCTTTCATTTGCGGTCTCAATATGATACCCGTTACGACGGAAGTTTTTAAAACTCAACAGATTTCTCCGAGATTTTGTAGAATATAAGACATCATTGATTTGTAATCTTGTTCCATGTAGTAAAATGATATTGGCTCGTCCGGAACCTTCAATCAAGTCGGTGAGACCTGATATTGTATTAATACTAGCATCTGTCAGAGTTAGGTAAGAAAAATATTTTTAATCTCGAAGGATTGTATGTGTTGTTCCACTATCTGCAAGACATATGTCTTCACCATTTATTTTGGAACTAGTCAGATCCATTCCTATTCATGCAAATTTCTTTATCAGAAAAGAAACATTTATAACAAAATAAACTTTAATACAAACTAGAAGATAAAAATAAAAAAATAAAAAATAAAAAATAAACATAGTAGACAGAACATAAAAAGAAAATAGGATTAATTGGTGTGGACATTTCCATCACCAATCAGGAAGTCAATCTTTCCATCACGGTCCTCAAAAAAATCTGATACATCCAGATTTGTGATGGCAACTGGCTCATCATGATTAATGAAATTCATTTCCAGATTTGTGATGTCAACTGGCTCATCATGATCAATAAAATTCATTTCCTTTTATTTTCCCTTTTCTTTCATTGAGGCGTGGTAAAGTTTGGCTAGATGCTTAGATGTATGACAAATGCTTTATCAATGACCTGTCATTCCATATCGATAACAAGTATTATCATGTGCCTTGGAAGGTTGAGCCACATCATTCCCTTTTACTTGTTTCATTTCATTATAATTTCTCTTTTGGGGATATGATGTGGATCTCTGATTACAAGAATGTGAGGATTGATATCCTTCACGGTAATAAGAATGATTTCTACCATGACCATATTCATTATTGTGGTAGTTATTTTTACCACGACTATATTTATTATTATAACCATTTCTACCACCACGACCACGTCCATATTCGCTTTCACAACTATGGGATGAGGCAACATATGTTTCAGGGATCGGTGTCAATCCAGTTGGACGAGACTGGTGGTTTTTTTAATAAAAGTCCATTATTTTGTTCTCTTACAAGTAAACATGATATCAGCTCTGAATATTTTTTAAATCTACGCTCTCGATATTGTTGTTGTAAGAGCACATTCGAGGCGCGAAATGTGGTGAATGTTTTTTCCAGCAAAAGTTCACCAGTAATAGTATCACCACATAATTTCAATATAGAGCTGATTTTAAATAGGGTAGAGTTATATTCAGCCACAGTTTTAAAATCTTGCAACCGCAGTTACTGCCAATCAGCCCGAGCCTCTGGGAGGATAACTGTTTTTTGATGATCATATCTTTCTTTCAAATTGTTCCACAAATACAGTGGATCTCTTTCAGTGAGGTATTCAGTTTTTAGCTTCTCACTAATATAGCGCCGAAGGAAAATCATGGCCTTCGCTTTATCTTGTAATGATGCATCATTTTTTTCTTTAATTGTGTTTCCAAGGCCTATGGCATCTAAATGGATCGAGCATCCAGAATCTAAGATAAATATTTTTTGCCAGAAATATCAAAAGCTACGAATTCCAGCTTTGTCAAGTTTGACATTTTCAGAATAACTAGATGTGACAACAATATAAAAATATAATTTAGCATAGTACATAAATAAATAAAATGACATTTAAATGAAACAATAACATAATATGAATTATTTAAATAATAAAGGTGGTAAAACTTGAATAAATTATTAAATAATAAAAGTAGTAAAATCGGTCATGAATCATTAAATAATAAAGGTGATAGAACCGACCATATTGTAAGCATATATATCATTTAAGTGCACAAATTTATGTTATGAACAATAATTAATAATTAAAATTTTCTTACCCTTTGGAGTCAGAAATACAATGTTCTTCGATAAAGTAAACCAACCCAACAATCTATCAAAACTAATATCACAAAATAGATATATAGTTGGGATAGAAAAAGGAAGAGAAAGCTTCTTCTTCAAATCTCAGATGGATAGAGCTCGTGCTGATAACGTGTAATAAGTATATATATATATATATAGTAATATTTATTATAAAAATGTAAAGTAACTTGCACAGAGAGAGAAAGAGAATAAAAAGTTTCTCATTCAAGTCTATCTGCGGCATTAGATACAAATGGCCTTTTATAAACTCAAAAGTGAAGCTTCCCAAACAAGCCAATAATGCATCTTCCTCCGTACGCCACAAGAAAATCCTCATTGATGACTTTATCAA
This sequence comes from Cornus florida, assembly GCF_030987335.1. Lineage (NCBI taxonomy): Eukaryota > Viridiplantae > Streptophyta > Magnoliopsida > Cornales > Cornaceae > Cornus > Cornus florida. The sequence continues at coordinate 14,794,735 of NW_026775573.1, read as the reverse complement.
TTCGTGGACCCCACACAATTATATATATATAACAGGGGCATTAATAGTAAAAAAATAATAATTAATAATTAAAATTTATGTTATGAACAATAATTAATAATTAAAATTTTCTTATCATTTGGAGTCAAAAATACAATGTTCTTCGATAAAGCAAACCAACCCAACAATCTATCAAAACTAATATCACAAAATAGATATATAGTTGGGATAGAAAAGGGAGAGAAAACTTCTTCTTCAAATCTCAGATGGATAGAGCTCGTGCTGATAACGTGTAATAAGTATAAATGTGTATATATATATATATAGTAATATTTATGATAAAAATGTAAAGTAACTTGCACACAGAGAGAGAGAGAATGAAAAGTTTCTCATTCAAGTCTATCTGCGGCATTAGATATAAATGGCCTTTTATAGACTCAAAAGTGAAGCTTCCCAAACAAGCCAATAATGCATCTTCCTCCGTACGCCACAAGAAAATCCTCATTGATGACTTTATCAATTCGTGGACCCCACACAAGTATATATATATAACAGGGGCATTAATAGTAAAAAAATAATAACAACCCCCACCCCCCCCCCCCCCCCCCCCAAGTCCAATATAGGTCCGTCCCTGAACGTGGCCGTCACAAATCTATTTCTTTTTTTTTGTTAGTCTACACTATGTGCATTTTAGCCTCCTACCCATCGAAACTCGTGTAACATGTTTATACTTGTTTAAAGATATGTATCATAAATACAATTTTATTTGTGTTCCATAATAACTATCTAAAGTTGCGTTTTATAATTCACTATTTGATGGAGTAAAGATTATTTAGTAATTTAGTTGAATTAAAACTTATATTTTTTCTATTTATGTAAAAGAATTAACATAACACAACCTTTACATCTGCTTAAAACTTTAAATCAGCTTAAAACATATTGAAAAATAATTGTTAAATCAATTTGTCCAACCAATGATGATAACCAAATGCTTTTTATTTAAGTGAATAAATCTGTTACTGAAATAGGAATAAAAGGGATAAAATATCTTAAGGTTTTACACATCTAAATAAATGTTCAATAACATCTTGTTTAGATATATTCTCTCAGTATAAGGTGTGTGCGTGCGCAAAAATAGGCTTTTTCAGAGCGAATTGTTGGTTATTAAACGGTGTATCCGTCCTTGTTATCGGCCTTATTTGGATCCAAAGAGTCACGAACATAGCCATCACAAATCTATTTGTTTTTTGTTGTTAGTCTACAGTATGGGCATTTTAGCCTCCTACCCATGAGACACCATACAATATGAATAACTCGTTTAATTAATAGTATCATGTTTGAGTTTGGAGGTTGAACTCGTGTAACATTTCTATCCCGGTTTAACTATATGTTTCATAAACATAGCTTTATTTGTCGCATCAGTCTAAATTACTACATAAAAAGATATGCGACAGACTGTAACGCATCAGTCTAAATTACTACATAAAAAGATGCGTGTGTATATATACACATGTCACTAGATTAAATCCAAACTGATTATTTATATATATATATATATTTCCTCATATGGTCTTGAAAGATTGCCTGGAAGAATAGAACAAATTAATGGTATCTACAAAGAGGTACCAAAATTTCGCTTCCATGTTGATTTTAGCTTAATTTGTAGCAATTGACTTCTATCTACAAGCTTAAGGGAAAGCTCATGAAGGGAAAAAATTAAATACTAAAATAAAAAGGAGATCTAGTGTGAGAGAGAGATTAAGATCTCCAAGATTAATAACATACTATCAAATATACATTGGTTTTTTTTTTATATAAGGGAAAAAATTAAATACTAAAATAAAAAGGAGATCTAGGGTGAGAGAGAGATTAAGATCTCAAAGATTAATAACATACTATCAAATATACATTGGTTTTTTTTATATAAGGGAAAAAATTAAATACTAAAATAAAAAGGAGATCTAGTGTGAGAGAGAGATTAAGATCTCAAAGATTAATAACATACTATCAAATATACATTGGTTTTTTTTATATATATTAAAAAAAAAAATGCTCATATTCCTAATACTATGTTTGGTTGAAAGGAAGGATTAAGGAGGATGAATGAGAGAAGGGATGCATAAATCATTCCAGGTTTGGTTAGAGGAAAGGAAAAAGAGGAAGGAAGCGAGGAGGGAAACATCCCTCCTCTCTTCTTGTTTTTCTATCCGCCCAATTTTGGGTGAAGGGAGGAAAGAGAAAATGAATAACTACCTATGCATATATAATTTTCAATTTCAACCTTTTCAAAAAAATTCAAACAGATATCTAACTATTATTATTTTATATAGTGAGGGTATATTGGTAAAAAATATATAAAAACTCTATTTTCTTTCCTTCCAACCAAAAAAATATATATCACCCCATCCATTATTCCTACGATCCATTCTATTCAACCAAATAAAAAATGGGGGAGGCACCTTCCCTTTCATAGTGATTCCTCATACACCTCTCCCCTGTCTCTTCCATCCATTTTTTCATCCCTCCAACCAAACGAAGCACAAGTGTTGCCAATATAATTACATATTTTGAGTGTGACATGGGTTCCATTCCATTTAAAACTGAAGCTTCCTATTTTATGTTATTTATGTTTAAAAAGCTAGAGTGGTTACCTTCACTTGCATCTCCTTGTGAAAAAATGAAAGTTTAGATATGAGAATTTATGATTTTGTACATTTTGCTTATATTGGATGGTAGTTTCTGGTTCGAATGAGTTCATTGATTCGTTAATTTGTTGGTTTTGGAAATAAGATAGGACTTACAAAGTAAAGAGAATTTAGAATAAGGAATGATTTGATAACTGTTTGTATATCTCTTCTCATCAAGGTGCATACACTTATATACAGAGATAGCTAAAGCTAATTACAGTAGCTAGGAATACAAGGCTTGACAGCAGCAAAGATTAAGATAATTAACAACTAAATTACAGCCTATACATAACAGGATGTTAAATCAAAGGATGATGACTCATATGCAAATCCTTGATTCATGGGAAATTGTTCAATCTAGTTGTGCTTGATTGGGAAATTCAATGGATCTACTGGAGCTTGATTTAGAAACATTAATTGACTTCTGATTGTGAGGAGTCGTATCTAATCTCATACAAAGAACTAAGGTTAAAATGTCAACAGTTTATTTTAAACATGAACAAGATCTGTGCTTCATGCTTTTTAATCTGTTTGTCGCTTTACAATTCACTATTTGATGGAGTAAAGATTATTTAGTAATTTAGTTGTATTAAAACTTTTATTTTTTCTATTTATGTAAAAAATTAACAGAACCCAACTTTTAAATTGGCTTAAAATATATTAAAAAATAATTGTTAAGTCGATTTGCCTAACCAATGATGATAACCAAATGCTTTTTATTTAAGTGAATAAATCTGTTACAGAAATAGGAATAATAGGGACAAAATATCTTATGGCTTCTGCACACGTCTAAATAAATGTCCAATAACATCGTATTCAAATATATTCTCTCAGTATAAGGTGTGCACGCGCGCGCGAGAACAAGCTTTTTCAAAGCGGATTGTTGGTTATTAAACGGTCCATCCGGCCTTGTTGTCAGTCTGATTTGGATCCAAAGAGTCACGAACGTGGCCGTCACAAATCTATTTCTTTTTTTATGTTAGTCTACACTATGCGCATTTTTGCCTCTTGCCCATCGGAACTCATGTAGCATGTTTATATATGTCATAAACACATTTTTATTTGTATTCCATAATAACTATCTGATGCATTAAAGATTATTTAGTAATTTAGTTGAATTAAAACTTAAATTTATGCTATTTATGTAAAAAAATAACCTAACACAACTTTTAAATCAGCTTTAAAAATATTAAAAAATAATTGTTAAATCGATTTGCCCATCCAATGATGATAACCTAATGCTTTTCAATTAAGTGAACAAATCCGTTACAGAAATAGGAATAATAGGGATAAAATATCTTATGGCAATACACATCTAAATAAATGTCCAATAACACCATGTTCGATCAGATATATTCTCTCTGTATAAGGTATGTGTGAGCGCAAAAATTGATTTTTTCAGAACGGATTGTTAGTTACTAGACTGTTGTATCCAATCTTATTATTGGTCGTCTTTGGATCTAAAGAGTCACGAACGTGGACGTCACAAACTTTTTATTTTTATTTTTATTTTTATTTTTATTTTTTTCTATTATTCTACACTATGTGCATTTTAGCCCCTACCCATTGGACACGTAATCTTCTTTCCCTTATTCACTTCCCACAACAAATTAACCCAATTTGACTTAGGACGTTATCTCACATAAGTGGTCAGCATTAACTAGAATTTCGAAGAGGGTCCCACACGTAACACGTGGGATTGTGGGCTTCATGCCGTCAATGAATGTCTGATTCCTTGTGCAAACCTATTTTCGTTGGATTTTGATGGTTGTTTTCTCATAATTGAAAAAAGGAAAAATGTCACTATCAATTTTTAAGGGCCTATTTGTAATTTTTATTATTTACTGTCAATTCCGAAAAAGCAAAAATAAAAATTAAATTATATTCAATAAAATTGATTCTGATTTTTAAAAAGAGAAAGTGAAATCAGTTTTAACGAAGAAAGTGGAAAGTGACTTTTTGATGCTTTCTATACTTTCTTCACTATAGTGAGAAATTGATTCCTACACTGTTACCACACGGGCCACTGTTCATCCCAAATAAGTTGTGCGTGAGTTCTGTCTCGTTTATAACATCTTTTCTCTTCTCTCCATGCCCGCCGCCACTCTTATCTTCTCTACACTCTCTTCGAACCATATCCCATACCTGAATCCACCATGGACGACACAACCGAAGGCTTATGGTTGTTCTCCAAGGCTTCTCATTTCGAACCACCATATCTCCATTTGCCCAAACTCTTCTCCCCATCAAATTTAAGCCTTTGCATCTCTATTACTAATCACCATAATCGCCCAAATAAAGGCAAACCACTTCTGTAACACTCGCAGTGGAATCTTCAATTTCTTTGACGAGGCTGAGGTCCACGTATTCGTGAGGCTTACTGTTGTTCAACCACTTGTCACAGCCCAAGAAGAATAGGTAATCAAAGAAAAAAAACTAAAAACAATCCAAATTAGTTTTGCGAGGTCAAATCTTGAAACCCCAATAGACTTAAAAAAAAAAAAACTCAAGTTTAAGCAAAAGGGTTTTGATTTGAGGAACTCTTTGACGAAATGGGTGTGAAAGTTGATGCAGAGGTAGCAGTTTCACGGTCTTTAGTCCCACTGAATCAACCAGAGTAAAGAAGATGGGTGAAGAACCATTATAGGGTATAATAAACATACTGCATCATAGAATCAAAATGCTAGAATTTGTCCCTCTCAATTCATCATCAATCATCTAGATAGTGAGCATATGAGTGCGTCTCAGTCTTCTCCTCTCTCTGATTGGAGAGTGAATGCTTGCAATAAGGCACGAAAAGAAATCTGCACACATAAACAAGAGAAAGTCACAAATTTGTCGCTTGATTAAGATTGACCGGAACTGAATCAGCCAAAGTAAAGAAGATGGGTGAAGATGCGAAGGTTGTGGGTGAAATGGGTTCGCCTAAGTTAATTTTTGGTGGTGGTCGGATGTGTGGTGCTCGCCGTCGCCGAGCACAATTTCGTTGGAAGTCTTCAATCTGGTAGTCTGATGGGTTTGTTGGGATTTTTGTTGATGTGGTTTGGTGCTTAAATCATCAATCATTAATTGGGTACTTTTCCATTGAAGAGATTAGGCACTCCCCTTGTGATATTCCTTCTCTTAATTGACTCATAAACTCCAGCTTTTGGAGGTAAACTGCCGGGTTGTTCATGGAACTAATCCAATGTGTCACCGTTTCAATCCATCTCGTCGTGCTGGTTCAGCGTCGTCTTCTTCGTGAGGGTCGCGAAGGCACGGCTAAGATTTCAGCCGCTGTTTTTTGTAGAGAGAGAAATATAATAGGAAAGCAAAATTAAAAGTAAAATTATTAAATTTACTTTCTATTTTTTACTTTCTTATTAAACATCATTTTACTTTTAAGTAAGTCGGTAAGCTATAATGTTCATTAAGTTTGACCTAATTGTAAATAAATATAAAATTTACTATTTTTTTTAATGACCTCATATATCATATTTTGTTTCTTATTATTATATTATTAAAAATATCAAAATATTTAAGAATAAAAAATAACTATTTTCCCCCCTAAATACAATGAATGTTATATATATATATATATATATATATATGTGTGTGTGTATATACACACACACACATATTACCTGAATGTTAAAAAGATTAAAATGTTCCTCTATAACTAAATAATACTAATAAAAAATGATTAATTTCACTCATACCCCCTAAAGTTTGACCATTTTTCACCCTCAAACATTTTTCAAAAATAACTATCACTTGAGCTCATTTCCACTTTTCCGTTACGATTTTCGTTAAACATATGTTAGTGTTTGTATTATACAGTATATATACATACCCCATTTTCACGTGTGTGTGTGTGTGGATATGTCTGTGTTTGTATTATACAATATATGTATATATATGTCTGTATATATAAAAACACCATTAATATTTTAATTTTGGACAAATAACACCCTATAGTTTATTTTAGGTATATAACTCTGTTAAGTTTGAAAAAAATGAACAAATAAAGTATGTAAGTCCTTTGAAAAATGAGCAAAAAAAAGCTTGAAGTTACTCTTAAGATATAAAATTCTAAAAACATCATTATTTCTTCCTATAATGCCCTTAATGAGGTCATTGTTTCATTAAAAATTTATTATAATGCACATGACATTTTTAAGATATAAAATTTTAAAAATATTATTGTCTTTTTCGATAATATGCTTATATATATATATATATATATACATGTCATATTTAATTAGTTTTTTTTATCTATTTTTTAATTCAATTGTATAGGGATAATTTAGTCTTTTTAGCATTCAGGTCATTGTTTATACCAAAATTAAATATTAAGGAGATTTAGAATGTACGGGGTTATGTGTTATATGCTCTATATGCATACCATTAGGGTTTTTTTTGTCTACAACCCTATATTATATATATAAAAAAATTATTTAGTTATTTCACATTTAATTAGTTTTTTTTTATTTATTCGGTACACTTCAGTGTTTTTTAATACAATCTTTTCAGCATTCTAGAAAATTTAATGTTAGGTAAAAACACTAATTAAGTTTGAAATGACTAAACATATAGTATCATAATACAGATTGCGGGCTAAAAAACACTCATCTATGTATTAACATTGGCCCAGCCAAATTATTGCTCCTAGAATTTAACACCATTAAAAAAAACTAATGATTTGGAAAGAATTTATTAGAGTTGTATTCATCTCTGCTTTCTTATTTACAGGAAGTTGGAATGAATCAACCCGGAAATTAATTTGCAAATCACGAAGGCACAGAAGACGCCTAGAGTTCAAAAACGAATGAAATAAGCCACACCATTTCATTCCAATACTGAAAACTTCTGTGTGGCAGATGCATCAATAGTTCATCTAGCAGTTTAGAATGATGAACTGGGACGATTACTGTGGATCACTTGATTTACCCAGTTGAGAAGGTAGCCACTCAAGAGGGGTTTATAGCCTATGGCGGTTCTTTTCTCTAGGAAAATGCTATATATATATATATATACACACATTGTGCACTATCAAATGTAAAATTAGGATGATGACACCATCATATCTACAATGATTGCTAAAATGAACTTTAGGCAGCCAACATTGTTTGGTAAATCTTAAAAATTGCTAAAAACATTTTTTGAACACAATAAACAAAAAAAAAAAAAACTATGTAGACATATTCCATTTCCAGCCATTAAGAAAACACATCCAAACTAGGAAAGACATAATGCCATAAGAGAAGAGTGATGAAGTAATATAAAAACTCATATAGTGGTGTTTGGCACCCTTACATGAAACCAAATCCTGATTTAGGGAAGGAAAAAAAATAAAGTAGCTGCATGGAAGGATAGAAGGGGAACCCAGATTCATACGAGAATGTGGAATTTGTCAGAGGCGAGCTTGAAAAGCTCCATCACTGTAAGAAGAGATGGAAAGTGGAAAAGAAAGTAAACAATATTGAAGAGATTATTGTGTCCACCATAAAAATAAATAAATAAATAAACAAAAACAAAAACAAAAACCTCTGTTCTGTTCTAGAAGAATACCTTGGCGGAAGTTGAAAGTGGCCCTGATCACCACAATCGTCACACTTGAAGTAACAAACAGCAGCCCCGTCCCCGTGTGACGCCTCGAATTCATACGTTGTCCCGCATCCACAGGTCACAGATCGATACTAAATTGAATGTATTCGTAAGAAGAAATTGTAATAGAAACACACAGAAAGATAAAAAGGATTCGATTAGACTTACTTGCCACCATATTGGGGTTAACCAGAGGGGGACTGATAAACTCGTCCGCGTCGGAAGAGGGCTTGGGAAGTTCGGCGTCCAAAGTCGGCCGATTGTATTTCTCCATTTTGCTTATTGTGCAAAATTTTGCAAAGTCAATTGTCTGAGCTACTTATTTTAATTGGTCTGGAGCAAATAAGGGAAGTCCTCCTCTTACTCAACATAAATAATCAACAAGAAATTTTATCTTATATAATTCATTAAAACAAATAAGAAAAAGAATCGTGCTTGAGTTGAAAAGACGTTAGCATCGTCGCATTATAAAAGAACTGTATTTGAATTGAAATTTTAGAATAGTAACATTATGAAAAGAACTATATTTGAGTTGAAATTTTAAAATAACTATATTTATGTGAGTCGATTTTTGTTAGAGTGTCAATTAAATTATTTTCCTTTTAAATTATCAAATATTCAATAATTATTTTGACAAGAATTTCACACACATCACTCACACACCCACCCACCTTACTCTTTTGAAGCCTTAAACATTTGAGAGATAAAGGAGATAGCACTTGGACACAAGATCCTTGATAAAATGTTCTTTTTACTTATTGAATAATTATGTAATTTTTCATTTTTCAATGCATGCGAAATGGCATAATTGCATTAAAAATAAATAAATAAATTGTATATATATAAAGAGCAAAATACACTTTTACTTCATAATAATATGAAAAGCCATTCATACCCTTTTATGTTAAATACTATTATAATATATATCTATTATCTATATCTATACCTATACCCTTTTATGTTAAATACTATTATAATATACAATTAAATACTATTATTTTATGTTAAAAGTGTAAAGAGTTTCAAAATTTTAGTATTTATTTATTAATCTAAAAAAATATTTATTAATTGATATTAAAAATAATTTTTGAAAGAGTTTCTATAAAACTCTAACACAAAATACCTATTTATCTATTTATTATGAATTTTTTAATAAAAAAAATCTAATTAGACAAAGATATATTTAAAAAAAATAATAATAATTTCTATATTTTAAGTAAGTGTAAAAAATTTTAATATTTCAATATTTATTTATTAATATAAAAATATATATTTATTAATTGATATAAAAAGAGTTTTTAAAAGACTCTAACACAAATTATCTATTTATCTATTTATTATAAATTTTTTAATAAAATGAAATCCAATTAGACAATGATATATTTAAAGAAAAAATAAATAATTTCAGTATTTCAGTAAAAGGAAATCTAATTAGACAAAATATATTTAAATAAAATAAAATAATTTCTATAAAACTCTACCACAAATTACCTATTTTATTTTCTATAAACTATATCACAAATTACATACTTATCTATTTATTATGAGTTTTCTAATAAAAAGAAGACAATGATGTATTTTTAAAAAAATTACCTATTTCTAAAAAACTCTACCACAAATTACCTATTTTATTTTATATAAAACTCTATCACTTATAACCTGTATTTATCTATTTATTATAATTTTTTTTTAATAAAAGGAAATCTAATTGGACAATGATATATTTAAAGAAAATAAAATTATTTTTTACGTATTTTATTTTCTATAAAACTCTATCACATATAACCAGTACATATATATTGGATTAGCCTTGTCGTGTGAATATTTTTTTAACGCATGGTCTTCCAAATGTGGAATAGGTGCGATGGTTCAAAATTTGTTGTTTTTAATTTGTTGCATTGAGAAGGTAGCAATAGTTGTTGTTGATCGGATAAATTTAACTTGGATTATTAATTTTTTTTCTTTACTTTTTCTCTTTAGATGCATTATTATTATTTTCTTTTCTTTTATTTTTATTTTTCTCTTTCTAATTGATGCTTAGAAGTGGTTGATTTAGTAATTTACTTTGGATTGTGATTTTTTTTCTTTATTTTTTATTTTTGGTTCATTCTTAATTTATCATTATTTTGAGTCATTATTGTTATTTTTTTTCTTTACTTTTTATTTTTAAGAAGTATCATTTTTCTTTTTTCTTTAGTTTTTATTTTTATTTTACTCTTCGTTAGTTTACTTTGAATTTTATATCTTTTCTCCACTTTTTTTTTTTTTTTTTTTTTTTTTCATTCTTAATTTATTATTTTGGGTTGGGTTTCACTGTTTTTTTAGTTTGGGTTGGACTTGATTTTGAAATGAATTTGTTGCTGTAAATTTTTTATATGTTTTTTTTTTTTTTTTGTTGGTTCAATCTTAATTTATTGTTTTGAGTCTTGTTGGTATGTAAAATTTTTGATTTTTTTTTTTTTTTACTTTTGGTGCATTCTTAAATACAAAGATAGTTATTAATTAATATAAAAAGAGTTTTTATACGTTTTTCTATAAAACTCTAACACAAATTACCTATTTATTATGAGTTTTTATTTTTTAATTAATATAAGATGTTAAAACTCAAACCACCAATTTATTGTAAGTTTTTTAATAAAATGAAACCTAATTAGACAAGAAAATATATAAAGACATTAAATAATTTAGTTTCTCTAATTAGACAGGGAAATATATAAAAATTTAATAATGAATTCCTATTAAAAGTTTAATAATTGAATTCCTATTAAAAAATTTAGTAATATTCTTTATAAAATTTTCCCATAATTTAATATATAACCAATTTACATTTTTTATATAAAAATAAATAATAAAGAGTTTCTATTACATAAATAAAAGAGATAAAAGTGTAAAAAGTTTCAGTATTTCAGTATTGGAAAAACTACACATAGAGTTAGGAGTCTCAAACAACAAATTAGTCAATTTTAAAACTTTATTTTTCACTTTGGTTGAATTAAACAAAATAATTACATGTACATAGGGAATCCTTGTTAATGTCCAAAATACTCTCAAAATTATTATTTTAAAATATCAAATTATTCTTTTTAAATCATATAATTTTTTCATCCAACAAATCCAAAAAATTATGAATGCATGGATGCAGTTATGTTAGTCATGTTACGCTTTTAGTTGTGATATATTTACATCTAAAAAAAAAAAAAAAAAAAACTGGTGCTAAGGTCTGCCTTTATACAATTTTTGTTTTTTATATCCATACATTTGTTTTAACTTAAAAAAAAAAACAAAAAACAAAAATAATGAGTATACAAAGAAATATAATATCAAAACATTATATAGAGTGAGGCACAAAATTAATGAAATTTCAGTTTTCACAATTAAATAAATTTTTTATTATGAGTTTTTTAATAAAAGGAAACCTAACCAGACAAGGAAATATATACAGAAAATAAATAATTTAGTTTCTTTAATTAGACAAGGAAATATATAAAAAGTTTAATAATGAATTCCTATTAAAAAGGTTAATAATTGAATTTCTATTAAAAAGTTTAATTAATAATTAAGGTTTTTATCTTTTTAAAATTCTAACACAAATTACCTATTTATTATGAGTTTTTATTTTTTAATAAATATAAGGTGTTTATAATAATTTCTATAAAACTAAAATCACATATTTATTATGAATTTTTTTTTTAATAAAAGGAAACAAAATTAGGCAAGGAAATATATAAAGAAAATAAATAATTTAGTTTATATAATTAGACAAGGAAATATATAAAAAATTTAATAATGAATTCCTATTAAAATGTTTAATAATTGAATTCCTATTAAAGTTTAATAGGATTCTTTATAAGTTATTCCCATAATTTAATACATAACCAATTTATACATTTTATATAAAAATAAAAATAATAAATAATAAATAATAAATAATAAAGAGTTTCTATTACATAAAAGAGATTGAAGGGTTATAGTGGGGTCGTAATTATATTATTTTACTATAAATTTAGATAGTATTTTAAAAAATAAATAAATAAAACCAAAAAAATGTTCGGTACACATATATAAAAGAGAGGAAAATTTAAAAGAAATGATTTCTATCACATAAAAGATAGAAAGGTTTAGTATAAGATTTCACAAAAAAAAAAAAAATATATATATATATATATATATAATAATAATAATAATAAATAAATAAATAGAGAATAAAGAGTTTCTGTTACATAAAAGACATACAAGGGTTAGACTAGGATTCTAATTATATTATTTTATTATAAATTTCAACTCTTTCACTAGGATTCTAATTATATTCTTTTATTATAAATTTGCAAGTAAAAAGAAAAAAAAACCTAGAGAGTTCGGTATATATATACTATTATTAAAAGTACAGGGGTTAGAGAATTTCAAATCATTAATTTAGAAAAATAATTTAAATAAAATATCAATAAGTAAAGTCTAACTAAAATAAATCTATACTTATTACTATACAAAGATACCTAATTATAGTGAGTTAAGACAATTCCTTCAACCAAAACTTCTAATTTCATTCTCTAAAAGTTTCCTACTAATTTTCTTCTTTTCTTACCAATTTTCTTTTATAATACGATTTACATTTCTAACAACCTATTTCTTCATCTATTATAATTTCTATATGGATTAAATAAGATAACTAATATTTATTCTTTTTTTTTAGCTATTAATTTAACCCAAATTCTACTTAAAGATAAACTCTTCTTAAACAAAATAATTCCTTCCACCAATATGACATATCATTTATGTACTCAGGACCATCAACTTTGATCTAATAATAAAGTCAATCTCAAATATTAGGTATGTCTCAAATTTTCTTTTCTCATTGATTTTTTTGTTCACCAAGGAATTAGTAGTATAAACTGACTTTACTCAAAAGGAAATCTAGATTTTTAAACTATGACACAAGTTTTTATTTATTTCTATATGAATTTACCTAATTTAATCAAAAAAATAATGTTATTTTCTACTGTTACAAGTTTAATCTCTCACTAAATAAAATATAGTTTACTAAAATCAATATATTTCTTTTCAATATTCTTCAAATTTTTTGTATCAGAACTTTTATTTTTTTAATTTGATGTATTTATAATTTATATTAAAATTTTAATCAATAATTATATTTGAAATGGAATTCTCTCCTAACCAAAGAAAGGAATCATACTATCCTAATTACATTTTATATGTATGAATCAAAGTGTACAAAGTCACAAATTCAATTATATTTGTGATTTTTTTAAAATTTTTTGTCTAATACTCCATTTTTTCAGTTATTCATGATTCAACATTTACAAATGGTGGGTTTAAATTATCACCGCTAATATCACCCCATTGTTAAACTTATATTGTGATAAAAAGTCCGCTAGAACTACCTAGTCCAAGCAAAAAAATAAAAAAATATATTAAAGCTTCACACCCAAAATCAAAAAAATAGTTAGAACTATTTTATACACTTACTTACTTAATACGTTTTACTTTTTATCTTTTACTATTTTATATTGTTGACTTATTATGATTTACAATTATGACTAATGATTTCAAATTATGAATTTTAATATTTATCTAAAATTAGTATTTATATCATAATTAATAATTATTTAAGTAAAATTTTGTAACTCCTTAAATTTTAATCTTTACTCTTAGAATACTATTTGTTGCTCATGATTCATGAATATGCAAAAATAAAAAATTAAAGAACACATTTGATTTCATTAATATTTAAAATTGTAATTACTCAAACAAGTTGCTAATTAATTATTTAAAAATAAAATTTATTTTGATAATTCTCTATAATTTTTAATTAAAATTATAAAACAACTTTTGATCACATGTATCGCACGTGGTTTTTACTAATATATATATATATATATATAAAGTATTTTGGTGGAATGGCTAAATAATCCCTATATTTTACTTTGTCGTAATAACATGTCATGCTAAGAGTCGGAATTGAGTTCGACACTGAGGTGGGAGATAAGTATAGAGTCATTGATCGTGTGATTGCGTGAGAAAAATAAGGGACATTGGAGGGCGAGAGGATGGCCAATTGGTGTTGAATTATAAGGTTTAGGCTTCGTTTGGGTTGAAGGATTTGGAAGAATGTGGAGAGAAATGATAGGAAGGAAATAAGGTTAATTGTGTTAGGAAGGGTTAACGTGAGATAAAGATGGATGGCTCATATCATAATCCTAAAAAAATGAGATAAAAATAAAAGAAAATAAGGGAAATGATAGTGTTTAAGTAATATTTTTATAATTTCAAAATTGCCCTCAACAATTAAAAGAAGAAAATTAGTAATCCACTCATGTCATATCTATTTAAAATGGTATGCTAGTAATTTGGATGTTATCTTTTTATTTATTTATTTTTTATCTTATTCAAACAAGAATTCTATCATTTTCTTTATTTTCTCTCCTATATATCCAATTATGAATATAAATTATTGTTCTCATTTCATTTATTTTATTTTCTCTCATAACTAATGTTATCAATTTTTTTTTTTTTTTCTCTCCTATGTATCCAAACGAATTGGAATCTAATTGTAGGGCTAAGGTTTTATTGTCCGTTAATTTCATGAACACCATAGTTCATTTGCTTGGCAATAGAAGAAATAAAATTATGGTCTAAAAGTTAGGATGCAACTCGGGTTTAAAGTATAAATTGAGCCTAACCCACCATATAAAATGTTAAATGCAAACCCAATTCTAACCCGATCCTCAACCTAAGCCCAGCCCATCCTTCTACTTTTAAATTAAAGTTTGCAACTTGGGCTTATATTTCGGGTTAAAAATTTGGGTTACTCATATGGCTAATTTTCACACCGAAAATTTAATATGATATTGAATTAGTTATAGATCAAATTACTTTTTAAAAAAAAATTTAAAAACTTTTTTTAAATTCTTAATAAATTACAAACAAATGCTTAGAAAATGAATTATCCTAAATGTTAAAATACAATAAGTTAATATTTAACAAAGGAAGTTGGAAAAAAAAAAGTAATCATAGTTTAAATATTATATATAATGTATTTAATATTATAAATATACATGAAAATAATATTAAAATTTGAGTTTGGGTTGACTAAGTTACCAACACCTCAACACAAACCCAACCTTAATTAAATTCGAATTAAAAAATTTCAACCCAAACTAAATTCTAATTAAATTCGGTTTGGTTTGCCTAATCATTGCACCCCCACTTAGAAGTACCTAAAATGGAGGTTACAAAGAAAGGGTGGTGATTGGTGATGGTAGAGAGAGAAAGTGTTTCACTGCATAGAAGCCCAATATGTGAATTAAAAGGGTATGATTATAATTTTACAAATATTTTTTAACATATTTAATTTTTTTTTTTTTTACATAATTCTTGACGTTTTCACAAAATCAAACAGCTTTTATGTCATTTTATAGGAGCGTTCATTTGCTTTGCTGAGTTCATCTGATGCAATTTGATCTGATCAAATTTTTAGACTCAGGAATCTGTGATGAATTTAAGAACATAAATTTTATAATTTATGAATTAATTAATGTTTATAATGATATTTAAATTACGCTATCAAATATATTTAATTGAATAAGTATTTATTTTGATCAAAATTAAGAATTAAATTAGAAAAAAATAAAGATTGAATTGATTTTTTTTTTTTTTTTTTTTCTAACACCTCCAATATTTTTTTTATTTATGTCATCAATCAATTGTATCATATTACTTTAGTTGAGTAGGTCGAAAGAATTTAATAAGTAGCTTGACCACAATTAAGGTCTATTTTTTGTTATTGTTATTATTATTAATATTATTTTAAGTTTATTCGTGGTTAAATCGGAGAAACCACTATTTCCACTAGGTTACCTCCCAATTGCAGCAACTGGACCGAGTGAGTCAGAAACCTCTAATGCCGACTCAGCCCCCACTCAGAATGCTTCATCCACACCACGATTCACCGATCTCTGATCAGACGATCTCTCTGTAGAAAAGGCCTAATCTTCATCGATTAGACAGCGTTTTTTTGCTCGTATCATTCATCAGATCTACACAGAATTGGTCTGAACATCGTTTAGATTTTCGGATTTGGTTTTGTTTTGGTTGATCGATGGCGACGAGGAATCGAACATTTCTGTATAGAAAGTACAGAGACGCATTGAAGAGTGTGCGCGCGCCGACGAGTTCCTCACCGTCGTTGTCTTCGAGCTCCGGCGGTCCCGTGATCGAATTGTCCACAACTTCTCTTCTCCACCCTAATAGGTCTTATGCACCCCTCAGTACTGAAGATCCCGGAAGTTCCAGGTATATCTCTCTCTACACATACACGCACACACAGGATTTACCTATATATGCATTTGAAATTCCTTCTGGATGTCTCGAATTTGTTTTGGAATTTATTGATTGTGAATGTTGTTCTATGTTATGTTTGCATTAAATTTATCAATTGACTTGAAGATTATGGGATTTGTATAATGTGTTTAAGTAGAATGTTTGAAAATCACTGGCATTGCATATGGAATGAGGGGATTTGGTAGGCTTGGAGCAGAAAAAGATGCAATTATCAAGTTAGGATTGGGTTGTGGTGAATAGTTCTAATGAAATTGAGTGTGTCTGGTAAGTTGATTGTTTATAAACCTTAAGTTGGAGATACAAATTGGATGTAACACAGAGGGGAGTAAGATACATTTTCTTCACTTAAGTTTGTGCGATGTTTCCATGAAAGTATTGTCAAAGGTTTTTAGATTAATGAATGTCACCTAAGCATAAGGCTCCAAGATTACATAGGTATAGATTTAGAGAATTGCAACAGTTCAGTTGTATGGAGCTGGCTGCCCATGATAGGAGTTGCAGTGGATGGATTTTTTTATTACTATACTAACCAACTTCTGTTGGAATGATTTTCCTGTCTTGATCTATTGAAAAGATCATGTAAACAGTAAACTATGATTTTATCTAAGAATATGTCGAGTAATTGTGGACTGTATAGTTATATACTTACTCCATGGCCCAAAAAAGTATGAGACCTAGGTTTGGAGGTTTGATTATGAACTAGGAAGAATTTGCTCACCCTGACTTTTCCATCCAACAGGACCATAAGTGTCAATATTGTATTCCACTGCAGAGAAATCTATTCTATTTGAATGTATTATAATAAGATACATTTTCATTCTTTAAATACAAATGAAATTAAAAATAATAAGTGAAAATATCTAATAAATGTCAAATAATATTGACATGATGATATGTTCAGTTACATGACATAGTTGGTGTCATAAAATCATTTATTGGGATCTAACAGTGATAATCAGGATACTGATAAGATGTACTTTTGTACTACAACATGCCACTCAATTACATTGAATTATTTAGGATGGACAAATCTCTAAAGGTATAATATTGGTTGAGATCCGGGTCCTTTTGGAAGATATCAAGGAAGTGTCTTCCTTGAACATCCAAGATTTATTTGATTGATGGTGAAATTAACATGGTGGATGCGTTAGATCTTAATTTTTGGCCCATGGTGACGATGTGAAAGAGATATTGAATTAGTTATCTTCTCATGGATCCTAAGATGATCAATGAGAGAGTGAACATTTTAATAAACAAGGGGAGTGTTTGTTAGTTTCTTTTAGTTGCCAATTTGCGTAATTTTTTTAGAATTTTTTTTTTTTTTTTTTGTAATAGGGACAGGGAATGGGGAAATGTGTTAGCTTAGTTGGTAACTAGATATATTGCTTCTTTCTTTTTCCTTTTTACTACATGACAGTCATATAGTGCATAATGACATAACCCAAGTTGGCATGGTGGTTTATGCGGCACCATCATATACATACCTTGATGAAAAGTCTGAGGTAAAAGTATTTTCGAGTGATGCCATCCTCAACTAGTGATTTCAACTGAGGACTATACTTGACCTACTGAACATTTATATGACTTTTTTAGGAAGTCTATCTCCATAATTGTTTGTTTATTTGGGATGATCACTATTGGTCCCTGACCATGAGCATATTGAAGGACCACCATGAGTGATCTCCAAAAGGGCCTCTGGCCTTCTAAAGGTATTTACAATGTAAGGCTACTTCTTCTGAAAAAGCCTCATTGTTGGCTTGAATATGGTAGGACCTCTTCTCCTTAAATAGGCTGCCTTATTCTTATATAAGTTCTATTAAACTACTGTGTGTCTCGTACAACACTTGGTTGGGAGCCCAACGAGCATAAATGGGCCTGGTGTATAACCAACCTATGTGGCCCTCTTATAAGCCAAGATGGTTGGCCTAATGGGATCGCAATCGTATTTGGCTTGGTGTTGGTGCTAAGGATTTGTCAAGGAGGTCAAGGCCTACTTTTGTACCTTGACCTAGGTTGAGGGAAGAAAAAGACCATTGACCCCTTAGGTAGCACCTGACCAGACTATCCTTTTTTTTTTTAATTACCTAAAAATGGCCATCACACCTTACTAATTGGGTGTTTAGCCACATTAATTGGCCTTATGGCTGCAAGGTGTACCTACTTCTGATTATGCTTCGATTGGATGATGCTAGGGGTTGGCCTCGGGTTGGCCAAGAGGTCAGCCCACACCAAATCCAACGTGCTAACAAACCCTCAACCCACGTCAAACCCAAGTCTCGAGAACCCATTGCATCTCAATTCACGCCGTATGACACAGGTTTCATGGGTTTTCCAGGTTCCTCGGGTTCAAAATTTTAATGACCCACTAAGAATTTTGTTTTTTTGATAAGCATGGTTTACCTGTTTATAAATTGTGAGATAGAGATTAACCCACTAAGAAATTGAAAGTTACAAAAAGAAACTACTAAAATATATGCATTAAATATTTAAATCGTACAACTGCAGAGATCAGAGGTGCTTGTTTGGTTGATCCAGCAGTTCCTAAAAAGGTCCTGGTCATCACGGATTCAAAGAAAAGGGAGTTTGTTATTTCCAGGTTTTCTGGTTTTGCTACTTATAAAAAAAAAAAAAAAAAAAGGTTTTCTGGTTTTGTCCATGCCTAATTCGAGGAATTGATAATGCATGACCCAATCCTAGATGGCATAGTTGGCAGGAACTTTGAACCTCAAGAATGACCTCTTGATTTGTTAAATCCCAAATCATACCATTTACTTAGGATCTTAGTTAACTTGTCCTTTTCTGCTACATCATCCACATCCCTCTCCTTCCAATCCTATCTCACTGGCCAATTCAGGACTGCTACTCCACCTTGTTCTTTTTGTTGCTGCTTATGCAACTCTCTCTCTCTCGTATAAAATTAAAATTCTGCTTTTATGAATAAGATTTCTAGTGTTTATTTTTTCTCCATATTAAAAGCTGTGCAAAAATGAAATTGTTGATTCTTTTTTGGGTCGTGAGGGTAATTGAAATCATCTTTTAACTTAAAAGTGTTAATACAGTAGCCGGACCGAGCTTTTATACTTTAAGCTTCCTTCCTTTTGTTGTTGTGTCTTTACTTATTATTCAATATATATATATATATATATATATATATATGCATATTTATGTGTGTATGTGTATATATTTTCTGTTCTAAAGTCATGAGAGCCGTGAAAGTATTCTGGCTTGTAAGATAGAAAGAGCTATTGCAAATGGTCTTATTTTCTCACATGCTACTGCTTATTCATTGTTGGATTTTTTTAATTTGTTGTTGATATGTGGTTCACTCAATCTTTTGATGCATTTTATCTTGTTTCAGTTCTTGTGTTTGTTTAGTAGGTTTTTTTATAATCTGAAACTATTTACTTGTACTTTTTGTTCCTTTGGCAGATTACTTTCCACATTTTTACACCTGTTTCAAATAATCAAGGACATTCATCCTTTCCCATTTTCTTTTTCAGTATTTATTTTGGGTTTTGAAATTCCTTTTGTTATCAATACTGGATGTGTACTTGGAATCCTCAGCTCAAGAGACCATGTGATTTTATTGTCATGGGAAAGAAATAAAACCTAGGTCTCATGTTATGAACAAAGCATTTGGCATCATTTCATATGCATGGGGACATCCAGAGTCTCCATCTTCACAAACGAACACTAATTGAGATTCCTTTAGTTTTTCTTTTGAATAATGTGATCTTTATGTTTTCGTGCTACCTTTGGTGACATTACCTTGCAATTTTCTTTGCACTCACTCTAAAGTAGGAAAATGTGTTTTTTTGCCCCGGTTAGAGTCAAATATTGGTTTCCTGCTGCAGTAGAGGTGCACTTACAGTGGGTCTACCTCCAGCTTGGGTGGATGTATCTGAAGAAATAGCAGCAAATGTGCAAAGTGCACGGGCAAAAATGGTTGAGCTAGCCAAGGCTCATGCTAAGGCTCTAATGCCCTCGTTTGGAGATGGTAAAGAGGACCAACACAGGATTGAGGCGCTTACGCAAGAGATAACTGGTCTTTTAAAAAAATCAGAGAAGAGATTACAAAAATTCTCTGCCGTTGGACCTTCTGAGGATTTAAATATTCGAAAGAACGTGCAGGTATGATTTCATAGCCAATGACCATTATGTTGTCTGCTGTTGAACTTGTAACTTCGATCACCTCTTGCAAATGTTTGATGGATTTCTTAAAGAATTTATTTCTCAAATGTTTGATCGATCCCTATTTCATATTTGCTGGAATAAATGCTTTTATAGTTCGGTAGCACAGTCATGTATCAATCTCATTCTGGAACAGGCAGATCTTAATCGCTCTTTTTCTCTCAGTCTCTCTCGTCTATTATCTACTCTCTGGTTTTTCAAGGTTATAAGTACTCTGTTATAGATCTTAAGGGGGAGTGTGCAACTGTGTATCAGTAGGGTATTTTTCACTGATTGTTCCAGCTTAATGCAATTTGGCATCTATATACAGTTTACAGGGGTATGGGCGACTATTTTTCGTTTCTTTATTCTTCTTCTCACTGATGGGGTGAGAATCAGGCAGAAGATAATTCTTTCTTTTTCCGTGTACCCCTGTTCCCATGCAAAATTTTTAATCTAACATGGTCCAAATTGGTGATTTTGGCAAGTCTGTTGTAGGTTGTTTTTTTGAACATGGGTGATCTCCAGGGTTCTGATAATGGCAATCAAAAAATTATATTAGCTTGTATTTTAAACAATGATGGGACATTATGGGGAGCCATGCTTATGCTTTTTTATGTTTCTTGGCAGCGCTCTCTTGCTAATGATGTACGGAACCTTTCTATGGAGCTTCGCAAGAAACAGTCAACTTATTTGAAGCGTCTCCGACAACAGAAAGAGGTCTGTGCTGAATTCTCCGTTCTGTTATTCTTCATCGGATGAAAAATTGTTAATGTCTATGACTTGACAGTTTAAGACAGTTTTGACTTTGCAGTTCAGAATTTTACACAGTTCATTACCCTGCTTTTTGATTCTTGGAATTCCTTTGTCGTCTCTGATTTATTCTGCTGCTCAATGCTGCTTTTATTCTTTTCTAGTTTATCAGCAAGATTTTTAATTTTTTCCTCTCTACTCCAGGAAGTACAGAGAAGTACATGTTTCCAATATTATCCTAATGCAGTTCTTTGTGATGTAGGGTCCTGATGGGGTTGACCTGGAAATGAACTTAAATGGGTATAATGTTAAAAAGGAGGATGATGACTTTGACGACATGGTATATTGAATTTTCACCTTCTGTCTATTTCTCATAGAATCATTTTTGCTACACACACACACACACACACACATACATATGTATATATTAACTAAAGGTATGGGATTCCCATTAGACTCGTGTAATGTCGAGAAATACTATTTGCTTTATTAGTGGTTTGAATTAAATTGTTGATTTAACCATATGGGTTATTTGACCAAGGGAAAAAAAGGAAAAACAAAAACAAAAACGTACTCCACTAACCATAATACTTTTTTTTGGATTAGTTGAGGTTAGTTTTTGTTTGTAGGTTTCCATACAACGCTCGCACACACACCACGTGTGTATATATATACACATATATTTATGACCATAGTTTTCTTAGCAAACTAAAGGAGGCTAAAGCAATGCTTTCAAGCTTGATCCAATGGAATTGTCGTTCAGAGTTCAGCCATAATTTGTAATTTGATTCTTGAGACCAAAGTCACTGTATTATCAAAGGAGTCAAAGGAGTATATGGAACTTATGGGTGTCCATGTGTGTGTGTGTTTCGATTTTTCCTTTTGGATTTCTTTTTTGGTTTTCGGGATTGGGGAATAGGAGAATAATCTGCCTGAAAGATTTCAGGGTTTACCTCCTCTTAAAAATACAATATTTTGGTATATATAATTTTATATTTTTCTCAGCATATGCTCTTTTCTTACAAATAATCTATTTAGGGGTTTAATGAGCATCAGATGGCCAAACTGAAGAAAAGCGAGGCTTTCACCGCAGAAAGGGAAAGAGAGATACAACAGGTAAGGAAGCTCGGGGCTTACTGTTTTTAGATTTTCAAATTAAACCGACTTAATGTATGTTGCTTTATTTTGTACTACTTTTGGTTGTAATAGGTTGTGGAATCAGTAAATGAGCTTGCTCAGATTATGAAGGACCTATCAGTCCTCGTGATTGACCAGGTTTGATGCTATAGATTGTGTGTAATTATTCTTGGACTTCCCTAGAGATTCAAGGTGACTAATTGAATTTATGGCTCCAAGTAGGGCACTATTGTTGACAGGATAGACTACAACATTCAGAATGTTGCATCGTCAGTTGAGGAGGGTTTAAAACAGCTGCAAAAGGTCCTCTACTCTCCCTTCCTCCCCTAAGTTTCCCCTTTATATGTAATTTTTTACTCGGTTCTTGTTCATTCTTCATTCCAATATATATATATTTTTAATGTTATTGTCATGTTGGATGCGTTGGAATTACAGGCAGAGAGAACACAGAAACGAGGGGGAATGGTGATGTGTGCTACAGTGCTCATTATCATGTGCTTCGTCATGTTGGTCCTCTTGATTCTCAAGTCGATACTTTTTTGATCTATGAACATAATATATCCACCAGATCTGCCTACAGTCTTGTTGTTGTAACCCTGCGTTATAGTTGTCATACGCCAAGATATGTCGAGGTGCAATGCCCAATGGAAGAAGCGGAAATTTTGAATTACCCCCAAATGAAAACACTCGATCAATTAGTTTTCTTCTCAACTTTTTATTATTATTTTTTGTTTTCATCTTTTTTCACCAGCCCGGGGGGAGGAGTTGTATTACTTGAGGGAGTGACATATCTGCAGGACATGTACAGAGCATTTTACTGTAACTCGGCGAGGGTCTTTTGCTGCAGCTCCAGCTATCATTTCTTTAGATTTTCCAGGGAGATTTTGTAGTTTTTCCCACATTTCTCATTTTGTGATGATGAGATGAAATATAATTCGTTATATCAATTGTTTCTTGTAATAAAATGAAATGCATTCTGTTTCGGTGTGTATAGAAATTTCAACTTAGTAGGGCTGTAGTTATTCCCTAACAATACTTGCGTATGGCTGGCTTATTGAAGTTGTATTTAGATTTGCCTGTACAAAATGCATTTGGATGAGGAAGATTCTGATTTAACCGTACACATCTAGAATCGGTAAAGTTTAAAGTTTTAGTCAGGGTGAGAGAGCGCGCAGACTATGAAAGTGACACCCATTAAGAAGGTGGGAGTGAGAGCGCACGTGGAGTATGAAAGCGACACTCATTAAGAAGGATTTTGTGACTTAGGTGGTGAAAGTTGAAGGTGAAGGAAGGATGATGAAGATTTTGAGGCAGTATGGAGTTGCTTCTTTCCACTTTCTTGGTTGGGATGAGATAAAAATTATCAACAATTCTGCAAGATCACACTTTATAATGAGATTGCAAGGATTATATAAGAATCAAAGTTGATTCTCCTCTCCCCCATTATACTGATACAGATGAAATATTGTTTTTTGGATCTAAATTTTTTGAATGTTTGGTTGTAAAAAATGTAAGTAAAATATTTTATTAAAACTTAACAATAGTAACTTACACATCAACTGGACCCCAGTCTTTTATGTTGTTCCCGTTGCAAAATACTGGATTTCTATCCATACCATTTCTATTCCTTGAATTGAAACAAATTAGAATTCTCAACTCTCTACAATGTCTAGATGATAAAATATTTTCAGGAATAAGCAAATCATAATGATTTTTGTCTATATTTCCAGTTATCTTTTGATGTTTTGCAATGAATTCATCAAAGTTCTTCTTATCAAGAACTTCAATCTCGACTTTAAAAAATAATATATATATATATATATATATATATATATATATATATATATATATATTACTTGAAAAGAAAAATATTTTCAGAGGAATATTATTACAATGGAGCCTAAGAACCAGTCTGGCATCATTCAACTTGGATTTTCTCTTTTATTGTACTAGTAAAAAGAAGAGGGGGAGAAAAGAGAAGGGGAAGAGTTCGAACCGCACATAGACAAAAATTTGTGACTACTTTACCTGACACCCCAACCAGAAAAAAAAAAAAAAAAAAAGAAGAGTCTAGTTAGTGATGAAAAATGAAGATGTGTGGCACTACCATTCATGATAAAATGAAGCCCCACATATATACTACCATACAGTGTGCAAATTAATGACCTCTGGATAGTATTAGATAAAATTATAACTTTCTAAAGGAAATATCAATCAGCTTTCATAGCTCAGTTGGTTAGAGCACCCGTTTAGTAAGCGGGAGGTCTTGAGTTCGACTCTCAATGAAAGCAGGCTATTATAAGTTTTTTTTTCCCACCTACCCTCACTTGCCATTCAATCCCTTGGTTCATATACCTTTTATTTTTGACATGCTCATCCAACAACCTCAATCCACCTTTTTCTTGATCATAAGAATACTATTGCTTATCAACTGCTTTCATGATTCATCCAGTATCAAATTACCCCATATCTGATGAACCACCATCTATCTCATGATTCAACCATTTGAACTTGATGCCTAAGAACCAATTCCTTGTCACTAAATTAACAGGTTACTAGTAACTGATCTTTGTACTAATAGAAGATGGACAACAATAGAGCACACCGGCAAATTGGGAATCATACAAGTCATCAATACAACAACAACCACCAAGCCTTTTCCCAATTACTTGGGGTCGGCTACATGAATTCCGTGTTTCCATTCCGCTCTATTTACAAGTTGACAGTCATATCCAGAATAGCTGCTATTATAATACTTCTATTATTCAGACATATATTCTGTGTCAGCATATGGAAACATAAGAAAATCTATTGAGACTGAATGAATAATGGCCTGAAATTTATCATTGATAAGAATGAGTGAAATAATCCAACAAATAGTTATTACAAGATATACAAGTGACAACAAAACTACACTGAATAATTCTTCTTCTTCTTTATAGGTTAATCAAGTCTGAGGCTCTAAAAGATCTTTCAAAACTACTTCTTCTTCTTTGGGTTACTGGAGTCTGAGGCTCTAAAAGTTTTTTCAACAAGGCCAGAGATTGGCAGTTTCAGGTCAAAAGTCAGCCTTTGCAGAATCAATGCTAATGCGTCCACATCTGACATGGCTCGGTGAGCTGGACCAACTAATGGGATTTCATAACACTCACGGAGGGCTTGCAATGATGTTTTTGCAGGAACCTTTGATCCTGTTGACAAAAACAACCAAGTCAAAATCCTGAGATACACAAGGGGAGAGAGAGAGAGAGAGAGAGAGAGAGAGAGAGAGAGACCTCCCAACTTCATCGCTTCACGTGCCAGAGGAAGTGTGTCCAGAAACAGCCAATCTGAAGGAACCTCAAATGAGTGGCGAGAGAATTCATTATTCAAAAAGGGAACATCAAAAGTACGAGCATTGTGAGCAATCAACACTACAAATCCACTAGGTTTCTGGCGGCTTCTGACATACTGCAGCAAGATTGGGATCAGCTCGTCCATCCTACACAAAATTCATGATAGTAAGATTACCACAAAATATATTCAATTTTTCAAAAGCATTATGTTTATTGATTGTACAATGCTATGCAATGGAAAACATATCAACAATGACAAATGAATTATTCCCACTAGTCAGTTCTGATGGTGCTGGTCACACTAAAAGGACCAAGTCAAACAGTAACATCCAGAACTTAGCATTCCTATTTTGTAGTCAAATCTCCATAATGATGATCATCATAATAATAATAATAAAAAAATGAAATATATATATATATATAATTGTTTTACATTCCAAAAAAATAAATTTTATATTTTAAGGAGATTCTGAGACGTGAGGAGGCAAAATGGGCAAGACGATGAGTTGGGCCAGTTGGCTGAAGGGACCTGCTTAAGGTGAAAGTAAAGTGTCCCGACTCCCGATAAGGAAGCAGGAGGGATTACGTAGCAATGAGTTCTGGTAGCGGAGGCTGTTTCTTTTTGTATATCGAAAATGGGTCTCACGTATAGGTCCCATAGACATAACGAGGCTGCAGCTGTTTGAGTTGTATGCCCATAGACACAGGAGCCTTCCCAGTCCACAAAGCTCAGGCTACATGGTCTGACCTACAAGGCTATGATTTGTCCCAGGATGCTGCAGCGCCTAGACTGCAGAACCACAGGCTTGTATTATTGGGCTTATGACCAAAAAGGCTGTACATGTACAACCCGTATATGAATCAGGTGTGCCCCTGGGTATTTGAGTTGCCTTCATTCCGCTTCAGCATGACCTGCATTGGTGAACAAGGGACGATGCCACTTGGCCTGCCGATGCTTTTGTCTTACTTACCAAGCCAAGGCCCTCAGGCCATTTCATAAGGTCCAATAATGCCTTCTAGAGTTCTCTGAGAGTGATAGCACGCCATAAAGGCATGTCACACTGCTCGGGCACCAAGCCAGTTAGGCAGACTGGTTCCTGCTCTGTTTCAAGAAGGCATACAGTGTTGGGGCAAATTGCAAAGAAAAGAGTAGGGGTCCAGATAGCGTCTTACTAGTCTGGCGATGTGGCCAAGTAAAATCCAATGAGGCATAGGAGGACCCCACATATCCTGTACCTTTGGGTTGTTCGTGTCCTTGTGGGACCACTTTTAGTATTGAAAAGGTTGTCTACAGTACTGTGTAAGAGAAATTAGAAAATAAATAAAAAGTAAATGGGGAGGAGAAAAGGATATAAGTAAATCTGATGTGTGGTAAAAGAATAAAATAAAAATCTGACATAATGTAGAGCACTCGAATGTAAATCTTGTGTCACACCTACTACAATGAAAATTGCCTCCACCTCCTATATTCCAATCTAACACTTACAAACTCAAAATAATGGCCAGATGCGAATTAGGTATAAACCATCATACATAAAAGTAAAATGCAAGGCCGTACATGATATCAGAAGGTTTCCATGCAATTGCCATCATAAGCTATTTAAATCAACTGCATATGCAGTCTAAATCTAGAAAAGTTATTTCCAGCGAATTGGTTTTTGGTATCACAATCACTATCCTTCCATGTGGAAGGTATCCTTTCTGCAACTTACACCAATCAAGAAAAGAGAGTTTCCACTTCAGCTAATGTATTTTTATGTCTTTTCTCCAGAATTCATCCAAGATAATTTCAGCTTTCCACCTAAAGCTATTTGACTTTCACCAATGCAGTCTCATCCATACTCTGTGTAACGACCCACTCCACCACATGGTATGATATTGTCCGCTTTGGGCCTGAGCCCGCACGGTTTTGCTCTTGGGCTTTACCCCAAAAGGCCTCATACCAATTGGAGGTGACACACTTATATATAAGCACTTCATATTTCCTCTACCCAGGCGATGTGGGACTGTGCACCCATAGCTCACCAGTGTGGTAGCCTGACAGTGTCTCTCACACCTGCCCACAGCACACCTACCCACAAGGTCATCACACTCTGTTAGTTTCTGTTGACCTTTTCCATTCACTTTTCTTATCTTATCTGTAATCACCTCTAGAGGTACTCCAAAACTTTTAATGTGCTCAATCCAGATATAAATTTCCCCCCTTTTCAACTACCATGCCCCTGGAAACTCATTTATTCTTTCTCACCCAACTTGCCAATGTATAAAGCATCTTATTTTATAAATGTATGCATGCTAATATTTGGTCAATCAGAATGCATCCGTCACTTAATTGCCAGGAATTGCATCTGCTTTCACCACACAACTTTAGAGACTATGAACAGCATTCCCCTTTATCTCTTTCCCATGAATTATAAAACCAAACTACTGTACGCAGTGGTTTCAGCAGGATCTCATATTTGCCTCTTAACATGGACTTCCAAATGTGTGAAGTACTCATGTCCGACAAAGGATACCTGGGAAAATTTATTGTACATGTCTGATCAGGCATAACATCAAATAAGCATTTCCAATTGCACATGAAACCTGATATTTCTATTACATTATTACTTCGTAATGACGTTCGCGTGTTGAACACATTACATAAATATGCCATTATACCTTAAAAAATTAAATTACCAGTCACAATGTACTTGCATCTTGGGGTGTCCTTGTATTTGGACCATCGATAAAAAAACTGACACTTAGACACAGCTATCTAACCCACCTAACCAAATCCATGCAACAAAGCAGTTTGCCAAACCTTACTTTCCCCTTTTTCCCAAGATTCCCACACCTTACATTTTGTACAGGACTCTAGGCTCAACTAATTCTGAGGAACTGATAAGAGTGTTAAATGGCTCGCCTCTGGTCATGCCAAGCTTACTTAGTCTTGCATTCCAGGTTAGTTAAACTTGAGGATATAGTGACTCGTCCTCCTTTAATTGTTTCGGACAATGTCAAAGAAGTGCCTTGTCTTCTAGAGAAGCAACGCTCTTTGGAAGAGATGAAAAGTCAACTTGTCTGAGGCCTTCTTGGAGCTCCTCAAAAGGGATTCCTCTGGTCCCTGTCTAGGATTTTCAAAGAGCTTCTGGACTCCTATTCCATTATGTGTGTATTATCCAGTATCAACATGTTAGAACTCTATTGATATGTCATTCTAAAAATCTTTTCATCAGTTCATCAATTAGTTCCAAAAGTTCATCGCATGATATGTTATATATCTCCGTTAGACCTCCACTCCTTAGAATGAAAGTTACCAAACCAATATTTCCACATCTAGTTACATCTCTTGATTTTTGCTCAATAGCCCTCTCTCCTATCCTCGTGGTATGGCTCATAATTAAATCAACTGATAAAATAAGTGATTGACGTTTTCCTTCATTCTAGCACATGTACCCCAATTTTCTCCTAAACCAAATGAATCTTTATAGATTTCAAACTTTCCTCAACACTTAGGAAGGACAAACTACTTATGACATGCATTTTCCACACCTCAAAATAACAAACCATGTCCATATCCATTTCAATGATCAAAGAGACAGCACCTTTCAATTAACTCCCCAGCTAGATTTAGCAAAAAGGTTCATTGGTCTATCCTTAATCCTTCAGTTCTACCTTTTAATCTAGTGTGTTTGTTAATTTCCCCATTCCCAGCCTTGCAAATTTAGTTACAGTTATATAAGTCTAGTCTTATATGGCAACTTGAAATAAGAGTCGTTTCAGTAGTAATGAAATCAAAACATATCAACATGAGAATCCAATATTATCTATTTCTGGACATAGGCTGACTGTCACAAGTGCCATTTATCAACATGGATACAAGTGTCAGATACGACATCTCCCCACAACTAGACAGTAAACACTGACATAGCTACAATGACATGTTTGACTGTAATTATGGAATATATATACATGTTTAACACATGTCCATATGCATGATGTGCATAAAAGACCATGAATAGATTTGTCCCTTATAGACATGATAATATATGGGTCATAGGAGAACTAGGGACAATATCATATGTACCCTTTATAACATTATTACATTCTTAATGATAAGGATAATAAGTATACATTATAGTTGTCAAGTTGGGATTCCTATCGTGAACTGGTATATTTTTCTCAATTACTAATCATATCAAATTGTGAACATAAGATATGGTGACAATTTTTTATTTATTTAAAAAAAGAACAAATAATAGGGAGTATAATAAAGACAAAAACTGTATTGTAACCATGAAGAAAATTGTAAAGAAACAAATCTAATGATGTGATCATGCCATCTAAAAGGTAAGGCGCTTCACTTCATAAAGCGAGATGTGGGTCCATGCCCCACATCATTGTCATCTTCACGGTCTCCTTTTTGTCCTAACATCTTGATTTCAGTCTTCACAACATTCTACTTGAGTGTTCTGATTTTTACTGCTCCTTTCGTTTAAATATTCTAAAAACATTTAAAAAGTTTTCTTACATAATCGGGAACTTGTATGCTCTCAAAACTATTAACATGACTTCTGGTCAAGAAATTTTCATTCAAATAAACACCACCCATATATAAGTTCTCACAACGATTACACTTTAAATGCATCCTATTACCTGATCACCAAAATAGGAAATTTATATTACCACGCTTACCATCATCAATATGGCCAAAATGTTCCCACAAAGGATCAAGCCTTTTCTCCAAAATGACATTTCTCAAGAAAAGAACACAAATGAACACAAAATCCAAAAAATGAGTACAAGTTGATAAGTGAAACACTCAGTCACCCTAAAAGGCCCAACAACTAAACTTTTTCAACAACTTCAATAGTTGGCTCCAAAAGAATCCCTTTACAAATAGAATTACATTGCAGAAAGATTTCACTTTAGAGTCTTATAGAGAGACATGGGTTTCTTCATCTCTTGAGAATGAGAATGGAAATATCTAATATAATAAAAGAGAAAGAGAAGGTGGGAAATATATAAGTTGGCCCTAAAAGGATCGAAAGATCCTTAGAAGACTTTTTTTTTTTTTTTTTTTTTTTTCTTAGTTGGTACTCACACACACATGCCTCCATGGAGGCTTGAACCCTTGACTTCCCTTTGGAAAGTAAGGGTCGAATACCGCTAGGCCACTGGCCTGTTGGTTCCTTAGAAGACTTTTTATAAAGCAACAAAAAGAAAGAACGAAAAAACGGGCTCCAGGCAATAGGACCCAACTGGGCCTGACCTAGAATCAACCAAATTGACATGAATCAACTGATTCGGGTTGATTCTGGTCAATGCTACCTGTTTAAATCGATCACGGGATGAATAGAACCATGCACAATTTTTCTGCAAATTTTAGAAGTGAATAGAAGAGCAAACTTGTTAGTGTTCAATCAAGTTTCAGGCCCATGTAAACAGTCTGTGTTGTGTCAATAAGTGGTTAACATGTTAATCGGCAATATGTGGATTTCTCCAGCATTTCATTAATATACTCAAAGTTACATTTGTGTTTATGTCTATAAATCTGGCATGAGTTTCTATATTATAAGCAGAACAAAAGCAAATCAAGCAACTCAAGCTCACTTGACCATTGGCTCAGCTAGAAGCTCGCTCATGATTGCCTCATAACTTGTGAGATAAATGAGTTAAGCTTAATCAAATTTAGAAGCTTATTAACCTAATGTGTACGGTTCAAACTCAACTCAGTAAGCTAACAAGCACTCTAGAATTGAACAAGAATCCAAGCTACTCAAGCAAGGCTCAGTCAAGACTCGCTTGAGATTGGCTTGACAAATAGACAAACCAAACTTGATCGTATTTGGAGCTTATTAGATTTTTCAAGCCAAGTGAGCAACCAACTACTTGACTTTACAGCCCTACTGAAAAATTATCAACACTTGGAATTTGATCATAAACTTGCCTCCAGACCATTTCTTACATGAGGAAACTTGTTACTTTGACAAAGCAAACCGAAGTTTATCAGAGAAATTAACAAGGAATGCAAATCAGCAGAATTCCAAAAATAAAGAAAAAGATTGACATAAAGATAAAACAAGGGCTAATTCAGGCCAAAAATCAAGTAAATTCAAGTGTCTTATTTATGGGCTCATTTTAATTACCATCAATAACCCAAGATAAAAATCAGCAGTAACAGAATAGGATACCTTGGAATGCCAGGCCTGGTTACCATATAGGTTGAAATGCCGTGGATATGTGAATTTGGCACAATGCATCCAGGATTTACTAGTGTCTGAAAAGTGCTATTTTCACCCCCTCCAAGATCTCGAACTGCAATCTCGATAATCCGTCCATCTACTCTGCTAAACCCAGTGGTCTCAATATCAAAAACAAGAAAAGTTATGAGGCTGCTAAGATCTTTGTTCTCAGCAATCTTTTGTTGAATATCACAGTACTGAATTCTTTCAATTTTATTTATTTCGGATTTATTTATATCTACTTTCGTGCTTGTAGAAATTGTTCCATCTGATACTTTATGACTGATGTTTGTTTTTCTTCTTAGGGTGTTTTTGCTTCTTCCTTCTGCTTCCGTACTTGCAGGTCTTCTGATCCATCTCCTGCTGTATCCTCCTTCATGCCCATCATAAGTATTGGAACCAAGAAGCTTAAAGCTCGAACCGCATCCATGATTCTTATTTAACTTGTGAAAACTTTCCCACCAAGAAGTAGCTGAGGTGAAATGTCTGCATCTAGGGGCTTGCAAAATTGAAAAGCACATTGCAACTGATCTCATCTGAACTCAAGTACTACCACAGAAAAAGATTCCAACTGATAAAGAATTCTGTAACTCATAAATAATTTACCATGATCTGCAGATGAAGTTACAGCAAAATTAAATTAAAACAGAATAATAGAAAACCTGTTGTGGTAGACCTATAATAGGACATTAATTGAATCAAGCTCAATTGCACCACAATAAATATTTTTAAGATCAACCATATAAGAGAGAAAAAAAAATCATATAACTTAGATTGTAACCCTTTAAATTCATGAATTTAGGATTTGTAACATAATAATGGAGTTTATAAATTGGAAATTAGGGCTCAGAACTTGCCCCAAAATGAAAAAAAAAAAAAAAAAAAAAAAAAAAAAAAAAAAAAGTTCACTGTTAAAGAAGTATATCCAGCAAAGGAAGGACCCAATAATTGAATACTGCAAAAACCTAAGAGAACAAGTCTATCAGGTCATAAAGGTTGTGAAACAATATTTCCACACAGGATTATATTCCTCAGCATATAACACCATTGAGGAATGAATTTTAAACAATCATTCTTGAAACCAGTACTGTTTGTATCTTCAAAAGCTCCCAGAAACTGAAGAATACATATTTCCAAACAAGACCAAAAATGGGTAATACCCAAATGACATAACACCAAATGGGACATCATTTACTCGATTAAATCCAAATGAGATCAGTTTGGAGAAATCAGAACCACTAAATCAATGCAAAAAAAAAAACTGACAATCGAGGTGTGAACTTTAATCCCAAATCAGTAGCAAACAAATCAAATACTCTATCTACAACATTTGTAAATCAATCTGTACTCGAATATTCATGCTCATAAATAGAAAATAACAAGACTACAGCGATTCGAAGATGAGATTGATAAAGAGCGAAAGACATGCCTGCTAATGATTCGAAATGTAGAGCCTCCTTTGTTCAAATTTCAAAGGATCATTCTTCGATTATGCGCGCTTAGATATATAAATATATGTATATACACATGGATAGCTTTTTAGAGAGAGAGAGAGAGAGGTGGAGTGAGAAACAATTCCGGAGAGGTCATGGGCATGGAGGGTGAAGAAAGTGGAGTGTTCGAAATTATGCCCCGGAAAGTGCGGATCCAAACCCAGATCCATCCCTCTCGGGCCTATCACTCAGCAGTCCACCCCACGTTTAAGAAACCCTTTTTAAAAATAAAAATAAAAAATTAAATTTTTTTTTTTTAAAAGAGTTAATTGCAAAAGGTCATAAATTGTAAAATATTTTGTGTGTAATAGAATTAACCCTCCTAAATTATTCGAATTTCACATGTAAACAACAATGTAATGATTTATTTCACTGTTAAATTAGTTTTTTAAAATCATTATCCTTAAAATTAATTACATAAAATAAACCTTTTACATTATTACAAACATATATTTCTATGAACTTGTAGTGATTTTTATTAATAACTAACAGAATATTGATACACTAAAAAAAAAGACGAAGTGGCTTTGATACGGTTTTCCTATAGTTTGGAAAAAAATTTATTTAATTAATCTAAAGAAGTAAACTGAAAATAAAGTGACTGGGAATTTTTCTTGTGTTTTAGAAATGATAATGACTTTTCCTCACGTTTCCATTAGATTAATGTTCAAAATCAGGTGATGATAGCCACGTTACTAAACTAAAAATTTTAAAATACTGGGGTTCACTTGATTTATAACTATAGAAATAATTTTCTATTTTCGAAAAACTAAAATCATATAATTGTACCAAAAATTATGCTTAGTTCAGTTTTCCTCAATTATAAGTGTCTTTTATAATTTTTTGAAAATTGTTATCTGTTTTCAGAGTTTCTGATAATTATTTCTAGAGTTACAAACCAAACATGTTTTAATTTTCTCTCAACTATTATTTCAATAAAGATTAAATTTAAATTTGAAAATAAAAAGATGAAATAATACTCTATTGACATCTTCCAACACAAATATGTTATCTTCAGTAAGCTTTCGTGCAATTTCATCACCAATTATTTTTTAAATTTTATCCTTTTAAAAGATGAAATTTATTGTGATAGACACTTCAAATAAGAAATCTTGATCAACATAGAGAAGATCTTTTGTAATTGATTTTTTTTAATAAGGTTGTGAGTTTATTGAATTATTGAGTAATGGTATTGCGAGAGCGTTCTTGTAATAAGTCTAAAGAGTTTGCGCTTATTAGTCACACAATTCCTATTTTAAGGTTAATTAAGAAAGAATTGTTCGCAATTAAAGAAACAAATCAAGTTTTTTTTTCTCTTGTTTCCGCTTTCTCCCTTTCTCTCTCTTGGTTAACAATCTCAACTAATCTGCCCCTTCTCTCTCTTGGTTAACCCTCAACTAATTTGTCTTTCACTCTCTATCTCTTGGTTAACCCTTAACTAATTTGTCTTTCACTCTCCATCTCTTGGTTAACCCTTTGTCTTTCTATCAAAGAGTTACTTCAATTGCATTCCATCCTTCCTCACTCACATACTAGGTTTTCATAAGTTAAACTTCATCTATCATATTTGTAACATTATTTCATTCTATTTGAGATTTTTTATTTTTTATTTTATTTCTTCGCATTTTTGAGCTTTGGAATAACCTCGTCACAAAAATTTAATTATATTTTGATATATTTTTTTTCTTTTATTTTTCATGTTTTTGAGTTTTGGAATAGCTTCATCCTAGAAATTTTTTGTGTTCAAACTAAGATATAGAAATAGGCAGATTGGTTGAGGGTTAAGCTAGAGGGAGAAAGAGAGAACATGGAGGGAAGAGAAAGAAAAAAGTTTGATTTGTTTTCTTATTTGCAAAAGATTCATTCTTAATTAATTCTTCTCAAAATTCCTAAATATAGAAATTATGTGACTTATAAGTGCGCTCTTTAGACTTTTTGTAAGAGTGCTTTCGTAATTATTATGCAAAAGGGTTATTATTATTATTATTGATTTTTATTTAATTATTATTATTGATTTTTATTCGTACGTCTTTACATTTAACAGCATTAAAGTATTCTCGAAAATAAGAGTTGTGGTATTCTTGTCTTCCGGTGAGCCGTTGAAAAATGCCATTTGGGGACATCAAGGCCGTTGATCAGGTGGAATCCTGTGGTGTTGCGTGTGAAGCTCTGTTACTTGTATTTGTGTTGGAGATTCAATTCCGTTACAAAAAGTTTGACTTGTGGGGGTCTTGTGAGTGACTCTAGCAAGCCAAGCAAGGAATACGAATCTGATTGACGTAACTTGTAAATAATTCTCCACCAAATTTTATTTTATTTTTTAGATGGACAGCTCCATGCAAAATTATTTTGTGGGAAAATCAGAAAATGTAAAATAAAAATAAATAAATCAAATGGCTTAGACCGGGTGATTTTTGACTTTTTGAATTTATTTTATTTTATTTTGTGCGTACTTTTTTTTTTTTTCTCTTTTTTTAAAGATCATGGGTTTCTTTTTTACTCATCTGGTTTGAGAATATGCTGATTGCTGATTCTCGTATCTGATTTGTTTCAAGACTTCAAGGATGAGACAACTTTTAATTGCTTAAAAATGAAAATTGGAATAAAATTTAATAGAACCTATCTGAATCTATTGAAATGAAATTCCTTCGATAAGTATTTACCCATCAATCATAGCATTCCAACATATGTATCTGAATTTTTGCACTTTATGTGACACTTGTGCACAACGCTTCAACAAGGCAAATCCACGCAATATGTTATCCACTTGAGAGCATTGCCTTCAAGCATAGACGAATCTAAGCATTCACATGGGGAGGGGGCATTTTTTAATATAATTTTAGTGGGAACAATTTCAAAATTTTATGAACATAATACAAAAATGTACAAATTTAGAGGTGTAAAATGCAATAACAAAAAAATTGTTACACCGAGTCATCCTTCAGTGTTCATGTGCCCTTGTTCGAATCTCACTTTCTCTTAATTTGCCAGCATAAAAAATAAAAAATAAATGTCTATGTTTCACTACATGAACATGACTTGCACTACTTCCTTAACAAAAATAATACAATAAGAAATTTTGAACCAAAATAATAAATGGTAAATGAGAGGTATTTTATGAATTTGATTTTAAAAATGTTGTGAGACCCCACTAGAGGAAAAAAGACTTGCGTCTTTTCTGAATTTTGACAATTTTATTTGGTAAATGAGTTAAAAAATGAGAGATATATTTTTTAAATTTTGGTAGTTTTTCTTTCGGTCTTTTTGAATTTTTTTTCTTAAAAAAAAAAAAAATTAGTGGAGGCACTATTATAAATTATTGAAATTTGTGTATAAAAAATATATAAATAACATAAATTCCAATAAGAGCAATTGCCCCATTTGACCACCGTGGCTCACAAATGTGTACTAAGGTTTCACAACCAGTATCTCAAAATAAAAAGAGATGGCTTGAATTAAGAATGACGGTATTGTTCTGGTAATAAAGGGGCCGGGCCAAAAGTGCCCCCCAACCTTTCGATTCCTCTCTTTCTCAATAAATTACTAACCATTGCCAAGATAATAAGAATAAAAAATAGCCTTAAATTAGTCATAGAATTCCATACAAAAACATTTGTGACTTGCTTGATTCAGTTTTTTGAAAATTCAATTATAAAAGACTTGTTTTTTAAAACTGTCTTTTATTATTTTCTGAAAACTGTTTTTTATTCTCTGAATTTTTTAGAACCGTTTTCAAAATTATAAACCAAAAAAAACAATGAAAGAGAAAGAAGAAAATAAAAAATCAAATTACTATCCGTGCGAATTAATTATGTTACATTTGGTTTCAAGTGCAAAGTGCTCTGAAATAAAATCAATAGGTAAAGAGCTGCACCAAATTGAACTAGGCCTGATCTAAAAGGCTAGAATCAACCAAATTTGAACTATCCTAACAATCTCTTTAAATTAACCTATTTTAATTTAATTTTTTTTTATTATAGGTATCTTTATAGCTGAGTAAGCTAGTATTGGTGAATTTTGAAATGACATACTCTTTGAATTCATTCATCATAGACATACACTTCTTCTAAGATTTTTTATAATCCATGACTAACAAATACCTTCTAGAATTCTTCACTTAAATATCTATATATTACAACATATATAAAATTTTCCACTCTTTTAGAGTATACTCCAATCTATTAATTCTTTACAGACTCTTCTTCAATGTTACACAAAATTTCATCTCTCTAATGCACTCTACAATGTTTGACCAAACTGCATTTTCTGCCTTTTTTTCTAGTAGCTGTTGGTTGCTTGCAACTACACATTGCCAACAAATTATGAAAAGTATAAAACTTTATTAAATAAATTTATGGCAGAGTCACAACTTTCATGACTTATACACCACATTATGATTTTTTTCTTTTTCTTTTTCTTTTTCCCACCAGATTGCCCAATCATGTTTTAGTAGTTTAATTGCCACTATAACCATTTTCCTCATCCTTATTGAGTACATTATCATTATATGTTTTTTTTTTTGAATTTCTTGCCTTTACCATACTTGGTAGTTGGTACTATACAGATTTATACTTTGAATTTTCTCATTCTTAAAATATAAAACTGATCTGATATGTCCTACATGACTTGTTTTTGTGCCCTCCTCTTAATTTATTTAGGATATTTTGCTAATTAACAAAATGTTGTGTAGGTGTTAGAAGAAATATTGTTACTCCTTAAACTTTAATTTTTACTTTTAGAGAACGTGCAAAAGGACAACACATTTGACTTCATAAATATGCAATATTTTAATTACTGAAATTGTTAATTAATAAATTGTAAAAGGGAATTAATTTTTTTGTTGATAATTTTTTATAAAGAATTTTAATTAAGATTATAAATTAACTTTTAAGTTTTAACCTGGTACATTTTACTATCATTTTTAAAACTTGCAACAGTTTTTTACAAAATATATTTTCACGTTTTTGCTTTAAAAAATATTGTAATTTTTTTTTTTTTAACTTTATCAACATGTTTTCAGTCATTATTAAATACTCTACAATAAAAACACAAAAGATCTTTTTGTTTTTAAAATTAAAATGTAATTGTATATGTACCTTTGGAATTAGTGAATACAATTTTGAGAATTTGTTAAGATTTATTTCACTAAAAATACACTAAATAATAATGAGTTAATGAGGTAGGCGGGCATACCGGGCATACCATATAAATATTGTGGTCCCGCTCCTCGCTTAAATATTTTGAATGGACTTAAAACCACAGTTCAAAAAAAAATTAATAACAAAAACACTTCAAATTTCAACACTATGCGAAAACTAGCTCCCTCATATCACACACACTTCTTATATATAGGCATACTCATCTCTAATGAACTGTTAGGATGAATTACAATGGATGGCTAACAATTAATTTTTAGAATTCTTCGCTTAAATATTTCTGTCTTAGAAGCTATATAAAACTCTCTATTCTTTTAAATTACATATTTTAAATATTCTCCAATGTACCAGTTCCTACAAACTCTTCAATATTATAGAATTTTTTTCATCTCTAAAATGCTGTACAATTCTTTAAACAAAAGTAAAGTCATCTAAAATCCAATTCCTATACGTGCCATGTAGAGTTTTCTTCGATGCTCGTTTATTTGTGTGGGCATTGTTGGGATTTATATGCTCTGGCATAGCAAATTCTTATTTAGATTATAGTGACATATGTTCCTGACATATCTGAAATATTTATGATTTATGTAATTGGTGAATTCAATGTATTATGTTTCAATTCATTATAAAATTGATAATGTCCATTTGATTACAAGAGATTTTTATTTTGTATGTATGTGATGGCGATCAATACATGATATATAAATAGTAATCATAAATGGTTTATAGTCGGTAATTATGAATGGACTCATAATTAATTATGACTTGAACTGGATCCGCGTTAGGTTGAGATATATTGCGAGAGCCGTCGTATGCAATTGCTCCCTATCACCGTCATGTCATTTGACTCTTAAGCATGGGAGAATTATAGATTCTTTTATTAATTAATAATTACTTTGATTTGTTCGGCGGATTCTTCGGGATCCTTAGACCGACACTTTAGGTAGTTATGTAATTAATAGTTAGAGGGTTATATTTTCGATATTTGCATCATTGCTACTAGTATTTATTTTATATTGATTATGGTTGATCACAAAGTAAATTCGAAGGCCTTCGTGTGTCTTTAGACAAAATGATTTATTATATATTTATTTATTTAAATTATTATTTTTGTCAAACAAATGTTTTATTGTGATCGAGCCAGAAATAATCAAAGGTACCAAAATAAATATATTAATTAAGTAGTCGGATTGATGGCTATATTTATCCGATAACTAATTATGCATAGAGGGGTCAAAGTGCAACATTGACTTAGAGATTATTTATTATTTAATTGGAATTCAATTAATTTCTTTTAGTGGAGTATAAATTAATTTATGAATTAATTAAATTGGGTCCATGGACCGGGCCAATTATTAATTCATTGTAGCCAATAAAATAATAAGCCCAAAGGATTCTTACTCATAGCCCAACTTGATATTGGAATCCTATTAGATTTGAGACATGTGAACTAGAGATTGAGAAGAATTTATTGTTTCCTTTTTTTTTTATCTTTATGTTGCCTATATATATACATAGTTTATGTATATTTTAAGGGTGATTTTTGGAAGAAGGAAAAAGGAATATATTTTCTTTATCTAGAAAATTAGGGTTAGTTTTCTCATCTAATGGAGGCTCCCACAAATCTAGTTTTCCAAGGTTATTCATGGAGGCTTATGGGTGATTCCTAAAGGCAAAATTATTACCAAGAAGATGGAGATCCGTGGAGAAGGCATCTTGCTAAGGGATCTACAATAAGTGAGAACATTCACTTTAGAGAAAAGATTTAAAGGTTTACTCAGACCTTTGATGTAAGTATTCAATTTATTAATTGAATGATACATCATATTTTATTTTTGCATAAAACTTGTTTCTATGTGATGAATCAAGATCTATAAATCAAAATCCCTCGAAAAGTTTTTCAAACTAGCAGGTTTCCTAACAGGCATAGCTTGGCTGTAATTTAGCAGAGCATAACAATAAGCTACTTATCCTTTTGAGGAAGACTTTTAAGTTTTGGAATGAATTTTGTGATACCCCTCGGATCCAAGACACGGGTTGATCACGTCCGACCTGAGT
Source organism: Cornus florida (assembly GCF_030987335.1). NCBI lineage: Eukaryota > Viridiplantae > Streptophyta > Magnoliopsida > Cornales > Cornaceae > Cornus > Cornus florida. The sequence continues at coordinate 14,753,796 of NW_026775573.1, read as the reverse complement.
CCGAGGGATATCAAACAATTAAAGTATTTTAAATCGAACATGGAATACAAAATTGATTTAATAAATAAAAATTTAAAAGCTGAAAGGAACTAGAAATAAATATCTTCCAAATATAAATATAAAAATCCAAGCTTCAAAACCTCTGTAAGTTTACAACTTGGGAATCCATCTATTGGACCCCTTATAAAATTCTCATATAGGAGTTTAAATCATAGAAATAAATTCTACAGCTAACATAGAGAAGATTCCTACATAGTCAAAGGAATGAATATCTGTATCTGCTCTGCACGTCCAAGCTCTAACCCTGGAACTGACGAACACCTGAAAAATAAAGGAGTGGGTTAGGCCCACATGCAAGTCCTGATCTACTACAATCCAAACAGTAATCCGATATGCAGATACATCCTAGGAAGACTCAACCATATCTAGAGTAGTCCATATATGTATATAGTGCACACTACTAGACTCTCGCTAGACTATGAAGAGGGTCTCAACCTGAATAGAAGGCATCACACAAATCGCACCTGAGTGGGTATGAGTACCTAAGCCTAAACATGGTATACCTCCATCCCCACAGTCAGCTACACATCCAACTGCATATACGCATCCTAACCGTTGACTCTGAGACTCAAGCTCATGTCACGGTACCATAAAAATATATTTAAACTCCAATTCCATCCCCAAGAAATCCATTAAGTCGTTCGGCGTAGTCAACCGCACCGACTTACATACATATAAGGAGGTTTTATTAATAACCCGTACCCTCATTCCAAATAGGTAAGACTTAGCAACTTGTGCTGTCCAAACCTAGTATGTCACCGTCCCATACCGGTACATACAATCCTCCAATTAACATAGTCGATAAAACAGTAATAGATGCAAACCAACTATACTCCAGTATAAGCATTTATTATAACCTATCAAGTTTAGGATCAAATTATGCACACGATATAAAGTTTAGAAATCCTAAACCAATTCCTTTAAGCTGATAAAAATTTACTGAGCATTTAACTCCTCCAAACTGCGTAGTTAATAGAACCACACTATATAATCAACATCCATCCTCCAAAATATGTATCATTATAATTTGATACATATATATCAATAATAAGCATTTATTATAGAGCCTAAACAAAATCAATATTCCAATAATGTAATCTGCAAAATAAGTATAAGCATTCACATCCTGCAAGTTGTCCGTATCTGCTGTAGTTGAATAACAAGGTGAAAATTAACTTGATTCAACACCAATTCAGTTAAATTTAAGTAATTAATGTTACTTATAATCCTATTTATATATGTTTAATCATAATTAAATCATATACAAACGATCCTCTAAATTCTCTAGTGTAAACAGTTTAATGTTCAAGGTGCAACCGGTAAATTCCTTGCCTAACTGTGCATTGTCCAATCCTTAATTAAATTATGGATTTATGTTTCTCTAACGTTTAATGGATCTACAACACTTGTATCCATCCATTAATTCAATTCAAACCATTTAAAACACCCCACGCAGCCAAACAGTGCACTAAACCAAAACTGAGCGCATTCGGGTGAAAGCACTGCTCAAATTGCCTCAAGAGCCGGCTCTGGACTATTGGAGCCGGCTCCAAAACAGCCAGGAGCCGGCTCCAAAGGCTTAGAGGCGGCTCCTAGGTTTTCTGGAGCCTGCTTTTGCTCCTTTGGACACCGTCATCTGTTCTTGCTTCATCTTCTTCGACTCCGGTAACTAACAGAGCCTCTGAAATGTTTTAATCAGTTGTTCTATGGTCCAATCAAAGTTATAGATTAATCCTAACCCCTGATATACAACCATGATTTGAACTAGACTCAAGTTTGAAAGCCACAATTACCGAACGTTCAAATAGCAACCTTAAGCAACTTACAACAGATTTATTTTGTAAAAATCAAAACTGTTTTAAGATCTTGTTCCAGGCTTTAAACTCATTCCTAGATTAGTTACCAAGCATCCCACATATAATTTACAACCTTAGTTTACAACAACCTGAATCACAACTATAGAAAAAAACATATTAACAGAGAAGCAGAAATAGGCAAAACAGTTATCTTACGAGTATTTAAACCAGATTCTTATATGCATAAATCCTTGATATTATGTTTGTTTACAATTGTTTTAGCCTTTATTAAGTCCCTGAAGTCCTCATAGGCATGCACAAAACATAGATTAAAGAGATAGAGCAGAACAGAAACTTGCCTTTGATTTCCGATTGAAAATCCAAAACTGTTGTCTCTAGCAACTTCGGCAATGTCAATAGTTGTTATCAACCTCTGCCATTCCTAGTTAAATCCAGAACTCCTCCTTGATTCCCTACCTTATTCTCTTAAAGTTCTCTCCGTATTCCCTCTGTATCCTTATGTACGTGAATATAATGAATATGGTTTACCGGAAACCCTAGCAGACGTATACTTATGTATTTATAGGCTTAAGTTGAAACCCTAATTTAAATCCTAAACCAAACCCTAAATTAAATCCTAAACCAACTATATGTCGGCTCCAATCCTAAACACAATGTAAAACATAAAACCCTAATTACCAAAACAGTGCATTTACATAAACACGTAAAGAAACAAACCCAAATACAATTTAAGCAATTATTAAAAAAAACACAATTTAAAATAATTAATGAAAGAAAAACACATTTAAGTTAATTAAAAATAAAACAAATCAAATGAGCAAATAATTAATTAATTAAAACAAGCAAATAATCAATTAATTAAATAAAAATAATTATATTAAATTACAAGATTGTCCTTTTAAAATTAAGAGTATTATAAATTTGTACTTATGACAAATGACAAGTACACATGGCTTCTTATCAAAATACTCACGTGTTTAAAGAGTGAGTCACGTTTCTCTAAATATGACATCTGTCGTGGAACGGAGATAGTAACTTATATCATTAGCACTAATAGCTTTTGAGTCTTGAGTGACTTCTTTAAAAGATGGGACCATCATCTTAAATATTTACATGAAAAATGGGTTCAAAAGCCCAGCATCTACTTCGGGCCATAGGAGTGTCTCATACTTGTGAATTTGTATATAAAATCTTAAGTAACCTAATTTTAGGTAGAAGCTTTGATATATATATATATATTTCCTTTAGTCAAGCATATGTCTCCATTAAGGTTCAAATTCCTAACCTCCTTTTGAAAATTAAGGATCTGGTATCGCTAGGCCTGACCTGTTATATTTATTGGTATATAAGTGCGTAAGGTTTGAAAACATCTCTATTTTGTACAAATTTAGTTATGTGCATTGCGCAAGACATTTTTAGGATATAAAATTCTAAAAATACCCTTTCATCTTCCAATATATAATGCCTTTATATAAAAGAAGAAGAAAAAAAGTAAGGGACACTTTAGTCATTTCACATTTAATTATTTTTTTCCCTTCTTTTATTCAATTATAGAGGGGCACTTGAGTTTTTTCAGCATTCACACATTTTTTTGCTCAAAAATTGAATGTTTTCGCCACTGACCCAATTAAGAATAATGCATCAAAGTTGAACTCAGATAAACTGAAACTCAGAGACGAGAAATACATATAAAGCAAGGTTAACTCATTGAAATCCGACCTTACTTGAACAGGATCTGTTCTATGGCTCGTACCTCTGTATCCCTCCTTGAGTTCTAAGGAGACATGAAATAAATTATTTACCGAAAAATAAAAAAACTCAAGTATATGAGTGGAAGAGAGAAGGAAACACAATTGAGACTATTAGAAATTTTAAATTACTATTATCTTAAACCATACAAGTTTTAAATTACAACACATTATCCTTAGGTTATAATATTATAAATAATGATGGGTATTATTATTATTATAGTAGAAATAATTTAAAGGTATTTTTTTCCTTTTATCGTAGAAATACAGTAAAATGTAAATTTTATTCTCTTTTCTATGATGTCCAATCCATCCCTTATTTTCTTTATTCTATCTAATTTTTTTTTTTCAACATTAGTTACAAATAATCTTACTTTAGATTTTTTTATATTAAGAATATATGTTAAAAAACTTTTAGCATAAAAAAAAAAAAAAAAAGATTACATTTTTTTTTATAAAAAACTAATCTTCTTTAATTTTTTCTTAGTTGATATTCACACACATGCAGATACCGAGACAAGGACTTATATTGCTAGACAACTGGCCCATTGGTGACCTTTCCCATTTGTTTAGCTTAATTGAGCTGAGGCCTTGGGTTTTGTATGGACAAGACAGTCTGGGCTTCATGAAGTTCCCATAAGCATGGCTGATCCAAAAAATTGAATCCCGAGTCCCAACCCATCACAGGCCCCAAAGTTATTCAACCAATTTGCTTTGTCCAATTTTTTTCTTCTTCTTTCTCTGTATCTCCTTTACTTGCAAGTGCCTTGTTGTCCAAGTGGTTAGGTTGTTCTCTCTGTTTGAGAGCCCGTGTTCGAGTCTTACACCATCTCCTCTAACCACTAACCTACATTCTTCCATTAAAAATAAAAAATAAAAAAACTCCTTTACTTCCCAAAATAGGTGATGGAGTTTAAGTCTATCAAAGTGGCCCTTTTAAAAGAAAAGAAATGCAAAGGAGGAAATAATTTGTTTTTTTTGTATGGTAATTAAGATAGTAAAAATGGTAATAAAAGTATCATGGTGGTCCAATTTGGTTGGAGATAAATGGAAGAAAAATAAAAGAAATTTAAAAGAGGAAAATGGTATTGTGTTTGGTATATTATTTTCGGGGAAAAAAAAATTCAGAGTATGATGAGTTAATATCCTTTAAAGAAAAAGAAAAAAAGAAAAGAAGAAAAGGTAGAAAATGATGGACATAAAGGATTATAAGTTTAATGAAACTTCTCTAATATTACTCTTATTTTGTTAAAGACAAAATTATAGCCACATGAGTTTTATGATCGAGATGTTCTTATTCTATTCAACCCATTCTTCTTCATAGTGTCACTTTGACTTAAATGATGTTTAACAAAATATTTATATTTGTCATACCATTCATTACCAATATATTAGTCTTTTTAATGCAAATAATGATAAATTCATTTTCTTTATTTCTCCAAATATAATTAAAGTACTAATACTATTATTTCCGCCTTAATTAGTCATACACAATTATAGGTTAACCTGTCATTCCCTTTCTTCTCATTTCATTTATCTCGCAAATAATCTTATGTTTTTTTTTTTTTTTTTTTTTTCCCACTCTTGTTGTACTGAAGATAGCCTAGTCTAAGTAGATAAGGTCCCTCAACACCTTTTGATTCGACGCATTATTTGTAGCATTTAGTTGTGTTGAAAAGAGATTTTATCACCATTATATATGAAAAATAATATAATTGACGACTTTGTTATATCGACAATATAATATAACCGACCTCCCTTAGAGATTAATAATTGGAATAAGTACTTAGAAAAAAGATTTTGTCATTTTAAAAAGTTATTATTGGACTCTATTTATTGGAGTCACTCTAAAAATCGATCAATTTTTGTAGCAGTACTCATTATTTATAGTTTCGATACCATTACTTAATCAGGCACTTTGAAAATACTAAGGGGTCGTCTAGTTGCAAGGGTGGAGCCAGAAATTTGATTCGGGGGGGGGGGGGGATGTTAACACTGACAAAATAATTTTTTTTCAAGCAGGCCGAAAATATAATAATGTAATAACAGTGCATTAGAATAAGTGAATAAAAAATGAATAAGAAGAAAAAAAAAAAGAAAAAAAATGGTTATTGCACATAAATTATGCATGAGTGCAAGAAAAAATAAATTTTTAAGAAGAAAAATGAATTTTTTAAGAAGAAAATGAAATAAAAAGAAAAAAATATGAGAGAATTTTGAAGGAAAAAATAGATTTTAATTGTAGAAAAAGAATGCAAAATTTTTTGAAGATGACAAAAAGAAATTTGAAGAATAAGAAAGAAAATGAATAAAGAATTAAAAATGTTTTTAGAAATAGATAATTTTATTGGGATAATTTATAAATTTTATGAGGGTGTTTTTCAAATATTTACAAATTATATGCATAAAATAAAATAAAATTTAGTAGATTCAGGGGCAAAGGGATCATTTTAATAATTTCAGGAGGGGCATTTTATCAACTTTTACAAATCTATGTGTATATATATATATATATATATGGGTAGAGGGGGCAGCTGTCCCCCCTGGGCACATGCTGCCTCCGCCACTGTCTAGTTGTCCCCTTAAATTGAATTAATCTTCCATATTTTACCATAAATTCGAAAGAATATATATATACATATATATACATATATATGACATAAGAGAAAATGAGAACTCCATCCTCTCAAAAGAAAGGTTGAGCTAAATGAAGGCACTCAAACATCCAAATATGACTTAGCTTTGAAATTTGGATACGTTCTGCAATATTGGATATTCATATGATATCTGTAATTGACATTCTTTTTCCAAATATATATATATATATATATATATTTGAATTTACACTTAAAATGAAAGAGACACGAAAGTTGTTAGGGAGAGTATAATAACATCAATGTTTATTTCAAAATGGTAATTTTCACTATTTCCTATTTATTTTTTGTTACAATAGACTCATAGTAACCTTTCTGTATGGACCATTCTTAGGATGTAAAGTATATTTTATAAACTGACATTAGTTTTGACAGTATTAGTTATGAACATTTATCTATCAGGGAATTTGATTTGAGATAGTTCCACTATTTTGTGTAATTAAGACAAACAAAATAGTCTAGATTGGGAATCTGATTTGAGATAATTCCACTATTTTGTTTGACAGTATTAGTTTTGACGTGATAGATCACAAGACATTTCATAATTGGATGAGCCCCAAGTTTATAATCTAAACCTCTATCTCTTTTATACTTTTTGAGGAATAATATCTTATGATTAATGTTTTAGCATGGTGAATTTAATGAATCTTGGGTTCTCTTTTTATTCTATAGATTAATTCTTTCTATTGATTCTCTATGTGATTACATGTTGTCTTATGTGCGATTATTTGAGAATTGATCTCTACACTAGTTTTTCTATATTAATTGCATGTCTATGTGTGGTTGATTGAGAATCTAGTGATGGCTAGACATGGTTTTCATTAGATGGGTTTGTTAATTAATTTGATAAATTAAGCTTATGTTTGATAGGTTGTTTATATTTGTAGATAGGTATATAATCTTTACTTGATTTGATATTCCATGACTTATTATTGCAAATTTCATGATTCTCTAGATTGATGGGTGCTACACTTGTGACTAGTTTGATGGGTCATGTTTAGAATTGATGGGTTGTGTGAGTCGTACGCAGCGGAATGTACTTAGAAAGTTTTGATTATATTAAAACAGATCTGTGTCTTTACCAACTTTACTTATTTTAGCAGTTTAAACAATTTAAACAATTAATCACATGCAGATAAAATAAAACAAAGTATAAAGTTAGGGATAACACTAGGATTTTAGCGAGGAAACCCCAATTAATAAAATACGTCAACTGTTTGTATGGGAAAAACCTCGTGGACTGTGCAGTCCAAAATAAACCGATCCACTATGCTTGAAACAAAGTACACTGAATTTTGACTCTGGCTCACACCCTATCATACTACCAAACACCAACTACTGACAATTCTCTAGCTTTGCGACTCCCCGTCCAACAACAACTTGTCCTCAGGCTTAAGCTTGATATTCGTAGAAAAGTAGCAGGTAGATCAGACAACACTCCTCGAATGCTCCAACTCTTTCAAAGTGTGATCGCTTTTACTTCTATTCAACTTCTGAATTTGATGTAGAAGTAGATCTGCTTTTGTCTGATCGATGTAGATGCAACTGTATGATCACGATCAGGATTTGATCAACATAAATCTAACCTAGCTAGGTGAATATATGTATGTTCTAGAAAGACAAACAGAAAATTCTCTAAGAATTTCTGAGGCAAAAATCTTCCTAAGGCTTTTTGAGAATAACAAACTGATAATGCAAAAGTTGTACCTAAATCAATGTATATGACATGGTTTATATAGAGTATAGAATAACCTAGTCCCTCTGAAAATATAGAAAATTTGTGCATAAGACTTGGTATAATTCTAGACCAACTGGGAAACAATTCAGGATAAGGAAATTGAAGTTGTATAGTAAACAGGATTTCTTGAACCGGTTCAAAGGGGTTGAACCAGTTCAAGATTGGCAGAGATATTTTCGAAGCCAACCTTGAGCCCTTGAACCGGTTCAGAGGGGCTGAATAGGTTCAACTTGTTCAGAACTTGATTTTGGTTCTGTTCAACCTTAAAACACTGTATATGGTAAGTCTTACTGTTATACCAAGTGAACGAATGTCCTAACCTGTTTAGAATTCTTTCTAAAGTGTTGTTCTTACTTTTTTCTTCGAATGACCTTCACATATAGTAACTTTGAACAACTTTCCAGTTCTGTAGTCGCTGTCGAACTTGATAACTTACCGAACAAGTAATTTTAATTACAACTCAATTTGGACTTGTTTTGTCTATGATAATTGCCAAACATAAAATAATACCTCACATGTTGTGCTAGACTTAGTTTATTTGTCGGTTAAGTAAATAATTCATACATAAATTTGGTGGTCCATGCTTAATATTGCAATTGGTAGTCGCATTTTGTTCACAAGAAAGTTTTCCCCAAATTAGTTGAAAGTGTGTGGTTTGGTGAACAAGCTAGGTGGCAATTCCAATGGACCCCAAGACCTCACTTCTCATCTTTTAAATCCCTAACTTAACTTAGTTTATTTTAATTGCATTTTAATAATTATTTTCTAGAGTAATCAAACAACCATCCATTCATTGCAATAATCACTAGAGTCGAAATTAAATTTCAACACGTATAATCCCTGCGGACGATCCTTACTCGTTATGTTCATTAGTTGTAGTAGTTGTTTTATAAATATAAATTTGATTGGAAAGGCTTCTTAAACTATAACCATATTTTGACTTTGCGAAGCGACCTCTCGCATTACAAAATTTATTTTCTATACACATAGAATGGGGCACTACGAACAGGATTCCTTCAACATTTTGAATTGTTTTAAAGCGAGATTACGAATTTTTTAAAATTAGGACAAACACTTTGAATTGCGTTATTATATAAGATTCTAATATCGACACTGTGACAACACATACCCACTCGAGTTGCACACTCATAAACTAAGACACTATATTCTTAGGATTTTGATGAACTTCAGTCACACATTCACTTCCTATATAGGCATGCTCTTCACCAGTCGACCGTTAAAATGCATTACAATCAACGACTAACAATTAATTTCTAGAACTCTCCACTTAAATATTTATATATAATAAATCATATAAAACTCTCAACCTTTAGAATATTCTTCCATCTACTAACTCTTACAAACTGTTTAACATTAAGAATTTTCATCTTTGTACAATACTATACAATTATTTATACAAATGTGGAGTTGTCTAAAATTTAATCCCTTTGCATGCTATGCAGTCTTCCTTAACGTTTGTCGTCGTATGTGTGGCATGACCTCCATCCAACTTATTGATATCTTTTGGTCTTAGCCCATAATTGAACGCGTGTCACTTTAGGATTGGAGAACATTTTTGCCTACGTGTCAAGCCTTCGTTGGAGAGGTTTTTCCCTCCACAGCATGCTATGCTATGACGTATGGTTTAGTAACTAAAAGTGAATGGTTCAAGTTTGTTTGTCTTTTTTTTTTTTTTTTTTTTTTTTTTTTTTTTTTTTTTTAAGAACATTGTAAATTATTTATTAGAATAAAAGAAAAAGAAACTGATTTCAAGGAATTAACCTTGGTTTATAAGTATTTTCGTGTCTGAGTTTTTGAGTTTTTCCGAATTTAAGCTTTGATTCCAAAGCTTCAAACTTAATTGGGTTGTGTAAAGGGAATTAATCTCGCATGGGCCCAAGTAGATGTTTGAATTGTATATGGACTAGAATGAATTTGCACTCTTGTTGAGCACAGGCCTTTAGGTAAATGGGCTAGAGTATCTGGGCTTTCCAATGAATTGAATCCCAAGTACAAACCCATCGCAGCCCAAAAGTAGTTATCCAATCATTTTTTTTTTTTTTTAATTGGATTATGTACAACTTATTTGTGAGTATTTTAAAATGTGAGTTTTGATTTTCAAATCTTATAACCAATGTAATGAGATATGTGATCCATTGTGTATCCATTAAGTCTCTTTTTATCAAAATTCTCTCTTCATCTTATACATATATATATTCTCTCTTTTACATGTTTTATAGGCTGACATTGTTAATTATCTTCAGGCGTAATATCTTGAAACCACTACTACTGTGAATACTTGCACGTGATGAGAAAGTATAGACTTTTGAATGGTGCCAAGCATGCCTCTCAAATTTGACCAAATTCCTTACCTTTTCAAATATATATTTTTATTCGTGTGTTCTTCATTCCGCTTATGGAAATTGTGCTAGTATTCTTTCTATTATATAAATTGTAAATCATGTTAATTGTAATTTTTAAGTTCATGTTATATACACTAAATGTCATGTATTTAAGAAATTAACGCTAAGTCTAGGTTCAAGTTCGAAAGGCACCTATACCGATTACATAATATAAAGTTGTATTATTATATGTATTGATTTTTATTAAAATAGGTGAGGACTGTTATAAATATTTAAATAAATAAATAATTTTTAATATACTAATTTATTATATTTAATTGTGTATAACTATTCCTAAAGTGGCCAAAAACCATCACTAATTGAAAATATATATAAATGGTCTTCTACCATGTGTTGACACAACGTAATGAGATGTGTGTATCTTTGGTGTTTGTGTATGTATTACCTCTCATTTTCTCAAAATTTTCTTTTTATTTTGTACACATATATTCTCTATTTTACGTGTTTATAAGCAATACGTTACCTCATTTTTCTTTAAACGTGCTATATTGGAGTCGGTAATGTATTACTGTCCATACCTGCATGTGAGAGGAGGAAATTTTGACTTTTAACATAGTGCCAAGCATGCCTGCCTCTCAATTGTAACCAATTTCCTTACCTTTTTCAAATATATATTTTTATTCATGTATTCTTCATTTTACTTATTGAAATTATGCAATTATTCTTTCAATTATATAAATTGGAAATCATGTTAATTGTAATCCTTAAGTTCATATTATCTATGCTAAATGTCATGTATCTATATTTTCATTTGCCTGCCTCTCAATTGTAACCAATTTCCTTACCTTTTTCAAATATATATTTTTATTCATGTATTCTTCATTTTACTTATTGAAATTATGCAATTATTCTTTCAATTATATAAATTGGAAATCATGTTAATTGTAATCCTTAAGTTCATATTATCTATGCTAAATGTCATGTATCTATATTTTCATTTTATGATTATATGTAGATGTTATCTCTTTGTTTTTTATATTATATATTGATGTTCATGTTGTCAATTTTATTTTCTTTTGTCTCATACATATTATGTAATAAAATATAAGTCTCAAACAGAGGATGGGTTTCAGTCTTTCAGAGTCTTCTACACTTGTATACAGAATTGTGCAGTGTTGGAAAATTTTAGAAAGTTGTCAAAGTTCTAAATATAAATATTTAGATATTTTAAAAAGTCTGTGATTGTGAAACACGTAATGATATTCTAACTTAGAAGAAGATGGTGTCATTTGCAGTAGTAGAGCTTGCACCGAGAGTTTGAATGTTATACTTATTTTTGCAGATAAAGAATTGTGAGAAAATAAAAAAAATAAGATCATAATTGTTGCAAATTAATGTCAGACAAGGAATGGTTTATTTGATAAATGTCTCTTTTCTTTTTTGCCCTTTCGGTCTGATGGACGGGTTTGTTTAGAAAAAAGGCAAAAAAAAAAAAAAATAAAAAAAAAAATAATATACACAATTGTTTTAGGAATGAATATATTTATATGTGTATGTGGAAATATATACAAATTGATACAGTATATGAATGAACATCTACTTGCGATTTGCGTGCATGTGTGTCCAATTACATACATATATATATTGAAGGTGCAAGAAATTCATACCCACTTTCTCTTTCTAGAATTCTTACACTTCAACCAAAAGATCCTCCTCTTCTTTCCATTCCTTCCCTTATTTATAGATATTTACAAGATATTTACGAATATTGACGAATTGCTGGATCTGGGCCTGTTCCTCCATAAGTCCTGGTCACCTTTGATGGGCTTATTCGCGTTCGGCCCATATGGCAGTGTCTTTTTATGGGCCGACCCAGCTGTACGGACCGGATGTCGTACTTGCAAGTCAGATCCGGCCCATGTCGTCCTGGGCCTCCTCAACTGCCCCCATAATTGCCCCTTATTTAATAAGGGGGTAATTATTGATGGCGTCTCATCATGACGTTGACGGCTCGAGAAAACCACGTGGGGGAACGGACGGTCAGATCCAGAATCAATGTTCCGGGGCTCGAGGAATTTCTCGCCTTCCCGACGCTTCGGCCCTCGGGCCCCCCTCGCCTTTATAAGGCTCTAGAATACCACTTCACGTCCTTTTACCGTCTCCATCATCAGTCAAATCTCTCTCTTTCTAGAACAGTGCTAAGCTTTTTCTGGTGAAATCCTTCAAGAGTCATTCTTCCAGCGATCTTGCAGTCCTCTGAGGTTAGTTTTGTTCCTTTTTACTTTCGGCAGGCTTCTATTTACCCCCTTTTAGATCCTTCAAGCACTTCCACCATGGTTGTAAATCTGGATGTTCTTCGTATGAGACTTAGACTTCCTGACAACATCGAAGTTAGGGTTTGCCCTCAGGACGTTAACATTATGACCGGTGCCGGCCTCCTGCCCGGCGAAGTCTTATTCACGAACCTTCAATTGAATGTTGTTAGGTTCCCTCTGCACCCTTTCTTTAGTTATGTCTTCAATAGATTGGGGATATCCCCCCTGCAGGTCAACCCCAACTTCTTTAGAATCATATCCGTTATGCTCCTGTTGATGCGTGACAGAAATCTGGACCTTGACCTCATAGACCTTCTTCTGTGCTATAAGGTCAGTAAGATCCGTACTAACGAACCCTTCTACCATCTCTACCCGTTCGAGAAGATGTCCATATGTACGGACACAATAAAATCTGAAAAGGGTTGGAGGGATAGCATCGTGGGCATTAGTGGGGCTTGGTCTTCGCCGGCTGCAGAGGGTTACCCAATCCCGAGCGCCTTTGGTGTCTGTTCTGTCTCCTCCTATAAGAAATTCAAATCTCATAAACATGATTGCCCCTGCGAAACATGCGTTCCCCGTTTTTGTACTTTCTTATGCCGTTCCTTAGGAATACCTTGTGATGACTTGAGCTACAGTGTTTGCAGGGATAGGAGTAATTACTTGAAGAAATACGTTCTGAACGATATTCCTTCCTGCTCAGATCTCCTCACTTCAAATAACCTCTTAGCGCTCTCATCACTCGGCTACAACATGAGCAGGCTTCAGATTCCTTCTTTTGGCAAGAAGAAAAATACTCCCCCAGCCACTCCTGCTGCTGGGGTGACCTCCTCTCCAGCATCAGCCTCTTCCTCAGCCACCATCTCTGACACTGTCCCGAGCACAGTGTCTATTAACTCTGTTGTCAGCACCCCTGCTGCCAACCAGAGCGCGTCTCCCCAAACTACCACAGCTCCTGCTGCTGCGGGGGGCATTCGGGACAAAGAACGAGGCAAAAGGCCTCATCCTGACAGTGAAGTCGATCCTGAGGAGGAGCCTCTCATAAGAAGGACCCGGGTCTCCGGGCCGGGTGCTCTCTTGCACCGTGCGATCAGAGCTCCTGCTCTCTCTGGGCCTACTGCAGCTGGTGGCTCCGCTTCTGCTTCAGGCCCCCCTTCTATCCCCACCTTACCGCCATGGGCCCCTCGGTACACCCGAACGGATGGGACGTTCGTGAAACCGAACGAGACCATGCTGAACGATGGCCAGACCGCCATGGCGTACTATAGGAGCATGTGGACTCCGAAAGACCTTGAGGCGGCAAAGGGCCTATCCCAGAAGGATGTGTTCAGCCGCTTTCCCCAATCTGCTATGGAGGTGACTTTTATTTTCCAACTCATGAATTCTCTCATATTATTTGGTCTTGCCTTCGCCCGACCTGACTATTGGCTTAACCGTTTTTAATGTACACCTATACAGACATTGTTCGGAATGATGGCTATGCAGAAGCAGGTGGAGATGGGGAACGCCAGGGCTGGTAAGTTTTCTGATAGCCTGGAGGTGGCTAATAAAGAAAACGACCTTCTCGCCATGAAGAATACCGAGGTACTGGCTCGGCTTGAAAAAACTGAACAAGAGAGAGACGTCCTGAAGAAGGAGAATGACTCTCTTCAGGATGAGAAGGATGCCCTCCAGCTTGAAAAGAGCGTCTGGCAGACTGAGCGTGACTCAATCAGAGACGAAAAGGCAGAACTCCAGCGCCTTCTGGCTGATGAACAGTCTGCTCGGATGGCTTTTGAGAAAAGAGCTCTGGACGAGCGTACCGCTCTGATCGATGCGATCAGCAGAGTGAGCGGTGGGATGCTGGCTCTTCACGCTCGGTTCTCAAGGGTCGGTGCTCTTAGATATGCTCAAGGATTCCGGGAAGGTTTCGCCGACCGAGTTCCGGATGAGGGACAGACCAGTTCCACTCCAGATGAGGTCGACAAGGATCTAGGGATCGAACCTCTGGGGGTCTATGTCGACCCAGAACCCACCGAAGCGGAGCGCATATTCGATGAGTGCCAGGACATTGCTTCCTCAAGGATCATCACAGCTCCTCCTACCGCTCTGCCTCTGACCGTTCCTCAATCATCAACTGTGGTACCTTCCATAGCCACTGCTGACGCTGAGCCCCAGCCGAACGATTCAGTCATTCATCTTGATTCCCCACCTCGTGAAGATGAGACGGCTGATGGGGCCGAGGAGGCGGGTCGGCACACCCAGGATGCTGTTGGTACTGAGGCGTCTAGCTAGGGCTCATTTGGACTCTTCCATTCCATATCTTTTTGTAACGATGGACATCTCACTTTTTGTAAACTCAATGCTTAATATCAATGAAATGACAGAACTCTTTTTCCCTTTGTGTTGTGCTCTGTTCAACCTATTTTCAATACATATATATCTTTTCTCTCTTTTCTTTTATATTAGCTTTGTCGTGTGTTTGTTTATGGCAAGTGCCTGGCGCTCGGCTAGAATGCCACTTGCCACTTGGCTTTAAATCTTTAGCAAGTGTCTGGCGTTCGGCTTATGGTGCCAGCTGCCACTTATCTTGCTTAAGTGCCTGGCGCTCGGCTAGAATGCCACTTGCCACTTGACTTTAAATTTTTAGCAAGTGTCTGGCGTTCGGCTTATAGTGCCAGCTGCCACTTATCTTGCTTAAGTGCCTGGCGCTCGGCTAGAATGCCACTTGCCACTTGGCTTTAAATTTTTAGCAAGTGTCTGGCGTTCGGCTTATGGTGCCAGCTGCCACTTATCTTGCTTAAGTGCCTGACGCTCGGCTAGAATGCCACTTGCCACTTGGCTTTAAATTTTTAGCAAGTGTCTGGCGTTCGGCTTATAGTGCCAGCTGCCACTTATCTTGCTTAAGTGCCTGGTGCTCGGCTAGAATGCCACTTGCCACTTGGCTTTAAATTTTTAGCAAGTGTCTGGCGTTCGGCTTATAGTGCCAGCTGCCACTTATCCTGCTTAAGTGCCTGGCGCTCGGCTAGAATGCCACTTGCCACTTGGCTTTTCATTTTTTAGTAGGCCGTTGGAAAAGAAAGTTATTTTTTTTGTAAATTTCAGTAACTTGCACATTCATACGTATTTGATTGACAACAAACAACATCCAATTAAAGCCGAAACTTAGCTTTTATTGGTAGTACCTCTTCAGAGACGTGGCGTTCCAGGGCTTGCTGACCAACCTTCCCGCCATGGTTTCCAACGTATATGCCCCCTTGCCTATGACTTCTGCAATTCTGTATGGGCCTTCCCAGGGTGGCATCATTTTTTTGACCATCCCCACCTTTCTTTTCAGAACCAGATCGCCAGGGGCAAAATCCCTGTGTTTTACTCTTTTGTTGTGACTATTCGTCAATACTTGCTGATACGATGCTAACCTTATAGCCGCTGTGTCCCTCCTTTCGTCTATCATATCGAGGTTCAATCTTAACATCTTGTCGTTCTGATCTCGACTCCATGCTAAGCTTCTGATAGTGGGGACCAAATGCTCAACCGGTATAACTGCCTCGGTACCATATGCCATTGCAAACGGGCTCTCCCCAGTCGGCCGCCTTGGGGTGGTTCTGTAATGTAATACCCCTAATTTTAAAAGGATAGTCTCGGTATTTATTTATTTATTTTTATTATATTTTTTTTAATTGTTTAATTGATTATTTGACTAATTGTTTATGTGTTTAATTGAATTAAGTGTTACTTGATTAATTGGATACTTATCTATGTGTTATTTGTATTTTGTCTAGGTGTTATTTGTATTATTTGTTTAATTAGATTGTGTGCTTAAATGATGTATTTGATTAATGTTAATTAATTGTAAATTAAATGTTTTCATTTCTTTTATTATTTTATTTTATTTTTCTTTTATGGTTATGGTTAGTGGTAATTGGCCAACCAATTGGATCCCATGGACTGCTTGGATAGGAGGTTGGATGGGTATGGATAATTATCCATGGATAGTTGTATATGTATATATATAGATATATATGTATATACATATATATAAAAAGGAAAGTAATTTATTAATATTATAGTAACTTTAGTATTAATAAATAATCTGATGTATATATTTTATATATTTATATAATAAGGATATACATATATTTTATACGTAACATGTTTTAAGTTACCTTTTTAATATTATGGTAACTTTAGTATAAATAAATAATCTGATGTATATATTTTATTTATTTAATGAGAATACAGATAGATTATATACTTAACATGTTTTAAGTTACCTTTTAATATTATGGTAACTTTAGTATTACTAAATAATCTAATGTATATATTTTATTTAATTAATAAGGATATACATAGATTATATACGTAACATATTTTAAGTTACCTTTTTAATATTTTCATTTTTATTTTTTTTTATTAAGTTGACTTGGATTGGGAAAAGGAATAGGGTTATTATTTAGCCTATAAATACACAACTATAGGTTGAAAAAGGAGTGAAAATATATCACGTAATATATTCTAGAGAGAGAGTTAGAGAGAGAAGGAGAAAGAGGGAGGAAGGAGGAGAAAACCCTTTAGAGAGAAGATCAAGGAAGAAGAAGTTTAACTTTCAATCCGAAAGTTTAAGGCAAGTTCTTCTTCTATCTCTTTCCCTTTGATTCGTGTTTCTGTACATGCCTAGGAAATTTCAGGATTTACTAAACACATAAAATTAAATAATTATGCATGTTTAATTGGATTAAAGTATAGGTTTTTGTGAAATTGGGTCATATCTGTTCTTGTGTTATAAATTAAAAAATGCATGATTTTGATTTGATTTCTGGTGTGAATTTTTATATGTTTGAATTATGTATTTTTCATATATGTGGAATGATGGAACGTAGAAACATGCCTAGGATTCCTGAACATTAAATAGGGACTAGGTTTGGGTTTAAATAAATTTAAATACACTCAATCATAACGATGCTTGCTATTTAAATGTTTACACAAACGAATGGATTTAATCTTTTAAAATGCTTTAGCAATTGAGAATAAATGTGGAGGATGAATTGGATATGGAGAATGCTTATTTGACGATATAATAAAATATCATCATGTATAAGATTCAGTTTGTGTAGGACATATGATATATGAGCTTAAATAAATAATAAGTCATTCATATTCTGTGATAACTTGATATCATATTATCATAGTTATTTCTGGAATGTTTGATGTATTTCTTTAATTATTACATCAATTGTTGGATTGTGTGGTTTAATGCACCGGTAGGGGACGGTGGCATTCTAGGGACGGATTAACTTATCAGTTAAGTCCTACCTATTTTATATAAGGGAATGGATTAACTAAAATGTTAAGTCCTACTTATATTCAAGTCAGGTCAGCTGAACAAGTTGAATGACTTATAGAGGATTAATTTATTATATAAGGGAATGGATTAACTAAAATATTAAGTCCTACTTATATTCAAGTCAGGTCAGCTGAACAAGTTGAATGACTTATGGAGGATTAATTTATACTGGATAGGATGGTCACTAGATTTTATATATATAAGTATGGTGCCATGATATGAGCTTGAGTCTCAGGATCAGTGGTTAGGGTGCGTATATCGCCAGGGATGTGTAGCTAGATATAGTGTAGTTGTGTACCCTGGTAGGTCTAGGTACTCATGCCCATTATATGTGCGTTTTGCATGTTGCCTACTATTCAGGTTGAGACAACCCTATAGTCTAGTGAGGTTCCTTTAGTGTGTATATATATATATACGGACTATTAGTTACTGTTGGATTGACTAGGATGTATACGTGTATCTGATCTCTGCTTGGACTGTAGTAGAGTAGAACTTGTTTGTGGGCCTGACCCACCATTATTTTTCAGGTGTTCGTCACGAGTAGAGGTTGTTCGTACTGAACGGGGATCAGTCTACTTCATTCTTCCGATGCTACATAGGAGTTCCTTTATGATTCAGTTTCCTGTTTTAGATTACTGTCATTTGTTTAGTTTGGATTTTCTAGGGGTCCACACAGTATGGATTCCCGAGTTGTTTTTGGAGGATCAGTTGTATCAGAAGAGTTTATTAATTAATGGAAATATATTATGAGGTTTATTATTAGATTATCATTTTAGTTTTTTGTCAGCATTTTATTTATTCTTCTTTATTCTTTTGTACTCTGTGTTTGTTTATTATCAATTTGTTTTGATATCCTCGGGTATTCGGGCGTGGGCCTGGCCAACCCGCATTCAGAAATTCGGGGGTATCACATGTAAGCCCATAGAACGTTCGGGAGTTCATCCAACCACTTCCCTTTATGATCTTCCAGCTTCTTCTTAATGCAGGCGAAAATGGTTCTGTTTGTGATTTCTGCTTGTCCGTTGGCCTGAGGATGACTTACTGCAGCCAACTTCTGGTTGATTCCATACTCCTCCAGCAGCTTTCTTACTTGCCTGCTGTCGAGGTTTGTGCCATTGTCCATGACTATTGATCTGGGAACGCCGAAACGGCAGATAATATTGTTCCAAATAAATCGTCTCACATGAGTCTGAGTCACGCTAGGATATGGTTCTGCTTCCACCCATTTAGTGAAGTAATCCGTGGCCAGTAACACATACTTGTTCTGAGCTCTTGCAGTTGGCAGAGGACCGACCACATCCATCCCCCATTGCGCGAAAGGCCATGGCGAGGCCATTACGTGCAATTCCTCAGGTGGTTGGTGGATCAATGGTCCATATCGTTGGCATTTATCGCACCTTCGAGAGAACTCCTCCGCATCTCTTGACATGTTTGGCCAGAAATACCCTTGTGTCATTGCTTTATGCGCTAACGATCGCCCCCCAGAATGATTGCCACACACACCCTCATGAATAGCTCGCAATACCTGCTGCGACTCCGCGGGGGTGACACACTTCAAGTATGGGCCAGAGTAGGACCTTCTGTACAGCTAGTTACGCACGACATCGTACTTTGCAGCATTCTTTTTGAGTCTCCTAGCTTCATCCCTCTGCATAGGCAAAACGCCATCTCGAATATAGGTAATGATGGGGTCAATCCAACTCGGTTCATACGGTATGACGTTGACTTGCCAAGGGTCAGAGTCCAAGGGTTCTTCGAAAATAGATGGCTGGGTCAGTATTCCTACTGGAATCACCCTCGCCAATGTTTCACCGCAACTCGAAGCACTACATGCTAACCGGTCTGCATCTGTATTCTGTTCCCTCGACAACTGTATGAATTCAATCTTTGCAAAGTCCTTGGTTTTATGCAGAACGGCAGAACGATATGCCCCCATCGTGTCATTCTTGGTCGCGTACTCACTATTTACCTGCCGAACAATCAGCTGCGAGTCACTATACACAGTCAAACTTTTGATCTGTAGCTCTCTGGCCAACTTTAATCCATTTAGCAACGCCTCGTATTCCGCTTCATTATTGGTGGCTCGGAACTCAAGTCTGAGTGCTTGGCTCAAGGAAGTACCCTCTGGGGTTTGCAGTTTGATCCCAATTCCAGCCCCCATCTGGTTAGAGGAGCTATCCACAAAAAGTTTCCAAGAGCCGCATCTAAGGTCTTCTTCCGTATCCTCGGCATCACATTCTAGCAGGAAATCGGCCACCGCTTGCCCTTTAACAGCTGTTCTCGGCTCATACGTTATGTCAAATGAACTCAACTCTATGGCCCACTTTGTCATTCTGCCCGAGAGCTCTGGCTTGTGCATAAGCGTTCTGATTGGAAAAGTTGTTAGAACAGCTATGGGGTGGGATTCGAAATAATGCCTCAACTTTCTTTTTGCATTTACAAGTGCAAGTACCACCCGTTCGGCCTTTGAGTATCTTTTTTCTGCCTCTGTCATTGTTTTGCTTACATAAAATACCGGGTATTGCACCCCTTCCTTGCAACGAATCAGAACGACACTCGTCGCGACACCAGATACTCCAAGATATAGAAATAACTTTTCTTCCGGATCTGGGGCTGACAGGACTGGTGGATTCTGCATATATTCCTTCAAATGAGTCAATGCTTGTCGTTGCTCATCCCCCCAGACCTGCCTTCCATGGCTCCGAATCGTGTCAAAGAACGGTTTGCAGTGATCTGACAATTTTGAAATAAATCGACTTAATGCAGCTATTCGTCCTGTGAGGGCTTGCACCTCTCTGATTGTCTTTGGCTCGGCATTCTTAATCAAAGCCTCTGCTTGAGCGGGGCTAACTTCGATGCCTCTGCGGTTGACCACGTGTCCCAGAAACTGTCCGGAACTCACACCGAACGAGCACTTGGTTGGATTGAGCCTCATCCCATATCGCTTCAGTACATCAAATACATCTTGCAGATGCTTCAGATGATCATCCTTCTTCCTACTCTTTACCACCATATCATCAATATAGGCTTCCACAATCTTTCCCATTTGATTCTTAAAAATTTTGCTAACAAGTCTTTGATAAGTTGCTCCCGCATTCTTTAGTCCGAAAGGCATAACTTTGTAGCAGTATGTTCCTCGCTCGGTGACAAAAGAAGTTTTTTCTTCATCTGCGGGGTCCATAGGGATCTGATTATAACCCGAATAAGCGTCCAGAAAGGTTAAACGCTCATACCCGGTGGTGGCATCCACCATTTGATCAATCTTAGGCAGCGGGAAGCTGTCCTTCGGACAGGCTTTGTTCAAATTGGTGAAATCAATGCATACTCGCCATTTCCCATTCTTCTTCTGCACGACCACGACGTTGGACAACCAATCAGGGTAGTGCACTTCTCTGATAAATCCCGCATCAAGCAGCCTATCGACTTCTTCCGCTATGATTTGATTACGTTCTGGAGCAAATCTTCGCTGCTTCTGTTTCACTGGTTTGAAATTGGGATTGACATTCAGGGAATGACAGGATACGGAAGGACTAATTCCAGGCATGTCTAGGTGACTCTATGCAAATACGTCGGCATTGTGGGACAAGAAATCCACTAGCTCTTGCTGCTCTTCTCTGGTCAGTCTTATACCTACTCTGGTAGTTCGTTTTGGCCTGGACTGATCGATCTGCACATCCAGAAGGGGCTCCCCGGTCAAGTCGATTGACTCCTCCACCCTGTTCTGCTCGGGCGGAGGTTCCTGTAATTGCTATCTGGGGCTTGCCGAACGGACGGGCGCCTTCCCTTTCCCAGCGTGCTTTAGTGTGACGGAATAACACTCTTTAGCTGCGACCTGATCTCCCCGAATGTCTATCACTTTATCTCCATCGGGTCCGAGGCACCTCATGACCTGATGCAGAGTTGAGGGTACACCTTGGACTCTGTGAATCCATCCTCTTCCCATCAGGAGATTATACGAGGGGTGAATTTCTACAACCACAAAAGTTTCCATAAGAGCTCGTTCTGCAGCTTGAACTTCCACTTCCACCATCCCGACGGGCTCCACCCTCTTCCCATCGAACCCTAACAAGGGATTTCCAGTGGGCTTGAGCCTCTCTGGTTTAATCTCGAGCCTATCAAATGTGTCCCTCGGCATGACATTCGCACTGCTCCCAGGATCGATCAGAACTCTGCGCACCAAGCAGTCCGCCACTGTTAAACTGACTACCAACGGGTCTTCATGGGGCAGTTGAACACGCTGCAGGTCTGTCCAGTCGAACTTTATCTGCATCGACGGGCTCTGCTGGTGTAGAGTATTCACACTACTGACCCTTTTCTTCATCTGCGCCTGCCGCAGGCGCGCCCGGAGTAGCTCATCTGACTCTTCACTAGGCTCGGGTCGACCATGGATAGCATTGATTATACGAACTGGTTGTGAATTGTGGGAGCTTTGTTTATGACTCCTTTTTATTTGTTCCACCGGTCGATTCTGCTCTATCGCCGAGCCTTGAACATAACTCGCGAACTCCCCTCTAGCTATCAACATCTCCACCTGCCTCCTCAGGTTCCTACATTCGTTAGTCTGATGACCGAAATCGGAATGGAAATCACAATGTTTAGTTTGATCCCTCTGTTCGAGGGGTTGCCTAATTGGCAGTGGTGGATGAAACTTATCTTTGTTCTCCTGATACAGCCTCGCCAGAGTGACCTTCAGCGGAGTAATCAGCTCTTCCTCCCTGGACCTTTTTTCTGCCTTCCAAGAGGTCTGACGTTGCGGCTGAGCCTGCTTCTGCCTGATCTTTGCCTTGGACTTTTCCTCGGTCGACACGAGTGACGCTGTCCGAGCATTAGCTGCCTCCTCTTCTTCTAGGCGCACAAAGCCATCGGCTCTTTCATTGAGTTCGTCCATAGTAGTCGGCGTGTTCACTACCAGACTGGTGTGAAACGGAGTTCCACGTGTCATGGCTAACTTGAAGGCTTGAACTGCTGTAGAAGGGTGGCATTCGATCACCATACTCTTAGTGAGATTAAACCTGGTAAAAAAAGCCTGGAGACGCTCATCTTTGTGCTGCCTCATCGTGAATAGGCTCGAGATGTCCTTTGGCGGGCGCTTGTTCCCATAGTACTGGCTTATGAACCGATCGCACAGGTTTCTGAAGCTACCAATGGAGCTCCTAGGCAAGTTTTTGAACCAGCTGAGCGCCGGTCCGGCTAGGCTTGTAGGGAAACATTTGCACATTAAAGAGTCGTTTTCCGTATTCAGGGCCATTTTCAACTGGATATGGTACACATGATCGATCGGATCGGTTGTTCCGTCAAACAGAATAAAGACTGGCATAGCAAACTTCCTTGGATGCGGGGCATTCAAGATCTCGTCGGTGAATGGTGAATCAACCGTCCGAGCTGCGGATCGGAGAACTTCATTCTCTCTCTGGAGTCCAGCGGTAGCTCTGTGAGTTACGGTTCTGCCCTCCGAACCGCGATGAGTGATAGTAGCCATGGAGGGCCGGTAAGACGGATCGAACGACCGTTCCTCTATGAACTCTCTTTGCCAAGGCGACGCTACTCGACGGCGATCAACCTCTATCACTTCCTCTCGGTCGAACCTTTCCCGATGCGGATCGAAGGTTATGGCTTCATTCCGTCTAATCTGCTCATGTCGCGGATCAACGTGAGTCGATCCTTCGTGATCCTCAACTTGACGAACATTTGGCGGCAAATTGTCCATCATCCTTTCATCACGGTGGTGAGCTGACTGATTGTTCTCGTCCTGTTCGCCTTGACGCGCGATATTAGATTGAACACCTCCTTCACCGACCGGAAGTGGATGCGAAACCGCAGGTATTTGCCGATGTTGCATTCCAGCTTTCAATTCTGCATTCTCTTTTTTGAGAGCTTCAATCAAGTTCATCAACTCCTCAAGCTTTGTTTGCTGGACAGCCTCCATCGGATTGGAGCTTTCACCTATCATTATTCCTGAACGGAGTAAAGGCATTAATCTCAAGTTCGCGAGTAGATCCGAGCTTCGTGAGTGGGAATTTTTCAGATCTGGTTTCGAATTCTCCGAATTATGCTCACCGTTTACAAGATCTGAATTGTCTGAACTCTAAATCCGTCAGATCCCGCCACAATCGAACAACTCGTTGTTGCGTAGATCTGAAGCCACTTCTGCCAAAGCTTCAAGAATTGTAATTCCTCCAGAGCAGGTCACAATCGCTCAGATCTGGATCCAAATCCCAAAGATCGAGTCTCGATCAACCGAATTGGTCTGAATCCACTCGATATTCCTCATTGATCAACCAAACTTCCATGCGATTCCCACAGACGGCGCCAATTGAAGATGCAAGAAATTCATACCCACTTTCTCTCTCTAGAATTCTTACACTTCAACCAAAAGATCCTCCTCTTCTTTCCATTCCTTCCCTTATTTATAGATATTTACAAGATATTTACGAATATTGACGGATTGCTGGATCTGGGCCTGTTCCTCCATAAGTCCTGGTCACCTTTGATGGGCTTATTCGCGTTCGGCCCATATGGCAGTGTCTTTTTATGGGCTGACCCAGCTGTACGGACCGGATGTCGTGCTTGCAAGTCAGATCCGGCCCATGTCGTCCTGGGCCTCCTCATATATACACACACGCACGTACATACAGTAAAGTACATTAATGTACGTGTGTGTGTGTGTGTGTGTGTGGGGTAATTGGCTCTTTAGATTTTATTATTATTACTTTTTAAAAAATTTCATTGTATATTAGGACTCTACTATTAAATTGACTCACCTCTTTTGTGAGCTGTGAGTAGAGATAAGAGTCCTAAATTAAAAAGAACCAATAAGTTGTAACATAATATAGCAAGTCCTGATTTATTTATGAAGAAAATTCACTTTTTAGAAGAATAAAGATGAAAA
This sequence comes from Cornus florida, assembly GCF_030987335.1. Taxonomy (NCBI): domain Eukaryota; kingdom Viridiplantae; phylum Streptophyta; class Magnoliopsida; order Cornales; family Cornaceae; genus Cornus; species Cornus florida. The sequence continues at coordinate 14,728,892 of NW_026775573.1, read as the reverse complement.
TTCACTTTTTAGAAGAATAAAGATAAACAAGTAATTAGGGCATAACAGAAAAATAAAATATGATGATACAATTTTCGTGGGAAGCTAAAATTTTCCCCTGCTTTTTTTTTTGGAGGAAACTTCTTTGAAAAAATCAACTGTTACGAGAATCTTATTATTTTTCTAAAAATTTTGCTTTTCATTCTAACCAAACTATTAAATTTTTAAATTTTTTTTACTTTTCTGACTAGTTGACACTAACCAAATGAATCATAAAGATTTTTTAAAAATCCGAGGTTTGATGTAGAACAAAATGAACGAGACAAAATTAAAGAGAGGATTGTGTCACTCATTTTTTAAAAAACGTGGCCAGTTTGGTTGTCCCTTAATTTGAATAGTTTTTAATTTTCTATCATATTCGAAAGAATATTTAACATCTTTTGCCCAGAATAGTGAAAATGAGACTAAAGGGAATAGCTCAAAACTTTTTCTACTTACAATATGTTGTTCTATTGATGATTGTATTTCTGGGATTTCATGGTATAGCATCATTATAGTCTGAGGTGAGCTAATGTTTGTGTCAAAGGTTCAATGGCAATCGCTTTTATTTCGTATTTTTTTTGTCAGTGTACTGTAATAAAGTAAAAGTATGAAACATATTTAGTAATGTTTGGTTTAATTTGTATGGTACTAAAGTGCTTCAAAAAATGAGGCCAACCGAAAGCACCAAATTGATTCTTTCAATTGCTTTCGCATGGTAACAAAAACACTTTACACATACACACACACATATATATATAACTCAAGAATTATATTTTTAACTAACTATTTATTTTTTAAACTTATAATACTTTTCTACTAGATATGTTTTCATGTTTTTATTCCTAAAAATCTTGCAACAAATATACGCTATCAAACATACTTTCGAATAGCATTAAACACATTTTAAAGCAAAAACATTTTTTTCTGTTTCGAGTCAAAACAAAAACACAAAACAACTGTAATTTCTAAACGAGTATAAGAGACTTAATTGCTACAAAAGACTTGTAATGCAATAATATCTCCAACCTTTTAAAGTGGAAGACCATGGTTCCAAATGGGGTGCGTAAGTAGTCATGCGGTTTGAGAGTCCTAAGGATCAATTTAGTTGTCTCCTTAATTTGAATTTATCATTCAATTTCTACCAAATATTCAAAAGAATATATTTAACATTCCAGAGACTTAGACTAATGTTAAGTGAAAATTAGATTCGTTTCTACTTTTTGAGTAGAATTTAGTAAATTTCTCAAGCATTCAAATAAATCCAAAACTCGTCCTTTTCCCCTAAAAATAAGGTCAAAGATTTCTCTCAAATTAACAAGTAAATGAAAAGGATTATGCAAAATAAGACATCCATCACTTTTCAATCAAAGGACAAAAATATTGTTTATCCTTTTCCTTCTCTCCCTCTACTGTATGGATCAAAAGTGAGTCCCACCACAGAAATTTTTTATAATATCTCAATTTATTTGGATGTAAAATAATTTTCAAAAATGATTTTATCCTTCTAATATTTAAATTTTATTATATTATTATTGATTTGACCTTCCAATTTCTTATTTATTTATTTTTTATCCTTATTGAGAGACCGTACGTATTAATCTATACCTTTCAAATGTTTGAACTTCAACAGATAATAACTCACTCGTAAAAGTTTTGATCAATTCATTAAGAAATTAAAGCACCACAACCATTCCGAATCTCTATCAAAACAATTTGCAGAGATTTGCAATATTTTTCATTTTCTATCAAATATTCGAAAGAGAAAATGAGACTAAAGTGAATGGTATGTGCTCCACTCTCTCGGAGAAATGTTAAAAGATTGAAATAGTTCGAAGGTATATAGACAGTACACCACCGTTTGATCATTTAGCCTAAAAATGAGTCTTTGACTGAAAAAACATAAAATACAAAGGGAACTCCCTAACCTCAAAAGTAAGGCAAAAGATAATTTTCAACTCCCCCCTCCACATTTGAAGAGCAAAAAAAAAAAGTAAAGTTGTGTTTGTTTCGAAATAAAGTATTTTCTTCAAAAAATATTTATCTTTTTTAGATAAAATAATTTTTTATTTTATTTATTCAGTGTTTGGTAAAGGTTTAGGTTAAAGTTGAGGTCGAGGTCTAATCCGTCGGATATGACATGTAAAATAACTTACTGAAAATTAATGGATAAGTTATATATGTTAGATTTTACTATTTATTTTCCATATTCTCTAAACAACATTTTATTAAAATGATAAATTATCTTTTTATATTGTGTTCCATATTCTGTAATAAAATATAAAGTTGTCCAACAGAAGAGGCCGGGTTACAGTGTTTGTATAGAGAATTGTGTAGTGTTTTGGAGGGTTTTAGAAAATTGTATTAATATGCAGGGTATGAAATATTGTAGAAGAGTAGAGGTACAATCCATCCCAACAATCTTAGGGGAAGATGATTATATAAGAGGTAGAATTTTGGGACAAGTCTGATAGTAGAGTTGGTCGTTAGAGTGAGAGTCAGACTCGGAGTGTGAGTGCCGTACTTATTTCTTTAAATAGTGAGGATATGTGAGCGTGGATGTTAGGTTTACTAAAATTGGGTGTGATATTCGTGGTGCTGGTAAAAATTAAAAAATAAAAAAAAATTAAATAACCAGATTATAATTGCCACAGATTTATGTGTTAGATGTCAATCAATGAATAGAAGAATTTCTTTACTTACCGTCTCAAAAGAATTATGAAGTTGAGCAGGAATTAGAAATGAGAACCCTAATAATAAACGAATGGTTAATTTTATAAGTTTGCAATTTTTTTTAATTATGTTTGTTTATTTGTTTGTTTGTTTATTTATTTTTTCTTCAAATTACTAATTAATCTTATTTTTTAAAATTAAATTCTAAAATTTTTTGTATTAATATTCCCTATCATGTACGTGGCTATTGTGATGTCATGCAGTATTTAATTTTGTTACATTTGATTCTGATGCTCTAAAATAAAAAAAAAACATCGACTCCTCATAGAAATTCTTTGGAAGTAGCAAATTATTATTGATATTTAAAATGAAAACTGACAATTTCGTGGATGAGTGACGTTGAGTGTGGCTAACTAATATAACTATTAGCTCACATCCAAACTCCAACTCTCACCTTTTATTACCAGTCTACCACTATAAGTTACTAAACCTGAGTTATATTACATGGTGGTAGAGATGAATGGTATTTTTATTTTCTATATATATTTTTTTATGTTACAGTACCTTTTTGTATGGACCATTCTTTGGATGTAATACTTTATGAGCTGACATTAATTTTGACAGTATTAGTTATGAACATTCTGATTTGAGATAATTTCACTATTTTTGTTTACTTGATTTAGGGGCGGAATTATTAAAGGCTAATTTGGACTATAGTCCAGGTCCAAAAAACCAAAAACAAAAATTTAATATTACTATACAATAATTTACAGTTCGATCCATATACAATATTATTCTTTTTCTTAACTCAATCCACTTTGCAATCTTGACTCCGTCCCAACTTGATTCAAAGCTCTCTTGGCCTCTTTTTTTTATTTTCTTTTTAAAGTAAAATCAAAGTTCTTTGTTTCTCTTTGGATATGTTATATAATAATGTCCTTGTTCCAAACATATATATACACACACACACATATATATATAATACATTATTTTGTTAAATTAATCATATTTCTTGTACATTTCACGTGTTACAATTTGCCTTCTACTTCAGGAATTATTATCCTTTTTATATATATATAAAATTTCAAACATTTCATATTAATGAAGCTTAGTTTTCACGCCTTTGTCCTTGACTGAACATTTAGTTCCTTAAATGACATTGGGCCTGTTTTGCTGAGAGAGCCTGGTTTTAAAATCCCTCTTATAAAAATAGCCCAAAAGAAAATGATTTTTTTTTTTGAACATTTTAAAATTTTGATTAGTAGGAAAAAGAAAACTTCGAGAAAAATCACTTTTCATAACCACCTAATTTTCCTACAAAATTTTCTTTCAAAAAACACAAGAAAATTTTGATCCCTTGAGAAAATTTTGTGAACTTACAATATTCTCCTTTCTTTTATGGTAAGTTATATGCTACTCAAAGCATAAAATAGTAATTTTACATACAGTAATTTTTTTTGCAAAATTTCATACTAACCAAATTGATATTGAAAATTTAATTTTCTTTCACTTGACTTTCTTTAAGTGTCTGCCAATAGTTTCTGTCTAACCAGACAGGTTTTTTAAAAATCCGAGTTTTGATGTAAAATTGAATGAGACAAGCCTAAAAAAAAGATAGTATCAGTTAGATGGCATAATGAAAATAAGAGATAATGTAACACCTCATTTTATTTAGTTGAAAATAAAGGAAATGGAGTTTTTATAATTTTGCACGGTCAAAAATTGTATTTTATATTTATAAATTAATTTTTCTATCTTTCTCTAATCTCTTCTGCCCAATCGTGGTCAGTTCGGTTGTTCCTTAAATTGAATAGATATTTAATTTTCTATCATATAGTATTTGAAAGAAGATATTTAACATCCTTTGCTGAGAATAGTGAAAATGAGACTGAAGTGAATAATATGAACTCCACCTTCTCAGAGGAAATGTTGAGTTAAAATTTATACAACACCATCTTTTGAATGGAATAACAAAAAAAAAAAAAAAACATGAAACAGATCCAAAATTAATTACTCCCTCTACCAATAGAGTTTACCAATTTTTATTCCCAAAGATCAAAAAAAATCATGAAACATCATTATAACAATCTTTGAAAGCCACAGCACTCTTTTATTTACTCCATAAAAAATAAAAAATAAAAACCCCTATTAAATAATTTTTTTATAGATCATAACTCTGAATTTGAATTCCTTTAAGCCTATTTCCAAAAAAAGTTGCCGTCTAGAAAAAAAAATTATTAGATAGTTCTGATTTATTTGACAATTGTTACATTAATCCAATGAAAGCTCACCTGTTGGTCATTTTTTTAATTCGAAAGTTTAGATTTAACTTAATCCACCATGTCAATAGACCAAAATTATTTAATAATTTCTCAACTAGTACATGTGATATGAGAAGGTATACGTACAACTATGACATGAAGTACCCAACAGTGAAATTATACATGTATAACATGACATGATGTACCCAACAGTGAATTATAACACAGCCATTGTCCATAAAAAACAAAGGGAACTTCCTAGCCCCAAAGTAAGGTAAAAGATCAATTTTCCTCTCTCCCCTAGCTTGGAGAGAGATATTAACAAAGTCAATGAAAAGGATTTAGTGAGACAAAATGAGAAATACATCCACTTTCCGTTTTCTTTATTCTCACCTTTCAATCAAAGGACATAAATATGGACCAAAAGTGTTTCCAACGAACTAATACTTCACAATGTTGTAATGAAGGAAGACATTTTTAATGATTCAGTACCAAAATTTAATAGAATTAGTGGGGGCAATCATGGAACTTAAATTAATGTTGCCTCATTGACTTTCTCATCTTCGAAATTTGAATATGTTCATTATAATTGGACATTACATTAAAAGTAAATCCATATGATATCAATAACTCTGTTCCCACAAAAACTCCATCATACGTTTGAATTTACAATTTTACATGTAAAAATTGAAGACATTCCACAATTCTCAATTCAACAGATGTCACTCTTTAAGAACATGTTGCAGTACCATGTACACACACACACACACACAAATTTATTACCACATATTAGTAAGTTAATAGACTGAAAACAGACATGTGTGAAAGGGCACATTGATATATCAAGGATAAATCTAATTTGTTTTCTCATCAACTAGAACATAATATTTACATCAAAAGTTTCAAGAAACTACGTATTTCCCCATTTAATGTGTCACCAAAAACAAACATTCCAACCCCTTCAACTTTCACTCACTTGCCTTCTAACACACTCACTATTTAAAAACCTACGATCTACAAACATTAATTAAAACAAAAATAAAATAAAGAAAAGGGGAAAGGTATGTTTGGCTAGTTACTTTAGTTAGGGTCTTGTTGGCCCTTTTCTAACTAATATTTGTTTTTTGTTTTTGTTTTTTCTTCTTCTAAGCAACAACTTGGCCACAAGACAGAGCCATCAACAAAACAGCAGCTTCCTCCTCTTCTCCCAACTTCCTACTACTTTGTCTCTTCATTGGAGATCTTGGCCTCTGCAACATCACCACCTCTTTGCCAAAACTCATCAATCTCACCCTCAAAGTCTCCCTCAGTTTACCACCCTTAGCACTTCCACTACTAGCCTTGGCGGAGGTGGTGGTGGTGGTGGCGGTGGCGGTAGTGGTGGGTTTTTCTTTCCTCTTCTCTGACCCTTTGGTCACACCCAACCCAGCATTCCTTTTCTTCCTATACTTAATCCCACAAGCATTACACAGAGACTGAACAAGCCAACAAAAAAAAAAAAAAAAAAAAAAAAACCCCAAAAAGTTGATTAAAAAGACAAATAATAAAAGTGATTCAAATGAAAAAAAAAAAAAAAAAAAAAATCAAGGATAATCCAGTAAGATCAAATGGGTGGCGGTGGTTCACCTTGGGCCCAGCTGGACCACTCCTCCATAAGGGTGTCTTGGTGGTCTTGCAATCACCACAACATTTCTTGATCTCATTTGTTTCTACAGCCAATGATTCCTAAATCATCAAAACGGAATCAATCAACAAAAACCCATCATTGTATCACTCAAATCAGAAGCAATGATGAAATGGGTATTGATTAAAAACACATATTCAAAGCCTATGAGTGATTCTAAAATCATCAGAACAAGTTCAACAAACAAAATCAGAAGCGATGATGAAATGGGTATGGATTTAAAACACATATTCAAAGCTTCTGAGAAAATTTCCAAAATCATCAGAACAAGATCAACAAACAGAACCCATCACTGTATCACTCAAATCAGAGGCAATGATGAAATGGGTACTGATTAAAAACACATATTCAGAGCTTATGATGATGTATATACTCTGTACTCACCTTTTGGCTTTGATCCAGAACCTCCATTGCCTTTCCAAAAGTAACCCAGAACAGAGACTCTATGAATCTTATCAAACAGAGTGATGAACTAGTGGGTTTTGAAGGCTACAGACATACGATCTGAAAATCTGAAAACCCTAATCATATCTCGAAAAGAACAGAGATATAGAGTGAGAAATGGAGGAAACAAAACAGAAGATCTATGTGATATATGGTGAAACAGAGATTTGCATTGAAGAAAGAGATCTGATGAACAAAACCCAGAGGAGAGAGCTAGTAAGCCAGAGCAGCTGTATCATAGAGAGGATCAGATATAAAGAGGGAAAATGTAGAGAGAGAAAGAGATCAAAGAGAGAGAGGTGGCAGGAGTCAGTCGTTGTTGCCTCAACTTAATAAAAGGACCGACAGAGATTAAGAGAGAGAGAGAGAGACCGACATGCTGCTGCTATGCTGGGTGGACTGGATCACCGAATGCAAAACCCTAACCCTAAGTGAAATGACTGAAATGTCCTGTACCAAAATCTTGTGACGTGTCACCCGCCAAAATTGTAAAATTAAAATTTAAAAGAGACACCGTCACGTGTCGACATGCACGGGTTAGTAGTATATTTTTCTATAATAGTTAGACTTTTCAAAAGAGATGTCATAATTTCATAAAGTTTCCATTATAATAACATCTTTAGTAGCTTACCTTTTTAACCACAAAAAAAAAAAAAAAAAAAACCCATTACTATTTTTCTCATAGGAAGTAAAATGATATTTGAGATATAATAATGTAGCATGATGGTATTTTTTCAACTATTCAAAGTGATAGTAAGAGTTCAAATATTTATAAGGATGAAATGAGATCTCGTTTAAAGTTTGAATCTAATTAATTCATTATATAAACAAGTTAAAGTTAGAATTCGGTTATTGAACTCATTTAATAAACGAATCAATCTCAAACTTGGTTAAATTCAACTTATGCAGGTTCATGAATATTAAACTTGGGTAGGCTCGTATGTGTTTACGAATACGTTCGTGAAGGTTCATAAATGTTCTTAACAAATCAAAGTGATCTCGAAGACGAATTCAAACGAACCCCAAACACAAATATAATATTGTTTATTATTATTATTATGATTATTATGAGTAGAGCCAAGTCCAAGCTTAATTTTTCGGGTTTGTCATGAATTTAAACAAGTTAAGGCCAAATGGATTGAAGTTCAGAACGATTCATTTGTAGTCCTAATAAATATTTGATTACATTTTGGAACAATTGGATCGGTCCCTTGAATTTGAAATTAAAATAAATTTAGTTAAAATTTTAAACTAAATTTATTCCAATTCCAAGCTTAAGGCACCGATTCAGTGATACAAATTGCCGAGTGCAACATAAGCGTATCAAAATCCTTAATATTCGCAATTCATAATGTTCGTATGGCTGTTCTATTTTAGGTCTCATATGTCATTTCATCACCCATTTAATCAAGAGATAGAAAGAATTCACAATCAATCCAAGTCCAGGTACAAGAAAATTCCTACATTACCCCCACTTTGGATGACATCAATTTTTTAAACTTGTAACTTATAAGCATTTTTTTCTTTTCTTTTTTTGTGCAAAGTGCGAGCGAGTGTAAGAATGAAATATATATATATATATGTGTGTGTGTATATATATATATATATAGAGAGAGAGAGAGAGAAATTGTCTAGGAGAAGAGACAAAAAGGCCCCAAAAGTTGAACAAAAAGGTCCACAAAAAAGCAATCACATTCCACCCTCCCACTTTTGTTATGTTTGTAGTGGAAACAGAACAACGGAATGAGCTACAAAAAGGCCTGAAGAAGATGTGGTGGTCTGCAGATGTGATGGCTCTCCATTGTTACTTAAATGGTTATCATGGGGTTGTGTTCTGCTTTTCAATTTTCCCAGGCTTCACACCATTTCAATCAATAAAATTTACATATCAAAAGCTGAGCCTTCAAAATCTCTCTCTCTCTCTCTCTCTCTCTATTCTCTATATGAAAGAGAGTGTGCAGGATGATTCAGAGAAGAAAGGCTGCAGCTTGCTCACATGAGATTATGTCACAATATTGGCTTCCCAAGTAAATAAGATGTGCTAAGCTAGTCCATTCAAGTAAGGCACAAAAGCTATAAAAACTTTGAGAGTAAATTGTTGTGACTAAATAAGAATGAACGTTTGGTTCCCTAATCTGAACAGAAATTTTCAAAAATTTAAAATTAAAATTTATAATACAATTTTTCAAATAATTATAAAAAAATATTTGCTTAAACTGAATTTCAAGTTTACGAATTGCTCATTACGAACTTAAATCACTCACCTCTTCTTGAAACTGGTTTGATATTTTTAAGTTGTGTCCATCTTACTTAAGAGGTGCGTATTGATTCTATAATTATTTAAATAAATTTCATCTACGTTAACTCTATCTATTTGGAAAAGTAAAATGATAAACTTGATTTTATAATATTTCCAAATCAAAGAGATTGTTGAGAATAGAAATCAGTTTTTCCGAAAAAAAAAAATCGTGCTATGCCCAGATCACAAAACCGGACAATTCTTCCATTTTATTATTATCTAAAGAAAACAAACATAGTTAATAATAATAACTCAATGATAAATTTTTAACAGAGTTAATTGCAATCTTATATTTAAATACTTTCCCATTCAAATCTTGAAAAGAGAATCGAAGACTTTTAACTTTGGCATGGCTGCATATTTAAATGATAAACAATCGAATATAATAATCTTGTCTGAGTCTTCCAGCAGTCTCCAATGCCAAAAACTCCACACACACACACACACATATCTTATTTACACAACCCCAGACAAATTATTTAGAAAACAAGGAATACCCATACTCATTTTCCATTAAAAAGAAAACTCAAAATAAATTTCCAGAACAAAACCCCTCAGAAAATTAAAGCCATATTTGGGAGCACGATTAAAATGGAAAGAAATTTAGTTCAAAATTTTAATTAAATTTCCTCCAAATCTACTCTCCTCCTTTTTTCAGTATGCATGTACACCAGTAACGGTCATTCTATTTCTCTATCAAATTCTCATTCAGCAAAACTATGCTGATGAATGCTCAAGCTCTTCTTGTTATGTCCTCTCCACCCATTATCTACACCCATTATCTACTACTTCACGGCGTTAACCAAAATGCCGTTGGAGTATAGAGATGAAGCAGAGAAATGTCAATAATCTTAAGCAAACTTGTTCTCAAACTAACAGATTCAGCAAATTCAAAAGAGCGACTTTCAAACATATCCATTTCGCCATTGATATTACCAATCAATCAAAATTATCAGCAAGGGCACACAAAATGTATCTATAAGACTAGTCATTCCTTTTACTTCAATAAGGATTTTGATAGCTATCTGTTGTTTACAGTTATAAACAATATTCCCTATAACCAAAAAGAAAAGAAAAAACAGATGCTCGCGAGACATTTACAAGAAAAAGAAAATGATATTCTCTCGGAGCAAATGCAAAATTCTCAAGATCCTCGTAACTAAAAGCTGGGCAGGATAAAGTTTTTCCGGAAATTAACCCAGCCACAGTTAGAATAAAGGGAATTCTACTAATGACTACGAGGACAATAGCAATTAAAAAGACTCAACCATTTACACTGTGGAACCCTAGAAAAGACTAAATCCAGATAGTTTACCTCAGCAACTCAAAGAAACCCGAGCCAGTTCAGCAACCTCTTCAATGACCTAACACGCAGCAATTTCCCAGATAAAATTGTGTAAACCGGTACTATCAAAAAGTGATATCTGAGGTACCAAGAGAATACATACCTTCAGTCGAACTTGAAGCCGCTGGAAGGATCTGGCAGCACTGTCTCAAAATCACCTTCCTCCTCCTCCCAATATGTCGTAAGAATCATTACTGCCTTCTCATAAATCTCATTGTTGTCATGATTTTGAAGATCCTCAATTTTTTCCAACTCCTCATTGTCTTCAATCATTTCAACATAGAGATTAACACCTCCAGTAAGATCCTGATTCTTCTCATCTTCTCCAACCTTCAAGATGTTTTCAAGCGCATCCAAACAGACACTCACAATCCTCGGGTCAGAACAAGCAAGAAGATCGCACAATGGCTTGACACACCCTTGACTCGCTAGGTACCTGTCACCAACAAATAGAATTAAACCTTTGTATTGAAATATGCAATAATACCATTAATAACAGTAAACAAAATCTGTACGTGAATATCATACTTTATTTGTTCATGAGTGGCTCCAGTGGTAGCATTCAAGATTGCCCATGCAGCTTCCTTCTTGATATCAAACTCCGCATTTTGAAGCAGATGGATCAGAGGACCAATAATATTAGCCTCAATCACAGCCTGCAGAATTTCAAAAATTATCCATAATGAATAACAATGAGAAATAACAAAATAAAACAGTTTCTTATACACAACCAGTTTCAATTATATAAACAAATCAATGCCAAAAATTTGGACAACAAGATGACGCTTAAAAGAGATTCATAAATCTGTTGCTTACCTGAATCTGCTTCTTGTTGCCAGCAGTGATGTTTGAGATGGTCCAACAAGCTTCCTTCTTAATGTTCTTCTTGTAATTACTTGTCAACAGATTCAGAAGACGGGGTAGCGCTTGATGGTTGATGATAAACTGGAGGAATTGAAAGAAAAATCAATTAGCTTGGACGGAAACTTCACCAATCATAAAAATGAATAATTCACTGAAATTGACCAACGAAAAAAGTAGAATCATAGAATCACCTAAGTTTCTTAGATTAGCATCCTATATTAGATCAATGGAAGGAAACATGAGATGAAATTGTAGAATTGGATTGAAGATTGTAAATCTTATAAAATAAATAGGAAAAAGGGCAACTATATGTATAGACAAAGAAATCTTAACATAGACCCAGCACAAGCCTAAGACATAAAATATATAGAATTTTTATTCCAAACATATGGAATGTGACTCAAGTAAAGTGAGAATGTAGCTCAAAAGGCATATATCCCGACATTGCAACATAAAAGCTGTAAGGTTGTGCATAGGAATTCAAGTTCAAAACTTTACGTTATCATTTTTTTCTCTTACGAAAATCCAGATACCAAAGTTACTTTTCAACAAAAAGAAATCAAGATAATCTTAGTTTTTCCACAATCAACCAAATACTAATTTACTATGACATAACAACCAACACTTAATTATGAAATGCTAATTATATGAACTCTGATCACATGAAGATTCTACAGTATATGATCATATCCCTTTGCTATTTTTATATGATCAGAATCATTTAATAATTTTAGATCGTACAATTTTGCAATCCTAATTGAGATTTGATAACCATAAAAATAAACATAGTCAGAATCATAAATGTTATGACAAACGCAACAAACCCAAGTTGAATCAAGAATCATGATAGAAAAGTAAACACGCCACACAAAGATTTGTACGTGGTTTGGTAACAGCCTACATCCACAGTTGGGATCCGGCGAAAGTTTTCACTATGTGGCAAATTGGATATTACAAGTTTTCAGCCCGTCATTTCAAGAAAAAGGGCACCACATGGTTTCTCAGTTGAATTGTTTCCAATCAACAGGGCTTGGAAATTGACGTGCATCCATTCATATGAACTAGCAATTGTAATGCTGATCGCCTATGGTGCTTACCTTATCTTCCAGTTGGCAACTCACCGACAATTCTTTGAAGCAGAAGAGGTGATATATATATCTATATCATCCTTGAGTCACTATTTGATGGCACATTGTATTTTAAAGGACTCTTGATAACAATGCTGTTACAAATTACAATACAGTAGTTAAGTTGTATTGCGACTTTATAATGGATGGCTTAGTTAATGATCTTTCTGTTTCTGTACGAATTTCAGAGTCTCTCTCTACCTCCACTCCAAACCCTAAGTGCCTTTATATATTGGGCTACAAGAGACTAATTAGGGTCCACAACCAATGAGCAAAAAACGGGTCCGAAAATTTTCCGGGCTTGGGCCCACCAAAGCTCATTCAACGGGTCGTCGGGTTTTAAGTAGGTCGCAATGCGACCTGGCACCAAATTCGGGCCACAATATCACAATAAAAATTTAAAAAAATTACAGCCTAGCAACTTATAATTAATAGGATTTTAATAAGGCAATAGTCCAAATATTAAAATAAACACTATCAGAATTCAAAAATAAAAAACCAGCCTAGCGAATCACCAAATGTTGGTTTGTGCATGTCTAAACTAGTCCCCATGATTTTTGACAGTTTGGGTTCTTCACGTAAAACGTGAGTAAAGGAAATTGACAATAAAAGGGTCTAAAAGAGAATTCAAATATCAATTCTCACAACTAACAGAATTTCAAATAAGAATCAAGGGAAATTCAAAAAGTTAGTTAAGTGCAAAAACAATACCCGTAAGACTAAGACCTAAGCAACCCCCCTAAAGCACCTTTTGTACTCTGACATATCAAAGCCTCGAGTAAAGGTCTCACAAACCATCACTATTTCAAAATTTTCAACATGGAAACCAACCTCAAGAACTTTTAAGTTCCACAACCTCACAAACCTCTTTCCCCCCATGCACATAATTTATGAAACTTCAGCATCTTATCACCTTTCAATAAAAACTTCAGCAATTTCTCATCTCTGAAGCCTACCAGGCTACCACTTTATAGACTAAACCTATAATTTAACCATTTCAACAATCTACCAATGTTACATGAACTCGGGCAGTGTGTCGGGTGCAGATATATATCCGCATTGGATGTGTCAAATGCCCAAACAAAAAGACACGTGGAAACTGCTAAATATTTATATTATTTAATAATCTTATTTTATTTTTTTGAGGTAAAATAAGGTCTTTATGTAACATGCATGGTTGTGCAATATTGGCATTTCACTCATTTTGAAGCAATAATCTAATAAAATTTAATTACTAGACATGGTTTTTAGGTACATGTCCAACCAAAAGTGTCGAACACATACCCATACCCATGTCCGAGCACACATAGCAATGAATCAAGATAACAGAAAATTCAAGTGAATTTCAAAATCGATAATGGAATGAGAGTGCCAAAAAAAAAAAAAAAAAAAACAGCGAAAGTAATCATAAAAGGATAACTTAAAGTAAAAATATTAAAGATCCTTACAAGAGATATGAATTACCCATCCTCAATGGGGATTTTTTCAGCGCGTGATATATATTTTCTTCTTACAGTAGGCCTAACTATTTTCAATATAAAAGCAATGACTCAACAACACCAAACTGTTGATTGGGCTATAATAAATGGTGTTATTCAACACCTCAATCGGTATCAACCAATCACCCAAATGTAAATTAGAGCCACTGATATAACTCCTGACTTACGGTAAACCTAATTAGTTCAGACATGAAGCAATAACTTGACAAAATTAAACTATCCATCAAGCTCTAGTTTTGTCTGTGCTTCAGTTGTCAGATGCAGAAGCAGTATTGGAGGATGCAATTAAAAGGAGCCAATAAAAGAATTATGACTCAAAAGTAGTACATGCTACGACAAGAATGCCCTGGTTATGTTCCATAAAATCAAACAAATTCAAGAAATCTACAATTAGAGCAACTAACTTGTTCATGTTTGAGCATATGTTATTCACATAAATCATGACATATAACCTTAAGCATGAAAAGATAATCACATGATTTTTAGTGACAAAAACAAACAAAACCCCATTCTTTAAATTAACCCCAAAATATAAAGTTAAAATGAAAAAGAAATTGATAAATAAATGATAAAAAGATAACATGTTCCAGATGTCCTGCACCTGAGTTTGCGTATCATTTCCAGTGACAATGTTTCCAACTGTACGAAGAGCAGGAATGATCACCGAGGGAGAAGGATGACTGAAAATTCCCAAATAAAGAAAATATCAGTTTTAGGATGCATAACAACTAGCAGGAAACCCCAAAACAATATAAAACTAAATAAAATTCTTACCGCAAAAGCTCAACTAGCTGGGGGCACATCCCCGCATCAATAACAGCTTGAATTATATCATTTGTACCATCCGAAAGATATGAGAGAGCCCAGCATGCATCACACAACACTTCTTCATCGTCTGAGTCAATAAGACGCTGAAGAGCTAGAAGTGCAGGTTTTGTCTGTGCAATATTTTTAAAGACAGAAGTAAGAAATTTCATATTTAAAATCATAATGTCAGAAAGCTGTCTATGAGTGATACATGTGAAGTAAAAATAGTTAGAAAATATATAATAGCATGTGGTTTAATTAAGATTAAGGCGTCACAGCAGAGTGGCAAAACAAGATTAATGTAGCCAACCAAACAATTGAGAAAAGGCTTTATTAATTAAGCTGAGTACCGTAGTTACATCAAATTATAAGTTTTCCAAAAACTACTCCCATACAAAATTTATTCTGTAAACTATAAAAGTTGCTTAATTGGATGAACCACAGAGCAACCCACTGTCTATCATGATCTGACATGTAAGTACCAAAAACACAAGATAGAAGTGGAAACAGCAGGTCAGCGAGAACAACCTGATAAAAGGCAGGCTGTGGTTTGCCCCTACATAGATTTGAAATCGTCCAGGTAGCATTTCTCAGCATAGAAAGCTCGGCATGCTCATTAATTTGTGCCAGCAACGGAAGCAATGCATCATGGCCAAGGACAAGGTCACGACACATTGGGGAATCACCAGCAACATTTCCCAAGGCCCATACAACCTACATGTCCACATGGAGAAGGAACCACACACATTATTTGTATTGCAAAAGGAAAACTATCTTACAGTTAAATTTGATTATAATTCGATGCATTACCAAAAAGCAAGAAAATAAACCAACGGTGATGAGAGAAGAAGATAGTAGCAATTATAATATTTAAATAAGCAAGAGGCTATCTTCTCTCACAATTACGTACCTGCTCACGAATTTCATCCCTAGGAGAGCCTAGAAGTTTTACAAATAGTGGGATGGCCCCGTGATCAATTACCACCTTCGTATTCTCGGATGTGCCAGAAGCAATGTTTGTGAGGGACCAAGCCGCCTCAAACTACAGAAAACAGTATAGATTGTAAACATACAATCACATCTATACAAACATAAAAAGAAAGGTCGGATAACGGATTATATCATGCCAGACCTGAAGCTGAGGGAAGTCATTCCTTGTAAGAAACTTAACAAAATGTGGCACAACACCAGATTTAATAACTTCTTCAATTGGGGGACAGCATTCTGATAAAACACTACTGTTAAGATTCATCTCCTAACCATAAAACACGAAAAAAAGCATGCAAAAGAACGTAATGCACTATATAAGGACCAATTATCACCTATTGATAGCAATTTCCTGAATTGAGTAGTCATCTGGAGCTGCAGATCGAAATCATTGGAAAAAACACCCGAAACCATTGCAGGTAGTTGTTCCAACTGCAACAAAAATAACCATTTACAATTCACAAGTTGGAGAGAAACACCGAATATTTCCAAACAGGCTAAGTTACAGCAACAATTAACTCAACAAACCCTCAATATGACAAAATAATTAATTGAAAGAGGGAGAGGGAGAGGGAGAGAATTAAAATTTGGCGCAATTGCTTATATTAAGTTATTTAACAAACTCTTTAAGTGCTATACTTAGTAGTCACATATAACAGTGACAGTAAAGATTCAATTTAGACGAACAACAGTAATAGCGTGCATAATGAACCTCCAGATCCCAATTCATAAATATCAATCAGTACAATTGATTCAACAGCATAGACTCTAAACCTAATTCATTATCAAAAGTAAAACCTATACCTATATATACATTTATATATTTATATCAACCAATCATTACAACTGATTATACATACCAATCATTACAAGTTACAACTGATTAAACAGCATAGACTCTAAATCTCTCAAATTCTAAAATATATACATACACACACACAATTATATATATGGTGTGAATACTGAACCTCGTGATCACAAATACCAATCAGAACAACTGATTCAACAGTATAGACTTAGGCCTCTCAAATTCTGACCAGAATATATATATATATATATATATATATATAGAGTGAATACTGAACCACAATTACCAATCGGGACAACTGATTCAACAGCAGACTCTAAACCTCTCAAATTCTAACCAGCGTGAATGCTGAACCTTGTGACCACAAATGCCAATTAGTACAACTGATTCAACAGCGTAGACTCTAAATCTCTCAAATTCTAACCAGAACTTATATATATAGATATGTACGAAAAAATGTAACGAGTCCGATAGAATTCTACAGGTTTTTGAAGGCTAAAAAGATGAATTCAATACTGTTACCATCTTCTCCATGGCAGAGACATTTTCCACCGCGGCAATGAACGGCTGTAAATTGGCTTGAAGCCCCTGCCGTCGCTTCTTCTGCAAGCTCTCTTCTCTTCGGTTCTTTCGAATCTCCACCATGTCGTCTTCTCTCCGACGACGACCTTCCTCGGCGTCGACGGCGACCTTGTACTTGTTGCGCCGATCCTCGGCTTTCTTCTCCGGTCTCAGCGACATTGTTGAACTGTAACCAGAGTCCAGATTCTAGAGAGAGAAAGAGAAGAGAGAGTAGAGAGAGAGAGAGAGAGAGCGAGCGAACTTGCAACGGAGGGTTTTGGGGGTTTTGATTTGAAACGACTGAAACAAAAACTCTTTGAACGCCAAGACTGAGAATATAAATAGACATCAATCAGGAGTTTTTACACTGGTTTTGAATTTAGTGCTTAATTGGACTTAAATTAGATAATTGTTCATCAGATTTGAATTTGTTGATTACTATCATATTTTGTATCATCATATTTGTCAAAGTGATCACTCAACTTGTCATAAATTTCATTTGCCTTTTTTTTTTTTATTTTTTATTTATTTATTTATTTTTAATAACAGTTATTCACAATAATAATTGTATAATTTTACATATTAATAAATGAATGAAAAGTTTTTTTTGTCAGTGAATGAATTCTTTTTATTAATCAATCTGCAACCTTAAAAACTAAATTAAATTATAATTGTGTCTTTCTCAACTTTACAAATAAATCACTAATTTTTATATCTAGAATTTTTTAACTAATAATAACACTTGGGTTGACATGTCTCAAAACTTATGATTCCGATTTAAGATGAACAATAAATAAAAATAAATAAATAAAAATCAATCCAACAACTTGATCCAATTGCATAAATGACAAAATTATTTCACAACAAAAGCAATAAGAAAAAAAATTGAATACAACAAAATTAGCATATCATAAGAAACAAAACATCATTAAACCAACAACTTTTGATAAACAACACATCATTAAACCAACAATATCCCCTAATCTAATGAATTTATTTTCTTTTTAATTTTAGGGTAAATTACACCAATCTTCTCTAATAGATTAATAAAAATAATATTCTAACACGACCCCACCCAATCATAAAATATTAATCGAGCTGGTGTCATGTCCTTAAAAAATTTGAAAAAATATTTTTGTTCATATGCTATAATGATAAATAATATAAATATAATAAGTACAATTGTCATTTAATATTAACATATTAAAGTACCAGAATTTCTTCTAGTGCAACAATGACATACTCCTCCTCCTCCTCCTCATCTTCCGGACTGTCTTCCTCGGCTTGCTGCAAGTAACAAAAAGCACGTCCAAGTTGTGAAAAATCACAAAGCGTAACAAAAATCACAACTTAAACTCGTAAGTTTTTTTTTTTTGCACGAAACTAAAGAAAAGTTAATTACACAAGCTTTGTGAATCCAATCCTCGCAATCCTTTGGTTGGGTTGCTCTCTGTAGTTTTTTTTTTTTTTTTTTTTTCAAAAATTAAAGCAATGCACACCAGTTATGTTTGAGAGCAAATCAATCGGTCACTTAAGATAATTTGTGAGTTATTAATAATCAACCAAAAATAAATTCATCATAGCAAATTGAGAACAAGTTTGAGATAAATGCGTTTGAGATGTTAGGACCATATTAATTATAAAATAAATATCTTAATATATAATTTATTAGTTATAAAATAATATTAAAATAATTATTGAAAGGATCACAATTAGTCATCCATAAATGATCACAATTAGTCATCCATAAATGAGTAGTTAAAACATAAACTAATTAAATGCTATCAAACTTAACATATACTGTAATTTTTTTTTTTTTTTTTTAAAGTAAATCAGAAAAATATGATTCCCAACCCACTATTAACAAGAAACTCACATGCTCCTTGAATACTCAATTTTTTTATTTTAAAAGTCACACTACATGTATCCATCTCTACCAGAACATAAATTCCCGATTTTTTAAGAATTGCAAACGAATAAAAGAATATTAAATATTTTCATACCTCGATAACATATGACTCTTCGTATCTGAGAATTGGTTTCAATTGTCTTTTTTGTGTGTTATTGAACACCTTAAAATCATCATCCTCTTGGCCAAACCTCTTCAAAAAACCAATCACCCTCCTTAAACCCTCCATTGCTCGTTTTTGGACCAACTTCACAATTTCAACAATAAACTAAATACAATTTTTCACCATATATATAATGATAAACATTCAATTGTAGATAAAAATTGACTCTAGTATACTAGTTTGTGTCGAACACTGTTTTTTTATTTTTTTTTATATACCTTTTAGAAAAAACTGATCGTGTTTTTTGCACCATTCTATTGAACAAGGACTCTTGTCGGTATTTAAAAGGAATAGAATATCTCTCTTACATATTTATCTCACAATCATTGGCATTATGTACCGATAGTTAAGTTTTATTATCTTAATTAATTAATATTATTTTAAAAATAAAAGATATATAGAAATTGAACGTGTATCTTGGTAGTAGTACGGATAAGGATTCCAAAATTATTCAAATAAATCATAACTATGCAAAACTCAAATTGAGAACTAAATAAAAATCAATTTTAGCACTGAAAAGGCTAATAAATAATTTTACATAAATTTCCTATTTTGAGTTAAAAAATAAATTATTTTATGCATTTTGTAAGTGTAATTATACTATTAAACAGAAATTACAAAAAACTGAAAACGTAACCAATAATTATTTCTACTGTTAAAAGATTATTTTTGTTATAAAAAAGAAAACAAAAAAGACTTTCACAGCGCAAATTACTTGTATTGCTGAGAACCTTTGCAGTAGGCAAAACAATGGCGATCAATCTCACAACCACCATCAATCTTGCCACGATCCATCTACTCGCGGCTGTGGACCTAGGAACCATTTCCTTATCATTCCCACCGAACTCACCCCTGGCAAATTCCTGGCCATCGATTACCTCAAGGAGCCAGTTTCGGCCGCCACATCGTTTATATTGAATAAAAGCAAGAATAATGATGATGATAATAACATTTTTTTTCCCCTATCCCGATATAAAAAAACCAATCATGCTAGTAATAACTTTACTTAAACCAATTACCAATGACCTAGTAGTATAACCTCTCTTCCTTCAAAGGTCAGTATGAGGTGAGAATTTAAGCCCTAATGAGCTATTTGTGAAACATGTGTGTGAAGACTTACCTAAGCAAAATTAATAAATAAAACTTGAACCAATTTCATAAATCACAAAAGTGCCATAAATTTTAAACTAAAATTTCACAACAATAGCAATTATAAACAACTATAGCCGTGAAATCTTTTTGAAATGTAAAATGTAATCTACATATACTCTTTACAATTAATTTTAATATTTACAGTGAAGATAAAAAAAGAAAAGAAAAGAAAAGAAAAACAGAAAGCCAAAGATAAGAAAGTCAGTTCCTGAGGGCAGCAACATAAAAGGAGACTGGCAGTGGGATTAAAGCTACCTCACTTTAGGGAGATTTATAACAATAGAGGGAAAACAGACACACACACACACATATACATTGAATACGAGGAAAAACAATACATTATACGATCAACAATTTAAATTAATTTCATAAATCATAAAAGTGGCATGGGTTTTAAATGAAACTTTCACAACAAAGATATGAGTAATACGACGTAGATCATGCACAAGGATGGAGCAATGTCACATATTCATAATAGAATTTGCAATTTTTCTAACATAACTGTTCACTTTTGATTTCACTGCAAGTATTAGTACCACTGTTTTCCATTATTTCCATATATCAGCGACACCACAATCACAATTTGCAACCAATTAAACGTGGTGATTATTGATACAACTATTCTATGTCACTTATCAGTATACCTGTGCACCCGTAACAGTCATTCGGTTCATCTCTATCAAATTCTCATTCAGCAAAACTAATATGAACTGCTGTTGGATCGAAAAGTTAGCTCCGAGAAATGTTGATAATCTTCTCAAAAAATCTTCTCCAGAAAAAGTAGTCTGTAAAAAGCAAATGAACAAGGAAATAAAAAATAGCAAGGGCACACAAAATGTATCCATAATACTTGGAACGAAGTGATAAGAAAGGATTTCAAAAAATTAAATCTAGTAGAAGATATGGAATATAATAGAAAAGAGTAGAGAAAGAGAATCCATGTGGCCGGCCCGGTTTGTACAGGATAAAGGCAATGATGATGATGCTGATCCTCCGTTGTTTACGGTTATAGACAATATTCCAGTAACCAAAAAAAAAAAACCGAGCCTGAAGAGACATTTTCAAGATCCTCGTAAACTCTCAAAGCAAATGCTTACAAAAAGGAAATTCTAAAGCTCCTTGTAACTAAAATCTGGGCAGGAATAGAGGTTTTCGCAACATCCGTTCTGTGGAACCCTACAAAATACAAATCATAATTCCAATAAGACAGTATAAAGGAGATGTTGTTTCCTTGTTTTGAACCGGTGACCTCCAGTCACCAAGTCTCGCCCTCATGACACCAGACATAAACCCAATTATTATCCCGCCATATGTAATGAGGACGTCAATGCAAACAGCTTCTCAGAACTGTTGCAGATTTATGATCTACACGCTGAGGACCAAAACATGTAGCAACTTTTCCATGCTAAATTTGAAATACTAAGAACATTAAAAAATCATACACCATCCAGAACACACATATAATTTTGTAAAATGATACCATCAAAAAGTGAGAGCTTACATGCCTTCAGTCGAAGTTGAAGCCGCTAGAAGCTGACCCTATCCAAAGCTGAACCGTGGTTGAGAAGCATCACCTGGCGGCATTAAATCTTTCTTCAACCGATATGTTTCAAGAATCTTTGATGCCTTCTCATAAATCTCCCATTTATCACGACTTCGAAGGTTCTTAATGTTTTCCACCACCTCAGCAACATCATTGATCATTTGAACAGAGAGATTTACACCTCCTGTACGATCCAAATTCTTCTCATCTTCTCCAGCCTTCAAGATGTTTTCAGGCCCTTCCAAACAGACAGTCCCAATCCTTGGGTCAGGACAAGCAAGAAGATCACACAATTGCTTGATACACCCTTGACTCACTAGGTACCTGTCACCAACAAATAAAATTAAACCTTTGTATTGAAATATGCAATAATACCATTAAGAACAGTTACAAAATCTTTATATGAATATCATACTTTCTTTGTTTGTGAGTGCAACCGAAGCTAGCATTCAAGATTGCCCGTGCAGCCTCCAATTTGAGATCAAACTCCGCATATTGAAGCAGATGGACCAGAGGACCAATAATATTAGCCTCAATCACAGCCTGCAGAATTTCAAAAATCATCCATAAACCATATACATAGAAATGAATGAAATGACACAATAGAACACTTTCTCATGGACAACCAGTTTCAATTACATAAACCGATCAATGCCAAAATTATAGCCAACAAGATGACACTTAAAAAAGAGATTCATACATCTGTTGCTTACCTGAATATGCTCCTTGTTGCCGGCTGCGATGTTTGAGATGGCCCAACAAGCTTTCTTCTTAATGCTCTTCTTGTAATTACTTGTCAACAGATTCAGAAGACGGGGTAGTACTTGATGGTTGATGATACACTAGAGGCATTGCAAGGATACTCAATTAGATTGGATAGAAACTTCACATACCATGAAACTGAATTTATTCGCTGAAATTGATCAATGAAAAAAGTAATAAGTTAATAACATAGAATCACCGAAGGTCATTAGGATCGGCATCCTATGTTAGATCAATGGAGGGATATATAATACGAAATTGTAGGATTGATAAAGGATTGTACAATCTTATAAAATAAATATGGAAAATGAAAACTATCTATAGGCAAAGATATCTTAACATAGACACAGAACAAGCCTAAAGCACAAAATATATAGATTTGGAATTGCAAACATATGGAATGTATGAATTTAATCCACTCTAACAAATTTTAGAATGTAGCCCAAAAGGTATATCCCAACATCGCAACATTAAAGTTGTAAGCTTGTGCATGTGATTTCAACTTCAAAACCTTCTCGGGTTTTTTTTTTTTCTCTTACAAAAATCAATATTTTATAATACCAAAATTACTTTTTAACAAAAAGAAATCAAGATAATCTTTTAAGTTTTAACACAATATAGCAAATACCAAAATAATATGACATAACAACAAACACTTCATTATTAAATTCTATACCCATGAACGATCATCCTATGGAAATCCCACTATGATCATATGAAGATCCTACAGAATATGATCATATCTCTTTGCTTTTTTTTATATGATCAGGATCATTTAACAATTTTGGATTGTACAATATTACAATCCTGATTGGGGTTTGATAACCATGAAATCGTCATAAGAAAATAAATTAACAAGATTTCAATAAGGCAATATTACACTTGTGAAAATAAACACAATCAGAATTCTGAAAAATATCCAGCCTAGCAACATGCCAAAATTTGGTTTTTACATGTATACGATTTGTGAGAAAATGCAAGAAATAGCATTTGATGTAGAACATATCCTATCAGGTATAATCTAATAATGTTTACCACAAGATATAACAAAGGACACGTGTACAACATTCAAAAATTGTTGACAGTAGGGTTTCTGAACTCCAACCTTATTTGTGAGTATTTATCCAGATGAAGGGTTCACATTTTCAAATCAATTAAAAGAAAAGCAACAGTGTCACAATTTATCACCCAAGACAGTTCACACAATTGACTGTGTGCGGTTCTCACAAACCTATTCACCTCCCCCCTCTATACTTTAAGTCACCGGTCACACACTGACATATTAGAGCCTTGGAACACGATCTTGCATTGTATCACTATTTTAATTTTTTCAACAAGAAAACCAACCTCAAGATTTTTTAAGTTTCACAACCTCACAAACCTCTTCCACTAACGCCACACACATAATTTACGAAATTTCAGTATCTTATCACCTTTCAATCAAAACTTCAGCAATTTCCTATCTCTGAAGCCTACCACTTTATAGAGTGTAAACCTACAAATTACCCATTTCAACACTCCACAACGACACCTTGTATCAAATTCCCTCAAAAGCTTGAAGTAGTTTAAACAAGTATTTAACTGCCGAATTCGGAACATCAGCCACTGATCATGCACATCATTTGATATAAAAATGTTACAAGATAACAGTTAACAAGAAATCACGATAACAGAGAAAATTCAAGTGAATTTTGGAATTGAAAATTGAATGAAAATGCAAAATAAAGAGCAAAAGTAATCAAAAGGGATAATGAAAAAAAAATATTATAAAGATGTTTACAAATAATATGAATTAGAATCCTTCTCCCAAACCCACCCCCATCCTCAAAGGGGATTTTTTCAGCGCATGATATATTTTCTTCTTATAGTAGCCCTGGCTATTTCCAACATAAAAGCAATGACTCGACAGAACCAAACTGTCCATTAAGCTTTAATGAATGGCGTTATTCAACACCTCAATCAGTATCAACCAATCACCCAAATGTGAATTAAAGCCACTGATATAGCTCCTGACTTGCAGTAACCCTAACCAGTTCAAAGCAATAACTTGACAAAACTAAACTATACATCAAGCTCTAATTCAGTGTTATTCTGCACCTCCATTCTGTGCTTCAGTTGGCAGGTGCAGAAGTCATATTGGAGGATACATTTTCAATGCATAAAACATTCAAAAGAGCCAAAAAAAAGAATTATGATGACGTGCTCAAAGTATATGCTACCACAAGAACACCTTGGTTGTTTTTCATAAACCCAAAAAAGGGCCATAGAAACAGACACACACACATTCAGACCTAAAAGCTAATACCAAATCAAAATAAAATGTCACAACTAGTTTCACAAATATATATATTTTTTAAAATCAAATAAATTTAAGAAAACTAGAATTAGAGCAACTGGCTTGTTCATGTTTGAAAAATATGTTATTCTCATAAATCATACATATAAAGCATGAAAACATAGCATCACATGATTTTTTATGAAAAAAACAAACAAAATTTAGATTGAACAAATATGCATCATATAAACTTAAAATGAAAAAGAAATTGATACATGTATGATTAAAAATCCTGCACCTGCGTTTGCATATCATCTCCAGTGAGAATGTTTCCAATTGTACGAAGAGCCGGAGAGACCACTAAAGGAGATGGGTGACTGAGAATTCCAAAATAAAGAAAATATCAATCTTAGGATGGACAAAAAATAATAGGAAAGCCATAAAACCCACAACAAGAAGTACCCAAAAACTATATAAAACTAAATAGAATTCTCACTGTAAAAGCGCAACTAGCCGGGGGCACACTCCCGCTTCAATAACAGCTTGAATTTCATCATTTGTGCCATCCGAAAGATGTGAGAGAGCCCAACATGCATTAATCAACACTTCATCATCATTTGAGTGAATCAAACGCAGAAGAGCTGAAAGGGCTAGTTTTGTCTGTTCAATAAAATTTAAAGATGAAAACAAGAAATTGCATATTTAAACTCATAATGTCAAAAAAAATGTCTATGAATGATACATTTGTAGTAAAAACAACCATTAAGGTAGAGACCGATTTTGATTTTTGAAATAAATCGTACTTGGTGAAATTCACAGGATGTTCTCTAAACATGATTCAAAAAACTTAGATTCGGTCTTCTCTTCTGAAAATAATACTTGTGTTCAATTGATTATGCCAAAATAAAAGAAATACACAGCCATAAAAGGAGAAGCAGTCATCTAAACACGATCAACAAAGCAAAATTGTTTTCTATCTATAAATTTTCCACTTGCCCAGGGAAAAAAATTTATTTTCTTTTCTGAAAAATAATAGTCATGTTAAATTGATTATGCCAAAATGCATACTTTATATGGGCACACAGCCATAAAAGTAGATGTTTTCCTAACATAAATCAATAACCTTTTCCTTTTAAAAATAACAGTTACCCTAATTTTTTGAGAAAGATAATATAGTTAAAAATTGAAATGGACACATTCTCTAAATGATTGAAGTATCATCAATTAAAGATAAAACTGCAAAACCAATTAAGATGGTTCAACCATGTTCAAGACGGCCAATGAAAAGTGATTTGATCCTTATTGAGGGTGATTTTAGAGGAAGGGGAAGACCAAAACTAACATGAATTAAAAGATAGTTAGATAATATATGATAACACGTTGTTTAATTGAGGTTAAGGCTTCATAGCGGAGTGGCAAAACAGGATTAATGTAGCCAACCAAATAGTTGAGGATAGGTTTTATGAGTTGAGTTGAGTACGATAGTTATGTCAAATTTTTAATTCCAAAAAACTATTTCCATACAAAATGTGTTCTATAAAAATGCTTAATTGGATGAACTATACAAGTAAACCAGCCCACAGCCTATCATGATCTGACATGTAAGTCCCTAAAACATGAGATAGAAGTGGAAACAGCAGATCAGAAAGACCAACCTGATCAAAAGGCGGTTGCGGCTTGCCCCCACATAGATTCGAAAGTGCCCAGGTAGCACTTCTCATTATAGAAAGATTGCCATGCTCAATTAATTGTGTTTGTGCCAGCAAAGGAAGCAATCCACCAAGGCGAAGGACAAAGTCGCGACATTTTGGGGAATTATCGGCAACATTTCCCAAGAAACATACAGCCTGCATGTCCAAAATGGAGGAGGAACCACACACCCATTATTTATATATATTGCAAATGTAAAACTATCTTACAGATAAATTCAATTAAAATTCAATGCATTAACTAAAAGCATATCAATTATAATAATTACAAAATATTAGATGATTAGATAAGCAATAGTCTATGATTTCTAACAATTATGTACCTTCTCGCGAACATCATGGTCAGAAGAGCCAAGAAGTCTTACAAAAATTGGGATGGCCACGTATAATATTGCTACCTTGATATTCTCAGATGTCCAAGCAGCAATGTTTGTGAGGCACCAAGCCGCAACAAACTATAGAAAACAGTGAAGATTGAAAACATAAAATTGCATCAATACAGAGACTTAAAAAGAAAGGTCAGATAACGGATAATAGCATGCCAGACCTGAAGTTGTGGGGAGTCCACCCTCATAAGAAACTCAACAAAACGTGGAACAACACCACATTTTATAACTTCTTCAACCGGAAGACAATCCTCTGATTAAAAACTAACGTTAAAATTCATGCATCTCCTAACCATAAAACATGTAAATGAACAAAATACACTATAATAAGGACCAATTGTCACCTGTTGATAGCAAATTCCGGAATTGGGTAGTCATCTCGAGCTGCAGGTGGACCTCATTGGACCAAACACCCTCAACCATTGCAGGTAGCTGTTCCAACTGCAACAGAAATTACCATTCACAGTGACAGGAAAATCACAAATTGAAAAGAAAAAAAACACCGAATTTTTCCAAACAAGCAAAGTAACAGCAACAATTAACTCAACAAACCCTCAATATGACAAAATATCAACCACAATAATCAAGAGTAAGCAAAAAAATTTGGTGCAATTGCTTATATGAAGTTACTTAACATA
The DNA here is from genome assembly GCF_030987335.1 of Cornus florida. Lineage (NCBI taxonomy): Eukaryota > Viridiplantae > Streptophyta > Magnoliopsida > Cornales > Cornaceae > Cornus > Cornus florida. The sequence goes on along the minus strand of NW_026775573.1, from coordinate 14,700,978 downwards.
TTCTTAAAAATGATTTACATAGTATTCTCAAATAACAATGGCCCTAAGGATTCATAATTAACTGAATAACAGTAATTGCGTGCATACTGAACCTCGGGATCACAAACATCAGTCAGTAAATCTGATTCAACAGCACATACTCTAAACCTGATTCGTTATCAAAAGTACAGAGACGGTCTGGTTCAGTTTTCTTAAAACAGTTCTCAAGAACAAAATAGAAATCTGTTTTGAGAGAACTATAAAAGACAACCAAACAGATTTTTGCACAATTTTCTGATTTTCATTTCTCTGAAATTTTTGTAACTGAAATCATTTTATACAATTTTCTGATTTTTCAGTCCTGTTCCAACTGCAACAAAAATTACCATTCACAGTGACAGAGAAATCACAAATTGAAGAACATTCGTCGATGTTTTCCAAACAGGCTAAGTAACAACTCAACAAACCCTAAATTTGACAAAATATAAACCACAATAATTGATCAACAGCATAGACTCTAAATTTACCTAATTCATTATCAAAAGCAAAGCCTCTTAAATTCTAATCATATTGTTACGTACCATCTTATCCTTTCGCAGAGCCATTTTGAGCTTCGGAAATGAATTAACGGCTATTGATTGGCTTCTTCTCCAAGCTCTCTTCGCTTCTTCTGCAAGCAACTTTTGGGGGTTTTTCAAGGAAAAAGTGCGCTAAACACCCCTGTTTGATTTGTTTTAAATCCTCTAATTTTTAATGTGGTCGTAACTAGTCGTAAGTGGGAGTGAGACCAAATTACATAAAAATCCTATAACAATTAAAATCATTATTATAATTCTTATTTACCTTGTGACAGGTGAGATTAAGTGGATAGGTGTTGGAAGTAAAGATTTGTCTTTGTATCGGAACCGAATTAAAGATTGATTGAGTACTCATATATGGATTGTGTGTTAGTCTCATTTTTTTTGAGTCGAATCGCAAAGCACCCGTCTTTGACATCAGTGCCAAAATGTTACAGAAACTAACACATTTATCTTTTGAATTATATCATAAATTATAATTTACAAATGATTTATGGAATCATTAAATCGGATCATATCACAAATTTTTCTTATTTTACCGTGCTAATTTAATCTCAAAATTGACATGCGACAAACTCATTATTATAGAGGTCTGAAATCATCATGACAAAAATTTATTATGGCCGTTTAGTAATGTCCTCATTCAACAAAAAGCAATTTTAGCACTTAAAAGTCTAATAAAACAATTTGACATAAATTTCCTATTTTAAGTTGATAAATAAAAGGTATTATGCATTTTAAAGTGTAGTTAACTAATAAATCCAAAGTTAATAATTGAAAATTTGTAAAATATTCAATTGTATGTTCTTCAACAATTGAAAGCCAATCCGAAGTTATTAAATTTAAAATTGTCAAATTTTCAAGAGTGAATTTTTAAAAAATTCAAAGCAACTTGAATATTTCAGGATTTTTTTTATTAAAAAAAAAAAAAAAGCAAATTGAATATTGGTTTTATTAGTTTTTTAAATTTGTTTGTCTGAATCAAAACTAAATTTCAAATAATACATAAAAGTTTTTTTTCAAATTTACTGGTAAGGGATTCAATTCCAATGAATTCATTTTCAGTTAACAAAATTTAATTTCTCAAATGATTATTATTATTATTTGGTAAGCGCCTCATTTTCATATTCATATGTCAGTCTTTTACATTGATTAATTGATTATTTCATTTAATAAAAGTAACTTAAAATAAAGTAACCCTATTAAAACTGAAATAAATAAATAAATGTTACAAAAAAGTGACCAATAATTAATTTTTACTTGTAAAAGAATTTCCTTTTTTTTTTTTTTTACAAGGAAAAAACTTCCACAGCGCAAATTAGCTCGCAATCTTTCTCAGCAGCAACACAATGGCGACCAATCTGGCAACCACCGTCAACCCCGTCGCGAACCACCTCTTCGCCGCCGTTGACATGGGAACCAACTCCTTCAAGCTCCTTATCGTCCGCACCGACCCCGCCACCGGCAAATTCATGGCCATCGACCGCCTCAAGGAGCCAGTCGTTCTCGGCCGCGAAATCCCCGCCTCCGCCACCATCTCTGCCGCCTCCCAACTCCGTGCCATCGAAGCCCTCTCCAAATTCCAACAAATCCTTCACTCGCACCGCATTTCCCCAACCCAGACCCGCCTCGTCGCCACCTCCGCCGTCCGCGAAGCCACAAATCAAACCGAATTCCTTCACAAAATTCAACAAGCGCTAGGGTTTGAAATCGACGTATTGTCTGGTGAAGAAGAGGCCCGACTTGCATATGTAGGAGTTCTTCAATTTTACCCTGTTTTCAACAAAACAGTGTTGACGATCGATATCGGAGGTGGTTCGACTGAATTCGTGATCGGAAAAGAAGGTAAAGTCATATTCGGTACTTCATTGAAATTAGGGCACGTAACTCTAACTGAAGAATTTGTGAAAAGTAACGAAATATCAAAATTGAGAGAGCACATTCGAAGTAGTATTCGAGAATCTGGGTTGATTGAGAGTGTTGCTGAACTTGGGTTTGATGTGGCTATTGGTTCATCCGGTACGATTCGTTGGATTGAAAAAGCAGTTTTCCTTGGATATGGTCGCAATTTGATGGACAATGCTGGGTTTTTCGAAGGGTATAGGAGAGATTGGAGTTTCAATAAGGAAGAATTGAGTGAGCTTGTTGAGAGGTTGTGTGACAAAGATCAGGGATTGGAAGGGAAGGTCAGGAGAGATGGGTTTTTCAAAAGGCGGTCGGAGTTCATTGTGGCGGGTGCAGTTTTGTTGGAAGAGATATTTGGGATGCTTGGCATTGATGAAATGGAGGTTTCTGGGTATGCATTAGGAGAGGGTGTGATTGCAGAAAATTTGGCTGAGGTTTTTGATGGATATGATTTGAATGCGAATGCTCGGTGGCAGTCGGTTCTTCGTGTTGCAAGGAGGTTTAATAACAAGAAGAGGATGAAAAATGGTGCAGTATGTGTCAGCATTGCAAAGGTATACCCTTGTTTAGTGTTATAGATCATTTGAAGTTGTTGCTAGGTTTCTGAAGGTTATATTGCTAATGATTTACGTAGAAAATGGAAAAGTTGGCTTTTAAATTCTGTTACTGATTGGTACTGACAGGAGATTTTTGAAGGTGTGAGGAAATGGAACATGCTTGCTGATCATCAAAATGAACTCCCGGTTTCCTTGGATGATAAGGATCTCGAATGTCTTGAAGCTGCTTGTTTGCTTCACAATATTGGGCTGTTCGGTGGCAAGAAGGGCTACCACAGGCAGTCTTCCCATATTATCATGGTATGTGCACCTTGATATTGGCTTTGATTGAATACTTTTAGAATTATCATAGACGTAATGTAGCATTATTTAGCATTTGTATATACTTTGGAAACTAATAGTTAGCTAATACATTATTGTGAAAATTGAAAAGAATTGGCGGACTTGGAAAATTTATAAAATAAATTGAAGAGTTGTTGTTGTTGAAGAAGTATCAAAAGTAGTGTTGCATGGTAGGGGAAGAAATATATTATTCTGTTTACATCGAGTGGTAGTAGTTTAACATTTTCTTGAATTCTGCTCGTAATTTGGGAGTTTTGAGTATTTTTTTGACTGTTGTAAATTATTAGCACATTATTGAATTATGGACTACAGAATGAGTCATTACGGAAGGAGTAAGTTAATATTTAAGATTTATTCTCCTCAAAAGTTTGGATGTTTTGGATGGATGAATACCAATGAATATGCTTTATGAATTATCTAGATGGCTATGAAATCTCTCAGTATCTTCCATTTCATGAAGAACAGTTCTCATTGCTTTTCTCTTGATGATTTGCAGTACGGTGGTCATCTTCATGGTTATAGCACCGAGGAGGTTGAGGTATATCTTCTAATTTGTTATTGTATTTTGTCCTTAATAGTGAAATTTATGAGGTCGCTCATTGCTAATGGTTTTTTAGCTAGTTTTCAGTTAATTGCATTACTTGTTAGGCATCACAGAAAGAAATTCCCAAAATTGCATGGTGCTAGTCTTCAGAGATCTGCAAAAGAGGTAGCTTACAATGTCTTTGGCAACACAGTCATTTTTTGCAGTACAAGAGAGAATATTTTTTTGGACTCTCTACTTAAATGAATGTACGTTCATGATAGTTTCAGGTAAAGCAGAAATTCAGAATACTTTGTGCAATTTTACGCATATCTGTTCTGTTACAGCAGTATCAATCTGAAATTCAACCCATGGAATTTTCACATTCTGATGAAGGCTTCAAGCTGGTATGTTTCAAACTGAGTGTAAATGGCTACTTAATAATTGATGTTCGTCCCATAATGTTTAAATCCTTTAAATCTGGCTCAGTAGGGGTTTTAGCTGTTATATTTGCCCTATAATAAATACAAACAATGGAGTTTCTCATTACCTTTAATTTTCTAAGGTCAAATTTGTTTATAATAATTCTTTTTTAATGATTAGATCTTTTAAATTTAATAATCATGAGATTGTCAGCTTATTTTTCCCAAAATATTTGCTCTTTAAAGAAGAGGGCAAAAGAGCAATAGTATTTTTTTTTCCAGTATTTTACCAAATTTCGCAGTTTTTATTTATTGAAATTATTGAAAAGGTTTATTCCCTCAAGAAAGGGCTGAACTCTTCCGTCTTCTCGTTCAAATCAAGTTTTCCCTGTTAAATCTTGGACATACTCTATACAACTTTCTACCAAGATTAACAAGGATTGTTTGGATTATTTAAGAAGCATAAGGTGTATAACTGGCAAAATTTGTTAATTCTTTGTCCAGAATTTCAGAAAATTCTCTTTCTTTTATCCTTTCCGAATGTCAAACTTTTGCTGAGTTTTTCTATTGCTAGCTGAGTATTTCTTAATGATCAAGTTGGTATAGAGGGCTTACTATATGGCATCATGTGGTTTGTGTTAAATAAGGACCCAATTTCTAGGGAGCTTGAGAGGTACTGTTTGGTACCCATCAAATATTGCAATGCTTAGCTTCAAACATAAGGATTAGCACATGGCAAGCAGCGTATCCCATCTGTTACTGATGACTAGTAGTTCATAACCCGCCATGTCATAGGTGGCAGCTTGTCATTTCTATAACTATTTTTTTTTTGATAAGTGTGATTTCTATAATTATTCCTCCTTCCCACCCCTAAATAAGTAACTGTTAAGGCTCTCAAAGTTTATTAAGTTCTGGTTTTATTTTATGGCCTAGAATTCTCAATCAAACCTAACCCCCCCGCGCGGCAATGGTGGGAGCCTCGTGCACTGGGCTATACTTTGCAATGATAATCAGTTGTACTTGATATGCTAAGTGCGACTTATATTAGATGCCCACCAAAAGGGTCTTGGGTTTCCTAATCTGTGCTGAAAGGACAACATTGGAGTTAATTTTGTGGCCTTTTAGTTGCTAACAGGACAAATTAGGAGATTGTGATGGAAGGACCCAGTGTTCATTGTAATGAGTTTGTGCATATCCGCAGCTAGGGTGTTATGACTACATACTCCAAGAGCCTTGGCGACTTGACTGGGAGGAAATTGAGCAGGTGCCCCTCTAGGCCTTGACTATTTCACCCCTTCTTCTCTTAGAATAACAAAAGTAAGAAAAATAAGGAGAGTCACAACTTTCTCAACCCAACTTAGCAAATCTTTTTTTCAACTATTTAGTGTCAATTACATGAATATTGTTTTGCCATTCCAATCTAAAGCCACATTCTCAATCAAATTACATGCCATCATATCTTTTATTGTTAGCTCACCCATGTTAATAATTTCTTTATTTTGTAAAATTAGAGAATTTGATTATAATGAGAATTCTCTCTCTCTCTCTCTTATAATTTTTAATGTTATTATAGGGAATGAAAATGTCCTTGTGCTAAATTGCTAATGACATAAACCATTGTATTTCCTTTTGGTGTTTTAAGCCACATTGTGGAGGTAAGAAATGACAATTGTAATTGGCATAGAGAAAATGATATTTGTAATGACATTAGTTACTGATTTCATACCATTTCATTTTTTTCTGTCACCACTAGTTAGCTAAATCTTGGCTGGTGTTGAGGCAATAAGTTGTAGATATTCTTTTGTGAGAACTGGTTGTTGCACTAACCAGAAGGTATTTATAGGTACTCAGTAAGATGAAAGTTGAGCCTCTGCCAGCTGGTCTCGCACAGCCTTTAACCGAGGATGTTGAGGAAGAACTAAGGAAAGATTTGGAACACTTTAGACAGGTAATTCTTTTAGTTGATGCTTTATTAGTATGAAAGAATTTGCAAGTATTTCATCTTTGTAGCGTCTTGAATACATTCCTCTTCAGGTATTCCAGCAAAAGTTGTCAGTTGTAGTTCCTTTAAGCACTTCAGAATCGTCAGAGATGTAACAAGATACATAGTTACCTCCACTCTGTTAAGGTTTTCAACCCATCGATTAGGCCCCATCTAAAGCTCGGGGTTTTACCACCTTGTTAAAAACAATAGAGTGGGTATGCGTTTTATGTTATTTTCATTATGTAAACATCTTGATTGTGTTGACAGTAACAATAGTTTACCTGTATTATATTTTGATCTGATAGAGAAATTTTCATTTATTATCAACTCTATGCAAGGACCAACGTGTATTTTTCTTTGTGAATATTTGGCTAGTTTAAGATCTATGACAAGGACTCTCTCTCTCTCTGGTATTGTGGTGGCAGAACTGTTTTGAACGTCCAAGTCTATCAGGAAACATACCCTAAATGGTCTAAACTAACTTGTTGAAAATTAATGGTAAGTTGTTTTTATTAAATTTTATTATTATTTTATCCGTAAAAGAATAAATAAAAAAATAGTAAAAAATAAGAAATATTATTTCCATCCAAACAAACGGTAAAGTTAAATACTTTGTATGTGGCTCCTCTTTATAGGAGTGTCTCTGCTTGTCAGAGTGATCTCATTTCCCCTGTTGATTTCTACTGTTTTCTTCCTCCTTCCCCTCTCTCATCTTCTGTTCTTTCACTTGCTTTTGTGCTCGTTTCTTTTCTGATTTCTCTTGATCAAATTGGGACTTGGGTTTATCATTTTTAGGGTTTCATGATCATCCATCTGGATTCTTGGGGGGAAATCAGTGAGAATCGGTTTTGATTTGCTTGGATTTTGCGAGCGTTGGATCTTGCGCCTCTATTGGGGTTGTTGGTGGCGATCTCTTCTGTGCCCACGTTTTGTTTTTCACCGATAACGTCTGTGGTTCGCTTCGCACACTCTTTGGCTGGCATCGGGTCACCTGTGTTGTGATCTTGTGTTGTGTGATTTCTTGTTTTGTGTTAGTGCTTTTGATCTTGTATCTCATCATGTCTGTTGTCTGTGGATTTTCTCGATTCCGACTAGCCCTTGGTAACTTAATTATATTTTGGAAGATTTGGTGGTGCACTATACCTTTGGTTAATATCTTTGCTTATGTATATTTGTTTTTCTTTGTCTGTGGAATTAATATATTATCCTGGTATCGTGGATTGGGGGTTTGTTTTGCTGTTATCCTGGGTGTTCCTATGCTCTGTTCCTTTTTTATTTTGGGTTTTGTGTGTGTGGGGTTATGTAGGTGCTACGGAGTACGGTGTGCTCCAGATCAAGGCTTTCAACGACCAGAATGTTTTATAGCCGGGGATGGATCTGTTTGATCGGGTCTTTGTGGCATTCGTCCTTATGGATTTTTTTGAGTTTGGAGCATGAATATCTTATAAATACTCTGGATGCTTTGTGTACAGGGCAGGATTAGCGTGCTTTGCTCCTTCTTCAGGAGTCTGACGGCCGTTCTGGGTACAGTTCGGCGGTTGTTGACTGTCGGCTAAAGTGGTTGGGATATGAATTTTCGGTTGGGGTAGGCATGACGTCATGGATGATGTCTTGGAAGCGTTCTCTGGAAATTTTCTTTGGGTGTTGGGTGGGCCAGGGTCACGTGCGATGTGGCGCTACGTGTATGGCGGTGATTTTTCACTCCTTTTTTTGGCACGTTTATGGTGGTGTTTTCGTTGACGTCTTGGAAGTGTATCGTAAACGTTTCTCAGGGGCGTTATGCGTTATGGACACGTGTACCCTCAAGCCCTATGTTTGTTGCTAATCCTTATTATGATCCTGGTGTTTCATATCCCAAGGGAGGCTTCCATTTTTTATTTGTTTTGTGTGGCCAGGGTAATACAACGTATTAATACGTTTCTGTCCCCTAGTATTATCGCTAAGTCATCGACTGGGATTATGTGGGTCCTTGATTTTCAGATTATAAGTTCGGCTTTTATTGTGTGGGGGTTCCTCAATGCTTTTGCTACTCAATTTGTGTTTATGGAGGGATAGCCAGTGCAGCCTTGCTGACACTTTCTAAAGCTTTGGTTGTTCTCAAGACTTAGATCTTGAGCTAGCTTGGTGTTAGGTTGGTTGTATAGGGTTGTTTATTTGGTTTTGTTGCTTAAACCTTTGTGGGACTGTTATGGTTGTTTATGCATCTTCTTTGTAAGTGTCGTAATACTTTGTATGTGTGGTGGGCCTAAGTTGTATATACACATATAATGCAAAAGGCAAGAGGCATTGTGTTAGCCCCTTGACGGTTGTCCAAGGGAAGACATGGGCATTTCAAGGCCATGCCATGTCTTGGGAATACTTTGGCTTTGGTTAGACATCCATGAGGATTGCTCAGGGGGTTGTCAGCGTGCACAAGATGCTCAGCGTGCACACAAGATGCTTAAAAGGATGCTCGGCGTGCACTGGGGGTGCCCAGTGGCACTTTCGTAAATATGGCGAAAAGTGAAACTTGGAGTTTTGACTCGGGATCTTTATGGGAGGTACCTTGAGTCCATAGAAGCTGGTTGGTGCAGACGGCACTCAATTTGGATGTCAAGAAAGGCCTGAAAGGCCATTATGACTCTTCAAGCATGGGTGATGTTTACTCCTGTCAGAGTGCTGGATTTCCTTAAGACTATATTAGGGGGGGTCTGTTGAGCACATCGGTTGGGCTATGGCATGGCTTGCTTAGAGGGCTTAGCCAACGTGCATGGGCATGTGTTGCACCACTCCAAGATGGTTGCACAAGTATGGAGCATCCAAGATATTGAAGGGCAAACAAGTGGGCACCGACACGCGCGCTGGTGTGCAGCGGCGGGCGTGCGGGCATGCAGGTGGGCGCGCGGGTAGGCATCCAACCTAGTGTGCGCGAGCGTCTAGCTCGGCGTGCGCATGGGCGTCCAGGTGGGTTTACAGCCACGGGCGCATGAGGGTTCAAACATGGCGCGTGAAGAAGGGCACTAGTGTGTGCATCGGCGTGCACTTTGGTGTGCACCCGAGCATGTGCACGGGCGTGCATGGCTTGGCACGCCGTGCACTCAGAGACATATATATGTGGGTGCAGATTGGTGGACTTGGCTTGGGCTAGGTTCACAAGGTTGACTCAGATGTGGCTAGAGCATGGACAACACAAAGTCATGGCTTGCGGTTACAAGAGGTGGTGGCTTAGTGGGCTCGGTCGGTTGGGGGAAGTTACTAGCACTTCCCACTCATCATGGGAAGTGGGGGAGTGCTGAGTAATTTATGTGGCACAATTCTGAAAGGACCAACACACAGGCGGTTCAGGGTGGTTTCCTCCACTATGCAGAATGTAACTTCTTGTGGTTATGTGGCATGAGCAGAACATGCCAACAAGTCTAGCAGTTGGGCTTGTCAACTGCATTATAGTGCTGGCACATTTAGAGGGTGCCAGCACGACCCTAGGTGGATGGGGGTGTCATCCATTATCTTAGTGGGCAGTTATGGGCGGTTTTGAGAGTGGCCTATATAATGCTAAGGTGGGCTTTGTAGAGGGGACAGAGAAGAGGGTGTGAGCCTTGGTTGTTCCTTGTACGAACTCATGTTCCTTTGTAATATGTTTAATATGAGCAAAGGTTGGGGCTTGTCCCTGTAAACTGTGTGTGCCTTCTTTACATTTCTATACTGTATGTATTGTGTTATTGTGTTGGCTGAGACTTGGTGGCCCCGAGTGCCATTGTAGAGGCAAAAATTCGTGGTGTAATTTAGCCCTGTGACACATTGCATAGTTAATTAAACACCAATAATGGAGAATCTGAATCCGGCACTCACCGCCCAACCCCAGCCACCACCGATCTTTCCCAGCCCCAGCGGCGGCCGACCGTGCCCTTTACGGTGCGCCCAACCCTAATCCATTTTTTTATTATTATTTTTTTCTTTTCTTTCTTGTTATGAATACATACAATCAATTTATTTTAGGTTTGGACTTTCGACTGTGAATGCGGGAATTTGATTAAAGTCAAGATGCCGAATGGGTTGTTTGTTTTTACGTGTGATGTTTGTGGGGTGACTACTACTTTGAAAGGTATGTTTCTAGTACAGATCGAGGTGATGCAATTTTCTTTTTTCCGTCTTGTTTTGTTTTATTGTTGATTACTTTATTTATTTATTTATTTTTTTTAATTTTTTCTTACAGTTCTTGCATCCTAGTATAAGATTTTTATTGTCTATAAGAAAGTATATACATACCCTTCTATCGCCAAACACCACCCTATTCTATATTTTATTAAATACGAGTAATATTTTAGCTTTCATATCACTTTTTTTTTTTTTTTTTTTGGGAAAGTAAGAGTGATATTATATAGGGTAATTTACACTGACCTCCCCTATGGTTGCACTCTTCCTGTTCCGGAAATTACGCGGACCTCCCTTACTTTTTAAAATATCCTACACGGACCTCCCTTCCATTACGGTCAACGCCAGTCAACGACTGAAAATGATGACATCAGCTATTATTTTTTATGAAATGCCAAAAATACCCTTCCCTATTTTCATATTATATTTAAAATTGTATATATATATATATATATATATATATATATATATATATATATATATATATATATATAATACACATATAGAACCGTATACACATATACATATTGGCTCCCAACGCGAGTGATTGGGATTGGGATTTACCTATCAAAGAGACAGAAAGTTTGGGATTTGATGGATTCTTTGAGTGATTGGAATTGGAATTCAGATTTCAAATCCATCTTTTTCTTATTTAATACTCCAATCCAACCTTAATTTGACAAAAACCTACACCATCGGCGACGTGATTTACGGCGATGATGGCAGTGACTCAGTGAGGTTTGGGGTTAAGGCGACAGTGTTGAGGTTTGGTTCATGGCAGCCGGCGATCATCTAGGCGACATGATTTACGACGACGTGATTTACGGCGATGGTGGCAATGACTCAGTGAGGTTTGGGGTTAAGGCGACAATGTTGAGGTTTGGTTCAAGGCAGCCGGCGATAATCTAGGCGACGTGATTTATAGCAATGGTGGCAGTGACTCGGTGAGGTTTGGGGTTAAGGCGACAGTGTTGAGGTTTAGTTCACGGCAGCCGGCGATAATCTTGGTTTGGGTTAGCAACGATGTTGATATATTGGTTCACGGCGGTGGTGATAATCTTGGTTTGGGTTTGTAATGGTGTTGGTTCACGGCGGCGAGATCTTCATCCGGGTTGGTGGTCAACTGTGGTGGAAATTCATTAATTGGTGGTCAACTGTGGTGGAAATTCATTAATATATATATATATATATATATATATATATATATATATATATATATATATCTTGGTCTGGGTTAGTGGTCGGCGATCATGCCTTCCTTTTACCACCATTGTTGTCACTTGAAAGCTTCGATAATCATCTATTGAATAAAAAGCACAATTTGTGTGTGTGTGATATTGAAGATGCAAGGAATTCATTTCCATTTTCTCTCTCTAGAATTCTTACACTTCAACAAAATCCAATCCCTTCTCTATCCATTACTTCTCATATTTATAGATACTTACAAACACTAATGGACTACTAGATCCGGGCCAGTTCCTCTGTGGGTTTTGGTCCTCTTTGATGGGATCTTCGCATTCGGCCCATATGGCAGTATTTCTCTATGGGCTGGACCCAGCTGCTCGGACCGGATGCCATGTTCGCGGGTCATATCCGGCACATTTCACTTCTGGCCTCCTCAACTGCCCCCATAATTACTCCTTATTTAATAAGGGGCTAATTATCAAAAGGCGTCTCATCATGACGTTGACGGCTCGAGAAACTCTTATGGGGGAATGGGCGGTCGGATCCGGAATCAATGTTCCGGGGTTCGATAAACTTTTCGCCTCCTTGACGCTTCGGCCCTCGAGTCCACTTCGTCTTTATAAGGCTCTAGAATGCCACTTCATGCCTTTTTACCGTCTCCATCTCTCTCCATCATCAGTCAAATCTCTCGCTCATCTTTTTAGAACAGTGCTAAATTTCATCCGGTGAAATTTTTCAAGAGTCATTCTTCCAGCGATCTTGCAGTGCTCTTTGCTGCTTTCTACCCCAGAGGTTAGTCTTGTTCCTTTTTACTTTCGGTAGACTTCTTTTTACTCTTTTAGATCCTTCAATCGCTTCCACTATGGTTGTAGATCTAGATGTTCTTCGTATGAGACTTAGACTTCCTGACAACATCCAAGTTAGGGTTTGCCCTGGAGATGTTAATATAATGACCGGTGCCGGCCTTCTTCCCGGCGAGGTTTTATTTACTAACCTTCAACTGAATGTCGTTAGGTTCCCTCTGCAACTGTATGAATTCAATCTTTGCAAAGTCCTTGGCTTTATGCAAAACGGCAGAACGATATGCCTCCATCGTGTCATCCTTGGTCGCGTACTCACCATTTACCTGCCGAACAATCAACTGTGAGTCATTGTAAACAGTCAAACTTCTGACCTGTAGCTCTCTGGCCAACTTTAACCCATTCAGTAACGCCTCGTATTCCGCTTCATTATTGGTGGCTCGGAACTCAAGTCTGAGTGCTTGACTCAAAGAAGTACCCTCTGGGGTTTGCAGTTTAACCCCAATTCCTGCCCCCATTTGATTAGAGGAGCCATCCGCATAAAGTTTCCAAGAGCCGCATCTAAGGTCTTCTTCCGTATCCTCAGAGTCACATTCTAGCAGAAAATCGGCTACCGCTTGTCCTTTGATAGCCGTTCTCGGCTCATACGTTATGTCAAATGAGCTTAACTCTATGGCCCATTTTGTCATTCTGCCCGAGAGTTCTGGCTTGTGCATAAGCACTCTGATTGGAAAAGTTGTTAGGACAGCTATAGGGTGGGATTCGAAATAATGCCTCAACTTTCTTTTTGCGTTTACGAGTGAAAGTATCACCCGTTCGGCCTTCGAGTACCTTCATTCTGCCTCGGTCATTGTCTTACTGACATAAAACACCGGGTGTTGCATCCCTTCCTTGCAACGAATCAGAACGGCACTTGTCGCAACACTAGATACTCCGAGATATAGATATAATTTCTCTTCTGGATCCGGGGCTGACAGGATTGGTGGATTCTGCATATATTCCTTTAAATGGGTTAATACTTGTCGTTGTTCATCCCCCCAGACCTGTCTTCCATGACTCCGGATCGTGTCAAAGAACGGCTTGCAACGGTCTGACAACTTAGAAATGAATCGACTTAATGCAGCTATTCGTCCTGTGAGGGCTTGCACTTCTTTGATCGTCTTTGGCTCGGCATTCTTAATCAAAGCCTCTGCTTGAGCAGGGCTAGCTTCGATGCCTCTGCGATTGACCACGTGTCCCAAAAATTGACCGGAACTCACACCGAACGAGCACTTGGTTGGATTGAGCCTCATCCCATATCGCCTCAGCACATCAAATACATCTTGCAGATGCTTCAGATGATCATCCTTCTTCCTACTCTTTACCACCATATCATCAATATAGGCTTCCACAATCTTTCCTATTTGATCCTTGAAAATTTTGCTAACAAGCCTTTGATAAGTTGCTCCCGCGTTTTTCAGTCCGAAAGGCATAACTTTGTAACAGTATGTCCCTCGCTCGGTAACAAAAGAAGTTTTTTCTTCATCTGCCGGGTCCATAGGGATCTGATTATAACCTGAATAAGCGTCCAGAAAGGTTAAACGCTCATACCCGGTGGTGGCATCCACCATTTGATCAATCTTAGGTAGCGGGAAGCTATCATTCGGACATGCTTTGTTTAAATTGGTGAAATCAATGCATACTTGCCATTTCCCATTCTTCTTCTGCACGACAACGACGTTGGACAACCAATCAGGATAGTGCACTTCCCTGATGAATCCCGCATCGAGCAGCCTATCAACCTCCTCGACTATGATCTGGTTACGTTCTGGAGCAAACCTTCGTTGCTTCTGCTTTACTGGTTTGAAATTGGGATTGACATTCAAGGAATGACAGGATACGGAGGGATTAATTCCAGGCATGTCTAGGTGACTCCATGCAAATACATCGGCATTGTGAGACAAGAAGTCAATTAGCTCCTGCTGCTCTTCCCTGGTCAGTCTTACTCCTACTCTGGTAGTTTGCTCTGGCTTGGACTGATCGATCTGCACATCCAGAAGGGGTTCTTCAGTCAAGTCAACTGGCTCCTCCACCCTATTCTGCTTGGGCGGAGGTTCCTGTAATTGCTATCTTGGGCTCGCCGAACGGATGGGCGCCTTCCCTTTCCCAGCATATTTTAGTGTGACGGAATAACACTCTTTGGCTGCAACCTGATCCCCATGAATGTCTATCACCTTATTTCCGTCGGGTCCGAGGCACCTCATGACCTGATGCAGAGTTGAGGGCACACCTTGGACTCTGTGAATCCATCCTCTTTCCATCAGGAGATTGTACGAGGGGTGAATCTCCACAACCACAAAAGTTTCCACAAGAGCTCGTTCTGCAGCTTGAACTTCTACTTCCACCATACCGATGGGCTCCACCCTCTTACCATCAAATCCTAACAGGGGATTTCCAGTGGACTTGAGCCTCTCTAGCTTAATCTCGAGCAGATTAAATGTGTCCCTCGGCATGACATTCGCACTACTTCCGGGATCGATTAGAACTCTGCGCACCAGGCAGTCTGCCACTGTCAAGCTGACCACCAACGGATCTTCATGGGGGATTTGAACACGCAGCAGGTCTGTCCTGTCGAACTTTATCTGTATCGATGTGATCTGTTGGTGTAGAGTATTCACATTGCTGACCCTTTTCTTCATCTGCGCCTGCCGTAGGCGCGTTCGGAGTAGCTCATCTGAGTCTTCGCTAGGCTCGGGTCAACCGTGAATAGCATTGATTATACGAACTGGCTGTGAATTGTGAGAGCTTTGTTTCTGACTCCTTTTTACTTGCTCCATCGGTCGATTCTGTTCTATCGCCGAGCCTTGAACATAACTCGCGAACTCCCCTCTAGCTATCAACATCTCCACTTGCCTTCTCAAATTCCTGCATTCGTTAGTCTGATGACCGAAATCGGAATGGAAAGCACAATGTTTAGTCTGATCCCTCTGTTCGAGGGGTTGCCTAATTGGCAGTGGTGGATGAAATTTATCTTTGTTCTCCTGATATAGCCTCGCCAGAGTGACCTTCAACGGAGTGATTAGCTTTTCCTCCCTGGACCTCTTTTCTGCCTTCCAGGAGGTCTGACGTTGCGGCTGAGCCTGCTTCTGCCTGATCTTTACCTTGGACTTTTCCTCGGTCGACACGACCGACGCTGTCCGAGCATTGGCTGCCTCCTTTTCTTCTAGGCGCACAAAGCCATCGGCTCTTTCATTGAGTTCATCCATAGTCGTCGGCGTGTTCACTACCAGACTGGTATGGAACGGAGTGCCACGTGTCATGGCCAACTTGAAGGCTTGAACCGCTGTAGAAGGGTGGCATTCGATCACCATACTCTTAGTGAGGTTAAACCTGGTGAGAAAAGCCTGGAGACGTTCATCTTTGTGCTGTTTCATTGTGAATAGGCTCGAGATGTCTTTCGGCGGACGCTTGTTCCCATAGTACTGGCTTATGAACCGATCGCACAGGTTCCGGAAGCTATCAATGGAACCCCTAGGCAAGTTCTTGAACCAGCTAAGTGCCGGTCCGGCTAGACTTGTAGGGAAACATTTGTACATTAAAGAGTCGTTCTCCGTATTCAGAGCCATCTTCAACTGGATATGGTACACATGATTGATCGGATCGGTTGTTTCGTCAAACAGAATAAAGACTGGCATGGCAAACTTCCTTGGATGCGGAGCATTCAGGATCTCATCAGTGAATGGTGAATCAACCGTCCGAGCCGCGGATCGGAGTGCTTCATTCTCTCTCTGGAGCCCAGCGGTAGCTCTATGAGCTACAGATCTGCTCTCCGAACCGCGATGAGTGATTGTAGCCATGGAGGGTCGGTAAGACGGATCGAACGACCGTTCCTCAATGAGCTCTCTTTGCCAAGGTGATACAACTCGGCGGCTATCAACCTCTATCACTTCCTCTCGGTTGAACCTTTTCTGATGCGGATCGAAGGTCATGGCTTCGTTCTGTTTGATCTGCTCATGTCGCGGATCAATATGAGTCGATCCTTCGTGATCCTTAACTCGACGAACATTTGGCGGCAAATCGTCCATCCTTCTTTCATCACGGTGGAGAGCTGATTGATTGTTCTCGTCCTGCTCGCCTTGATGTACGATATTAGATTGAATACCTCATTCACCTGCCGGAAGTGGACGCGGAACCGCTAGTATTTGCTGATGCTGCATTCCAGCTTTCAATTCTGCATTCTCTTTTTTGAGAGCTTCGATCAAGTTCATCAACTCCTCAAGCTTCGTTTGCTGGACAGCCTCCATCGGATTGGAGCTTTCACCTATCATTATTCTTGAACGGAGTAAAGACATTAATCTCAAGTTCTTGAGTAGATCTGAGCTTCGTGAGCACGAATTTTTCAGATCTAGTTTCGAATTCTCCGAATTATGCTTACGGTTGATGAGATCTGAATTTTCTGAATTCTAAATCCGTCAGATCCGGCCACAATCGAACAACTCGTTGTTGCGTAGATCTGAAGCCACTTCCGTCAAAGCAACAGGAACTAAAATTCCTCCAGAATAGGTCACAATCGCTCAGATCTGGATCTAACTCCCAAAGATCGAGTTTCGTCTTCACGAATTGGTCTGAATCCACGCGATATTGATCAATGATCAATCAATCTTCAACGATTCCCACAGACGGCGCCAATTGAAGATGCAAGGAATTCATTTCCATTTTCTCTCTCTAGAATTCTTACACTTCAACAGAATCCAATCCCTTCTCTATCCATTACTTCTCATATTTATAGATACTTACAAACACTAATGGACTACTAGATCCGGGCCAGTTCCTCTGTGGGTTTTGGTCCTCTTTGATGGGATCTTCGCGTTCGGCCCATATGGCAGTATTTCTCTATGGGCTGGACCCAGCTGCTCGGACCGGATGCCATGTTCGCGGGTTATATCCGGCCCATTTCACTTTTGGCCTCCTCAGATATATATATATATATATATATATATATATATATATATATTGCACAGTATACTATGAAATCAAAAACCTAGAAATTGGTAGAGATTAGAGATTGCAACAATCGGAAATTAGTGGCAATCAACTATCAAATTTTTAAGGAGATTGCGTCGTGAAGAAGAAGAAGCAAAAATCCAGAAACCCATAGAGATTAGGGCTATACTTCTTCTTCTTCTTCTTCTTCGTGAAAATTGAATGAATGCGTCGCATAAATAAATCTTGGAAAATATTGTGACTCCGTCACTGTAAAAATTTCACGCGCTATGGAGTTTGAGGGCTACCTTAATTTTTTTTGTCATCGAAAATATATGACGTTGTCGGCGGCAAATTTACTGGGAAGAGAAATAAAGTCGGCATTGTAGAAAGCCCAGAGTTTCAAATGGGTAGTTTTGTAATTTCAGATGCCAAAGAGAGGGTAATTCAGTAATTTTGACAACTCTGTTGGTGTATTTAACAGTCCGTCACACATAAGGGAGGTCCGTGTAGGATATTTTCAAAAGTAGGGGAGGTTCGCGTAATTTTCGGAACAGAAAAGGTATTGCCTGTAATTATAGCAAATCATAGGAAATGTCAGTGTAAATTACCCTATTATATAAAGTAGAATATTTACATAAGTGCATCGTAAGAGTGATTGACCCATAAATCATGGACGGCCCACTCGCATAACCAATTACAACCCAAAAATAACAAGACGAATAATATGGCCCAATATAGCAAACAAAGACAATATTGGTCTAGAAGGGTTCAGACTATCCCTTGTCTTTGGCATACCCACATCCGGTGTAAAAGAGAGACGTCATAAGCCCTAGATCGAGCGATCAGGTGGCTCCGGCAGCTGTTTCATGAACGCCGACAAATTCCAATCAAGCTTCAGCCTTCAATTCCTGTTGTTGTCTTATGGTATTATTGTAATTTGTTTGATCATTTTTATTTATACCATGGCAAGAAAACGCATTTACATGGCACACAACTTGTACTCTCACCTTCTACTTGTATTCTCATACCTCAGAAAGTACCATTAAGGGTCCGTTTGGTATACGTTTTGTAGTGTTTTTATTATAGGAGTGTTTTGAAAAAAAATAAGCAGCTCTTATGGTTTTGGACCATTAACCGTTGTCAAAATATGGAAAAACAAATTTTTAGTGTTTCGATTTTGGGTTACGATTCACGAAGTGTTTTAGCACTGTGTAAAATAAAATGAGGCCGCACCAAACATGTTATTGTTGTCAAAATTGACACAGTGGTAGTTCAAACATGTTATTGTTTGTAAATGACATTAGCATAGTAAGGTTGCAAATTAACCGAACCATCTCTGGTAGTTAGGCTTGGCACAAGCCTAGGGAATGCATTACATTTAAATCTGCTTGGACGTCTTAAAAGCCATTTGACTAGGTATTTTCAAAATGAGGAATGCTAATTACAGATGTGCAATGTCCACTCTCAATGAATTACACGCTAATTAATAGCATATCTCTTACCATTATGGAACATTTAATATATAAATTTATAAGATAAAAGTGCCCTTCTCTAAGTTGATCGGTATTATATGTCAAAAAGGAAAGTAGCTGATTTTATATATAGATTGAGCAATCTGTGTAATTTTAGGAATCCTAACAATTAAGAGCTATTAGCCCATCTATGTAATTTTAGGAATCCTAACCAATTACGAGCTAATAGCCTCCTCTATTGCATAAAATATTTTTTTGTTTACTTGTTTATCACGTTTTACTTACAAAAATAAAAAGCATAAATTACAATGATACTCCCAACTTACTAAAAAGACAAATCATATACCAGTTGAGTTTTTTTTTTTTAAAAACAATGACACCCAATAAGAAATTGAGTCCAAACATGCCCTAAAAGATGCGAAAAAGTATACTTTGTACCGATAGGGGCATGGATTGGGGTCTACACGTGTGGGAATCAGGCTGTTTTCAATAACCCTTCCTTTTTATGTTGGGAAGCTTATAATTGGTTGGTACAGTGATTAAAAATACATTATGCTAATGGAGTTTCTTGTGTAGTTAATTAACTATCCTAATTTCGATTCGGTCCAATCTTTTCGTGAAAGGGATTTAAAATCACAAGACATAAGAACAAGTCAAAATTATCAAAGAATTTGTATTAATCTGGCTAGTGATTCAGATTAAAATGGGAAGAAATTTAGATCAAAAATTTAATTAAATTTCCTCGGATTCCAAACTCTCCGATTTGGTGTTCCCAAAATTTGAAAAAATCCTAGCATCACCGTTTACCTCCTCCTTTTTTCAGTATACATGTACACTAGTAACGGTCATTCTATTCCTCTATCAAATTATCATTCAGCAAAACTATATGCCGATGAATGCTCAAGCTCTTCGTGTTGTGTCCTCTCTCCACCCGTTATCTACTACTTCACGGCGTTAACCAAGGACGTTGGAGTATAGAGATGAAGCAGAGAATGTCAATAATCTTAAGCAAACTTTGTTCTCAAACTAACAAATTCAGAAAATTCAAAAGAGCGACTTTCGAACATATCCATTTCACCATTGATATTACCAATCAATCAAAATTATCAGCAAGGACACACAAAATGTATGTATAAGACTCGTCATTCCTTTTATTTCAATAAGGATTTTGATAGCTATATTTTGTTTACAGTTATAAACAATATTCCCTATAACCAAAAAGAAAAGAAAAATCGGACACTAGCGAGACATTTACAAGAAAAAGAAAATGATACTCTCTCAGAGCAAATGCAAAATTCTCAAGATCCTCGTAACTAAAAGCTGGGCAGGATAAAGTTTTTCCGGAAATTAACCCAGCCACGGTTAGAATAAAGGGAATTCTACTAATGACCACAAGGACAATAGCAATTAAAAAGACTCAACCATTTACACTGTGGAACCCTACAAAAGACTAAATCCTGATCATTTACCTCAGCAACTCAAAGAAACCCGAGCCAGTTCAGCAACCTCTTCAATGACCTAACACGCAGCAATTTCCCAGATAAATTGTGTAAACCGGTACTATCGAAAAGTGATATCTGAGGTACCTAGAGCATACATACCTTCAGTTGAACTTGAAGCGGCTGGAAGGAAATGGCAGCATTGTCTCAAACTCATCTTCTTCGTCCTCCCAATATGTTTCAAGAATCATTACTGCCTTCTTATAAATCTCACTGTTGTCATGACTTTGAAGATACTCAATTTTTTCCAACCCCTCGTTGTGTTCAATCATTTCAACATAGAGATTAACACCTCTAGTACGATCCTGATTCTTCTCATCTTCTCCAACCTTCAAGATGTTTTCAAGCGCATCCAAACAGACAGACACAATCCTCGGGTCAGAACAAGCAAGAAGATCGCACAATGGCTTGATACACCCTTGACTCGCTAGGTACCTGTCACCAACAAATAGAATTAAACCTTTGTATTGAAATATGCAATAATACCATTAATAACAGTAAACAAAATCTGGACGTGAATATCATACTTTCTTTGTTCGTGAGTGGAACCAGTGGTAGCATTCGAGATTGCCCATGCAGCTTCCTTCTTGATATCAAACTCCTCATTTTGAAGGAGATGGATCAGAGGACCAATAATATTAGCCTCAATCACAGCCTGCAGAATTTAAAAAATCATGCATAAACCGTACATAACATGAATAACAAAATAAAACAGTTTCTTATAAACAACCAGTTTCAATTATATAAACAAATCAATGCCAAAAATTTGGCCAAAGAGATGACGCTTAAAAGAGATTCATAAATCTGTTGCTTACCTGAATCTGCTTCATGTTGCCAGCAGTGATGTTTGAGATGGTCCAACAAGCTTCCTTCTTAATGGTCATGTAATTACTTGTCAACAGATTCAGAAGACAGGGTAGTGCTTGATGGTTGATGATAAGCTGGAGGAATTACAAGAAAAATCAATTAGCTTGGATGGAAACTTCACCAATCATAAAAATGAATAATTCACTGGAATTGATCAACGAAAAAAGTAGAATCATAGAATCAACTAAGGTTCTTAGATTAGCATCCTATGTTAGATCAATGGAAGGAAACATGGGATGAAATTGTAGAATTGGATTGAAGATTGTAAATCTTATAAAATAAATAGGAAAAAGGGCAACTATATGTATAGACAAAGAAATCTTAAAATAGACCCAGAACAAGCCTAAGACATAAAATATATAGAATTTTTATTCCAAACATATGGAATGTGACTCAAATAAAATGAGAATGTAGCTCAAAAGGCATATATCCCGACATTGCAACATAAAAGCTGTAAGGTTGTGCATAGGAATTCAAGTTCAAAACTTTATGTTCTCATTTCTTTCTCTTACGAAAATCCAGATACCAAAGTTGCTTTTCAACAAAAAGAAATCAAGATAATCTTTCAAGTTTTTACACAATCAACCAAATACTAATTCAATATGACATAACAACCAACACTTAATTATGAAATGCTAATTATATGAACTCTGATCACATGGAGATTCTACAGTATATGATCATATCCCTTTGCTCTTTTAATATGATCAGAGTCATTTAATAATTTTAGATTGTACAATTTTGCAAATCCTGATTGAGATTTTTTACAGTTGGGTAAAAATAAACAATTATAAACAATTATAAAAATAAAAAAATTACAGCCTAGCAACTTATAATTAATAGGATTTTAATAAGGCAATATTACAAATATAAAAATAACTATCAGAATTCAAAAATAAAAAATAAAAAACCAGCCTAGCAAATCACCAAATGTTGGTTTGTGCAAGTCTAAACTAGGTCCCGTGATTTTTTACAGTTTGGGTTCTTCACGTAAAAATCCGTGAGTAAAGGAAATTGACAATAAAAGGGTCTAAAAGAGAATTCAAATATCAATTCTCACAACTAACTAACAGAATTTCAAATAAGGATCAAGGGAAATTCAAAAAGTTAGTTAAGTGCAAAAACAATACCCTGTAAGACTAAGACCTAAGCAACCCCCCTAAAGCACCTTTTCTACTGGCATATCAAAGCCTCGAGTAAAGGTCTCACAAACCATCACTATTTCAAAATTTTCAACACGGAAACCAACCTCAAGAACTTTTAAGTTCCACAACCTCACAAACCTCTTTCCCCCAATGCACGTAATTTATGAAACTTCAGCATCTTAGCACCTTTCAATAAAAACTTCAGCAATTTCCCATCTCTGAAGCCTACCACTTTATATACTAAGCCTACAATTCAACCATTTCAACAATCTACCAATGTTACATGAACTCGGGTACTGTGTCGGGTGCAGATATATATCCGCATTGGATGTGTCAAATACCCAAACAAAAAGGCACATGGAAACTGCTAAATATTTATATTTTTAATAATCTTATTTTATTTTTTTGAGGTAAAATAAGGTCTTTATGTAACATGCATGGTTGTGCAATATTGGCATTTCACTCATTTTGAAGCAATAATCTAATAAAATTTAATTACTAGACATCGTTTTTAGGTACATGTCCAACGAAAAGTGTCGAACACACACCCATACCCATGTCCGACCACGGGTAGTTCACCTACTATTGAAGGGTCTATGTAACATATCAATTCACAATGATACCCTTTATCAAATTCCCTCAAAATAATGAAGTAGTTTAAACATGTATTTTTGTGCTTTAAACATCAAGCAATAATCGTGCACATCATTTGGTCCAAAAATGTTACAACATAGCAATGAATCACGATAACAGAAAATTCAAGTGAATTTCAAAATTTATAATGGAATGAGAGTGCCAAAAAAAAAAAAAAACCACCAAAAGTAATCATAAAAGGATCACATAAAGTAAAAATATTAAAGATCCTTACAAGAGATATGAATTAGAATCCTTCTCACACACCCAACCCATCCTCAATGGGGATTTTTTCAGCGCGTGATATATATTTTCTTCTTACAGTAGGCCTAACTATCCAATATAAAAGCAATGACTCAACAACACCAAACTGTTGATTGAGCTATAATAAATGGTGCTATTCAACACCTCAATCAGTATCAACCAATCACCCAAATGTAAATTAGAGCCACTGAAGCAATAGTTAAAGCTAATTAGTTTAGCCATGAAGCAATAACTTGACAAAATTAAAGTATCCGTCAAGCTTTAGTTTTGTCTGCGCTTCAGTTGTCAGATGCAGAAGCAGTATTGGAGGATGCAATTAAAAGGAGCCAATAAAAGAATTATGACTCAAAAGTACATGCTACCACAAGAATGCCCTGGTTATGTTCCATAAAATCATGTTTGACTATATGTTATTCTCATAAATCATGAGATATAACCTTAAGCATGAAAAGATAAGCACATGATTTTTAATGACAAAAACAAACAAAACCCCATTCTTTAAATTAACCCCAAAATATAAACTTAAAATGAAAAAGAAATTGATAAATATATGATAAAAAGATAACATGTTCCAGATGTCATGCACCTGAGTTTGCATATCATTTCCAGTGACAATGTTTCCAACTGCATGAAGAGCAGGAACGATCACCGAGGGAGAAGGATGACTGAAAATTCCCAAATAAAGAAAATATCAGTCTTAGGATGCATAACAACTAGCAGGAGAGACAGGAAAATCCACAAACAAAAGTACCCAAAAACAATATAAAACTAAATAAAATTCTTACTGCAAAAGCTCAACTAGCCGGGGGCACATCCCCGCATCAATAACAGCTTGAATTATATCATTTGTACCATCCAAAAGATATGAGAGAGCCCAGCATGCTTCACTCAACACTTGTTCATCATCTGAGTGAATAAGACGCTGAAGAGCTAGAAGTGCAGGTTTTGTCTGTGCAATATTTTTAAAGACAGAAGCAAGAAATTTCATATTTAAAATCATAATGTCAGAAAGCTGTCTATGAATGATACATGTGAAGTAAAAATAGTTAGAAAATATATAATAGCATGTGGTTTAATTAAGATTAAGGCGTCACAGCAGAGTGGCAAAACAAGATTAATGCAGCCAACCAAATAATTGAGAAAAGGCTTTATTAATTAAGCAGAGTAATGTAGTTACATCAAATTATAAGTTTTCCAAAAACTACTCCCATACAAAATTTATTCTGTAAACTATAAAAGTTGCTTAATTGGATGAACCACAGAGCAAGCCACTGTCTATCATGATCTGACATGTAAGTACCAAAAACACAAGATAGAAGTGGAAACAGCAGGTCAGCGAGAACAACCTGATAAAAGGCAGGCTGTGGTTTGCCCCTACAAAGATTTGAAAGCGTACAGGTAGCATTTCTCAGCATAGAAAGCTCGGCATGCTCATTAATTTGTGCCAGCAATGGAAGCAATGCACCATGGCCAAGGACAAGGTCACGACACATTGGGGAATCACCAGCAACATTTCCCAAGGCCCATACAACCTACATGTCCACATGGAGAAGGAACCACATACATTATTTATATTGCAAAAGGAAAACTATCTTACAGTTAAATTTGATTATAATTCGATGCATTACCAAAAAGCAAGAAAATAAACCAACGGTGATGAGAGAAGAAGATAGTAGCAATTATAATATTTATATATATATATATACACACACACACACTATATTAGATGATTAGATAAGCAAGAGGCTATCTTCTCTCACAATTACGTACCTGCTCACGAATTTCATCCCTAGGAGAGCCTAGAAGTTTTACAAATAGTGGGATGGCCCCGTGATCAATTACCACCTTCGTATTCTCGGATGTGCCAGAAGCAATGTTTGCAAGGGAACAAGCTGCCTCAAACTATAGAAAACAGTATAGATTGTAAACATACAATCACATCTATACAAACATAAAAAGAAAGGTAGGATAACGGATTATATGATGCCAGACCTGAAGCTGAGGGAAGTCATTCCTCATAAGAAACTTAACAAAACGTGGCACAACACCAGATTTAATAACTTCTTCAATTAGGGAACAGCATTCTGATAAAACACTACTGTTAAGATTCATCTCCTAACCATAAAACACGCAAAAGAACGTAATGCACTTTATAAGGACCATTTATCACCTATTGATAACAATTTCCTGAATTGAGTAGTCATCTGGAGCTGCAGATCGAAATCATTGGAAAAAACACCTGAAACCATTGCAGGTAGTTGTTCCAACTGCAACAAAAATAACCATTTACAATGACAGGTAATTCACAAGTTGAAGAGAAACACCGAATATTTCCAAACAGGCTAAGTTACAGCAACAATTAACTCAACAAACCCTCAATATGACACAATAATTAATTGAAAGAGGTAGAGGGAGAGAGAGAGAGAGAGAGAGAGAGAGGATTAAAATTTGTCGCAATTGCTTATATTAAGTTATTTGACAAACTATTTAAGTGATATACTTAGTAGTCACATATAACACTGACAGTAAAGATTCAAAATTAGACGAATAACAGTAATAGCGTGCATAATGAACCTCCAGATCCCAATTCACAAATATCAATCAGTACAATTGATTCAACAGCATAGACTCAAAACCTAATTCATTATCAAAAGTAAAACCTATACCTATATATATACATTTATATATTTATATCAACCAAAGCAATCACACAGAGAGAGCATCAAAATTTGACGCAATTGCTTATATTAAGTTGTTTAACATTTTCTTTAATTAATATACTTAGTAGTCGCATATAACAAGTAACTAATGATTCAAAATTAGCTGAGCAATAGTAATATCGTGAATACCGAACCTCGTGATCTTATATAAATACCAATCATTACAACTGATTAAACAGCATAGACTCTAAATCTCTCAAATTCTAATCAGAATATATACATATACACACACACAAATATATATATTGTGTGAATACTGAACCTCGTGATCACAAATACCAATCAGAACAACTGATTCAACAGCATATACTCTAAGCCTCTCAAATTCTATTCTGATCAGAATATATATATATATATATATATATATATATATATATATATATATATATTCTGATCAGAATTTGAGAGGCTTAGAGTATATGCTGTTGAATTTTATATATATATATATAGAGTGTATACTGAACCTCGTGATCACAATTACCAATCAGGACAACTGATCAAATTCTAATCAGCGTGAATGCTGAACCTTTTGACCACAAATGCCAATTAGTACAACTGATTCAACAGTGTAGACTCTAAATCTCTCAAATTCTAACCAGAACTTGTATATATATAGATATGTAAGAAAAAATTTAACTAGTCCCACAGAATTCGGTTTTTGAAGGCTAAAAAGATGAATTCAATACTGTTACCATCTTCTACATGGCGGAGACAGTTTCCACTGCGGCAATGAACGGCTGTGAATTGGCTTGAAGCCCCTCCCGTCGCTTCTTCTGCAATCTCTCTTCTCTTCGGTTCTTTCGAATCTCCACCATGTCGTCTTCTCTCCGACGACGACCTTCCTCGGCGTCGACGGCGACCTTGTACTTGTTGCGCCGATCCTCGGTTTTCTTTTCCAGTCTCAGCGACATTGTTGAACTGTAACCAGAGTCCAGATTCTAGAGAGAGAAAGAGAAGAGAGAGAGCGAGCGAACTTGCAACGAAGGGTTTTGGGGTTTTGATTTGAAACGACTCAAACAAAAACTGACATGAGTATAAATATAGACAACAATCAGGAGTTGTTTACGATTTATGACACTGGTTTTGAATTTAGTATGATCATCTCAAGTTGTCAAAAATTTCATTTATCTTAATAAATGTTATTTACAATAATATTTGTATAATTTTACATATTAATAAATGAATGAAATTTTTTTTTTCTGAGAAATGGAACACGAATTATTTTTTTAATCAATCTGCAACCTTAAAAACCATATTAAATTATAAGTGTGTCTTTCTCAACTTAATAAATAAATCACAGCTTTTATATCTCTAATTTTCTAAAGAATAATAACACTTGGCTTCCAAGCTTATGATTTCGATTTAAGATGGACAATAATAATAAAAAAATTAATCCAACAATTCGATCCAATAAATTTTAAGCTAAAATTTTACAACAATAGCAATAACAATAAAAAAAATTGAATGCAAGAAAATTAACATATCATAAGAAACTAACACATCAATTAACCAACAAATTATGAGAAACAACACATCATTAAACCAACATTCACTAATCTAATAAATTAGACCCATCTTCTCTGACGAGTGTCTAAATAATAGAGATTTCTCTTTTAATTTTAAAAATAATATTGATATCTCATGTGGTTCTAGTTACGACTCTTCCGTACTGAGATGGTGTCATGTCCTTAAAAAAATATATATATATTTGAAAAAAATATTTTTGTTCATAATGATAAATATAAAAAATATAATAGATATAATTGTCATTTAACATATTAAGGTACCAGAATTTCTTCTATTTCAACAACGACATACTCCTCATCTTCCAGACTGTCTTCCTCGGCTTGCTGCAAGTAACAAAAAGCATGTCCAAGTTGTGAAAAACCACAAAGCATATGGTAACAAAAATATTGAATTACCGTGGCTCAAAAATCACAATTTAAACTCGTTGACACTAAAGAAAAGTTTTTTTATTTTTATTTTTTATTTTATTTGCACGAAACTACAAAGAAAAGTTAATTATACAAATTTTGCAAATCCAATCACACTCACGTAACTTCTAATCCAACATTCCTTAATTTCGACAACTTTTTCAAAGCATCTCATTTGAGATATTTTTTCTTTTTTGATTTCTTTTTTTTTTCCTTTAAAAATTAAAACAACATCAAACGGAATTCAAAACCTTTCCTTGAGAGGAGAAATTATACCAACCACAAAGGAATCCAATAGTATTCAAAAGTTATGTTAGAGAGCAATTCAATTGGCAATTTGTGGGTTATTAATAATCAACCAAAAATAAATTCATTCATAGCAAATTGAGAACAAGTTTAAGATAAATGCGTTTGAGATGGATACTATTGTAAGGAGCATATTAATTATAAAATTAATATCTTAATATATAATATATTAGTTATAAAATAATATTAAAATAGTTATTTAATATAAAAATTTCTTAGAGACTCCATGTTCTTCGATTTAATAGTAGCACAAAAACAATTGAAAGATCACAATTAATCATCCATAAATGAGTAGTTGAAACATAAACTAATTAAATGCTATCAAACTTAACATAATTTTTTTTTTTTTTAAATAAATCAAAAAAATATGATCCCAACTCACATACTCCTTAAATTCTCAACCTTTCACTTTAAAAGTCATGCTACATATGTGTCTCTAGGAGAACATAAATTCCGGACTTTTTAAGAATTGCAAACTAATAATTTTAAGTATTCTCATACCTGGATTTCGTATGACTCTTCATGCTTGAGTCTTTTTTGTGTGTCGAACACCTTTGAATCATCATCCTCTTGGCCAAACGTCTTCAAAAAATCAATCACCCTCCTTAAACCCTCCATCGCTCCTTTTTGGGCCAACTTCACAATTTCAATAATAAACTAAATACCATTTTTCACCATATATATAATGATAAACATTCAATTGTAGATAAAAATTGACCCTAGTAGATTAGTTTGTGTCGACCACGGTTTGTTTTTTTTTTTTTTTCGGCTTACTAATATATATACTAAATTTATATATTTTTACATGTATATATGCAAAAAAAAAAAAAAAAAAAATCATGCCTCCCCTAAAATTTTTATTTTCTAAAATTATCTCTTAAATTTTGTATTTTGTATTTTTTTTTTTTTTTTACTTTTAAATTCATTTAATTTCCTTCAAAAAAAGTCAAAATTTCCTTTTTTTTTAATCAAACTTCAATTTTTTTCCCTTCATTTTTCTTTCCTTTTTAATTTTTTTGTTAACTATTATTTTGAGTAATTTTTCTTCCTTTCTCTTGAGTTATAGAATCTATATTTATTCTCGTGATTATTGATTTTTTTTTTTTTTTACACTGTGAATCTATATTTATGGACAAGGATTCGAAAATTATTCAAAGAAATCATAACTATGCAAAACTCAAATGGAGAACTAAATAAAAATCAATATTAGCACTTAAAAGTCTAATAAAATAATTTTACATAAATTTCCTATTTTGAGTTAAAAAATAAATTGTTTTATGCATTTTGTAAGTGTATATACTAGTAAATTGAATTTTTTTAAAAAAAATTTTCAATTACATATTCTTCAACAATTGAAAGCACAGTCCAAGTTAACAAATGAAAATTTGTCAAATTCTCAATAGTTTATTTTTCAACAATTCAAAGCAACTTGAATTTTAGACACTGGAGTAATTGGGTGTTACAAAGTTTATCCTTACTTTTTTTCTTTTTTTCTTTTTTTCTTTTTTTTTTTTAACAAGTATTACGATTCATTAACATTATTAAACATTTTTAAAACTTAGACGGGCTAAATAGTGAATATATATATATATATATATATATATATATATATATATATATATATATATATTTTGCAGCTAAATAATAATTAAAAGGGCACGAATTGATATATTTATGTGGGAATCACATAATGCTTTATATAGACCATCCATTTGTCATCGTATATTGAATAGTCGTTTAAATTTATTATAGGTAAAAATAAAAAAGAATTCACCCTTCATGCAAAATGTTATCTATTTAATGAAAATAACTCTATTAAAAAGGAATTACAAAAAACTGAAAAAGTAACCAATAATAGTTTCTACTTGTAAAAGAATTTTTTTTTTGTTATAAAAAAAAAAAAAAGGAAAAAAAAAAAGACTTTCACCGTGCAAATTACTTGTATTGTTGAGAACCTTTGCAGCAAAACAATGGCGACCAATCTTACAACCACCTTCAATCCTACCATGATCCATCTATTCGCGGCTGTGGACCTATGAACCATCTCCTTATCGTTCCCACCGAACCCACTCCTGGCAAATTCCTGGCCATCCTGCCTCAAGGAGCCAGTCTCGGCTGTGACATTTTAGCCGCCACATCCTTTATATTGAATAAAGGCAAGAATGATGACGACAATGATAATATTTTTTTTTTCCCTATCCCGGTATAAAAAGAACCAATTACCAATGACCTATTAGTATAACCTCTCTTCCTTCAAAGGTCGGTGTGAGGTGAGAATTCAAACCCTAATGAACTATTTGTGAAACATATGCGTGAAGACTACTTACCTAAGCAAAATTAATAAATAAAACTTGAACCAATTTCATAAATCACAAAAGTGCCATAAATTTTAAACTAAAATTTCACAACAATAGGAATAATAAACAAATATAGCCCTGAAATATATTTGAAATTGTAATCTACACATACTTTTTACAATTAATTTTAATATTTACAGTGAAGATATAAAAGAAAAGAAAAACTAGGTAGGAAAGGGAAAGCAGAAAGCCAAAGCTAAGAAAGTTCCCGAGGGCAGCAAAATAAAAGGAGACTGGCAGTGGGATTAAAGCCACCTCACTTTAGGGAGATTTATAACAGTAGAGGCTAAAAAACACACACACACACACATACATAAATTCCAGTAACCAAAGCAAATGGTTACTGGAATAGATGATGATGATCCTCCGTTGTTTATAGTTATAGAAAATATTCTAGTAACCGGAAAAAAAAAAAACAAAACGCGAGCCTAAAGAGACATTTTCAAGATCCTCGTAAACTCTCATAGCAAATGCTTACAAAAAGGAAATTCTAAAGCTCCTTGTAACTAAAATGTGGGCAGGATAGAGATTTTCGCAACATCCGTTCTGTGGAACCCTACAAAATACAAATCATAATTCCAATAAGAGAGTATAAAGGAGATGTTGTTTCCTTGTTTCAAACCGGTGACCTCCGGTCACCAAGGCTCGCCCTTATGACACCAGACATAAACCCAACTATTATCCCGCCATATGTAACGGGACGTCAATGCAAATGGCTTCTCAGAACTGTTGCAGATTTATGATCTACACACTCAGAACCAAAACATGGTTGAGAAGCATCACCTGGCGGCATTAAGTCTTTCTTCAACCGATATGTTTCAAGAATCTTTGATGCCTTCTCATAAATCACCCATTCATCACGAATTCGAAGGTTCTTAATGTTTTCCACCACCTCAGCAACATCATTGATCATTTGAACAGAGAGATTAACACCTCCGGTACGATCCAAATTCTTCTCATCTTCTCCAGCCTTCAAGACAGTCCCAATCCTCGGGTCTGGACAAGCAAGGAGACCACACAATTGCTTGATACACCCTTGACTCGCTAGGTACCTGTCACCAACAAGTAAAATTAAACCTTCGTATTGAAATATGCAATAATACCATTAAGAACAGTGAACAAATCTTTATATGAATATCATACTTTATTTGTTGGTGAGTGCAACCGAAGCTAGCATTCAAGATTGCCCGTGCAGCCTCCAATTTGAGATCGAACTCCGCATATTGAAGCAGACGGACCAGAGGACCAATAATATTAGCCTCAATCACAGCCTGCAGTGCATGAAATAATCACTTTCTCATGGACAACCAGTTTCGATTACATAAGCCGACCAATGCCACAGCCAACAAGATGACACGTAAAAAAGAGATTCATACATCTGTTGCATACCTGAATCTGCTCCTTGTTGCCGGCTGTGATGTTTGAGATGGCTAAACAAGCTTTCTTCTTAATGCTCTTCTTGTAATTACTTGTCAACAGAATTAGAAGACGGGGTAGTACTTGATGGTTGATGATACACTAGAGGCCATTGCAAGGATACTCAATTAGATTGGATAGAAACTCCACATACCATGAAAATGAAATATATTTTTTTTATAAAAAAAATCAAATAAAATTAAGAAAAACTAGAATTAGAGCAACTGGCTTGTTCGTGTTTGAGAAATATGTTATTCTCATAAATCATGACATATAAAGCATGAAAACATAACATCACATGATTTTTTATGAAAAAAAACAAAACAAAATTCCAATAGATTGATACATGTATGATTAAAAATCCTGCACCTCTGTTTGCGTATCATCTCCAGTGACAATGTTTCCAACTGTACGAAGAGCAGGAGAGACCACTAAAGGAGATGGGTGACTGAGAATTCCAAAATAAAGAAAATATCAATCTTAGGATGCACAAAAATATAATAGGAAAGACATAAAACGCACCAACAAGAAGTACCCAAAAACCATATAAAACTAAATAAAATTCTCACATTAAAAGCGCAACAAGCCGGGGGCACACTCCCGCTTCAATAACAGCTTGAATTTCATCATTTGTGCCATCCGAAAGATGTGAGAGAGCCCAACATGCATCAATCAACACTTCATCATCATTCGAGTGAAGAAGACGCAGAAGAGCTGAAAGGGCTAGTTTTGTCTGTTCAATAAAATTTAAAGATGAAAACAAGAAGTCTATGAATGATACATTTGTAGTAAAAACAACCATTAAGGCAGAGACTGATTTTGATTTTTGAAATACTCAGTAAATCATAGTTGGTGAAATTAACAGGATGTTCTCTAAGCATGATTCAAAAAACTTAGATTCGGTCTTATCTTCTGAAAATAATACTTATATTCAATTGATTGTGCCAAAATAAAAGAAACACAGCCATAAAAGCAGAAGCAGACATCTAAACACGATTCAACAAAGCTAAATTGTTTTCTATCTATAAAACTTGAGATAGAAGCGGAAACAGCAGGTCAGAAAGACCAACCTGATCAAGAGGCGGTTGCGGCTTGCCTCCACATAGATTCGAAAGTGCCCAGGTAGCACTTCTCATTATAGAAAGATTGCCATGCTCAGTTAATTGTGTTTGTGCCAGCAAAGGAAGCAATCCATCATGGTGAAATACAAAGTCGCGACATTTTGGGGAATTATCTGCAACATTTCCCAAGAAACATACAGCCTACACGTCCAAAATGGAGGAGGAACCACACACCCATTATTTATATGTTTTGCAAATGTAAAACTATCTTGCTGCATTAACTAAAAGTATATCAATTATAATAATTACAAAAATATTAGATGATTAGATGAGCAATAGTCTATGATTTCTAACAATTATGTACCTTCTCGCGAACATCATGGTCAGAAGAGCCAAGAAGTTTTACAAAAATTGGGATGGCCCCATGAAATATTACTACCTTGATATTCTCAGATGTCCAAGCAGCAATGTTTGTGAGGCACCAAGCCGCAACAAACTATAGAAAACAGTGAAGATTGAAAACATAATATTGCATCAATACAGAGACTTAAAAAGAAAGGTTAGATAACGGAAAAAAACATGCCAGACCTGAAGTTGTGGGGAGTCCTCCCTTGCAAGAAACTCAACAAAACGTGGAACAACACCACATTTCACTACGTCTTCAATCGGAGGACAAACACCTGATAAAAAAACTAACGTTAAAATTCATGCATCTCCTAACCATAAAATATGTGAATGAACATATAATAAGGACCAATTGTCCTACATTGCGTCTGGTGGTGTATCCGGAAGGAGAGAAATAGTAGAATATTCGAAGGGAATGAGTCGTTTATGACGACGCTAAAACTTTTTATTATTGATTCTCTCTTTAGTTATGTGAAGAGGAGTTCTTGCTCCTCTTCTGATGATTTAATTAATTTTTTGGATTTTTTGGAGTCTTAGCTTCCGGTTTCACTAATGTTTAAGGGACACGTTCAAAAGGAAAGCCTTTTTTAATTCATTATTACTTATAAAAAAAAATAATAATAAGGACCACTTGTCACCTGTTGATAGCAAATTCCGGAATTGGGTAGTCATCTCGAGCTGCAGGTGGACCTCATTGGACCAAACACCCTCAACCATTGCAGGTAGCTGTTCCAACTGCAACAAAAATTACCATTCACGGTGACAGGAAAATCACAAATTGAAAAGAAAAAAGAACACCCAATTTTCCCAAACAGGCCCAGCAACAATTAACTCAACAAACCCTCAATATGACAAAATATCAACCACAATAACCAAGAGTTAGCAAAAAAAACAAAAATTGGTGCAATTGCTTATATGAAGTTACTTAACATATTCTTAAAATGATATACATAGTATTATCATATATCAATGGCCCTAAGGATTCATAATTAACTGAATAACAGTAATAACGTGCATACTGAACCTCGGGATCACAAACATCAGTAGGTAAAACTGATTCAACAGCACATACTCTAAACAAACTGATTTTTGCACAATTTTCTGATTTTCATTTCTCCGAAAAGGGCTTTTTAATTTGTAACTGAAATCATTTTTATACAATTTTCTGAATTTTCAGTTCCTGTTCCAACTGCAAGAAAAATTACCATTCACAATCACAGAGAAATCACAAATTGAAGAACATTCGTCCATGTTTTCCAAACAGGCTAAGTAACAACCCAACAAACCCTAAATTTGACAAAATATAAACCAGAATAATTGATCCAACAGCATAGACTCTAAATTAACCTAATTCATTATCAAAAGCAAAGCCTCTTAAATCCTAATCATATTGTTACGTACCATCTCCTCGTTTCGCAGAGCCATTTTGAACTTCGGAATTGAATTAACGGTATTGATTGGCTTCTTCTCCAAGGGACTTGATCCTCTAAGTTAAATCTTCTCTACACACGTTACGTTTAAAATCTATTTAGTACTTATATTAAACCATGTCAATAAATTTAAAGAAAGTTTGAAAACTGCACATAAGGAAAATTTAGGAATGTTTGAAAACTGCACTATTTTGACATAAGGAAAATTTACCAAAGTTTGAAAAGTGCACCACTTTCAAATAAGGAAAATTCATACTTTAACAACTTTAAAGTTGTTCTCTCTCCCTCATCTTTTTTGGAAAAGAACCTCCCTCTCTCTCCTCTTGCTTAAAAACCTCTATAATGAATTTTGCATTTTAAATTTCAAAAAAGAGTAGAATTTTGTAATTTAAATTTCAGAAAAAGAGAAGAATTTTGCAATTTAGATTTTAGAAAAAGAGAGTGAACCAGAGCGATTTTGCAGTTTAAATTTTTTTTTTTTTTTTTTTTTTAAAAAGAGAGGAATTTTGCAATTTAGATTTCAAAAAAAAAGAATGAAAAGGAAGAGAGAGTGAAAAAAGAGAGAAATTTTGCAATTTAGATTTCAGAAGAAGAGAGTGAACCAAAGCTTCTAGGCACCAAAAATCGTGGGAAAGAACCTTCAGTGAAATATTTTCCCAGTCGTGAAAATGAGAGAGAGGAGAGAGAGAGAGGGAGCAATCTTTTTCAGAAAAAGATTAGGGAGAGAGAATGACTTAACGTTATTAAAGTAGTGAATTTTCCTTATTTCAAAAAAGTGCAATTTTTTAACTTTGGTAAATTTTTGTTATCTCAAAAGGGTATAATTTTCGAACTTTATTTAAATTAATTAATGTAGTTTAATACAAGCAGTAAATAGATTTTAAATGTAACTTGTCAATATGCAGAAAGTGCGCTAAACACCCCTGTTTGATTTGTTGCAAATACGCTTCTCAACTATTCATAATTACAATTAAATCCTCTAATTTTTAATGTTATCATACAATTATATATTATTAATTGAAATAAAATACGACAATGTCAGGGTTTTCATGGAAAAATTCTACAATAATCCAAGTTTGCACTAAATAATAATGATTGATCACCTACTCAATGATTAACTCGTTAAATTATTATTTTTTAAAAAATATCCTAAATAGAGCTAAATATATATATATATATAGAACCCTTCGCCTCGGGAAAAAAATTGTGAATGATTTAGAAATTTTGAAAAGTACCACAAACACATGATATTAAAAACTCATAATTAAACTTGTTAATGGATCACTTTTTCTCCGTAACTGATTCAACAAAGTTGGATATAAAATAAATATATTAATATGATAACTCATTAAATTAACAAATTAGATATGAAATGCGGTCAATTTGACCCAATAATTATCCTGTAGGATCTACTATAATATATAATATATTATTTTTTTACCTATGTCGGTTTTAAGTCGAAATATTAAAGTCCTCAAAAATATTATTATTTTTTTACAAATAGTCAAAAACTATATATATATATATTTTTTCATTTTTATTGGTCTGTCTTTTTAATTTTCCTCTCCGTTATAACTTATTTTGCTTATCTATTTTTTATATTAAAATTCTCAATGAAAATTATACCTCTTAACAAATAAAGTTGTCGAGTTGGATATTTGATAGACTCCAAATGAATGTGTTTTAATTTATAAATAATCTATGGAATCATTGAATCGGATCAGATCACAAATTTTTCTTATTTTGCCCGTGCATAATTTAATCATGTTAAAAATTGTGGCCGTTTAGCAATGTCCCTCAGTCAACAAAAAGCAATTTTAGCACTTAAAAGTCTAATAAAACAATTTGACATAAATTTCCTATTTTAAGTTGATAAATAAAAGGTCTTATGCATTTTAAAGTGTAGTTAACTAATAAATCCAAAGTTAATAATTGAAAATTTGTAAAATATTCAATTGTATGTTCTTCAACAATTGAAAGCCAATCCGAAGTTATCAAATTTGCGTATTTTTAAACAATTCAAAGCAACTTGAACATTTCAGGATTTTTTTTTTTAATTTAAAAAGCACCTTGAATATTGGTTTTATTAGTTTTTCAAATTTGTTTGTGTGAATCAAAACTAAATTTCAAATAATACATAAAAGTTTATTTTAAAATTTACTGGTAAGGGATTCAATTCCAATGAATTCATTTTCAGTTAACAAAACTTAATGCCTCAAATTTTTTTTTTTTAATTTTTTGGTAAGTGCCTCATTCTCGTTCTTCTACATTGATTAGTTGATTAATTCATTTAATAAAGGGTTAAATGCAAAAAAAAAAAAAAAAAAAAAAAAAAAAAAAAAAAAAACCCTGAACTATAGGGGTTTTACAACTAATCCTCTTAAATTACAAGAAACTCCTCTGAATTATGTTGTAATTTGAAAATGTAAAAAGACGAAGCTGCCCTTCCAAGTTTGTTATAATCTCAATATAACCAAACCCCCAACCTAACCTTTCTTTTATTCACGTCCCACACACTGCAGAAAAGAAAGTGGCGGCGGCAGGGGCGGTGGACCACTCAGACTCCCTAATTCGACCACTACCTTGGACTCGGGACTCTCTCTCCTTTCACAGAATCCAAACCCATCTCATTGGTACTCGGTGACTGTGAAAACGTTCCAAGAACAGGACGGAAGGGGAAGCCTAGTAAAGCCGTGAAATTGCGTTGACAGTAACAATAGTTTACCTGTATTATATTTTTGATCTGATAGAGAAATTATCATTTATTATCAACTCTATGTAAGGACCAACTTGTATTTTCCCTCAGTGCTAGGTTAAAATTTTCTTCTTTGCATTTGCCTTGTTCCTTGTTTGTAAATATTTCAGTTTAGATGAGAAATATAAACTGATTCTAAAACTTGCTGCTTTGAAACTTTTGGACTTTGTAATAGGAAAAATATTTGCGCGCGGGAAAATTGGGAATGTCCTTGAATTTTGGTCTGGTTTTTAATGAGTCACTTGAGAACAGGCTTTGGAGCTAATAATGAGGTGGTTCTATTGTGACTTTAGAAGTCACAAGTGTAAAATGAGAAAAGTTGCGCCAAGGTAAAATTTAAGTCACATAATCTTTTTAACGCGACATGAGTTTTTGCTTTTCCCATCCCATAGATTATACAGTAATTAGTTAGTTTGCACCTTTGTCGTTGATTTTGTTTGGCTCCCATCTATGATTACCGGAATAACAATCATGCAGAAAAAAAGAGAACTGTTTAGATACAATAAAGTCAGATTTTTGGAAAATAATCAATCGTTGTTCACAGGAACTGAATTAGAAGAAAAAAAGGTAAATATATATATATATATATATATATTTTATTACTTAGGAAGAGCCTGTGTTATGCATTATAAAAATAAAAATTATATATATATATATATATATATATATATATATATTTGCGGTTGGAAAGATATTAGAATTATAAGAAATTTTTTTTGATAGAGTTAGAAAATTATAGAATTAGGAAAAATGTAAATTTATTATTAAAAATATAAATAATGTATTTTTTAATGATAAATTGGAGGAAGAGTTAGAAATATAATAGAATTAGAAGGAAAAAAAGGAAAGAAGGAGTTAAATTTAAGCTCTGTTTGTCTAGATGCAAAATATTTTTTTAAAAAATATATTTTTTTATTATGTAAAATTTTTATTTTTATTTTTAATTTTAATTTTTTATTATTTACAAAAAACCTAGATTGAGGTTGATGATTAAAAATCCATCACATGGGGCGACAAAAAACAAAAAAACGAAATACAATAGAATGTGTAGCACCCGTATTAAATGGAACACTGACCAAGTCTACCGTATATAAGAATGTACAACACCCGTATTAAATAGAACAAAACCGAGTGAAGGAACAGTTTCCAAAAGATACACAGAAGGAGTATTTTGTATGTGTGGTGGGCCCAAGTTGTTCATCCAATCCAATCAGGTTGCTGTAAGAATCCTCATATACACATATATAATGCAAAAGGCAAAAGGCAAAAGCCATTGCATAGTTAATTGAACTCCAATAATGGAGAATCTGAATCCGGCACTAACTGCCGCCCCAGCGGCGGCCGACCGTGCCCTTTACGGTACACACAACCCTAATCCAATTTTATTTATTTATTTATTTTTTATTTATGAATACATAGAATCAATTTATTTTAGATTTGGAGTTTCGACTGTGAATGCGGGAATTTGATTAAAGTCAAGATGCCGAATGAGTTGTTTGTTTTTAGGTGTGATGTTTGTGGGGTGCCTACTACTTTGAAAGGTATGTTTCTAGGACAGATCGAGGTTATGCAATTTTGTTTTTCCGTCTTGTTTTATTTTATTGTTGATTACCTTTTCTTTTTTTTCTTTTTTTTTTTTTTTTACAGTGGAAGATCGCCGCCGCTGACGACGGTTCTGCATCCTAGTATAAGATTTTTATCGTCTATAAGAAAGTACATACATACCTTCTATCAAAAGTAAATTGTGGAATTGTCAACGGTGAGTTAATATTTTTTTTTGGATGAATTAATAATAATAATATATATATTTTTAATTTGGCTATAATTAGATATAGTAAAATTTTATTTTATTATTTTTCTTTTTGGGTGGGCTTCGCTTCTATCCAAGAACTTTTCCCTAGGAGTTCGTTTGGTTAGACGGAAATTATAATGGAAAGTGAAAGTGAAAGAAAGGAAAAGGAAATTAAGTTTCTATCGCGCATTTGGTTAGCAAGAAATTTTTTCAAAAAAGTTGTAAGAAAATATTATTTTGTGAGTTTGGAAAACATGAAAGTGAAAAAAAAGTGATTGTAATTATCAAATCTATCCTTTTAGTTAAAAAATTTGAATCTAAACGAAATATAGTGTTTCAACTAAATGAGTTTGATGATGTATCTAGTATATGTAGAATTAAAACTAAATTAGTTTGCTACATCTAATTTTCTTAGAGTCCTAAAGTTGAGAGAAGTCCATGTATGAATTAAATTGTAAATTATATACGTAGAGACACTAATCTTAGTTTTTCACCCTACACTCGGCTCATAAATATATATATATATATATATATATATATATATATATATATATATATATATCACTCTAAATCATTATTAATTATGATTGGAAAAAAATATAATAACATTTTAATTTTATGCACACATATAATTAAATTAATATTATATTAACATATAAGTAATTTACAATAGAAGGAAACTGACTTATTAATGAAGTTTGTGGAGAAAGTGGCATGGGCATAATAAGACATCACTTTTACGGGAAAGTAAAATTTCCCTGTGTTTTTTGCAAGAAATATTCTTTTTACTTCATGCTAACCAAACGAACCCTAAGGGTGCAAACACCGCCTTATTCAATTATTAAATAATATTTTAACTTTCATATCACTCTTATTCAATTATTAAATAATATTTTAACTTTCATATCACTTCAATCCCGTTGTAGTCTTATGGCATTATTGTAATTTGATTGATCATTTTTATAATTAACATGCAAGTGGCTTAACGGTACTAGGGGAACATATCCTCTCTAAGAAAAATTCTCTCTAAGCATCTACAAGTATTAATCCCATAACTACTAGGGTGTCACATTAATAAATTATTTGACTCACTGAATACACTAAAAGT
This sequence comes from Cornus florida, assembly GCF_030987335.1. Taxonomy (NCBI): domain Eukaryota; kingdom Viridiplantae; phylum Streptophyta; class Magnoliopsida; order Cornales; family Cornaceae; genus Cornus; species Cornus florida. The sequence continues at coordinate 14,660,443 of NW_026775573.1, read as the reverse complement.
TACGGCACTTTCTTAAAATATCTAACTATGTTAAATTACAAGTTTACCCACACAATTTTTTATTTTTTATTTTTATTTATTTTTTTTTTCTCTCTTCTCCTCATTCCCTTCAACAACCCCAAAACCCGGATCAGTTAGTTTCGCTGATGATATTGCACGCAGCTCGCAATCACGGCTTGAACAACAAACCCAATTTGCTCCTTTTCTTGATCCACCATTGAAAACTCTCTCTCTCAAACCTCCTCTTTCTTTCTTTCTTTCTTTCTTTCTATGTCGTTCCAGAGAGTTGTGTGTCGCATCAAATTAGGTTCACAAGAACCCGTTGAAAAGTGGTGAACAAATGCTTTAAACCTCCAATCAACAAAACTGTTCAAACTTGAAGCCTTCGAATCTGTTGGGGTTGAAATTCACCGCAGTCTGGTACGACACCGTTTCCTGCAAAACAAAGATGGCTAAGTCAAACACCGGTGTGGTGCCGGCCGTTGACTCTCCGACGATTAAGTTAGTGGGGGTTTTTAGAGAAAGAATTTCTATCGTAATCGTTCTAATAGGAGTTTTTTTTTTGGGTACCTTGTCGTCTTCATATTTATCGTCACTTCCCTTATCTTTGATAAAGGAATATCATCATTCTTATCCAATGGAAATCTTATCCTTGATAATGAAATATCATCGTTCGAAAGTCGCAGAGGTCTGGTGGCTGGTCAACACTTAGTTGCCTCTATCGTTAGGTCAAGGTAGGTTACGTTTATTTTTCCCTATCAGTTGTCCCCTATTTTCGAGTATGTTTTGAACGAAGGAGATAGTGACTAATATGTATATATACTTTCTTATATTTTATTTATTTCCTTTTTATTACAAGCCCCCTTCCAAATTTTAGTAAGACTCTTTCACGAGAATTTCATTGTTACTTAAAAAGGATTTTCCTATATATATATATATATATACCTCCCTTTTTTTTCTTTTCTTGTTATCTAAAATCCTTTAAGCTGGATCATGACTCTGAGTTTCTTATGAATCGTTGTAGTTATTATTGTTTTTACTTGGATTCTTCCAAACCTTAATTTACGAGATACGTAGTTGGGTCCAGTCGTCTCTGTCGGGTTGTTGGTGTAATTCCAAAGTGGTTTCATTATTTTCACGATATCCACAATCTTATCATGTCTAACTTGAATGTTGATTCCCAATCTCAAAATTCAAATTCTGAAAGTGTTGAGAACTTGATCTTGATTATGCTGGCAAATCTGGTGTTGATTACCCCTCAAAACCAAGGACTGCTTTTTCCAAGCAACCCCCACGTGAAGGAGAATCCTTAATTAAGGATGAGAATTTACATAATTGGAGATTGAAATATTCCATTCTTCATCTATTCACCTTCACAAACCCAAACCAAAGGATAGATGTTCTTTTGTTCGTTTGGGTGAGGCATACTTTTTCGAGTCGACTTTTACTGCTGGTTTGCGTTTTCCGATTCATCCATTTGGAGAAGATTTACTTTCCCATCTAAAAATAGCTCATTCTCAAATTGCCCCTAATTCATGGAGAATTGTTTGGGAAAGGTGTGGCAATTTGAGAATGAGCTATCTTTAGATGGGAAAATAAATCTTCTACAAATGGATGAATCGGAAAACGCAAACCAGCAGTAAAAGTCGACTCGAAAAAGCATACCTCACCGAAACGAACAGAAGAACATCTATCCTCTGGTTTGGGGCTGTGAAGGTGAATAGATGAAGGAATGAAATATTTCAGTCTAAAATTATGTAAATTCTCATCCTTAATTAAGGATTTTCTTTCACGTGGGAGTTGCTTGGAAAAAGCAGTCCTTGGTTTTGAGGGGTAATCAACACCAGATTCGCCAGCATAACCAGGATCAAGTTCTTCAACACTTTCAGAATTTGAATCTTGAGATTGGGATTCAACATTCAAGTTATCTTCATGCACAGACATGATGTGATTGTGGATATCGTGAAAACAGTACCATTTTGGAATTACACCAACAACCCGACATAGACGACTGGACCCAACTACGTATCTCGTAAATTGAGGTTTGGAAAAATCCAAGTAAAAACAATAATAACTACAACGATCCACAAGAAACTCAGAGTCATGATCCAGCTTAAAGGATTTTAGACAACAACAAAAGAAAAAAAGAAGGGAGGTAAATAAATATTTATTTATTTATAGGAAAATCCTTTTTGAGTAACAATGAAATTCTAGTGAAAAAGTCCTACTAAAATTTGGAAGGGGGCTTGTAATAAAAAGGAAATAAATAAAATATAAGAAAGTATATATACATATTAGTCACTATTTCCTTGGTCCGAAACATACCCGGAAATAGGGGGCAACTGATAAGGAAAAATAAACCTAATATACATTGACGTAACGATAGTGGCAACTAAGTGTTCACCAGCCGCCAGACCTCTTCGACTTTCGAATGATGATATTTCGTTATCAATGATAAGATTTCCATTGGATAAAAATGATGACATTTCGTTATCAAGGATAAGATTTTTATTGGATAAGAATGATGATATTCCCTTATCAAGGATAAGGAAGTGACCATAAATATGAAGACGACTCTGGAATAAAGTACAAAAAAAAAAAAAAAAAAAAAAAAAAAAAAAAAAAAACTCCTATTAGAACGATTACGATAGAAATTCTTTCTCTAGAAACCCCCACTAACTTGATCGTAGGAGGGTCAATGGCCGACACCACACCGGTGTTTGACTTAGCCATCTTTGTTTTGCAGGAAACGGTGTCATACCAAGCCGGGGCGAATTTCAACCCCAACAGAATCAATTAATAATTCTAATGCTTGGTGATGGCAATCAACAAAACTGTTCAAACTCTTAAATATATAATCTGTAGATATATATATATATATATATATATATATATATATATATATATATATATATATATATATAGGAGAGGGAAGGAAGATAGGAGAAAGATAATTTTTTTTTTTTTAATGTGGGTAAACTTGTAATTTAATCTACTTAGATATTTTAAGAAAGTGCAGTAACTTTTAATGTATTGAGTCAAATAAGTTATTGATGTGGCGCATTAATAGTCGTAAGATTAATACATGTAGATACTTGGAGAGAACTTTTCTTGGAGAAGATCCGTTCCCCGGTACTATACCCCTGCTTCTCAAAAGAATGTAAGGGGTTCAAACCTCGATGGAGTCATGTGCGTGTGAGTACCAACTAGAAAAAAATAAATAATAAATAATAATAAATAATAATAATAATAATAATAAAATTGAACATTTTTATTTTTACCTTGCCAAGATACATGGTACTCCCACCTTCTACTCAGTGGCGTGGCCACAGAGGGACAAGTGGGGGCAACTGCCCCCACTGAACTTTTAATTTTTTTTATTATTATTATTATTTTTTTTATAGGAAGATTTTTATATATGTATACTAAAATTTAACAGTGCACACATATATATATATAATCAAAACTCGTTCACGGTTTTACACTTTCCCACAAAATATAATTTTTTTTTCATTTTCCCAAAATATTATATTCTACTTTCCCAAACAATATGATATTTTTTTTTGACTTTCTCAAAATATTATATTATTTCCTACTTTTTCCAAAAAAATAAAGATATTTTTTTTGACTTTACCACAAGCAAATGCGTTGTTTCCATCGCATTTTCAATTTTTCAGTCTTCAATATTTTTCTTTCTGCGAGTCTTCAACATTTCACAAATGCACAATCCAAAAAAAGCAAGCGGAGTAACCATACCACTTTACTAGTAAACAGAATCTCAGTAAGTCATACTATTTTTTTTTTATCATCTAAATTTACAATTATTATTTGATATTATAACTTTAATTAGAAAAATTATTAGTTATTTCTATCAAAATTATTTTAGGGCTTATTCTTTCAAAATTTAATTTGTATAATTGTGTTACTAATTATTATTCTATATATATGACTTAAGAATTTTTTTTTTATTTGCAGGCTTGCAGCCCAAATCAATGAAATCACATATTCACTTACTCTATCAAATTTTGTGATTGATTGGCTTAAATGGTTTTAACTTATAAGATTAGTTATCTTCATATCTTTGCTTTTTATTTTATTTTTAATATGAATGAATTTTTATTATGAGTCGATTGACAGACATGGTAGTTATTAAGAATGTTTCTTAATTCTTATCATGAAATTTTTTGGAATGAAATTGGTTATCAATTATCATGTAATTTAATTTTATTTATTTTTACATATGTGATATATAATATATTAGAATAGTTATATTTAAGTAACTATGTTTTTTTTTTTTTTTTTCATATCTTATTCTTCATTCATTGAATATGATTGTTTTTTTAGTATATTTATTTCATTATTTGAATGAACTTATTTTTGAAACAGCAATGAATAATTTGAAAAGATATTACAAAAGAATACAAGACTTATCATCCCCTCAACCTCAAGAAAGAAATGATGACAACCCAAAAAAAAAGTCATATGGAAATTGACTTACCAAATCTTCCTTCAGATCAACCTCAAGAAATAAATGATGACAACCCAAAAAAAAAGTCGTATGGAAATTAACTTTACCAAATCTTCCTTCAGATCGGGTTACGAATTAGGATTACAGATTACAATCCCAATATTCAAGACCAAATTCGCAGAGCATATATACTAAATGGTCCTTGTCAACCTCGGAAACATAAATTTTCACAAAAGAAATTTGGACAAGCATCAGTGTTAAGACGATTTAATCCTGATTGGTTTAATGATTATTCTAATTGGTTAGAATACAGTATTTCAAAATATGCATTATTTTGTTTATATTGCTATCTTTTTAAGCATAATATAGGAGAACAATCAGGTGGTGACTCTTTTGTTAGTGAAAGATTTTCAAATTGGAAGAAGAAAAACAGACTTCAAATTCATGTTGGAGGGCCAAATAGTGCCCACAACCAAGCTTGGAATTAATATGAAGCTTTAAAGAATCAAAAATCAACACATTCAAACAATACTTTTCAAGCAATCAAACCAGACTCGAATTGATTATCGAAAGCGTTTGACTGCATCAATTGATTTGTATTCGGTATTTGTTAGAGCAAGGGCTTGCATTTCGTGGTCATGATGAATCTGAGCATTCAAGTAATCAAGGAAATTTCCTCCAGCTTTTAAAGTTTCTTGCTAATCATAATGAGGATGTTAAATCAGTAGCATTAAAGAATGCTTCTGAAAATCTTAAATTAACCTCACCTGATATTCAAAAGGATATTGTGAATGTTGCTGCCATTGAAACTATTAGTGTTATTATTAGTGATATTGGAGATGAAATATTTTCTATCATGATTGATGAATCTCGTGACATATCAACAAAGGAACAAATGGCTATTGTATTTCGTTATGTGGATATGGATGCTGATGTAATTGAACGTTTTATAGATGTTGGACATGTTACAAGTACCACTGCTCTTTCACTTAAGATGGCAATTGATGAACTATTTTGTAGGCATGGACTGAGTATAACTAGATTGTGCGGGCAAGGATATGATGGAGCTAGTAATATGCAAGGCAAATTTAATGGTCTTAAAACACTAATTTTAAAGGAAAATGAATGTGCTTTTTATGTCCATTGTTTTGCTCATCAACTACAGTTGGCTCTTGTGAAAGTTGCAAAAAGTCATGTTGATATCACTACTTTTTTTAGCTATGTTGCTAATGTGGTCAATGTTATTGGGCCTTCATGTAAACGTCGTAAAAATTCTTCATGAAAAACAAGCTACCATGGTTATTGAAGCACTCAATAATGGTGAAATTGAAAGTGGATGGGGTCTTAATCAAAATACTACTTTGAAGCGTGCTAGTGATACACGTTGGGGCTCTCACTATGATACTTTAATCAGCTTGATTTCCATGTTCTCATCTGTTATTGATGTGCTTGAGATAATTATAGATGATGGATCATATGTTGAATAGAGATCTAAAGCAAAAATTTTATTGACACTCATGCAGTCATTTAGTTTTGTCTTTACTCTCCATTTAATGAGGGCTATTTTGGGAGTTACAAATGAATTGTCAAAGGCACTGCAAAAGAAAAATCAAGACATTGTAAATGTTATGTCCTTAATTAAAGTATGCAAGAAAGAACTTCAAATGATAAGAGAGAGTGGTTGGGATTCTTTACTCGATCAAGTTTCTTCTTTTTGTTAAAAACATGGTATTGAAGTTCCCAACATGAATGATACACTTGTAACTCCAGGGCGATCACGACGTAAAGCTAATGAAATCACAAATTTGCATTATTATCGTGCACAATTGTTCTATGCTGTGTTGGACATGCAACTTCAAGACTGAATAGTCGTTTCAGTGAGCCAAACACTGAGTTGCTTATTTGTACATCGTGTTTGTGTCCAGATGCTTCATTCGCTTCTTTTGATAAGGAAAAACTAATCCGACTTGCTAAATTTTATCCGAGAGATTTTGCTCCGTTAGACCTCCTGAAACTTGGTGATCAACTTAACACTTATATTATTGACATGTGATCTTGTTCGAAGAATGGTTAAGACAAAAAGAGACAAGGCTTATCCATTAGTTTACTTGTTTTTGAAATTGGCATTGATTTTGTTGGTTGCTACTGCCACAGTGGAGAGGGCTTTTTTTGCCATGAATATTTTGAAAACTCGACTGCGCAATCGAATGGAAGACCAATGGATGAATGATATGATAGTTGTGTATATTGAGAGAGGCATATTTAGTACTGTTGACAATGATGTTATTATTCAACGCTTTCAGAATATGAAAAATAGTCGATGGCAGTTGTGAATGTACTGAATAGAAATGTTATGAATCAATATTTTAATTTTTACATATATTATTTTGGTTCAAATTATATATATATATATATGTATGTATATATATATATATATCTATTATTGCTATTAAAAATTGCCCCCACTGAAAGAAATTCCTAGCTACACCACTGCTTCTACTTGTATTCTCATACAGAGTATCTCATAAAGTACCACTAATGAGTTGATAGCATTAGCGTGATTATTTGTGCTTTATTTACTTCACAATTCTTCTAATTTATTTATTAATTAAATTTTAGAACTAAAAATAAATAAATTGTTTTTAACATTCTCTAACTCTTCCAAAAACCCTAGTGTGTGGCATTGAAAGTCCAGTGGGACATTGTTTGTAAATGACATTAGCAGAGTAAGGTTGCAAATTAACCGAACCATCTCTAGTAGTTAGGCTTGGCACAAGCCCAGGGAATGCATTGCGTCAGATTTAGCCTAGGGAATGCATTAAATCAGATTTTAAAAGCCTTTTGATTCGGTATTTTCAAAATGAGGAATGCTAATTAGGTTGCTAATTAATTACATGTTTTTTATTATTATGTAATACCCCGATAATTTTAAAAGATTTATTAATTAGGATTAATTATTTTATTTTATTTTTCAATGATTTATTTTATTTTATTGAGTGCTAGATTAATTATCTTATTTTAATTAAGTTATATTTCGTGATTATGTATGATGATTGATTGTTTGTGTGGTTGATTATTGATTGAATTATTGGTGTGTTGATTTTATTGGTATTATATGACTTAGTTGTAAATTCTTGTTTGTTTATGTGCTTCATGTAATTAGTTATTTTAATTTCTGTATTTAATTAATTATCTTATTTATTTAAATTAATTGGATTGGGCTTAAGGAAAGTTGGACCAAAAGATGTGGTCTTGGGCTTGTATGAAACCTTATTGGGTTAATTAATGAAGGTCCGTGGTTATTTAATTATTTAAATGATCACTTTTATATCAATTATATTTATATATATATATATATATATATATATATATATATAATTATATATAAATATAATTAATTAATAATTGTTATGGAAAGATATATATATAGATATATATTTATTGATATTTATAAGTATATATGATTTAATTAACTAATGAGTTAATTATGGAAGGAATATATATTTATATATAATATATGTTTATAGATATAAATTATTTAAAGGTTATTATTTTAATTCATAATACTAGTTGGAATAGGATTTGGAATTTAAGGTGTATAAAAATACACATAAAGCTTTAGGGTTAAAGGTTTTACACGTTAGAAAAATAAAATAGACAGAGAGAGAGGAAGAAGAAGGGCTGCTGACAAGGAGGAGGTCGGATCTGAAAAGGAGGACGTCGGAATTGGAAGAGATAATTAAAGCTTGAAGCGTCGGTTTCGTTTCGAAACCTTCAGGCGAGTTTTCTCTATTTTTCCTCTTAGAACCTATAAGGATTTCATCTTAAGTATTAAGGCTCTAATTAAATTATTAATTTGGATTAATTAAAAGCATCAAGTTAATTTATTTTATTAAATTGTGTTTAGATATGATTATTTAAAAGTATGAATTATTATATATTTTTAATTTTGGATTATTGGATTTTATTTGTATATGTAGATGTTGGATATATATATTAAAATCAATGTATAGGTGGAACTGTGACCTAAGGGGATTAATTTTGGTTTTTATATTTTCTGGAATTTTTCTGTACTTTTCAGAATATTTTTAGAATTTGTTTTGTAATTTTTTTATATTCTGGAATTTATTTTAGAATTATTTTTATTAAATTTTAAATTAATTCTATGCACTCTGTGTGAATCGGCGCATAAATCAGGAGATGGGTGATTCGAGGTATGATCTAGTGTGGTAGAATACATAGTAAAAGGTTACATCACTGATCTAGGCCATTGGAATAGTTTAAATATAAGTGGAATGATTCGGTGCATTACGGTGTACATAAAAGAGTGCGCATGTGAATCTGGACCATGGATTAAGTTTGGTCAACAGAAGATTTATCTGGTGTGGGTGCATACATGTGAGCTCAAGTGAACTAATCTGGTGTGGGTGCGTTTGTGTGAGCTCAAGTGAGCTAATTAAGTGTGGGCGCGCTCACAGTAGTGTTTGAGCTTAGCCAATTATTTTGTCTGTTTGTGACATAAAATTAAAACGGTCATAACTAAGTCATCTTAAATCGAAATTGGGTCATTCTTGAGCTCAAATTCAAGGATTTTTCGTCCTCTTTCCAATGGTACCAATTTCATTATCAGATTCTTATCCTAATAAGAGATATTTACGTTTTAGTGAGACGGTGTCGGAAAACTATTTAAACCGGTATGGAGTATTTAAAGGAAACTATTTCTGACATATTTAGTTGCACTAATTTGTGTAAATATAATAAATTAATAATTTGTTATGGAAGGAAGTGTATATATATACCCATATATAAATAATTATATATATATATATATATAATTATTTATATATGGGTATATATAGTTTAATTTGTCTATGAGTTGTATGAAAGGATGAATATATATATATATGTATGTATGTATGTATATTGATTTTAAATAATCAAGGATTATTAAAGAAGGTGTTAAACACATATATACATTAAATAACATATGTGTAGGTATATATATATATATAAATCATTTAAGATGATTAATATTATCATTCTTATTTGGCATATCTTAATAGGCTGGTTGTTAAATTAATGATATGCGTATAATATGCATGTGATGGCTATGTATGATTTAGCGTATTGTTAATTTTAAAGTTAATTCATGGTTAAAGTGTGGGCATGGATGAATTGTTAAATGATTAAATATATTACCTAAATATTTGTATGAATATAATACATATATGGAAAGCATGGATGAATTGCTAATTAAATGTATGAATAAATATACCTGTGGAGGCATGGTTGAATTGCCAATGTATAAATATACATACACGGAGGCATGGTTGAATTGCCAATGTATAAATAAATATACTTATGGAAGCATGGTTGAATTGCCAATATATAAATAAAAATATTTACAATGGTATGGTTGATTTGCCAAAGCATAATTACGTTGTTATGTGTTAGATGATTAAAATATCATCTATGGTTGTTGTATGTATGGATTGGATTAGGGTTAGATATTCTTAAATGAGAATAGTTTAGTACTTACTGGTTAGTGTATTATTTTACATTAATAAAATAATATTGGGGAAGACGTGGATGATTTGTCAAAACTTGGATTTTGGATATGTGATTTAAACAATTAAAATCATTATCGGGTTGGGATTAAATAGAGTATTTCTTTTATTATAATTTGTTGTTTAAATGATTAGACAACTGACTAGGATGGGATTAAGGTCAAAGGAGTTTTTATAAATTGAAATGGTAGATTGGTCTAGGTATGAATATTATTTTAATAATTATTTAATAGGTATGAAAATTTAATAAACCTATTAGTGGATGTGATTAGTATAGTATATATAATTATATATAGACATGCATATCGTGCTTTATTAAAGTTAAAACTTTATTAGGTTTGGTTTTGATCAGAGATGATCTGCTTATTGGTTTTCAGAGGCCTGGTAGAGTGAACTTGCTCGTAGGGTTTAACCCACGATTTATTTTTCAGGTTATTAGAGGTTCCAGTCTCGAGGTTGAGGATCCGCAGCTGGGAGACTGTCATTCGTCTATTCATCTTGTGTACTTTTAAATAGTATTGGATTATTGGATAATGTTTTAAGGGGTCCTTGAGTTATGGGATTTCCGAATTGTAATTGTTGGAGAATCATTAAGTAATATTTATTTATTAGTTTTCTTCAGCGGTTTATTTATTCTTTATTATTCATCTTTGTATTCTGTGCTTGTTAAATACTTAAATTGTTTTGATATCCCTTGATTTTGTGCGCGGACTTGATCAATCCGTGTTCCAAAATTAGGGGGTATCACAGTTGGTATCAGAGCACTCCAGGTTCAAGTGTCCCTAGGGTGTCTTTTGTTGTGTGACTTCCGCGTTGTGTACTCTTTTACTTAGAGCTTAAGTTTAGGATTCATTGTATTCTATATTCGGTCCGTTAGTGTGTCCTAACGGTAAATCATTGAGTCTTATCAGGAAAATGGTAAGACACCGATTTAGAAGGTATTGGTAAATCGTTGAGTCTTCCCCTAATTTTGAAGTATGGGTTTTATGGATTTATGCACCAATAAAATAATATGGAGGTATTTTAGGGACGGATTAACGGAATAGTTAAGTCCTACCTATTTATTTATGAATTGTATGGTTTAATACACCGGTATGGGACGGTGGCATTTCAGGGACGGATTAACCAAAGAAGTTAAGTCCTACCTATATATTTATAAGGGAACGGATTAACCATAGCGTTAAGTCCTACTTATTCGTGTCAGGTCAACGGAATAGTTGGATGGTATGCCATTGAAATAATATGGTTGGATAGTTTACTTTTATGTGGATATAATGGATTATATATATATATATATATATATACATACATACATACATACACACACACATATATGAGCCATGATATAAGCTTGAGTCTCAGGATCAGTGGTTAGGATGGAGGCGTATATTGCCGATTGAGATGGGTAGCTGGGTTTAAGGATGTGTGGGCTCTGGTAGAAGGAGGACTCGTAACCACCTTTGTGTGCGTTTTACATGAGATACCCACTATCCGGTTGAAACTGCTTTAGTCCAGTGAGAGTCTCTAGTGTATACTTATATTTATCAATTATATAAATATGGAATTAGCTAATTACGTGATGTGTCTGCTAATAATGAATATGTGTGGATGGGTTAATTTCCACACGGATAGAAGGAATAATGAAATTTGAAATTAAATAATCAAAGTTTTTATTTCATGGATTTGTGAATTCCGAGGACGGAATTCCGTTTGTTAGGGGGGAAGAATGTAATACCCCGATAATTTTAAAAGATTTATTAATTAGGATTAATTAATTTATTTTATTTTTCAATGATTTATTTTATTTTATTAAGTGCTAGATCAATTATCTTATTTTAATTAAGTTATATTTCGTGATTATGTATGATGATTGATTGTTTGTGTGGTTGATTATTGATTGAATTATTGGTGTGTTGATTTTATTGGTATTATATGACTTAGTTGTAAATTCTTGTTTGTTTATGTGCTTCATGTAATTAGTTATTTTAATTTCTGTATTTAATTAATTATCTTATTTATTTAAATTAATTGGATTGGGCTTAAGGAAAGTTGGACCAAAAGATGTGGTCTTGGGCTTGTATGAAACCTTATTGGGTTAATTAATGAAGGTCCGTGGTTATTTAATTATTTAAATGATCACTTTTATATCAATTATATATATATATATAATTATATATATATATAATTAATTAATAATTGTTATGGAAAGATATATATATAGATATAAATTTATTGATATTTATAAGTATATATGATTTAATTAACTAATGAGTTAATTATGGAAGGAATATATATTTATATATAATATATGTTTATAGATATAAATTATTTAAAGGTTATTATTTTAATTCATAATACTAGTTGGAATAGGATTTGGAATTTAAGGTGTATAAAAATACACATAAAGTTTTAGGGTTAAAGGTTTTACACGTTAGAAAAATAAAATAGACAGAGAGAGGGGAAGAAGAAGGGCTGCTGACAAGGAGGATGTCGGATCTGAAAAGGAGGACGTCGGAATTGGAAGAGATAATTAAAGCTTGAAGCGTCGGTTTCGTTTCGAAACCTTCAGGCGAGTTTTCTCTATTTTTCCTCTTAGAACCTATAAGGATTTCATCTTAAGTATTAAGGCTCTAATTAAATTATTAATTTGGATTAATTAAAAGCATCAAGTTAATTTATTTTATTAAATTGTGTTTAGATATGATTATTTAAAAGTATGAATTATTATATATTTTTAATTTTGGATTATTGGATTTTATTTGTATATGTAGATGTCGGATATATATATTAAAATCAATGTATAGGTGGAACTGTGACCTAAGGGGATTAATTTTGGTTTTTATATTTTCTGGAATTTTTCTGTACTTTTCAGAATATTTTTAGAATTTGTTTTGTAATTTTTTTAAATTCTGGAATTTATTTTAGAATTATTTTTATTAAATTTTAAATTAATTCTATGCACTCTGTGTGAATCGGCGCATAAATCAGGAGATGGGTGATTCGAGGTATGATCTAGTGTGGTAGAATGCATAGTAAAAGGTTACATCACTGATCTAGGCCATTGGAATAGTTTAAATATAAGTGGAATGATTCGGTGCATTACGGTGTACATAAAAGAGTGCGCATGTGAATCTGGACCATGGATTAAGTTTGGTCAACAGAAGATTTATCTGGTGTGGGTGCATACATGTGAGCTCAAGTGAACTAATCTGGTGTGGGTGCGTTTGTGTGAGCTCAAGTGAGCTAATTAAGTGTGGGCGCGCTCACAGTAGTGTTTGAGCTTAGCCAATTATTTTGTCTGTTTGTGACATAAAATTAAAACGGTCATAACTAAGTCATCTTAAATCGAAATTGGGTCATTCTTGAGCTCAAATTCAAGGATTTTTCGTCCTCTTTCCAATGGTACTAATTTCATTATCAGATTCTTATCCTAATAAGAGATATTTACGTTTTAGTGAGACGGTGTCGGAAAACTATTTAAACCGGTATGGAGTATTTAAAGGAAACTATTTCTGACATATTTAGTTGCACTAATTTGTGTAAATATAATAAATTAATAATTTGTTATGGAAGGAAGTGTGTGTATATATATATATATATATATATATATATATATATATGTATGTATGTATGTATATTGATTTTAAATAATCAAGGATTATTAAAGAAGGTGTTAAACACATATATACATTAAATAACATATGTGTAGGTATATATATATATATATAAATCATTTAAGATGATTAATATTATCATTCTTATTTGGCATATCTTAATAGGCTGGTTGTTAAATTAATGATATGCGTATAATATGCATGTGATGGCTATGTATGATTTAGCGTATTGTTAATTTTAAAGTTAATTCATGGTTAAAGTGTGGGCATGGATGAATTGTTAAATGATTAAATATATTACCTAAATATTTGTATGAATAGAATACATATATGGAAAGCATGGATGAATTGCTAATTAAATGTATGAATAAATATACCTGTGGAGGCATGGTTGAATTGCCAATGTATAAATATACATACACGGAGGCATGGTTGAATTGCCAATGTATAAATAAATATACTTATGGAGGCATGGTTGAATTGTCAATATATGAATAAAAATATTTACAATGGCATGGTTGATTTGCCAAAGCATAATTACGTTGTTATGTGTTAGATGATTAAAATATCATCTATGGTTGTTGTATGTATGGATTGGATTAGGGTTAGATATTCTTAAATGAGAATAGTTTAGTACTTACTGGTTAGTGTATTATTTTACATTAATAAAATAATATTGGGGAAGACGTGGATGATTTTTCAAAACTTGAATTTTGGATATGTGATTTAAACAATTAAAATCATTATCGGGTTGGGATTAAATAGAGTATTTCTTTTATTATAATTTGTTGTTTAAATGATTAGACAACTGACTAGGATGGGATTAAGGTCAAAGGAGTTTTTATAAATTGAAATGGTAGATTGGTCTAGGTATGAATATTATTTTAATAATTATTTAATAGGTATGAAAATTTAATAAACCTATTAGTGGATGTGATTAGTATAGTATATATAATTATATATAGACATGCATATCGTGCTTTATTAAAGTTAAAACTTTATTAGGTTTGGTTTTGATCAGAGATGATCTGCTTATTGGTTTTCAGAGGCCTGGTAGAGTGAACTTACTCGTAGGGTTTAACCCACGATTTATTTTTCAGGTTATTAGAGGTTCCAGTCTCGAGGTTGAGGATCCGCAGCTGGGAGACTGTCATTCGTCTATTCATCTTGTGTACTTTTAAATAGTATTGGATTATTGGATAATGTTTTAAGGGGTCCTTGAGTTATGGGATTTCCGAATTGTAATTGTTGGAGAATCATTAAGTAATATTTATTTATTAGTTTTCTTCAGCGGTTTATTTATTCTTTATTATTCATCTTTGTATTCTGTGCTTGTTAAATACTTAAATTGTTTTGATATCCCTTGATTTTGTGCGCGGACTTGATCAATCCGTGTTCCAAAATTAGGGGGTATCACATATTACGAGACATTTAAGATATAAATTTATAGGACAAAAGTGTGCTCTTTCTCCTAAGTTGATCTGTATTATATATACATAGTATGTCAAAAAGGAGAGTGTAGCTGGTTGTATATGTAGATTGAGCAATCTCTGTAATTTTAGGAATCATAACGGATTAAGAGCTACTACATCCTCTACTGCATAAAATATTTTCTTGTTTATCACGTTTTACTTACAAAAATAAAAAGAATAAATTATAATGACACTCCTGATTTGTTATAAAGACAAACCATATGCTACGTACAAGTTAAGTACCAATAAAAAATTGAATCCAAACATGCCCCTAAAAGATGTGAAAAGTATATTTTGTACCCAACAGCACACCACCATCGACCAACCACCCCAATTTCACCTCAATTCCCACTTGGACATCGGATTATTTCTTAGGCACACGAGGAGCTGGCCTAACATCTTTTTAACCCTAACAAACCCACCACCAAATTCCCAGCCCTCTCCGCCCCCAAGTCCTCACCACCAAGGAAATCGTCGCCATTGAACCCTCGAATCTGGCCACCGAATCGGATGGAGAATTTGGATGCATCAAATCGGGATCCACTTCCCCGTGCACTCACTCAAGCTAAACTCATTTAAGTCAGTACTTTGAGCAAGATTTCTTTGAAGTCTTTCTTTATCATGTTGCAAAAGTCAGTACAACCTTTTGCAAAGGAACTTTCCTTTGCAAAAGGTTGGAGCGAATTATCAATTAACTCTTCTTATTTCGATTCGGTCCAACCTTTTCGTAAAAGGGGTTTAAAATCACATGACATAAGAACAAGTCAAAATTATCAAAGAATTTGTATTAATCTAGCTAACAACACACCTTATAATAAACTTTCTTAATTTTTTTTTTTTTTTTTTTTTTTTTTTTTTTAAAAAAAAAAACACAATAACAACAACAACAAAACTAAGAATGAGTATAGTTAGCCAAAGGACATTGGTTAGTTATATTTAAACAGAATGATTATAGTTGACGTTTACAATCAAAAAATAATCTAAAAAAAAAAAATTCTAAAAAAGAAGCTCATTCATCTTCCTGGTAAGTTTGTTTTTAACAACAACATGAAGCAACTATACTAAATATTCATTCATCTTCCTCAGCAGGTCGCTCCAACTTCCTCTTCCTTGTTGACACATTGTGTGCAGTCTCTTCACAGTTAGTCCTGCATACCAATTATGAAATGAAAAACAAAATTTAGAACAACATATACCAGCAAAACCTAATTGGATTAAATAAAAAATTGAGAAAAAAAAATAAAAATAAGGTAATGTTTGTGGCCAGGTGTAAGTGACGGTGGGTGTTTTAGTCTTTTCACTTATTAACCCCACAAAAAGTCCAACTAAGTAAGAAATTGATCCTGATGCCTTAGGAAACATCATATCTAAAGTTCAAATCCTTTTAGGTCCAAAATTTTTTTGTGGAATGGGAGGTGTAAGGATCATCTTTAAAAAAATATATAGCCCTTTGCAAGCAATATAAACTATGTTTATTCTATAAGGGTTTATTTCATGTTATAAGAGATTCTGTGGTTGGTAAATTGAATAATAAGGTATTATATCACGGTTTGATTTTGTTTTAATTTTTATAATAGACTGATTTAATTTCACAATGTATTTAACCCGAAGACTTAATCGAACCGTGTGCACCTAAATGTAATATTTTAATTCCATTGTAAGCTTTCGTGGACATTCATTTTATTAGCCTTGAAAATATTGTCAAATATTTATATGGGGCCAAACGTGTAATATAAAATTAAAATTCTTTAAAAACTAAAATTTATTGACAATGCAAGCAGAAGGAGACGATTATAAATAGAAAATAGATAGAAAAATAAAATAAAATAAAAAACTATTCACTAGACTACCTTGTTCTTGGAGGAGGCTGCCTATCAACCTGGTTAGAAAAATGGCATTTGTTGCATTCGCTGGCGCCATAGAATTCCATGAAACCGCCATAGAATCTCAAGACATCGCCACAGCGACAACTAAAACCAAACATCTGAAAAACAAACAAACAAATATATTTTATTCGGATTATAAATAATAATAATAATAATAATAGAAGAGAAAGAAGATTAAAGAAAATAGTTACCAAATCGGTGTTCTGAGTGCGTGCCGCTGCTGAAGTGGAGCGAGAAGAAGATAGGAAAAAGAAAATAAAAATAAACATATTAGGCACTTGTTATGTTTGTCATAGTGCAAAAATATATATTTTATTCTGAATTCGTGTATGTTATCATTTTAGTGAAAACTTAAGTATTGTTCTTATTTATAAAATTTTAAAAATGTGATTTATATTTACTTGAACTTTCATCATCAGAACAAGATAAAAATAAAAATAAAAAAATAAAAAACCTTAGAAGAATACAATACCTTGGCGGGATGTTGAAGTCGACCATAGCCTTACAAACTAGACATGCAACCCAGAAATTAGCCCCGTAGGGCATCTTGATATGATACGGATTGCCGCATCCACAGGTGAAAACCTCAAAATAGCTGTGCCGGAAGTTGGGCCGTGGACGGACGGCAGAAAGGGGCTTGGCACTGATGGGCACGGCGGTATTGGGGTGGGGGTGGGGAAGGGCGGTGAGAGTGAGCTGATTCAGATTGTCCATGTTTTCAGGTTAATGCTGCAGCAGCTTGGCTTAACGAGTATATATATATATATATATATTACGTATAAGAAACCCATACCGAATATGTAGTTTCCTTAATCGTCCTTCTTGTTTGTTACTAGAATTACCTAAAATATAAGTTACTAAAATTATGTCATGTACTAAAATATACTCCGTACTCAGTTAAGAAAAATTCCAATTTTCCCATTGATTTATTATTATTATTATTATTATTATTATTGGCTTATAAATTGATCCGCATGACCTAATATATTGCTTTTATACTCCCTCCTTGTTTGTTTTTTTGTGTTTTTTGAATGAAAATGTGCTATTGAGGTCAAATTTGTAACAAGTATAGTGCTAAGTACATTTCATTTATTAGTCATTAGATACCTTAAGTGTATATAGGGTGTACGCGGTTTGGATTGGACCAATTTTAAATTATGTTTGAAACCAAATCGATCGTAACAATTTTATAAAAATTGAAACCGAACCGAATCACGAAACCAATAGAAACAAATCGAACCAAACCATGAGAAAATGGTTTGATTTTATTCGGTTTCACGGTTCTAAGCTTTTTTATAATTCAATTTACTGTATATACAAAATTAAAAATATATATTATAAATTATATAATTTTCTATTATATATTATAATATATAATTGAGTGGTTAAAAGATTAATCTTATTATTCTATTATTTATACAATACAAAATATATAAATATATATACAATTCATAAATAGTTCGGCTTGGTTTGATTTGCTCTTTGTAGTATGTCAAACTGTTTATAAACGATTTCATTCTTTAATTGGAACCGTACCAGAGCCAAATAATGAAAAAATCAAACCAAATTTACCAGTTTTGTTTGGCCTGGTTTGATTTATTGATTCAATTGATTTTTTGTGCACCCCTAGACGGTATTCACATCTAAAATGATTGAATTTTTTTGGGGGTTAAAATCATAATATCTCCATCTACTTTCAAAACCGTGCATAAAATCTCCAATAGGATTAAAAAAAAACCCTAAACTAACAAAATTTATCAGGTTTCCCCAAATGACTCATTAAATGAGTTGTGAAATATCAAATTTGATCTTAAAAAAATACGTTGGGGTATTTTTGTGATTTTAAAATAATAATTGTAGCCTTATATAATATTAAATATCAAGGTCAAATATGACATTTCACAACCTATTTAACGGGTTGACTACGAATTTAGAGTGCCTTGATAAGTTTTGTTAGTTTGGAGGGTTTTTTAATTGAGATTATTACTTATAAACGGTGCTAACAACTTATCTTTATTATTTAATGGAGTTAAAGTCTCATAATTTTAAAAGTATGAAGTTGATTAAAATGCTGATGTGAATATGGAAAACAATGTTTACCCTCACATAGGTACCACTTTTTATATACAGAGATAACATTTTTTGTGCATCAGATACCACTTTTGTTTTAAGCATAGAGTTACCATTTTTTTGTACAATACAAAAAGTGATACCTGCATGTACAAAAAGTGATACTTTAATTAGAGAAAATATAGATCATTAACACCAATGTAATAATCCTTTTTTAATTCTACTTGGAGTTCTAGGCAAGTCCCATACCCACAAGCATCAGATACCACTTTTGTTTTAAGCATAGAGTTACCATTTTTTTGTACAATACAAAAAGTGATACCTGCATGTACAAAAAGTGATACTTTAATTAGAGAAAATATAGATCATTAACACCAATGTAATAATCCTTTTTTAATTCTACTTGGAGTTCTAGGCAAGTCCCATACCCACAAGCCCACAAGCCCATCTGGTTCACAAGATCTCTTTAAAAAAGGACTTCTTTATGACTACTCCATATATGTAAAAGCGCGGCAAGTTCATCGACGAGTGAGCGATTCATGAATCAGAGAGAAAATATGGATGATATGGAACTGGAGATAGAGAAAACAAGGTTACTTGGCTTGGCCAGAGACTTCGGATTCGACTATGAATCTTCCAAGATGTGTTTGGATCATTTTGTTCATCTATACGGTATTCCGTCTCTTCTTAAAACCCTAGAATACATATACGTCATATGCCTATATATATATATATATATATATATATATATGTATGTATGTATATACTAATGATCTCTTAAAGTATGAAGGGGAATTGAAGCCTTGGAATTGGAAAGATTTTTAATTTTGTGAGTTGATTTTCTCCAATTCCACAAAATTTTAATTTCACGCTACCGATCACAGTATTTTCAAACCTTTGTCTTACATAGCCTTAAAAAACTTCAACGGTTCATATGCTTCATAAAAAACCCATAGTTATTACTCATGGTTTGCTATATTATTTATTTCTTAAAATTGGGCCTAATTTTAGTTCATTAAAATCCCCAACAATAAGCCACTGATTTCCCAGCTTTACCCTTCCTCTGTCCATCATTCACACTAGCTTATAGTAAAAAGCATGTTAGGTGTTTGATGACACATTATAATAAGTACTTTTTATAATTAAATTATTTTTTAAAAAAAATAATAATCTAAAATATTCAATCTCTACTCAGAAAGAAAGTTTTAAAAGCTCCATAGCATATTTAGAAAAGCAATCCTAAACAATCCCGAACGTTGAATTCTTGAAGTTTTTTTTAGGCTGAGTAGGGCCAAAGTCACAAAGGTTGAAAATGCACTCTGATGGTGTTTTTTTTGCTAAGTACCTTTCATGTGGTAATATTAATTAATTTTGGAAATTAAATAGGTATAAAGTGGTTTTGTAATATTTGGAAAAGGAGATAAAGTGAGTTTGGAATGTTTCCTTTTAGATTATTATAAAAGGTGTGGATAAAAATGTAGATTTATATGTATGGACTTGTTTTAGTGGAATTGTGATTGTGTGTTTCAATTTTAAAACTATTGCATTTTATTTTAGATTGGTTGAATGTGAATTTGGGTGTAGTTGAGTTATATGAAAAACAATTTTCATATCAGTAATATATATTTGGAATTTTTGAAAATGAATATGAAAGAGTTTCACGAATTGGTAATTTTCAGAATTATTTTCATTTTTTCATTGGAGTTGAATTCTTAAAGCAGTCATTTCTTGAGAATTTAGTACATCCTTTGTGCACTTATTTTTTGCGAATTTTAGAATGGAGATGATGAAACTTTGTTTTCATGTAAATTTATGCATAATATTAACTATTGGCATCATTTAGTCAATCCCTCAATGGTGGATGTTTAAACAAATTACAAGAGAAAAAAGACTAGAAACTATTCCCCATTGGAATGAACCATTGATGTTGGATGTTGATACTCATAACAGTTTGCGAATTTGAGAGAAAGTAAAACTAAATTTAGTGAAAAAAATGTAAGTTCTAAACTGATGAAAGTAGAATTTATGGCTGACTATAACCATGATGAAGCATATTGGTGGTCTAGTTGCGATTGTTATGATCGGTTATCACATTCTTGTGAAGGCGATAATGGACGAGAATTTATCACATTGGAGCACTGTGGTTTTGATTTTCTTGGGGCGGTGGCTGAATCAATGCAATCCTGTCCTAATAAGGACAGTCATGTTCCTGCTCAAAGTTCACGTAAACCTTGTGCAACAATGGCGTCGGTAAGGTTCCTCCCTAACTTTTCTATTCATGTTGATCCTATTTTTTGTGGGCTGTGAAAACACACCACTTACTGTGTTTTTTTGGGTAGCTTTTTTCAGTAGTTTGTACTGTTGCCGCATAATAACCATTTATTAATTATGTATCTGGACAGCTTGGATCTAAGGATTGTCCGATCATTATTCTTGATGAGTCAGTGACTCCGCCAAAATACAAAAGTGTTGTGCAACAGAAAAAACCAGGTCCACCTCGAAAATCATCCTGGTACAATCCTTGTTTAAAAAAGGATCTAAAAAAGGATTTACATTTGTCTGACCTACAAACGAGTGTTTTGAACTTAGTATCCCTTAAGGACGCAAATCAAGAGTAAGTCCATATGCACATTTATATTTCTACTACTATATATATAGGTAATTATTGTTTTACTTACCACCGGATATTTATATCTTTTGAATTTCAGCGAGGTTTTAGTGAATCTGCACCACTACACTCTTACCAGGGGTCAAATCAATAATTTGTTAAGCAGTGCTGGGGTTGCATGCCCGGTGAGTGTGGTTCTAACAATGGATGGTTATAAATGCATTTAATATATGAAACACAATCTAATATTTTTATGTGTCAGATTGTGGATGTGATCGTCAGATCCTTGATCGGGAAGAGTTGGATGCATAGGAGAGATTGGTTCATCCCACACGATGTTCCTGTAAGTTGTGTATGATTTTTAATTAATTGTGTGAAATTTACCGATGGTATATTGTTGATTTGGTATGCATTGCAGTACGCACTGGCTGTGGTGCACGGAAAATCAGATGAACAACGCAAAGAGGTTTTTAAGAACTTGTGGGAGTCATACCAAAGCGATCGGATGGTTAAAACGGTTCATGTTGTGCATTATAGAAGGGTATGCATGTGTGCTTTCCATATTTTTCTAAAAACAGTGTAAAATTTCTTACACTGATTTTTTCATTCATGTGTTCCAGTTTTTCTTTCCGCTTGTTATTCATGGACATTGGAGCCTCTTTGTTATCGATCTCGACCGCAAGACCATTTACCATATGGACTCCGGCTCGGCTGCAGTCCTCAAACACAGCCCGTATGGGAAAATAATGGTAATGAAAATTTCAGTCAATTAAGTAACTCGAGTATAAATATTGTCTTCTCAAATCTTGGAATTTTTGTTTGAATTACAGGTCGAATTTTTAGAATTTATATTTACTCGTTCTCATGAGGGCGGATCCGTACTTCATTCTCGTA
Organism: Cornus florida; assembly: GCF_030987335.1. NCBI lineage: Eukaryota > Viridiplantae > Streptophyta > Magnoliopsida > Cornales > Cornaceae > Cornus > Cornus florida. Next base: position 14,637,864 of record NW_026775573.1, on the reverse strand, counting down.
TGGGAAATTTCAAAACAGTTGAAATTAAGGTTCCCAAACAGACTGACCAGTATGTAATTTCTTTTGTATGTTCCAAGTTTTTGCATGAAAAGACTCTGTTTTTGTATCTTTTTTTTCAATTCGTTAAAGTTTTCATTTTTTCCCGTCACTTTATTAATTATTGTGAACCGATCAATTTGAATTATAGTGTTAGCTGCGGTGTTTTTATGATAAACTACATGAAAAGTTTCCGAGGACAAGCTGAGATAAAATTGCCTACGGTATGTTTATACAAACTCTCAACCATCCATACAACATTAATTATCAATATATATATATATATATATATATATATATATATATATATATGAATGTCTAAACGAAATTTGGATGCTCTTGCAGGTAGTTTCGTCGGAAATGCGAAAGCAAATAGCGTTGGATCTATTGTTAGATGATTGTAATTTACAGAAATATTTTTTGTTAGAGGCAGCCAAAGGAGCCAAAGGAGGACAGTAAAGTTGAAAATTTTGCTTGATTTTTTTTAACCATAATATATTTTGGATTCAAGTTGAAATATCATACAATTTTTTTACACATCTGGATTTTGTATTTCAGGTTTCTTATGTAGAAGATTTCACGAATACCCAACTCTGTTAAATATTGTGAAAAACAGATCTGTAGAATATATAAAGTTCTTCATTACTCTGTAACCACAAATATAAAGATAGTCTCCGTAGACGATAATCAAGCAAATAACTCTTTGTTTGATAGTAAAATATTTTTTTGTGTTTTCAAGTATTTGTTGTTGTAAAATATTTACAAAGAAAAAAATTCTTAAAACTTAACAAAAATAACAAGTTATTTTATACACGCCCAAATGGATTTGATTTCAAACTCAATCCTTTAAATATTTTTCGAAGTTAAATAAAAAATTGACAAGTATGATAAGATGATATGTGAGATTTTAACAAACTCATAACAAAACTAAGGATCAAAATCACCTTAGCTAGCAAAATCAAATTGTGATGACATAACAAATAATTGCATTACAAAAGAAGTTTATGCCACGAGCAAAAAGATTGCATTACAAAATATATTTATCCCACGATACACATTTTGAATTTTAATTTAAGATTGTGTCGTGAATTTGATATGTCAAACAATTACACTTATTTCTTTCGAAGAAGTTGGGAATGACTAAAGGCATATTTGATTCAATATTCAACAAAATATTGCTACAAGAGTCTCAGTTGAGCTTTCTTTAATATTTTGATTTGGCTGAATAACACACTTTTTGCTTACGTCTTTCTTTAATATTTTGATTTGGCAAGTGAATAGCAAACACTTTTTTGCTTACATCGTGATTCCAACTCCTCCTCTCTTCTTTAAAGAGGAAAAAGTTACACCATTAAACTAAAAGTTCTTTCGTCTCTCATGTTACCTTTAGGTTGTGATTTTTTTATTTTGATAATTATCTTGCAAGTCTTGTTGGACAAAATATAATGGTTTTTTGATCATTGTATTTAGGGGTTGGCAATTTACGTCCAAACTTATTAAATTGTTCAAATTTGTTCATTAAAATTAAATTATTTAGGCACCCAAATTTAAAATAATGAATAAAAAGTGAGTATTCGTATAATTTAATTGTCAATAATAAGTTAAGAGTGGATACCCATCTTAACCCGTTAAAACAAAATCCTTATTTCTTTCTCCTCCATTTTCTACATCTTTGCTTCTCTTTTTATCTTTTTCAATTTTTTTTCGCTTTCCTCCGTTTCTCTCTCTTCTCTCATCTCTTCCCTTTCTCTCTTTGGTCTCTTCCTTTTTTTCTTTTTCTTTTTTCTTTCTTTGTGTTCTCTCCCTTTTTTTCTGTCTCCTCCGTTATCGACCTAGGTGTAAGTTCTACTTACCTATTTAACACTCGACCCATTTATGACCCGCTATAAATATATTGATAATGGACTATTGACTCATTCATGACTAGCCCAAAACTCACCCAAACCTACCACCCAATTGCCACCCCTAATTGTATTGGTATTCTAGGCTTAGGGAGAGACAGAAGCTCATATAAGTGTGACATACATCTCATGTTAGGAACCGGTTTAAACACTCCATTGAACTATATAGCACAACGTGTATGCAGTTAGCATAGTGAATTCATTTGATATGCTCAAAATTGTACATGTCTGTTGTTATATATATTCAATTGATACACATAATGTACAGTTCATGAAGACTTATCAGAACGTTTGCTCAATGATTGATTAAACGGGTTTAGCTCAAGTAGGTGCCCGTCACAAATGGATTTCTTTTTATTTGGAGGGTTCCGTGCATTAAACGATGTCGTTTTGGTGCATCCCATACTGAGACCATGAGCAGCTTTGTTTTGGTGCACACCACCACAGCACCGTGTCAAAAGACCTTTCAATGCCTGAAAGAAATGGAGAATGTAAAAACAACTTATTAATTAAAGATGAACAGTTTAATTAAATATGAACCCCACGTCAACATTTAAGCAGCCATGTAGATTCACTTTACAGAATCTGCATTGTTCAAGAATTTAGAACCAAGAATTACATTCCTCGTGAAGCTAATGAGATGTCTCGACAACATGACAATGGGATATAGATGACAAATTTATTAACATTTTTTAAAATTATTTTTTGTTATGTGCATTACGAGTGAATCATACAAAAATTTATATAATATATTATACAAGAGATAATTTTACTTACCCCTCCTTCGAGATTAAGCCTAATTATAAATAGTACTCTTAATCTTTCAAAAATTACAAAAACCTCCCCTTAATGTGCGTGACAATAAATTTCCATGAAATCCTTTTCAAATGACTAAAATACTCTTATTTTATAAAATAAAAAATTAACAAAATGACAAAATTACCCACCAAGCTTACAACATCTCGCTCCTCTCTCGCACATCTATTCACCATCTTTTTATCAACCACCCACCACCTCCACTACACCTCTGCCACTCCAACCCACCATTCCCGTCACCCATTACCCACCACCTTCTCAGGTATTTCTCCTATGAGTCGTCGTCGGGGAGGGCGGTGGCATGGTCGCAGTAGACTCCTGACCATGAACATGGATATGGATTGAATAGGTTCCACTGTGGATGGTGCGCTGAGGAGGAGGAGGTTGCTCTGTCGGAGGCGAGAGGCTCCATTGATTCCGACGACCGTAGCCTCCATCGATTCCAATCCTGCCAATTATTAGTTAATTTATTAGAATCTATCCTCTGTCACATTGAACCATTTTCTCTTTGCTTTTCATCTTTTTTTTCTTTCGGGAGTGGATAGTCACAGTGCAACGAAGTCAAATAAACATAGTACTAAATTAGACACCTTATTTGAGCTTTGGTCTTAGATTTCAAACATGTGCACAACTCATCTTCCAGGAGGAGACTTCAATCCATCAATTTCCTTTTAAAATCAAAATTCCTACAAGAAAAAGTGGTTTGGTTTGGGAGAAGCAAAAATGAACCCACATAAATAAACCCATAAACATATAACATAAAGTTTAGGTGATACAAACCAAAAAGTGGTGGGTCCATAGAGAGAGAATGAAAGAGGAGAGAGTTTGTATGTATATACCTATATATATATATACACACAATTAAAAATGGGTAGTGGTGGTGGGTCCGTAGAGAGAGAAATGGGTGGTGGTGGTGGGTCTGTAGAGAGAGAACCAAATAGGAGAGAGAGTTTATATATACACACACTGTACAAGTAAAAATACAAGGACATATGTGCATATATTGTTTAAAATTATCCTTGTCATTATTTTAAGGGTAAATGTGGTATTTCAAGTTTTAAAAGATGACATAAGCAAAAAAAGGCAATTGACCAGTGTTGACCGTTACCGCAAGGGGCGAAGTGTTATGTCAAAGCTAACCACGAGAGAGGAATTTGTAATTTTTTAAACGTTAGAAATATCGTATGTAATTAGACCTAAATTTGAGAGAGGTAAGTGAAATTATACCTATCATATAATCGTGAACTTAATCATTTCCTCAGGATTTGGTTCCATTCGTTTTATATTTTAATTTGGTTTTAATTTTTATAAAATTGATATTACTAATTTGATTTCAAAATATGATTCAATTTGAACCGTGTGTGTGCAAACTAAGTAACAGTTACATATTTATTTAGGATCAAACCAAGTAATACAAAATAAAAAATTATATATATATATATTTGATAAATATAAAATAAAGTATTTTATATATATATATATATATTCTTATAAAAAAAATAGTAAAAATGCAAGCCAAAGAAGAGTCATCTTTATTGAGGCGTTGAAGATTTTGAAAAAAGGGATCCGACTTAAAGAATATTTGTTTAGTTTGCTTTATCTCCTTCATTTGTTCTGGTCCTTTATTACTGAGGCACCGAAGAACGGGATCAACATCAAAAGATAGTTGCCCGAACTAAATCGAGAGCCAAACATACACTTAATAGGACTTTAAAATGACTTGCTCTCATCTACCGTCCCTTTCTTTCATCTACCGTCCCTTTCTTTTCAATGACACATGTGAGTTTTGGAAGAGATGAAGAATGTAAAAACAATTAATTAATTAGCACAATTTTAATGTACAAGTTTTATATTTAGAAATGGGAAGGAAATGGACCACAGAAGTTACCAACCAATTCCAACAATTACTAAAACTAAAAACACATCAAAACTTAGAAATATAAATCCACAAGACAACAGGAATTGAAGTGACATGAATGCTCATAAAGTAGTGTTTGGCTCGCTTACAAGTTACAAGCAACCCAATGTTTTCAAGACAAGGTCAAACTAGTTGCAAGTTTCACTTTTTATATTTCTTCATGGACATAAATGATCTTTTGCCCTAACAAATTGGAGGTGCGTATATAATAAAGTTATAGCCTAATTTGTCGATAATTATCAATAAAGTTGAATTGCTACTATCAAGCGTCTTTAGATGAATTTTTCTCATATTTATACCTATGTATTGCATTCTATTTGAATGAACCTTAGAAACAATTATCATGTAAGTCTCGATTGCTTTGTTTATTTATTGATGAATTTATGGAATGATGAAGAATTAAAACTTTTTATACACATTTATTTAAAATCATTTAAATATAGAATGTGTTTTTTTATATTATTTTATTACATAATTTATCACAACTCTTCATGAAGTATGGGTGGAAACTAAGAAAAGATGCATCATCACCTCCCCATTAAGTGCACAGAGTCTCACTAATTACGATGTAAGTAATACTTTTACTTTATAAATCTAAACAAATAAATAAACATATATTTATGTATATTTCTTTCTATTTATATATAACTTTTTCTTGTAATTTGCAGATTCTTTAAGATACTGGATTTGACAGCAATGAATTTTAAAAAGGATTTCAGTTGTTTAAAATAATTAAAATTTTAAGGCAAATTAAAATTTTTAACTTACCCAAAATATCACTCGTCTTTCCACAACATTATTGAAACTCCCTTATTATCATTAAAACTCTCTCTTCCGTTATTGCAGTATTCTCTCATCCTATTTAAACCTCTCTAGTTTCCATCACTATGAAACACTCTCATTGACTAGTGTTCTATTTCTATATATATATGTATGTATGTATATATATGTATGTATTTCATATGTTTGATCTAAATTGATAAATATACGACGTGGTATACATATATTTATATATATTTATAAGGTAAAATGGTACAAAATTATATTCCCTTTCCATTTCTTTTTTTAAAATTCCAATTTATTCCAAATACAAAAATGAAATTCTGTTTTGACTCCAATCCAATTCTAAATCCAAATCCCAAAGATTTTGATTCCCAACAGAGTTATAGTTTAGTGCAACTATTGAATTGAAGGGTACACATTGGAATACCTAATAAATGTTAGTTTGCAGAACATTCTGATATAAAATGCTAATTTGTAATATATATCAGTATATGATATTACCATTTTTAAAATTAGGGGAAAATACTATATGAAATAGTATACTTTCATCCAATTTTTTTGAGGTTACTATTTTTTTTATTTATAAAGACACACCAGAAGAGAGTTTCATTTTCATCAACTCTAATGTATGTCAAAACTTAAATTTTAATTAAAAAATAATTAAAAAAATACGTTATACAAATTTTAATTATTACCTTCCTCCTAGTATTGGCATCAATGAAAGGACTAGGGCTCAAAGTGGTCCACACATATCCATAAAAAGGAGAAATAAAAATAAATAAATAAGGAGAAAAAAAATAAAAAAAGAAGACAAACTCCTTAACTGATTTGACAAAAAATCATTGTAACTCCATTTTCTATCTCTTATGAATGTTACCTATATTGACTCATGCGACCTAGTTCAATAACCTGACGAATGATTTGTTATTGAACCCCATTCGATGTTGTAGTAAAATTAAACTTATAGTTAGAGGCAAACACATATGATACATGTTTTTACAGTAAACATCCATATATATATATACACACACACACACGTATATATATATAATTATTGATGAAGATCTCTCATAACACTTGTTCAAGAAATTCTATGCCGTTTTTTTTCTTTTCATATCACTTTTTCTTTTCCCCGAAAAAAAATGAAACTTATTTTTAAAATTTTCCTTAAAAGTTTCAGTCAATAATATATATTGGGAGCAAAAAAAAATTGAGGTGAACTGGGCCTAGGTGTGAACATATATATTGGGCCTGGGAGATGAAACTGGGCCAAGGCCCGATTATTGATTGGGCCAATCCATACCCGAGAGACTCACTAGCCCTTCTAGGTCTGAAGATCTCTTACAACAGAGCCTCCCTATACGTGTTTTGCATTCAATTTGTTTTATATTAGTTCAATTTGCGGTGCTAGTTGATATGGAACTTTTGAAAATGAAAATGAAAAACATATTTTTATGATGTGGTAAATTTTAGAATTATTCTAATTTTTCAATGGAATTGAAATGCTCTATAATTCCAAAATTAGTTCTTCATTTAAAACTTGGGAAATCATTTATGTACTAATTTTTGCTAGTTTAGGCCTGTTTATCTGGAGAAATCAAATATTATTGCTCTGTTCACTCTAATATCTCATGCTATGGTTTCCTTCAAAGTTTACTTGTTGGGACTATAATCCCATTGATCAGGATCTTCTCTTTTTGGTTGTGCAAATTTAAATTGATAACGCAACAACTTTAAATCGACAATATAACAACTACGTAAAAATATTAAATTCTCGATTTAATGATATTGTAGCATTACAACACGATGTAATATGTTGCATAAGTATTACATCTTTGATGCAAACGTATTGCATTGTTATATAATGTGTTGCACTGCTGATTTATTATACTACAAGATGGAATAAGGGACATGAGAGGATATAAGTCCATAATCCCATTACCTATTAAAAGTGTGACATACATTTCAAATTAGATATTGCTTTAACCCAAACATAAATAGGTTTTTTTCAAAAGGCACTTTATAAATTGTAAGCAGATTTTAATTGAACGTGTTTCCTAAGCCTGAACAATTTACTACTAGAGATGGTCTGGTTCATTTGCAACCTTGCCCCTTCTAAGGTCATTTACAAACCATACCCACTAAATTTTAGGACTACATTGTTTGCCCTTTAAAATATTTTAATTCGGGCCACGTGTTGTTTATCAATTGGTAGGTCAATATGATGTGTTGGGAAAAGGTTTGTTTCAAGAAGTCTGAATTAGCCTCATAAGTTGGATTTATTAACAATTATAAAGTTAAAACTATTATCAAGTGTGTTTAAATGAGTATTTCTTGCATGACAATAGTGGTCACAATTTTTTTACCTATGTGTGTTACCATATCATTTGAATGAACTTTGTCAACATATATTGTCATGGAAGACTCGATAGATTTGTTTATGAATTAGTGAAGGATATGTAAAGTAAACATTTTCATAGACATTTATTTAATATCAATTAAGTATTCTAATATATTTTATCACAAGAGACTATGAGATATGGGAGGAAACTAAGGAAAGTGAAATATATATATAATCTTTTAGGCTTGTTTGAATTGTTTAATAATACAATCAGTAAATTGGTTTGAGTAGTAGTAGCATATTTGTAATATATTTCACTTTCTTGTAATCTTGTTTGGATGGAAAGATTTAGGGGATAAATTAAAGGATAAGGAGTATGGTATTTGGAGGGGAGGTTTTGAAGATAAAAGAATTAATTGGGAAGGATATTTTTAGAGATAATCTGTCCAAATCACCTCTCGCCAGCAAAGAAAAGCAGTGGCATTTTCAATATACAAAAATTAGCCTCCAAAATTAGATATTGAAATTTATTATTTCTTGTAAGTTCTTTATATATATATATATATATATATATATATATATATATATATATCATGTTCAAGGAAAGGATAAGAGATTCGCTAGGAGAGAGAGACTGAATCAACCAGATGAGAAAGAGGTGGAAAAGATGACATAAGGAGAACATCATAGGAAGGGAATGGGGAAGAGAAGGGATAAGATCTATGAAGCACGGATACGGTGATACGATAAATTTTAAAAAAATAAGAGACGAACACGGTGGGATATGCCTATAAAATATAATATATATATATATATATATATATATATATATATAATTATATATTCAAGATATAACTACTAGAACTTTGCACATACATTTTTCTAATAACAAACATAACAGGACCAATTTCAATAATTTCATCTCTGTTATAAGAAAAACATGGACAAGACAACACAAAATAAATGAAAAATAAAGTTGATCCAAATTCCAAACGAAGATGTGCAGAAGAGACATAACTATAATGGGCTAAATATGTACATGAATAAACATATATACTTTCAGTCTTTCACAAAGTCTTGTTCATGTAACTTAAAAAAAAAAAATGTCTTGTTCATGTACATAGATAATTGAAGAAGATGAGAGACTGAGAGAGGAAGTAAGAGAAAATAAATTGTATAATAAAAAATAATTTCTGGACACTTCACAAAAGTGTCGGACACATGTGTCCGTGTCCGAAAGTGTCCGACACTGGTACGGGACCCCTGAGAGGAGTGTTCGTGCTTCACAGGATAAGATCAAAATCTTATCATGTTTCGTCCTTGGTTTGGTTATAAGAATAAGGAATCATAGGGGTTGTCTAAATATATAGAATCATATTAGGGGTTGTCTATATATATGGTATAATTTATGGAAAAAGATTGCCTTAGGCCGCATCAGCAGGCCTCTCTTTCTTATGTTGACGTGGACCACTCTTACATTGACACTTGTCAAAAAAAAAAATATTTAAATGAATCAGTTGAATCTTTCTATGGGTGGTCCAAAGGGAAAGAGGATCTAACCTTCTGGAGTTGGCGACAGATGAGGGAGTTGAATCAGGCTATTTCAGAGCAGAGAAAAAAGTGGTCCGTTGCGTGAGATGGATTCAGAACTGAGTTGTGTGAGAAATTTCACGATGACTCGAGCTCTGGTACAGTAGAAGATGGAGTTTTCCTTTGCGAAAAATCAGTGTGTAAAATGTGCTTTCAAAAATCCAAAACCCATTACAGAGTTTGTGTGAAGTTGGCGGCCAATCCCGCGCCGAAAATTGGACTGGTTTGTTGCCAATCCTTGGAGATGGTTTCCTAAATCTTTGTACCTTATACACCATTCAAAGGGGTTGTGGTGTCTTTTCTGTTTATGAGGTGAAGCCTTCCCGGAGTTTACTGTTTTCTTTTCTATTTTTAATCTGGTTTCTATAAATCTCAGGAATTAACAATATTGATAGATGAATTGTAGAAAAATTTGGGAGAATAAAAGAACATATTTTGGCCCCTCTCTTCTTGCGGTTGAACTTGGTGGTGATGAGAAGGGAAAGAAGAAATAGGAGGAGTGTAGGAAACTTGGTGGTGATGAGAAGGGAAAGAAGAAATAGGAGGAGTGTAGGAAACTTGGTGGTGATGAGAAGGGAAAACAGAGGGATTGGTGGGGGTGGTGGTTTGTCGGAATTTTCTTAACTTTGTGATAGAAAGAGAACGCACAGACCCTGATAAAATCTTAGACCTGAGAAAAAAAACCCGTAAAAAGATCTGATTGATCTATGTTTAATTTTTTTTTTTTTTTTTTTTTAACAAGTGTCAAGTTGTGAGTGGTCGACATCAGTATAAGTAGGGAATTCCTGAGGTAAGCATTGTTCATAATTTATATAGAAAAGGGAGTCAAAGAAACTACAAAGAAATATAAAAGGATAGGATAGTAATTTTGTTATTATCTTTTTCTTTCTGTGTCTTATCCGAACAGGAATCTTATATATCATTTCCTTTTTTCTTTATCAAAAAATAAATAAAAATTATTGATATCCTTTCTTCTTCTTCTTCTTCTTCTTTTTTTTTTTTTTTTTTTCATAACTAATGTTATCCTTCCTTTTCTCTCTATGTATCCAAACGAAGCCGCATTTTTTTTTTAATAAATATAAAAGAAAAGAAAAGAAATAATAGCAATAAATTTATTCATGTTTGGATAAATTGTGAGAGAAAATAAAATAAATGACAGCATAGAAATAATAGCAATAAATTTATTCATGTTTGGATAAATTGTGAGAGAGAAGAAAATAAAATAAATGACAGCATACCTATTTGGAAAAAATAGAGTAGAGAAAAGAAATGAAATGGTAAAATTAAATTACTATTATAACGGTTTTATAAAATATTATAAGATGAGAGTCAAATTTTATAAGAAGATAGTTTCGAGATTATAAAAATACTACTTACTCACTATCCTTTCCTTCCTCCAAATCTTTTCATCTGATGAGGATAACATATTAGAGAATTGGAGAGATAGCTATCTCTCCCAATCATTTCTTTTCTTTTCGCTAAGAGTTATTCAACTCCGATTTTCATTATCCTTTCTTTTTTTTTTTTCTTTCCAAATTGCTCCAAATCACTAAATCCAAACGGATCTTTAAAAAACAGACTACAAGGAATTGATTTTTAGAGTTTGTTTGTTAAATCAGTCTAACTCAAGTAGGCGCACATCCAAAGACTTTTATAACATGCAAACAGAGTGTATTTCAACCATTTCCTAATCACATTACCAATAATATGCCATTAAATTTCAGGACTACACTAAATGAGACTTAAAAATAAATTGAAATACACAATCCACACTTTTATTTACTTATTTTATTAATACAAGAAACGTGTTAGTATAGTGAAGATGGGAATGACTAAATGTATATTTTATTCCATTTTTTTAAATCAGTTCTCAAAAATTTAACATTAGAAATTATTTCAATATAATTAAAAGATATTGATCTCTATTTTCATACAACAATTTTCAAGAATTTTAAGCCATTTTTTCTTTTCATATCACTTTTTCTTAAAATTTTCCTTAAATTTCAGTCAACAAAACTGGGCCTGAGTGTGAACATATATATATATACATTGGGCCTGGGTGATAAAATTTGGCCTAGGCCCGTATTTATTGGCCCAACCCATACCCGAAAGACATGCTAGCCCTTCAAGCTATGAAGATCTCTTAAAACAGTCTCTCCAATACAGGCTTTCATGACTGATAAAAGGCGCGGGAAGCTCATCAACGGTTGAGCGATTCAATGGGAGAGAAGATATGGACGATCATGATCTGGAAGTAGAGAGAACTGGGTTACTTAGCTTGGCGCTCGATTTCGGGTTAAATTTCATCTTTACGGTATTCGTTCACTCCTTAACAAAAAAAAAAATAACACCCTAGAATACATATAAATTTATATGCCCTCTCATATGTATATATTCATACGTATAGACTTATTTCAGTGGAGATGCGATTGTGTTTTGAAATCGGTTTGGAATTCCAAAAGTACTGTGTTTTGTTTTACATAAGTGCTAGTTTAGTTATATGCAAAACATTTTTAGTATCAATATTTACATTTGGGACTTTTAAAATGAAAATGACATATTTATATGATGTGGTAAATTTCAGAATTATTCTAATTTTTAAATGGAGTTGAAATGCTGTAGAATTCTTAAAGCATTTATTTCTTGAGGATTTAGGAAATCATTTGTGTACTAATTTTTGTGAATTTAGGCCTATTTATATGGAGAAATCAAATATTGCCCTGTTCAGTCTAATATCTCATACTATGGTTTGCTTCTAAGTTTACGTGTTGGGACTATAATCCCATGGATCAGGATCCTCTCTTTTTGGTCATGTGCATTTAAATCAGCAACACAACAACTTTATATTGTTAATGCAAAAATTTTAAATTGACAATGCAACAACTACGTAAAGGTGTTAAATTCTCGATTTAATGTTGTTATAACGTTGCAGCAACGATGTAATATGTTGCATAGGTGTCACATTGTCGTTGCATGGGTGTTGTATTGTGATGCAGTGTTGATTTACTAGGGCACAAGATGAAGCAAGAGGGGATAAGGGACATGAGAGAATCCAAGTCCATAATCCCATTACCAATGGAAAATTTAGTAATGGGAAACCCTCTAAATTCGTACTAAGTTGGCTCGGAAACCCTCTAAATTCGTGTTTTTAACCTTTAAAAATTTAGCAGAGATTGGACCTCAAGAAGTAGTACCATCAAATATTGGTGCCTTGTGAGTGCTTGATTGTTGCCTTTCATGTGTTATATTGTTTGAAGCTTTAAACCGTTTTGATGTATGATGCTGCTCTTTGTGCAGCTTCCAGCTACTGGTTGTAGAAAACAGGATTTCCCAAATTTTCATGAAGGTTTTACCAACCCCAGTTTTCTTTCTGAATTTTAATATAACACATATTGTTCCTCGATCTCATCTGCAAAATGCTTGAAGGATCCCACATGCTCTTGTCCTTGAGAAGACCAAGGAACCCCTATAGCAGCTCGGAAAACTACTGAATGATCGGTTCAAGAATTTGTGTGGAATTGTGCACTGCCTTTCGAAAAGTGAATGCGTGGAGGTCTCAAAGTTTTTGAATGAGAAATGTAAAATTAAAACAGACTATTACCATGCCGGTGTAGTAGCTCGCCAGAGGAATTTCCTTTCAAAAGAAATGGTACACATGAGAGGTCCATGTTGTGTCTGGTGCAAGCCTACAATTGCTTTTGGGATGGGGATAGACAAACCTGATGTGGTGAGTCCAGATAAGTTCTACATTTCTTTCTCTGATGCTGTTGAACATATCGCTATGGTATTGTTAGTGATCTTATTTGTCAAAATAGTAACATTTTTTTTTTTTTTTTTTGGCTCTATACCAGAACAAAGATTTCAATCGGATTGTATGTGTGTTACGCAGCTGGCAAGAATACAAAAAACGAAAGCTCTAATACGGCCATGGCTCAAGCTCGGAAAATGCAACAGTACTGTGAAGTTAAAAGTAGGTTGGTTAATTTTCCGTGAATTAGTATATCCTTGTGTTATCTGCAAAGGAAGTTCCAACATTTTATTGCTGAAACTGACATGTGAAAGGCATAGTAAGTTTTTGTTGGAGAATCATTTGACCGAAATGCCTGTAAATATGGTGCTAATCCTTATGATATTAATTGAGACTCACACCCCGACTTTGCCTCTATGGAAATTTAAGCCCTGACATTCTACGTGAGAAAAAAAACCTTACAGATGATGAAATTGGAAATCCATAACATAGGGTGAAATGTTTTTTTCTAGGGCAAAAATTATATTATGTCATGTGAACGAATAAATTGCTAGTAAAACATAACTTCATGAAATACATTTCTAAGTTGGATAATGCTTTAACCCAAGCACAAATAGGTGCTTGTCAGAAGAGCTTTCATAAATATATTGTAAGCCTGAACAATTTACTACTAGAGATGGTTTGGTTCATTTGCAACCTTGCCCTTCTGAGGTCTTTTACAAATGATACCCACTAAATTTTAGGATTACATTGTTTCCCTTTAAAAAAATTTAATTCGGCCATGTGATGTTGATCAATTGAGAGTGAATACAATGTGTTAATCAAAGGTTAGCATATGGTATTTGCAGGGGTTAAGACCGATTTCTCATTTGATCAATGTGAAGGATAGTTGTCCGAAATAAATTAAAAGCCAAACATACACTTAATTGGCACATTTCTATTTGTAGGAATATATGATAAGCCTCTATAGTTTTGCTTATAAATTGATGAAGGATTAAGTAAAACTTTTCATAAACATTTATTTAGAATTATTCATGTATACCATGCGTTTTTTTAATTTATTTCATAATTTATCATAAGAGTTGATGAAGTATGGGAGGGAACTAAGAAAAGATTAATCATGCTTTACATAAAGTATTATTACCGCTGCCACCCATGCCGAATTTATATATATATATATGTTATTTTTTCTAAAACGAGCCAAATTTATCTGTCCCAAGTGTCTACCGGTGTAGATGTATCTACTCCTAATGGAGAATAGTAATCAATAGAAAGAAATTAGTAGAGAGAGTATCAAACTCAGTGTCCAGGAGCATCCGCATTCTTAAAGTTTAAAACCTCTAATAGAATATTAATCCAGGCGTAGCTAATTGATATCAAATGATAGTTTGTAATTGTATGTGATATCACCATTTTAATATATATATTATTTTTAGAGAATGATACTTTAACCATTTTTTTTAAAACTTTTTTTAAATTAAACATTCAATGTAATTATAAGTTGCGTAATAATTTCAATTCCAAACCTGCTGGCACCTAATTTAATAATCCAAAGAAATTTTGTTATTGTACATAGACAGTAACCTATTCTCTTTTTGTTCCGAAGTTGGAATCTAATTTTTCATGATAGTGAAGTTTTAATAATTTTTAATTGTATTGATAAGAGTAAAGTTTCAAATATATCATTTTAAAAGACAAAATATTGTTCCGTAATTAATACAAATACAATTAAAAAGATAATTTGATAATGTTATAGTACATCTAATTTTGAAATAGGACACATTTTTTTAAGACATTTCAAAATAAAAAGATAAACAAATATTTTGAGACCAATAAGTATATTACATGATTACTATAAAGATCAATATATATAATAGATGTTTACTGTAAACATCAAAATATATATATGTGTATAATTGTTCATGAAGTACGAACAACTCTTAGAATTCTGGTTCATGTAACTGACTTTCAAAGTTTGTTTATTAAATCAGTCTAGCCCGGTCGCGGGCATTTACCTGTGGATGCGGGGAGTCTTATAAAATCAAGCTGCCGTACGGGGCTGATTTTGGGGTTACTTTTCTGAACTGTGTGGAGTTAACTTTTAAGTCCCAACTTCAACATCCCTGCATTAATGGAGGGTTGTCCTTCAATTTTTTATTTTTTATTTCTTATTTCTTGCAGTGACAATAAGTCAGACATCCTAGTATAAATAAGAAAAAAGTGTTCCCCTTAACTCCAATTTACTTTTCTCTAAAATCAAGATTTGAGTGAATGTAAGATGCGAAACACCACTTTAATTTATAGTAGGATAAAGTGCAAAAAAAACCTCCTTAAATTACTTTTCTGAACTGTGTGGAGTTAACTTTTAAGTCCCAACTTCAACATCCCTGCATTAATGGAGGGTTGTCCTTCAATTTTTTATTTTTTATTTCTTATTTCTTGCAGTGACAATAAGTCAGACATCCTAGTATAAATAAGAAAAAAGTGTTCCCCTTAACTCCAATTTACTTTTCTCTAAAATCAAGATTTGGGTGAATGTAAGATGCGAAACACCACTTTAATTTATAGTAGGATGAAGTGCAAAAAAACCTCCTTAAATTATGTTTGAATTTACAAATAATTCCTGAACTATATTTTGTGCATAAAGCTCCCTAAACTATCTCATTTTGTTGCAACACACCCCAATGACTATACTATATTTTATTAAATGACCATAATGCCCCTTCTTATTGAATTACATTTAATATATTTTTCGTATCTAAATAAATTATGAAAAAAATCATACGAATTTGATGAGATATTTTTCATTAAATTTGCAAAATTTACCTTTAATTTTTTAATTAATTATTTAAATAAAAAAATTAGTATAATATTTTTTTAAAAATTAATTAATTTTTTTATTTTTAGTGAATATATTACATGAAAAGAAGGTATTTTTTTCAAAAGTATTTTATTTATTTTCATCAATATATTGTATGAAAAAAATGATATTATTTTACAATAAAAATATTTAAATTGGTTATCATAAGTTTTATTATAAATAATAAAATTTTAATAATAAGTTAATCAATTTAGAAAATGGTAGTTACAAATCTATTTATCTATTTTTTTTTTCATTTTTATGATAAATTAATACTAAAAATAAAATTAAGGTAAATAGTATAATTAATATTTACATAAGAGAAAAGATAATAAAAATAATTAAATAAGAAATGAAAATTTTAATGAGAAAGGGTAAAATAGTCTTTTGTGATGAATTTGTCCTTAATTGCAACAAATTAATAGTTCAGGAGGCGGTTTTTAATTCAGGGGGTTATTTGCAAAGGGACAATAGTTTAGGGGGATTTATTACACTTAACCCTTTATAGTATTTTGTTAAATGAAATTTTAGCTTTCGCATCACTTCAAATTATTGTGGCATTGTGTATTAGGGTAAAAGGTAATTCGAAATTTGTGATGAGTAGTCGTTAACCTTTTTGTGCTTTATCTCCTCAACACAAAGTGAAATATTTCTCTCTATATTATAAAATTGTTTGTAGAATATAACTTTATGAAAAACAGACATTTTATTTTGGTCGAATTTAAAGTCTGTAGAACAAGATTACAGATTACTTTTCATTTTGATAATTGATCTTGTCAGTCTTGTTCATTTTATATGCTCAAATTATGTTTGTGTCTTTTCAATTGATCTACAAAATAAAGCGACATTTTTTTTCCAATACCAACTTATAAACACCACAGCAAAAAAATGAAGCTTCATTCCAGAAACATTCAATAGCTTTTGAACAATGAAGTACTCCACCTCATTAAGTTTCATTCCAGAAACATTCATTATTCTCCACCTCATTAAGCTTCATTCCAGAAACATTCATTATTCTCCACCTCATTAAGGTCGGCTCATTATTCTCCACCTCATTGAGCAGCCATTAATTAGACCATCTGACCAATATACCCTTTTAAAATGACTTGCTCTCCTCGACCATCTCTTTCTTTAATTTCAGTGTCACACACAGTTGGTTTTATAAGAGATGAAGAAGGTAAAAACAATTAATTACCACATTTTTAAATTACTAATACCTAATAACAAGTTTTATATTTAAAATGGAAAGGAAACAAAGCAGTACAAATGTTACCTACTCATGATCAAACTAAAATTACTAGTTTCAATGGGCATACATATTTCATGGACATAAATGCCTTTTCAACTACATCAAAACATAGAATACATAATAAGGAACCTAAAATATCAGCCAGCCAATTTTAGGAGCAGCTCCATCACTGTAAGCGAAAATAAAAAAACAGAAAAGAAAAAGAAAGTTTATGGATATTTAAATTATACAGTTAGCGCCGTCTGTGGGAACGATTCCAGGGAGATTATCATTCACACTGACTTGTTCGTCGGAGCCTAATCCACCGGTAACACACCGGTGTTCGTAGGATCACTTTTTCCTCTCTTTATTCAGGAAGTCAGATCAGATCCAGGTTGCGCAGAATCCATCATCAACAGTTGGCGCCGTCTGTGGGAACGATTTTAGTTCTCTAAATAAAGTATGGTTCGATTGCGATCTGGTCTGGTTGCTGGTGAATACGAAGCGTTGCAAACTTCTGATCAAGGGGACTCGACGAGGCAACCCCCCGCTGTCCCAAACGATCAGGAACGCGTCACAGCGTTGGAACAACAGGTTTAAACCCTAAATAAGGGAATGAACCAATTAGTCCAGAAAAATTCAATGATTCTACAACACTTAGCCGCCCTTAATGAGGTGGAGAATAATGAAGTACCCAAGAATGACTCCCGTAGGATTGACAACGACGCTGAGCTTAGTCAAATAGGGGATCAACAGAGAAGCCATCACCATCGGTCTCTTGAACGGAATAATACCAGGCTCCGTGCAGGTACCTCTGGTTGTGTTGGTGACAAGACTGAAGACGTCACTTATTTCAATCTGTAGATGCAAGATCTGAGAACTAGGGTCAAAGACGTCATGCAAGCAATGAAAGGGAAGGGCCAGGCCACAGTGAACGATCTGGTACAGAAGACCAACCTAGCATTTAGCCTCGCTGTTATGTTATGAGTTGTCCTCTACCTAGCAAATTTAATATGCCAACTCTTGAGAGCTTCGATGGGACGCGGGACCCTCTCGATCATTTGGAGACCTACAAAGCTCTTATGTATTTGCAAGTCGTACCGGATGAGATTATGTGCAGGGTTTTCCCTACCACACTAAAGGGTTGGGCTCGTCCTTGGTTCAATAAATTAAAGCCAGGCTCCATTGAAATCTTTAATGAGTTGAGCAAACAATTCATTGGACACTTCATCGCTGGGCAGAGGCATAGGAGACAGCAACACACTTATTGAATGTGAAACAGCAGAAGGGAAAGCCTCTTCGTGGTTACATAAGTCGTTTTAACGCTGATATGCTGCAGGTAGAAGAGGTGGACGACAAGGTTGCCCTCACAGCTTTTATGGGAGGACTATAGACTTCTAAGTTCCTATTTTCCTTATCAAAAGAAGCCTCTACAAGCATGACAGAGTTGATGGTTAGAGCATGGAAGCACATGAACGCTGAGGATGCTATGAATGCACGAAAAAACAAAGATGGTGAAGATAAGAGGTCGGAGAAGAAGAGGCCAGCACCTAACACTAGGGAGGAAAAGGAATCGAAGTACAATAAATTCTCAAACAACCAGGCTGACAGATCGTCTCGCCACCCAGTGAGCCCACGCAGGTATAATAACTATACCCCCTAAATACATCTGTAGATCAAGTCTTTCTGCAGATTCAAGATAACGCATCATTGAAATGGCCGCCAAAGCTAAAAGCTGATCCAACAAAGAGGTCTTTAGGTAAATACTGTAGGTTTCACCGGGACCATGGACATTACACAGAAGATTGTTTCGACCTCAAAAACCAGATCGAGAACTTTGTTCGTAAAGGTCATTTACGCAAATTCACAACTGGAAATGAAAAAGGAGGCTCCAACCCAGCCTGGGAGGGCCGAGATGATCGCCCTCCTCAACACCAACCAATAGGTGAGATCAAAGTTATATCGGGTGGCTTCGCTGGTGGTGGTGAGACGAGTTCGGCTCGGAGGGCTCATGCTAGGAGTATTCGGAGTTTTTCAGAGGTGAATGAAGTTAGAATGACAAGTCCTCCAACAAAATTACCTCGAGTTGAGGAGCCGGTCATAACCTTTTCTGAAGAAGATGACAAGGGAATTCACCAGCCCCATGATGACCCCCTGGGCATACGAGAAATTGAAAATTGGCCGAGAGAAGCTCCGACCCATGAAATCACCACTGGTGGGATTTTCAGGCGATAAAGTACATCTACTGGGGGCAGTTACCCTTCCAGTTACTGCAGGAGCCAATCCAAAGCAGGTCACTGTAATGGTGGATTTTGTAGTGGTGGACTGCCCATCATCATACAATATTATCCTGGGGAGGACAACATTGAATGCCATGAAAGCAATCACGTCCACTTACCATCTCCTGATGCGCTTCCCAACTGAATATGGTATGGGAGAGCTAAGAAGGGACCAAACAATGGCTCGCGAATGTTATGTCGCCTCTCTTAGAAAAACAAAATCGTAAGAGGCATTTACGATTGAAGGGCTGGAAGGGAAAGATAAACCAGACTTTCATAGAACGGAACCTACAGAGGAGCTAGAAGAGGTCATCCTTGGTGACGGTGAGCCTGAGAAAAAAGTGAGTATAGGGTCTTTACTCCCCCAGGTATCAAAGATAAACTTACTCAATTCCTCAGGAAGAATCGAGACGTATTTACATGGGTCCATGAAGACATGCCGGGTATAGACCCCACTATCATGGAGCACCGCTTAAATGTAAATCCTGACTTTAAACCTGTCAGACAAAAGAGGAGGACTTTCGTTCCAGAAAGGAATCAGGCTATATCAGAAGAGGTGGAAAAACTCTTAAAAATCAACTTTATTCAGGAGGTGTACTACCCTGACTGGCTGGAAAATGTGGTCTTAGTGAAGAAGGCAAATGGAAAGTGGAGGCTATGTGTGGATTTCACCGACCTTAACAAAGCTTGCCCGAATGACAGCTTTCCTCTCCCAAGAATCGATATGCTCGTTGAGGGAACGGCTGGACACAAACTATTAAGTTTCGTGGATGCATATTCTGGATACAACCAGATATCTATGTACACCTCAGATAGAGAAAAAATGGCCTTCATCACTGATAGAGGTTTGTACTGTTACAAAGTAATGCCGTTTGGGCTCAAGAACGCTGGTGCAACATACCAAAGGCTAGTGAATGCAATGTTTAAGCATCAAATTGGTAGAAACATGGAGGTATATGTTGATGACATGTTGGTGAAAAACTTAAAAGCTGAAGACCATTTGACTGACCTGCAAGAGACCTTCGAGGTACTTAGGAGGCATAAGATGAAACTTAACCCCAGCAAGTGTGCCTTTGGGGTTTCCTCAGGAAAGTTCTTGGGATATATGGTAAGCAGAAGAGGAATTGAGGCCAATCCAGAGAAGATCCGAGCAGTCATTGACATGAGATCGACAAGATCAACCAAGGATCTATAATGACTAACAGGGAAGATTGCTGCCTTGAGTAAGCTAATCTCTCAGTCAACTGACAGGTGTCTACCTCTCTTTCGTGTGCTAAGGAATGCGTTTGAATGGACCCCAGAGTGTGAGCAGGTGTTCAAAGAACTAAAGCAATACCTTAGTTCTCCCCCACTACTGTCTCGAACCATACCGGGAGAGGAACTATACATATACCTTGCAGTCTCCACGACAGCTGTCAGTTCAGCTCTGATACGAGAAGAAGAAGGGGTCCAAAAGCCAGTATACTTTGTGAGCAGAGCACTTAGTGGTGCGGAGGAAAGATATCCAAGGATGGAACAGTTGGCCTTTGCTTTAATTGTGTCCGCCAGGAAACTGAGACCATACTTTCAAGCGTATACGATAGTGGTCCTAACAGATCAACCCCTTCGACAGGTCCTACACAAGCCAGAAAGCTCTGGTCGACTGATGAAGTGATCAGTAGAGTTAGAAGAGTTCGACATTCAGTATAAGCCAAGAACAGCAATAAAGGCTCAGGTGTTGGCTGATTTCTTAGCTGAGTTTACCCCTCCAGAAGAGGAGAAACAACCCCAATTTTCGACAGAACCAGGTTTAAATGAGCAGATGGGCCCAGAAGTAGTCTGGGACTTGTTCATAGATGGGTCATCTAATGTTCAGGTTAGCGGAGCCGGACTTGTTCTTGTCTCCCCAGAGGGAGAAAGTATACAGTACGCACTTCGGTTTGGTTTCAACGCAACCAACAATAAAGCAGAGTACGAAGCCTTGATAGCATGATTAAAAGTGGCAAATACCCTAGGGGTTGAGCAATTACACCGACTCCGAGCTGGTCGCTGGACAAGTTCAAGCGGAATATGAGGCACGAGACGAGAAGATGAAGAGTTACCTACAAAAGGTGAAAGAATTAAAGAATCACTTCCAAAGATTCTCAATTCATCAAATACCACGAGAAGAGAATGGGAAAGCAGACGCTTTAGCCCGGCTAGCTACTGCATTGAACCTGAGATCAATAAGAATATACCACTGAAATGTTTGGACGAACCATCTATATCTCAGGAGAGACAAATTGAAGTGCAACAAGCGATATTGAGTGTGGAATGGGCAGATCCTATCATCAGATATATCAAGGATGGGGTGCGACCAACAGACCGAGCAAAAGCTCGAAAGGTCAAGATGCGAGCAGCTAGGTATACGCTTATCAAAGGGGTGCTCAACAAGAGAAGCTTCTCCATGCCATATTTACGATGCGTTTCTAGCGAGGAAGCTGACTACATTTTAAGGGAGATCCACCTAGGAGTTTGTGGAAACCATGCTGGGGGTAGGTCACTTGCTAACAAGGCCATCCGACTAGGATACTATTAGCCCACCATGCAGAAAGATGCATTTGACTTCGTTCAAAAGTGCGACAAGTGTCAACGATTTGCCAATATCCCGAGACAACCGTCAGAGGAGATAACTCCCATGCCAAGACCATACCTCTTTCCCCCTTAAAAGAATGAAGGGTCAGCTTCATCTTCTTCCCTCGATAAAAAGATGAGGGGTTAACTACTTCCCTTGTTAAAGGGTGAGCTGAGTGAAGCTCATATTAATCTACTTCCCCTGTTAAAGGGTGACCTGGGTGAAGCTCGTATTAATCTACTTCCCTTGTTAAAGGGTGAGATAAGTGAAGCTCATAGTAATCTACTTCCCTCGTAAAAAGATGAGGGGTTAACTACTTCCCTTGTTAAAGGGTGAGCTGAGTGAAGCTCATAGTAATCTACTTCCCTCGTAAAAAGATGAGGGGTTAACTACTTTCCTTGTTAAAGGGTGAGCTGAGTGAAGCTCGTATTAATCTACTTCCCCTGTTAAAGGGTGACCTGGGTGAAGCTCGTATTAATCTACTTCCCTTGTTAAAGGGTGAGATGAGTGAAGCTCATAGTAATCTACTTCCCTCGTTAAAAGGTGAGCTGGGTGAAGCTCATAGTAATCTACTTCCCCTGTTAAAGGGTGGGCTGAGTGAAACTCGTATTCATCTACTTACCTTATTACGAGTTACGTGAAACTCGTCTTAATCTACTTTCCTTATTAAAGGGACGAGCCGACTAAAGATGTCAATAAAATCAAGTATAAAATAACGGTAGCATGCCAGCAGGGCAGCTTGCCAAATAATGGGAGCATGCCAGCAGGGCAGCTTGCCAAATAAAGGCAGCATGCCAGCAGAGCAGCTTGCCAAATAACGGCAGCATGCCAGTAGGACAGCTTACCAAATAAAAGCAGTATGCCAGCATGGCAGCTTGCCAAATAAAGACAGCATGCCAGCAGAGCAACTTGCCAAATAACGGCAGCATGCCAGTATGACATCTTACCAAATAAAGGTAGTATGCCAGCAGGGCAGCTTGCCAAATAAAGGCAGCTTGCCAACAGAGCAGCTTGCCAAATAACGGCAGCATGCCAGTAGGACAGCTTACCAAATAAAAGCAGCATGCCAGCAGGGCAGCTTGCCAAATAAAGGCAGTATGCCAGCAGGGCAGCTTGCCAAATTACGGCAGCATGCTAGCATAACAGCTTGTCAAATAAAGGCAGCATGCCAGCAGGGCAGCTTGCCAAATAAAAGCAGCATGCCTGCCAGGGCAACTTAACAAATAACGGCAGCATGCCAGCAGGACAGCTTGCCACGGCAGCATGGCATGGCAGCTTGCCACATAATGGTAGACTACCAGCATGGCAGCTTGCCACATATATGAGCTGCCAATGTGGCACTACGACAAATATACAAGCTTGCCAATATACGACAAATATACGAGCTTGCCACATATACGAGCTGCCAATGTGATACTATGACCCCCGACTGTATTCGCGAAATGACAATATAAGTCAGGCTAATGGACAAGGCTCTGCAATTCTAACTATATATTATTGTGTGATATTTTGGAATTAACGTTCCGGTGGTTTGACAAGCAATCCTCCGAAACGGGGGGCAACTGATGGATGTATAATCTAAATATCCATAATTAAGGGAAGATTACTAAATTAACGCATTATTGAGATAGGCTCTGCAGATTACGATAAGGATTACAGATTGAGATAAGCTTTACAGATTACGATAAGGATTAAAGATTGTGATAAGGATTAAAAATTACGATGATGATTAAGTCTACATATTACAATAAGGTAATTCTACGTGACATCTTAACCTAAGCCCTATAAAAAAAGCGGGGGAATCAACGTTTTGAGGTACGCAATAAACCCTAACTCAATTTCTCGATTTCTCCAGGGAGATTATCATTCACACTGACTTGTTCGTCGGAGCCTACTCCACCGGTAACACACCGGTGTTCGTAGGATTACTTTTTCCTCTCTTTATTCAGGAAGTCAGATCAGATCCAGGTTGCGCAGAATCCATCATCAACAAAAGTAAACAACGTTAATTAGAATAGTTTTAGGTCTACATTAAAACTTAAAACAACAACAGAAAAGAAATGCAATGAAAAACTACCCTATGTTTTTTTAATTATAATAAATAAATAAAAAAACAGAAATGCTAAAATGTATTTGATTTAGGGTATCATGTAAAAACTAGACCTAGAGAGCACGCTCATCCCCACAAAGTCTGCATTTCAACACAAAAGCTGAACCCTCAGGAGTGGCATAATAGGTGGTCTTTCCGCATCCGCAAGCGAAAGGCCGACACACCTAAAATCAAGTATTGTATCAATCTCACAATTGACCACCTAAACGAGCATAAATCAAATAACTAGACATAATAAATGCTAAATTTCAAACTAGAATGACAAATCCGAAAAAAAAAAAAAAAAACCAAACCGGGTTGTAGTTGTGAGTAAGCTTACAAGCTCTGCCGCGGGGGGCTTGGGAAGGTCACCGGCAGCGGCGGCGGGGGGCTGGGGAAAGTTTGGAGCTGCGGCTGGGGCCAGGGGCGTATTCTCCATGGAGACTTAGAGAGGGAGAGATAGGAGTGTGATCTAAAAGTTAGTCTCCCTCTCTTAACTAGAATATGATGCCCTCTTCAGTCCATTTATTTGTAAGTGGTAATAGCTGTTGGGTACTAGCTGTAGGTGGTAATGGAATGGTGGTATTAGCAATATGGTGGGCTAAGGTGGATAGAGTAAGTGGATTGGCTAGTGTGGGGGAGTTTGGTTGATAGCTTAAAGTAGGTTGGGCTGGTTGTATGGGATCTGGGTTGTTCAGCATTGTTTCCTTTTTGAGGAGGGGTTGCTGCATTTGACAGAAGTTGGTTTAGACTTGATAGGAAATGGTGAGGTCATGGAATTTGAATTCACTTTCAAATTCAAATTCAAATTCAGATTGGCAATGGCAAGGGGAGGTGGTGGCGCATTGGCTTCTGTGGTGGTGGTGGTGATTTCTGATGGTGGTTGATGTAGTGTGGCAATGGCCATCTTTTTGCTTTCTGAAAGTTTTTTTCTTAGCATAGAAAATATGATGCTCTCTCCTTTAGATGGACGATGTCTGGGGAGAGGGAGGGAGTTAAATATTTGCACAACCACCTCTCAATAGTCACAACATGGGCAGTGACCTATCATGTCCAGCCTTTTCTTTCTTTTTTATTTTATATTTTACACTATATTTTCTATTTTTACTTTTGGCACAGTCACCGAACCGACAATTCATTTAGGGTTTGTGTATTGGTGTCAGACACAGATACACGTATTCAGGGCTTGGACATGTGTCCGGCACCTAGTAAACGTGTCCTGTTTTTAAAATTAAAAATAAGGACAATACTTTATTCCTCACTAGTGATAATTTACAACATACTAACCACCAAAAATAAATACACATTTGATTTTTATGATTTAGTAATTAAAATAAGACCTGTTCATTTATTATTAGCCCACATCAGCGGTAAGTTTGTTGTAAATACTCACTAATGAGGAATTTATTGTTGGAATTTTAAACTCTTATTCCTTCCCTATTAAATACTTAATATAATACATTTTTTTATAATAAATTTAGTAATTTTTCAATTTTAAATGAAGGTTGGGTATAGAAACAATTGTGATTCTTTTAGGGAAAAAAAAAAAACTTTGAAATTGTGTTTAAATCAGTAAGAAAATGGGTAATAATTATTTTTAAAAATTTTAGAATTTTAAACATATGTCTAGATTATATTGGGCCACATCAGCGGGTAAAATAAAGTTTATACTCGAAGGGGAAGATCCAAGTATTGTCATTTCTTTTATCATTTTTCTTTGGTTACTAAAAACTATCCTAAATGAGAAATTACTAAAATAATTTCATATATTATGTTTGGGAACAGGGAGTTTTTCGTTCAATTTTCTTTATAGTATTTCATAGAACAATTTTCAGGAAATTCCAAGCCAATTTTTATTCTTATTTTTTTTTTTCTTTCGAAAAACAGAACTAAAAAATTTCCTTAAAATTAACGAGACTCGCTTGGGTAAGTCCATACCCGAAAGACCTAGGCCTGGGTTTGGGAGAAAAAAGTTGAGTTAAACTTAACCTAGGCCTGAACCCAAATATATTGGGCCTAGGTGATGAATGAGACTCGTTTGGGTAAGTCCATACCCGAAAGACTACAAGCCCATCTAACTCATAAGAACTCTCTTATAACCTAAACAGAGACACAGACGATATGTAAGAGCGCTCACGTGGATAAAAGCGCGGGAAGTTCATCTAAGGGGTGAGGGATACAATCAGGGAGAAGAAATGGGCGATGAGGATCTGGAGATAGAGAAAGCAAGGTTACTTAGCTTGGCCCTCGATTTCGGATTCGACGAAGAATCTTCCAAGAAGTGCTTGGATCGTCTTGTTCATCTATACGGTATTAGTTCACTTCCCAAAAACAAACCCTAGAACAAATACACATTTATATGCCTATGAATATGTTTGTATAATTATGTATACATTTATACTTGTATACTAGTTTTATTGGAAATGTGATTTGTATTCTGTCAATTTGGGATTTCAGAAGTATTGCATTTTATTTTAGATTAGTTCAATGTAACTTTGAGTGCTGGTATCAGTATTTACCTTTGGAACTTTTGAAATTGAAAATGACAGAATTTCATGAAGTGGTAATTTTCAGGATTATTCTACTTTTCAATGGGGTTGAATTTTTTTAAATCAGCCATTTCATGAAGTGGTAGACTTGTTTTTTTGAATTTAGGATTTAGGAATGGAAATCAGAGAACTTTGTTTATTTACCGAGAAAAAAAAATCACGAAACTTTGTTTTCATGTAAAATTATGTATAATATTAGCCATTTGGCACTATTTAGCTAATCCCTCAATAATGGATGTTTAAACAAATTACAAGAGAAAAAAGATTAGAGACTATTCCCTGTTTGTCAATACTTGTTTCTCGATTGTACCTCATTGGAATGAACCACTGATAGTTGGATATTGAGCCAATTATATCCTGTTTATGAGTAAATTTTTAGAATGAACTTGTCCTGGATTTATGAAAGTAGAAATTATGGCTGACTATAACTATGATGAGGCATATTGGTGGTTTAGTTTCGATTGTTATTGTTGTTATCTCATTCTTGTGAAGGCGACGATGGACGGGATTTTATCACTGTGGAGCACTGTGGTGATGATTTTCTTGCGGCGCTGGCTGAATCGATGCAAGGAAGTGAGGATTGGGATGATTTACAAGCCATGGAGTCAGAGGCTTGTGGAACTTTGGCTGACATGTTTGACAAGAATCTTCCCAACAATTATGTACCTTATAATGACAAAAATGCAAATAGCTATGTCCATGTTATAGAAGACTCACCGGAGTCCCAGAAGCATCCAGGTTTCACGCTGTTGGATTCTTCAAGTGACAGTGAAGACTTGGATATCGCCCCCTCCTCCTGTCCTGATAGGAGCAATCATGCCGTCTCACAAAGTTCACATAAACATCATACAATGCCAATGGTAAGATTCCTTATTAACTTTTCTAATTATGTTGTTCCGTTTTTATTGGGCTGCAAAAACACAGTATTTATTATGTATCTGGATATATTGCGTTCAAGTTTTAAGTAGCTTTCTTGAATAGTTTGTACTATTGCATCAAAATAACCATTTATTGAAATATAATGAGCATAGGTGATAAGCTACAGATTTCCACCTGTCCCAGTAGAGTTGAACCTAATTTTCCATTTATTGAATATATCTGGTTTTGGTTGAAGGAT
Source organism: Cornus florida (assembly GCF_030987335.1). NCBI lineage: Eukaryota > Viridiplantae > Streptophyta > Magnoliopsida > Cornales > Cornaceae > Cornus > Cornus florida. Next base: position 14,610,016 of record NW_026775573.1, on the reverse strand, counting down.
TCTAAGAGCAGCAGCATCACTCAAGCTTCAGTTCCATCCAGATCCAATAAAATGACATGCTCCAGAACTTCAAAAGATGGAAATGGAACTTTTAGTTATGAAGAGTTACAGGCATTGGATGACATTGAGTTGGCGAATGTAGTAATATTCGGGAACCGGAACTTTCGGCCTTTGCAGCATCAAGCTTGTAAAGCATCTGTGGCAAAGCAGGATAGCTTTATTCTTATGCCCACGGGAGGTGGTAAAAGTTTATGTTACCAGGTCAGATTTCCTTCCTCTTATAGCTGATGTATTTCAGACCAGCAAAAGCTTGAGGATAAAAAATGATATATGGAATTTACAGTTGACCTTGAGTATTTAACTGATTTCTATTTGAATGTTATTTGGTCCCTTCTTTGTTGTTACCAAACCTAAATTTGGTAACTTCATCTTATCCAGGAGAGAAAAAAAATAACACCTTGGCCAAGGTTGTGTTTGACTGAACAGAATTCAGATTCTCAAATAGCTCCTTAAACTGTAACCTAGGAAAAATTAAGTTCTCTCCTTGAACCATATGGATCTGGGAAAGTGATCTGTAATTTGTGCACAATACTAAGTCACTGTTCCTTCCTTTTCTCCAGCATCATTCGGAAAAAAATTTGCTTTATCAGATGATTTTGGTGTCAACAATGTCTCTAGTCATGATTATGTTCACACAACCTTCTTCTTTTTTTTTTTTTCCCTAAATTTCATGCAACTTACTTTACCTTTAAATGTAGTTTACCAGAGGCTTGTGAGTGGATATTCCCTTTTCTTTTCTTTTTTTGAAACTTCCTTAATCCTGTGTGGGTGATTTCATCTGGTTTCAACTTCTATTTACTAGAACCCTTACATTACGTTGTACAATATTATCGCTTATACTACTATTGGGTTAACCCTATACAATCTTGCTCCAGTGGGATCTCTTGAGTTTAGGGTGGAACCAGGTGGTCTAAAAACTATATAAGAAACAACAGCCTTGATAGGATTTGACTCTAATAAAAAAAATGGGAGTAGAACTGGTGATGCAATTGGATTTTCAGGTGATCTAATGAATGTTTCAAGGAGGATGCAAGAGTATATTATGGAAAAAAAAATCCTGATTTTGTAGTTATTTCAAAATGAAGAAAGCAGCTTAAATAAACACTCCCTATAAAAAGCTATAAACGACTTCTATATACTAGCATAAGCTAATGGTTGACGTACTCTTTAAAGTAAACTCCACTTCAACCCCCTCGATGACATTATGAAAGAAATCCCAAGAGGCTTCTAATTCTTCTCTTACTGCATTATGAATAGAAAATTTGTGAAGGCTTGTTTATCTGGAGAAATCAAATATTGCCCTGTTTGCTCTAATATCGCATACTATGGTTGACTTTTTAAGTTTACTTGTTGGGACTACGATCCCATGGATCAGGATCCTCTCATGTGTTTAAATTGACAGCGCAACAACTTTAAAATGTTAATGCAACAACTTTAAATCGACAATGTAACAACTACATAAAGGTGTTAAATTGTCCATTTAATGGTGTTGTAGCGTTGCAACACGATGTAATATGTTCCATGGGGTTGCATCTTTGATGTAAATGTGTTGCATCAAGTGTTACATCGTTGTTGCTTGGGTGTTGCATCTCGTGATGTAGTGTGTTGCATTGTAATGTAGTGTGTTGCACTGCTGATTTACTAGGGCACAAGATGACACAAGATGGGATAAGGGATAGGAGAGGATCCCGGTCCATAATCCCATTACCTATTGAGGTGGTTGTACTTGGCTGGACAGTTTACATAGGCCTAATAGTTTTGATCCTTCTATCGTACTGCATTTATTTGTGTTACATGGAAAAAAGTATATGGTGCTCATCAATTGATGGCTGTTTTTTCAAGAGTTTAATGCCTAATGCACTATGAAATTAATGGTGAAAGAGAAATCTACACATAAGTGGGTTATGGTTTTGTTGAATTTTTTAGTCCGGACTAAATTGGCTCCAGGAAGGACCTCAAGAAGCTGTACTATCCAATATTGGTGTCTTGTGAATGCTTGAATGCAAAGTGTTACCTTTCACGTGTTTGAACTGTTTTGATGCATGATGCTGCTCTGTGTGCAGCTTCCAGCTACTCTGCAACCAGGTGTTACAGTGGTAATATCCCCCCTCCTTTCACTCATCCAGGATCAGATAATAACACTGAACCTCAAATTCGGAATACCAGCAACTTTTTTAAATTCTCAACAAACTACTTCACAAGCAGCTGCAGTCCTGCAAGAGTTAAGGCAAGGTTCAATTCTTTATCTGTAATTGGGACTTCTATTATATGTTTTTTTTTTAGGTTGTTCTGAAGGGAGCATGAAATTGTTTTGGAGAGTTCTATGCAATTTGTCGCTCTTGGGAGTTACGCATTTGGGATCATTTTGTGTTCTGCACTTGTAAAATTTGTTTAATAGAATGTTGTTTTTGTTACCACATCTTCATTTAATCTTTCAATTATCTGTTGCTTAATACATGGTTAATTCACTAATTAATTTTTTACATTTGCATTTTTTTCATATTTCCAGGAAAGATAAACCATCATGCAAGCTTTTGTATGTAACTCCTGAAAGGATTGTTGGGAATTTATCATTTCATGAAGTTCTAAAATGCCTGCATCGGAAGGTGAGCTTTTTAGAATCCTTGTTTACTACTGCAAGTTTCTCACTACTAGTGAAAATTGTAAACAGTGCTGAAGGATTGTGAATGAATCACAGGGACAACTAGCAGGATTTGTTGTTGATGAAGCACACTGCGTTAGGTATGCCACTTCCTTTTGATGAATTTGTTCAAAGTTGATGCCAATATAGGAAAATATTTAATGGGCATTAGGCCCACTGTATTAAGAAAGTCTATTCTCATAACTTTGGCATGGCAAAAGTTAAACTCATACCCACTGTTCTAGGAAAATATTTAATGGGCACTAGGCTGGCCCTTTATTTTATTTTTATTTTTTTCCTCCCTGAATTGTGTGGGAAGAGTTATAACCTAGAATTGCTTGGAGAGTACTCAGAGTAGAGTTGAAAGTCAGGAACTTAGCGACAGCATGCAACAGTATTTAGGGTTTATTCGTGAAAAATAGTACAATGACATTGACTGGAGGAATGCCAGGTGGTTGGGGGGAGGGGAGCTGTTGTCATAAAGTCTCAACAGTTTATATTATGCAAATAATTATAAAAATTGTTTGTAATTCACAAATATTTTTTTCAGAATACCAATTAATCACAACAAATCCAATTACACTTTCATATTCTTGGAGTGTGGTCATGATCTTCCTATGAATTGTTAGCCAGTTCAAGATCCATCACATTTTATTAAGAAAAGCAATTTCTCAATTGAAATCTGCTATTTATTTAATTCTATCTGTCTTGTCTATGTTTTGTTTGCAGCCAATGGGGACATGATTTTCGTCCAGATTATAGGGGTCTAGGAAGTCTAAAGCAGAATTTTCCAGATGTTCCTGTGATGGCTTTGACGGCCACTGCAACCAAGCCAGTTCGTGAGGTATGAAGGTTTCACGAACCCCGGTTTTTCTCTCTGAATTTTAATATACCAGATATGGTTCCTTGATCTCATCTGCAGGACATCATAAATGCTTTAAGGATCCCACATGCTCTTGTCCTTGAGACAAGCTTTGATAGACCCAACTTAAAGTATGAAGTGATTGAGAAGACCAAGGAACCCCTAAAGCAGCTCGGAAAACTACTGAATGATCGTTTCAAGAATTCGTGTGGAATTGTGTACTGCCTTTCAAAAAGTGAATGTGTAGAGGTCTCAAAGTTTTTGAATGAGAAATGTAAAATTAAAACAGTATATTACCATGCTGGTTTAGCAGCTCGGCAGAGGGTTTCCGTTCAAAACAAATGGCACACAGGAGAGGTCCATGTTGTGTGCGCTACTATTGCTTTTGGGATGGGGATAGACAAACCTGATGTTGTGAGTCCAGATAAAGCATTTAAATTCTGCATTTTCTTTCTTTGATGCTATTGTAGATATTGCTATATGAATGTTAGTATTATTTTCAATTTGCACAGGTGACCTATTGCAGGATGACACTTTATACTCTCTATAATCTCTGGAAGTAAATGTGTTCCTTGTGATTTTTCCCCCTCATGCTTATGATACAAGGGGACTAGAACCTTTAAGATTTAGTTTGAGAGTCCAACAGACACCTGGCCTTCTAGCCTGGTATTTTCTTGTTATTGATTTACTAATGTATAAGCAAATTGTTAGATGATTTGGTTGCTTAAAAAAAAAAATTTCTTAAAAACTTGTTGATTTGGATTACTTTATCAAAAATGGTTAGAATACCATTATAATGTTTCATACCTTTAATAAAGATCTTGGGTAATATGTTAGTGATCTTATTTGTCAAAATAGTAACATATAAGTTTTAATGTGAAAAAAGTAATACTATGAAATGAAAAGAAATGCCTTTTCTTTTATAACTGTAGCTGTTACAGTGGAAATCAGTCAACGCCTAACATTATGATGTTGTATCCTGTTTTTTTTCTTTTTTTGGGTGGGGTTTAGTAAGGTGTAATTTTTTGAAAACTAAAACGATCATTTCCATATTTTCAGCGTTTTGTTGTCCACAATACATTGTCCAAATCAATTGAAAGCTATTATCAAGAATCTGGAAGGGCAGGAAGAGATAATCTTCCAGCCTTGTGTGTTGCTCTATACCAGAAGAAGGATTTCAGTCGGGTTGTATGCATGTTACGAAGCGGGCAAGGATACAAAAACGAAAGCTTTAAGACAGCCATGGCTCAAGCTCGGAAAATGCAACAGTACTGTGAACTTAAGGTAAGTTGGTTCATGTTTCGTGAATTATGTCCTTGTGTTGTCTGCTAAAGAAGTTACAACATTTTATTGCCGAAAGTAACTTGTGAAAGGCATAATTAATTTTTTCAATTTTTCTGTATTCTACAGGCTGAATGTCGTAGACAAACATTGCTTGAACACTTTGGAGAATCATTTGACCGAAATGCCTGTAAATATGGTGCTAATCCTTGTGACAACTGTCTCAAGGCTTCCTCCTGAAAGAGGCATCTCTAATTCTGGCTGAGGTATAATACAAAAAGGGTAGACACGTCATCTCCCTAGGGTGCCTGAGCTCATTCTTCTTTACGGTATGCCTCACATTTATCGACCCCCTAGGTGCCATACTGGCTGGAAGAATAAGGATTTATCTTCTGTCGCCTGGCATGCAAAGGCTTTTTAAGTGGCCTATATCAATTGTCCATGAAGAGGTAAAGTAGATGAAAATGTTATGTAACCTACATTTTTTTTATTAATTCTGGAATATGCGTCAATGGAGATTGCTATAGCTTGGGTCATCTCAATATGCCTGATATCTTAACCTTACTTCGTCATGCTGGCAAAGCATTTACATTGTTGACGGGTAATTTAATGGATTGAAATTGATCGATTTGTTAGAATATTAGACTTTCAAATATGATAATTTACAGTTCAAGTTTGTTTGATGTGCCTCTCAATTAAACAAAACCTCATCCCAGTACTTCATTTCTTTTTCCTCTCTAACACTTGGGTTTACTTGTTAAAACATAGGGCCGAAATTCTCACATATAATCCGATTCTTTTTTTTTTTTTTTTTCAAAAAAGAATCGATATCTTGAACTAAATCACTCCCTTCATCAGATTGTGGTACTCTTAAAACCATCTTAGTTGGAATTACATTTAACATCTGGCAATTGCACTTTATCTTACTCTTTCCTGCTAGTCTTGCCATCCATATATTTTGAGCATAAATGCCAGTAGAATATGATTTTTTTTTCCCTAGTTGAGACTCGCGCACCAAACTTGAACTCTCGAACTTCTACTTTACTAGGTGAGGAAGTACCCTACGGGAGATAAATTTTCTTGACCGCTGAAAATTCATAACACAAAGCATCATTTTGAAATAGTTCTCTTAGAGCAGAAAATCTGTATTATGTCATGTGAAAATTGTTTGTAGAAAATAACTTCGTGGAATATATGATTTTTGGGATTATTATCTATCCTGTTCTGATTTACAGTCAGTAAAGCAAGATTGCTGGCTACCTTTTATTTTGATAATGATCTTGTTGGACATAATACAATGATTTTTTGATCATCTGTTGGTATTCTAGGTGAGTCCTTTCTTCTTTGATGAACTGTTGGCACCAGTCTTACATTTTGTCTTTATGCACCAAGGAGAAAGGGGGGCTCCACAAGAAGAGGATTGTACCATGAGACAAACAAGTTGCCAACCTCATTCAAATATGCAAATGCAATGTAGTTGAACTCTCATGTTCTAATGCTATGTAGTTGAACTCTCATGTTCTAATGCTATGTAGTTGAACTCTCATGTTCTGATCAAGTTTGCCATACATTTCAAGTTAGAAATTGCTTTAAATTCCAAGCATTTCACTCCATTGAACTGTATATGTGTATGACTGACTTAGCTTTCATTTGAAAAGTTCAAGGAAGGGTTCTTGAACAGCCTTCGGACCATTTGGCCAATATAATATTGTGCGATGGGTTACAAATAGATTAACTGTTCATGAAGAGCTCTCAGAAAATAATTTTTCTTAACTGGTGCAGCTTTTACGTTCTGCACGTGTTTCCGTTTTCACGCTCCGTTTATGCCCTCACTTGTATTTTTTGTGACTAAGATTTTGTCGATTTCACGTTTTGCTCTTGAATTCGCTCCCACTAATTTTCAGGACTACACTCTTGATTAGACTTTAAAATAACTTGCTCTCATCAACAATCCCTTTATTTTCAATGCCCAAATATTTGAAGGAAATAAAGCACAAATGCATTTTAAGTTTTATGGTTTTTGTGTCTTCATGAACATAAATACCTTTTGTCCTAATATCAACAATTATTAAAAACACATTTGAAACTTAATTGGGAAGACAAAATGCCATTAGAGAACCGAAACGAAGTGATAAAAGCTAAAATATCATTGTAAAAAAATAAACATGATTGTTTGCTGTTACCAATTGATGTGTGGTGTGGCAAAAATAAAAAAATAAAAAATAAATAAAGCCCGCCTAACAAACCAACAATGGTAAAGCTTCACTCCCCATTTGCCGATGATGGCCAACCCCAGCCCCATTAGCAATGCAACCAATCTGTACTTTGTTCGCTATGTTTTAGTATGTTAGAAGTTATATTAGTAAATGGTGAGAGTCAAAATTTGGTATTTCAAAATTTACGTCAATTACATTTTTGGTAGTCAGGCCTAAATATTATTATTCATTAATTATTATGAAATCTTTTTCTGATAGCGGTTGCAGTCATAAGATTTTGCCAGATTCATTCTCTCATAAATTACTAAAAGTCAAAACATATATATATATAAATTAAACAAATAATTCAAAATGACACTTGATTATATATAAATTAAACAAATAATTCAAAATGACACTTGATTACAAATACATTTCAAGGATTTTTATATATTTGTTGTTGCATTTGTTATTGTGAATTTTATATCACCCAGGCAAGAGAATGACTTATCATAATTGAATGAATATCTTTATCATTATACAGAAAGTCAAAATAAATAAAATTAAATTAAAAAAAAATCAATTCTATGCCTCTTTTAAACATTTAAATGCTTCCATTGAATTTTTGTTAATGTGCTTGCTCGGAGAGGTTTGATTTCAGCATTTTGATTGTTGAGAAAGATTCTTGATTTCTTCTTCTGGTTACTTAATGAAAGAAGGATAACACAAAATGGTCACTTAATAAAAGAAGGATAACACACAATGATCACTTAATAAAAAAGAAAATAACAAAATGTAATTCTACTTCCTATCTCTGAATTTGCAGGATAGCCATTGAGACAGTAACCCGAACACGACAAAGTCTTTGTAATGTCTGACCTATAATTTTCTCTTTCCTTTGAAATTGTGCTTGAAATGATAATTATGGTATTTATGAATTTATTTCTTTCAAAATTTTGTTTCAACTTCTCTTTCCTTTTCATCTTTCACTCAGTCACGCTTAAGAACTCCTCCCTATTCCCAATATATAGACATTTTCCTTCTTGATGAATGGTACAGTTATGCTGTATTAGGGATAAACTTAATCTTCAAAAATTTTTATAAATTATCTCGAATATTTACAAACTCGCTCTTCCAAAATCTTCTTCAATTACCAATTTCTACAAATTCTCTAATGATATAAAATATTTTATCCCTCTTCACAATAATCTACAATTTTCTCAAAAAATCAACTTAGAGGCGTGAGACTAGCCTCTCTTAACATTTGTGTTTTGACACCAATTTTTCCCTCTGTTGGTGTTGACTGTTAGTCGACCCTGTGAAAGTTGATGCCAGCAAAAACAAATAAATGATACTTTGTGATTGGCCAACCAATAATACGTGAATATGTATTAATTTCTCCTACAACACCCACTGCAATTGGTCGAGCATTAATTACAAAAGGAATCCAATTGCACTAACCACAGTCACTAAAAAAATCTAAAATTGGACAATTTGACCGCAAAAGAAAATTGACAAACCCCAGCAATTTTCATAATTAGACTTATAAATGATATAGTATCTAACTTTGATGTTTGATGGATGCCGTCATTACACCATTAATTATCAAGATAACCTCATTCACTACTTATATAAATGCAGTTCTATAATCTTCAAAAGTATCACAAATCATAAATGAAACATATATATACATAACATACATACACATTAAGAAAAATAAAATAAAACAAAAACAAATGAATATATACACACAAAAGTATATACATATCAATCTATACTACTATGAAATGTACATAAAGTTTTCAAACAATATATACATATGCACCACTATTAGGGTTTTTTTTTTTTTTTTTTTTTTTTTTTTTTTTTTTTTTTTTTTTTTTTTTCCTTCAGAACGATAGAGAAGTGGCAAAACCATGCATCTTAAACTTCCATATAATCTCTTTTAAGATATCTAATATTATCGATAACATTCTCATATTTTATACATATTTTTATTTAAAATTTAAATTAGCTAGGCTATTATAATCATTATTTATCCCAAAATTGGCTATTATAATCATTATTTATCTTTATCTTCCTAAACGACGTCATTTTGCTTTGTGTCCATTTTTGTCATTTTATAAAATATATATATTTAAATAATATGTAAAATGTTAATATAAGGGTAACTTAGGCAAATTCTACGTCCCTTAAATGTGTCAAGAGGGACCTATTTGCACAAATTGAAACTTTAAGAGTATTTTTTGCACATGAGAGATGTGACATTCACTATAACCCTAGATATTAACCCGGTTGCTCTCTGCTTGACAAATAGATATAATGTACTGTTTCCGATTTTCGTCATTTTTCATTTTTTGGAATTTTTTTTATTTTTTGAGGATATTTTCGTCTTTTCTTGTTTTGTGTGCCGGACATCGTGGAGTGTGCCGGGTTGTTGATTGAAACATTTCCTTGAATTTAGGACTCTTAAAAATGCATTGGTTGTCATTTCTGCATTTTTTCATTTTTCGGGCCGAGATATCCCAAGTAGGACCCGCTACCAAGGTTATTTAGCACGGAATTTGTATCACGAGTCCATTGCATTTCATGCATATTTATTTAATGCACAATTATGTAGTTACATGCTAAATTATGTGATTGTGTATTAGCTAGTATGTATATAAGTATTAATGTTAAAGAATTTTTTTTATTTAAGTCGTGGGGCCCGTTGAATATCATAACCACTGTAATGGCTTACCACAGCCACGAAATTCACCCTCCACCTCTGTTTTGCAAATTGTGTGGCTGTATATATATAACTTATTGTATATATATAAGTTATAATTATATTATGATATTTTAAAAAGGGCCAATGCAACCCACCATTGCATTATAACTTTGTAAATGGCCATGAAGCCATTATAAGACCTCATTCTCTCTCTCTCTCTCTCTTCTACTACGTTCTCTCCCTCCCTCTCTGCTGATTTTCTTTTTCTTTTCCAACTTCAAGCCAAGATATGTCTCTAATCTTTAGGAATTTGATGTTGCCACTTGAGGCAAAGTTGACGAGTGCGTTGAGGCCAACGTATTGATCTGAGCAAAGTACTAGGAGCTATATCTCAACACCTTGCGAGGCGAAGTCACCGAAGAAGGAAACAGTGGTGACACCAAAAAAGGAAGAAGATGTGAAGGTCAAGAAAGAAGCTTTGAGTTTTGAAACTGCAAATGTGAGTATGAAGTCTCCTAAGGCTTGAGTTTACAGAGACTGTTGCTGTTAAGAAAGAAGAACCTGTGAAGATTAATGTTGGACTTAAGTAAATTAATTGAGATGATGCTTAAAGAAAGAAAAAATGTTATATTTAATGCTATTAAAAATGTTATATTAAGATGATGCTTAAAGAAAGAAAGTAAAGTAAAAATAAAGAAAATAAATTTAAAGAGATTAATTTTTTTAAAAAATTTATGAGAAAATCTCATTTCATAGTCTGAATAACATGAAAGTTAATAAAAAATATTATAATTTATCTAAATTGTTCATTTCTTATTAAATATGACAATAGGTCTAAATAGATTTATATTTAATAAATAGTTTTATTTTTTAAAAAATAAAAGTAATATATAAATCAAAATAATAAAATGATGTGCTATTGAAAGAAATTTTGATGTTCTTACCAAAAATCATGCATAAACATAATTTATTTTAGAAAGTGAACAAGGGTTATAATTGGAATTTTATATAGTTTACTCAAGAAAACAAAATTTTGCTGTATTTTTTGTAGGAAAATTTTGTGGAAAAATTACTTTCTTACAAAAAAAAAATTCTTTTCTTGCTAACCAAACTCTTAACAAAAAAATTTATTTCTTTTCTTGCTATTTCCAACTAACTTTAAGGCTCCATTTGTTTTGACGTAAAATATCCTTTTTGAAATTTTTTTTTTTCAAGCAAAATATTTTTTATTTTTACTTTGTCGGTGTTAGGCAAATGTCTACGTCGAGGTTGAGATCGAGTTCATTGGGCGAGACATGTAAAATAACTTACCGAAAATTAATGGATAATTTATTTTTGTTAAATTTTAATATTTTTTTTTCTTCGTAAATATATTACCACAACCAAACACCAGAAAATAAAAATAAAAAATTCTAAAAAATATTTTACGTCCAAACCTAAGAAACTTATTTGAATTCCTTTCTCACAAAAGTCCACTTTATGTCTTGTTTTAAGACACAAAATAAAATAAATAAATAAAAGGTAAATAAAATTCATTGAAAAAGAGAACTGTACAAAGAGAGGACAGCAACTAGTGAAGAATACTATTTACCCCAGCTATCATGCAATAGTGGTATCTAGTTTCCTTATAAAAAAAACGCTTGTGCACCATTTCACTGGATTCATTTGTCAAGGGTCAGCCAACAATAAGATCGTTTATTTTTATTGGAAAAATATATTAACTTTATTTAGCACTGATGGTAATTTAGTAATTTAACAATCATAACATTAGAAATCTTTTCCCATCCTCCATTTCTTTTTCAAACCACTTAAATGGCTAGTGAATTACCATTTTAGAAACAAATGCAACCAAATAAATCATGTAAAATTGCACATACCCTACCATCCAAAGTTATAAGATCTCCAAACTTGTAGCTTTGAAAGTTGTTGCATCCCAATGGCAAGAATGATAAATAAAAATAAAAACTTAATTTGGCAGATGAAAATATAAGATTAGTTTATCATTATCAAGTCTAAATTAGTGTTTGTTTTATTTATTATGGTTATTTAATATAAGAAGAAACAATCAGACTTATGGTGGGAAGAAAGAACCCAATGTCCCTTTTATTTTCATCACACGTTATAATTATATAGAACTCTCTATAATTCTATTTCGAGTTTGCATAATCCCTACCACACAACAGAAACAAATTTTTCGTCGGTAATTAATTTTACTAGAGGGTAATTTCATAATTGCCTTGGAAGAATAATTAGTTCAAATAAACCTACAAATTTCTCTTTTCTTTGACATTGTGCGTGAAATGATAATTATGATATTTATGAATTTATTTCTTTTATAAGGGTGCGTTTAAATTTTGTTTGAGCTACTCTTTCTTTTTCTTTTTTCACTCGTCGAGACTCCTCCCTTGTCCCTATATATAGACATCTTCCATCTTCCTTCTTGATGAGTATTTAGGATGTATTATGAAGAACATATATTAGATCTGTAGAAATCTTTATAAAATATTTAAGATATTTACAAACTTTACAAAACTCTCCCCTCTTTCAAAAACTTCTTCAATTTCCTAACTTCTACAAATTCTCTGAATTCCCTAATGAAAAATAATTCACCCCCCTTTGCAATAGTCTACAATTGTCTCTAAAATTCAACTTATGTCATGCATGCATGATACCCAGATGGGTAACAGTATGCCTCTCTTAACATTTGTGTTTTGACATCACTTTTTCCCTGTGTGTTGACCGTTACCAAGTGAAAGTTGATGTCAGCAAAAACAATAAATGTAATTCTATTTTTACTTTTCAAAAGCATAAGTCTATAATACCTACCGCCTATGATATGAAATGACTTGTTTGATTTATGATCCGTCAAATTGGTCGGTTCGAAAATTCAGTGTTTCAATACGGTCGATACTGAGTCACCCCGTATAACGGTGTGATTGCAAATTCACCAATGAACTGACCCATTTTTTTGCCTCTTTGGCCAGTTTTTTAAAACCAGACCGATATTCATCAAAATCAAATTTTTTTTTTTTTTTTTTTTTTTTCATGAATGATAATTTCAATTTTTTTGAGAGAATTTTTCACCAGGGAAACTTTAAAAAAAATAAATAAATAAACAAACAAATAACACTCATAAATTTTATTATTTTAAATATATTTACACAATGTATTTAAAATTTCACAAAAAACACAACACTAAGTATTTTTAATAATGGTCATTAAAAAGTTATTGATTATGCTAAATGATCTTTAAAAAAATATTAAAATTCATGAAAATTTCATATTTATCCAATTATGGTAACTATGTGCATCTTTAAAAAAAATTCACAACTGTGACAACTAGGGATGGCAATTTGACTGCCCCCACGGTTACCAGCCCAGTTTTTGGCCGTTTTGGGGAAGTGTTTAGCTTATTTGGGCGAGAATGGTTTGATGTAATAAAATTAAACCCGCACAGGTTTGGTGCGAGGGTGAGGGGAGTTTGCCCCGCCCCGCTTAGATAGACAAATTACTTAAGTACCCTTATTTCATTAGTATATATATTTCTCAGTATATTTATTAAGTACCCAATATAACAATATTAAAGTAACAAATAAATTTGATTAGAATGAAAGTTGTAATGGTGAAGAACTGAAGATGACGAAAAAAAAAAAAAATCTATTTCAACAATAAATAAATTATGGTTTTAAACGGGACGGGACATGTACCCGCAAAGGTAAAAATGTTAAACGGTTGTTGGGATGTGGTGGAAAGTCTCCACGTTTTTGCAGTTTTAGGCGGGGACAGGAGCAGGGTTTTTAAATAGTTGGAGGGGTGGGGGAAGGTACACCAGTCCAAACTCGCCTCCCATTGCCATCCCTAGTGACAACCGATACCGTTACGAAATATAGATATTCGTCTGAGTTCATTATATCACGACTGATACCAAATATTTTCAGCATGAGTTTGACTCTATTCTAATAACAAAAAGTTTCTTTGCGGTCTAATCAACACCTCTTTTTAAATCACGTTACCCGTTGTACTCAAATGCTTCGCCATCTTCAATGATTAATGAATAATGCTGTGGAGTTACAGCAGGTGCGTGCACATTTACACTTGTGTGTGTGTATATATATATATATATATATATATATATATATGTAAAACACATTTACAGTAAACATGGATATGTGTATACACGTGTTCTATAAAATTCTTTGAAATACATCTTAACTATTAAAATTAGATAGTTGACCTATACATTTTTTTTTTTTTCTTTCTTTCTTTTCTTTTCTTCTACTCATCTTTTCTTTTCTTCTACTCAGAGTATGTGTATCGATCCCACAACACTCCACCATTTAAGTAAGGATTGTGGCTCGAAAGTGAAATCTCAAAAACTTACTTTCAGGATCCCTGCTAACGTAGCTATGCCTCTAAGAACTACTTGACCTATACTTGACCTTATCCACTACTTCAAATGAATATTAACCAGTTATGCTATACAAATAGATATAAATAATTTTGATATGTCATGGCAAGAAATGATAGGTGCAGTCGAAACTCAATCTAAGGAATACAGAGTGCCCTAATGAAAGGTCAATGACGTCCACACCTTTTGGGATTTCTGCACTTGAAAGTGCATTGAACTCATTTGAATGGTGCATGCATTGTATGTTCATGATTTACAGGGGAATAAATTGCAGTATAAATGAAGAAGAATATGAGCAGTCTCATATTCTTCTATAAAGACCCCCAATACTCTTTCCATCATTCATAAGTTCCATTAGTTTTCATCAGACTGAGTCTCTAATTTCCTCTGCAAATTTGAAGAAGGAAAATTAAGGAAGATGGAAAGGAGAAGCTGCTGCTCTGGAAGGAGCTATGTCTCAACACCTTGCGATGCGAAGTCACCGAAGAAGGAAGCAGTGGTGACACCAAAAAAGGAAGATGTTGACAAGAAAGCAGCTTTGTGTTGTGGAACTGCAGGTGTGAGTATGAAGTCTCCGAAGGCTGAGTTGACAGAGACTGTTGCTGTTAAGAAAGAAGAACCTGTGAAGGTTAATGTTGGACTTAAGTAAATTAATTAAGATGTTTTAAAGAAAAAAGGTTTTGGGGGGTGGACTACATACACACACACACACATCTGACATTTTTTTTTTTTTTGATGGATTTGGAAATCTTTTTTGGCATTTGGTAATGGATTCTATTTTGTTTTTAATTTTGTAGGAATTAGATATGTAATGATGTTGGTTTAAGGTGCCCTCTGGTATGTATAAAAAAGCCTATCTATTATGGTTTACTTGCTTCTCTATCACTTTACAATGTGAGTGGTGTTTCTTTTGCAAGTGTGTATATTTTGTTTGGGACTTATGGTTAGTACAAAGGAAATTGATTATCTTCTGAAAAATAGAAAATATATGGTAAATTATGATAATTAAAGGGTATGGTATTATTGGAAGAATCCAAATCAAAGTAACTCAGTGTACTACTGTTTAAAACTAGAAAACAGATACATTTGACACATACTCACAATATTGTCCCTGGCAAAACCCGAACGCTTGGTCTTTGTCACACTTTAGGCAATTGTTATCATCTTAATGCTTTTAGCATTATAGTATAGAAATAGCCCAAGAATAAAGTAATACCCAAATATGGATAAAAGAAGATATTTAATTCTAACAAAAATATGTTCCATTAAAAGAGGAACAATAAGTTTGCTGTGGCAGATGAATATATAATAATAATCAGAATAATTCTCCTAATTCTCTTTTCCTTAAATACTATCTCTGTACCAACAAAATTTATCAAATTCTCCATACGAGACCAAACACTATTTTGGCCCATCAATAGCTAAAACACTTCAAGAGCGTGCAAGCAACAAAAGGGAACAACTTTTCAAAACGTCAATTCCATGCAATTGAATATAACAAAATTATTTATGAAGATTTTTCAGAACACTTTTAAAGAACCGAATTTCAGAGTGTTTATTAAATGAGTATAGTTCAAGTGGTTGCGTGTCGGAAGTGAATCCCTCCTGTTTGGAGGAGTGGTCCTGTGAACCATTCGGTGCACTAAATGACGTATATTCGATGCACAAAATTAGTAAATTATTAGACATATAAAAAAGATATCCACGTCATATATTCATATGATTACTCTTGTTGTACTGTTTCAAATGGAGAGTCTCATTGCTATTACCTTTCTTTTCTTTTTTTTTTGATAAGTAGTCTCATTGCTATTACTTAAACATGCTTTGCTTGCATATTCCTTCAGAAGCATAACACTCCCGGCAGACCAATCATACAGAAGGAAAAACGACAAGCACCGCAAAAGTCCATCTTGTTGAACGACTTCTTAAATATAGGAAGCACTGCTTGAAATGGCACGAGTGTATCCCAAATGTACTTCATTACTATTACTTAGTATAACTATTAATTTTCTTTGCTTTTTTTTTTATCAAAATATTAATTTTTTTTTAGATAAGTTCCAAAGCAAAGCTCAAGTAAGGATGGATTTAGGGGTAGATTCTGATGGGCTTGAGCCCACACCAATAAAAATTAAAATTAAAATCAACACAATTTTAGTCCAGCCCCAAAAAAACGAAGTATAACTATTACTAGTCATCATCAGATCTAAGAACAGAAGCTATCTTCTATGGTCTGGTTTTTTTATAATATAGTAAAAATTGATTTAATTGATTAATTAAATGTATTTTGTTAAAAATTTGAGAACACGAGAGATAAGAGTGACAATGCCTCACATATCCACTAAAACTCTCCATCAAATTTAGTAGGTTTGACTTTTAATTGTATCTGTTCAGTTAATTTTATCATCCAAATACCACACCTAATGGGACTTCCAATACCTTCAAACCAGTTGAAGGAAATGAATCACAAATGTTGCCAACTCATTATCAAACTAATTCCAAGTTTCACTGTTTATATTTCTTCATGGACATGAATGCCCGTTTACCCTAATTCCAACTATTACTAAAAAAAAACACATCTAAATCTTCTAAACTTGGAGTAGATATGGAATAAAGTGGTATTTGGCACCCTTACATGCAACCAAATCTTGATTTAGGGAAAAGTACTTGGATAGAGGGGAAACAAGAGTATGTATGTACTTCCAGAAATCCTATTTGTATTTGTCAGCAGCCAAGTTAAGAAGCTCCATCACTGTAAGAAAAAATGGGAAAAAGAAAGTTAGCAATAGTGAATGGTTTATGGTTTATGTCCACACTAAAACAACAGAAAAAATGTGCAGCAAAAAAATAACACAACACTGTTCTGTTCTATAAGAATACCATGCCGGAATAACAAGGTGATACACACCTCCACAAACATCATTGGATATGTTTTACTTTACACTAAAAGTTTTTAACATTATTCTTATTTCTTAATATAACAAGAATCTAAGATAAGATTTTCGTGAGTGTAATTGCAATAAAAAGAAAAAAGAAATGGATTATTTGTAACGTATATCATCACCCGTTAAAAACATAAGGAGAGATCTGGTATAATAAGTTCTCTGATCTTTCTCTCCAAATGTGAGCTTCCCATGACAACAAATTATTTATGTTGAGGATCTTAAAGAGATTCAGAGTCTACAACCAAGACATGTGATCTAATGGTATCTTCTTCTGCTACTTTTCAAAGCCAAGGTGGGGAGTTCAAGTCTAATTGAAATGAAAGATGCAGAGTTCGAGTCTCCCCAAAAGTATATGCACTGACAATCTGTACTGGAGCTAATAAAACTTTTCAGTGGGAATGACTTTGAATAATAATAAAATAATTTTACATGAGTAAATGTCAATTGTTCTCAAGGAAAATTTTATATTTTGAAATATCGATATGATAACCTATATATCAATGTTATAAAACATTGTATATTTCGTAATGTATATAACTAAATACAAAATTGTTATGGAACTTAAAAATAACTAAAGAAAAACCTTTGACAAAATACAATCCATTAGACAAACCTTGTCACTAAGGTGATGATTCATAAAAATGAAAATTAAGTACTTAAAATCATAAAGGCTGAATTTTAGAAGTTTAAATTATAAATGCTAACAATAGAAAATTACAACAGGTGAGTACACATTTACATTCATATATGTATGTATGTAATACATCTATATATGTATGTAATACACATTTAACGTAACCCTCGAAGCTAACATAGGTAACACATATTTACAGTGAACACGGGCATATATTGTATATGCATACAATATAATTGTTCTTGAAGAATTCTCATAACACTGTTCAATTAAGGAGCTGACCTTCTGAGTGTGTTTATTAAATGAATTTAGCTCAAGTAGGTGCATGTCAAAAGGCTTCTATTAACAAGCAAGCAGATTGTGATTGAACGCATTTCCTAAGTGGTACATTTAGATTTAGATGTGTTTTTAGTAATTGTTTAAAAGTTTGAACTAAATTTTCTCCAATTCCAACCCCAAGGCGCCCCAAACGCAACATTTTATTTCAAACATTAAAATTTCAATTTTGAATTACAAATATTCCACCCATGAATATAGACTACTATAATTTGAAACCCGAAGTTCAGTTATTCTTGAACTGTAGCTTTCCATGACAGTATTTTAATTCCCTGCAGGTTTCTATCTACTTGAAGTTACAATAGGCAAAGAAAATATCATACTAATTCATAAAATATCAAGCATCACATTTCATGTATCATTCCACTTGCCCAAGTAATAAGATGTTCCATGCTAGTAACTCAATTGATTTTTAGAAATATATTAGCTAAAAAAATTAGCCATATGTTACTATTGCAACTTCCTGAGTGGTCTGAGGATTTAAAAGAATGGACTGAGAAATGCAGGTTAAATGAACCTATATTGGTGTTCAATTATCAGAAATAGAATTTCCAAAAAAATTGGTTACTAGATGGTATTCAGATAAAAATCCCTTCTGTTACAACTACTGATCTCACGTTGGGACAGACCACCACTACTGGAAAGATTACATATTTATACCTGCGCTCAAGGGAATATTACCTAGGAAAGAGAATATTAAAGCTCTTGCAATAAGCCTTCCCTAGCCATCAGTGAGCACTTCCAGATGCTACCCCTCTTTACTCATGTAGACAACCCTGACCTTTTAATGAGCCTGATCTTCGATCCCATCTGCGCAACATCATTGATAACAGAAGAGCACTCCCTGAAGCTACCGCTAGACATGAGTCTTATCTACAATAACCCTTTGGACGGTCCAGGCAGGTCTGTAACCTTGGCACAAATCTAAGCTGCGATCCTCTCATAAAGATCAAATGAAAAAGAAAGGAAAAGTGCAAAAATATGTTTTTTAACAGTTTCAGGAATGGAAACAGACCTTCCTTTTGGTTCTCCTCCAAAACAGCCTCTAATTATCCATCTACTAATTAGCAGCTATTCATTATTCTTGATCATCTTTCATCTATCATAAACTATATTAAGAGTCCTAAACAAGAGAACCTGATCCACATGACCAACTAAAATTGAACATATGATCCAAAATTAACTGGGGGTTATTTGACTACAAGCAACAAAGTTGGATTTCACCTGCTTAGTGCTTACCACCAGAGGTGAGATGCCAGAATAAGCTAGGAATTCTAATGTTTATATGTTTGAGTGTAATATGTAAATCCTAGACAAAAGAAAACCACACAAAATCAACATGATTAAGGAAAGCAAAAAAATTACAGTGTAAAAAAACCATATGACCAAAACATTTGATCATTAGGAGATGAAAAAGGCTTTGCATGCACCATTAAGAAAGAATGACTTAAAGGATTTCCCTTTATAACTATGAGAAGAGGATAATACAAATGAAAATTTGCCACAAAAAGGCTACTCAAAGAATAAAAAAATGGACCTGTTGTCTCTTTCCATGTTGTTAACATACTTCAAAAAATATATATATACATATATATTCTTGCAAACAAAACTCCCAACCTAAAAAAATTCTGCCTAAAAATGATACTGCAGGATGGATTTCACTATGGAACTCTTTTTTTTTTTCCAAGAGGTAAAGCTGGTAATATAACAGCCGTTTCTTGTAGAAGACCAATATCTGTTTTCCAACATATTTCTTAACCAAGATAACGAGAAGAAAGATTAGTACCTAGTCATTTCATCATTTTTTAACAAACACTTTTACAGTCGATCAACCATAGTCATTTAAGATATAGCTCAGTAAAATTTTTCCAGATAAACAATCATGTGTAGATTTGATGTACTAGAATATTCCTACATAGAAGGATATAAGAAATACCATGATTTTTTATAAAGATCCTAAATTTTTGTAGATATTAGCATGTAACTAATTTTGTACTAAAACTCTAGAATATTTAGAAGATAGTAAATTTGGGGGAGGTGGGCAATATAGATGATAAATTGACTGAAGATGTTGCGAAGGAAAATACGAAGCAATTATCAGACATTGCAGATATCAAACATTACAGGAAATGAGCAAAGATGAATTGGAAGTATATTGGGAATAAAAGAACGGTAATATGTAATGAATAAGTTGC
Organism: Cornus florida; assembly: GCF_030987335.1. NCBI lineage: Eukaryota > Viridiplantae > Streptophyta > Magnoliopsida > Cornales > Cornaceae > Cornus > Cornus florida. The sequence continues at coordinate 14,589,752 of NW_026775573.1, read as the reverse complement.
TCAGTTTGTTATGCTGGTTACTACCATAGATATAGTCTTGCTAATTTCCACTGTGATCGTATTTGCTCTGGGCAACAAATCTTGGGCTGGTCAGATTAGTTGGTGTACTGCTTGATGACAGGGCATTTCTGGTCTATATGACCACTTGGCTGGCTACTAAAGAGTGCGGAGTTGATTATAAAGGATTGGATTTATGCTTTTTTATGCAGCTATAGATATATTAGAAGCTTTTGTATCCCATTTTTAATTAGATTTTTGTGTTTGCTAGACTATTTCTGGAAATGATTTTTGACCATCCACTGTTTGATGGGGTATGCCCCCTCTGCTTGTCCTTGTAATGTTGTTGTGTTGTTGATGAAAGCTTTACTTGGGGAGAAAAATATTGAGCAATTGCTTCCATCACTACATGTGAAGGAAATATTGAGTAATATGGATACTCTAGCTTTGATTGATTTCGCTAAATCAGTTGTCACTTTGTCTGATGAGGGTAGTGTTCATTATAAGGTAATTAAAGATGTGGCTGCTCCAGGGTTGAAAGAATAAGAGAGAAGATGCAGCATTGGACTTTTTATCAGCATTGCTTTTTCCGTGATGCATTTTTTACCAATGAGTCAGTAAGGAATTAGGCGGGTTATCCATGTTAATTAAAAAAAGCAGAAGATGATGGCAAGAATATGAGATGCCTTGAGCGGCTGAAATTAGTTGATGTTGAACTGCAAAAAGCAGATAAAATTGGAACGCTTCTTCGAAACTTGCTGGATGATCCTAATTACATTAAAGTTTAAGAAGGACAATAACTAAAGAGGTTTAGGGTTGACATAATTTGTTATCTAAGCAGTAATGGGTGATAACAATAACCTTATCTTTATTTATGTTTCTACTTGCTCTTAAAGGACAGGAGACTGTGAACATAAACCTTTGCACGTAAGGAAATACTGTACAAAACCTAAAAGATTCACATCTTTTCAAGTTTGTCATAGTACTTTTCTCAATGCTACCATGCCAGACAGCAGAGCACGGAAATAAGTTCTTAAGATAACAAGATTTAAGAGAACAGTAGATATTAGAGAAAATACTTTAGTGTCTAGGATACAAAAACAAATTTTAATCTGTCCATTAATCGAGATTGATCAAATAGTACACAAATGGAATAGACCAAAACAGTAAGTCAAATTGCTAACAAAGATATGGCATTAACAACAAAAGATGAATAAGCAACAACAACATTAACACTGGTAAAAAAAAAAAAAAAAATGTTCTCTCCTGGTATCAGAATTAGCAGATTAATTTATAATTAACACCCAATGGTATGTTACAACTCAGTTTACCATGAAGCATATAAGATTCCAACAAAACACCACCATATTCACAAATTAAAAGATACAAAAAGTAGTGATTCAACACCAAATTCATTTAGCCCAGAAAAGAAAAGTAAAAAAATAATAAAGGAGCTCTATTAAATAGACAATGCACGAAGCAGATTAGGATAAGTACAAAATATTTTCAGCATATCCTAAGTGCACTAGCCCACCGATGATCAAATTCTAGTTATTTAAGTTGGAATAATTAAGGACTTCAAACAGTTCGTGGGAGAAACAACAATGAGAGAAAATTCACACTGAATTATAATTTGACTGATATCCAACTCAGTGTGAATATTCAACAAAATATCCAAAGTTTAGACTAGTGATCAACAGAAGACTCAACTGATTTCATTAACAATATTGTGACTACTAACTCTGATCATTAAAAGGAGAAAAGTAAGCTCAAACTCATTTTCAAAAATCACATAGAAAGCATCAACTTAGGTACCTGACAAAAGATATGTTCTTCAAATGCCCAAACCTAACCTAGGGTATTTGGAACACCCAAATCTATAATCTGATCTCAGTTACCCAAATCAAACCGAAGTTGAAGTGATATGAAAGCTAAAACAACATCATTTAATGGATATAGAACCACATACAACCAACTCAAGCCAAATATTGATTTACAGAAAAGTAATTGGATAGAAGAAGAACAAGAGAATGTACTTCTTACCGAAGATTCAAAATCCATACTATCTCAGCGTCCAGCTTAAACAGCTCAATCACTGTAAGAAAAATTGGGGAAAAGGAAAGTAAACAATATTAATTGAATAGTTTAAATCCAACAACAGAAAAAATAATAATAATAATAAATAAAATAAAATAAAATAAAATAAATTGCAATCAAAATAACAAAATCCTCTGTTCTATTCTAGAAGAATGCATACTTTGCTGGGATGTCGAAGTGAAAATAGTCACCGCACCTCCGGCATGTGACCCTATGATGAGCACCGTACGGGAACCTGATTTGAATCTTACTGCCGCATCCACAGGTGACAGGGTGAAGAGTCGGGTTGAAGGCGGCGAGAGGGGGCTGGGGAGGGACGGCGGCGGCTGGGGGTTGGGGAACGGCGGCGGCGGCTGGGAGCTGACTCTGATTCTCCATTATGGTTTGATTTGGAGACGGTAGAATCGCTGGTGTGAGGAGAGAGAACAGGGTAAGAACTATAAGAAAAAAGAGACAAACACAGAACAAAAAAAATATATACGAGTTCAATTCATAAACTCACCTTCGTTCTTGGGCTCTGTGGTGGTGTTCTGTTACGATTCTGATTGGATGAGAGAAAGGAGTGACAAGGACAAGGAGTTGCGAAAAATTGAGAGAAAAGGCGCTAGGTTTTAATATTTTGAAATTTTATTAAACTGAGGTCTTTGGCTTTGAGCTTTTCTTTTTGAAACTCTCATAAATCGTAATCATTTTGATAAAATCAAAAATTAATTATTAAGTAGAGTTAAAAAATTCTATTATAATATACAAAAGGTGTAATTACTCTTTATTGTTAGAAAAATCCCTTATTTTTTTTTAATTTGTACAGACAAATCATAATTTTGGCATTATAATTACTAAATTAGCCATACTTTATCATTAACAAAGAAACAAGAAGAAAAAAAATGTCAAAATTATTCTTAAATTCATATATGATGTAATGATTTTCTTTCTCCGCATCCGCATGCTATAACATAACAATACTATGATATATCTCTCTTTAATCTCAATTTTATTCACACTCACCAACGTTAGCTTATTATTTCATAGCCATAAATAAATCAAACTATTTATAAAAGATGGCCGACCGTTCCTGTGTAGGCCCTTTCCGGTTGAGACAATATCACTTAATTAGTAAGAAATGACATGTAATATTTGTGCACAAGTTAAAATTTGAAGTAGGATAAGCTTAAAAATTTGCGGATAAAAACAAATCCACACAAATAAAAATAATAATAGAATTGATTCAAACTTCTTACTTTGACGTGGCCTCTTCTGAATATAATAGTTAATTTTTTTATTTACTTTTCTCCCTATATTTCATATATCATGAGGTTTGAAATGTCATAAATGTCCCTGAATTTTTAATTCGTTTTTATAAAAAAATATCAGGCATATTAAATGACAAAAATAACTCTCTGCATAATGACAACCAGAGAAGATGATGAGGGAGAAAGAGAGTCGCCACCAACCACCATCGCCGCCTGCACCATCGCCGCCACTAAACACCATCACCGCCACCATCGACGGCCCCTTTTTCTCCCCACTCGCCACCCCACAACCATACCTATCATCGCCAACCCGTTCTCACCACCAACTGCCATCGCCATCGCCATCAGGCCCATCGACTGCACATTTACACTTGTTAATGCTGTGGAGTTACAGTAAGTGACTGCACATTTACACTAGTATATAACACATGTTTACAGTAAACATAAATATGTATCTGTGTGTGTGTGTGTATATATATATATATATGCATACATATATAATTGTTCATGAACTCTCATAATACTTGTTCAAGGAACTACTTTCACATTTTATTTATTATTAAATGAGTATAGCTCAAGTAGGCGAATGCCAAAAGGCTCGTATAACTTGTAAACAAATTGTAATTGAAAGCATTCTCTAGACTTGAACAATTTACATAGTTTTATTTTGAAGCAGTTAAAGTGCAATTGTTCGAGCATTAATTACAGAAGGAATCCAATTGCAGTAACTTCAGTCACTAAAAAAAACCTAAAATTGGACAATTTGACTCCAAAAGAAAATTCACAAACCCCAGCAATTTTCATAATCAGACTTATAAATCAAGAGAGATGATATAGTATCCAACTTTTATGGATGGCGTCATTACACCATTAATTATCAAGATGATGTCATTCTATAGTTATATAAATGCAGTTCTATAACTTTCAAACGATAGATGAGACATATTCATACACATTAAACAAAAAAAAAAAAACTTACAAAGCAAATGAGTATATACACATTTAGGCACAAAAGTACATACATATCAATCTATACTACTATGAAATGTACATAAAGTTTTCAAACAATATATATATGCACTACTATTAAGTTTTTTTTTTTTTTTTTTTTTTTTTTTTTTTTTTTTTTTTTCTCAGAACGATGGAGAAGTGGCAAAAACCATGCATCTTAAACTTCCACATAATCTCTTTTTAAGATATCTAATATTATCAATAACATTCTCATATTTTATAAGTATTTTTATTTAAAATTTAAATTAGCTAGGCTAATAATCATTATTTCTCTTTATCTTCCTAAACGACGTCATTTTGCTTTGTGTGCATTTTCGTCATTTCACAAAATATATATATTTAAATAATATGTAAAATGTCAATATAAGTGTAACTTAAACAAACTCTAACTTAAATGTGTCAAGAGGGACCTATTTGTACAAATTAAAACTTTAAGGGTATTTTTTTGCACATGAGGGATGTCAGGTATGGCATGCACTATAAGCATCTATAGGGGTGTTTTCTACGCTTATCCCTAGATATTATCTGGGTTGCTCTCTACTTGACAAATAGATATAAATAGATAGAAAATGATTGTTACGAACAGTTACAGTGAATTGTTAAACATACTCTTTTAATTGGCCAATTATGCAACAAATAAGGAAGTGAAGCCCTTTACTTAGTTGTATTTGGTATAAATAACCAATTAAAAATTATTCGATTAGACAATTCACTGCAAGTGTTCAGTATGAATACCACTACTCTAAATAGATTTACTCTAATTATGCCAATCAAAAGTAGATTGATCTATAATGCCAAGACATGATAGGTGCAGTCCAAACTCAATCTAGGGACCCTACTGAAGGGTCCATCCATACCCATGGGATTTCTGCACTTGAAAGTGCATTGCACTCACTTAAGTGGTGCAGTTCATTATGTACAAGTAAATAAATTGCACAATGAATGAAGAAGAATATGAGCAGCCTCATATTCTTCTATAAATACCCTAACACACTCTTTCCATCCTTCATAAGTTCCGTTAGTTTTCACTCAACTGGGTCTCTAATTTCCTCTGCAGTTTGAAGAAGGAAAATTAAGGAAGATGGAAAGGAGAAGCTGCTGCTCTGGAAGGTGCTATGTCTCAACACCTTGTGATGTGAAGTCACCGAAGAAGGAAGCAGTGGTGACACCAAAAAAGGAAGAAGACGTGAAGCCAGAGACTGTCAAGAAAGAGGCTTTGTCTTGTGGAACTGCAGGTGGTGAGTATGATGAAGTCTCCTAAGGCTGAGTTGACAGAGAGTGTTGCTGTTAAGAAAGAAGAACCTGTGAAAGTTAATGTTGGACTTAAGTAAATTAATTAAGATGATGCTTAAAGAAAAAACGTTTTGGGGGATGACCTACACATACACATCTTTTTTTTTTTTTTGGTTTTGATGGATTTGGAAATCTTTTTTGGGTTATATTTTGTTTGAATTAGATATGCAATGGTGTTGGTTTAAGGTGCCCTCTGCTATATATAAAAAGCCTATCTATTATGGTTTACTTCCTTCTCTATCACTTTGCAATGTGAGTGTTTCTTTTGCATGTGTGTAGATTTTGTTTGGGATTTTTGGTTAGTACAAAGGAAATTGATTATCTTCTGAAAAATATAAAATATATGGTAAATTATGATAACAATATATGGTAAATTATTATTGGAAGAATCCAAATTAAAGTAACTCAGTGTACTAGTGTTTAAAATTAGAAAACAGATACATTCCACACATAATTCACAATATTGTCCTAGCAAGTCCGAACGCTGCCAAAGCATTCATTTACCCTGTGGGTTGCAATACAGACAGACTACCCACTCTGGGCAGAAGGTGTACATCCCATATCAACTTCACCATGTGCACTCTTTGTAACACGGATTTGGAAAGCCATGACCACCTATTCTTTAAATATCCTTACGATCAAACCTTTGTGGTCATTTATACAAAGCACATTGCAACAAAAATAATCTATATTTTTCAGTCAGTGATTCGACCTCCGGCAAAGTCTGCTGATCTTGCTTCCTGAAGTTGTTGTGATTTAATTGGTTGGAGTTCATCTCCTTCAGTACCGTATTTGCAGCCATGACCACTAACGGTTATTGCATTTGAATTGTGCAGGTGGACTTGGACCTTCTGTTTGGGCTCTCTCTGGCTTGTTTTTGTCTTTGTTTTGTTTCGTCATAATTAGTGCTCTGATCATTCTCTCCAAATGTGATTTAGAGTCTACAAAAAAATAAATTTTCTTGACCGCCGAAAATTCGTAACATAAAGCATCAGTCTGAAATATTTTTCTCTTAGAGCAGAAAAATTGTAATATGTCAAGTGATCGAAAATTGTTTGTAGAACATAACCTCGTGAAATATATAATTTTCGGGTTTATGATCTATCTTGGTCTGATTTACCGTCAGTAAAGCAAGATTGCAGACTACCTTTTATTTTTATAATGATCTTGTCAGTATTGAATATTATATTATTATTTTAACAATAGAAAAGATTAAAAAAAAAAAAGTGCAACTAAAAGGGCACAACCCTGTTACCGAAGAATTAGCGAGTACGGATACTCTATGAGAATAACGTACACGAATCGGACATCGATATTTTAAAAAAATTCACGAATGCATATCGGATACTTTTTAGACATGTTTATAATTTTAAAATATATATTTTTAAATTTCTATCATGTATTCGATACTTCTTAATACTTTGCGTGCCAACTTATGTTTCTCAAATATTTCATAACATATTTTTTAATAAGTTATGAATATTAAAATGTAACTTTTCTAACAATAATAACATAATATAACTGCTAAGAAAAGCTCAAAATGCACTACTTATGTTATGTATTGTGAAACAAACTCCTACGTTGTATTAATGATTGCATTTTGATTCATAATATTACAGGAAACTCATAAAAAATATTTTTTTTTCTTTTTTATATAAAAAAATGCATTTAATTTTTTTTTTTTTTATTTGATCCCACCATACTCATATCTTATTTTTTAAAATATACCGTATCTCCAAATCCGTATCCGCACACCATTGAACACTAGGGAGACAATCTTAAGAAAGGTTGAGAATAATAAGTTATAACAATTAACCACAACCAATAATATACAAAATGAAGCTTCCTAAAACCTTCAATAGCTTTTGCCCATTGAAAGGAAGGGCTCTTGAACAGCCTTTAGATCCTTTGGCCAATATACTCTTGTGCAATGGGTTACAAACAAATTAATGTTATGTTCTGTTGCATGGGATTGAAGTCTTGAAATTAAAATCGAAAGAAAAATTAGGGTGAATATTTCTTATATAGACTTTGAAAGTTATTTTTTAGATTTTGTGTTCTTTTTGTTGAGAAAATAGAAATTTTATATTTGGTGATTGGGTAATAAGGATGCATTTAACATCTAATTGGTGTGATTGGGTAATAAGGATGGTGTTTATTTGAATAAAAAATTCTTGATCAAAACTCGATGTTAATATTTTTCATGTCCGATTACAAAGATGGTAATCCTCCCATGACCATATTATCTCCAATCAAATAAAAACAAGAATTGAATTTGGAATCTTGATAAAACTAGGAAGAGATTTCATCAAATTCTGAACATCAAACCAAAACCAAATCGCATGCAATAAAACATAACTAAAGCAAAATCCCATCTAATTCTATATAAGTTTCTCATTTTGGTCTTATGGAATTAATGCTGAAAAGTGATAGTGAAAGTGAAAGAAAGTAAAAGAAAGATAAAGAAAATTAATTTAATGAGATTAACATTTTTCAAAAAATTTATGAGAAAATCTCATTTCATAGTCTGAATAATATAAAAGTTAATAAAAAATATTATGATTTACCTAAATTGTCCATTTCTTATTAAATACGACAATAGGTTTAAATAAATTTATATTTAATAAATATTTTATTTTTTAAAAATAAAAGTAATATAAAAATCTAAATAATAAAATTTTGTGCTATTAAAAGAGAGGGGTAACTATTTTAATGTTCTTACCAAAAATCATGCACAAACATAATTTATTTTAGAAAGTGAACAGGGGGTTATAAAAGGAATTTCATATAGTTTACTCAAAAAAACAAAATTTTCTTTTCTTACTAATCAAACTCTTAAAAAATAAAAGATAAAAATTCATTTTATTTCTGTTCTTGCTATTTCCTTCTAAGCAAACTTAACTTTAAGAAACTTATTTGCACACAGAGAGGACAGTGAAAAAATACTACTATTCACCCCAACTATCATGCAATAGTAGATTCAATTGTCACGGGTCAGCTTAATGTCACGGGCCTAGAGATTTGGCGCAGCGGCACGGCCCGTGCGGCACCAAGGCGTTGCTTCAGCTCGCGCAAGCGCCCTGGTCAGCCACCACGACCTGCCCTCCCAAGGATACATGCTGACTGGTTTCGGCCTACCATGGCCTCGTCAGGGGAACGGCTCCAGCTCCCGACCAGTTTGTGCAGGGATGGCCAACTCCTTTCTTCATAGTCAAGTCCACGACCAGCGACAAGCACCTCGAACTGAACCGAGTGGACCTGCCTGAACTCTGAAGAGGTACCATCCTGTGCTCCTGCACGCCCCTTCCCTGGAACCATTCCCAGTCAAACTCTGCTCTTTGCCAACCAGCATGCGTGTCTTCCATCCTCCAAGCGTCTTAGGAATCACTTCGTGACATTCTCCCCCACCCAAATCCTGCGACGTCCTCGTCGCAGTGCGGCGCTTCACTACTGCGTCCACTCCCTTCCAAAGTCTGCCTCTATGCGGTATGCTCGCCTTCCCACCATCGCTTCCTTGTGCAGCTCCCTGCACTGCACTCGCCCAATGATAGGCCTCGGACCAAGGGGACGTCCACTCCTCAAGGACGTGACTCTTCTCCGTCATGCCGCCTCCGCGACATCCCGAGCAAGCAATGGCCTCCTGCCGACTTGATGCTCGCCCTTCACCATGGTTTGCATCACCCAAGGACTAAGCACGAACTTTGGTGCGCGCGGCCCTCCGGCCCTTCAATGCGCAACTTCAACGGACGCCTCTTCCTGGGGAGATGGAGGCTCTCCCCCCCAACTGCATTGATTCCTCCTCATCGACGCAACTTCAATGCACCGTCTTCATTCTCTGACCCCTCCCGGACCGACAAGGGGGCACCCCACCGTGCTTTACCCCAAGTCCTGCTCTGATACCATTTGTCACGGGCCTAGAGATTTGGCGCAGCGGCACGGCCCGTGCGGCACCAAGGCGTTGCTTCAGCTCGCGCAAGCGCCCTGGTCAGCCACCACGACCTGCCCTCCCAAGGATACATGCTGACTGGTTTCGGCCTGCCATGGCCTCGTCAGGGGAATGGCTCCAGCTCCCGACCAGTTTGTGCAGGGATGGCCAACTCCCTTCTTCATAGTCAAGTCCACGACCAGCGACAAGCACCTCGAACTGAACCGAGTGGACCTACCTGAACTCTGAAGAGGTACCATCCTGTGCTCCTGCACGCCCCTTCCCTGGAACCATTCCCAGTCAAACTCTGCTCTTTGCCAACCAGCATGCGTGTCTTCCATCCTCCAAGCGTCTTAGGAATCACTTCGTGACATTAAGCTTTCACTTCGCCTTGCGCACTAGAGATTGACTTGACATTCAATTGTCACGGGTCAGCCAACAATAGGATCATTTACTTTGATTGAAAAAATATATTAACTTTATTTAGCATTGATGGTAAGTTAGTAATTTAACAATCGAGTCCATTAGACATCTTTTCCTATCCTTCTTTTCTTTTCACACCGCGTTATAAGATCTCTCCCAATTTATCTCATTCAGTATTGTTGTGTTTTTAAAATTCCACTTACTATTATTTGTATAATTGCAAGAATGATAAAATAATAATAATAATTAAATTAAATTAAAAATAAATAAACAACCTAACTTCATTTGTCAGGTGAAGTCATGATTTGCTAGTTTGAATTTTGTAGCTTAGTTTATCATTATCAGTGTAAGTTAGTGTTTATCACGTTATTTAATAATAGAAAAAGAACCCAAAGGTCAATCTTTTTATTTTGATGACAGATTGTAGATGGAACATTCTGGAATCCTACCTTTGAATGCTCCCTATCCACTAAGAAAACAAATATGTTGATCGAAGAATTGGTTAAAATAAACCTAAAAATTTCCCTTTTCTTTGACATTTTGCATGAAATGATAATTATGGTATTTATGAATTTTTTTTTTTCTTCATAAGAGTGGTTTAAATTTTGTTTGAGCTACTCTTTCTTTTTCTTTTTTCACTGGTCATACCTGGAGACTCTTCCTGTTCCCAATATACATACATCTTCCTTCTTGATGAGTAGTTAGGATGTATTACGGATAACATATATTAGATCTCTAGAATTTTTTATAAAACATTTCAGACGTTTACAAACTCTTTAAAACTCTCCACTCTTCCAAAATCTTCATCAATTTACCAACTTCCACAAATTCCCTAATGTAAAATAATTCATCCTTCTTCACAATAGTCTACAATTTTCTCTAAAATTTAACTTTATTCATGTCATACACACATCTTACCTGGGCGGCGTGACACTACGCGTCTCTCTTAACCAAACATGTTTTCATGTTTCTGTTTTTAAATTTTTCGAAACAAATATTTTTTACCAAATATGATTTCGATTTTTATCTAATACACTCCTACAACAAAACGATTGTTTTGATTTATTTTGATTTAGACTAATAATATAACGGCTAAAACATATCGCATGTGAGCCCAACATTTTTGTTTTGACATCACTTTTTCCCTCTGTCGGTGTTAACCGTGACCAAGTGAAAGTTGATGTCATCGAAAACTAATAAATGTAATTTCATTGTTACTCCTCTTTTTTTTTCTTTTCTTTTCCTACTACCATCTTTACTCTTCAAATGTGTAAGAAGTCTATGTTGAAAGTAGTTCGTGAGTAGGATGAGGAGATCATTCCACGTAAACAAAGAAATCTGAGATCAGTATCTGAGTGGAGAACCAAGCAACACAAGGGATTCGCAAAGATTAAGAAATGGAAGGCCGACCTCAGTAATATCTCGAGCTCAACAATAAACAGCTGTTAATGTGGTGGTTGTTGTCTTTAAGGCTGATTAGCGTCCCTATTTATAGTGCTTACCTCCTCGGTCAATGTCCCTTAGTCCTTCGGATGAGCATGCTCTTACCCAAAGGTTTGAGGATCTCTCCTCCTGACAGATGGGACATTGACGGATGGGCCGCGATATTTTGCCCCCAGGTCAAAAGAGGTAATGGCACTATTAATTAATACAAGTCTTATCAGACGTCTTTTGTAATTAATGCACCCTTTATCTCTCCTTGCTCGAGCTTGGGTACCGAGTATCCTTTCCTCCTTGTGTTGGCCTCGGACTGAGGCGATACCTTGGATCTCAGCCACCCGTCCACATGTCTTCAGATTCCTGAATTCAAGAGAGTGAAGAGCCCTCCTCGAGGTTCTGCCTTCGTGACCTCGTAGGGCTCTGTCTCGATTCTACATTTCAAGGTCCCCTTAACCAAAGAGGGGAGCTTGTAAAGCAGGTCGGTAGAAGTTGCTTTTTCCAAAGGCAACCTCAGATAAGTAAGGGAAGGGAGGAGCCTATCGGACTAGAACGGGGCACGTCCACAGTAGAGGAAGGGTAGCGACCCATTCCTCGGTCAGCAAGTCCAGTTATTGAATAGGTAGCTCTAGGATACCTAATCTCATTGCGGGGCACGCCAGATAAGCGCTAGCCAGGTGTGCCTAATTTGTAGAGATGGCGCCACTTAAGCAGCTATTGTGGTGCGATCATCAACATTTTGCCCCCTGCTCGAGGTTGCCAAAAGGGGAGCTCGAGCAAACCGCTGGTTTGATCCAATCTCTTTCATCATTATATATTTACTGAAGGGTCACGTTATTTTAGTATCGAAGAGTTACGTTGCTTCAAGGGGTCATGTCACTTCGGTTCCCCCAGCCACGTGTCGCTTTTTTATTGGTGCGCCAGTTTATGACGCTTCGAGTCCTGGGTCACGTCTTTTCATTAGCCAAAGGCGTGACGCTTGGGATGTCGAGCCTTCACTATTTAAACCATATTTGTTTCTTTTTTAAGGCATAAGACAAATTAAGTTGTTCATTTGTTTTTTCCTTGAGACTCTAAGTTTTTCTACTCGAGGGCGAATTTGAGCCATGGCCTTACGCGACGATGTCCCCAGTGTTCCTCCCTCGGCTAAATGGCGCGTCGTTCCTTATTTTGGTCCAAATGATACCTTTTGGGCCAATAGTGACGAGCTAAGCAAGGTGGACAAGACCCAGGAAAGCTCATTTCTATTCGAGGGCGAGCCTTATGCACAAGTAGGAGTGCCCATCCTTCCTAGTTCAGTGCTAAGGTTTAGGGTGGAGCGCGGTAACTTTCTTTATTCCAACCTTATTTTCACAAGTCAGATCGATCATGGCTGAGGATGAGACCTATGGACGGATGTTATCTTATCTGATGCCGAGTTTTCCAAAATCTTGCAGGCCTCGAGGATTACAGATGCCATCTAAAACACTCGCGAGTTGACCATACCACGAGATGGTCATGACCTTACCCTGCTCGTATCTCGGTAGAGTCGAGACACTCATACCTTTATCACCTCGTGCGAAGAGTGAACTCATAGAGGACATAGTACAACTTATGTGCCTGAATGTGTTAGGTGAGCATAATCCTGGCTCTTAGGTGCTTCCTGAAGACGAGGTCAAGCTTGCTGCCCAGTTATGCAGTGGTGTTACCTCGGCCGGCAAGATCGCCTTGCGCTATTAAGACGATGGGCTTCACGAGGAATTTCTAGAGACTGGCAAAAAATGTACCTTCGTGTCGCTTCTTCGTTACTATTTTCAAGATCTTCCCCCTCAGGGTCAAGAGGGGGGGAATCCTTTAGTGGCCCCAAGTGAAAGGACTCAGCTCGCTTTGCTAGTTTTCTCTTGACATGGCTATCCAGATTCATTTTCCCAAGTCCCTCTGATGACAGACCTTGTCCCGATCTCATCCCTTTGGCTGTTAGATTATCCTATAGTAACAGTTTTCCTTTGGCCGCGCTGTTCCTGGGTACACTCTACCATGAGCTCGACTTGACGCATTGTAATACCCCTAATTTTAAAAGGATAGTCTCGGCATTTTAATAATTATTTTAGTGCATTTTTATTTGTTTATTTGCCTGTTTATTTTAATTAATTGATTAATTGTTTTATTTAATTAGATTATTTGATTAATTGGTTAATTAATTGTATTTTTATTTTCTTTAATTGAATTACTTGTTTTAATTGGTTAAATGGTTTATTAGTTTAGTTAATTGGTTTGAATTAGTGTTATTAGTTATAGTGTTAAATTAGGTTTTATTCTTTTAGGAATCACATTTTGACCGACTAGGGTTTAGTTAGAGTTTTTGTCTTTAATTACAACTGGACCTAGGTTTTAGTATTGCCTATATATATATTGTTATATGTCTGCAAAAGGGTTGGAAAAAAACCCTATGCACGTACCAGAGATATAGAGAGAACCAGAGAGGGATTATGAGAAAACAGAGAGTTGTCAGTTAGGGTTTCGGCTGTGGATTAAAGGACGAACCTAGGAGGAGGGAAGGTTGAGCAATAGGAGGTTGACAGTGAACGGACGTCATCGAAAAACTTAGGAAGTGGCGACGAGGTTTTGATTCAAAATCTCAGGCAAGTTTTATTCTGTCTCTCTCCCCTTGACCTGTGTTCTGTGCATACCTAGATGATCTCTAGGAGTTTAATCAGATATTAACTGAATCTTGCATACTTAGTATATGTTAAATTGTTCATCTGTATACGTTTAATTTATTCTAGATATTGTTCTTGCAATTGGATTTCATCATCGGACCTTAAAGCATAATGAATCGGTAACTGTTTTTGTTGTTGTTTTTAATGCAAATTGATTTAAATAAAGGACTGGGATGATACTGGATATACTTTAGACTCTTAGGTTTAGTTTTAATGAAGAACAGAAGAGTTATAAGTGGCCGGAGACGAAACAGAAGGCCAGAGAAGGTTCAGGACTCTTAAAGAGGGAGAGAGCCGGCTCCATGGAAGAGGGAGCCGGCTCCCCCAAGTGAAGAACCGGCTTTAGGGGATGTAAAACTGGCTCTAGGGGATGTAGAGCCGGCTCCCACCCCTCTAGAGTTGGCTCCATGCTTGATGTAGCCTGCTCTCAAGTTCTAAGAGCAGTCTCTCCTATATTGATACGTTCTGGGATTTTCTTTAGGCGCTGTTTGGAGGATTTAAGTATTCTAAATTTTTTGGGACTTTATTGGGGGGTCCTAAATACGGGTTTCATGTGGTATTAAAACCTTTTATGGCACAATTTATACCTGTAGTCTAATGGATTAAACAGTATGAAAGTAAACCACTTTGCATGATGTTAACGGATGGAAGGGATTTAATTGCGTAAGTTTAATTTAGCAATTCAACGGATTATAGCATGATTATAAATCTTGTTTTGGATGCACAATAGGGTCATTTATTTATCAGACTTGATCTGTGCTTACTCTGGATGCTAATTGCTGAAATAATAAACTCTGTTCTGCAATTACATGTATTAGCGTTTTGGTTACTAATTGCTGAACTATTAAACTATGTTCTGTCAATTATATGGATTAATGTGTTGGATTTTAATTGCTGAATTATTATATTAAATTCTGTCAATTACCTGGATGTTATGGATTGTATGCACCGGTATGGGACGGTGGCATACTAGGGATGGTTTAGCTCAAAACGCTAAGACCTACCTTATTGGAATAAGGGAATGGATTGTAAAATATTGAATTCTACTTATATTTAAGTCAGAACAACTAAGTAAGTTGAGTGACTACCTGGATTAATTGCTATTTATGGTTAAGTCAGATCAACTGAATAAGTTGAGTGACTAACTGGATTATAAATCTGATGTCAGATCAATGAACAATTGAATGACATACTCTGATTTTGAACGGACTTTAAATATATGATCATGGTACCACGATATGAGCTTGAGTCTCAGGATCGTTGGTTAGGAGACGTATATGCATTGGGGTGCATAGCTGGCTATGACGGTTGAGGTGTACCCTATTAGGTCTAGGTACTCATGCCCACCTTTGGTGCATTTTTGCATGTTATCTTCTATTCAGGTTGAGACCACTTTGTAATCTAGTGAGTGTCCCTTAGTGTGGATATATATATATATATATATATATATATATATATATATATATATATATATATTTATGGACTAGTTAGATATTGTTGAGATATCTAGGATGTATCTGCGTATCAGGTCACTGTATGGATTACAATTAGAATAGAACTTGTTCGTGGGCCTGACCCACTCTTATATTTTTCAGGTATCGGACGGTTCCAGTCTTAGGACCTGTTCGGGCTGAACAGAGACGGTTATTCACTCTATCGATGACGTAGGATTTCATTCCATGTTCTAGATTTGGATTTTATCTTCAGTTGTTTACTTTTCAGTTGGGATTTTGTTAGGGGTCCACTAGATGAATTCCCGAGTTATACTCTTGGAGGTTTTGGAGAGTTGGATTATTTTACTCTTTGACGTTTGAGGATTTTATATTAGTAATTCTTTCAGCTTTAATATTTGTTTCTTATATCTTTTTGTATTCCTGCATGTTTATATATTAATTGTTTGGTATTCCCTTGGGTTTGGACTTAGGCCTGATCAACCCATGTCTCGGAGTTGAGGGGTATCACACGCATGCCCGTATGGAACGCTCTGTAGGCCGTATGAGTGTGGTCTCTCCCGTCAACACCATCTTCCTTCAGATGTTCTTATACGAACACTTTCCAAGATACGGTCCTCGTCCAACAGCGCTTCCTCGGGACAAGGGCCTGAAGAGCTCCTTCTAATGGCATAAACATAGCACACAAAAAAAAAAAAAAAAAAAAAAAAAAAAAAAAAAAAAAAAAAAAAAAAAAAAAAAAAACTGGCAGAGTATATTGACCGATAGAGTTGCTTCTTGGCTTGCCCTTATACTCACGGACCTCGGGTGGAATGTTGTGCTTCAAAAGATGGCATGGTTATCTCGGGCAAGTCTCTGAGGCGTACTCCAGCCTTGACAATCATCGCCATGTCTTTTGCGGGCTACCTTCCAGCCCTCCTTCCTCCCCAGCCGGGGGTGGGTAAAGTCTATAATCCTCATCGGGTAGCTCAATAGTTTGGGTGGGATTAAGAACTTTCTTGAGATTATGGGTATGGAGCTCGTCAAGATCATAGCACCTATGCCTTGGGTTTTTTTACGTTTCTTTGATTCTGGGGAGGCAGAGTTCTTGAGAGATCACCAAATTCTTCATGTCCCTGCGTCCTCAAGGGTGGGACGATGGGCTGCACAAACAAGAGCGTACTGGAAAGAAGTGATTACCTCCTTTAGGTAGTTTGTGCCTGTCACGACCCGAAAATTCTAATAAAATCCTTAATTTATACAGATCCAAATACATCAAAATACACCCAGGATCACAACAAAATGCCCTCTTTTATACAAAGTCAATTTCCTCAAATATACAAAAAATAATAATAAATAAATAATTAAATAATTAAAAAAAAATCCTCCAAATAATAAAAATAAAACTCGCAACGCCAACTTTTCATCCTAAACCCGTATCTACGATCCCCGTCCATCTTTAGTACCTGAAACTGGAGAGTGGCGAGACAAAAGTCCCAGTAGGAAAAACCATAACAAGAATTTCATGGAGATTTAATAAAACAGCTTCACAAAATAAACATATACAGGTGAGTATAAACAAAATACATATGCATTTAATTAAAACATTTAATAAAAACATTGAAGCAAAAGCTCCCCATGCCATTCAAGGTATAGAGGACCCTACACTGAAAAGGAATTATTCCCCGCTAATCATCAATGCTTCAAGCTCCAAGACTACCTCTGCAGACTCTCGACTCCTCTATTTTTCCTCAAACTCTCTCTCAACTTACTCTTTTTTCAAAACTCACTCTATGTTTCTCTTTCTCTGTCTCGGCTCTCTCTTCTACCTTCTCTAATTTTTCTCTTTTGCTTTCCGCATGCAAACCCAAACTCATATATCTTATTTAAAGGCCATTCCACCAACAAACCCACGTGGAGCTCACTGCTCACATTATCTTTACAATTCTTTTCATCTCAGTTCCACTCCATCAGATAATCACGTGAAAGAACCAAATTCAAAGAACATTTTGCACAAAAATCCAAGTGGGTCCCACCCACATTATTACAATTTCACTCTCTTGTCTCTTCGACCAACCTGCTGCCCCATTGCTTTATCACTTTCTCCACTTCACCCATCAGCAACTATGTATATAGATTTATATATAATATATATATAACTAAATCAAATCCAATCCCCATTAACTCTTCGTGGGCCCCGCGAATACTTACCAAATTCTCTCTTCCATCCTCATCACTTCGGCTCCTTATCAGACACAAGCACTCTATACAAATATATATATATAACTATATATAATATAACAGTAATTAACTCAAAAACCAACTCATCACTCCATCATTAAATGACACATCACTACTCATCATTTCGCAGACCACCTTTCTCACTCCAACATATTATATATATAATATGACAAAACTAAACCTCCACTAAAACAAACTCAAGAAATAATAATAATAAAAATAAAATAAAACTATAAATTATAATCTAAAAAAAAATCGGGTTATCACAGTGCCCTTGCTCGTTCTCTTTTAAAGGGCGATACCTCATTTTGTCCTTTTAAGAATACCTCATTTCGTCCTTTTAAGAATACCTCTATATCTGCACGCGGGAAGCCCTATAGCACAACAAGTTTATCCCCTGTAGTCCTATCAAGTGCTGTCGCACCTGTGATAGCTCTCTGAGCTACCAAAACTCGCCGAGACAAGCGCAAGGTTGATCAGAACTCCAGCACTTTCATGCCCGCGGCTATTTCCTCCAAACGAACCAAGGTAAACGCCAACATTCTTGACTCTTAACCTCCCTATTATCTCTTATGCTGACCCTTCCTTGTTTGTTTCTAGGGTGCTCCCAAGGATGCCCTTATTGCCAAGAGCTCTACTGTTTCTTCGGGGGTTTCTCGCCCACCGGCTTGGGCTGGGATAGCTTCAAGTATGAGGTCCCACTTTGTGCTTCTCAAGAAAGCTCCTGTTACAACTGTGCTTGTAGATAACATAGCTCACGCCTCTGAAGTGCATGCTGGTTTAACCATTCCTTTCAATCCACTTCATACCCTTGCTAGTGTCCTTAAAGACCCCTAGCAGGCAGCCAGAGCGATACTATCGTCTGACCTAAACCCCACCCCGCCCCCCCCGGCACCCTCTCGACGTGGGATAGGGAATGAACTGATCCCCTTGGCGTTGGTTCAACAAGGACACATGAGAGGTTAACACTGATGTGGACCCTGCCATGGGAACCTTTAATTTTGAGAGAAGTCCAACCCACTCACCCTCCAATGCAGGTATTTCCCTTTTTTTTTTAGAGCGAGGTTCGCTCTTTTCTTTCTTTTTCTTTTTTATAAAAGAAGGAACAAAAAACACTTAGCCCGTTTTTTGTGATGTTGTAGATGCCGAGGCAATTGCATCGAATGTGGCCGAGGTTGCCGCTAATTCTGAGGGTCGTCATTCTGACCGCTAGGATGAAGATAGTGACACTGGCTCATTGATCGAGGTAGTCCAAGTACTTCCTCGAGAACCCATCGCCGAGCTGCTAGAAATTGTGGAAACGGCCATCAAGTCTCTTCCCCCTCCCGAGGAAGATAGCTTAAATGAATCAAGGAGCTTGAGCTCTAACGGGTCTTCCAAGGGTAGGCCCTCAGGATCAAATGGTTCGAGGGTGAATGATGATAACTTGACCCCATTAGTTTTGAACGAGAAGACCGCCGATGGGGGAGGGCATCTTCCAACCGGGGGCGAAGCAGAAAGAAATTTTGTGAGCCCCGAGCAGGAGGTAAATGCTCATGTACTCATATTGTAGGGGGGAACTACCCTCCCTGTGGGCAAAGCCAAAGTTCTAGACGAGGTGAAAGCAAAGCACCCTCAAACTTTTGAAAACCTCGAGGGGTCGCTACCTCTGTTTTTAGACTTTGTGCATAAAACCGTGTCTGAGCTGACAATGAGCCTTCGCGAAGCCAGAAAATGAACCCTAAGTGGAAAGGAACTTGGGTGCCTAGATTGCCTGCTTTCCAACTTAAAAAGGGCGCAGGTTGAGGTAGGTTGGGGAGAGGGTATACTTGCGCAACTTAAATCCTTTGTCGATCGAGAGAGAATGGTGGAAGAGATCAAGGACTTGCGCGATCAAGCGGAAGATGAGGGGCGAGCACTTCATACCGAGAAGTTTCGTCTGGCCGAGCTACAGGAACAAATAATTCTAAGAGAACAGCATATTGCCTCTCTAAACAGCGAGGCCAAGCGCAAACAGTCATTGCTCGGCCCTGGCATCTTAAACTTAGACGATCTTCTTTGACTTTGTAGTAGAACTGGTGGTTTTGTAATGTATTGTCTCCTCATTTGAGGGTTAATGAACAATGTGTTATTTTGTGAAGTATGAATAGTGTAATACCCCAAATTTTAAAGGATATTCTTGGTATTTAATTTAGTATTTAATTGATTTTTATTTGATTATGTGTCATTTTATTTGATTAGTGCTTAATTGTTTTATATGGTGGTGATTTAAATTGAATTAAGTGATTTATTTTAATTTATTTAATTGGCATTAAGTGTTTAAGTGTTTTTAATTATTTAAGTGGATTATTTAATTGGCATTCATTGTTTACGTGTATTTACTTATTTAATTGGATTTTAATTATGTATTTTCATTAATTGGATTTTAAATTATTTAATTGATTTAATTATTGAATATTTTTAAGTTACAGTTAACTTTGGATTACAATGCACGTATAGGTAAGCCGCTGTATGGTAACATAGATAGTTTCATGGGCCGATTAGGATTGGAATTAGGGCTTAGTCTCTAATTATTCATGCATTAGGGTTAGTGATATACACTTATAAATATGTGCATTACCATGGTTTATGGTTTGAAAACAGAAAACAAGAACAATATAACAACGTTCTGTAAAGCAGAGAGATAGAAAGATACAGAAATACAGAGAGATAAACAGAGGGAAGGATTTGAGAGAAACATAGAGTGGAGTTGAGTGCTACACAGAGCAGTTCAAGGAGGAAGGAGCGTGGTTGTGTAGAACTACAGTCTAGGACATTAACGAAACCTTCAGAGACTGTGGAATTAGAGTTTCAATTCTAAAACTCAAGGCAAGTTCTGTTTTATTCTGTCCCTTTAATCTGTGTTTTATGCATGATTAGGAAGACTCCAGGGATTAAACAAAGTCTTAATTACAACTTTTATGCATGTTTAATCTGTGTTTAGAATCATAGAATTAATCTGTTTTTCAGTTGGTTGAAAGTTCAGTTTTAAACTTTACTGTCAATGCTTAACAACTTGTGTTGCAACTTAAGTTTGGATCATATATTCTTATCTTACGATTAATCTAGAACATAAATTGAACCTTGGAATAAGTGTTAAACAAACTACAGAGACCTAGGTATCGCCGGAGGCAAGGAGGATGGAGTAGAAAAATGCAGAGAGCTTCGGAAAGGGAGAGAGAAGGCTCCCCCATCAAGGAGGCAGCTCCAAGGAGCATGGAGCCGG
Organism: Cornus florida; assembly: GCF_030987335.1. Taxonomy (NCBI): domain Eukaryota; kingdom Viridiplantae; phylum Streptophyta; class Magnoliopsida; order Cornales; family Cornaceae; genus Cornus; species Cornus florida. The sequence continues at coordinate 14,568,705 of NW_026775573.1, read as the reverse complement.
CTCCATGCTACAAAGAGCAAGCTCCCTTGTTTAGGGAGCCGGCTCTCACATTAAAAGAGCGGGCTCTCAACTTGAGAGAGCCTGCTCTCACCCAAAATGTCGTTTTTTGTTTTTTGTTTTTTGTTTTTAGGCTATGTTTGAGGCTGTACAGAGTTTTGATACTTTGTTTAAATTGTTTTAAATGATGCATGTTATTGTTTTAGACCTGTAAGAACATGTGTAAACAATAATTCATAAAGGGATTAAGGAGTAGACAATGTACAGTTAGGAAAAGAACTTACAGGTTACACTTTGAATGTTGATCAGTTTAAACTCTGGAACTTGGAGAATTGTTTATATGTGATTTAATTTTGATTAATCATGTTTAAATAGGATTATAAGTAACATGGATTACTTGAATTTAACCATACTTGTGTTGGATCAAATTTATATGCACCTTGCTATTCAACTGCATTAGCTTATGGACAATTTAGAGGATGTGAATGCTTATATTTGTTTTAGCAGTTTACATTATATTTTTAGGTTCTATAATGAATGCCTAATATTAATATATATGTGTTAATTTATATTGATGCATATCTTGGAGGTTGGTTGTTAAATATTTAGCATTGTTTTATTAACTATGCTATTTGGAGGATTGTATGCACCGGTATGGAACGGTGGCATACTAGGAATGGATTAGTTCAAATATTAAGTCCTACCTAAACTGGATTGAGGTATGGATTAACTAGTCAAAAAGGTCCATCTCATATTTACTCATGTCAATAAAATAATTGAATGACCTAGTAGTTTCTGGAGGATTTGTTATACATATATCATACCACTATACAGATGGGTGATATTTTGTATTAGGAATACACGAACTTTATATATTTATGATATGGTGCTATTGTATGAGCTTGAGTCTCAGGACCATGGTTAGGGTACGTATATCGCCTAGGATGGATAGCTAGACAGTAGTTGTTGTTCCCTAGTAGGTCTAGGTACACATGACCACGTAATGTGCGATTTGCATGGTATCTCTACTCAGGCTGAGACAGACCTACTAGACTAGTGAGCATCTTATAGTATGTAATATATACATATATGGACTACTCTAGATATTGTTGAGTCTACCTAGGATGTATCTACGTATCGGATTCCTATTTGGATTGTAGTAAATCAGGACTTGCATATGGGCCTGACCCACTCTTTTATTTTTCAGGTGCTCGTCAGTTCCAGGGTTAGAGTTTGATTGTGTAGAGCAGATACAGACTTCCATTCCACCGACTACGTAGGACTGCTATCTTATTTAGCTTCGGATTTAGATAACCGTTATTTCCTTTTCGGTTTGAGATTTATTAGGGGTCTACAAGATGGATTCCCGAGTTGTTAACTAATTGGAGGTTTTGGAGTTTGGATTTTTAATAATTATATTTTAAGGATTTTCCATTAGACTTCATTTCGGCTATTGATTATTTCTTTCTTATTATTCAAATTTGTATTTTGTGTTCTTTAAAGTATTAATTGTTTGATATTTCCCTCGGGTTTAGGCCTGAGCCTGATCAACCCGTGTCTCGGATCCCAGGGGTATCACAAATAGTGCTCATTATTACTATTTTTTTTGCAGTATTAAATATTTAAATTTGCCTTGCAATAGTTTGCATAGTATTACTTTGCTACAAACGATCTTAAAATAAGATCAACCAGAAAGAAATAGCGAGCAAGAGTTATGCATTCAGGTGCCAGAAGTAAATAGGGAAACAGAATCCCTCAGGTTCTCTGTCATACAAATTTATTCATTGCAAAATACAGGGTCGAGGCTCCTAGAACCTCTTTCAGTTATAGTGTCTTGTAAAAAACTCTTGATTTCACCAGATTAAACGTAATACTTCTTTAACCACTTCGCATTGAACAAGCCTAGTGTCTTGTTACTGCCGATTCTCTCAATCTCATAATAGCCGCTTGTGTTTGCAGTCTTTACCTCGAAAGGGCCTTCCCACTTTGGGGTAAATTTTGGTGCCGATAAGTTCCGCATCACATGCACCGCTAAAACTAGATCGCCCTCCTGAAACGTCCGAGGCCGGACAGTGGCGTTGTAGGCTTGGGCTACTCTTTTCTGATAAATTGACAGCCTGTTCCTTGCGCGATCCCTTTGTTCCCGCAATCCTTCAAGCTCTCCAACCCTTGGGTAGTACTAGGGCTGACTTTGCTCGGCCAAACTCCCTGAGGAGACTGTTATCTCGATTGGAAGCACTGCCTCAGTACTATATACTAAGGAGAAGGGGGTAGCGCTTGTGGCTCCTTTTACAGTTGTTGGATACACCCAGAGCGCGTGGGGCAGCTGCTCGGTTCATTTGTTATGCTGTTCTTTTAAGGTTCTGCTCAGAATTCATAACAATGTCTTGTTGGTAGCCTCCGCTTGTCCGTTACCCTTGGGATAATAAGGCGTTGACTTGCAATGGGTTACTTGATACGTTCGAAGAAGTTTGAGGACTCTACTATTCACAAAGGGAGTACCATTATCTGACTAGATGACCCGGGGTACGCCAAAGCGGTATATGATGTTTTCCTTGATGAAGTTCGCCAGAAGCTGCCCTATTGTTGTTGGTAGAGCTACCACCTCGACCCATTTGGTAAAGACCTCCGTTGCTACTAGTATCCATTTCTTTTCTTTTTTTACTTTGGCAAAATCGAACCTATAAGATCCATGGCCCAGATATGGAATGGCCGGGGAGTGTCCATAAACTTTAGTGTTACAGCAGGAGCATGGATGGCATGGCTATGTATTTGGCATTCCCGACACCTCTCGACATGCCCTCTGCTGTCTGCCTGCATAGTGGGCCAATAGTAGCCCATCTGTATAAGGCGGTTATGTAATTTCTTCCATCCCTGATGCTCATCTTCATGAGCCTGCTTCAGAACTTCGTGTGCCTCAGCAAGACTTAGGCAACACTTGGCTCTCCCATCAAAACCCCGCCTCATTAATTCTTCATTGCATATAAATAAACGATGCACATTCCTTCTTATCAAAGCAGCCTATTCGCGGTCTTGTGGGAGCACTCATGTTTCAAGGAAATCTTTGTATTTTTGTCTCCAGTCACTTTCAGTGCTAGCTGCACATTAGATTCCCTCAAAGAACTCTTGGCACATTGGACACTCTTTTTGTAAGGCTGTTGCATCATCCCTCATTCGTGGCCAATAATATCATTGCCTTTGTATTCTTCGATACAGACTTATCGAGTCATTACCGCATGTTTGCTTATGGATCTCATCCAGTACCTGACTAGCTTCCAGTGGTCCCATGCACCTTGCTAAAATTCCGCCAGGAGCTCGGTAATATAATACTCCCAAATACAGCGTGAAACTTTTAAACACTACTAAGGGAATTGTGTGATACCCCCGGATTTCCGGATGCGGGTTGGCCAGGCCCACGCCCGATAACCCAAGGATATCAAATCAATTAGCAATTTAACGAACATAGAATACAATATAGGAAACAGGAATAAATAAAATTTTGCTGAAAAGAACTAAAATGAAAATCCTTTAATGGAAAAAACCTCCGAATAAACTTTATATGCAAGAACTAGTTTGAACACACCAACTTCTCCTTTACTTCTAATACAACTCGGGAATCCATCTCGTGGACCCCTACTAAAAAATTCCAATACTGAACATGAACAACTGCAAAGACAACCAACGATCATAATGAGAAGAAAATACTCCTACGTCGTCGGTGGAGTGAATAACTGTATCTACTAAGCACGATCAAGCTCTAAGCCTAGAACTGATGAACACCTGTAAAAATAAGAGTGGCACATGCAAGTTCTATCCTAACTGCAATCCAGACAGTGACCCGATACGCAGATACACCCTAGACATCTCAGCAATAGCTATCTAGTCCATACATATATAAATATCCACACTAAGGGACATTCATTGGACTATGTAGGGGGTCTCAACCTGAATAGAAGGCAACATGCAAAAACGCACCCAAAGGTGGGCATGAGTACCTAGACCTAACAGGGTACACCTCAACCTATTACAGCCAGCTACGCATCCACTGCATATACGCACCCTAACCAACGAGTCTGAGACTCAAGCTCAACTCGTGGTACCATAAACATATATATAAAGTCCGTCCAAATCTAGGGTATGCAGTTTAACTATTTATTAAACTGATATACAATAAACCAACTAGTTAGTCACTCAACTTATTCAGTTGATACGACTTAACTACCTCCGTTAATCCAGGAAGTCATCCAACTTGGTTACAGCTGATCTGACTTAGTCACAATTAGGATTCGATATCTTTCAATCCATTCCATTAATCCATTAGGTTAGGTTTATGCGTTTTGAGCTAAACCGTCCCTAGTATGTCACCGTCCCATACCGGTACATACAATCCTCCATATCCATGTAAATTACAACATATATAACAGTTCAATAATTTACAGACCCAAAAACCACCATCCAAATAATTGCAGAAAAATATTTAAAGCTTCAGCAATTTAAATCCAAGCATTTAACCATATAGTTGCAGGAGACGATTTAATAAATCAACAACTAACATCCAGAGCATGCATAGACCAAATTTAATATGTCAGGGACTCCATCATGCATGTGAATAGGTTAAATAATCCTATTATTATCCAATAAATTGCTAAAACAATTTCAGAAGATTGTTTAATATTTCAGCAATTTAAATACAAGCATTAACCATATAGTTGCAGGAAACGATTTAATAATTCAGCAACTAGCCTCCTAAGCATGCATAGATCAAAATTAATAATTAAATGACCTTATCATGCACTTGAATGCATTCTAAAACAAGTTTTATAAACACATTATATTCCATCAAATTGCTGAAATTTAATTCAACAATTAATTTATCTTCCATTTGTTAGCAACATAGGGAGTGTCTTAATTTTTACACTGTTTGTCCCGACAATTTAGAATTAAACCCTAATCAATTTAAGGTCCTAATAACACCCAAATTCAGCCTTCTAAACTCTATGTGGAACCCCAGACCCAACAGATTTAAAACCCATGCTCCAATAGTAAGCACAGTACGTAGAAAATTAAAAAAAAATTAAAACAAATCGTAAAATAAAAAGGGAGCCTGCTCCAAATTTTGGAGCAGGCTCTTTTTCATCCTAGAGCCGGCTCTAGGACTCCTTAGAGCCAGCTCTACTTGTTGTGGGAGCCGGCTCCCACTTCTATGGAACCGGCTCTTGTGATACCCCTCGATTCTAGAGCCACGGGTGATCAAGACCGGGCATAGATCCAAGGGATACCAGACAATTAATATATAAACAAGCAGGAATAAAACTGAATTAAGAATAAAATAATTATACGCTGAAAAGAATTCTAATTGTAAAACCTCCAAAATAAAAGTTTTGATATAAATAAACTTTCCAATCCGTACAACTCGGGAATCCATCTAGTGGACCCCTAATAATTCCAACTGGTAAAACATTTATAGAATTAAAATCCAAAACCAAAATAAGAAAGAAAATCCTATGTAGTCGGAAGAGTGAGTGACTGTATCTGCATCACCACGATCAAACCCTAAGCCTGGTACTCACGAACACCTGAAAAATAAAGGTGGGTCAGGCCCACATGCAAGTTCCAACCTACTACAATCCGTACACAAACCCGATACGCAGATACATCCTAGATAGCTCGGCAATATCTACAATAGTCCATAGATATATAAATACACACTATAGGATGCTCACTAGCCTATAACATAGTTCAGCCTGGGTAGAAGGTGACATATAAAACACGTTTTTCAGCGGCCAAGTACCTAGACTTACCAGGGAACATTAGCTATATCTAGCTACTCAACCTTTGCAATATACGCACCCTAACCGTGATCAGGAGACTCAAGCCCGTATCACAGTACCATAAATATATATATATAAATTCTTTCCTAATGCAGAAAAATAAAACAAACATCCGTTATGTCGTTCAACTGTTTTAGTTGACAGGACATGCATCCATGTAGGATTTAACTATTTTAGTTAATCCATTCCGTATGTATGAAAGGGGTAGGACTTAGCTTTTTGATCTAATCCATCCCTGATATGTCACCGTCCCATACCGGTACATATAATGCATATGATCCACACATGATGCACACTCAAAATGAACATCAAGTATATCCAGAACCAACATAATAGAAATCAGATATAGATAAGCTCCTATCACGCATCCAGTATATGATTATATTCATAAATCATCCTTTTAAATTGTTAAAATAAGAATAAACAATTTAAACCATCCATTTCCATGTAATTGACAGAACAGAAATTAAGACAGTTCAGCAATTATCCTTCATAACATAATATAATGAATATCAGAATTTTAAACTGCACATTATACTAGAATTCCAAAACAACACATCCATACTAGTTCGTTTAAAATGTTAAAATGATGACTAACATTTAAATCTTCCCATATCCTTTACGGCATGCAAATTTATAATTAAATCTCATGGCATCTATGTAATTCCCCATTATAAATTCTGTGTCGGATATAATGACACTCCAAAGTTTAAGTACATCATATGAAACTTCAAAAGTATTTTATACCAGTTTCATTTAATTTGCTAACACGAAACTAGCAACTAACCTTCCACTACTCCCGACAATATACAACTTATTAGATACGAGTACATGACGTCATAACCAACATTCCTGGAACTGAACTATGCTAAATATATCATTGATATAAATTCTAACAATAATTACAATGTCAGTCCAAATTAAGTTGTCAAAACAACTTAGCAAAACAAGCATTCTTCATTCCTTGACAGTAGGCCTATTATAAGCTTATGTTTTATGACATGCATTTAGGTTTAGCACCTTAGCATAGACCAATTATTTGAAGGCTTTAACAAGTTAATTTTAATCATTTAAAACCCCCCATCACTTTCCAGTAATTACCTTTAAGCCCCTGAACTTCAGAAAAATTGCAGAAAACACCCGTAGGGGTTTTTTCCCATGGGAGTCGGCTCCCCTTTATTAGAGCCGGCTCCTAGGCTTCTAGAGCCGGCTCTCCCTCATGGAGAGCCGGCTCTCTCTTCATGGGAGCCAGCTCCCACCATTTAGGAGCCGGCTCTCACCCCTGAGAGCCCCTCTCTGCTCCACTGCTTCGTTTCTGCTTCGTCCGGTTGTCGTCTGCTCTTCCGGCGAAGCCCAATGTCCTATCCCAAATATTTTTAACATTCCTAGGGTTCTATTCAAGTTCCTAAAGTCCTAGAAACCCTACATATTCCAATATGAATTTATTAACAAAGCTTCAACCGAAACAATTTTCTTTTCCTCTGTTTATCTTCTTCGCTTCCGGCGAAGACCACTACTCTGCTCCAAGTTTCCTTAAAGTTCTTAAGGTTCAATACAAGTCCCAACAATCATAGAAACTTCTCAAATTCTATTATGAACTTGATTAACAGAAGTTTAAATAAAAAACAACACAGTTTGAGAAAAACCCAATTTCAGTTATTTAAACGTAAAACAGGTTACAGTCTAATATAACATGCATCAACTATTAGTTTTAAAGGTTGAATTAATCCCTGGAGACTATATAGGATGCACAGAACACAAGTTTATAGGAAAGAGACAGAATGAAACTTCATAACCAACATTCCTGGAACTGAACTATGCTAAATATATCATTGATATAAATTCTAACAATAATTACAATGTCAGTCCAAATTAAGTTGTTAAAACAACTTAGCAAAACAAGCATTCCTCATTCCTTGACAGTAGGCCTATTATAAGCTTATGTTTTATGACATGCATTTAGGTTTAGCACCTTAACATAGACCAATTATTTGAAGGCTTTAACAAGTTAATTTTAATCATTTAAAACCCCCTATCACTTTCCAGTAATTACCTTTAAGCCCCTGAACTTCAGAAAAATTACAGAAAACACCCGCAGGGGTTTTTTCCCATGGGAGCCGGCTCCCCTTTATTGGAGCCGGCTCCTAGGCTTCTAGAGCCGGCTCTCCCTCATGGAGAGCCGGCTCTCTCTTCATGGGAGCCGGCTCCCACCATTTAGGAGCTGGCTCTCACCCCTGAGAGCCTCTCTCTGCTCCACTGCTTCGTTTCTGCTTCGTCCGGTTGTCGTCTGCTCTTCCAGCGAAGCCCAATGTCCTATCCCAAATCTTTTTAACATTCCTAGGGTTCTATTCAAGTTCCTAAAGTCCTAGAAACCCTACATATTCCAATATGAATTTGTTAACAAAGCTTCAACCGAAACAATTTTCTTTTCCTCTATTTATCTTCTTCGCTTCCGGCGAAGACCACTCCTCTGCTCCAAGTTTCCTTAAAGTTCTTAAGGTTCAATACAAGTCCCAACAATCATAGAAACTTCTCAAATTCTATTATGAACTTGATTAACAAAAGTTTAAATCAAAAACAACACAGTTTGAGAAAAACCCAATTTCAGTTATTTAAACGTAAAACAGGTTACAGTCTAATATAACATGCATCAACTATTAGTTTTAAAGGTTGAATTAATCCCTGGAGACTATATAGAATGCACAGAACACAAGTTTATAGGAAAGAGACAGAATGAAACTTGCCTTTGAAAATTTTGAATTAAAATCCCTACGCCGTCTTCCTAGATTTTCTGGCGATCCCGCACTGTTCTAACTTATTTGCTTCCTCCTTGGTTCCTCATACGAACAACACTCCTATCCTTCCTTGGTTCAACCCACAGTCCATGGCTGAAATCCCATCTGGTGGTTCTATCAGTTTCAAGCGCCCCACTGTTTTTCCCTCAAACACCCATTACATGTCTCTGTATCTCCCTATCTCACAATACGTGAAAAGGGTTTTGTTTTCCTAACCCTAACAGACATATAAGATTATATATATAGGCACTTACTAAGACCTAATTCCAATTCCTAGCTAACTATAAGTCGGCTTATTTATCTCTATAAAAAAAAAAACCCTAATCCTATATAACCATACAAAAAAAATATATACCAAATAAGTCCTATTAAAACATACGTCATTTAATCCTACTTTTAAGTAAAAAAAAAACAATTAAATTAAAGCAAAATTAAATAGTTAAAGCAACACAGCCAATTAACATAAAACAGATAAATAATTAATTTAACATACATAAACAATTACAATAAAACAATTAAATTAAATACACACAAATAATAATAAATCAACTAATTTAACCAAATAACAAATAAGTCCAATAATTTAAATAAAAATGAAAAACAAACCAAAATATTCCCATTTTATCCTTTTGAAAACTAGGGGTATTATAGCTCTCACCTCCTTTGAGAGCCTTCAGTCCCCGGTGCTTCGTTTCAGTCTGTTTGCTCTGTCTCTGGACCATCCCTACCACTCTGTTGATTTCTAAAACTCATCTTAAGAGTCTTATAACACCCTAGTAACACTCCCATGATTCGTTTACAGAAGTTGAAATCAAATTAAAACTAAATTTGTTACCGAAACGAAACATGCTTTAGGAATAAAACTGAAACTATTTTGCAATATCAATTCCATTCCAATCCCCTCTGTTCCTCTTCACTATTGAACTTAGGAGTCTTATCTAATCCCAGTAGCATCCTAATCATTCGTTTACAGTTGTTGAAAGAAAATACAGTAACTAAAATTCCAATAGAATTTACATGCTTTAAGAAAACAAAACTAAACAGACTTGCACGAATTGTAACAGATTTAATTTCAACAACGAACAGCCATCAATATAGCATATATTAACCATGTAAATTCCAGTTCCTGATTAATTAAACCCTAGAGACTATCTAGGTGCACAGAACACAAGCCAAAGGGAAGGAGGAAGAAAAGAACTTGCCTTTTGGTTTCGATTTGAAACCTTTCAACGTCATCTTCTTCCTAGACTTTCCGGCGATTGTGATCGCCGTCAAGGATTCCTCTGCTCTGGTTCTAACCCTCAAACAGCCCTCAAGCTTCCTCCTTAGTCCGGCTTACAATCTTTGGCTCAAACTCTACCTTCATCTCCTTCAGTTTTTCCCTTAAACTCTCTGTTTCACTCTCTGTATTTTCACTATTCGTGAATAAGGTTTATGCTTACAACCCTAAGCAGACCCTTATTATTTTATTTATAGGCTTAGGAAAAGATATTAACCTTAATTCTACTTTAATCGTAGAGACGGAAATCAACAATTCCTTACATCTCTAAGGTGGCTTAATTAAACAAGGCGGCTTTATTCAAACGTGATAGTAAAGAGACAAAACCCTAATAATTTAACCTATTTAATTAAATAAAATAAAAAAAATAATTAACCAATTAATTAAAACCACAATTAAATTACATAAAATAATTAACCAACAAAACAATTCAAAAACAACCTAAATGACAATTAAATTAATTAAAGACTAAACAATTAAATCAAATAAAGAATGAACAAATAATTTAATCAATTAAACCTAAACACATAAAACACTTAAAATAAATAGTAAAATCTCAATTATATCCTTTTTAATTTTAAGGGTATTACAAATTGTGCCTGACCCTCAACTGTGATTCGTATGGGTTTCGCCAATCCTCCCTATTTTTCTGACCAATAGGGTATTTTTCTGACCAATAGGGGCTTCATTGTGTAAACACAACTTGTCCTTTTTATGAATCCGAATGTCGATTGACTCCCCCATGATTTTAACTTTGGATGCCAGAGTGGCTAAGGTGTTTAGATGACGGTTAGCCGTCCGAGGCGCATGAGTTATGCGAAGTTCGTTGAAATAGGAACTAAGCTTTTGAATGACCGTTCTGTATGCCGCCAAAGCCGGTTCCTTAATGGCATAAGATCCATCTAACTGTTTCACCACTAATTTTGAATCCCCATGCACATGTAATCGTTTAACATTGGCCTCTCGAGCTGCCAATAATCCCAACATCAAAGCCTCATATTCCACTGTGTTATTGGAGCATCCGAAGGTTAGCTTGTACGAAAGATTTTGGGCTTTCTCCCCTCAGGGGTTAACACCACCCCCGCGCCACCTCCTGTAGAGGTCGATGAACCGTCAAATGACAAAGTCTACAACATATTCTCATCCGCGCAACAAACTGACTCAAATTCGTCATGAGGAAGGTCGTCATACACCGGCTAGAAATTACCAGAAGGAAATTGGGCTACAAGATTTGCCATAGCTTGGCTTAGAATGACACGAGGTGCGAGACACTGAATGTCAAACTCGGCCAGCATCAGGAGCCACCGCGCCACTCGTCCTCAAATGATTGGCCGCGAAAGCAAGTACCGCAATGGGTCATACTTGGTAATGAGATAGACGGTGTGGGCTAGAAAATAATGGTGAAATTTTTTGGCCATAAATGCTAGGGACAAACAGTGCCGCTCCATTGGAGAGTAGCGTGCCTCAGCACCTTGTACAACTCGGCTGATATAATACATAGGGCATTCGCGGCCCTCTTTTTCCTGAGCGAGAAGTGCTCCAATGGAATGCTCAGTTGACATGATGTAGAGCTTGAGGGGGACTCCTGGTTGAGGAGCTATCATTGTAACCGGCGAAGATAATAACTTCTTAAGTCGGTCAAATGCTTGTTGATGCTCCTCATTCCATCTGAACTTGGACTTTCCCCTCATCAGACCGCAAAAAACATGTGTGACCTCAGCAAGGGCCGGTATGAATCATCGCAGGAACAAAATCTGTCCTACCAAACTCTTCAGCTGTTTGAAAGATCGTAGATGGGGCATTTCCATGATAGCCTGTACTTTGCCTTACTCGACATCAATACCCTGTCGATGTACCATAAAGCCTAAGAACCGACCGGCCTCTACCCTACCCCTAAGGCGCATTTCAACGGATTCATTCTTAGCTTATACCTTCGACATCTTTCGAAGACACTTCTCAAATCAGCCAAGTGCTCACTTTTGATTCTCGACTTCACCACTAAATTATCCACATAATCTTCCATTTGTTTATGCAATATGTCATGAAAAATTATTGTCATGGCTTGCTGGTAAGTAGCCCCAGCATTCTTCAAACCAAAGGGTATGACTATGAAATGGAAGTTCCCCATAGGAGTGCAGAACGCCGTCTTCTTCGCATCACATTGCGCCATTCTTATCTGATTGTATTTGCTATACCCATCCATGAACGAGAACATCTCGTGTCCTGCAGTTGCGTCAACCAAATTATCAATTACGGGCAGTGGAAAGTCATCTTTCGGGCAAGCCTTGTTCAAGTCCCTGAAGTCGACGCAAATTCTGATATTCCCGTTCTTCTTCTTTACCAGGACGACGTTTGCCAACTAAGTAGGGTGCTAGATAGGCTTGCCAAAACCAGCCTGCAACAACCTCTGTACCTCTTCTTTGATTTACAACTCGAGCTCCAAACGAAAATTCCTTTGCGCTTGCTTAACTAGGTGTGCATCTGCTCACACATTAAGATGATGAGCCACCACCTGAAGGTCTAATCCAGGCATCTCTTCGTATGTCCAGGCAAAGACATCTTCGAACTCTTTGAGCAAGTCCACTAATGTTGCCTTCTCATTCCCTTCCAATCGCTTACACACATAGACCACCCGGGGGTGGCCATCATTGGCTAGATCGATTTCCTCCAGTTCTTCTTGACTGAGCCGAACTGACTCGGCTAATTCCATTTTTGCTTCCTCCTCGAAGTTTGGAAACTTTGCCTGACATGAATCCACTTGGGGGCACGATCTCCCCCGAGGTTGTGCCCCCCAACACCGTCATAAGCGGTAGGCAATCCTTCCGTCGAACAAACGCACCGTTTTGCAGATAACTAGCTTCTTCTGATTGGCAGTCATTCCTGGCATTTTTTTATTCTCTTGTTGGTCAATCTCCTCCCATTTTGGTAAAGGTATAGCTGTCAACGGCTGAGGTTCTTCTACATCCTCTAGCTCATTAAAGAATCCAGCCTCCACCACATAAGACTCTCTTTTAGTAAATGGTCGATCGGAGCAATGGACCGTAACTTGCTTCCCATTCCAGAACCCTTTCATACACTGATGATACGAAGAAGGAACAATGTAATACCCCTAATTTTAAAAAGGATAGTCCTGGCATTTTAATAAATTATTTAAGTACATTTTTATTTGTTAGTTGTTTATGAGTGCATTTTTGGGTTGTTAATTGTTTATTTGTGTTTATTATTTGATTTATTTGAAATTATTCGAATTATTTGAATTAATTGGATTATTTGATGAAATTGATTTATTTTAATGGTTTAAGGGTTTAAGTAAGTCAGTAAGTTAAAAAGTATTTTAAACACGTTAATTATTTAGGGTTTTCTTTGAGACGTTATAGAGGTGTCTAATATATATGACTTAGGTTCTATGGGCCAACTAGGGTTTAATATAGCGTTTTCGTCTTATATTACCATTAGACTTAGGTTATATTTGTGCATATATATACAGTTATAATCTGTGTCAAGGGTTGGAAAAGCCCTACTCACGTAGCAAAGATACAAAGATAACAGAGACTTGTGAGAGAATTGAGCGAGAGAAAACAGAACAAGGCTTAGGAGGAGAACAAAGAGGATCAAGGGAGAGTTGTGGTGGATTAAACTAAAACCATATGAGGCTTGAAGGTGGTCAGTGGTTGCCATAAATTAGGAAGACGGTGACACAGTTTTGAGACCAAAACTACAGGTAAGTTTTTTTCTTCCTTCTTCCCTTTGGCCTGTGTTCTGTGCACCTAGATAGTCTCTAGGGTTTAATTAATCAGTAACTGAAATTTACTTGTGTAATATATGCTATATTGATCATCTGTTTATGTTGAAAACCAATTTGTTACAATTCGTGCATGGTTGTTTTCAGTTTTGTCTCTAAAGGCATGTTAATTCTGTTATAATTTTAGTTACTGTACTTGCTTTTAACTATTGTAAATGAACCATGGGGATGTACTGGGATGATATAAAATCCTTAGGTTCAATATTGAAGAGGAACAGAGGGGTTGGAATGGAACTGTTGTTGCAAAATAGTTTCAGTTTATTTCTAAAAGATGTTTAGTTTGATATCAAATTTAATCTCAGTAATTGATTCCAATTGTTGTTCTCAAATCATTGGGATGCTATTTGGTATTAATAAGACCCTTAGGATCAGTTTTAGAAACCAATTGAAGGGTAAAAATAGGCCGAAAAAGAAGCAGAAGGTCGGAACTGGAGCAAAGAAGGACTGAGGCTCTCAGAGGGGGAGAGAGCCGGCTCCATGGAGGGAGGAGCTAGCTCCCCCATGAGTAGAGCCGGCTCTAGAGGGAGTAAAGCCGGATCTACCCCAAAAAGAGGTGGCTCCAGGTCCTCCTGAGCCTGCTCTAGGCTGAATTGGAGCCTGCTCTAATTTTCTAAGAGCGGGCTCTTCCCAATTTGATGCGTTCTGTAATTTTTCAGCTACTGTTTGGGCACTTAAGGTTCCTGAATAGTTTTAAAACTTTAATGGGGTTTTTAATAATTAATTTAGGATGTAATCAAGGTCTTGGATTGAATAAAATACCCTCTTTGTATTAATGGAATTAACAGTGCGCTATTTAACAACTTGCGCGCGGTTACCTGCTGGAAGGAAATTGAATTATCTAATTTTAATTTGACAATTAAAGGTGCTATAATATGATTCTAAATTAAATTTTAGATGTATGAGGGAGTCTTTTAATTAGCAAATTGGACTTGTAGCATAGTTTATGGCTCGGTGCTAAAACAATAAAACAGTATACAAGGATGCAACCTAGCATGCTATTGATGGATAAGAGGAACTGAATTGCTAGAATTAATTTTAGCAATTTCTTAGACAATGTTATGATTTTAAAACTTATTTATATGCATGATAGAGTTATTGATTTATTAAAACTGATCTATCCATGCTCTGAATGCTAGTTGTTGAACTGTTAAACAATATATGGTTTAACTTGTGGATTTAAATTGCTAAACCTTTAAATAACTTTTCTGCAATGATTTGGATATTTGGTTTTTGGAATGTAAATTACTTGTTTATTATATATATGTTGTAATTTACTTGGATATGGAGGATTGTATGCACCGATATAGGACAGTGACATACTAGGGATGGTTTAGCTCAAAATGCTTAAACCTACCCTAATGGATTAAAGGAAATGGATTGGAAAATATTGAATCCTAACTGTGACCAAGTCAGATCAACTGTGACTAAGTTGAATAGCTTCTTGGATTAATTGGTTGTAGTTCAGTCATATCAACTGAATAAGTTGAGTGGCTAACTAGGTTGTATATCGTATGTCATCTCAATAAATATTTAAACGACATACCCTGGTTTAGGACGGATTTTATATATATGTTTATGGTACCACGAGATGAGCTTAAGTCTCAGAGTCGTTGGTTAGGGTGCGTATATGCAGTGGATGCGTAGCTGGATATTGTAGGTAGGTGAACCCTGTTAGGTCTAGGTATTCATGCCCACCTTTGGGTGCGTTTTCACGTGATGCCTTCTATTCAGGTGGAGACCCCTACTGTAGTCCAGTGAATGTCCTTAGTGTGGATATATATGTATGCTTATGGATTATCCAGATATGTTGAGGGTATCTACCGTATATCTGCTTATTGGGTCACTATATGGATTGCAGTTAGATTAGAACTTTCTCGTGGGTCTGACCCACTCTTCTATTATTCTTTTTTAGGTACAATATGATTCCAGCCTTAGAGCTTGATCAAGCTTGTTGAGGACAGTCTCACATTCATCTGTTTATGTAGGACTTCTCTTGATGATTCTAGCCTAATTTATTTTCAATTTCCAGTTCAGTTGAGTTTTCTTTAGGGGTCAACTAGTTGGATTCCCAAGTTGTAATAATGGAGGTTTTGGAAGTTAGATTTTATTAAGTTTTATCAGTTGAGGATTTCATATTGGTATTCTTTTCAGCTTTTAATATTTATTCTTATTTTAATTTTGTCATCTATGTTCGCATTACATATTAATTATTTGATATTTTCCTCGGGTTTGGGCCTGGGTCTGATCAACCCGTATCTCGGATCCAAGGGATATCACAAATAATCCCAAACTTATGCATCTAAACTTGTCCCATGAGCAGATGGTAAGAGGTGTCGGAATTAATGACATGAAACTTAACTGAACCCTTGAACTTTCCAATGGCCAGCTCAGTCGTCACGTGCCCCTCAGTCCTCTGAATATCACTTCCAAACCCAGCAATCTCAGTTGGCCTTCAAATAAGTTTCTCGTCTGGGATCACACTGCGGCGAAAGACTTCCAAAGGCATGATATTGAGAGATGAACCATTGTCCAGGAACGTCCGTTTGAGCTCAACCCCGTTTAGCGAAGCCATAACATACAATGGCCTGTTATGCGGGGTAGGGACGCACTTATCCTCCTCAGTAAAGACTATGGCCGATCCAGGTGACCTCTGTGCTACGGGGAGTGAAATTATTGACGTAACTTCTTTGACACCTTCCTTCGCTGCGAGCCATAAAAACTTGGCTATTTCCTTCTGAGGAAAAGGAGAAAAATTCATCTTTTGGAGAATGCTTTTGACAAGAGCCGTTTCTAACAAGCGAAATGCGTCGAGGTCATCTCCCTTAACCAGCGCGACTTGGGCAACACCATCCTCGGCCCATTCTTTGTCGATTGTTTCGCCAGATACCATCATCGCCACACCTCAATCATGCATAGGGAAAGGTTCCTCCCTCACATCCCTGGGATGGAGAATAAGCTCGCCATTAACAATTCTTTTATAGAAAGTATTTCACAAAGCCCAACAATCGTAGGTAGGGTGACGAGTATACCGATGATACATGCAGTATATAGGATGGGCCAATTCTTCTGGAGTGGGCTCGCGAGCAACCTCGGGCAGTCTGATGTCTCCATATTGGATTCATTTCTTAAGGATGGTTTCTACTTCTTCTAGAGTACATGGGAACGGGGGAGGCGCTTCGTCCGGATTTTTCTTCCTAAGAGTGTGGGCTGGCCTCGCGTTTTCTTACTGGGAGGCTCATCTGCGGCCGAAACCTAGGGTATACACCTACCCCAGTACTCTTCTTGTATAGCACCCTGCGCACAAATAGCGAGGTTATTTGCCAAATTCCGCGATGCCTCTATCAGATCAGCAAAAGTGAGGAGCTTCAGATTAATGAGGTGGATCCGGTAGGTCCTCTGCATGCCCTATATGCAAATCTTAGCTAGTGCCTCTTCTTCATGTGTTTCATAGCATTCCATAGCTCGGTCATGAAATCTATAAACATATATAAGTAAGTCCTCCCCAGGACCCTTAGTCTCTTTAGTCAGAGAGAGGATAGTCACCATTTCCTCTACCTGAAAAAACTTCGATTGAAAAATTGTGACTAGCTGATTCCAAGTGGTAAGCGACCCAAATTCCAAATTTGCATGCCACTTATAGGCCCTATCCGTGAGAGTTTTTGAAAACTCCCTAAGCCGCAAAATGTGATCATTTCTGAAGGGCCCTAAGACTTCAGTGAATCGCACCACATGTTCACGCGGATTCCCTTTCCTTCTATCAAATTTACTGAACTTTACCCAAGGGAATAAGGAAGAAGCGCAATGGATTGTGCGTAAGGTGGCTCGGGGGCCGATTCCTGTGTTAACATACTCCTTTCATTCTGCAGCAACGTTTGCAGATCCGCCATAGTCACGTACGGCGACTGTTGTGTGAGATCCTGTTGACGTCCGGGCTCCTCCAAGCTCTTATCTCTGCAGCATGCCTCCCTTTGACTAGTGCTTGGCATACTCAACTTTGTTAGTGCCATAAATGGGGTGTCGAAAAAAGTTCGGCGAGCTTGCGGCGTTGTATCCCGTGACTGCCCGCGCTGGCTAGTGACACGTCTTACTTCGGTTGATGATGGGGGCGCATATCGCACAGAATTGTTTGGGGTCACATGTCCCTCAGTGGGTCCGTCAGAAAAATCGCTAATCAGGTCTGCGTCTCACCGAGGTACTCCTTTGTCAACAATCTCCCGAAGTAAGGTCACCACCTCTCTCTGGGTGCCTTCAAGCTGCTCCATTCTGTGTGATAGCGTGTTATGGGCCTCAACTAAAGCATCAAGGTAGATAATTATGGCCCTCACCTAGGGCGTGGCTAGTTTGAGAAGGTGGACTGATCTCTCATATGCTTGACATGTATGGACGCTCCTCCCCAGTGAAGTCGCCAAAATGTTGAAAGTAGTTCATGAGTAGGATGAGGAAATCGTTCCACGTAAAATAAGAAATCTGAGATCAATATCTGAGTGAAGATCCAAGCAACGCAAGGGATTCGCAAAAATTAAGAAGGGAAGGCTGACCTCGGTAATATAAGGACTCGAGCTCGGCAATAAACAGCTGTTAATATGGTGGTTGTTGTCTTTAAAGCTGATTAGCGTTTCTATTTATAGTGCTTACCTCCTCAGTCAATGTCCCTTAGTCCTTCGGATGAGCCTGCTCTTACTTAAAGGTTTGAGGATCTCTTCTCCTGATAGATGGGACATTGACGGATGGGCCGCGATGTTTTGCCCCCCGGTCAAAAGAGGTTATGGCGCTCCTTAATTAATACAGGTCTTATCAGACGTCTTTCACAATTAATGCGCCATTTATCTCTCCTTACTCGAGCTTGTGTACCGAGTATCCTTTCCCCCTTGTGTTGGCCTCGGACTGAGGCTATACCTTGGATCTCAGCCACCCATCCACATGTCTTCAGATTCCCGAATTCAAGAAGGTGAAGAACCTTCCTCGAGGTTCTGCCTTCGTGACCTCGCAGGGCTCTGTCTCGATTCTACAATTTAAGGTCCCCTTAACCAAAGAGGGGAGCTTGTGAAGCAAGTCGGTCGAGGTTGCTTTTTTAGAAGGCAACCTCGGATAAGCAGGGGAAGGGAGGAGCCCATTTAACTGGAGCGAGGCACTTCCACAATAGGAGAAGGGTAGCTACCCCTTCCTCTGTCAGCTAGTCCAGTTATTGAATAGGTAGCTCGAGGATACCTAATCTCATTGTGGGGCACACCAGATAAGCGTTGGCCAAGTGTGCCTATGTTGCAAAGGTAGCGCCACTTAAGCAGCTATCGTGGCGCGATCATCAACAATCTATAATACCCACCGCCTTTGATATGAAATGAAACTCTATTTTAATAACAAAAAATTTCCACCTCTTTTAAAATCACCCCACCTGTTGTACTCAAATGCTTCGCCATCTTCAATGATTAATGATGTCATGTGGAGATACAGCAGGTGCATGCACATTTACACTTATATATATATATTTATTTATGTAAACATGGATATGTGTATATACATATATTCTGAAATATTTTATAGACTAAAAAGCATAAAATTCTCTTTAACTATCAAAAATCAGCATTTTACCCTCTAAACTATAAAATCGAGCAAGTTAGTATCACAACCATAATATGCCTACCTAGGAGTCATTTTCGGTTACCGTCATTGTACATTTACAAAAATGTCCATTATAATTAACATTTAAAAAAACCCAAATAAAAGTAAATTTAAAAAATACGATCAATACCCTCATGCTATGTGCATCTGATAATATATATATATATATATATATATATATATATATATATATATATATATATATATATATACTCCCTCCGTCTCTTTTTAGTTGTCCGCTTCGTAAACTGTGATTCACACGGACAACTAAAAAGGGATTGTGAGTTTAAGAAGCGGATAACTAAAAAGGGATTGTGAGTCACAGTTTACGAAACGGACAACTAAAATGAGATTGTGAGTCACAGTTTAAGAAGCAGACAAGTAAAAGGGACGGAGGTAGTATATATGTATACTCTCTCTCCTCTCCTTTGCCGATTCTGCAGCCCCCTCTCACCTCGCTCCCTCCTCTCTTCCTCTATTTCTAGTTCTCTTCTTGTTAATTTTTCTCTCTATTTTCTCTTTCTGGTTCATTAATTCTTCCTCTCTCTCTGAACTCTTTTATCTTTGAGTCTCTTTCATCTTTGTTTCTGGGTGTATTTCATCCATATGAACAAAGAAATAAATACATCGATCTGGGAATCATTCATCCATCAAAATAAGAAAACAAAGAAATCATTCACCCAAAAATATCTAAGCACAACCATGGCCATGGAATACAGGAGCCAAATGAATCTAAACACCAATATGGCCATGGATTACAGGAACTAACATATAATATCTCTAGAGATATGTTTATACATAAATTATTCATCTCTCTGATTCTACCCCTCTCCAATTTCGCAAAATTGAAGGGAAAAAATGGAGCATTAAAATTCCATTACTGTTCATAAATATATCTTCCTGTTCATGGATTTTTCCTCTTTTCAATTCTGACTCTCTTTGATTTCACATATAAGCCCTAATTTTCTATCTTCATACATTCAATTTAGTTATGTATATGTTTACGTCTAAAGTCTTCTTTTTCTTTTCTTTTTTTTGTTTTTTTTTTTTTTTTGACGGAGCCCATTCTTCAATGAGTAAGATTTTTTTTTTTTTTTTTTTTTTTTTTTTTTTTTTTTTTTTTTTTGCGGATTTCTGTTGTGTTGTAGAGATTTTTGTCTTCTTTTAGGACTTCTATGTGCAAGAAGGATGCCAAATCACATAGAAAGAGTATGAAGAAGAATCGAATAACAAGAGGAGAAATTGACAAGAGAACGAGAAGGGGGTTAGAGAATCGTTTTGACTAACCAGATTTAGAGAGAGAGAATACCAGGTATTTCATTCATTCATTCATGATGATCTAAAAGAGTCCCGAACCAAAGAATGTGAGAGAGATTCAAGGAGAGAGAGTAACTTATGGGATGACGTGGTTGTGCCACGAAGGACTCATACAAAAGTTCGATCATTTTGGTGGGACCAAAATACACACATATATATTATCCACCCGTCTAACCTTAACGTCTTCAACTTTGATGGAGTATTTTTTCTGCACTTGGAGAGGGGAACACTCGGAGGAAGATGATACGGAATTTGGACTCAATTTATAGACTGAGCTACAACGATCATCTATTGGCCGGTAATAACTGCCAGAGGGCAAACTACACATTTGAGATAGTTAAGCTACCAACTTGTTCAATTTATACATCTTATTACCATTCACTAAGATCTTATAAGCGCTTGCTTATTTATTCAAAAACTTAAACTGTTAGATAGTGCTGTATACTTACCCATTTATACTCACTTCAATACCCATCCAAATCCTACGTGGAACAAAACATTTATCCACTACATCAATGAATATTAACCAGATTATGCAATACAAATAAGGAAAAATTAGACTTTGGTGACCAAAATTAAACAAACTTGATGTAAAGTGACCTTAAAGTCAAGAAAAGATGAATAGTCACCAAATCTAAAACTTAATTGCTAACAAGTGACTAGTTGATAGTTATTACGGAAATGTCCTTCTTATAATATATTATTTTATAAGTGGACAAATTTACCCTATAAATTAAACCCAATAAACACGTACTTATTATTTTAGCATCAATTGATTATAAATGAGTAATTTTTGAATTGATCTGATCCTTTGATTATATGTCACCAAATCATACAACAAGAAGGTCACAAATCCAGGTTGAGGGAAAGCACTAAAACAAGGGCTCGCAGCCCTAAAAGAGCCTTGGAATGACAAGAATGAGTGACCACAACTCTAGGATGATAAAAGAGCCTCTCTGTAGCCTTTACCCCATCCTTTAGCATGCACTAAGGTCCCTAAGCAATACCAACCCACCATTGCAGAAGACTCGCTAATGGCTATAGAAAAAAGAATGCAAAAGGATGATATTTTGGGATTGAACTTCCAAATTATAGTCGGAGGACCTCGCCCTTATATAGTCGGAGGACCTCGCCCCTATAAATATTATATAAAGAGTATTTTAAGATTGAACTTCCAAATTATCCTTAAATATTATTCTTGATTTGTCACTATAAATATTTATGTTTTGCGGCCATGGTGATAAAGAAACCCTAATTTTTTTAAATTGATAAATTGCAAACTAAAAATGGAAAAAGAAAACAATGAATGAGAGAGAGAGGAGTATGCTGAATCTAACAATTTATTCTTTGAATTGGATAGCAATTTTGTCATGTAAAATTTATTTTTAGAATGTTTATCATATCTTTAAGTTTGTTTTGACCAAATTATCCTTAAATGGTCACTTACTAGCAATTAAATTTCAACATTGGTGACTATTCATCTTTTCTTGACTCACTCTAGAGCAATTTTGTTTAGGTTAGGTCACTAAAATCTAATTTTCCCTACAAATAAATATAAATAACTTTAAGCTAATTATGGCAATCAAAGATAGGATTGATCTATCATGGCAAGAAATGGTAGGTGCAGTCGAAACTCAATTTAGGGGAATACTGAGTGCCCTAATGAAGGGTCAATGAAGTCTACACCTTTAGGGATTTCTGCACTTGAAAGTACTTTGAACTCATTTGAGTGGTGCATGCATGGTATGTTCATGTTTTACAGGGAAATAAATTGCAGTATAAATGAAGAAGAATATGAGCAGCCTCATATTCTTCTATAAATACCCCAATACTCTTTTCATCCTTCTAAGTTCCATTAGTATTCACTCAACTGAATCACTAATTTCCTCTGCAAATTTGAATAAGGAAAATTAAGCAAGATGGAAAGGAGAAGCTGCTGCTCTGGAAGGAGCTACGTCTCGACACCTTGCAATGCAAAGTCACCGAAGAAGGAAGCAGCGGTGACACCAAAAAAGGAAGAAGACGTGAGCCAGAGACTGTCAAGAAAGAAGCTTTGTCTTGTGGAACTGCGTGTGTGAGTATGAAGTCTCCTAAGGCTGAGTTGACAGAGACTGTTGCTGTTAAGAAAGAAGAAACTGTGAAGGTTAATGCTGGACTTAAGTAAATTAATTAAGATGCTTTAAAGAAAAAAGGTTTTGGGGGTTGGACTACACACACATCTGACATCTTTTTTTTTTTTTTTTTTGATGGAATTGGAAATATTTTTTGGCATTTGGTAATGGGTCTATTTTGTTTTTTATTTTGTTGGAATTAGACATGTAATGGTGTTGGCCTAAAGTGCCCTCTGGTATATATAAAAAGCCTATCTATTATGGTTTACTTCATTCTCTATCACTTGCAATGTGAGTTGTTTCTTTTACATGTTTGTAGATTTTGTTTGGGACTTTTGTTTGGTACAAAGGAAATTGATTATCTTCTGAAAAATAGAAAATATATGGTAAATTATGATAATTAAAGGGTATGGTATTATTGGAAAAATCCAAATCAAAGTAACCCAGTGTACTACTATTTAAAACTAGAAAACAAATACATTCGATGCGTACTCACAATATTGCCCCCCAGCAAGCCTGAACGCTTGGTCTTCGTAACACTTGGGCAATCGTGATCATCTTAATTCTTTTAGAATTATAGTATAGAAATCGCCCAAGAATAAGGTAATACCCACATATGGATAAAGGAAGATATTTAATTCTAACAAAAATATGTTTTGTAAAAAAATCTACTTCAAGTTTCCATTAAAAGAGGAACAATACAGCAGATGAATATATAATAATAATCAGAATAATTCTCCTAATTCTCTTTTCCTTTTAACACTATTTCTGTACCAACAAAATTTATCAAATTCTACATACTAGACCAAACACTCTTTTGGGCCGTCAATCGCTAAAACACTTCCAACAGTGTGCAAGCAACAAAAAGGGATCGACTTTCAGAACGCCAATTCCATGCAATTGAACATAACATAATTATTTATGAAGATTTTTCAGCACACTTTTAAGGAACCGAATTTCAGAGCCTGTTTATTAAACGAGTATAGCTCAAGTGGGTGCCTGTCGGATGTGGCTCCCTCCTGTTTGGAGGGGTGGTCCTGTGCACCATTCGGTGCACCATGTGTTGGCACTCCAGAACCGCTTTGGTAGGCACCAAAACTGCAGCGCTTTGGTGCATATCACAATGTCAAAAGGCTTTTATAACATGGAAGCAAATTTTAGCTGAACGCATTTCCAAGGCTGGTACCAAGCCTGACAATTTTCTACCAGAGATGGTCTGACAATTTTCTACCAGAGATGGTTGGTTTCATTTGCAAACAATATCCCACTGATCCAAAGACTACACCTAATGGGACTTCCAATACCTTCGAACCAGTTGAAGGAAATGAAGCACAAATATTGCCAACTCATTATCAAACTAATTGCAAGTGTCACTGTTTATATTTCTTCATGGACATAAATACCCTTTTACCCTAATTCCAACTATTACTAAAAAAAACGCACATCTAAATCTTCTAAACTTGGAGTATATATGGAATAAAGTGGTATTTGGCACCCTTACATGCAACCAAATCTTGATTTAGGGAAAAGTACTTGGATAGAGGGGAAACAAGAGTATGTCTGTACTTCCAGAAATCCTATTTGTATTCGTCAGCGGCCAAGTTAAGAAGCTCCATCACTGTAAGAAAAAATGGGAAAAAGAAAGTTAGCAATAGTTTATGGTTTATGTCAACAATAAAACAACAGAAAAAATGTGCAGCAAAAAAATAACACAACACTGTTTTGTTCTATAAGAATACCATGCCGGAATAACAAGGTGATCCACACCTCCACAAACATCATTGGATATGTTTTACTTTACACTAAAAGTTTTTAACATTTTTCTTATTTCTTAATATAACAAGAATCTAAGATAAAATTTTCGTGAGTGCAATTGTATAAAAAGAAAAAAGAAATGGATTATTTGTAACGTATATCATCACCCGTTAAATACATAAGATGAGGAGAGATCTGGTATAATAAGTTCTCTGATCTTTCTCTCCAAATGTGAGCTTCCCGTGACAACAAATTATTTATGTTGAGGATCTTAAAGAGATTCAGAGTCTACCACCAAGACATGTGGTCCAATGGTATCTTCTTCTTCTGCTTTTCAAAGCAAAGGTAGGGAGTTCAACTCTGATTGAAATGAAAAATGAAGAGTTCGAGTTTCCCCAGAAGTATATGCACTGACAATCGGTACTGGAGCTAATAAAACTTTTCAGTGGGAATGACATTGAATAATAAAAAAATTAATTTTACACGAGTAAATGTCAATTGTTCTCAAAGAAATTTTTATATTTTGAAATATTGATATGATAACCTATATATCAATGTTATATAACATTGTATATTTCGTAATGTGTATAACTAAATACGAAATTGTTATGGTACTTAAAAATAACTAAAGAAAAACCTTTGACAAAATACAATCCATTAGACAAACCTAGTCACTAAGGCGATGTTTCATAAAAATGAAAATTAAGTACTTAAAATCATAAGGGCTGAATTTTAGAAGTTAAATTTTAAATGCTAACAATAGACCCTTGCCTTCCAATTTTTAGGTCACCTGTTGCAGGACTGGAAGATATTATGGATAATCAAGTCATGTAAGTTTTCAATAAATCAGAGATAATCTTTAAGTGGGTTAAAATAAAATGCATCTTGGACTTCTTTTCCTTTTACTTTTTCTATTTTTATTTTTTATCTCACCTGTTGCTCTTCTGTTGTTCAGTTGTGCTATGTACAGACTTCCAGATGCTCATAAACATATAGCTCGACCACCAACTGGAGTTATATTCCCAAATAAGGTATTTAGGTGACTATTTTTTACACTTCGTCGGACCATCTTTAGTATTTTGTTTTTGTCTTATCTTATCTCCTATGTTGTTCCTACTTCCTACAACCTTGTCATTGATGTATACATATTTAGAAATTTTCAACTCGTCTTGCTACTAGTAAATCTGAATTTTGCATTTTATTCATGCTTATTTTTTGAACATTTGCCATCTGAAGTTCCTTTTGAACATGTTCTCTTTATATGGAGGTGTTGGGGACCTACTTCCTGATATTTGCTGGTTGTCCTGCGGTGGTGGTGAATTTGGAGAAGGACAAGGTGGTGACACTTCCGGGAATAGCAATTATTTGGGGACTGGCTGTGATGGTCTTGTTTCGAGACTGTTATTACATGGAGTCTCATTTGACGCAAATTCTCAGGATTTGAGACATTATAATTTTTTTTTTCTTTCATGGGCCTGTTTTTGAGACATAGCTACAGTCTATATCAAATTTCTTTATTGCACCATAATTCAATTTTTTTTTTTTAACTTTGATGTGGATTGGGTTTATCTCCTTAGTAAATTTTGTTTATGAATGAACTTGATGTTTAATTACAGGTTAACTTGTGTTATATTGGATGACATTTACCAGCCGTAAAGATATTTTAACATGCAAAAACAATAAAGGAAAAAAAAAAAAAAAAAAAGGGCATAAAATGACCCTTTACCAGCGCTTCTTAAGAAAGCGCTGGTAAAAACCCTATACCAGTGCTTTTTAAAGCGCTGGTAAATGGTCAATACCGGCGCTTTTCAAAAAGCATTGGTAAAAGGCTCTTTACCAGCGCTTTTGAAAAAGCGTTGGTATAGGGTTACTAATTAATAAAATAGTCTATATGTCTCTCATGTTTAAGGGTCAAATGTCATGACAGTGATAGAGAACAATTTCATACGACGGCTCTCGTAATATGTATATCTTAACCAATCGTGAATTTGGTTTAAGTCTTAATTAATTAAATGTCCATCCATAATTACCGAGTTTGAATCATTTATGATTACTATTTATAACACTGTATTGATCACCATCACATACATATAAATATATCTTGTAATTAAGTGGACATAATCAATTACATAATGAATCAAAAAATAATACATCACATTCACCAATTGTATAATTTATAAATAATGAAATTCAGATAAGGAACAATGACTTTTACAGTCCAAGCAATAATTTCTAATTTGAGGTCAAACTTGAATTTCTAATGATATTGAACTGGGCTCCTCATTTCATTTGCTAAGTATGTTAGAAATATATAATTTTTAAAATATATTGTAAAAGGAAAAAAATAAAATAAAATAGTTTGTGGAGTTTAACAAAATAGGGCAAAGTATAGAAAACCTCCCTCGACTTGTAACATTTTCTAATAAACCCCTATTGTCTATTTTTTTACCAAAGAACCCCCCTCGACTTGTAACATTTTTCCAATAAATCTCCCTTGTCTAATTTTTTATCAAAGAACCCCCACCAACTATCTGAAAATGGTAAAATTGGTGATATTTAGACCAAAATGCCCTTTTATTTAAATCTTAATTTTTCCAAATTTCAAAAATTCATATCTCACAAACTGTACATTTAAAAACTATAAATAATATATGCACGGAAAGCTTATGAAATAAGGATTCTAAAAATATAAGATTTGTACAACAAACCTTCATAACTAGAAAGAAATAGGCAATCTAAAAATCTACTCTAACAATCTTCTTTTATTTTTTAAAAATAAAATACTTGAGATATTTGCAAGAAAATTTTCAGAATTATTCATTTATATATAGAGCTGAATATATAAAAAATTTAACCCCAATAGAGATCGATTCCATGAGATACCATACGTCAAAGTATTTTAGTTCTTTTTATAGACTTACCATTTTAAAATAAATAAAAATGAATAGTCGGTCTCTATTGGGGCTAATTTTTTTATATGTTATGCTCCATATGAAAATGAATAATTCTGAGAATTTTCTTGCAAATAACCCGAGTATTTTATAAAAAATAAAATAAAATAAGATTGTTGCATTAAATTTTTAGATTGTCTATTTTTCTCTGGTTATGAAGTTTTGTTAAACAAATCTTATATTTCTGGAATCCTTGTTTTATAAGCTTTCCGTGCATATATTATTTGCAATATTTAGATGTACGGTTTGTGAAATATGAATTTTTGAAGTTCGAAAAAATTAACATTTAAATAAAAGGGAATTTTGGTCCAAATATCAATACTTTTACCCTCTCAAATAGTTGAGAGAGGTTCTTTGGTAAAAAATTAGACAAGAGGGATTTATTGGAAAGAGTTACAAATTAAGGGGGGTTTTTTGATAAAAAATTAGAAGAGGTTATGTATTTTGCCCAACAAAATATATAAGTTCTTTCTGTGAATGTTCCAAAAGCTTGCTTCCCAAGTTGGAATTGTCCATGCATAGACCTTTTCTCTGTCCTTCCTAGTCTAAGAAATATAAAAAAAATGGAGGGTTTTTAACACGTGAATTGATATCATATGATATAATAATTTATTGAATATTCTCATAAAATATATTAATTGATTTATTATGAGTTTTTTTTTTTTTTTTTTTTTTTTTTTTTTTTTTTTGAGTTATTGTCAAATTTAATTATATACTTGAGTCTTTCTTTAATAGAATAGTATAGTTGAGATGGATTTATTTTTATATGATCTGGATCTTAACTACCCTATGTCCTAATTTTTAAAATTTTTATGCGTTTTAAAATAAGTGTCGCATTTTAAAAAGTTAATGTACTATTTTTTCATATAATATTATCAATTTATTTTTTTATAATGAACATATAAAAAGTTTATCAACACATCACTATGAATTCATTAAGAGTAAATTTGATAATTCATTCACAATTAATATAATAAAAAATAATAACAATTGTTTTTTAAAAAGGATTGAGTCGGTAAGTATTGAGGAGGAAGAAATTAGAAGGGGTAGATATGATCACAGAAGTCCGTAAGTAAAAACAGTTTCAATTTGTAAGCATTTGACCAACACCAATGAATACTACTGTATAATAATATGTATAATTATTTGGTCAATATGAGCATCACACATGACCAATGCTCATTGACATAATGACAAACTTACCATTAGCCGCTTAAGACGGACCCGTCAGTGAATGGATTTGGGTTTGATTTCAATTCCATTGAATAAGTTGGGCTTTTAAGAAGAACAATAAATTTTATTTGACTTTTATGTGTTAGGGTTCTTTCTTCAATGGAATCAACAAATCTCACAAATTGCCAGCTCACAAATTGCCAGCCAGTGCAGCCACATATTTTAATTGCAGATTGGTGGTCTGTTCAGTTCGTCTTTTGACCAATAAATATACCTTTTGTTATGGTGTAGGCCTTGCTTGGGTGGGAAAAGTACGTTAACTGATAAAGTTGTTTTTTTTTTTTTCCTTTCTTGGCACGTTAACTGATAAAGTTAAGAAGTTGGATTAGAAAGGAGTTGATGTAAAATAAAATTTAGGTTAGTAAGATTATAAAGTCGATACTATTGACACAAACCTAAAATTTACCTACATAAAATAAAATTTTAAAAAAGAAAGCTCTAAAAATCACAAGTCAAACGTCCTCTCGAATTAATTTCTCTCGTAGCTTCCTTATTAAGATTCGAAAAAATGAATATGAAATACGAGCATCACTTTTGAATATTCTTTTTTATAAGGGAAGGAAAAGACAAATGCAACTCCAATATCAACCATCAAGTCATGTCCTTGAAAAGCCAACTCAAAACTCATGAAACTTACCCAAAATAATAATAATAATAATAATAAACTAAAATCAACCTTGAATCAAGGAACCAGAGACTGATTCTGATACTAATTTTCCAAACCTATGAATGTTGCTGAAAAATAAAAAAATCCATAAATCTGACCAGTGCATTGTCGCAGAGAGCTTGGCCTTCGCCGGTTGAGAAAAAGTAGGCTTTCGATGAAGAAAAGATTCTCAAACCTTATCTGCCACGCGTTTATTTCACTAAAAACAAAAAGAAAAGAAAAATCTGGATCCCCTCCGATTTTGTCATTTATGCCCCGGAAATGAATATTTACCGTTTGATAAAATTGGTCACGCCACTTGAAATTTATAAAAATTCCGCATCCTTATTGTTGGGATTAAATTGTGTATGAAATTAAACATGGTCAGTTTAGATGTGGCATGATTATGATCCCTTAAAGAAGAAAAAACAATATACTGATTCAAATGGGTGCACCTGTCTTTGTCCACGACAATTACAGGGCTCAAATAAACTATTGTACCTTTTATGTAATTGTAAAATTCACCCTGTTACTCCATATTTAATTTAGAATCTGACCATTAATGTAAATTAAGAAATACATGAAAAATGAATATAATAAAAGAGATTCAATAATGATACTTTTATTCCATGTATTCAACTAACATATTCCCAAGAAAATAAAAGAAATACAATAAATATAGAAATATATTCATAATATGTTCCCAAGTCCACCACCTCTTGAATCAATGCATAGTGCAATTCTCATCTGCAAATTTAGGACTATCAGTGCAAGGATTAGGGGTAGGATATTTAGGTGGACCCTTTTCATCCATTGATCCTCCGCCATTTGCCTTCGCCTTCGCCTTCGCACCACCATTCAAATTCAAAGGACTTGCAGCTGCTACAAGAGGTTTGGGAGCAAGAATGAGTAAGATAAACATCATTATTTTTGCAATTTTGTACAGACTAGTATTAATGAGGAGCTTCATTGTATGCTATATATACAAATAAAGCTGTGTGTGTGTGTGTGTTTGAGGGCAAGAATAAGAGAGAGAGAGAGAGAGACGAGGGGTGTGGAGGCTCTGTGTGTGTGTGTTTGAGAGAGAGAGAGAGAGAGATACGAGGGTTGTGGAGGCTCTGTGTGTGTGTGTGTGTTTGAGAGCAAGAATGAGAGAGAGCGAGAGAGAGACGAGGGGTGTGAAGGCTATGTGTGTGTGTGTGTGTGTTTGAGAGCAAGAATGAGAAAGAGAGAGATAGACAGAGAGATACGAGGGTTGTGGAGGCTTTGTGTGTGTGTTTGAGAGCAAGAATGAGAGAGAGAGAGAAAGAGAGAGATACGAGGGTTGTGGAGGCTGTGTGTGTGTTTGAGAGGAAGAATGAGAGAGAGAGAAACGATGGGTTGTGGAGAACAGAGGTGTGGTACTTAAAGATTCGGATCTGGTTTGTCTCGACCATTACTTTAAACACACGGCTCTCTATCTCCTCTCTCCTTTGACTCGTTTTCTTATTACTATTATTTAAAGTATTTTTGTTGCTAATTTTTAATAATGTCAGTGTAATCACATTTGATAATACTACATAGGATGACTTCATAAAAGAAGCTGATGAAATTGTTTTTATAAAAAATATAAGGGGTAAATTGATATGTTTTTTTAAGGCTTTGAAATCTTCATTAAGCATTTTAAATAGATTTATGCACAAATAAATTAATTTCTATATCAAATAATAAGAACCAAAATAGTAAAAAATAAATAGCCAAGCTGGGGTGAAATGAATTGTTAGAACCCAATAATGCTACACGTGAAAAATTAATCAGCCCAATAATCCTTTATACAACGCGCGTTTGATCATTATGTTCACCCCAAAACCTCTTCGGGCAGCTTCAAGGCCTTTGAATGTTGAATATGAACGGTAAGACGGTCAATTGAACGCAAGTGCTATTTATTTATTATTAATTTGTTTTCATTAGAAAGTTTAAATGTCACATTGACCAGTAAAATGCTGACATTTTTTAATTAATTAGTTTGTAATGTAATGTGATATAGGTAAGGATATAATACACTATAAAAGGTACTCATTCCTCACCTTAAAATAGTATTTAAGGATTTCATTTTATCTTAAAATAGTATTCAAGGATTTCATTTTACTTGAAACTTTAGTAAATTGCTAGTTAATTTTGAACTCCGAATGATTTTTTATCTTTTCGCTCTCTATCAAACTAGGCCAAGAAAACAAATGAAAAAGCTTTACCAAAATAATAATAATAATATAGATGAAGAAAAGTTAATAGACATGTATTCTCCAATTTGTTAAAAAAAAGAAAAAAGAAAGAAAGAGTAGGAAACTCATTCAATCCGAGTTCACATAAACCAGGCAGAGGCCCACATGAGAATTTATAACACTTAAGCCAATTTAGGGTCATGTAATGCCTCAGTTTTATTACAGATGGCATTTAAGTTATTTTTTCTTTTATATTTTTTTATTTTTTATTAAAAAAATTAGTTTTGAGGGATAGTTTGATAAATACACAAAGATATCGGATAGAAAATGGTCGGAGTTGAAACTATATGGACTAACTTACTCATTTTTGAAACTACATAGAATAATTTACTCACTTTTATACCACAATGGAACTCACTTGGTGAAACTTTAGAAGAATTTTTTCCACTTTTACCTATTTATGGGGAGTTTTCACTCTTTTTTTTCCCATGACAAATTTGATGGGCAACACGATTAGGGAAGTTTTCACTTTTTCGGCCGCTGTATTGTGGGTTATCTAGAAGAATGGGACAGGCGTGGCCCGCACCCTGGTCATAAAAATCAGACTACACACGTTCTTATATCATATGTAATATTTTCTAGCAGGAAAAGATTGACCTACGCAAGTGTCCCCATATTAGTCCCTTGAGTTGGTCTTATTCATATAACATGTATAATTATTTGGTCAATATGAGCATCATACATGACCAATGCTCCATGACATAATATAAAACTGGATAATATAAAATAAATTCATTTATCCTAATATTTTGTTTGAGACTTTTTAGTTAATTAAGAGTAAACTTCAAAATTGTATCATTAGAAGTGAACGTGACATTTACTTACCCAAAAAAAAAATTGCATTTGACATTAGAAGTTAATCTTTATTTAAACTTAGATGTCATTTTGTGTTATTGAATTTGTATAATTCTTACTATTTTAAATAAACTTAAGATAATGCACTAACTATTGCCCACTTATTAAGGTGACTGTCAGTGATGAATAAGGAATAATTCTGGTGGATTTGGTTGAAACTGAAGGTGAGTGAGTGTGACGGTTACGCGTATTGTGTATATATACATATACGGAGTATAATATAAAGGGAGCTGAGCTATACAGCTTAATAATCACGCTAATCCTTTTCACATATATATTTGTGATATAATATAAAAAATAAATAAATAAATAAAAACAAAACAAAACAAAACATTGTAGAGGGGTATGAGAGAGAAAAGGAATGAAATAAAAATTAAAAAGATACATTTATACATTAAGGTCACGTATAATATTTCCAAATCAAATTCAATTTCTCAAAGATACTTATGTAAAGATTTTTAAAAAAATATATACTATAAGGTTACATATAATCCTTTCTAAATCAAACTCAATTTTGATGCACGCTGTCTCCTCCTAATAGCATTAAATTGACCTGCAATACCGTTCTAGTTGATCGTGTTAGTTCTGGGGATATATATTGGTGCCTGGTTGGCGGACACTCAGAGTACCTCTCTGCAAGGATTGCAACAAATTAGTAAGTCACACTCCAAATGCTCAACCAAACTGAATTTTGAATCAATTGGCTAGAAGCCTAGAGCTAGCTTGATCAGCTTCACTGACTTTGTTTTGATTCAACTTTAAAACCATTCTGTAAGCTGTTTTTTTAAGGGATTGTAGTGTACCTTTCAAGCCAATGAATGGGATCAGGGTGGAGATACAGAAGGACTAATTTGAGCTATAGCCCACGTCCAAAAAAAAAAAAAATAGTAGTATTATACATTAGTTTAGTTTACCGTCAGGTTCATATGTTACACTAGTTTTCCTCTTAACCCGATTCATATGCAGTACTATTCTTCTTTTTAGCTTAATCTACTTTGCAATTCGGGCTACGCCTCTGAATGGGATGTAATTAATATTTATCATTGGAATATGTATTCATTAAATGCTCTACATATATAGTTATTAGGGTTAAGAGCAAAAAAAAAAAATTCGTGTGTAGTTTAAAACTCATCTATACTTTGGATTTGGTGCAAATAACCCGCTTGAGATCAACTTAAATGTTTGTAATTCCCTCATGTCAATAGAATAAATTAATAGCTAAAAATACCGGCCATGTAAAATGACCATTTTGCCCAATTACCAAAGGAGTTGTTTGGGAAGCAATTCAACGATAATAAAATACATGGTTCCAATGCATAAAACATACCTGCCATATTTAGCAGTTTGTGTTTGAGATCAACTATTATAGAAACACTCTTCAACCCTCTACTTTTATCTATGAAACTGAACGATGGATTCAGACTCTCTTTCACGTATATATATAGAGGGTTGGGACTATTTCTTAAACATTGCCAAAAGGAGACATGTTGATTCCATCAACTAACACAACCTTCTGTAAATAAATAATAGTTATAATAAATTGTAGTTATATAATACAACGTCACATCTCTTAAATATGGATAATTATAAAATCATTTAAATAAAATTTAAGATTAATTATAATAAGACCATTTTTTTATATTCTCTCACTTGGTCTTATAATCATAATTAATCTTTTATTTATTTATTTATGAAATATATATATATATATATATATATATATATATATATATATATATATATATATATTCTCTAAGATTATACATAAGTACCGCATGTGCTAAACAATAAAGTATTATGCCATACTTCGTTCCTACTGTGTCTCAATAAGGACACACCATGTCCATACACACGTGTACCAATATGAAAAACTAAATAAATGAGGATAATATAATATAACTAACTGTGATCACAAAAACAAATATGTATACAACTGAGTCAAAAAAACAATCTCCCACTAACTAAGTAAATCAAAGCTATCAATAAATTCCATATGAGCAACATGTTCACTGTATAGCTTAGGCGGCAACCCCTTAGTCATGGGATCAGCAATCATTTGTTGTGTACTAATGGGCTCAATAGACACAAGCTGGTTCTGAATCCACTCTTTTACAACAAGGTATTTAATATCTATATGTCTAAATTTCCCTGAACTCTTGTTGTTTCTTGAATACATAACTGCCGCGGAGTTGTCACAGAAAATCATTACTGGCTTAGAAATAGAATCTACCACCATAAGTCTTGAGATGAAGTTCCGTAACCATAATGCATGATGAGTGGCCTCATAACATGCAATAAACTCTGCTTCCATGGTGGATGAAGCTGTTAATCTTTATTTAATACTTTTCCATGAAATTGTTCCTCCAGCTATCATGAAGATAAATCCTGAAGTGGATTTCATGCTATCCTGACAACTAACAAAGTCAGAGTCTGTATAACCCACCACTTCAAGCCTGTCGGTCCTTCTATATATGAGCAAATTGTTCTTTGTCTTTTACAGGTACCTCATTACCTTCTTTGCCGCTCTCCAATGATCCATACCAGGATCACTTTGGTATCTGCCTAGCATACCAACAACAAATGCTATGTCTGTCCGTGTGCAAACATGAGCATACATCAAACTCCCAACTGCAGATGCATAGGGAATGTTTTTCATTTGCTCCAGCTCTAGGTCATTTTTCTTGGCCACTAGAATTTATCACCGGTTTCCACAAATCGGTTAACGTGTCCTCCAAACCTGCGGACGTGTCCCTGTTGCACTTCGTCTTCTCCGGCTCCGACAACCTCTCCCTTCTTCATTAAGGTTCCTAAGGCTCAGTACTAAGTCCCAAACGATCCCCATTAATTATTTAAAGCCTTTATGTATAAATTAGACAACTTAAATCAAGAAATCATGCATTAAAGTACAAAATCAAAAATCATATGTCCATAAATATAAACACTATATTTAATTCGTTTAAGCATGCAATCATGTTTAATTATCTTGCTTAAACATCTAAAGATGTCCTAAACATGTATTGAACCCTAGATCAAGGAAGAGGAATAGAACAAAGAACTTGTCTTTAAGGGTTTTGGAATGAAAACCCATCTCTTTCCTTTTTCGGCCAACTCCTTAACGCCGGCAGCCTTCGGGTTGCCGTCGTACACCTCTGATGGTCCGCTACTAACCCACGCACAACTTCCTTCCTTCTTCCTCCTTGGTCTAGCCTTGGTCTTGGCCTTAGCTCTCACAAAATTCTCTCTGTTCTCTCTCTGTTTTCCTTTATTTTCTTCTCTCTGTCTGCTTTTTAAAACTAAGGTAAAATAACCTCTTATAGCAGACTACACACACATCTATATAGTCTAATAAAACTAATCCTAATCCTAATCCTAATCCCTAACCAACTCACGTTCTGACTTAGAGGAAAAGAAAAAGAAGTAAAAGTAATAATAGCAATTATAACTTAGAGGAAAAGAAAAAGAAATAAAAGTAATGATAGTAATTATAATACTAACCATATACAACAATAATATAATATCATATACATACTATATATACATATATATACCGATATATATATACAACCAAAACTTTCATATATTATTAATCATAATAAATACTAATAATATATATACAATAATATATATATATATATATATGTATAATATATATATATATACCGATATATATATACAACCAAAACTTTCATATATTATTAAGGGTTAATTACAAGGACACCCCTGAG
The DNA here is from genome assembly GCF_030987335.1 of Cornus florida. NCBI lineage: Eukaryota > Viridiplantae > Streptophyta > Magnoliopsida > Cornales > Cornaceae > Cornus > Cornus florida. The sequence goes on along the minus strand of NW_026775573.1, from coordinate 14,532,528 downwards.
ATTTGATATATTAACAACCATATACAATTTAACCATTTTTTGGACAAAGACACCCCTGTGAAAATTTTGATCCAAACAAACCCCTAAAACGTTATAAAAGACGAGATTGCCCTTCAATATTTAATTTATTTTTATTATAAAATATCATAACTCATGAAAAGTCAAATTTGCCCTTATATATATACATTATTATGGTATTACCAGCACCCAATTGAGATATATATATCTACATACATACATACATACATACATACATACATATATATATATATATATATATATATATAGCGCTTGATCTCCTACTATCCCTGCCTGCGCTTTCTGTTATAGGATTTACTTCAGAATTATGAAGATTCAGGCAAATTCGTTATTATTTCCCTGCCTGCGCCTACTTTCATGGTCGCCGAATCCGTCGAACATATGGCCATGTTCTTAGTCGACACCCTCAAAATTCGCATGTAGGCAATTCGGTCTTAGCGCCCATCTTCAGAACTCACTCTCCGGCCATCCTTTGGTTTCATTCTCAAGCTCGATGGCCCTGTCGTGCTCTATCATGGGTTTCAATGTCAAAATTAGGGTTTGACGATATCGGGGCTTCGATTTTGACAGAGCAATGAAAATTTATGGTTCGCAGAGAAGGATTGCGCCGATGATGGTGGTTTGGAAGCCTTTATTCCACCGCCAATTGCTCATCTGTTTCTTTGAATTTGGGCCGATAGTTCTGTGTGTGAAATATACATACATATATATATATATGTGTGTATGTGTGTATATGTATATGTATATATATACATAATATATTAAGTGGTGATGGACTGTGACGGTGGCAATCGTGGCTGCTATGGTGGTATAGGTAGAGTTATGACATGAAGAGAAATATGTTGGACAGTTGGGGTAGAGAGAGATGTGGAAGAAGGTAAGGGTAGTTTGGTCCACTAAAATTATTTGTAAAGGTCAAAGGGTAAAAATGTCAATTATCTATGTGTCAGGTATGGCAAGTTATGAAAAGGGTGTCATGTTAACTTTATCAAACATGAGGGGTGGTTAATGTTCAAAAATTGATGAACTTTCTTTTGACTGTTAATAGGGCAAACCTCAGGTGGTGTAAGTGTAATTAACCCTATTATTAATAATAATAAATACTAATAGTATATATACCATATATATATATACAACAATATATATCTATATAACTCCTCCATGATGTATAATTACTAACAATAATAAATATATATACCATATTTATATATTATTAATAATATATGAAAGTTTATATATCAGTATATATATACACCCAAAACTTTCATATGTTATTAATAATAATCAATACTAATAGTATATATACCATATATATATATATAAATACAACAATATATATATATATATATATATATATATATATAACTAAATCCTCCATGTATTATTAATAATAATAATTAGTAATCCTCCACGTATATACTTTTATATATATATACACATTACTATACATATATATATAACTACTACATCCATTATTATTAATAATTATTATTATTATACTAATAACAATATCCCTATATGAATACACACACACACACACACACGCACATATATATATATATAACCAATGCCCATGGGTCATAATTCTACCCATTTAAACTTCTATCCAAATAGTCCATGTAACCCATTTGGTTGGTCCATTATTACTATCCAAATCCATTCCTTTTAATATAAAATAAAATAAAAACAAACAATTAAAATATTTAGCTAATCACATAACTACAAACAAAAACACCATTAAGTCACATGATCATATCACACAAATACACACAAACAAAACCCACAATACATATCAAACAATTAAATCATTTAAGCACATAGATATAAACACATAACCACATAATTAAATAAAATGTAATAAAATAAATAATTAAATCTCATTTATATCCTTTTGAAAATTAGGAGTATTACACTTTACTATAGGGACAATTCCACATTTCCAGTGCTGCATATCAAATTTTTGAAGAACCTTTTCTATATAAGCTCTTTGTGACAATCCAAGAATCCCACGAGATCTATCTCGACAAATCTCAATGCCAATGACAAATGAGGCTTCACTAAGATCTTTCATTTCAAAACTTTAAGATAAAAAATGTTTAATCTCGTGTAACAGGCCAATGTCACTACTAGCAAGTAAGATATCATCAACACACAACACTAGAAAAATGAACTTACTTCAAAACCCATGACAAACCTACGAGGCATTGAGAGTGGCGGTGCTCGGAGAAAGGAGGCTGTGGATGGAATTTGACAAGTGTAATATCCCTAGTTTTCAAAAGGATATAATTGGAATTTACTTTTTACTTTCTTGTGTATTTTAATGGTTTATGTGGCTATGTGGTTATGTAGCTTGATGGTATGTGTTTAGTTGAATTAATTGTTAAATTAATTATTTGGCTAGTTGTAATTGTTTAATATTAATTGCTTAATTGTTATTTTGTATAATTGTTTAAATTTGTTTTACTTGTTTAATTGAAAGTAAATGTTTATATTATTTTTATTCTTAAACGGAGTTGGACTTGGATAGGATCAATGGACTTTTGGATAGTGTAAATGGGTACAGTTTTACCCATTGATGGATATACATGCATATGTGGGTATATATATATTTTGGGTAAGTTTAATTATTAGTAATTGTTAATAATTAAACTGGCTTCATTATTATATATATATATATATATATATATATATATGTAATATCAAGTTTTAGGGTTTTAGATATATTCATTAAAGTTGCCGACTTATATACATATATGTATTTTATATTTTATTTCTGTGTTTTCTTTGCCGACTCCTCACGTGAATAGAATTAGGTTAAAACTATTTTGCCTATATATATATCGTATTGTGTCTGCTTAGGATTTAAAACACAAACCCTATTCACGAATAGTGAGGTTTGAGAGAAAACAGAGAGAACGAGGAGTGGTATTAGATGGGTTGAACCTATGGCAACAAAGGAGTTGACGACGATCAGAGGTCGCCGGAAAGTCTAGATAGAGGACGGTTAAAGGTTTCAATTTGAAACCTAGAGGCAAGTTCTATTTCTTGCTTTTTTCCTTTGACTTTTGTTCTGTGCATGCCTAGGTAGTCTCCAGGATATTAATGGATATTAAAATTAATCTTTTAATCATGCTTGAATTGAATGGAGTTGCATTGTATTTAAATCGAATTAAAACTGTTGGATAATTAATATGTGCTTTTGATTTAATTCTTGATTTTCCTTGGATGTGAATTTGTTTTGATTCATGTAAGTGATGCATAATTACTTCCTATAACTAGTTGGACTGTCTAGAACTTAGAACAGAGGGTTAGGAACCTTAACAAGGGCAATCGGAAAGTCAGAAAGTAGCCAGAGACGGAGAAGATGAAGGCTGGGAGGAGTGGAGGCGGCTCCCCCTTCAATGGAGGCGGCTCCATTGAAGTGAAGACCTCTCCACACTAGAAAGAGGCGGCTTCTTTGTAATGGAGCCGGCTCCCTTGCTGGAAAACACCTGCGTGTGTGTTTTAGGTAATTTTTGGAACTCCAGGGGCTGAAACGTGATTCTGGATTTTAAGGGGTGGTTCTAAATGATTTAAATAAGTATGTTAAATTCCCAGAATGGTTAATCTAGGCTATTATGTTAAGGGATTGGACATCATGAAGTTTTAATAAAAATCTACATGCTGTCAAGGTTTAAGGAAAGTTTAATTGCTTGTTGATAGTCTAGTAATTAAATGGATTATTATGGAGGTTCTTTGGAGTATTTTAGTATAATGTGCTCAGTTTATATTTATGATAATCATTATATCATTCTTTTTATTTTAATTGATAAACTGTTTTACCTGTGTTATCAATTATTGGATTTGTTTATGGACTGCATGCTGTTAACGGATGTAAGAGATTTAATTGCTTCACTTTATTTTAGCAATTTAATGGACTGTGTCATGATTTTTAAATTTTGTTTTGGATGCACAACATAGTTATATACATATCAGCTTTTGATTATTTTTATTCTGGGTTTCAATTGATGAACCATTAAATTCCGTTTTGTCAATTACATGGATGCTTGGATTTTATGCACCAGTATGGGACGGTGGCATACTAGGGACGGATTAGATCAAAACGCTAAATCCTACCTATTTTGGATTTTAATTGTTGAACTGCTTTATCTGGTTCTTTAGTTATTGGTTTATTTTATGAATTATATGCACTGGTATGGGACGGCGGCATATTAGGTATGTATTAGATCAAAACGCTAACTCCTACCTATTCTGGATTAAAGAAATGGATTTAATTAAAACATTTAAATCCTAATTATTATGTTGTGTCTTGGCAACGAACAGTTGACCGGCACTACATTGGTTTTGGATAGAATTTAAATATATAATTATGGTACCACGATATGAACTTGAGTCTCAGAGTCGATGGTTAGGGCACGTATATGCAGTGGGATGCATAGCTGGTTATGATGGTTTGATGTGTACCCTGCTAGGTCTAGGTACTCATGCCCACTCCAGGTGCGTTTTGCATGATGCCTACTAATCAGGTTGAGACTGACCTGTAGTTCAATGAGAGTCATGTAGTGTGGATACAGCACGAACAAGCTCTAAAACTGGAACCGTTCGATACCTGAAAAATAATAGTGGGTCAGGCCCACGAACAAGTTCTACTCTAACTATATATATATATATATATATATATATATATATATATATATACTAGATAGTTATTGTTGAGTTATCTAGGATGTATCTGCGTATCGGGTCTTTGTTTGGATTGTGGTTAGAGTAGAACTTGTTCGTGGGCCTGACCCACTATTATTTTTCAGGTATCGAACGGTTCCAGTTTTAGAGCTTGTTCGTGCTGAGCAGAGACAGTCACTAATTCTTCCGATTACGTAGGACTTCTTTTTTTTATTAAATTTTGGATTTCCTTGTTGGTTCAATTCATCTTCAATTGGGTTGTTTATTAGGGGTCTACTAGATGGATTCCAGAGTTGTATTAGTAATAGAGGATTGGATGTACCAGAATATTTTCTTATGTATTAAAATTTTATTATGTGGATTTCGTTAATGGATTATCGTTTTAGTTTTCTTTCAGCAATTTTATTTATTCTTTTTTATCATATTTGTGTTCTGTATTCGATTATTGCCATTTGTTTAGATATCCTCGGGTGTTCAGGCGTGGGCCTAGCCAACCCGCATCTGGAAATCCGGGGGTATCACAACATGCGGCTTCTACGTGGGGTTTCTTTCGGATGGTGAATCATGGAGTGCCAATGAGCATGATGAAGGCCATTTTAGAAGGTGTCCGGCGCTTCCACGAGCAACCGGTGGAGACGAAGAGGGACTTGTATTCCTACGATTGTAGCAAGAGAGTGAGGTTCAACAGCAATGTTGCTCAACGTGAACTTGATGCTGCATGTTGGAAGGATTTGTTAACTTGTGTTTTTCAAGATGATACATTGGACCCTGAAGCTATTCCTTTGGTTTGCAGGTACTTCTAATTTCATTTTACATTCTATCGTTTTGCATGCATAAATAGAATGAGTATTAGCTACTCCACCAGATCTAGAGGTTGGGGGTTCGAGTTATGTTAGGTATAATATTGTAAGTGTACTATTTTTTCTTTAAATTTCAAGCTGAAAAAAACTAATGACATATATTAACCTTGTATATATCTAGATCATTAATTGTTTTATATCTTTGTAAATTTGGGTTTGTAGAAAAGAAGTACAGAATTATGTGAATTACATGATCAAACTGAGGGAGACAATGGCTGAGTAACTATTAGAGGCTTTAGGGCTAAGCAGTGACTACCTTTCACGCTTAGAATGCATGAAAGGTGAATCATTGGCATGCCTTTATTATCCAATTTGTCCTGAGCCAGAGCTGACCTTGGGCACCGCCAAACATTCAGACACCACTTTCCTAACTCTACTCCTGCAAGATAACATCGGTGGTCTACAAGTTTTTCATCAAAATCAATGGATTGATGTGGCTCCTATCCCTGGAGCTATAATAACAAACATTAGAGATCTCATGCGGGTATATATGTGTTTTTATCTCGATCAGCTTTATTCATTTGCAGCCTTACATGTTCAGATCTTTGAAATAGTTCAATACTTACTAACTCCTCCTAATTTAATTTTGTTTCCTCTACATTTTTAGATTATTAGCAATGACAAGTTCAAAAGTGTGGAGCATAGGGTGTTGGCTCAACCTGTGGGACCAAGGGTATCAGTGGCATGTTTCTTCATTCCAAATGGTAGGGCTACATCTAAGCCTTTCGGAACCATAAAGGAGCGTCTATCCGAAAAACAACCACCTATATACAAAGAGTTCTTTAGCAGTTAATACTATCAATATTACAAGACCAAGGGAACAAATGTTACCTCAGCCTTTCCTCGTTATAAGCTATGACAATTTAATCATTGCTAGTAATTGCAGAAATAATATGGGTTAATTAAATAGTGTCGCTTAGTTTCCAGATGAACAATAATAATTAATAATGCTTGAAAGTCATTATAAATGACCTGTAATAGTAATGCTCCTCATTTTGACACTGTTTGTGGAAGTGTTTTTTTAAAAATTTATTTCTCTAAAGTTGTAATAGTAGTATTGCTCATTTTGATATCTATGTAATAGTAGTACTTCTCATTATAATTTCACTGTAAGCCTTTATTGTCATCGACTAATCTCATATATCATTTCACACGAGTTTGTGTTTAGGGTAAATTACAATGATACAATAAGAGGTTTGACAAATTATCACATGGAGTGAAATTTGTTTTTCAACTTTTACTCAAAATTATAAACGTTTGATCCATTTTTTCAGTCACGCCACAAATGTAACTTTTTCATATTGCGACTGTGTGAGCTTTTGACATATAAAATAACATTTTCATCCTTTTAACTTTGTGTTTATTTACAAAAAGGTTTTTCATATATAAAATGACTTAACTACCTCCCATAGGACCTATTTTAAGTGACCAAAGTGTTCATTGGATTGAGATGCCTTACCCAAAATAATAATAATAAATAAATAAATAATTCAAAAAAAATTGTGGATGGAGGTAGAAGGAGATGGCATGTGGTGGTGTGGGTGGAGTTGATGAGATGATGGTTGTAATACTCCTAATTTTAAAAGGATAGTCTCGGTAATTTATGGTAATTTATTCTATGGTTTTATTGTAATTTTAGCATTTGTATGTGTTTATTTGGCTTTTTGCTAATTTGGTTGAATTATTGTTAATTAATTGAATTAATTGTAGTATTTGTTTTATCTAATTGAATTATTTAAAATAGGTTATTGTTCTTTTATTATTAAATGCTTATGTGGAATTTAATTGGTTGCTTTATTAAGTGTTTAATTAGGGTTTTGTTTTTGTCTTTTAAGAAATCACGTTGAGGGTTTTGGCCGACTTGTAATTAGCTTGGGATTAGGATTAGGGTTTTCAGTGAGGCCTATAAATATAAGTATTACATTCTATCTAGGGTTTTTCGAATACAAACTTCTATGCACGATATAGTAAATGCAGAGGGAAGTTTGGAGAAGTCTGGGAAGAAACAGAGGAGGGTTTCAGTAAGACTCACCGGAGAATTGAAGAAGACCTCGGTATAAGGCAAGTTCTAATCCTAACTCTATTCCATTGACTCGTGTTCTTTGCATGTCTAATGCAACTCCAGGAATATATAAGGATTAAAATTAAACTGGTTCTTATATCTCTGTTGCTTGAAACTGAACGTAGTTATGAGTTGTGCACCTTTGTTTTATATTCTTTCGTATGTAGCTCATGAACTAATTCTCGTAAATTGATGTATCATTCATGTAAATTGATAGATAAGGATTTTAGTTTAGTCTGGAACACGATGATGAAACATTAAAATAGGTTTGAGTTTCGTGGTTGATTTACTTACACAGTAAACATGGAGGAACTGTAAGTTTCTTGGTCTGCATCCTTCTTGCACTATTCGGGGTTGAATTGTTGACGAGTATTAAACATAGTGTTTCATTGATTCTGGAACACAATGGACTTAGGTTGGACACCTAGGATCCGTAGGTATGACAGATAGATCGTCGAAAAACCGCCGAAGATGGAAAAGACGAAGAACGGAAGGAGAGCCGGCTCCCGTTGAAGGGGAGCAGGCTCTCCAAAAGAAAGAGCAGGCTCCCTCAATGAGGGAGCCGGCTCTAGCAGCCATGGAGGCGGCTCCCCATGGTCGGGAGCCGGCTCCAAGTGAAAGAGAGCAAGCTCCCTCTTTGAGGGAGAGGCTTTCTCCAATTCTTCAGTTTTTTGGGTTTTTAGGCGACTGGTTGGGCTGTGGTGCTCGGATTTTGGGATTTTTAAGTTCTGGTAAGAGCTGTATTGAGGTGTTTTGAGATGATCTAACTCCATATTAAAACTTCTAAGGGTTGATTAATGTGTACTAAAACACCATTGTTCAAGGTGAAACAGAATATAAGTCGGTATAGGAAAATCTGGATGTGGTCATTGGAGATGAAGAGTTTAATTGCTTAAAATTAATTTAGCAGATTACTATGGATGGTTACACCATGTTAATCATGGAACAGTGGTAGGAACAAGCATGCTTAAACTTTAACCACTACTAGCTACGGATTAACTGACGTATATAATTTAACGACTTGCTTCAGTTAGTGTTGGTTTGGTATAAAAGTAAGCATATGAATTTGTATATTCTGTTATGATATCTTTGAGTTAAATTGATGTTTATATGCACGATATGTATGATCAATTATTGGATCTTGGGGAAGTAATATGTATAAGCCTGTTAAATAATACAATTTTACCATGCTTAATCTGGAACCATTGATGTTTATATCTAATGTTTCACTACAAATTGTTAGATATATGAAATAGTTAATAACTACAGTTATTACTTGTTTTATCAACTGCTGGATGATGGATTACATGCACCGATATGGGACGGTGGCATGTCTAGGTTTGGATTAGTTCAAAATTCTAAATCCTACCTACACGGAATAAGGGAATGGATTATAAAATAAATCCTACTTATACTTAAGTCAAAGAAGCTGTACAAGTTGAATGACTAACTGGACTTCTGGTTATCTTCGTTAAGTCAAAGAAGCTGCACAAGCTGAATGGCTAACTGGATTCTTTATGGATGGTTAGGATCGGACTTTAAATATATTTTTATGGTACCGCGATATGAGCTTGAGTTTCAGAGTTGTCGGTTAGGGTGCGTATATGCAGTAGGATGTTAGCTGGATATGCTAGGTTGAGGTATACCCTGTTAGGCTTAGGTATTCATGCTCACTCAGGTGCGCTTTACATGTTGCCTTCTATTCAGGTTGAGACCCCCTGCATAGTCCAGTGAGAGTCATGTAGTGTGGATATATAAATATACATGAATTATATAGCTATTGTTGAGTTGGTTAGAATGTATATGCGTATTGAGTCTCTGCTTGGATTGTAGTAGGTTAAAACTTGTTCGTGGGCCTGACTCACTTCTATTTTTCAAGTACTCGTCAGTTCCAGACTTAGACCTGATCGTGTTAAGCGGAGATTACTACTCATTCTTCCGACGACGTAGGACGTTCTCTCCATGGTTTACTCTGGATGTTCGTTAGTTAGTTTTCATTTCAGTTTGGATTATTATTAGGGGTCCACTAGAGATGGATTCCTGAGTTGTTTAAACTATTGAAGGTTTTAGATTACCGGATATAAGTATTTATTTTTAAAAGAATTTTATTTTAGTTTCTTTTAGCTGTTAATTATTTATTTCTTATTTCAGTTTGTATTCTGTGTTCATTTTAAATATTAATTGTTTGATATTCCCTCGAGTTTGAGCCTGGGCCTGATCAACCCGTGTCTCGGATCCGAGGGGTATCACAATGGTGGTGGAGGTGGCTATGGTGATAGAAGGAGGCGACAGGGGGCAATGGTGGAGTGACAATTTAAAAGTGATTTGTCTGTGTGTGATAGAGAAAAATGGAAAATATGTGGTGGTTTGAATAGTGGAAGGTTGAATATGGAGGGTTTTGATGCTTTTAGTCTTTTTGATGCAATGCTGTTTTTATTTTATCTTTTAAATATTCATCCGGTTTCAAAATAAGTGTCCACATTTTCATATTTAGCTCCAATTTACACTTCTTTATTGAACTTATAAAAACAAGGGTAAGGTACAACAACACCCCCTGAGGTTTGCCAAAAAGACACTCAGATGAAAGTTACCGATGTTTGAGACAATGACACCCCTTGAAGATTGAAAAGTGGACAAAGACACCCCTTGAAGCCAACTGGCATGAAAAATTAACTAAATTGCCCTTTGACCATTTAGTTGACCTTTTTAACTTTACAAGTTAATAAATTGGATGAAACTACCCCTTATGAACAAACAGCCACAATGCGAATATAGACTATATAGATATATATATAGTTACCCCTGATGAACAATTTATGCATCCCTGTAATATAGTTACCTGTCATTACAGTCATTACATAACCAACATTTAACTTCAAAAAAGTAGCCATCCATAGTCTACAATCCATAATAAGCTTGTACCAAGTCATTACACATTACATAACCAACATTTGACATCAAAATTTACATAATCTGTCATTACATAACCAACATTCAAGTGTCAACCAACCATCCAACAACCAAGTGTCAACCAACTAACAAAAAATAACCCAACTATGTTGTCTGTGTCATATTTGGCATTACAAAAATACTTATCCCAGCAAATGTCCCAAAAACATAAAAGCATGTTACCTAAATCTCAAATAGCCATTCAATTGCTGATGGTCCACTAGACTGGGTGGACGGTGTAGTTGTTGCTATACTTGACACTGCATAATTTCTCACCTGCAAAAATAGAAGCACATTTAGTTATAATTGGTAGGAGATTAGAAATAACTTGCAAACAAAAGAATATGAAGAGAGTAATGCTTACATTGGACTGACTGGCTTGTGTTATTGTTCCTGCAACTACACTAGATTGAATGGGTTATGCATAACCACTCACCTGCAATTCTAAATGTACAATTAAAAAATAAAAAAATTACCAACACATTTAGAGGGAAATTTAAAATAACCAAGGTTTACCTGTGCTACGACAACTTTTCTCCTTGTCCTTGCTCCTTGACCTTTCCTTCCTTTCTTTGCTGCTGAAGTTGTTCCTGAAGTTGATCATGACCTATGCTTTCCTTTCCTTGATCCCTGTTTTCCCTTGCTCTGAATTGGAGCCCTTTGACAGCCCCTTTTGTTGTGTCCAGTATCCATGCATATGCTACAGTACGTGAATAATAGTTGACCTTTTACTAGCCTGTGGTTCATCAGCTTGCCTTTTCCTTACCACTCTAGGTCTGCCTATAGGCCTTTTTAGATCTGGGGGAAGCAAATCATTCTGATCTACTTTATCCCATAAGATCTCATAGTGCATGGGATACATCAAATTTCTATATGCTTTAACTTAAGTGTACCTACTGAAGAATCCATGACAATACTCCTCAATATTCCCTCTTCTCCATATAACACATACTGCTACATGCTTACATGGTAAGCCACTGAGCTGTAATTCCCTGCAATCACAAGTTCTACTCTAAAGATTGACAACATATTTCATTGTAGTTTTCTCTATCACCTCAAACATATCACCACTTGGAAAGGTTAGTTGACATGTGTTAGCCTTTTCAATAACTGAGTTCAATTTATTTCTAATTTTTGGGACTGCAAAATTATCCCAAGTAGCATATTTTTGAAACCTTTTGCAAAATTTGCTCATAATCTTGATTCTTATACCCTCAAACATAGCAATTATAGGTTTTTCCCTCACCCTCTTAAGCCATGAATTAAACGATTTTCAACTGCATTATTTGTCAAAAAATTACATTTCTGTCTCTCATCAAACTTATGTCTTGCCCATGTTTCAAGTGGATGATTCATCAACCACTGCCATGCTTGTGGACTGCTACTTTGTATCTTTGTCATTGCTTTGTTGAATTCCAACTCAGTATAGGCCCTAGCTGCCATCCAAAACAATTTTCTATACCTAACCCCAGGATATATTGTCCTAAAATTGGCATAAATATGCCAACAATGCCTCATATTGAGAGCATGAGGATATACTTCATCCACAGCTGGAAGTATGCCCTTTTGACCATCAGTCAAAATTACCCATGCCATATTTCCACACGTGTCACCAATGATTTTGTGTAGGTGTTCCAAAAACCACTTCCAAGTTTTTTTGTTTTCAGACTCCACTACTGCATCTGCAAATGGGTATAACCCATTATTCCCATCAAGCCCCACTACAGTCCTAAAATGTTTAATGTCATCAACAAATTATCCTTCACAAATTTAATCTCACTATGATCGCCATACTTGAACAATATCCCCTTACTAGTCTTTCATCATCACTTTCTCCAATAAAATCAGCAGTGTCAATATAATCAGATAATTCACCACAACTGTTATCAGGACTTTCCATTTCTAATTCAATATAATCCCAATCATGTGCTTCTTGTCCCCCATCTTCCTCATTCCACTCCTCACTATCACTGTCTATGAAAATGTAATTGGTTTTCTCTTCAGAGTCAATATCTTCATCTTCCCCCACAGGATTTTCAAGTATGAATGGGTCCATATAATTGTCTAAATCAATTGGATCATCCTTATCAGCAATCTCAACAATTATATCTATCTCCTTAACATCTGAATTCATTTCAAACATTATGATAAGATCATCATCCCTATTTAATTTCATTCTGCCACTATCCTCAGAAAATTCATAAAACATATTCAATGCCATACCAGTCTGATTATATTCATGCTTAAGCACAAATGCATAAGCAGATGAGTACAACTCCAAAAAACGATAACCATTTGGATGTATCCCTTTCACAACATGTATGTGACCACCAAATTTAACTAAGAGATCATGGACTTTGTTATTAGCCATATGCAACTGAGAAAATTAATTCACACATGCATGGGATATATGCAATGTTATCTTAGAGCATACAATAGAAACATGTTTACAGAGCATGCAATTAATTAAAACTTTAAAAACAACACGCATAGGATAGGCATTGCTAAGACAAGAACCAAACCAAGTGGTTGACACAGTTTATGTCTACCAAAGCGGGACACAAAATTACCACTAATTTTGCATAAAGTCCGTCATACAATAAACATTCACAGATCAATCACTGTGGTTGCAGAAAGTCAGTAACATGCAATCTTATAGCATGTGTGAATTAATAACAAATTTTTTGGTTAAAAATAAAAAAATAAAAAAATAAAAAAAACCACCATTTGTTTTCATGCTGCCACAATTTCTCAAAATTAGGAGTGGCAAGAATTGACATGACACGCTAACACGGCACGAACACGACACGGGTTAAGTGGGTCTGGATTAATCGTGTTCGTGTCGTAATCGTGTCGACACGAAATGACCCGCCAACTAATCGTGTCGTGTTCGTGTTTGAACCTACTAACCCGATTATGACACGATTAACCCGATTAAATATACTCGTCGTGTTGTATTGACACGGATAAGACCCATTTAGACATGTTTACACATTAACACATTTATACCCATATTTACACAATAACACATTTATACCCATATTTACACAATAACACATATTTACACAATAACACATATTGACACGTTAAATTATAAAGCAATATTATAAAAGATAAATGGGTAGTTTTGTAAATTCATTGAAAGATGCCCTAACCTAATGCTGCCTATTTAAGTGTTGTTAACTATTTTGAACCTCAGAAGTCAGAAATACAAAACCAAGAAGCGAGCCCAGCAAAGTCGTCTCTGAGTCTCTCATTTGTAATTTGATCTTCTACGATTCCGAGCAAAAAACACTTGGTTGATCGGCGATTGTGATACATCACTACTCTCTAGTCACTAGTCAGTAGTCACTCCAGAGTCTAGATTCTCCTCAAATTAGAAGGCAAGTTAAATCCTAATTCGTAACCCTAATTTTATTTTATTTTTTTTAATCTCAAATCTCAATGAATCCATGTTTGATGTTTCTTTTTTCTTCTATGGACATCAAACTGGACCCTATTTGTTTTAATTTTTTAAAAAAAAAAAATATTTGTTCACCTTCAAACAGTAATTTTGATTTCTTAAACTAATTTTTTTTCTCTTTTTTTTTTTTTAATTTGTTCTACCCTTCGTTGATCGATTTATTTTTTGAATCCATGTTTGATGTTTTTTTTTCTTCTATGGACATCAAACTGGTCCAACTAGACCCTATTTGTTTTTATTCTTTTAAAAAAAAAAAATTTGTTCAACCTTCAAAGACGCCGCTTCCTCCAGTATCTCCATCAGTTCTTCCATCCTAAAGAAAATCCCAAGCTAGGGACACTTTTTGTTGAGAATTAGCTTCATAAAACAGATCTTCTATCAGAATTCTGAGCACTTACAGCTTCAGAATTCTCTTATGAAAGGTTACCTTGAAAGTACATCATGCACTTCACCAAACCGATGACGTAATTTTAATTTCTTAAACTGATTTTTTTTTCTCTTTTTTTTTTTAATTTGCTCTGCCCTTCGATTTATTTTTTGTTGTACTGATTTTTTTTCTCTCTTTTTTTTATTTGTTCTGTCCTTCATTGATCAATTTATTTTTTGTTGTTCTTTGAAGAGGTTCTAAAATCTGATTTCTTTAAGGAGGTTCTATAATCTGATTACCTTAAGGAGGTTTTATAATCTGATTACTTTGAGGAGGTTCTATAATTTGATTTGTGGCTTGTAAACCATGTGGCTTGTGAACAAATCATTTGAGCCTTGTGAACAAATCTCTGAGGTGTTATATCTATGGATTATTACTTCTACGGCATATTATTATTTTTATTCTGTTATTATGATTTTTATTTTTCTTACTTTAGTTTTATTTTTTATTTTTTTTATAGATGGATTCAAATGATGTTAGAAAACTTAGAAACTCTTGATGGAATCGATGATGAAAATGATGTGGTGGAAGTAGATACTGCAGACGTGAAATCTGTTCAGAAACGAGAGAGAGAGAGCAAAAACATATACATTGTTTTTCAATAATCTAACCTAATAAGCCTATGTAGGCTTATAAATAAAGGTACAAGTCTTGCATAATAAAATAAGGGTCATATCAACTAAATATAATTACATAATGACCCAACATATATATAAAACTTCTAACACTCCCCCTCAAGCTGGAGAATATATATCAAATAATCCTAGCTTGGAACAGATAGTTCTTAACCGATTATGACACAATGCTTTAGTAAACATATCAGCTAATTGATCTTCAGACATCACAAATGGAGTAGAGATGTTTCCACATAATAATTTTTCTCGAATGAAGTGACAATCAACTTCAATATGTTTGGTCCTCTCATGGAACACAGGATTTGATGCAATGTGAACTGCTGCTTGATTATCACAGAACAATGGAGTAGGAGCTTCAACTGTCAACCCTAGTTCTTTTAAAAAATGTTGTATCCATGTCAACTCACTAGTGGTATGGGCCATTGCCCTATACTCAGCTTCAGCACTAGATCGAGCTACCACAGTTTGCTTTTTACTTTGCCATGTAACTAGATTTCCTCCTACAAATGTGTAGTAGCCTATAGTAGATCTCCTATCTGAAGGAGAACCAGCCCAATCGGCATCTGTAAAACCTTCCACCCTGAGATGACCATTTGGTTTATATAGTAACCCAAAACCTGAAGCTTGCTTGAGATGTCGGAGAATCCGAAGAACAGTAATCCAATGTGGCATTCTAAGGGCTCCCATGAACTGACTTATAACACTAACAGTATATGAAATATCAGGTCGAGTGATAGTGAGATAAATTAATTTCCCAACAAGACGACGAAATCTGCCTGGGTCATTAAATAGATCACCCGCATCAGCTACAAGTTTTGTATTTGAATCCATACGAGTATCAACCGGACAACCCCTTAACATACCTGTTTCTTCTAATAAGTCCAACACATACTTGCGTTAGGATAAACTTATACCCGTCTTAGATCTAGCAACTTCAATACCCAAGAAATACCTAAGTTTACCCAAGTCTTTAGTGTGAAATCGATATTACTGAAACAACTTCAACTTAGCAATGCCTTCAGAGTCATCACCTGTGATCACAATATCATCTACATACACCACAAGAACTATGAAGCCAACTTTAGTGCGCTGGTGAAATACCGAATGGTCAGTCTGACACCTGTGAAGACCAAATTTTAATTCCGCCTCAGAGAATTTTCCAAACCAAGCCCGTGGAGATTGTTTCAATCCATACAAGGCCTTGTTAAGGCGATAAACAGTGTAAAGATACTCCCCCTGAGCAACAAACCCAGGTGGTTGCTCCATATAAACCTCTTCTACTAAGTCACCATGTAAAAATGCATTTTTAACGTCTAACTGAAACAGAGGCCAATGTCTATTAGCAGCAAGAGAAATCAAAACACGAATAGAAGAAATCTTATCAACAGGGGCAAACGTCTCATCATAGTCAATACCATAAGTCTGGGTATAACCTTTGGCAACAAGACGTGCCTTTAAACGCTCAACGGACCCATCTGGAAGATACTTCACAGTATATACCCAGCGACAACCAACAGGTTTAGCACCTGGAGGTAATGGAACAAGAGTCCACGTGCCATTCTTATGCAAAGCATCCATTTCATCTTGCATTGCTTTCCTCCAGCTCGAATCAGATAAAGCATCCTACACAGTCATAGGAACAAATGTAGTAGACAACTTACAGGAAAAACATAAGAATGATAGCGACAAGGAATTATAAGAGACATAATGAGCAATAGGATGTTTAGTAACACATGAGCAAGGAGCTTTACGAAGTGCAATAGGCAAGGAATCAGACACAGTGGAATTGTCGGATCCAAAGACTCTGAAGATGATGGAGGAGGCACGACAGCAGATGGCTTTGGTCTTCTTTTATACACCTGTAACGGGGCAGGTGAAGGAGAGCTGGGTTGAAGAGAAAGTGAGGGAAGGAGAACCGCAGGAAGAGGTAACTCAGGAGTGATTATCTGAAAAATATGGGATGGACTCACAAAAGGTTACATCCGGGCTAATAAAGTACCGTTGAGAAACAGGACTATAGCAGCGATAGCCTTTATGAGAACGAGAGTAGCCAAGAAGACACATTTTGTGGCACGTGGGTCTAGTTTATCAAAACCAGGACCAAAATTGTGGACATAACATACACATCCAAAAACCCTAGGAGGAAGAAAAAGTAAAGGAGAATCAGGAAATAAGATAGAATATGGAGATTTGCCATCTAATACAGATGACGGCATACGGTTAATAAGATGACAGGCAGTAAGAACAGCATCACCCCAAAACTGTTTAGGCATACGCATATGAAACAAAAGAGCACGGGTTACTTCTAAGAGGTGTCGATTCTTACGTTCTACAACTCCATTTTGTTGAGGAGTATAAACACATGAATTTTGATGAATAATTCATTTATCACTAAGATATGTATCAAAGGGGTTTGAGGAATATTCCTTAGCATTATCAGAATGTAGAATACGAATTGGACAACCAAACCAAGCCCGTGGAGATTGTTTCAATCCATATAAGGCCTTGTTAAGGCGACAAACAGTGTGAAGATACTCCCCCTGAGCAACAAACCCAGGTGGTTGCTCCATATAAACCTCTTCTGCTAAGTCACCATGCAAAAAGGCATTTTTAACATCTAACTGAAACAGAAGCCAATGTCTATTAGCAGCAAGAGAAATCAAAACACGAATAGAAGAAATCTTTGCAACAGGGGCAAATGTCTCATCATAGTCAATACCATAAGTCTGGGTATAACCTTTGGTAACAAAACGTGCCTTTAAACGCTCAACGGATCCATCTGGAAGATACTTCACAGTATATACCTAGCGATAACCAACAGGTTTGGCACCTGAAGGTAATGGAACAAGAGTCCACGTGCCATTCTTATGCAAAGCATCCATTTCATCTTGCATTGCTTTCCTCCAGCCCGAATCAAATAAAGCGTCAAATTCCTAGTCTTAGTCATTTGAAATTTTTGTCAAGTGAAGTTTGTCAACTTAGTAAGCACCATCGCGTGTCTTTCAAGTCTAGGGCATGTTCGGAAACGAGAGAGAGAGCAAAAACATATACACTGTTTTTCAATAATCTAACCTAAAAAGCCTGTGTAGGCTTATATATAAGGGTACAAGTCTTGCATAATAACACAAGGGTCATATCAACTAAATATAATTACATAATGACCCAACATATATATAAAACTTCTAACAAAATCAAAGAAAGGAAAAGGCAAAAAAAAAACGCAACCGGAGACTCACTTCTCCGGTTTGGTTGTTTTTTGATTTCCTTCCTTTAGGTGCAGACAAGATACAAAAGTGCAAGTGCAAAAAGTGTGGAGTAGTTTATATTGCTGAAAGCAAGTATGGAACTGGTAATATAAAGAGACACATTAATTCATGTGTTAGGAGGGGCACACGCGACGTAGGTCAGCTTCTTTTATCTCAATTATCTGGTGCTATTACCATGCAATCAACTAAATTTGATCCCACAAAATTTCGTGACATCTTAGCTGCTGCTCTAATAATGCATGATTTTCCTTTTCAATTTGTTGAGTATGAGGGCATTAGAGCAGCATTTCGTTACTTAAATGAGAATTATCAACCTATCAGTAGGAATACTGCTACGGCTGATATCTTGAAAATGTAAAAAAATGAAAATGGTAGAATTCGACATTTGTTAGGATCAGTGTAAGGTAGATTTTGCCTGACATCTGATATGTGGTCGTCTATGACCACAGATGGGTATTTATGTCTCACGGCACATTTTATTGATGAAAATTGGAACTTGCAAAAAAGAATTGTGAACTTTTCATACATGCCAGCTCCACACAATGGTGTATCCATAATTGAAAAGATTTATTCTTTGTTGAATGAGTGGGGGATTGAAAAAAGGCTGTTTTCAATTACTTTGGATAATGCTTCTTCAAATCTTGCATTTGTTGACATGTTGAGGTCCCAATTGAATTTGAGTGGTACATTGCTAAGTAGTGGTATGTTTTTTCACATTCGTTGTTGTGCTCATATTTTGAATTTAATTGTACAAGATGGGTTAAAAGAAATTGATGAATCTGTTCAAAAGATTCGTGAGAGTGTCAAATATGTTAAAGGATCTCCAGCAAGAAAACAAAAGTTTGTAGAATGTATTACTCAGGTTTCTTTAGATGTTAAGAAAGGTTTGAGGTAAGATGTTCCTACAAGGTGGAATGCTACCTTTCTTATGCTTGAGACTGCCATCTATTTTCGTCGTGCTTTTTGTCACTTGTAATTGAGTAATTCAAACTACAAGTTTTGCCCAACTCAAGAGGAGTGGACCAAAGCGGGAAAAATTTGTAGTTTTTTGAAAGAATTTTACACTGCTACAAAAATATTTTCTAGAACAAAGTATCCCACAGCAAATCTATACTTTCCACTTGTGTTTTTAGTCCAAAGAAAATTGGTAATGGAATTGAAAAGCAAGGATGCATTTATGCGCAAAATGGCAAGTCAAATGTATTTAAAGTTTGAAAAGTATTGGTCGGAATTTAGCACAATCCTTGCTTTTGCTATCATTTTAGATCCTCGCTACAAGTTTGCATTTGTGGCTTTTTGCTACAAGAAGATTCATGGTAGTGATTCTAATGAGGGAGAGGAAATCCGTGAGAAATTGTTTTATCTTTTTAATAAATGCATGGTTGATTATCCTATATCTGCTAACACATCAACTTCTTCACAACAAGTTGGAAGTAGCTCTCATGAAATGGTTGACGAACAATTTTCAAAAGCAAGTAGGGATGTTATGGAGGTAATTTGCTGCTACTTTATTCATATTTTTAT
Organism: Cornus florida; assembly: GCF_030987335.1. Taxonomy (NCBI): domain Eukaryota; kingdom Viridiplantae; phylum Streptophyta; class Magnoliopsida; order Cornales; family Cornaceae; genus Cornus; species Cornus florida. The sequence continues at coordinate 14,512,620 of NW_026775573.1, read as the reverse complement.
GTTGTTCTACTTTGCAGCATTACAAAACATTCTTTAACTAATTACTTACTTTCATTTTTATATATATTTTTTAATACTTAGGAATATGATACTTTTCAAAGTGGTGGGTTCCTTAATACTGCCCAAAAAACAGAATTGGAATTGTATTTGGATGAACCAAATTTTGATAGGAAGGCAGACCTTGATATACTTTCATATTGGAAAGGTAACCAATTTAGGTATCCAATTCTTGCTCGCATGGCTCGTGATATCTTGACTATTCCTGTGTCTACGGTTGCTTCTGAAGCTGCTTTTAGTGTTGGTGGTCGAGTTCTTGACCAATATCGTACTTCTCTTTTGCCCGAGAGTGTGAAAGCTTTGGTATGCACTAGAGATTGGTTGTTTAATTTGAAAGGTAAATAATTCATACTTACAATGACTGAAATGAATTTGGTTATAAATTATTTTGATTTGTTTTTATTAACATTTTTTTTTTTTTTTGTCTAAATGAAGAGAGCTCGGAACTTGAATTGGAAAAGCTTATTGTGGATCTTGAAAATGTTAATATCAGCAAAGGGGATCCTACTTCAACTGAATGTTACGACGCTATTGATATGGTGGAGTAGTGTCCAGTGAGGTATCATTATATTTAGTCTCATGGCATATTTGATTCATTTAATTAGGCTTTTATATTTTCTTCCATAAGTTTTGCTGATTTACATTGTGGCTGAATGGGTATTGTTTTCTAGGTGTTTGATTGTTTGTGCTTTTGTTTTTTTTTTCGCTTTGATTTTTATTTTACAAGTTTGTTGCCTTTCTCTATAATGTATAACCATTTTTTTTTTCAGTAATCAATTTAAGTTTTGCTGATTTACCTTATGAATTTTGGGCAAATCCCGCTTCTTTTCGCATGCATCCAATTTCATGCCCATTCTGCTGCGTCATTTAAAAGAAACATTTGATTTATTATATGGGAGCATGGGCTAAATCCGAACAGGATTCTTCTCTTTTGCTTTTGCATAGATGCAACTCTGAGTATGCATCAGTATGTTTCTCCACCTCTTTCTTTAAATCTATACAATCTTTTTGCTATTAGCTTGTTAACTTTTGGACAACTTGGACGTTTTCCATGGAGTATTATGCTACGTTCTTGATATATGTATGTTAGTTGTGATTTAGCTATTGAATAGACATTTTTTTTTTTCAACATTGTTGGTTTCTTAAATAATAGAAGATTTTTATTCTCTAAACGACATAAATTTGATAGGAGACGTTTGATCACTTTTGTGTTTTATTTTTGTTCACAATTACATCATACTTTTCTTTTCTTTTTTCAGTAAGTCAATTTACATCATACCATTTTTTTTTTTTTTCATTTTTTTAAGCTTAATCTTTATTAAAGTGTTTCTGTGCTTGAGTTCATTGCAGACAACAAATACTTTTGGGTAATGTTGCAGCTTAAGGAATGATAATTTTCGGGTAATGTTACAGCTTGAAAAATGTGTAACCCTAGAAGCTAACATAGGTAATACATATTTACAGTGAACACACGCATATATTGCATATGCATACGATATAATTTTTAAGGAGCTGATCGACCTTCTGAGTGTGTTTATTAAACGAATTTAGCTCAAGTAGGTGCATGTCAAAATGGTTATGTTTTTAGTAATTATTTAAGAGTTTGAACAAAATTTTCTCCAATCTCAATTTGGTGCTCCCAAACACAACATTTTATTTCAAATATTAAGAAATTCCATTTTGAATTCCTAATATTCCACCATGAATATAGACTACTACAATTTGAAACCCAAAGGTCAATTATTCTAGAACTGTAGCTTTCCATGACACTATTTTAATTCCATGTAGGTTTCTATCTACTTGAAGTTACAATAGGCAAAGAAAATATCATACTAATTCATAAAATATCAAGCATCACATTTCATGTATCATTCCACTTGCCCAAGTAATAAGATGTTCCATGTTAGTAACTCAATCGATTTTTAGAAATATATTAGCTAAAAATAGTAGCCATGTCACTATTGCAATTTCCAGAGTGGTCTGAGGATTTAAAAGAATGGACTGGAGAAAAGCATGTTAAATGCACCTATATTGGTGTTCAATTATCAGAAACAGAATTTCCAAAAAATTGGTTACTACAACTACATATCTCACGTTGGGACAGACTACCACTACTGGAAAGATGACGTATTTATAGCTGCGGTCAAGGGAATATGACCTAGGAAAGAGTTAAAGCTCTTCTAATAAGCCTTCTCTAGCCGTCAGTGAGCACTTCCAGACGCTACCCCTTTTTACTCATGTAGACAACCCTGACCTTTTAATGAGCCTGATCTTCGAGCCCATCTGCGTAACATCATTCATAACAGGAGAGCACTCCCTGAAGCTACCTCTAGACATGAGTCTGATCTCCGATAACCCTTTGGACGGTTCAGGCAGGTCTGAAACCTTGGCACAAATCTAAGTTACGATCGTCTCATAAAGATCAAATGAAAAAGAAAGGAAAAGTGCAAAAATATGTTTTTTAACAGTTTGGGGAATGGAAACAGACCTTCCTTTTGGTTCTCCTCCAAAACAGCCTCTAATTATCCATCTACTAAGTAGCAGCTATTCATGATTCTTAATCATCTTTCATCTATCATAAACTATATTAAGAGTCCTAAACAAGAGAACCTGATCCACATGACCAACTAAAATTGAACAAATGATCCAAAATTAACTGGGGGTTATTTGAATACAAGCAACAAAGTTGGATTTGACCTGCTTAGTGCTTACCAAGAGGTCCAGAGATGCCAGAATAAGCTAGGTATTCTAATGTTTATATGTGTGAGTGTAATATGTAAATCCTTGACAAAAGAAAACCACACAAAATCAACATGATTAAGGAAAGCAAAAAAATTAGAGTGTAAAAAAACCATTTGACCAAAACATTTAATCATTAGGAGATGAAAAAGGCTTTGCATGCACCATTAAGAAAGAATGACTTAAAGAATTTCCCTTTATAACTATGAGAAGAGGATAATACAAATGAAAATTTGCCACAAAAAGGCTACTCAAAGAATACAAAAATGGACCTGTTGTCTCTTTCCATGTTGTTAACATACTTCAAAATATATATATATATACATATATATTCTTGCAAACAAAACTCCCAACCTAAAAAATTCTGCCTAAAAGTGATACTGCAGGATGGTTTTCACCACGGAACTCTTTTTTTTTTCCAAGAGGTAAAGCCGGTAATATAACAGCCGTTTCTTGTAGAAGACCGATATCTGTTTTCCAACATATTTCTTAACCAACCTAACGAGAAGAAAGATTAGTACCTAGTCATTTCATCATTTTTTAACAAACACTTTTACAGTCAATCAACCATAGTCATTTAAGATATAGCTGAGTAAAATTTTTCCAGATAAACAATCATGTGTAGATTTGATGTACTAGAACATTCCTACATAGAAGGATATAAGAAATACCATGATTTTTTATAAAGATCCTAAATTTTTGTAGATATTATCATATAACTAATTTTGTACTAAAACTCTAGAATATTTAGAAGATAGTAAATTTGGGGGAGCCGGGGAGGTGGGCAATATAGATGATAAATTGACTGAAGATGTTGCAAAGGAAAATACGAAGCAATTATCAGACATCGCAGATATCAAATATTACAGGAAATGAGAAAAGATGAATTGGAAGTATATTGGGAATAAAAGAACGGTAATATGTAATGAATAAGTTGCTCAGTTTGTTATGCTGATTACTATCATAGATATAGTCTTTGCTAATTTCCACTGTGATCGTATTTGCTCTGGGCAACAAGTCTTGGGCTGGTCATATTAGTTGGTGTACTGCTTGATGACAGGGCATTTCTGGTCTATATGACCACTTGGCTGGCTACTAAAGAGTGCAGAGTTGATTATAAAGGATTGGATTTATGCTTTATATGCACCTATAGATATATTAGAAGCTTTTGTTTCCCATTTTTAATTAGATTTTTGTGTTTGCTAGACTGTTTCTGGAAATGATTTTTGACCATCCACTGTTTGATGGGGTATGCCCCCTCTGCTTGTCCTTGTAATGTTGTTTTGTTGTTGATGAAAGCTTTACTTGGGGAGAAAAATATTGAGCAATTGCTTCCATCACTACATGTGAAGGAAATATTGAGTAATATGGATACTCTAGCTTTGATTGATTTCGCTAAATCAGTTGTCACTTTGTCTGATGAGGGTAGTGTTCATTATAAGGTAATTAAAGATGTGGCTGCTCCAGGGTTGAAAGAATAAGAGAGAAGATGCAGCATTGGACTTTTTATCAGCATTGCTTTTTCCGTGATGCATTTTTTACCAATGAGTCAGTAAGGAATTAGGGTTTAGGGTTTAGGGTTTAGGAAGATGATGGCAAGAATATGAGATGCCTTGAGCGGCTGAAATTAGTTGATGTTGAACTGCAAAAAGCAGATAAAATTGGAACGCTTCTTCGAAACTTGCTAGATGATCCTAATTACATTAAAGTTTAAGAAGGACAATAACTAAAGAGGTTTAGGGTTGACATAATTTGTTATCTGAGCAGTAATGGTTGATAACAAGAACCTTATCTTTATTTATGTTTCTACTTCCTCTTAAAGGACAGGGGACTGTGAACATAAACCTTTGCGCATAAGGAAATACTGTACAAAACCTAAAAGATTCACATCTTTTCAAGTTTTTCATAGGACTTTTCTCAATGCTACAATGCCAGACAGCAGAGCTCGGAAATAGGTTCTTAAGATAACAAGATTTAAGAGAACAGTAGATATTAAAGAAAATACTTTAGTGTCTAGGATACAAAAACAAAATTTAGCCTGTCCATTAATCTAGATTGATCAAATAGTACACAAATGGAATAGACCAAAACACTAAGTCAAATTGCTCACAAAGATATGGCATTAACAACAAAAGATGAATAAGCAACAACAACGTTAACACTGGTAAAAAAAAAAAAAAAAAAAAAATGTTCTCTCCTGGTATCAGAATTAGCAGATTAATTTATAATTAACACCCAATGGTATGTTACAACTCAGTTTACCATGAAGCCATATAAGATTCCAACAAAACACCACCATATTCACAAATTAAAAGATACAAAAAGTAGTGATTCAACACCAAATTCATTTAGCCCAGAAAAGAAAAGTAAAAAAATTAAAAATTAAAAAGGAGCTCTATTAAATAGACATGCACAAAGCAGATTAGGATAAATAAAAAATATTTTCATAAAAGAAGCATATCCTAAGTGCACTAGCCCACCAATGATCAAATTCTAGTTATTTAAGTTGGAACTATTAAGGACTTCAAACAGTTCGTGGGAGAAACAACAATGAGAGGAAATTCAGTGTGAATATTCAACAAAATATCCATAGTTTAGGCTAGTGATCAACAGAAGACTCAACTGATTTCGTTAACAATATTGATCATTAAAAGGAGAAAAGTAAGCTCAAACTCATTTACAAAAATCACATAGAAAGCATCAACTTAGGTACCTGACAAGAGAGATGTTCTTCAAATGCCCAAACCTGACCTAGGGTATTTTAAACATCCAAATCTATAATCTGATCTTAAATACCCAAATCAAACCGAAATTGAAGTGATAT